>NW_024037054.1:1753868-3141323 GCF_015706575.1 Patiria miniata
CAAATGTTGCTGAAATCGGCCGAAGCATTTGGCAGATATAGCATTTAAAAGGCCCATTGGAGAAAGAAGATGTTACAGCAGCTCCACATGTATATCAGCCGGTTGAACTATGTAGCCCGCCGGCTGATGTAAGGACATAAAGAATAATATAGCCTACACCATAAAATATAATAAGGCAAAATTAAAAACAAGAAGTTCCAAATGCACATGCACCTCGAATGTAAATATATTAAACATAAAAAAAGAGAAAAAAGAAAGATACAGAACAATAGTGTATACGTTCCTAATCGAGGATGTCTTCCTCATCACTTCATGATGAGGAAGGTAGCAGCATCTGGTTGCTTGGTGATTGCGTGTTATCTCCCTCCTTCATCGCCTCGGCTGCTGTAGGCTCGGCAGCGTCAGCTGGCACCATTGACATTTTATTGGGGTGGACTCTTCGCCTTTGCTGGCATCTTGGTTACCTCGATCTTTACTGGAGGTGTTTTCTGCCCGCTCATTCCGTGGTGATGGCTTGCCTGTGCGGTTGTACATTGCTGATGCTTGGGCGCATTGTATTGTGTTGCATTGCTGACATTGCGGTGCATTGCTTACATTGTTGTGCATTTTGGGTGCTGTTGCGCATTGCTGCTACGTGCAGTAGACTTGGAACATCTCTCCAATAGTTAGGACCCAGATAATAGAACAACCACCCCTATTAATTCCGATTACTGTACATTTATTGATTATTGTTGAATAAACTTCATGATCATTGTTGATTGAAGTTACCGATAATTAACCGGTAATTAACAATCATTCACAATCGAGCGGTAGATTTCCACCAAAACGGACTTGCACCCTTAGCCTTGAAGGTCGCTCTGAGTGATCTCTCGTCTAGGCAAGAGCCTTGGTTTGAGAGGATTGTCTTCACCCCAACAGGAGTCAGACTTATCCTAACAGACTTGGGTTAGCCCGGGGAGTTCCCGCCACACTATTCTGAGCTACAGAATTAAATGTAGGCTACAATTATTTACTCAGGGACGAAAATAGTTGGGGGAACGACATGTCCCCCGCCCCCACCGATCAACACCCATGGTTGGCACCGTGCGTGGCAGTTGGTGTAATAGAAGATTCGGAGAGAGACCCTAGAACTTTTTGAAAACTTTTTTGTGCGCGTGGGTGTGGTGTAGGTAGGCTATGTGTGTTTTATGGCTGACTGCGGTATTTTCGTAGGCCCCCGAATTTTTCGTAGGCCCTAGGCACAGTGCCTACTGTGCCTATCCCTCCTCTTGCTTAAGAGGTCACCAATGGTCACCAATGGGGGTCTTGACCAATATTGACCCAAGTAATAACCAGGCTGACAATGCATGTTTCCATAGGAGGGATGAGCCGTAGGACCAATGGGACGTCGGATCAATGGGACGTCGGACCAATGGAACGTCGGACCATGGTCGGACCAATGGGACGTCGGACTATAGAGACGTCCCCGCGCACCTCATATCACGCCCAACAGCATATTCGGCGAGTCGCCTGTCGACTGCCTGTGATGCCGCACGGTAGGCAAACATGGCCAGTGGAATCTTTTCATAGTCCCGCTGTCCTCTGTGGCTCTATCATCATCGAAACCATCCTTGATCAGTGCACGGTTGAAGTGGCGTCGGCCGTTATATCGATGCCCAGATGCAACACATTTCCACGAAGATCTGAGATTACTACATTCTGCCCTGGTCCGATTGTAGGACTTCAGGCACACCGTATACCGGAGCACAAATCCTTAAAGAAATATATCGCCACCGTTTCTGCCGTTTGATTCAGTATCGGGTACACTTCTGTCCACTTTCTCAGGAAGTTGATTACCACAAACGTATACTTCTTCCCTCTCTATGAAAGCGGTAAAGGACCCACTACGCCCAAGGCAACCATTCTCTGCAAACCACTCTCTCTGCTGGAGTGGAGCTCTTCTGTCTTTGTTTGTGACTTTTTACGGGCGCAGATATAACATCGCCTGGGGATGGATCGGACGTCTACCGAAATTTCAGCTCAGCAGAATCTCAATTTAAACCAGGGTTATGTTATAGACCGTGCGCGATAGACTGCAAACCATATTAATTTTGTCATCGTGACTCGAGTCCGAGTCTGAGTCATGGAAATGGGACTGAGTCGGACCGTCGAGTCCGAGTCCGACTCACGAGTCCGAGTCATGGAAAATGGGACTCGAGTCGGACTCGAGTCCGAGTTACGAGTCATACAAGTCTGGGCCTAAGGTACACAAAGACACTTCCAGATGCAACCACGTGCACTCTGACAATAATCCATGATCAGTTTAACGCACTTATCGGTTTTTAAATGGATTACATTTTGAAGGCTTACGTCACCGGTGCCTATATACTACCAACGTGTCCCGCGTCTTCTGGTTCCCGCGCATGATAGCTTAAGCTGTGTGAAGCATAGAAATAGAATAAAAAGACGCGCATTCTGCCATGAGCGGCGCCACTGGTTACGAGCCCTTTTTATTAAGGGATTGTCCTTGTCATTTATGAAGAGATCTTGATTTATGTTGTAACAATTTAAGAAAAACAGGTGCACCGACGTTCATGATAAATTTAGCCTGGCCACGTATGATCCATACTAACCTTCGATAGCAGTCCCCGGCAGACTTCAGTCTTCTGACATGGATCTGTTTACTTCATTTTATTTACTTATTTAAAACCATCTTTAATGAGGTTAACCCATCCAGCAGAAGCTGATCATTTGGGGCCCTCGCGTTAAAGACAAAAATATAAACAAAGACAAGACATTGACAAAAGAACAACAATGAGTTATTAAAAACAAGTAATCTTAAGGACAATTAGTTAAGAAATACATCTAGAATTACAAAATTGCACTGAAACTGACAATGCCCATCCCAGCTGATCATACATGTTAAAAGCATGATAAAAAGAGACAACTGAAAATTGGAGTAATAATTAAAAGCGATAAAATTACACGTCAATTCATAAAAGTATGAGCGTCCCCCCAACCTCCCCCAAGACAATACCCATTGCATATCAACGACTCCGGCAGAACACAAGGTAAACTTGTACAAAAAGCTCTAATTCAAGCCGCCGCCGAAAAGAATAATAAGAGCCTGAACGAACGGCAAGAGGGACATCAATCAAGAAGACAGAAGCTCTGTAGCTGAACATTTCTTTAAAATGTCACATTTAGGTTTGGGAATTATGGAGTTACCCTGTGTGATTGCCCTAGTCGTTGGTCGATCTCCAGGCTGGATCAGGTTGAGCTTCTGGCACAAATAGTCCGAAGCAACACCAATGCTAGCCAAGTTTAAAGTGAATACGCGGGCCACTTTCATTGTGTCAAGGTTACTAAAAATGAGGTTTGTGGGTGAGAATGGTGGAAGCTTAAGAACAATACGAAGAGCTCTACTTGGAAATTTGTGAATTTTGGAAACGTGAGTGCATGTTGGTTTTGCACCACCCGAAGTTATGCTGATTGCTTAAAAAAAATCAAAAGAGTAATCCCTTGGAAATTCTTATTTCAGGCCAAGTACTTCAACAATTAAGTTTATTCAACCAGGGCATTGCACAACGAAAAAGCTGTAGACTGATTGATAAATTGTCTCATGGTGAGCAAAGAAATAGCAGAATTGATCTTATTACAGTCTTTTTGGACATGTTCAGAGAAGTTGAGTCTGCTGTCTATTACTACTCCTACAGGTGTTTATGTGAATAAATTTAATTGTTGAAGTACTTGGCCTGAAATAAGAATTTCCAAGGGATTACTCTTTTGATTTTTTTAAGCAATCAGCATAACTTCGGGTGTTTTTTTTAAAGGATTTACTATGCAGAATCCTTTCACAATGCTCAAGATGCCCTGCGCAGAGGTCTAAGTTGGGACGTGTTTCGTTCTCTTGTCGCTACCCCAATCACATAACTAGCAGTTCAACTTCTGAAGTTATTCAGTCAGGCCCATACGTTTTGCCTCGCTTGATCGAATGGATTCCTTATCTTTCTGAAGCTCTGAGATGCTGAGGGGCCATATTACTCCGTATCGAGATTGTCAAGCACTGCTGGGCCGGGAGTTCCTGAGCTCCCTCCACAGAAGGTTGATCTTCTACAAAAGATCGCCGAATTGGTTGTACAACATGTACCAAGCTTAGGGAGATTAAAGGGGTACACCGACAGATCTTCCGGCTTTTGCAAATTCGAAAAGCGAGGGAGGGCGGGAGTACTTCATTTGACGCTACAGGGGCTCTTCTCGGTTCTTTTCTATTATAGATTTACATTAATATTTCACGAATCCATGGAGGAAGAGGGGAAATCATCAACGACAGCATCATTTTAATAGCAGTTGTCTTCATTTGTTGCAGAGTTTAATATACATATTTTTTTTGAAATCGGCATCTTAATTCTTGCCTCTTCCCCCGGAAGTAATTAGTTATTGTAGTTAACATAGTAAAAGCTCATGTTCTTCCGAACTGCCTTGGCCTTTGAAGCCTGGAGCATTGCTGATTCTTGACTTGCTATATTGTGGTGATTTACGCTCATATCTCGGTAATGGAGACTCATCCGTCACGTGTATCACGCACTGTTAATTGGACCTCAGAATCATTTGAGGAAGCCCTCCTGTCATTTTTCGCTTTGGTTCTCCCTGACGATCGAGGAGATCCCAGACTAATTTTCATATTGACAGACTGAGTCTATTATGGTGCTATTAATGGCTTCACTAAAATCAAAGAAAACATGGGTCGGGACATCTCGTTTGGGCATCTGAACGACCTGAAGGTGTAAGCAGATTTGTCTATTCTATATAGTGATTGATATTATTCATTATAAATAATCGTTATATTAATGGCCTGAATCGAATCACTGACTCTAGGAAATGATGGGTTTAGACACCTCATTTGCTCGTGTGGACGAATTCCTAAGGCGATAGAGAAAATTGTATTCCAAATAATGGTTCCGGCTAATTTGCAGACTAATGATCCAAATAATGCCCATGCCATAGCAGCGCTCTTATGTTTTATATGTACAAGATGTCAAGAAAATGCCATATCACTTTGTGCGGACCGTAATGTATGCTTCAGTTTGATCCTTCTGTCATCGATATCACGAGCCCGTTAACAAGCGCATCAATAAATTCGTGCCCTTCCGGCACCTAGTAGGTACAGCGATAGCAAATTGTCAGAATCTGCATGCAGTAAGGTCTGGCGTATATCCATGAACCAGGTACGATGCCTGCGGCGCGACAATGCGAAGGTACCGGTCCTCTACCCCTCGCAACAGCTGTCTCTTAAAAGCTAAAAGCCAACACTACCCCCCCCCCCCCCCCCCCCCCAAGAAACACACACATAGGCCTACACAACCTGCACCGAGATTTCTTTGTGACAAATGATACCCGTTCTCCCAAGTGACGGTTCTAAAATCAGACTTGTTATAAGATCCATGTTAAATATAGCCGTGCCGACTGCCGACTTTCTCAGGTGTCCAGTTAATTTAATGACTGATACAACGTAACTGGTAAAGTGTGCTTCTTTTAACAGGCCAAGGCGCTTCGAGCAAAACCAGAGTTTACGTGCCAAATTCTTCAGTATGTTGGTTAAGTTTAGGCGTCGCGACTGATATTGATGGCAAAGACTATAGGTGTAATAACAAGAGCGTATAAGGTGATACATAAACGATCGAGTTGTTCAGCTGTAATTCAGTAAGGTTCCTATTTTGCTGACATTATTCCGATTACTGCTGCATTGATTTGTAGTTAGAGTAATTAGGTGTTCTACCGTGTTCTGTCAAAACCAGACACTTCTATAACTATCTGGTCGAAAACAGATTTTAATTATTGTTAAAATAAAGATATTACCATTAACAATGACGATTTATTTATTGAAAACAGGCTTTCCTTTGCCAAATTAATCCCATGTGAAGTTCATGTTTTCAAAAAGGTTGAATTGACACACCTCTAAAAATCATCCCCCAAATTACTTTTAGAAGCAAAAGTGCGGACTGAAACATTTACAGTACATTTAAGATTTTTTTATTTTATTTAGTTTTTGGTCGTGCATCCACTTCAAGCTTTGTCCAGCACTACCAAAATAATGTGAAATGCAATATAGTTGATTCTAAGGTAGCGGTAATTGGTTGTATGTCAAAAATTGAAATCTTACCATCAGTGTGTTAATTTAATGATCCTTTGATTATTTCACTGTGGTAAACTGTAATCCTACAAATGTGAGATTGACAACAAGTGAGATGACTAGTTCGACTATGCAGGGTGAGTCAAAAAACGAAACCCAAATGTCGGGCCCATTGTTTTAGTACAGTTCTGCATATAGCACTTTCAAAATCTAGGATATGAAAGCCCAATTCATAAGCTTTCTTTTAGTACAAGAATAATTCAAATCACTCATGTACTTTTCAAGTTACGGAGTTTTAAACGCAACCACTGTTTTAGATCAAATTAGGTTTTGCCCTCACCGACGTATAAACACTGTATACTCAGTGTGTTACCTCCCGAGTAAAAGTTGGGAAAAAATCACTCGGGTGGGACTCGAACCCACGACATCCTGCTTTCTAGTGCAGACGTCTTATACCACTCGACCACCGAGCTAACGGGATCGGTAAGAAAAATGTGTAAGGTAATTAAGCAAACACACAAACTACCGTTGTCCCAAAAAAAAGAGACGAAAAGAAAAGTTCCACATTCAAGACCTTTGCCCCCCCCCCCGACACCCCTTGCCAACAATCTATATTAACAGGAGGACATCTATATAAGAAGGCCGAAAATAAGCAAGGCAAAGTGTAAAAAGTGTAAACTCGTATTATCCTTGCAATGCCCTATAGACGCGCCTTGATTACCACGGCGTAGTCTACCTGACTGACGCTTCTCCCAAAAGACGGAAAACCGACCCAACATCTGAAACGTCCCATTCAAATCATCGATCCTACCTGTATAGTATAGACATCACGAAAGTGAAAGCATTAAGGTTTCCAACATGGAGCACTAGAGAAACCAAGGAAGTAGTCCCTCTTGCAATCGACACAAGCAGATTCAATCGCGGTTGGTTCCATGCTTTGTTTATCCTCAGCTTCCCATTCATAGTTCTCTTTTTAAAACACTGCGCCGCAAAATGCTAGTCGTATAAAAGAAGGGGACGTTTAATTTAGTTGGCGGCTGGGGCGGCGTGTTGTCTTACAACTGATACTGGGTGTTGGGTTTCGCACTGTTGACCTTTTCAGAAATTAACTTAGAAAAGTCATAAATTGAGGACGATGTTTACATGATCATTCAAGTTCCCACGCATTGCGGGGTTTTCCGTTTAAGAATTTCTTCATTACATGCAGTGACCAACTTAATCTATTGCGATATGTCCAAATCAGCTTCTATTGCGTCTGAACCAGAAACTAGAACATTCCCAATAACCACAAACTTACCTTATTCGCTGCTGTACCAACTGATCACAAAATACACTGGAAGAAATTCCTAAAACCTATGTTAGTGCGATACAGTATATAGTACCAAAATACATAAGCTGCAGATAATCAGAAAATAACGACAATCTTCCAAAAATAAGGCAGTCAAAAGCCAATGGTCAACAAGGCAAAGATGGCAAGGAATATCAATATGACAAATGCCGGGCGAGGCTTGCTTTGATCGTTTACGAGAGGCGAGCTTTGACGCACGGAATCCAGCACTAGGAGGCGGGATTCGTGCACCCCTTTTAACCGGTTGATTTGCTTGAAGAGAGTCCCTCGTGGCCAAATTAATGAATACCAGTTTGGCACTTGGGTTCATCGTCTGCATCCTTCCTTACAGAGTCTCGTGTTCAACCCTTGCTGATTTCATTCTTCGAAGTGCACGACAGATTGACGACAAGAACTACATGCATATGACGGCAACGACGACAGAGACGTACACACTCACAATTTAACAATTGAAGTACCTTGTTATAATTATACGTGTAAATGTATCATTAAGGAGATACGTTATGGTAATTTCTTCGCACGATAGGTGACATCAGTCATTAGGGAGACAATTTCATGTCTCCCTAATGTCACAGCCCCCTTTAGAGGCAACATCTTGTTGTCGCAATTAGATTATATTTGCTTCCCGTGGTCTAATTACTAAACATACCGAAATTCGTGGAAAAATACAAGGGGATATTGGGTTAGGGCACATTTAAGTTTGAAAAATGTGTGCACAAGTCTATGGGCATGTCTCCCAAATGTCAAATACAGGGTAATACGTATAATTATTATTATAATAATTTATTATTATTATTGTTATTCCACTGAATGCTATAATAGGGCGACAGATTTTGTTAACTGCGTCCACATTAGGGCGATACACCTTGTTAAGGCGACATATAACTATTTGTGAAAACGACCCTTAGGACAAGGAATTTTACCATCGCACACCATCTAGATCTATTCCTCGTGGTCCAATTAGTAAAAATACCAAATAAAGGATAACGTAAACTTATTATTGTTTATTCATGCCATACAAAAATACACAATCAAGATCAAGAATCACAATCAAGATGGGCATTGGGAAAAGAAAAGTAATAAAAATCACCATGGTCGAGGACCCGTCATCCCACATGTAGATGTGAAAACCTAATTTAAAATTAATATTAAACACTGCCCATTATATAAAACTTTAAAAATAAAAACAAGACAAACAAAACGAAACAGGACAAGGCAAGACAACAAAACAGGACACCACACAAGGCATATACACACGACACGACACCACACGACAAAACAAACCAAAACAAACCAAAACAAGACAAGACAAGGCACCACAAGACAAGACAGTACAAGACAATGCATGACAACAAAAGGCAAAATATGACAAGACAACAACTGTTTCATTAGTTAACTGTATTTTAAACAATAAAACAACGGTAAAATTACTTTGCGTACCATGGCGCACACGCATTTCCCTTTTTTGATTTCAAAGTTTCTCTCATGCGCGTTATTGTCTGGATGGTGGTTGAGGGGACGAATCCATCAGCGTGGACAGAAAACTCGGTGCATCATGGCGAGACTGTATCCGTGTTGTTGGTACAAGAGGACGGTACGTTCGCCGAGGGGGAAAAAACTTCATGCCTAAGTGGCAATTATCAAAATAGGTGTTAAAAACGTAAGTGTATGTCTCCATGCGTCCCGTCCATCTACTTACAGAAGCTGTCCGGATATTTCGTGGGGACATTCAGAGTGCCAAACATTATGATGCAATCAATCAAGAGTTATAAGGGGAAAATATGGGACATAGAAGAGGCAACTTAAGCTGTATTGACGTTGAACCAATGTGTCGCCGTTCATTCATGAAACAAGATGCTGAAAATTCATTGCTTTTACCCATCACAACTGCCATGGTACTAAGAAGAATTCTTGGAGTGTGTACACATTTTGCGTTCTTAATTTGTAACGCTATCAGTCCTGTTATCAATTATTGGGTATTTGAAAAGTACAGAAAACGTAGCAGCGAGTTATGATCTGAAAACGATGGGTTTAAACTTCATATATAATACCGCGACAAATCAGAGCTAAATCACATCTTATAACTCAAAAGAAATTAGGTATCCTTGCTTAAATTTAAAAAAAGTTTCCGTTTGAAGAATTACGAATTATGTCCCAGTTTGATTTTATTTCGTATCAATTTCAGGAAAACAATATTCTTAAGTCACTTTTAAAAATGGATTTCGTTTTTGCACGTTAAGAATTTGTCAATCCTAACTCATTGCACGTACCGCGAATTTAAGTTCATAAATAAAGAATAGGCCTATTCATAAATATCTGAGACAATTAACCAATTCCTATTGGTCGAGAGCTCGTCCTGTGGATGACCTTAAACCGCTTTAATCAGCGATGAGCAAGTTCGAGCTGGGACTATAGTTAATTTTGTATATCTGGAGTTATATTACACGACGAAATGGCACGAACCTGCTGATATCTTCACGTGTGTAAATCAACCAACCACAGAACATGATATTTCTTGAATATGATTGATAGGGGGCCTATATTAATCAAACGAACTAGTTTTCAAAGCGTGTCGGCAGCCTGAAGATAAAACTTTGCATCTCTGATGGTTTCACGGAAACGGGGTGATTTGAAAATTGTACAAAATCCGTGACACGTACACTAATGAAAACTGACTGATGAAACCTAACAACCATCTTCCTCTTTGTATTTTTCCCAAATAGATGAAGCAACGACGAGCGTCATTACTTCCGATGTCGCTTTTTTTGTGGCAGGTCATCGCGTGGGTGATGCAGGAGGTTCATTCCTTAAGCGAGCTCAGACTTCACATCTTCTTGAGCTGATCTTGATAAACTTCAAATCTTTGCATTGTGGTTCTGATTAATGCCGTAACATAAAATGAGACCCTTGAAATGTTTCGTGTTACGCGAGCCTGATCCCTGACTGGTAATGTTGAGGTCTTGATTGATTAAAGAATGTTATTGATATATCTGACCAACAGGGTAACTTAGGTCCTTACAGACTGTTTCAAGGGCCTGGTCCAACTTCAATGTAGGCTCCATAGCAGCAGCAGCAGCAGTAGCATGCAGTAGCAGCAGCAGCAGCAGTAGCACTAAGTCAGAGGGTAAAGAGCACCATAAGAAAAACATGAAATGACGACAACGATCACTGAAAATCGATCGAACCAGTCGCGTGGCCTGTTTTGTCCCACGAAGTAATCCGTCCTCGCTGCAGCCATTCAGTTGGTTTTCCGTCACTTTTCCTCTTGTTAGTGGTCGCGCTCATTTCTTATTCCCGCTCTGGTTCAACCCAGTACAAATCCCCTTGTCATCACCTGGTGGATTGGATCTAGCTGTAGTTCCTTCGATGAGAAATTGGCTCTTTCGTTGTGGTATTATCCACCCTAAACCGGGCGTAGACCCACAGTAAGGGTTATTAACTTGCCTGGCACGAATTAGCATGAACACACCACTCGAAGCTATAAGAAATAGGCCTATGTCGTTGTTGCTAATTGAAGTTTTTTTTGCGAAAACATGGCTTCACATATCTCAGCAGCATTTAGGCTCATTAAATTTTCTCCGCACGTTTTCTCTCGAAAACAATAGAAAGAAAGAGAATTCGGAGTCAAAACTACAGCCACCGGCGGATACTTTTTTCAGATACAAAACCACACTGTGATACACAGTGTAATTTTGTTTGTGGAAAATATGCTAAATTCAGGAACTTAAACAAAACAAAACTAACCAAAACAAACCCTCAGAAATACACTTTAAGTTGTGTGTGTAAAATACAAAGAATATACAGTTGCCCAAGATTTTCTCATTAGATACGAAATGACCAATGTTAGACCTAACCATAGCCAAAGGGAAATTATTCTGAAGCGGCTTTTATAGGAGGGGTACAAATGAGGTACATAATGCAATTTTGTTACCTGCAAAAAAATGCTGCATTGTAGCTCCTAAAACTAATATACAGATGATTTTTCAAAACTGTTTTATTTCTTTTCTTGTAAGGATAAGGATGATGCTTTGGGGGTGATATAGTTACTTTCGTGATATTATTACGCATTTCGGCTTGATGAACTTTGAAAATAACGCGAAAAATGCAATTGTGCGGCCCCAGTGGCAAAATGGCCCAAACACATACTGGTTCGTTACTATGGCAACATGCCTGCTATGGATTTAAAAGGTCTATTTTGGTTACTGACTCCCCAACTCCTTTCATCCTACAAATTAAAAAAAATAGATCTTTTTTGACCGTAGTGGACACCTATATTAAGTATAAAAGTGCACGAAATGACTCTTAAGAAGTATCGCACCGCTTAACGACTCTTAAAACTAGTTTCTATATCGACATAAGAAATATGGAACGCCGTAGCAGGAAATATGGAACACATGTATCTGTTGATTCGTGTGTGTGTCACGTCAGAAACCGTTACGCTGCGACGCTGTTCAAAACGTGGCTACATTACACCAGGGCTGCATTAGACCATGGTTAGACAATAACTACTGTTTTTTGCTTTCCAAGGGACGTTACAATAAACAGCCACTCACGAAAAAAAAAAGTTTTGGTGAAAAATACGCACACAATCGCGGTAAAAAACGGACTTTATGTTCTTCCGGCTCATCATGGTCACTCATAATGGTTGTGCTTATTTCGGATGCCCAATTTTCAGTGGGGGCGGGCGACAGTGAAGGGGGGGGGCGAACTTTTTGTGGGGGCGTGCGCCCCCCCCCCCCCCACGCCCCCCCCCACGCCCCCCCCCCCCCCCCCCACGCCCCCCCCTCCCCGTAGCTACGCCGCTGGCTCGTATCCCCCCCCCCCCGCCCTACAAAGAGGACGCTGGGGGATGGGCTGATGAATTTAAGCTCTGATTGGATAGATTGTGCGTGACCTGTGACCTGCAAGTCATCACAGCCACGACCCTGCAATGTTTTAAACGGCCGTTAAGACTGGGTCATCACTCTTTTACTCCCATTCATAAATGCTTTATTTCGTTGAAAAGCGTAATGTAGGAAAATCTCTAATACTTATCTGTTTTGTAAATTTTCAATTTCCATCACTTGCTCAGGCTCCGTTTCGAATTCACGAAGGTGAATTGCATATTATGCGACGCTCAAAATTTGTCCACATGGTCCGCAATGAAAAAGAAATCACATCCGGTATGGAATGTGTGCATTTCTATGAGAAAGTTTTCGGATAGCATTTGTGCGCATTGGCTACCTGCGATCTTACACAGCTGCAGCCAGATGTCTTTATACATAGGTCATGATAAGTTACCCAGAATGCCATCCCCACTTTCTTCACAAGATTCTGTGAAGCTCATCAGCCCATCCCAGCACCCTGTTTGCAGGGCTGTTTGCATGTCGGGGGTACGAGCGAATGTATGCAGCAGAAAATGCGCATGCTCAGCTGTGAACGGACTCTTTGCTTCCCCGCAAAGATCTTCTAAACAGTAGGGAGGCCCGTTCGTGCCAGGTTTAAAAGTAAACAAAAAAACTCTCTATTTGTATTGCAAATTAACGCAATATTTTTGCAATATAAAGCTATACTTTGGCGAAATAACGCAATAGTTATTGCGAAATAACGCAAGAGGTTTTTTTTGCGAAATGAAACGCAAAGGTTTTGCGAATAAATGAAGGAATGCAATGTGTCCGAATTACTGAGCCATTATTGGCCTACTGCGCGGGACAAATTCTCAAGGGATTTTTATGATATTGACAAAGTTAAGGCGCGGTGTACAAAAGCCTATACCCGAGTGCATCGAATCCCTCATTTTCAAAGGGATGATGGTGGAGCCGGTTTTGAAGTCAACACAGAGACAACTAGAAAACACTCAGAGAGCGCAAACTTCCACCAAGGCTGAACAGTTCCCCGCCATATTGTCAGTACACCCAAAGAAACACTCGCATATCCACTGGACTTCCATATTTTATTGCACATTGAAAATGACGACAGGATTGCTCATAATTTTGAGTGTGGCTGTTCTGCAGTTATCTTGCGCCAGCTGGAACATGAACATTATCCGCCACAGAATCATTTTGGAGTACTAGGCCTACAGTACGTATGTACATACATTGACGCTTCTGGTATGCATCTAGTGGAGAACGTATTTTATTATCACTTGAGTACATGGAGTGTGACACGTGGGCGTCTAAGCACGTGCCTACAGTCAACACAAGCTCACGAGATGCAAAAATAATGACACTTTCCAGTTTCGACCTAGAAAGGGCATTGTAATACACTGGAATGAATTTCAAGGAGATTTTTTTAAAATGCAACAAAAGTGTTATTTTTAATTTGTTAAAAGCATTTTTGAACAAAAACTTTTTAAATTTGGATATGTGGGCAAATTTAGAGATTTTCCCAGTGTTAAAAATAATACAATTACAAAAAATAATTGTATGTATTATAAATAGGCCCTTTAGTTACTTTATCGCCTATGAATTCATTGCTTCAGACTTGAATGAAAATACTTGTTCAAGTAACGACGCTTAAGAAGGATGTCAGTTGGAGATATCAACACAAAATTATGTTTGCATTAAAGTCATGTATCAAGATGTGCATTGGTTTAATGTCAGTATGTGTGTGTTTTGAGTTGTATCTATACCTGTTATTTAGCTTACCTAAATATTACACCAATTTAATACCAAGGTATAACATCCCGCCCCGATTTGTACGGAACGTTCCAACGGTGGTAGGCCTGTAGGTGTGTATTTCCTATCACTATATAGACAAGTTGATTGTGAAAGACGTCGAACTCATCGTCGTTTACGACGGGACAGGCCAAGATGAGATGATGATGACAAGTTAAATCCTGCCGCATAGGCCTATGGAAAACTTACAAAATAACTAGATCTCCCGGCTTCGCATCGGGAACTATTAGGGACCATTAGAAATGGTACGCGTACGGGATACTTATGCGGCTGGGAAAAATTTGCCTGCTAAATCACCATTTGGCGCTGTTAGTATATCGGGCACATAGGCCTAATCAGCTGTATTGGGATTTAATGTTAACTTTACGGGGGCGCCCGATAGTCCGAAGGTCCGATAGTCCGAAGGTTCTTCAGTCCGAAGGTTCGATAGTCCGAATGCACACAATTTCCATGAGAGGGGGTTCGTTAGTCCGAAAATGAAATAAGGTTCGATAATCCGAACATTTGATGCTAATAGTCCAAAGGTTCATTAACCCGAAGGTTCATTAGTCCGAAGGTTCATTTATCCGAAGGTTCGATAGTCCGAATTTAGAATAAGGTTAATCAGTCCGAAGGTTCAATAGTCCAAAACGAAAATGAGGTTTAATAGTCCAAAGGTTCATTATTCCGAATTGACCAAAAGGTCCGATAGTCCGAATCGACAATAAGGTCCGATAGTCCGAATCGACAATAAGGTCCGATAGTCCGAATCGACAATAAGGTCCGATAGTCCGAATCAACAGTAAGGTCCGATGGTCCGAAGTGTCATACTGACGAACCGTATCGCCCATTCGGACTATCGAACCGTATTCTCAATTCGGACTATCGAACCTTATTGTCAAGTCGGACTATCGAACCTTCGGATTAATTAACCTTATTCTATTTTCGGACTAATGGGCCCTTCGGACTACCGAACCTTCGGATTATCGAACCTTCGGACTATTGAACCCTCGGACTAACAAACCTTCGGACTAAAGAACCCTCGGACAATCGAACCTTCCGACTTTTGGGTTGTAACCAACTTTAGGCCTACACGCCATTTCCTTCTTGTAGTGTTTGTCTTAGCTCAAAACTCTGCATGATGCACGAGACATCAACTGGGGTTTAAGGGGGAGTTGTACTCAAGACAGGGCATTTTTCTCCGATTCCTGAAACCGTTGACATAATTATTATTAACGATCAACGCGGTGTACCTCTCCCGGAATCACCAGTCGCGCATGCGCACGCTGCTTCGGTTACCATACGGTGCTGCATGTCGCAAAAGTAGTACACAGACTACGCAATGCAAGTCACATCCTAATTGATTGTGAGCACCCCTTTCTGGATCAATCGAATCATCCAGTCTGATAAAACATTTCGATCTTTCTTCATCACAGCACTTTTGCTGAAATGTTCCGTGACAAACACTTTGAACGATAACGCCTGTGAAAGACTGCCTTTTTAGTACCGTGATTAAAGCTTTACTGCGGTATCCAGTATTTGCTGAGAAAAGAGTTTCCCAGGAGCGACTCAAGTTTGGCAGGTACGTGAACTTGTATCATTAGTTTGCTTTAACTCTGCAGCTTTTAATTTTCTACAAGAATTAAGAGTTTGTTTGCAAGTTCATCCTGTACCACTTTGGGGGTAAATTTCAATGGGCAAATACACAGCGGCACATTTTAGTAATAACACCAGAAAGCAATAATACATGTATCGAACCTCATGTTAAAGGGACACTAGGTCCTGGAACAGCACAATTGGGCTACAAAGCGCTTTGAACGAGATGATGATAATCGGAAATAACTTTTAAAAGTAGGATATAAACATCCACACAACTATCCTTTCAAAACTGGGCGTTTTTGTGTTATTCCTGTATTATGCGTGCGAGAACGAAATTTCGGGGTCCACTTTTGCGACCCCATAAATTCGAGCTGTTTGGATGCTAGTTGTGATTTCATTCGTACGCGTAAAGTGTTTGCCTTTTGCGGACGTTGAAGAAACCCCAATTTTTTGCAGTGGTGATTGGTCACCGCGCGCTGTTCCAGAGACACACAACGTGTATAGCGTACATGAGAGCGACACGAAAAACGTATTCGTACTCCATCATGTCCGATGTAAACAAGCGTGTGTTTTTTTAAATAGGCTAAGTAAACAATCCAAAACATATCATTTTCGGGAATTTCAGGACCTAGTGCCCCTTTAAGGTACAAAACAGGTGATCGTTACGATAATAAATCACTTATTCAATCACTTATTAACTCAGAGGAGAAATATTTCTGCAGGGGAATTGAACTGGAAGGGGAAATTACAATGTAATTTTCAAACAAAATGTTAGCCAGGTATGGATGCGTTGTCGTAACAATAATACTAATGTGAACCCAGATTTTATTAAGAATTAAAGATGTACTGTATGCATCTTCAACAAATTTGATATCCCCCCGAATTTTGTTATTGAATGTTTCGTTAAACATCCCCACCCCCTTTTCTACTTTGGGCGTCTGTAACCCTATAAAAATATGCTGTTATTTTATGTTTCTGCGCACAAACAGATCCGCCCTGCGAGTACTGGTTCGCGGTCCAATCTATACCCTGTGAGAGCAAAATTATTGTTGAGCTGCAAATATAATAGTTTTATACAATGTCTAATGAATAAGTGAGTACCTTTTCTATTGTTACAAAAGAAAAGAATTAAAATTCCTTAGAAAAAAGCACTCGAAAAAACTTTGCCAATTAAAAAAGACCGAAGCTGTGCTGTACGGATGCCACGTTGTTTCAAAATGGTTAGTACGTCTTTTTTCTATACTCTTGATCAAATATTGCGATCAGCTAGTACCTGTAGTATATTAATACAGCAGAATAGGGTGCAAACGGTGAAGTGGAATGTATATAATAACTTGCATAAAATTACACTGTGACTAACACTTTTGGACAAGGTCATGGGAGTTTCTACCTGATAATAACGTCAATTATGAGCAGAGATTATAATGTGTTTAAAAACCTTAGATGAATAATATGATATAGGGTTGCCAATCATCAAAGGATTTTGAATGTTCCAATATTTACGGACTCTATAAGAAACCTCAGTATGGAATAGGCACCCATATATTATTGTTAGGGTCAGAATGTGACTAATATTATCAAGTCTATTTCAATTGTAAGTTACATGGAGAATTCTCAAATGACAGATCACTGTAGCACATAAACCCTGACTCTGAACCAAGGGCGGGTTGTTTGTGAGTTTTACACGGTTGTGTTAAAGGGACATGACGGCCTGAAATCCCCGAAAGTTTTGGATTGTTTGCTTGTCCTATTTCAAAGTTGAAAGGAAAGTAAACCTAATGTCTTATCGTTCCCGAGAAAAGACGAAAAAATACCCCGGTTGTTTACATCAGACGCGCGGCACTACCGAGGGGGGGGGGGGGGGGGGGGGGGGGGGGGGGGGGGGGGATTTCCCCCTCCAGTTCGCCCCCAGTTTTCCCCGTATATTTAAGGCATATGCGTATATTTCCAGCCGTGTCCATTCAATGTACAGAAAACACGTTGTGCGTGTCACGTAAAACACACAGCACCAATACACAAATGTTGTTTCTCGCACGTCCGCCGAATGCGAACCTCTTTTCGGCAGGACTCAGCTCGATTTTTAGGTCAACATTTTGACCACTGAAATTCGTTCTCGCGGGGTTTTTGCAAGAATAACACACAAAAAAACCCTTTTTTAAGGATGGTTGTGTGGACTATATGCTACCTTTAAATGCTCTTTCCAGTTTATAACATCATTTCGTTTAAAACGCGTTGTGTAGCCCAATAGGGCGCATTTCCAGGACGTATAATATCCCTTAACGTGCACATTTGGCCAGATTCTGCAAAACTTTAATGTTTAAGGTCGTTTACTTACCTAATAATTATTGCAAAGGTGTGGGTCACAAGATAATGGCTGATATTTACGGAGGAAACGTTGGAATACATCGTTTGTTTACATCTGACCCGGCAAGCGTTTTGGCCTTGTCTACATTCAAGCATCGAATCATATATAGTTCAGCCAGATTGTCAACAAACTACCACTGCCGTGAATCCTCTTCAAAAGAAAAACCCGAAATGGGCCATTTAATTCGGGTTTTCTGACAAGGGTTAGTGATCTGTCTTATCTCCAGAGTTTATCTCCTTAATGCAGTTTTTAGCACCTGATGAATGCCTAGCTATCACCAGCAGGGACTGATTAGTACCGCTTGATTGAACGACTTGCCGGCATGCCTGAATCGATCCTCGGTGGCCCCCCTAAACCCACCTAGATTTTTCACGAGTTAAATATCCAACGTGATATTCGTATTTGTCCAGTAATGAAACCGTTTTGTTTTTCATTGAAATTGATGTATAAACAACGGAAATCATGAATTTGTCGGACTGTGCCTGTACATGTATCATGTATGGGTTTAAAAAAGGTATATCCAGCAGGAAGTAAACAGTACCATTTGGAATGGTCTCCTGTGATGTGGTGTAACTAATTGCCTTAAGGGTAATCCCAGATTATAATGTCACACTGGACTCATCAGTGAAAGATATACATCGAAAGCCTGATATGAAAAGGCCCAGGTTTTTAAAAGGGAAAAGCACCTAGAACAACGCATTTCCTAACCGTTGCGTGAAAGTTTCAAGTCAGCGATTTTCCCGCTTTTCGGTGTTGCGAGTTTCTAATGTTTTGTTTTGGAAATGGAGGAACAGAGGGAGAGCTAATTTTATTGTGGAAATGCTCTTTTAAAAGAAGTTGTATTAAACGCACGTTAATACATCAGCGCAATTATAGATTTGATTGCGGTATACTCGTTTTGTCTAATTATAAACCCTCTGTTGGTTTCATATCAACTGCAAAAACAGCGATGTTATTATGGGGTGTTAAGTCAGTGTTCTCCATTCAAAGACTGTGATTCTCTTTTAATATATTATCGTCTTACTTCGCCGTATAGCTTCCCAATTCACACCTTTAAAGACCTAGCATTGACATCTTGTCCTTGGCGTGCACCTTTAAAGACCTAACATTGACATCTTGTCCTTGGCGTTGTCGAGCATATTAAATTACTTTGGCTTGACATCGCTAACGTAAACACATAATGAACAGGGGGAAAAAAGTTTCTACGTTCATTCTTCCAAAAGTTAATGTATCTCCGGATATTAATTCCATCAATTAACTTGCGTGTGGGAAGTCAGCTTGCCTTGTTTTCCCAATACGCACTCAAGTCCAACGCATTCAAGTCCAACGCCATGTGAACCTCACGATCGTTGTCTACGGACCCTCACACCCTTTCAAGAAACTGAAAAGTCCTTTCTGAAATGTAACAAAGTCACAATATTTGATTTTCAGTAGTAAAATAACCAATTAACCAATATGGGGCAATATGTTTAAAGGGAAGATACAACATTTGCAAACATCACAAAACGAAACGATCAAATAGTCACGAAATACCTCACTAGATTGTTGGGGAATGACAGTCTAAAGCATCCTGTAAAATTGTGGTTCCTGGTGTGCTGTCATTTTCAAGAAAAATGGAATATATCCAACGCTGGCCGGCCGACCAGCGTTGGAGAAAACTGTCTTTTTCCTCCCAAAACTGCTACTAATTTTTCATAATTAATTATACCGCTTCTGCTTTTTCTTTGCAATTGTTTACCCACCTGTGAAGGGGTACAAGCCTGTTAGACTGCTTCTCTGACTTTACAATTTCCCAAAGTCATGATTGCTCCGTTTCATCTAAAGTGGGGTCAGGGAACCAGACTACAAGAACACTATTGGTTTTCATGTTTTTTTCCAGCATCTACAAGCCCAAAACGTAAAACAAGTCATTTCAACAATATTTGCTATAAGTTCCTATAACCTACTAATCCTCCAAATCCATTTATTTCCAAAAATTGCAGCAAAAGCAAATGTTGTACATTCCCTTTAAACTAACTCTCAAACTGCAAAAAGAGCTTCTTCTCCCACCTTTTCTTCTTACACTCTCTTATCCCATCCTGTTTTCGACAAGAAATTATATGACCGGAATCGGGGGACAATTTCGAGTGAAGCGTTTAAAAATGTATATGCTTGTGTGGGTGGGTGTGTGTGTGTGGGGGGGGGGGAGTGAGCTCTCCGTGGTCTGTGGTTACGTCTTGGATTTTACTTTGTTGACAACTCATTAGATAATTCAAAACCGCAGGCCCTATAGATTAAGAACAGCTTATAATTAATTCTGAGTTTGCGACAATCCAAACAACACTCAGACATACTCGAATTTGAAGGGTCCTCTTCATTTCGTAAAAGCTCATCGCTCCAGGTATCACTTCCGCCGAACGATTTGCCTCCCTCCAGACCAAACACCGTATGACCATACACCGTATGACTACACAACTACCCTAAGAGCATGCGGGTGCGCGATTTTCGCAGCATGGCGATTCACGTCTGTCCTAACAAATCAGACTGCATATAAGCACAAAGGGGGCGTGTCGTGAAGCCACTAGTTGGTGTACTGCCAATTGTCATCTCCAGTTCTTTGGGAAAAAGGAGAAAAAATGTAACTAATGAGATGCGAGGCTTAGGTTTTGATAAGATGGCATTATTATTTTGAGAAAATGTTTTGAGGAAAATATAGACATATTTTTTTTTTACCGTATCAAACATTCTTTTCTCCTAAAAAGCCACCTCCCGGCTGCGGGGTGGGATCCATATTTTTAAGGAACTTTATTTGTATTTCTGATTTTGAAACCAAGAAATTATCAAATATTCGTTTCTCCTAAAAATCCACTTTCCGGCTTCTATCCCCATACAATTACAATTGAGTAAATTTCATAAATGAAAACCCCTTTTCCATCCTCTCATCCCCAAGGGTGGATCCAGGGGGGGGGGGGGGGCCAAAGGGGGCCATGCCCCCCCCCCAAAAAAAAACGAAACCATTTTTTAATTTTTTTTTATGTGACATCGCAATAAAGGCAGGCAATGAGTACACCACCATCTTTTCCTCAAAAAAACATTGGTTAAAGTAGTCAGAAATTGCCTCAGATCGCACCACAGAGCATCTAGAATCCAAAAAAATTTCGGGGCCCTTAAGCGGGCCCCGAACCCCACGCCGTAATTTTTTGGACCCACTTTTTGGGGAGACCAGGTTTTTTTGCCCCCCCAAAAAATTGTGTTCTGGATCCGCCCTTGCTCATCCCCCATTTTCTTTCACAAACAGACAGCACCACAATGAACACGAGGACCGTGCTTCTCTTTGCGCTTGTCCTCAGTATGGCATGCTCCATGTCAGAGGCAGGCAACTACTGGCAGATGAGGGGCCGTACAGGCAGGGCCAATCTACGGACAAACTTCAGGAAACGCATTTACCCCTTCATTCCGATCCGACCTGAGATGCTGGAGCAAGTAATAGAGGATTGGGATAACGGGTAAGCACAGTCACCCAAAATGTTAACTGTAAAACCTCCTTTGTGTGCTGCTTTGGTATCGTGATTTCAGATTCCTGGTCTAAAAGACTCGGGGTCAACATTTTGTCTACTTATAGTAAATAAAACATCAACACGTTTGATAGACGACTTTTATTTTCAAACACTAAAGACGCATTCATGATCATTCGGGGTGAGAAATAAAGAGGGAGGCAATGCCATAGTTTGACAAAAATGTGGACTGTGTGTTCAAGTTTCTGGGGGTGGAGCTGAGAATTATCAAACGAAATTGGGGATTTCAAGCGGGGGTTATTTTAAATATTGTTTCCCCAAATCTGCAAAGGACGAGACAAAATGACGTCATACTTTGTGTGCAATGTGCTTTCCGTGTCAGAGATTATATAAAGAATAAGCGTTACGTCATCATAACTCATATTAATTTTATAAGCATGCAGATAACTTCATTAGAGAGGAGCCACTATAGAGACCAGACTGTGTGAAAGGGTTTAAATCACAATATTTAGCGTAGGTCATACATGTCACATTCCGTACAACCGAAGTGTTGCTTTTCAATTTAAATTGGTTCAGCGGGTGCTGACAGCGGCTCTTTAAATTGACACAAGTGACATAATATTCGTGTACATTATGACCAACCAAAAATCAAAGCTTGTTCACCACATTTGAATGAATATTCATAAATACCTAAGACAGTTTACGCATTCCTATTGGTCGAGAGCCCGTCACGTGGCCGCTCTTAAACGGATGATAATGACATGGCTAGCTGGTCTTAAACAGTTTTCCAGTGTCACATGAAATTTGGACTCCCATGAAATCCGGTGCCTTTTAATTAACGTTTCATTGGTTGAACGTTCACATTCCTCACGTATGCATGCGTAATACTACCATTGAATCAGTATTTCATGGTCCGAAATTCACGCTACACAGCCCAGCTGCGTTTTGCGCGAAATCGCGCAGTACGCGCGACGCGCATGCCAATGTCCTTATAAGGTATTCGCTCGTAACCCCCCCCCCCCGCCTTTGCGGGGGGGGGGGGGGGGGTACGAGCGAATATAAGGTAACGAGTTGTGGAGGGGCATTCCATATTATAGTCAGAGCGGTGTTTCGTATAACATGAAGTAAAGTTGTTGAACAAAATGGTTGGCAACGTCTAGTTTTTGACTTGTTTTGATTTTTGAACCGAAAAGATTTGGGTTTTTTAACCGAAAAAGTATTTGTGAATGGGAGTAAATATGTGTTCCGTCGGTATTAAACACTCTGTTTAAGACCGGTGGGAGTCTGGATGGGTGATAATAACCCTCGGCTTCGCCTCGGGTAATTATCACCCATCCAGACTCCCACCGGTTTTAAACAGAGTGCTTTAATACCTCCCGAACATACATTTATTCCCTTATTGAATCATGCTGATTGTGGAATGTGTCAAATCTTAAGAGCAGGAATTACACTATCGATTTGTGATCCATTGCATTCCAACAAAAAGCTCCTCTGAGTTGAACAGATGGTCGTATAGAGTGTATGTATCAATGAGACAAATTACCCCTTCGGTTAAAATATGCATTTTTCTTTTGTTTACAGTGACGCAGAGTTTGACAACTATTAAACTCTATATGATTGAATAATCAGTAAGTATTTTACTTCCCTTTTTCAACATAAGACGACAGTCATTCAATTCCAGCTTGTTTTTTAAGTTATCATTTCTTTGTGTAACATATCAATGAGGTCCTTTGAAGTTTTAGCTGCGATATCTGTCACATATCAAATTTATGAAAGACACTCCTATTTATATTAAGTTAAGTTTCCTTGAACAATTTTCCTCTTACATTGTGTTCAAGTGGCATCTTCATAACTCACGAAAGACTCTTCGTTACGAAACTTCTCACCCATTTCAACGAGAGGGCGGTATACTCAAACGATGAGGCCAAGATCGACAGCGGTCAGCGGAGCGCTGCTAATGTCGTGTTGCAACTTCATCAGGGGGTGTTGGCTTAAATCTGCCTCTGTTTGTTTCTCTGATTGTTAGTGTTACGACAACGAAAATAACCTAAACCTTAATTTGTCAAATTTCCAAATTAATTAATTGTTGCTGGGGCTTCAGTCACAGGTGTCTTTTCTTCAATATTTTTTCTGTATAAAATCGAAATATATATTGTTTATAATTCACAATTTCCCATTATTCAGAATATAAAGCATTAACGTTTTTTTTGTATAAAAATCATTAAAAATAAAATGCTACATGAAAATGTACCTTACATTTCTTTTTAATTGGGAAGTCTCTGTTTTCCATTTAATTTAACATGGCATACAGCATAATGTCTTACGATAATCACTCTTACTTTTTTGCATGCATTACACTTTGCATAATAATATACAGTAAAACGCCGCTATAACGAACATCGTGGGATCCACAGAAAGTGTTCGTAATAACGAACCGCCGGTACCCTCTTTTGACCAATAGTGAATTCACTGACATGGCATTTCTCACATCCCGCGGCCGAACGAGGAGTTGTCACAAAACTTTAGCAACTGGTGGTGTTCCCTTTTATTCCTTCGGGAAATAATAGCCATCTATCGCTCTTCAACATTCAAACACGAAGTAACCATAGGTGGTTTGATGTTCGGGCATTAAAAGTGGCCCAAACAGTGTGTAATGCGCGGTACGTGTTGTACATTAAAACCGGGAGCCAAGGATGATGTTCGGTATAGCCGAATGTTCGATATAGCGGTGTTCGGTATAGCGGCGTTCCACTGTATAGGTTTTCCCGTCCAATTTTGCAACTTGTTAATTCAATCAGACAGATTGCTCCTTACATTTCAAGAGGTTTCAGAGAGTCAGATTTACAAATACGTTTTGGATTCGCGGTAGAGCATTCGATTTCGTTTATAGATGTATATCCCGCGCTCCTCAAAAACATTTTTAACTGCGGGTATCAGCTCAACAACTCTTGATGTCTCTCCGAGTTAGTTAGCAACAAACGTTGCCACTGTCTATAGATCCTATACATATTTTGAACGATTTCAACGAAACTTTGTCAACTATAAATAGCCAAGTCCCAACATATAACATGACCAAACTGGGGTCAAAGGTCATCATGGGGTAACTGGGGTAAAAAAACCCTTTTTTTTATAACTCAAAACACTGCTCTTTCCAGAAATTACATGGTACAATCACGTGACTCATGCATTTAAACGATTTCGTTGGCCCGCAGCTTCCGAGATCCGATCAAGCTTGTTTTTCTTCTTACCAATTTTCATTTTTCAGTGTTCGAATTTTGGGCCTTTTTTATTTTAACAAAAACTTGAACTAAGTTATAGCGATTTGGGCGTCTGGCCCTTTGCAAAAGTGTTTTCATTTTCGCACACGTGAACCCGCCCTGCGAAAGCCCAATAATCGTCTGGCAGTAAATACTCAGTTGGAGTTAATGTAGAAAATGCCAAGGCTAAACTTCGGTGGATTTTTTAATTCGATATCTCATTCAAAAGTGAATAATTTTCATATTGCTAGGAAAACAGCAATTGGAAAAAAATACATCTATTTTTCGAGGCGGAACTTGAAATAGCACGGGGAACCATCTTTAATTGAACCGGATGTGAAAACGCCTGCCCATTGTAATGCAGATTTGCATGACACTTTTGCATGAAAGAGTGAGCAAGGTGTGCAATTGGACGGGGAAAACCTGTACATGTACATGTATTATAAAACGCACATGTACACTGATGTTCTCTGTTTTTAAAAGTGCTTGTCTAATAGCTGTTAAATTGGTAACACAAAATGAATCAGTGTACAAATTGTGGTGATTCTTTTAGTGTTGAAATATATCACAGCGGTTTATTAAAATGTATAGGTGTAAATTGGAAAAACTCGGTGTAAAAAGTGTTGGGGCTAAAAAGCAACATAAAGTGGACATGCGCTATGATATAATTGTTTCGTATTTGTTTGAATTAATGATAGGTTTGTCCATGTGTACAAAATGCTTGTTCAATTCAACGCCAATCACCCGCATGAGACAAATTTCCCCTAACTTGGAACGATTAGGATAGCTACATTCGTGAATTAGGCCCATTCTAGACGCCGTGTTTTACCGTGCCGAACTCAATTAATTTGACTTCTTTGAAGTCAGTACGGCGATAGCACAATGTTCAGAGTTCGGCACAGCAACAGGGCTGCTGCGCTATCGCCGTTTCGAATACAGTGAGGCGGTGTAGCGTGAATTTAGGTTTCTATGAAAATCGGACTCATTGGTAATATTGCGCATGCGTAAGTATGATAATTAGGAAAGTGACCAGTCACGTGAGAGGGATTAACCAATAAAAGGGAAAAGGGGTCCGATTTTCATAGGAGTCGGATTTTCATGTGACAGGCACTGTTCTAAACGCCGTGCCATTGCCGTGCCGAACTCAATTGCGCATGCTCACGCGTGCCCGCATATCGCGGGGAGTGAAATTCGAAATAGAGCCCACTATCTTTATATAGAGATCAGTGATAGAGCCTTATAAAGTACGCCATTTTGTCTTGGAGCTTCCGGACCCCTGCCTGATTCTATCATGTTTTTGTTTATGGGCATTTTACACGGGGTTGCCCTTTCTCTTGCTATATTTCCACATGTGTTTTAGGTTTGTCGGACGTGAGAGGTCAATTCTGGCACGATATTTCCCTTCCACATCATAAATTGATATGCTAGTAACAATTTTACAAAGGCCTTTTTCCGGGGGTGATTTTCTTAAGAAAACAATGTACCAAAAATACAATGAGCCCACTTTGAGCCCACTTTTACACGCCATATTCCTATTCGAAGGGTCCGGAAGCGCGCCCGCAAGGGGTCAACTTTCAGGCTCTAATGACGCGAATATTTTGATAGCGCTTGAAGGTATACTCCTGAACTGCTTGAACTGTGGCCTGGCCCGTTATATGCATTAAAGTTCCACTATTATGTTCGGCGTTTAGAGTAATAATTACAGTGCTGAAAATATGAAATATATAGATTGGGGCAGAGTGACGTTATTCGATGACAACATCTATTCATTTGCACACAAGTTTTCATCGTTTGTATGCGTTACTATTTACCCTCAAACCATGTTATATTTGCATACCATTCTGCACTCCAAACTCAACAACCTTGAGTTTCAAGAACGTAGATCTGAGAGCTAGATAAGCCGCGCCCACATTAGTGAAAATTCGAGATCGGAATTTACAATAGATCCTTATGAAATTCTGAGACGAAATTCAAGTACGGGGGTAACACCCCCAGCTCTGATTAATTTTTCTTTTTTAATAGAAATACTTAAAAATAATGTGAACTCCCTCCCCCCTGCTCTGACACCCAAACAATTACACTGGCAGTAATGTCCTGTTCACAAAATTCGGATCGAGCCAGCTGGGTTACGAGGGTTTTGTGCACTATGCTGTAATTTGAACAGCGCCCTCATTGAAAGTGCGGTACGAGCCCCACCCTTTCTACCCCAAGTGTCCGGAGAAAAAAACCTGTCTACATTTCAGCATTGATTTGCTGACTTCAGTAGGCATGAGTAAGGAAAAATGTTGAAAAAAAAATAAACAAACAAACATATATCCCTTAAAAAAATTAAGAATTTTGATAAAAATCAAGTAAAACAAGAACACATAAAGATCAAATACTCAAACATTATTTTAAAACAAATACAAATATTAAACAATATTTAAAAACAAACACAAAAACTGGTAGATGTAAAAACGCTAAAATAATAGAAGTATTAAAAATGTTTATATAAGTATTTAAATAATTCAGTCTTAAAAACAGGAAGCGAGCGTGTAACTCTAAGCTAGGCAGGAGAACTATTTCAATTATTGTTCCAGTGACTGCAAAGCTTTGAGAATAATATTTTGTTTTAGAGGTGGGAATCTTCAAGGTGACATTTGTATTCTGTCCAGTAACTTGGTATTGTGCGAAACATGAGAAGAAATCAGTCATGTATTCGGGAGACTCCTTTCCTATAGATTACTCTCTTTGAATATGGAAGTTATTTTAGCGAAGTAAACATATCACCGGACAAAGTTGTAAATGGACAACCCAGAATTAGTCTGGCTGCTCTTTTAAGCAATCTATTGAGCGTATTAATGTGTCGTCCATATCGGCCTCCCAATACCGTACACCAGTAATCTAGAGTAGGCATGACTATTGACTAGGCACTGAACAAGAGTGCAAAATGGAATACATGACAGTGACGAATTCTGTACAACATGCCTACAGTTTGGAAGAGATGGACTTATGAACATGTTCAACATGAGCAGACCAAGCAAAAGTGAGTCATCAATAATTATATTCAAGTCATTTGAAGCAGTCTTGTGCGTTGATCCAATGAGCACGGCCTTAGTTTTAGTAGAAGCACTATAGATTGTTAACTTATTTCTCTTTGCCCAACCGTTTAATCTAACCATTGCTTCGTTGAGGCTGCTCTCGATTTCTTCTAATGTTGAGGAGCAGAGTTATCTGCGTACAATTGACAATCCTCGGGAATTATAGAAGGAAGGTCCACAATTATATAGATAATGAACAAAAGTGACCCAAGGATTGACCCTTGTAATGTACGCCAGTATATATTGAGCGGCAGTGGACTGGATTTGTTCTGTTCAATGCACACAGATTGTTTGCGGTAGCTTCTCTAAGAGGATAAAATGATTGACAGAATCGAATGCCTAACTAAGATTAATAAAAACGGTACCTGTCACTTTCCCGTGACCTATTGCATAAAGACAATTATTAATTTATTCATGCCAAGTGGTCTCTGTCGAGTACAGTGGTCTAAAACCAGATTTGGCAAGCAGGAATCAAATATTGTTATCACCAAAGTACGAATACAATGCACTGTGTTGAAATAAAGTAATAACAAAAATAGTGTACGTTAACACCATGGGTGTTTTTTTTGTTAAATTCAACACCACAGGTGTTATTTGTAACACTGTATTCAGGGGCGAATCTAGCTATAAGGAAAGGGGGGGTGGTATAAGAGGGGTTGAGTCTAGCCCTGATGGGGGGGGGGGGTCCGGAGACATGCCCCGGAAAATTTTGAAATCTAAGATGCTTTCTCCTATATTCTAAGACAATTAGAAAAATCTAAGGCAATTCGAGAATTATTTTGGCCCCATTTTACTATTATCATTAGTCAGCGGCTGAACGGGGGGGGGGGGGGGGGGTCCTCTAGATCCGCCACTGGTATATTTTTTACAAATGCAACAACGACCAACTTAATGTCAACTTATGAGGCATATTTTCCATTAGCATACGCATTCTCCAAGCACAGAAGTTTTTTGCAGATGCTTTCACCGGTATTCATATTAATGACGATGCTTCCCCTCGCCCGCTACGTTGGGGGGGGGGGGGGGGGGGGGGGGGTGGCTTCGTCGCATGTCGTACGCTTCGTGGGTGAGTCCCTCTCCCGCTACGTATTATGCGGGCGATCGACTAATTGGGGACACACACACCGTGACACCAACATCTTTTGCGCTTTAAAGGGTCAATGACATGAATATTTCTTAGCAACATATTGTGTGCAACGTTCTACTCCTCTTAAATGTATGAAAAATATTTGACATCCCTTTTTGGTTAATTTTATTCAAAAGTTCACTTTATAAAACACTTACAAATGTCCATGCTTTTCCTGACAACGGAGGGTGCTGTTGCTGTGATATTACTCAGGAAGACACTTTTCATTTTGGGGTTTTATTTTGAAATTGTGAACCCAAACATTATTTTGCTCATTGAAAGAAAACATTTGTGAGAACAGTTTGCTCATTGGCTTACTGCCATGTACTGACACAACGAATCAACAGTATATGGTTCAACAGTATGGTGTTAACTGTGATGCAATTCATGCATGCGTTGATTTGTGAAGAGCTGGGCAATACAGTCATCAAACGTTTTAATTGCTAGTCTATATCAGTGATACAAAGTGCAAAATAAATGGGAATCTGACATTTATATTTACTGCTTCAAATCGCCGCCCAGAGTTAAAACAATACAAACGATTTATATTTATTATAGGATCATTTGCATTGACCAAAAAGTTGAACCTAGCGAGTTATTATCGTACTGGTACTAAACACCCCGTGAAATGATTTCGTCTGGCTTGCGGTCATTATCAGAAGAAATCAAGATAGGTATAGGTGATTTCAACAATCAGCCATTGACTACGGAGCTCTGGAAGTGCCATCCGATTTGTTCAGATACTGACAAAGTTTATCTCAGGATGACGACAAAATACAGGCAAGATGACGACATCCTGAGATAATTTGTTGGGGGATGACGACATCCTCTAAGTAGAATGACGACATATCTCATAATTTAATATGGCATGACGACATCCTGATAATAGGATGACAACATCTTAAGACAATGTCTTCTGGCATGATGACATCCTGAGATAGTTTATTAGGGGATGACGACATCCTGAAAATAGGACGCCGACATCCCGAGATAACTTATGATGGGATGTCGACATCCTGAAAATAGGATGACGTCATCCTGAGATAATTTATTATGGGAGGACGACATCCTAAAAATAGAATGACGACATCCCGAGATAATTTATTAGGATATGACGCTGACATCCTGAAAGTAGGATGAGGACATCCTGAGATATTACGGGGTGCATTGAATCCATCTTGGAAACACACAGACATCATGACCTCTGATCATCAAATAAATACCTTGTATATACAGCGATAGGGTAAATTGTTTACAAGCCGCACGTCCACCTGTGCGTTTTGAAGATGGCTTCAAATGCACCCTGTGATAAATTATGTCATGATGTCGTCACCCTGCTTCCAGGATGGCGCCATCCCATAACAAACTATCAAAGGATGTTGTCATCCTACTTTCAGAATGTCGTCATCCCATAATAAATTATCTCAGGATATCGTCATCTTACTTTCAGGATGTCATCATACCATAATACATAAATTATATGAGGATGTCGTCATCCTATTTCCAGGATGTCGTCATCTCCTAATAATTTATCTCAGGATGTCGTCATCCTACTTTTAGGATGTTGTCATGCCATAATAAATTATATCAGGATATCGTCATCCTATTTTCAGGATGTCGTCGTCCCATGATAAATTATCTCGAGATGTCGTCATCCTACTTTCGGAATGTCGTCATCTTGCCTGTATTATGTCGTCATCCTGAGATAAAATAAGTCAGTATCTGAACAAGTCGGATGGCACTTCCAGAGCTCCGTACTGATATGATCTATTATGGCATGACGACATCCTGAAAGTAAGATGACGACATCGTGAGATGATTTATTATGGGATGACGACATTCTGAAAGTAGGACGACAACATCCTTAGATAGTTTGTTATGGGATAACGCCATCCTGGAAGCAGGGTGACGACATCATGACATAATTTATCACAGGGTGCATTGAAGCCATCTTCAAAATGCACAGGTGGACGTGCGGCTTTTATACAATTTACCCTATCGCTGTATATACGGTTTACAGCCCGGTAGTCCGAAGGTTCAATAGTCCGAAGGTTCTTTAGTCCGAAGGGTCATTAGTCCGAAGGTTCGTTAGTCCGAAGGTTCAATAGTCCGAAAGTTCGATAGTCCGAAGGTTCGATAGTCCGAAGGGCCCATTAGTCCGAAAATAGAATAAGGTTAATTAATCCGAAGGTTCGATAGTCCGAATAGACAATAGGGTTCGATAGTCCGAATCGACAGTAATGTTCGATAGTCCGAATAGATGATAAGGTTCGATAGTCCGAATAGATGATAAGGTTCGATAGTCCGAATAGATGATAAGGTTCGATAGTCCGAATTGAGAATAAGGTTCGATAGTCCGAATTGAGAATAAGGTTCGATAGTCCGAATTGGCAATACTGTTCGTTAGTATTTACCCCCCCCCCAATATTTTGTAAAGACTGCCTTTTTCCATTCAAATGCCCATTTTTCAACGTGCTCCCCCCCCCCCAATAATTTGTACAGAGTGCCCTTTTTTTGTACGAAGTGCCCTTTTTGTCTGATCAAGTGCCCTTTTCAAAAAAGAAGTGGCGCATGCCCTTTTTGTGGCATCTGCCGTTTTGGGTGCCTTTTTCAGAATTTCGCACATGTATCGCCCTGAAAAGCACCATATATTGGCCCTTTGTTATTATTATTATTATTATTATTATTTATTCGGCCAACAAATGAACAAAAGTACAATGACAAAGCAAATATATATCAGAAAGTAAAAAAAAAAATGGAAATAGAAAAGTATGACCAGACAAGACTGAAGACTGATGCGAGTAGGAATGGGTTGGAGGGGGGGGGGGGGAGGGGGAGAGGGAGGGAAGGGAGGGTGGACAGTTTGACAGGGGAGAGGAGATAGAGGGACGGAAAATAAGAACAATATAACATTTCAAACCGGCCAGGGTAAACAAAAGTGTACTGAAACACTGTAGCCCTAAGGCCTGCCTACCCGTGCTCGAAATGTCTACACAGAAAATAAATAGAATACAATGCAAAAATATATATATATATAAATGAAAAGAAAATGAACGAAGAAAAAAAAAAAAAAGCAGAACAGAACAGAACAGAACAGAACAGAACAGAACAGAACAGAACAGAACAGAACAGAACAGAACAGAACAGAACAGAGCAGAGCAGAGCAGAGCAGAACAGAACAGAACTGAACAGAACAGAACAGAACAGAACAGAACAGAACAGAACAGAACAGAACAGAACAGAACAGAACAGAACAGAACAGAACAGAACAGAACAGAACAGAACAGAACAGAACAGAACAGAACAGAACAGAACAAAAAACAGAAACAAAAAACCAAACCAAACAAAATAAACAAAACAAATAACAAAAACTAACAAAACAAACTGCCCAACAAATAAACAGGAAAGGACCAGACAAACAAAAAATCCCAACAAGCAAACAAGTACCCCATCAGACCGACACCCCTATAACCCCACAAATGCCCGCACCAGCAAACAAAAAATAAACAAACACACATCCCCACAACCCAACAACAACAAACGAACACCCAAACAAACAAGCCAAAAACAAAACATTGCGAAAAAACAAACAAACAAACACCCCCAACACCCCACTAAACAAACAAATACAAAACAAAACAAACATACAAAAAAACCCCAACAAATCCCCCAAATAACAAACCTAAACAACCCAACAAACAAACTCCCCCAAAAACATACAAATGAAACGCTGCTGAAAAACAAGCACACAAGCGGAACTAGAGATTTACACATAAATATACATATCAGTGAGCACTATAGAATAGTTATCCGAGATCTTGGAAGTGATCAGACAGACTTCTTTTGAATGAACTTAAAGAGTCAAGTATAACCGAGTCTTTAATATGAGATGGAAGGTTGCCCCAGATGCGTGGAAATGAATGGGTGATGGAGTTCTTGTGTGCATAATTGTTCAATTGTTCAATGGTCAATATGCAAAGTCTAATGTGTGACTGGTGTATGGATATCCGCAATCCAGTCTTTATATAGAGATCAGTAGAGCAGAGCGGACCTGTAAAATTATACGGTACAGTCACTGAGTACAGTCGAACCGTCCAACTAACTTTACGTGGTAGTTGAATAGCGCCCTCTTGAAAAAAAATCGCCTTGACATTGTGTTTGTCCTGGTTATTACATAACTTTAACTGCGGGGATGTGCATATATGTACATGTGTGCATGCAGTCATGCGTGAAATACAAGCGTGCTCTTTTGTACTCGGCGACGCCGTGCGCTGCTACTGCTAGCTATCCGTTCTTTGCTTTATAAAAATATCCGGATTTGTGGAACGCTTTAACGCTGGGAATGTTTTGTAAACCTTTGTAAGTTGAACCGGTACCAACCTCACTCTCCTGCGGCCTGTTGGACAGCTGGGAAATAAAAGAACAGGTAGGCCTATGTCAAGTTTCGGCAAAGTTAAAATTTAAAGGGGAGAAAGTTGAAGCATGGTTGAAGCATGGAGGTAGGAATAGAAGCATAATATCACTTTGGGTTTTAGCTTGGAATACCCAGCACCTAGCTGCCTAGGACCTACAATCCTGGCCAAATCTCGCTGGGCCTCCAACCCCCCGGCCCCCGTTCAATCATAGAGCTCTATGGTTCAATGTTGTCTCTCATTGCGCGGTGTGTGCTCCAAAAGCCTCCATCAGCTGGAGAGAACAACATTGACCAGGGGAGCGGGGGAGGGGGTCAGACAAGTCGACCGTTGAGACAACTCGACTCGGGACAAGTCGACCGTTGAGACAACTCGACCGTTGAGACAACTCGACCGTATGTGCGATAAATGGAAAGACAAGTCGACCGTTGAGACAAGTCGCCTCGCATGTTTTGGGCCTAGTTTTGGGGAAAGTACCGGGGATTTGTCGGCGGCTGGTCGCCGTTTGGGAGTAATGACATATGAAGTTTTTTTTGTTGCATAAAAGAGCCGATATAGCGCAGCGTACGTGATTGGCCGTGCACACTGTTCGTTTTTCTGGGCCACGTGCGCGCATCCCCGATCAACGTGGCCGTACCGTGCACGGTGGCATCGTTTTTGCCGGGCCTGTGTGCCCACTTGCCGCGCCGGTCGACGTGCCCGCGTGCCGAGCCCGGCCCGGTCCTCGCGGCCGGGTGGGGCGCACCGGCCCGATGCGACGGTCACCGGATCGGAGCGCCCTCTGTACATCGAGTTTGCCCGCGCCGCGCCCGTGATCGGTCTTGCCACAGATTTGTGCAACTTTTTCTGATCCACGTGTATTCATTTCCATTAAGTCGAGCAGTCTCAACGGTCGAGTTGTCCCGAGTCCAGTTGTCTCAACGGTCGACCTGTCTCAACGGTCGACCTGTCTCAACGGTCGAGTTGTCTCAACGGTCGACTTGTCCCGAGTCGAATTGTCTCAACGGTTGACTTGTCTGACATCCGCGGGGGAGTGGGTGACCGTTGCAGGCTCAGGAAGTGTCCCAACCAATTTGGCCGGGATTGTAGGCTCATTGGGAGATTCGCCATGGCATTAGCTAGACCCGTGAACGTGGCTATACACAGCCACGCTTCAATCTATAGTAAAAACACTCTATTGTGATCTGCGGTTACTGTGATTGAGTGACCGTTCTAGCTGCATTTCGGCCACATTTGACAGAATATTTGCATACAAAAATGACTTGTACAGCCTAAATCCAGCAGAATATTTTTTTCGGCAGAATTATGTAGATGACTTGTTCATGAGTTGCTCGACTGTGAAGCGGTTGACAAGCCCCCCCCCCCCCCCCGCATAACTATAAAATCAAATATTGGTTTTAATTGTATTTATTTTGTGTTATTTTTTTAATTGTACATGTATCATTCATTTCATTTGAATATGGATGAACACTCCCCCCCCCCCCAAGAATGTTTGCTCTAGATTTGGGTTGTGTTATTTTTGTCCTCATCATAGACAGTCGAAAAAATCTACCCTAGTGTATAGCTATGCATTTAATAACTTTCAAAAAAGTTTTTTGCTATTCAAAAAGAGGATGATTTACCTCATGTCCAACAACATTCTGATAATGACAATCAAATGAAACTGATGTTGCCTCTTACAGATCTCTTTAATCATCAACAAAATATTGATTCCAAGAAACCCCAAGTGTTGATTATAGAGACATTATGGACTTCATCTCTGGACTGGGAGCAAAGGTGGCGTATGTTTATGAACTGCTGGAAGCACAAGGTGGTAAGCTCAAAATATGTTTACTTTAGCAAAAGCAAGTTGAATGTCAGTCAGGTTTCTCATAATGAAATTGTGCTTTTTTTTCTTCGGAGACCATGAAAAATGTCGTGTTTCCCTGAGTACAATCAAGGATGCATCCTTGGTTATTGTGAAGTTTCTGTCTTATGCAGATCCAAGAGGTGGGACTCTTTTATTCAAAGTAAAACTAGGTTTTCTCTTTTCAACCTTTTTTTACAAAGAGTACAATGCCCCACAGCATACTGAAATTCAACCATTTTATCTCTCCAAGATTTTATTGTAATTCCATAAAAAAAAATCAAAGTTTGTCTGAAATCTTATGACGTTCTGATTTCCCAAAAATTAAATATTAAAAAAGAATTCAAAATGTTTGTTTCCAGAATATTTCAAGTAAATTCCAAAAGTTTGAGGTAACCAGATCCTCAAAAGATTTGTAATAATGGAATATTATAAACTTAAGTATTTAAAGCTTGACTTTGTCCTTTCACCTTGACCATGATTGACAATGAAGTGAATAAAGAGCACCTTCAAATGAAAAGTGATCATAGCTCATATACTTGCATCAGTTGCATATCAGTAGAAGAAGGTGTCTCGGTGATTAATTTTAGTTGGTTAGTACATGTAGTTCTTGCAGACAAAAAAAATTCTTGTAAAATTGTCACATCAAATAAAATTGAACAAAAAAACCTGGTTCATTTAGCACTCTTATAACCATGCTTTTTCATCTTCTGCAGTATCCCATTTTAAAGACGTTGACAAAAGTTTAAAAAAGTGAGAATTATAAGTCTGAGCCAGCCTTTGAATGAATACTGTTGTTATTATTGGTGTAATGTAACTTTCCTTTTTTTAATCCAGATCCAAGAGTTGAGAACTGGCTTTTGATGAAATCACCCATCCCTATATCGTGTATTGTCATTGGTTACTTGCTGGTTGTATGGCTAGGACCGAAGCTTATGGCTAACAGAAATGCTCTTCAGCTCAAGCCCATCTTGGTGTTGTATAACTTTTTCCTGGTGGGCCTGTCAATTTACATGTTTTATGAGGTTTGTACAAAGCATGCATTAAAAGACCATTTCTGAGAATGTACATGTATGTCAATTATATTTATTATTTTATAATTTATTCTGAATTGAAAGAAATGAGAGTTAAGTGTTTTTGTGAACATTCATAGAGTGCTAAGCTGACTTGGCAAGTGTAAAGCTGTACTTCCTTTTTTGTAAATGGATCAATTTACTGAAACCAATATCATCAAGATTGAACAATTTATGGTGGTTTAATAGGCCTAGATGTCCCTTAACTGAGGACTATCTAAAATTGGCAGTTAGGTTAATAAGAGTACATTTGTCAAATGCCAAAAAGGTGTGTGCTTTTTTTATAATAAATGTAAAAAGCCCTTAAATACAAGGGCCATCACTCAGAGTGTGACTGTCATCCCCACTGCCATGGGCATCCCAAGAAGGAGGCAAGGAAGGCTGCACTTCACTTCCCTTCCTCATCTCACCCAACCACCCCACCTCCCCCCGCCAAACAAAAATGTACTATTTAAAAGTCAAAAATTTTACTATTAACTTAATGTATATTTACCGATCCCAATCCAGCCCACTCCAATAATTGTATACAATTAGAGAAGTCTTTTGTCAATTTGTGGTATTTGCATGGCATGTTTTCAATATCCTTTCAACTTGGTTTGTTGTAGTTTCGAGTGACATCATGGAAGGCAAACTATAGCTACAGGTGCCAACCTGTGGATTATTCCAACAGCGTACTTGGAATGAGGGTGAGTAATGCATGACTCCTCTCAATCCGTTGTCAATTATACTGCAGCTTGTCAAGATCATGGTCAAATCCCAGTACATGTAAATAACTTTTTCAAGACTTTGCAGGTGAAACTTTTTTTTATATGGGGTACATATGGATCTGACCTTTACAGGGGTTACCAGACTGATAATAAATGTAAGTGCAATGATACATTGATACAACATGAAAGTAGAAACATTTTTCATACAAATATGACCATTTTTTTGTTTTGTAGAAAGCTATGCCAAATACAATGGAAGGGTCAGGTGATAATGTTATCACCTGAGAAGGCACTCTCCAAAAGCTCATCAAAAAAATTGAATAATAATAATAATAAAAAATACAGTTCAGTATTTCATACATGTAAATATGGGTACAAATACCATTTGTGTCATAGCAATTTACTAAAGAGCATAATGTTATCGGACCGAAAATTATTTTAGGGAGAATTAGAATATAAGTCTGCCACTCAATACTCAGCATCAACTTACTTTACATAAGTATTGGAATCAACCAGATTTCCTTGCAAGCAATATCCAAATGTGGTGACATTATCACCACCCCCCCCTTAAAAAAATAAAAAATAAAAACAAATAAAAAGTTGCCACATGCTTATTATATTTTATTTTATATCATCTTTAAATTGTATTTTCTAGATGGCACGAGTCTGTTGGTGGTATTTCTTCTCCAAGGTTATAGAAGTCATGGACACAATCTTCTTCATCCTGCGCAAGAAGAATAACCAGCTAACATTCCTGCATGTGTACCATCACAGCAGCATGATGGTCAACTGGTATCTGGGAGTCAAACTCATCGCTGGCGGACAATGTAAACCTCAATATCTTACATGCTTGTGTTTTTTGGTGTTCATGTTCTTAGCCTTTAGTATATTGGTAATATATCTAATCTGCAAATGTGGAAAGAAATTGATATTTATAGCGTTTCAATATTTTTGTGGTAAAAATCGACCAATAAAAAATATTTCTCTTTGTAATGCCAGTTGCTTCTTTAGGCTACATGACATTGCTTTTTCCAATTTCTAAATGATTATGCATACTAAACTGTAAATTGCTCAATGCCATAATATGCCAATTTGGTCCAATTGTGTTAAGTCCTGAAATTCTTAATTTATAAACTATTTCATGATTCAAATCAAAGTAATATTTTACTTTTGTTTTATCCAGCATTCTTTTTAGCAATGTTAAACTCCTTTGTACATATCATCATGTATTCCTACTATGGGTTGGCTGCCTTAGGACCGGGAATGCAGAAATATCTCTGGTGGAAACGTTACATGACTCAGATACAGTTGGTAAGATCAACATATTTATCCCTACCATAGCGGCCTGTGCCACATGAGTGCTGCAAACATTCATTTGTTATACATGGCAATGTGTGTCTGTCAACTGGGACACCTTGTTATTTCCTGGCACAACATAACACATCTAGGTCATGTTGCTCCTTTTGCAACATTTGCATGCCTTGTTAATAAGTCACATATCTGCCACTCGTCCCAGTTATCTTCCCGAGAAACTACACACGTTATTAATCCAAGGAGTTCAGCCGGGGTCAACAATAACTACCATGACTCTCAAAAATTGGTTAAATGGGGAAAATCTGTAATGTGCATAAATGGAAAAAGTCTGTTATGACTGTACATCTGCAGACTTTCTGTACTTGCATGATAAGACTTCAATGCAACGTACGTACCTCACTAAAATCCATTGTAATATTGTAATTGGATTTGTAAGCACTCTTGAATTGATCACTGTTTTGAACAGCAAGGGGCCCAGATGATGGTAACCAGGATACCCTCTGACATGACATGACATGGCTGTATTTGTGACACATGCAATGTTATGCTATTATTCCAGTTTTGCGTGAGGTTGTAGACTATGCCGTGAGAAACATTTTCATGTTCCCAAACACAAAATCGCTTGACCTTCACTTCCGGTGTTACCGGAAGTGCAATAAAAACTGAATATAACCAAAAAACAGAAGCAATTTACTACAGACATATATTATGAAAGTGTTAAGTGAGGAATGCCAGACACAAAACAGACATCTGAAAGGGCGCCCCCTAGCGGCACATAAAATAGTGTTTTTGTTTTTTTATTTTAAAACCATAGTTTCAAATTTTACCAAATCGCCCCTTGATATTCTTTGATTAACCACAGATAACTTGGCAAGGTTTCAAATTGATGACGTCATCAGACCGGAAATTACTTTTATGAGAATTTGCCAACGATCATATTTTAAATTTAATTCTATCATATGATCCATGTTGTATATCTTAGCCCAAATAACGAGACCATTACAATGTTCACCTTTTGCTTCCAAATACTGTGACATCATCAAACCAGAAGTTCGGTGTGATGAATACATATGTTACACCCCCAACGGCCACGGGAGCAGCCGCTGCAGAGTGTTCATTAACACTAAAGACTGCAAAACTGCAAGAATAAAGACAAATGGACACTGGTTTAGCTTGATGTGGTGGTCAATGTTCCTCACTCATCGAAGTCTTAGATCAGAATCACAAAACAATAGTAACAACAAATGCACAAAATAACTCAATATACATGATTCGAAAATCGACTCTGGTATCGATAATAATATCGATTCTGTCCTGCTTCTGATAAACATAATCGATTCTATCACCTAAATCGATACTGAGCATGTCTCAACCTCACTGTTTATCTCTAGTCCAAGAATGACTCACTACCCATGCTGTGCTCTAACTATCAAAGAATTCATGCACATGTACAATACCGGTACATACATGTCAACAAGCAGTACAAAATGTCCTGAAGTACATGTGTGGAATAAGCCAAAAAATGGGGAAACATTTTAATAGGGAAATCTCTGTCTTCAAAAAAATAAAGTAAAAAGGAGTAAGCAAAGGAATTCTTCTTAATTATTCTTAACTATTTCAAGCGTGAAAGTTAGTCACAATGTCACTCTCCATACAGTGGGACAATATATAAAAGTTATAAATGGCACCATCAAAACTAGCTCTCAAGAACCTGGCAAATTCAGTCCAGTATACGCAAGTCAAAAGCAACTTAATATCTCTAGGCGCAATATCAACTAAATCTGTGCGGACAGTACTTTCTTTTAAGTAACACTACCAGTGAGTCAGAATTTTATAGTTCTAAATTCAAAACGCAGCTCCAGGTGCGTTCTGCGCGACATCGCACAGAACGTGCCACGCGCGCGTCATTCTCATAAAAGGGTTGTTTACATCTTAATCGCCAGCTGAACACTCCATTATTTAGCTAGAGGGATGTTTCAAAAAGCATGAAGTGAACTTGTTGAACAAAATCGGGATTTTTTGACGGAAATATTATATTTTTTGGACTGAAAAGGTATTTTATGAATGGGAATAAATATGTACTCGGTCGGTATTAATCACTCTGTTTAAGACCGCTTAGAGTCTGGGTGCTGATAATTACCCTTGCCTCCGGGTAATTATTAGCACCCAGACTCTAAGCGGTCTTAAACAGAATGATTAAAACCTCTCGAGCACACATTTATTCCCTTAGTTAAATCTATTTTGTGTTTGTCCTCCCAACCTTGCATATGCTTGTGAGTCCGTACATGTTTGTTTCTTGTACCTCTGTCATTTTGCCTCTGAAGATCTTGCTAAGATTGGAACGTCAGGCTGCCTTGATGTTCTTAGATTTGTAGATTTCAATCCAGTCAGAAAGCACTTTGCAGCAGTCATGTTCATTTTCATACTCTAAGAAACAGTAGTTTTCTTCGAAATGCATTTGGTTGTGAGAATAACAAGAGAATCTAAACATTGAACCTAAATTTGCATCATTACCTTTCCCCCAACTTGAAGAATAGAACCCTACAGAGTGATAACAAAATGCATTACAAAAACTAGTCATGAAAATGCACACACAATTTTTGCAAAGGGTAAAAACGTACATTCCATCCTGCCCGCCATTATTTTTCCATACCACATATTCGCCTTGATTACATGTATATCCAAACATCACAAAAAAGTAAAGTGAGACATTCAAAAAGTGAACCACGATGTTGGAAACATTAAAACGTGGCAAACAAAAGGTGAATCAGGTGAACCATGATGTTGAGAACAGATCTAAGACGGCAAATTAATTGTCCTTTATAGAACACCGACCGGTTTCCCAATATGGCTTCAAATGACTTCCTTCTGCCGTTCTCTGTACAATATCCAGTCAATATAATAGATTAGCGGTCTAATGCAGTATCCACTAGCCTTCTGCAGTGACACGTAAAGCTGTGTTGTTTTAAACATTATATAATTTCTCTAATCCCGTAACTTCATAAAAACATTATGTATGGCGACCTCCACTATAATTTTATAGTCTCTAATATGTGGTATGGAAAAAAGGGCATCCCACCTGATGAAAATAGTTGTGTTCAAGTCCAAATGTTATTTCATGTACCTTAAGGATACAGAGAGGGTATAGCTTTACATGTATTAGAAGTAATTATGAGAATTGGTAGTTTACATCAATTGAATATAAATTGTACTCTCAGACTCATTAGCCTCGGAAATACCAGTATTTTTCTTGGAGGCCTAATAATCTGATTTAATACATCATGATCCTGATAAATCTCTTGCCACTGTTACATCATGTCCGTTGAGAAAAGATGTGTAAACAGTCAGCACTTGTTTGATGAAAAGGCCTGCTACAGGTGATTTGTTTGTTTTAGTTTGCACATCATGTCATATTGATAAAGAGGGTCAAAGTTCCTTTGTGAACAATAATTGTAATACAGTAGTTCCATTATTTCAGGATCCAGTACAATGGAATTAAGTTTTGATTTTTCCCTTCAGATTTGTGTTAAAAGCAATCAAATTTTTTTTTACAAATATATATATATACATATATAACTTGCTACATTTTTCAACTAACAGCCACACTTTTTTTGCATTGAAATTTAGTAATAAATATCTGAAGTGCATTTCTTTTTCATGAAAAACCTAAGCATTATTTTGTTGTCTTTGATTCTCTGCAGATGCAGTTTTTGGCAGTCATCATTCATACTGGATACAACATCTGGGTAGACTGTGATTTCCCACAGGGTTTTAATTACGCAGTATTCCTGTACTCTATATCTCTGGTTGCACTCTTTGGAAACTTTTACTTAAAAGCATACACAACTAAGCAGGAAAAGTACAGAGTATAGATGTCTGAGGACCTTTGGGGTTTTTTTCAAAGGATGCAGTACCATCGATATACAGAGCAACATCTGTACATATACAGTACTCTGCAATTTGCAGAACTAAGCAGGCAAAAAACAAACAAACAAACAAACAAACAAACATGAACCAACAATTCCTAACAAATTTTAGGAAAATTGGCCCTCGCATATGGAAATTAGGATGGGGGCACAATGTGCCCACTCCCCCTTGTCCTTAAGGACCCAACATAACCTTGACCTGATAAAGTTACAATTAAAAACTTGAACTATCTTGCATTCCTGCAGTGATGACTTACCACCACTGATTTTCTGCGATGTCTTTCAATAATGTGGTACATTATAATGCTTTTCATGAATAAATTATCATTCCAAAAATTCTTCATTATCCAAATTTACGCTCCTTTCAGATTTAGACATTTAAGAGCAACTATGGTTGCAGTCAATCCGAATGACTCTAGACTCTACACTTATTGCGGGAGACACCTAAAGTAATTAAACTATGTCTTTCATGACTTTCTTATTAATGTGATTTCACTTAATATTCAGATTAAGCTGGCGAGAGTTGCAAGGCACCGAAAATAAACTGATTTCATAAGTTTCCCATGATCGCACTGATTATTTTATGTTGATTAGTAAATTTGTTGGCATAAAACAGATTGTCTTTTTTTAAGTATGAACTAAAAAAAAGAAGAGCTTAATTATTCAATGCGGTTTAATCGCCAAATAAAACTTGAATACCAGTGTAATTGTTTTTATACATTTCAGTTACACCTGTTTAGTCAGATTTAATATGAAATTAGCAATTGAATTTTACTTAGATTGATTTAGTGTACACACCAGATTTTTCCATACTCTTCAGGGTTTTTTGCATCTTATTAAATCCCACAGACTTTGTACAATTTTGTTCTACACGTAGGCGGCATGGTAGTCATTTCTGTATAAAGCTCCAAGATCTTGATTCATGAAGACTTATGTCATGATGGCATCATGTGGAATGTGACTTTATCTTGGAGGTTCATTTCAAGAACTATCAATTCGAACATCTGAAACTTTGTGTGCAGAAAAAAGGTTTTGCTAGCACTTAACCTATAGGCGTATATCACTTCCAGTGAAGCATTTCAGTTCTGTAAAGATACAAAGCTATACTGTAACAGAGGCGACTTTTACTTGTATTTCATCTTTTGTTTTGTTTTCGGAATATACATTTTACTGTATTAATTATAGTGATAATACCCATGGTTAATTGTAGTTGCCATTTTGAGGTTTACAATTGTGTCTCATAATAATAATATTGTGACCACTTTTCTTAAGTAACCCGTGGTGCCCTCTAATAAACTGAAAGCGCCGCCTAGTTCCAGCTCTTTTTTTTACAAGGCCCTCATGTGCATTTTAAGCGTTTATTAATTATACATGTACATATTTGATTTACACAACACTTGATATTTATTTGGACTTTCGCGTAAATACTTTTTCAATATTCGATTTTATGAGACGTTTTGCCAGTGATTTATCATGCAATAAACAAATAACAAATTTTGACATGTTTTTGATACCAAATTAATTGTTTCATATTACATGTAAACTGATGCACAACCTAAAGTTGACGGTACATTGTACTTGTTATTAATATATTGCATCGCATCCAGAAGCACGTATAGTCAATTAAGCCGCTTCCAAATGTTAGGGATCCTTATTTAGTATGGTAGATAGGGGACATATTTTGGGGAATTGTGCCTTTGATGACACAAGGATGACATCTGGCACACAGTCAGAGTATGGCTATAGGGCCATCGCAGATTTGTCCTTTGAAAAAAATATGGGTAGAATAACAAGCAATTTTCAAACTTTTCAAAACGGCTGCCATCGCTTGTTATTCTACCTATATTTCTTTAAAGGACAAATCTGCGATGGCCCTATATAGCCAAATATATTTCTGAAGACATACTATGTGTGCCAAATGCAATGCTTGTATCATCAAAGGCACAATCCCTGCACCTATCTGCCCCACTAGTTATATCGTGTTGGGAAAAACAATCTAAACAACAGTTTTGGGTGCTTAGAAGGTCCGTTTATCGGACTTATATTTATGTTTCCACTTTCCACGATTTAGTTGGGATTTTGGATTTTTGGCGGCAATTTCAAAAGCTTGGGCAAAATGCCATGCATTTACTTGCGTGTACTTCTATTCACATAATACGCGAGCTACTATCACTGCTCTGAAACGTCTATGTTTCGAGGGTCAGAAATAATCCCAAATAATTTTAAAATGAGAAAACTGGGTTCCCTTTTAAGCCACTTCCCGATAGGAAATTACATGCCAATTTACCGTAATGCCACAAAGTTAGCAAAATTCTTAAAAATTCGGCTTCGTCATCATAACGCGAAACGATATACATGTACATGTGTGCTCCCAAGAAAGTCTTTTCCAAGATACTCTGTATTCTCCGCGCTCTCATTTGCGTGGTTAAGGTTATCTTGTATTTTCAAAAGCCGTGCTTCCAAAGATACTTCACTGGATAGAATTAGAATGGATTCATGATATTTATTTTGTATGATTATGCTGTCAAGTGGTTTGATATTATATTTGCTTTAATAAGTCTTTGAAAAACCTTGTTGTTTACCGACATATAATAGACATTTGTACAATTTGTTTATTATACGGCAGCCGTGCCTGCCTAGTCTGAGTATCAGCCGTTGTCCAACGGAGTCCTCTCTGCTAATAAGCATGCGCATCATGCGACACCGCGCGTCAGCCAATCGGAGTAAACTTTTGAAGCTGTGGTGTCATTTCGATCAGAAATAATGGACTTAGCTGTTGATTGGTCAATTTGGCTGCCAAGTTTTTGTAATACAACAACGGGTCACGGAAGACCCGATAGAAGGTGCCCGCTGAATGGTCAAGGTCAATACGCGGTGTTGTTTTGCATAATATTAATCACCGAATCTGCGCGAACAGACCCTGAAAGTACGCCATTTTGTCCTTGAGCTTCCGGATCCCTCGCGTGACCATTCTATTGGCATTTTACACTGGGTTGCCCTTTCTCTTGCTATAATGTTTTGACAATGATTTCTTTAACCGTAATCACCCAAGAAACCATCATGTTGGAATTTTATCTTGGCATTCCACACAAATAAATTATGAGAAATCAGTTGGAGATGGGCAAAAAACGAATTTTACTTGCGACCTTTTACATCCGGCATTTTCGTTCCTAGGTCTCCTTGTTCGTTCACGTTTGTTTTCACAGCGCGGACTTGCGTGCGACGAAAATGTATAACGACGCGAAGATTTATAGTCTTACCTTCAGCCGATGGGTTGTAGATTTAGTCGGGCTGGCTTATTTGCAGTCCTTAACTGCGGTCACTTTAGATGTTTTTGTAAGTGCTATTTATGAGTCCTTTAAGTTTATTCAAACAATTGTATATAGTCACACTCTGAGTGATGGCCCAACTTATAGTTTCCTATTTAACTTTAAGTTTTCAACCAATGACCGCCACGAAATTATTTCATAAATGTCCACATGTATTTTTGCATTTTTGGAAGTGAGAGGTCAATTTGTGGCACGATATTTCTCTTTCACGTCAGGCGATTTGTCAATTGAGATGCTGGTAACAATTTTACAAAGGCCATTTTCGAAGGTGATTTTCTTAAGAAATCAATGTGCCAAAAATAATTGTACATTTTAGAACTTGTGCACGTTAAATGTTTCTATTCAAGGGTCCGGAAGCGCGCCACCAGGGGTGAACAGGCTCTATATCATAGACGCTTGTCTGCAAGCGGATAATAGTGCCTGCGCTAGTGACGACATAGAAGAGGTTTTATATCTTTCATACACGCACAGAAGTTGATGTTATTGCTTGAATAATAACTAAAAAAAAAAAAACAAATTATAAAAGTGGACAGGCTTTGGAAGTCCCCGTGCTAAATATACCCGTTCTATCTTTTGGAGCGATTGTCGGTATATTGTGTATTTCCCACAGAATTAAAGTGAATTTGAATATTTTGAAATTTTGTATCCGCTACGTTGCTGCAAAATCCACACTCATGGAAAATTCTGCTTCACCAATTGAAAACAGTGACTTTCGTTGGGTCTATTATAATAATAAAATAAGTGATAAATCCTAAATCGTGATATTTAAGCGGAGCGATACGAACAGTTTATTTCCAACATAATCTGAAACTTTTGAGATACACTGCTATAAAACAATTTGGATTTTTTTCATTTAAAAAAATGTTTAAATTGTAACTTTAATTGTAACCATGGAACTTTTTTGCGCGTGGAAAATCCTCTTAAAGTGAAGGGGCTTTCATGGGTTTCTACTGGCAAAGCAGATTTCGAAGCATGCTTTCGAAGAAGCAGAGAGGCCCTGATCGATCCATTACACTATTTTGCTACTTTCCAGCCATTAAAAAAAGGCCACAAACGTGAATTTGCTTTCTTTTAACATCAATTAACTGTTCCAACTAAGAAAAAACTGACCGCTTCTGATGATGTTTGGCGGTCTCAAATGACCACTTTTCGGCTGCCAGTTTGCCATTCTGGTGCAGGGATGCTAATGGGTTTTTGCTCCAGGGCCTGAAAAATTTGACTTCGAAGAAGGCCCTGCATGCACAAAATGATCGCAATACAGCATAAACGCATTGCAATACCTCTAAACACATTGCAATATGACTACTTTCAACTTTTGTTTATGTCTACTTTTCAACTTTTCAAATTATTAATAAATTCACGTATCAAGCTAGCATGACAATTACCATGGAGCATCGCATGCACATTTTTTTCTACGAGCCATGGGTGTCGGGGGGGGGGGGGGGGGGGCACGGGGGGCGCTCCCCCCACCCCTGCCCCCCAAAAAAGGGAAAAGAGGTGTTAAGTCATATTTGCTATTAATTGAGTACACATTTAACAAAATGGGCGTCTGCAGGGGTGTCAATGGGGGTGGGGTGGGCAAATGTCCCGCCACCCACCCTAAAAAATATGATCAATTGACAGAGAATATGCTGGAGAAAGGATAAGGATTGGGGGGGGGGTGGCTTTGCCCCCCCCCCCTACAAACAAATCCTGGCGACGCCCATGCTCTGTGCATGCTACATAAGGAATAGGATTTATTTTTCAGGCCGCGATGGAAGGCCTGAGTATGTTTTTCCAAAACATGAAAAACCTGAATATAGGCTATAGCCTGATCACTGACATCCCTGCTGGTGGCTAAAATCCCGAAGAGTAGAAAACAGTTGCACGGTCAAAGCTTTTCTGCTTCTCTGAAAAGAAAACAGCAGATGGGCACTTTTCGGACGCGCTGTTCAGCATTTTATTATCTCATAAACATTAGACCGTTTAATAGGAAGTTTTTAACACGTGCTAGTACTGAAACACAATACATGTGTGCTCCCAAGAAAGTCTTTCCAAGATACTCTGTATTCTCCGCGCTCTCATTTGCGTGGTTAAGGTTATCTTGTATTTTCAAAAGCCGTGCTTCCAAAGATACTTCACTGGATAGAATTAGAATGGATTCATGATATTTATTTTGTATGATTATGCTGTCAAGTGGTTTGATATTATATTTGCTTTAATAAGTCTTTGAAAAACCTTGTTGTTTACCGACATATAATAGACATTTGTACAATTTGTTTATTATACGGCAGCCGTGCCTGCCTAGTCTGAGTATCAGCCGTTGTCCAACGGAGTCCTCTCTACTAATAAGCATGCGCATCATGCGACACCGCGCGTCAGCCTATCGGAGTAAACTTTTGAAGCTGTGGTGTCATTTCGATCAGAAATAATGGACTTAGCTGTTGATTGGTCAATTTGGCTGCCAAGTTTTTGTAATACAACAACGGGTCACGGAAGACCCGATAGAAGGTGCCCGCTGAATGGTCAAGGTCAATACGCGGTGGTCACCTGACCAATCACAGGGCACTTTAATTTGTCAGGTGACCAATTAAAGTGCCCTGTGATTGGTCTGTCTGATGCTTGCAGGAAACAGTTTAGCCAAAGTCATGCACAAGTCTACTTTTCCTGAATTCAAAATTGCAGCCTCAAACAAGGATGTTTCCCGAATTGAAGATGAAATGTCTCTTCTCTTCCCAAAGGTATGTAACCTAAACCTAAACCATTTGTAAATTCACTTCCCACTGAAGCCTACATGGGTCGCATAAGGCAGTTTAAAGACCGTTTTGGGGGTGAAATCTGACGATTTTGATTGGGGGTACGTGTGAAAAATGGTCAAATTTATTAGTAACCGCAATAGGGCCATCGATCTCGGACTCTACTATCGCCGACCATGTCCAAATGTTAAAAAAGCGATCGGTAGAGTCCTAGTTACTCGGACTAGTCTTCAGCGGGTTCAAAATGCATGTGCCAGGCTTGTGTGCACTGTGCAACATGTACAAGTACTGTCACAGGCTATTTTTAGTGATCTTTACTGGCTTCCAGTTAAGTCTATAATTGTTATTAAAACTTGTTGCTCGTTTTTAAAATTGTACATGGTGAGTGTCCTGAATAGTTGACTCGGCTTATTACCGTTCGAACTCTGTATATGGTCTTCGCAGTTTTAATCAGAACAACTGCATTCTTCATAAACATCCAACCACTCGTAGCAGACTTCCTTATAATTAGGTGACCAGGCCTTTCAATATGATGCCCCTTCTCTGTAGTTCATGTGAGAAATGCCACCAGCCTAAACCGTTTTAAGACGCTGCTGAAAACTCATCTTTTCAAAATGCTTTTGATTTGTACTGAGGATGTTATTGTAGGTATTTTAATGAATTTAACTCGTATGTAACACTAATTTTTAATGATGTCTTTTGATGTATTCCCTGATCCTGATTTGTTATTTTAATGTATCTGGTGATTTTAATGCATTTTTAAATCGACACTAGTTTAGGCCTATATGCCCAGTTTTATTTTTGTACAGCGCATTTAAATATGTTTACATAAAATGTGCGCTTAATAAATTCCTTTATTCCTACAAATGTACTAGTATTAGGGAGACACGTTAGCGTAGAAATATCGGTATCGGGACAACTCGTACCCGGGACAACTCGTACCCGGGACGACTCGTACCCCAAATTTGTGACCCGGGACAACTCGTACCCAGGACGACTCGTACCTTGTACTTTTCTTACCATTTACTTTTCTGTTCCTTTTTAGTTAAATGTAATTGACAAATCCGAAGATGTGGAAAACCAAAAGCCGTTGAGTTTTGGGGAATTGCCAGTGGTGACAAGCAAGAGATTGTTCTGGAGAGATTCTGGCAGCTGGCCGATGATCGCGGAGTCCGCCGAATTCGCGGAAGGAGCTATAGCAATCATGAGCTTCGTAACTTATTTGATCTTCATTTATTGCGAAAACTTATTTCTAAAATAAGTGGACCGATTCATTAAAATTATAAAAATGTTACATATGTCACCTTCTACACTTTTTATGACATTAATTTTGATAACCATCAACAATCCCAGTAGCGTGTCAGTCTTTTGCATAATTATGTGAAATAATTCAAAAGTCAAACCACCGGAGGAGGACCCACTTCCTGAGCCAACCATCCCAGACGACCTGCAGGGCATTGGAGATGAGGAGGAGGTCCATTTCAAGGTTCTTGATGGGGCATCGCAGAGAGGGAAGCTACTTCTTGTGGACAGCAAAGGGTACACGTACAACCGAAAGTGGAAGCCAGCCAGTTCCGACAAGTGCGCGGGTTGTGTGGCTTTGCAGTGTTCGGGACAGGCATCAGAGATGCCCTGTTTCAGTAGTCCAGAGCGGCGAGGAATTCTCATACGGACTGCATGACACACTTCTCATTCCGCTCGTCCAGGTGGAGATGTTGGTGTGGAAATCGCCGTCAGCGTGCGAGAAACCGCCAAGGCTGATGTCGTCCGCTCAGCCGGTGTCATCGTGGAGCACATCATGAGTGAGAATCCAACGGCACCGACCTTCACCTGTCCCAACCCGGTCAACCTAAAGCGTACCGCCAACAGAACCCGACAAAGCCAGCGACCTCCAGAGCCCGCCGACCTGGACTTCGAGGTCGCAACCCATTTCCTGCCCGCCGACTTCTTTCAGAAGGACGTCCGTGTGGGATCCGCTCGCCATCTCATCTTCTACACCCCCGATCAACCGGAGCTGCTGGACAGGGCCAAGACGTGGTACTTGGATGGTACCTTCAAGCTAGTCAAGCAGCCGTTCTGCCTGCTATTTTCTGTCCACGCTTTCATCAAGGGCAACGCTGGCGAATTGAAGCAAGTCCCCCTAGCTTTCGCCATGATGTCCAGGCGCACCAAGAAAGACTACAAGAAGGTTAGCTTGATGTATTTCTTTCAAATTTAATTTAATATTTTACTGACATCGAATTATCGTTTTTCATTGGAGTCTTGGCTCCCCTGGCATTGCATTTTCCTTTCTTGTTACTCTCGGACCGACTCTCAATTGCATTATCATTTATCAAACTTTATTTCAACGCCCAATCTCCCAACATTATCACTATCATTTAGCAAAACTTTATTGCGATGCTGCATTACATTAATATTTCAACGCCCACTCTCCCGACTCTCACTTGCATTATCATTTATCAAACTTTATTTCCACGCCCAATCTCCCAACATTATCACTATCGTTTAGCAAACTTTATTGCAATGATGCATGTAAATCTGATATTGCATTATCATAATTTAATAATTATAATTTTTTGTCTTCTTTTCTTTCTCCAACTGCAGGTACTGAAGGCTTTGAAGAAGAAACTGCCGTCTCGGGCTACCAACGTCCGTGAGATGGTGGTTGACTTCGAGTCGGGCCTTTGGTCAGCGATCCGTGCCGTCTTCGATGTGGACATCAAGGGGTGTCTATACCATTGGACCCAAGCCGTGTGGAGGAAGTGCCAGGAACTGGGCCTTCAGGTCCCTTACACAACGGACATCGCGGTCAACAGCTACATCCGTCGGCTGATGGCACTACCATTTCTTCCAAGCGAGCACATCCAGCCCGCCTTCGACAGAATGGCGGAGACAGCAGCCAACGCTACTCTCATCAACCTCTGCAACTACATCAGGGCGACATGGCTGGAACTTCTGGGGGCCTGACAACTGGTCCGTATTCATGCGGAGCATCCGTACTAACAACGATGTGGAGGGGTGGCATCGCAGAATCAACGGGAGGGCGGGGCGACACAACGTGCAACTCTACTGTGTCATCAAGCTGCTCCATCAAGAAGCATCGCTGGTGAAGGTCCAAATGAAGCTGGTCAAGAAAGCCAAGATCCAGCGTAACCAGCGACGACAAGTCCGGACGGTCCAGGGGCGCCTCTTCCAGCTGTGGGACCGGTACCAGGTTGGGGAGATCAAAATCAAAAACATCAAACCAAACGGCTCTTTTCAGAGCCACACCAACATCAAACCAAACGGCTCTTTTCAGAGCCACCACATATTCTGAAAAGAGATTGCGTCAATGTTTCTGAAACAGAACGAAAATAAAACAGTATTAAAAAAATAATAATAATTGCAATAATATATGAAAATGCTTTTCCCTTTTCAGGTACGCTATTCTTCTCCATCGCTGCAGAAGCCTGCAAAGTCTTCATCGGTTTATTCCAGTCTCTATCCACATAATTCCTAGGTGTCTCCCTATTGGCGCAGCCCCCCTTTAGAGGCAAATTTTGCTGTCGAAATTAGGTTATATTTGGTGCTCGTGGTCTAATTAGTAAAACTACCGAAATTCGTGGAAAAAGGACAAGAGAATATTGGGTTAGGGCACATTTAATTCGGAAAATTTGTGTGCACAAGTCTATGGGAAAGTCTCCCTATTACCCCATTGCCGGTAATTAATTATTATTATTATTATTAATATTATTATTAAATCAGCTTTTCAGCTAGCAGAAAAGCAGAATATACAAACGTCCAAAACGTTGGATCGATTTTTCTGCTCATCGAGCGAGAGAAAAACACTTTTTGTCCACTTTTCGTCCGCAAGCAATGGAGGAAAAGTAAAATCTACTTAGGAAGCAGAAAAGCAGAAAACTAATTCTGCTTTCCGAGCCAGAATAAGGTAGAAAAACAACCTGCAACCTTCGAAAACGTTTAAATCTGCTTTTCTGCTATTCTGACAGCTGTTGAATCTTCAGTCAGCAACCAACAAAATCAGTCATTACCAAACATTCATCTAAGTCGTCAAACAAAACAGATTTTCCGGTCCGGGCTCATTCCTCGGATATTGTGTCCCCCTGGTACCCCTGGGTAGCACTAGCTTGGGTCGAAAAATCCGGCCACACCCACCGACATATAAAATAAATCTAGGTCATATTACATACCCACAGACATAAATAACCAAGGTTATTTGCGTCCGGGGGTGATGTAAATCAATATTAGGTTTTGCCCTTCACCAGGGGTTATTGTCTGTGTGGTTTATGCCTAAACAAGATCCGAACGCGCCCTCTCTTGGCCGACCACAACGCAAACCAATCAATTAAATGAGACTGGTACCTGCACTCCTCGACTATTTACATGTACCAAAAAATGTATTCATTCAGGAACGTACCTGCGTGATGTTTGTTCGTTACCCAGCTACTAGTGGCGCAGGTTTTGACACAATGCAGAATTATTGATTGACGGATGTTTATCAAAGTTATTGATCTTTTTATAAACACATAATTCACTATTTAGGAGGTCATTTTTGGCAATGAAGTAGTTGAATTGATAACTCCGTGTATGCAGTAGAAATAGTTTAATTTGACGAACTCCCCGGTACGATTTAACAGAGAAAATGTAGCAAATTGCTCCGTCATCAATTGGATTGCCCGTCGTCGTGGTCTGCTCTGGTCATACCGGTCATGCTGTTTTGCTGGTGCCTTTCAGTTTCATGCAGGTTGGTCAATCAGTAAGTCGTACTCCATGCTGAGGAAAGATTCCCATATCTGGCCATCACTTTTCACCCTGTGCACAAACCCTGTGGGACTGGTCTGAAATAAGCCTGTTGCGGGTACCCGCCCGCGGAGGCCAAGAACCGGTTCCATTTTATCGGGTCGGGTACCCGTAACCGAATTTATAAATTTCGACGCAACGTCCGAGACAAAAAAAACACAAGTACATGGTACTAACAGAAGATTAACAAAGTTCAGAGTGAGTTTACCGACGATTCCAAAACTCCATTTTGCGGTTTATATTTTGTTTTCAGTTTTATTTAGACTATCTTTGATGCTAGCTCTACTGAGTGGAGCGTTGAATTACGGGTACCCTTCCATACCAACGCTCCACTGATTCGCCATACTTTGGTAGCACCATCACAGTAGCATGCATAGTCACAAACCCACGCGAGGACAAAAAGACCCCCAAAAACCGGTAAAGAGATTACAAATGAGAGAGACAGTTATCCTGGATTGATCTATAAGATACATTCTTGACATTCCATGAGACCTCTTATATTGTTCCCAAACAGCGAACATTTTGGAAAAAAACAGCAAAATAGTCTGAAAACTTACAGTTCAATGTGTTTGCATGGAAGCTCAGTTCTTGAATTAGCTTGTCAATGAGGGCGTCTGACGTGACGTCACCGTCGTTGCTCGATCGCGAAGAAAAACAAGTCGCGCTTTATCAACGACTGTTTCGTGTAATAATACGTGCTCCTTGGGTGTGTTCAAAGCCCATACTGTCGTACGGCGCGGCGCGGATCGGAGCACGTATTATTACACGAAACAGTCGTTGATAAAGCGCGACTTGTTTTTCTTCGCGATCGAGCAACGACGGTGACATCACGTCAGACGCCCTCATTGACAAGCTAATTCAAGAACTGAGCCTCCATGCAAACACATTGAACTGTAAGTTTTCAGACTATTTTGCTGTTTTTTTCCAAAATGTTCGCTGTTTGGGAACAATATAAGGGGTCTCATGGAATGTCAAGAATGTATAGATCAATCCAGGATAACTGTCTCTCTCATTTGTAATCTCTTTACCGTTTTTTGGGGGTCTTTTTGTCCTCGCGTGGGTTTGTGACTATGCTACTGTGATGGTGCTACCAAAGTATGGCGAATCGGTGGAGCGTTGGTATGGAGGGGTACCCGTAATTCAACGCTCCACTCAGTAGAGCTACTTTGATGCGTCTCCAGAAGCCCGAAAGTGGCGAAACACGATAGTATCAACCTATTGTTTGTGTTTGTAATAAAGCTTCTTGTAGTCGCTTTGTCATCGGTGTCTTTAAACTCTTTATTAATCACCTTGCGTTTCTTTTATTTCATAAACTCAGGTGCTGTATATAATAGACATTGAATTTGCAATTCCTATTTTTTACTGACAAATCGACCATTTGCAAATCGGTATACCTGCACAGAAAGCATTATAGAACACAATGGGGTGTTTAGAAACGAAAGCACTTTAATACTTCCGGGTTGGCGTTATAATAAATGAAAACACTTCCGGTTTTTTTTTTTTTTGGGGGGGGGGGCTTTTACGGGTACCCGGGTACCCGACCTTGACCGGTAAAGGGTACCCGGTTCCAGTCAAAACCTAGCTTGAGTAACTCCAGCTGACATGCTCCATATTCATTCTCATGTTACATGTGAATGAATATGGAGCATGTTACATGTGAATGAATATGGAGCATGTTACATGTGAATGAATATGGAGCATGTCAGCTGGAGTTACTCAAGCTAGTCAAAACCGTAAACAGACAGGCCTAGTCTGAAATGTTTTAAGTGTTTTCTCAGTAAAAATTCAAAATTTGTCACTGCTATTTGCTAATTATTTAGGATATCGTCCGGTGCCCCAATATTCGCACAACCAACTTTCTCGGCTCGTATCTTTTTTTCACACAACACGGACCGACGTCAAATCACCATCGATGATCCATCCTCTTATCGCCTTTCTTCTCAATGCAGTTATGCGGAAATCAAAAGCTTTTCCAAGAAGTAATTTGAAAGAAATCAAAGAGAGTGTAAATGATTGCCGTACCGACTAGATACAAAACATAACATTATTGAATGTCCAAGAAAACTAACAAAAACATCGCTACGAATCTCAAATCAGTGTCTCCGTCCAACCCCGAAACGTGAAAGACAACTTTAGTCGACTTTCACTAAACAACAGAGGGCGTAATCAGAATTAAGAAGCACGAAAAATGATGTGCGCTTTATATACAGAGTTGTAACGAGTCACTGATTTTTGTGACTCGAGTCGAGTCGAGTCATTAGGTCAAGAAGGTCGAGTCGAGTCGAGTCAAATATTTAGCTCGAGTCAATTCGAGTCACGAATATTTTAACACTATTTACCAAAATGTATGAAAGGAGGGCATAAATTTAGCCGGCGTTCGAATCCAAGAGGCTTTATAAGAAATCGCCCAAAGCTAATGATGAAACAACGAATTGGAAAATGTGTTTAAAATCCGGTTCCTGAATAGTATTTTGTGCGTTCAAGAACCATAAGGTGGGAGTCTGTGACACGTTGTATGTTTGTAAATGAGCATAAAATTCGCACCGTAGGTCATTGCAAATACTTTTCGCAAAATTGTGCTTTTATTTTTGGGACTCGAGTCTTATTTGCATTCGCTCGAGTCGAGTCTTTTGATGAGGGACTCGAGTCGAGTCGAGTCATTTGCTTGCAGTGACTCGAGTCGAGTCACTTAACCATAGGGACTCGAGTCGAGTTGAGTCACCAAAATAATAAGATCCATAATAAGATCATTACAGATCAAATACGTCTAAGCTGTTGCCGAATGGCAGCATTCAGAAATCGAATTCGTCGTATATAAATCAATTAAACGAATTTAATTTCTGATTAACAAGGTTTGGCGTAGACTAGATAATTGGCGTAGACTAGACGAAATCAATACCCCGGTACGAAAATGTATACTTCTTCTTGAATGTGCTTGAACTGAATTTTGAATTGTCACACAAAAGACGAAATTAAACGTTGGAAGTGCACTAAATCGATGCTGATGGACGAATATGAATATTAGAAACGGTGAATTTGAATGATAAACGTTATAAAATAGCCAGGAAAACCTATATGATCTAAATTAATTCATTTTTTTGGGGAGGGGGGGGGGGGGGTTTAAACCTGCACAGTTGTTACCCACACAAGAAGAATGGTTTTTAGATTACATAAGTTTGTTCAATCTGTACCGAATGAGCATAACTCGTTTATTTTCAACTAACCAAACGAGCTAAATGAGCACATGTATACATTACAGGCCAATTAGATAATTGTTGTATAACATCAAAAGTCTCATCAAATTGTTTGCAAACTTTTTAAGAAGAGAAAATAAATTTATATTCCTGTATTATTTGGAAGCTGTGAGTGGCAGCATTACAACTGCAATCTGTTTCAGCCGAAACCGTTTTACCGTTTTGATTATTCTGAATATAGTTAAGAACCGATTCATTATTTTGTTGTTGCTCCGTCCATTCCGTGAAACCACAAATAACCCAACGGCCCACCCTTTTTTGAGGCTGCATCAAATTTGTATTACTTTTTTTAATTTCAGGCATAACATTTTTAAAAGATGTTTCAGAAGTTCAGATGCTCCACCAGATGCCACGCACTTATGATTATTATTTTTGAAAACATGTTACCCTGAGATAAGAGTTCTGATCTGTGGTTTAACCATCAAATCGATGTTTAGCTAAATACATAACAATGTTAACATTCGATCTTAAATTTATAACGTGATCATTTCATGTTGGACAAAATTGTAACGGTGATATTTTTGCATTCAGATGAGAAATAACAAAAATCTAGAATACAATATGAACGAAGTGTCATCTAGACTATATATAGGAAGAAGAACTCATTGGCCGAGTTTGGGTGGGTCTTTATTGTTCTTGAACACGGCACCGGGGATATCGTTCTTGCAAACAACGTCGGAAAGGTGCATGGTGTGAGATCCTGTTCCGAGTGTAGTGTTCGTGGGTCGTGTTCCCGCCGTTCGAGTGCGAGAACAATAATAATTACTCATGTCAAACCGCCCGAACTCCGAGTCGGATGGCCATTGCGTGAGAAAAGGTTTTTGACTGTGTCAATAGGGGGCGCTATTTCTTAATTTTTTTCCCATGTAGAATTTTTGGCGTTTTTATCCCAGATTTTCTCATTCCCAAACAAACTGTGGATCGGGGAACAAAGTTTTTTCGATATGGTACACTATAATCTACATGGCTGTGAAGTTTTATAAAATTCGGCGAACCAGACCTCGTGGCGAGCGAAAAAAAGGCCTCGTCCCACGGACTAGGTATGGTTGGCCTTGTGCAGGCGCACGCGCCTGTAATATAATTGATTGATTGATGGCAGGTGTATTAGAATGAGCAATAAATGCCGGAGAACATTGTAACAGAAGGGTGGTTTTGTTATGTTTTTGATGGAGGGGTCATTTCAAATATATTTGTCCATGTACTTAAAAATATAGCCATGGCAAAGTGAAGTTATATTGCAAATATTTCTATTTTTGGAGAATCGGTACAAATTTGTAAAATGTTATGTAGTTGGCACATGGTTGATTTTCAGCAACACAAAACAAGTCAGAACTCTTTTTCCATGCATAGGATTTTACTAAGCTTCTTAGACTTTCGACAAAAATATATTATAAGATTTGTGGATTTAATTTATTTACCTCAAATTTTCAATTATGATATGATTTTAAATATTTTGCACGCAGTTGTTTTTACCAAAATCGCAAGAAATTCATTTATTTAATATTTAAACAAAAGTGTATTAAGTAACAATGTCGGATGGCAAAAAAAAAGTTAGTTTATCAAACTAGAGGCCAAAGTTGTGCACATAAACTTATCCTGTATTCAACAAACATCGATCCACATTGTTTTCAGAAGTAGGACACAATGGAGACTCCGTAGAATGACGTTTTCCGTTCGTGCGCAAATTATTGGCACGAAACTTTCGTGGCTGCCAATTTGACTCATCTGCAGACGACGACGTTCTTGGTTCTTCCTTGGCGTTCGATATTGTTCAAATTATTTTTCCATGTAGTTTATTAGTCATTCTTACAATATTAAAGTCCATAACTGTGTAGGGTTTAGTTTATGCAAGAAAAAAATCTGTCAAAGTACTAAGTGCGCGAAAAATGGTCACACGAGGATATATTATCACTTTCTGATGGCTGGTACTGAGTGATACTGATAGGGGTACAACTATACTAGAATACAGGGCCACTCCATTCTATATCCGCGCATCCATGGCTGCGTGGATGCGCAGTCGGTTTTCTATAGCGCCCTCTATTGATTAAAACTTACCGGTACTTCATGCCCACTCCGCATCCACGCATCCAGGCATCCAATAAAGCGCCCTTTATTGATTATAATTTACTTCATGCCCACCCCGCATCCACGCATCCAAGAAAGCGCCCTCTATTGATTAAAATTTAGGCCTACTTCATGCCCACTCTGCATCCGCGCATCCACGCATCCAAGACGGAATGAGTGTGTAGGTTGGGGTTGGTTTTAGATAGGGAAATAAAGTAGTGGGTCCTGCCTAGGGTAAATAAAGTAGAGGGTCCAGGGGTAAATAAAGCGCCCTCTATTGATGACTTTATGCCCATCCACCCGCATCCAAGGCATCCTAAGCTGTCTCACTCAGTATACATTCTAAGTACTATAATTCAACGTCAATAATTCGATGCTATTTGCAAGAAATTTGTGTTAAATGAAATATTGCAATTACTCGTTTTTGGAAACTTCAGTCAATCGTAGTAATTAGCATAGAACATGTGGAGATGACTAGTCTCATTTCAAGGCTTGGTCATATTATGGACTTATCACTCATTTAGAACTCGTACTCGAGTACGCCAACAGCCAGTGAATCATGGAACTTTGTTCGTACATAAATTGAATGTTCATTAACATGACTGTACATGGACAAACGAATGCTAAACATTTTTTAAAAATGTAACATGCGGAAAAGCTGTAGGCTTATGTTCTGTTCACCGAACAGACATAGACCTTTAGTTTTTTTGTTTGTTTCAGTGTTTTGTGTGTGTGTTTTGTGTGTGTGGTTTTTTTTCATGATAAAAAGGTCTGGACATGTCCTTGTGTGAATTAGTCTTATAGTAAATTTTCTTTCTAGTGCCTTAATGATGACTCTGTGACTTTCATCCAATCTTTCAATGTTTTAAACATGTGGTTTATATATTTTGTGTTTGTTACCAGGCAGTAAAACATGAGTAACTTCAATATTACAGCACCTAATGCCGGCAATTCTGCCATTTCACTTGGTGGAGAATGGAGGAACCATGACCGGATGGAGGTAGGTACAAATGACAAAATGTAATGCCTCTTATTGGCTCTAGTTACCTATCAGAATTTGTTTCATTGGGACTTGCTCTTTCCAAAAGCAGGTGCTTCTGGACAAAGATTGAAATTGAGGTTTTTTGGCAAATTTGTGATCCTAAATACTGTTAAAGTTCCACACCATAATTTGCCTTTAGAGGTCACTTTATTCATGATTCGTAGAGGTTATCAGTGCCAGAAATGCAAGACATCATCGCATATATTAGAAACCTCCTCTTCTCGTAGATTCAGGTTTTTTTTTACAAATCTTTTGTTAATAATGAATATCAATCAGTTTATTGTCATAGTTGCTTTCCTATGCTGCATTCTTCAGAAAATTGGGAGTTGTGAATACCTGGCTTGTGATTTGGTTTCACGTTAAGGGCATTTTTCTAAAATTTAGTTAAAAATGACGGGAAGTTTTTTGGCCTGGAAAAACAGCACAAGTGCCCTGACTTGACAGAACAAGTGCTTATTCCCCAGTCAAGGGCCACAGTGTGCATGGAGCCTGTGAAAGGAAGTTTGATGAAAGGACAGACTCTTACAATGGATGTTTCAAAAATCAATGAAGAACATTACAATACAATGAGTTGACAAAACCACAACACACTGGTAATTAATGGTCCTTTAACTCGAGGCTTACCCTCATCAAGCCTCATTCTGTCTTTCCAGCTTTTCTTTTTTTATAGAAAGCGTCTATTAAGCCAGGCTTTCAGGTATAACATGAATGACCCTATAGTGGAAAAGGAATTACACTACATGTAGGTCTTACTGAAGCTGTCAGTCAAGATACAGTAGATAAACAGCTTATGGCTGGAACTCTATTTAGACTTAATTAAATAGCATATTGTGTGCAAGTTGGCTGAGCTGCTCCTGAGCTTGTATTGTGAAGACATTGAGATGACCTTTCACACTCGAACAGTCCTAATCAGAATTACTTGTTCATTACATAAAAGTTACAGATTTGTACACAATTAACAGTAATGGAATAAGTACGAGATGTTTATATTGGAAAACCGTGTAGGAGTTGATTTGGGTACTACAGAATATTTTGGACTGATATGAAAATCTTTTATCACTCTACATACGTGTTCATGTATGTAGGTTCTTTTAGTGTCCAGACATTTTTGGGATGCATTTGTATTATCTTTTCAGTATTTTTACACAGTTTACTTTTGAGTTTACAACAATAAGTAGAGAGGGTAACACATAGCCAATACATTGCTGGAGTGCTGGGTGGTTGCAATGTTTTGAACTGTAAATGGTTCTTCATCACGTTGAAACAAAAACAAACAAACGGTCTTAATTGTCTTTTTAGGTCTCATAAAAAGAAACATGTATCGTGATTAGATACTTGTGTGAAAAGTGTGAATTAAACTTGATGCAGGGGGAGATGGAAGTATTGGTGTCCATAGTGTTAAGGGATTGAGAGCATCAGAGCGGTCAATGCTGCATGCTTCAATGAGAATGCTTCACTGAAAAGGGAACGGGAGGGTATACATGTACACTTCAAAAGTTGAAGGTTTGGGGTTTTGAGACATGGTTCAAAATCATTATTTTCGTCAATCAAAGTCCTTTTTGAGTACAGATACATTGCAGAGATGTAGAGTAGTCAAGTCTACCCTCATCAATCATGCACATGTGAGGTTATATTTCTTGAATCAACATCTGATGTGAGCAATGAATTGTCAGATTGTGGGACAGAATTTGGATTAGCAACCCCATGTGCTGCTGTAAGCGTGCTGTCTATCAGACTAGGACTGTGGGATGTGTTTATTTATCCCCCCAAAATGCACTGTTCATGAGAGTTTGCAAATGCATTTCATGAATGAAATGTCCATTTGGCTTATTATTCATCATACATGTACACATTCTTCTTTCATATCATATGATTGTTTCTTTCATTGATCAATGTTCTGACTCGCCAGGGAAATGTAATTTTGAGTATTTGTTGTGTTATAGTGTTTCAGTGATTTATCCAGACTTTGATGATTTTTCCTCGTATCCCCCGATAAGAAACACCCCTTTCAAGACTGTGACATTATTTGCAAAAAACACACAACCTTCCAACCTGATGTCCAAAGTGATGTAAACAACTCCTTGTGTTTCTGTCTGCAGGGGGCTGATTAGTTACACGTACATGTATGTGTAATTAAACAAATTACTGAAACCCTTCAATCTTACGTATTCCTCATTGTTTCAGATCCAGTTGTACTATGTAGAATCATGGAGGAAGAAAATGGTAGAATCCTCCTGTTTGTATTTGATCTGTGGTAATGGGGTTAATGAAGTGCATCTTAAACTTTGGTTAACTGAGACGTGTAATATATTGTATTTGTTTTTCCACAGGCCAATAAATATAAAATGAGTGGATTGGCTAGCAGGTCTAAGAAGAAACAAAAGAGTAAGAGCAGTGGAAAGGGAGACCAAGCACGACCTCAGTAAGGACCAAAGCTGTTTTTGTTACACAATTCTTCAGCCCTTAACTGTTGAATCATGTCAGCTTTCGTGACTGTCATCATAGTCAGTTGCCACTGTTTAGGTTGAGGGCTGTTACACCCCAACTATGGTAATGGTCCCAACAATACTTGGGCCGGTCCCTACTGGGACAGAATAGTTGGGAAATCCCAACTACAGTTGGGACAAACCCAGCAGGAGGTCTTGTGTTGAATTTACTGATGCATGCCTGAAGAGCTATTGACTATGGTGTGTCCAACGTTTCAAAATTCAATGTTTCACAAATTTGCGTGCGATGTTCAAAATGTGCATGTGCGTGATGTTTTACAACTATATGTGTGATGTTCAAATATGTGAATTGACCGATTTGATTATGGGCTGTTTTGAGAGATGAATTATTTCTGCTTAATATTTCAGAGCTCAATTTCCCTCACTGTTTACAATGCTATAGTTTGGGACTGGCCCAACTATAGATGGCACCATTGCCATAGTTCAGGCGTAAAAGGGCAATCAACCTTTTCCTGTAAACTTTCTGACGATGTTTTGGAATCAATTGGAATTGCATTAGTAGTAGCAGGGTGGGGCATATGATAGATATATTAAAAGGACTAACTGCATATGTACCTACATGTAGGTATCAGCTCAAAAAGCTGTGTTGGTGTATACATTAGATCGCTAGATTAATTGGGAGATCATCCAATGATTGCTTTCAGATTTAAGTTTTTCACACTTTGGCTTTAGCCGAAGTGATTGAAAACATACTACCCAGCCTGACCCAACTCAACGTAACTATGATGACAAATCCAAACTGAGCCAAATCCAAGTCAGTTTTTGGTTGAGTAGGTCTGTGGTTGGGGACAGGTTTATCTTGCTGACCTAGTGGATGCTGTCCTAGTGCAAGGGCGGATCCAGGGGGGGGGGGCCAAAGGGGGCCATGGCCCCCCCCCCCCAAACAAACCCAATTTTTGTTTTGTTTAAGTGACGTCGCAATAGAGGCAGGCGATGAGTACACCACCATCTTTTCCTCAAAAAACAATGGTTAAAGTGGTTAGAAATTGCCTCAGATTGCACCACAGAGCATCTAGAACCCAATTTTTTTTTTGGGTCCCACTTAAGGGCCCCGAACCCCACGCCATAAATATTTGTGGCCCACTTTTTGGGGAACCAAATTTTTTTGGCCCCACCCCAAAAATTGTGTTCTGGATCCGCCCTTGTCCTAGTGGATGGTGTTACTCTCGCTGCATAGTATGTACATGCTGGAGCATTGTGCTGTGATTCATTGAAACAGGAAAGCCATTCTGAACTTGCTGAGAATGTCTCATGCTATAGGCCTATCATCTTGGTTAGTTCACCTTGTCTTCGAGAAGAGAGCTGTTATTGGCAGATGTTTGTGTGTTATATTAAAAGAAATTGTGATTTTTACTGACCGTGGCTACCAGTGTATTTTCATATCCATAAACGAATTACTGCATGGCTATGCCAGAATTTAGCAGATGGATGTTAGCAATGTCTAATACTGTAGAGATTATTAAAGAATATAATGTGTGAAATTGTCCTTGTCATTTGAGGCATGGTAATAAAACAAATCACTACATGTCTATGACATCAACTTGTCTGGTTTCTGAACTTGATCCATTAGATCAGAGCCAAGCTCCCAGCAAAGAAGGAATTCCTCCCCAACAAGTCAAACCCCATCTAGCAGTGCCCCGCCTGGTGTAAAGCCCCGATGTGATAGGGTGTACGACGTTGAGCAAGAGCCTACAGCCAGGAAACAGCTGGAGAACCATCTGCCACTCAAGAAGACCAAGGCTGTCTCACGAGATGAACAGGTGGGTAAACATTGACTTATTGAGGCCATTTCAAGCCAAAGGTTTTAACAACATAATTGATTTAAAGTGTGTACATGTATACCAATTGGTAAATGTAAACGTGCTTGTTTCATGCACGCCAAAGCATTTGTGGTTTGAAAACATTGGAAGAAAAAACTTAAATGTGCAGCATTTGTGTGGATAACAAAATGTCTCTTGACAATGATGAAAAGTGCTTAATATGTGAGGTAATATTTGTAATTAAAATGTTTTATTTGAATTTTCACTATTTGCTTATCGTAACATGTACTGTACTTTATTTGCAATTTGACAATAGCACTATTACTCTGAGATCCTCTCTCTTGTGCTAGTTAAGGCCTTTTCACATTGTCCAAAATCTCCGGTTTGGAATCGGTTCCAATACCGAGATTTGTTCAACCCTTTTCCCATCCTTCTAAAATGTCAACCCGGTTCCGACCTGGGTAGCATGCTCTAACCGGAGGGTTGAAAATAGGATCGAAATTGCATTTTGAAATTCACGATGGTGTGTAAGTTTGTTTCTGCATTCAATAGGGACGTTGAACAATAGAGGACAATAGGGTTCCCAATTCCTGAGAGTTCCCCAATTTGGATTTGTGTACAAAAACATGTGGGAGGTCCTCCTAAAAAGTTTAAGTACAAACAAAAGAGGGACAATAGGGGGCCCTGATTGCAGGCAAATACACATGTGATCTGTTACACGGTACCCTCTGGAGACATGTGCACAATAGGGAACAAAAGATTGTATGTGTCTCCACAGAGCAATTTCTATAGGTGAATACGTCTCCACAAGGTTATCATGAAATAAATATATAGATGTATGGATACAAAAGACAATCCTCTAGTCTTCCAAGAAGCAGGAAAGATCAAAGACTGGCTCTAACAAAAGTAGGAAAAGATCAAAGGTTTACTGGAACACAAGTCACCAGTAGAACAAATGAAACATCATAAAAGATTAGAAAAAGGGAAGATAATGCAAATGCAAAACATAGTCATAAAATAAAAATGATACTATAGCCCAAGACTTCTTTTTGGGTCGTGGTTACATCCACCCCTTTCTTAACTTGCTTCCTCCGGGAGCAATGGAAAAGAAAATGAGGCAATATATCTAATAGTTAAAACTCTTCTTCTAATACTCGGCAAACATCCGAGGCGTTTGGAATTGCCGGCTAAACACAGGTTTTCCTCTCTCCTCAAACTTCATCCGCACGGGTGGTTTTGACACTCGAGTGGAGCGTCTGACAAAGCTTGACTCGGAATCAGAAGTTTCTGTCACAATGGCCATTAATAGGTTGGGTTGGCACTGGGTCATTTGCAGGCTCGTTTGATGGAGAATCCTCAGTGGATGGACATTGCGTCTTATCTCTAATGATGAGTTGATCCTGAGGAATTGATGGGGAAGTCACAAATACTGGTGAAATGAGAGGACTGTCCACTGTAGGTGGTTCACTCAAATCTGCGTCTGGCAGCGAAGATGGTGTTTGGGTTTTGGACAACTTTTCAATGCCGTCATGTATCAGTCTCACAAGGAGACTGAGGCTGTTCTGTGGACAACTTCTCAGCATCAACACGTACATGTACGTCACGAGAAGGTGGAGGCTGTTCCGCGATTGAGTTTGGTTCCTCCCCCGAACAGGTATCTACCGACAGGGTGGTGTCTGGTTGATGCCGAGGGACGAACTCTGGGGCCTCTGAGGATTTTGAAGGATTCAGGGCGGTTAGAGTTAATTTCCTAAGTAATGTGAGCGTGAAATTGAATAATTGGCTTTTCCGCAAAGTGCGGAAAAGCCTTTGTTTTTGTGCTGGTTTTTTTTTCTTTCTTTCTTCTTCTATTTGTTCCATTTCAAAGTCCAGTGACTTTGTGCACGTGTTTTCTGGCCTCCACTTTTGGCATTAATCTTTGTCATACATTATTCAAAGTCAGCATAGGCATAGTCCCTAAAGCAAAGATGTGTCCCGAAGATTGACGTCATGATGACGTCATCATGGGTCACGTGACGTCATCATTCGTGTGCAAAGTCCTATATCTACAGAACTGTCGGTCCGATTGGGTTGAAACTTGGTATGTAGGTAGACCGGGATGTGTTATAGATGAAAATTGAGGTGACATCATGATGACGTTATCATGGGTCACGTGACCTTATCCTAAAAGTGCATATTGTAAAGTCCTATATCTAGAGAACTGTAAGTCCGATTGGGTTGAAACTTGGTATGTGAGTAGACCGGGATGTGTTATAGGCAAAAATTTAGGTGACGTCATCATGACGTCATTGTGTGAGTTTATATGAATTTTTGGATTTTTGGACCTTTAAGCCATATCTCAGGAACGCAACATGCAAAATTCAAAATTCTTTTATGTATTATGTTTGTTAGGTAACAGGTATATGCACAAAATTCTGAAAAATGTGTGACGTCATCATGACGTCATCAAAAATGCGATTTTTGAAAACACATATAAGGGAACGTCCGATCGTCATGAAACTTGGTGGATAGCTAGATAATGGTACCAGTATGCAAATTCCGAAAAGACGTCACCATGACGTCATCAATTGATTTTTTATAATTTTTTTCATATTTACAATTTCATTGCGCTTCCAAAATTTAACACTTCCTTTCATTGGATTGATTTCAACCTTAGTACAAACCAAGACCACAATGCAAAAATGTGCATTGACAAGTGACATCATGATTATGTCATCATGTCATACAAAATAAAATTAGCGGAAAAGCCCTATGTTCTGTTTTCAAACAGACATAGATCTCTCGTTGTAATTTCACTTCTTCTGGGCTGGCTTGTGTGATGTTACAGAGTGCCAGGCAGTACCAGTTAGGCCGTGGCATGGTCCTGACCAAAGGAAGGAGTAAGGTGGCAGTAACCATCAACACAGGTGAAGACGAGGAGATTCCTAGGAGCATACCCAGAGTGGCACACCAAGGGTGAGCAGTCAATCCTTGCCTATTCAAATGTCAAATAAGAATCAACACACAAAACAGTTGAAAACAATGACATTTTTTTTTTCAGACATAATTACGTCATCCTGTATAAAAACAAGCAATTTAATATAAACGTTCGTTTTCATTTTTCTTTTAACAGGCCAACAGTTGATCCAGAAAGGTAGGATGATATATTCAATCCTTCTTAGAAACAATCTGAAGTCCAATCTTTTGTTTTTAGACCATTTATCATTTATTATTTAGACCAAATCGTTTGTAGCTATAGAGTAACGAAGTGGGACGTCATTTAAAACCGAAAAAGTGTAGTGCAAACGAATGGAGTAAGCGTGCGTGTTGGTTCACCGGCTGAATCACGCGCTAATGTCTTTCACACACATTTTGTGCGTGTGACGTATTCACTTCAGTACTAATTATGTCAAGTGGACTAGAGCTTAGTGGTGACAAGTTAATTTACAAATGGTAGGGGTCGTAGGCAGAAAATGTCTGATGATCATAAGGCTTTTAAATAATAGGCCTAACATTCGTTATTTGAATATTGGCATCAAAATGCAATTGTTGAAGCTCTGTGTGCCATGATATGTGGAGTTTCTCCAAAGTGTGGCACCAGATGGATGATATAAGATTTGAGGCTTTGCATGGTGGGGTATCGGTATCGTTTCGGTTTTGCGGTAACACCATGTGGTAATAACTACTGCTTAGAAGATATTAGTTCTGAGAAGAACTTGTCCTGCTTATTATCAACTTGCTAAGTAGTTTTTGTAAGTTCTAAAAGAACTTGTCTTTGGTCTCAACGTTTCGACTAGCCTGCTCTAGTCATCGTCAGGAGACTGAAGATAGTTGGAGATGCTACTCCTTAAGTAGGGTTTGTTAGGATTAGGAGTGCTTGCTGGGCATGCCCTGCTCGCTCGACTGTGTCAGTTGGCTGTGAGCCTTGGGCATTGAGTTGAGGGATGCCCGCTGAGCGTCCTGCTCGCTCAGGTGTGTCAGTTGGCTGTGAGCCACGGGTGTTGCAACTTGGAATAACTGAATGCCATATGTGGCTTATGAAGTAGCCGATATCTTGTGGGACAGTGTCATGTTTGTGGATCTCAATAGCCTCGCACAACACTTAACAAAGCTCCTACACCCACTCGTGGGAAAAACGCCTCACCATGTACCCAATTCAGCAGGGTTCATCAACACCATAAAGGGAATTAAATTACAATCCGCAGACATGCTAGTGAGTTTTGATGTCAAATCTTTATTCACTAATGTTCCGACTGAAGAAGCATGCCTCGTAACCAAGTCGATACTCGAACAAGATGGCACACTCACGGAAAGAACCAGCTTAACGCCAGATCAAATCTATGATCTTCTCCTGACTTGCGTAAAGTCTACGTACTTCCAATGGAGAGACAATTACTATCAACAGGCTTCAGGCACTCCTATGGGGTCTCCAATTTCCCCAGTCCTGGCTAACATCTTCATGGAAGATTTCGAGCAAAAAACTTTGGCAACAGCTCAATTCCAACCTAAGTTATGGCTTCGATACGTAGATGATACATTCATCATATGGCCACATGGCCCGGACAAGCTTGATGGTTTCCTCCGCCATCTCAACCAACAACACCCGAGTATACAATTCACCATGGAAACTGAGACATCCGATTCATTGCCTTTCCTTGATGTACTCATTTCCAAACGGGCCGATGGTTCACTTGGACACTCTGTGTACAGGAAACCTACACATACAGACCGATACCTCAATGCTCGTTCATTCCACCCACCATCAGTGAAAACCTCGGTGAACCGCACCCTACTTCGAAGGGCACATATCATCAGTGATGATGAACACCTACAATCTGAACTGAAGCACCTCAATAAAGTGCTAAGAGACAATGGGTACAAACCTAAGAATCACAGCCTCGCACCGGATTCGAGCATGTCTCAGACCCTGAACACACCCGATATGCCGGTTGCAGTCCTTCTGTATATTGGCCATGCATCACACAAGATCCAGCGAATCCTCCGTGAAGCCAATATTAAGGTCTACTACCGAACTCGCAATAAACTCGAAACGAAATTGTACACCCACAAAGACAAGCACAACCCGAGAAGTCAAGCAGGAGTTTACCGAATTCCTTGCTCATGTGGCAAAGTGTACATTGGCGAGACTGGCAGAGACCTCACTACCAGGCTTAAAGAACACATAGCTCACGGCCGCAGAGGGGAACTTGACAAATCGGCAATTGTCAAACACTCTGCTGATCTGGATCATGTTGTTGATTGGGAACAAGCGGAAATCATAGCCCCAGAGAAACACTGGTACACCCGTCGTATCAGAGAAGCTATTGAGATCCACAAACATGACACTGTCCCACAAGATATCGGCTACTTCATAAGCCACATATGGCATTCAGTTATTCCAAGTTGCAACACCCGTGGCTCACAGCCAACTGACACACCTGAGCGAGCAGGACGCTCAGCGGGCATCCCTCAACACAATGCCCAAGGCTCACAGCCAACTGACACAGTCGAGCGAGCAGGACGCTCAGCGGGCATCCCTCAACACAATGCCCATGGCTCACAACAAACTGACACACCCGAGCGAGCAGGGCATGCCCAGCAAGCACTCCTAATCCTAACAAACCCTACTTAAGGAGTAGCATCTCCAACTATCTTCAGTCTCCTGACGATGACTAGAGCAGGCTAGTCGAAACGTTGAGACCAAAGACAAGTTCTTTTAGAACTTACAGCAGGACTGTTCTAAACAGAACAAAAACTACTTAGCAAGTTGATAATAAGCAGGACAAGTTCTTCTCAGAACTAATATCTTCTAAGCAGTAGTTATTACCACATGGTGTTACCGCAAAACCGAAACGATACAGATGGATGATGTTTTGTAAACAGTTACAAGAATTGCCATTTTTTTTCATCTGTGTTTACACATTATACAGCATCACATCCACACCACGCCATTGCACATCATTATGTTTTGTGTCAAACCACAGTGTATATCACTTTACACATGATTACATCTACATGTATGTATGTCGCATCGTATTAGCATGCCATCTTTTGAAGTCCTATTACTGAACACCACAATGGCGACAATGGTTTTGCTTATTTGTTCTATTTTCTTATTGTGTTTATGTTTTTCTGTTTCTCTTCTTTTCACTCTTGTGCTAAGATCATGACAACAATCGCGCACTATTTATACATTTGTAAAATAGCTTGTAAAAAACACAAATATATATGTTTTGTAGCTTGAATTCTTATATTGCAAGGAAGGATTTATTCAACACAATTCACACTTAGTGTTTAAAATTTTAAAACCAGAAAAAAAGTTGTTGTTTTTTTCAAGAAATGTAAGCAAAATTGGTTTAAAGAGAAGTTGATCCTTGTAAAGAGTGTGTTAAGAAGATTTAGGATGAGCAGGTGCATGACAGCGTTTTGGTGAAATAGTTGGAAGCCCTGGGAAATTTTGAACATGAAGGTAAAATAGCAATTCAGAGTCCGTTCTAACACGCATGGTCTTTTCCCTAGAATTAATCTAGCAATTCTGCCAAAGTAAAATGGACTCTAAAAAAGTGCCAACCAAAAATTTTGTGAACATTTCCTGCTCACTTTCAATCTGTTTGCACATTTCTCAATTTCAACATACCGTATCACAAGTCTGTGGTAATTTATTAAATTGTCATTCAATTTGTCCATCTTGTGCCTGTTGAGCTCTCTTTCTGGCCCACAATGTAGCAAAAAACGAAATGGAGACAGTTCCCTTGTTGAATTGTAATATTTGAGTTTGTGCTGGTCACTAAAAAACCTCTACATGCAAATGTACGGCTTGGAGCAGTAAGTGGTTAATGGAATGCTGTTTTACCTTCAGTCAAAAATAAGAGCATCTAACCTTACCATTGATTATACCATCATCTTGTATCGTCATTTCACTTTTTTTCACATAATTTTTTTTTCTTCATTGGTTTGGTAATGAATCTTTGAAAATTCACTCTTCTGTTAAAGGGCACCAAAGTTTTATCAGTGACAGTTTGAGAAATGATTTGTTCCTTCAATTGAATTTCTCTTGATTCCATCATCTCAAACTGTCAGTATGACTTCAAATACATGAATCAATTGGTAGATTTAAGAGTCCATTTTATAACTGGAAGTGTCTGGAACTCACATTATTCTGCATTTCTCCACTATTAATCGAGCATTTCTTCACTATTAATTAACTTTTTAATGGGCAATTCTTGCCAAATCATGTTAACTGACATTTAAACTAATGAATACCCTGCACTCCTTATCCTAATTAGGGGTGTGCATTTACAGGTAGTACAGGAATCGGATACCGGATTGAAAAAAAAAATGGGTACTCGGGTACCTGTTAAAGAAAGGCAACCCCAAAATTTCCATCTCAGAAGTAGCTGTTCATAAAGGTCCGCACGATGCAAGTGTGTACAGTCTGGAACTCACATTTATTCTGCATTTCTCCAATACGAATTAAGCATTTCAATACGTGTAGCTTTACAGTATACATGTAATTGCATTTTCGCAAGCGTCATGAACATGACTCTGTTCATGACATCAGCTGTCGGGTACTCAGGTACCCGGTTTTCATGCACAGCCCTAATCCTCATTACAGTGTGCCTTTTTAATAGACAGTTGATCAAGATTCCATTTTTCATTTGTTGTAATAGATGTTATGATACCAGACCAAATTTCTTTCGCAGTCAGGAAATAATTTTTTTCCTTATAATTCAAACCCCCAAAATATTCAGTCTAGAATCATGGCTTGTGCACAGTAGATTTTCCCCTAGGTTTCACTTGTTTCATAAAGCATGAATCCAGTCTTTTTCTTTGTCATTGCTCATGCTTGCAAAGCATTACCAGCAAATATCTTCCATTATTCCCTTGGAATGCAGTGCCATCCAACATGTACATGTATCCAACACTGTCATGTATCAGTATTTTGGATGGGATCTACAATGCTGAAAGGCAAACAGTAGGAATCATTGGCCAGTGCTGATTGGTGGATTCAGGGTAGTTAAAGTGATATTCAACATTTGTTATGGCTAGATACTGGGGACAAGACATACATGTACATGTGTATGTATACTATACACATTTTCCCTTGGTATTAACATACATGTACATCTACTCAGCTATTTTCAATACAGCTAATGAATGACAAGGGCTGGGTGGTTAGTTTATAAAATTACAATTATTGCTATACCTTTGTACTTTTTAGATGAGAATCACTTGGGTGATTTTTACTGTTGTTTTTCTTTCGCTGTGTTCTGGCAAAACCAGAGTCTTCTGCGTAGAGCTTGAAATAGAGAGTCAACAAAAAAATGATGTTGGTGATTTTCAGTTTGGTTTTTGTTTATTGTTGGTTTGTTTTTGCTGGTTTTTTTTTTGGGGGGGGGGCTTACTATTTCTAAAATATATATACCATAAAATTGTTACACCATATTTCTGCCTCTAAATGCGATTTGTTATGATGTATACCACTCTCTCTGCTATGTTGATGAGAATTTTGCTAATGACTTAATTTACCAGCATCAATTTGCCAAGGAAAGTCTGTTCTCAGCAATTAAACACCATTGTAAACAGGAAGGTCCATTTTTTTTTAACCATATTTAAAAATAAAGCTATTTTTACTAGCTGCCCAGGAGAGCCAGTTTTGACAGAGCACATCACATTTTATACCTTATTACATACATGTACATACTTTCTTAGGTATTATGCATAACTTTTCAGTACTTACTTGTTACTAATCACGATGTATTTGTTGGTTACTTACAATTTTTTTCTTTTTTGTCTCTTGTGCATTGTGCTGTGTTTCTCCTTGGTGTTGGGACTACTGTACTGCAATTCTACTAATCCTGCAAACTATCGACATGGCAACGATGCATTCTTTTTTTGGGAACATTTGCCCAAACCCATTTCTTTCAATTGGCTGTTGATGTCCCATCCTTGGTTATTGTTCATCATATTTTTGGTTTGGGGGGGGGGGGTAATCTGTGCATATCAAATTTTGTATTTCGTACTGAAGTGCAAATTTCCATTCCTTGTTCCGGCAACAAAATCAAGAAAATCCTGGTGCTCAATCAAAACTTCAAAGGCTTCTCCATCAGAGTTTAATGTCTGGTGGTGTAGACCTATTCAATCTTTTCCCTGATGATGGCAATGAGGGTAATGTCCCAGGTTATAGGGCAAGAACCTCTAGACCAAACACAAGGGCATCGTCTGCTGCAGTCAGCTTACAGTAAGTCTGTATGTTTGTTGGTCACATTAACTCGTCTGCAAATATTCTGCTTTATCCAGATTTTCTCTGATTTTATCTTTTTGTGTGTGAGACTAATTGTGTATTGAACTAATAATTATTTCAGGGCAAGAAGGAAGGATATCCTTTTAGCACAAATTATATAGCCACCTGCTTAAACTTATTTTTGCATTTTTTTTTTAAATTATAGCTATATTTGGAGTAAATTCAGTGAAGACTTTTTAATATTCACAAAAATGATTAAACATGTTCAGTTATGTTTGTTTTTTTGACTTAATGCTTAAAAAACCCCAAATATTCACAAAATTGAAAAGTACACCCGGAGTCATGTTGAAGATTGGCATTTTTAACAATATTGACCTTAGACAACAATAACAACCCCCCCCTTGATCATCTTTAAGCCCAGACATGATGATCTCAGAAGTTGCTTTCTGTTCCTTGTCATCCGGTAGTTATATCATGAAAGCTTCAGATGTGATTTGACTATCTTTTGTTAAAACTTACTTCACTCAGACACTCCATTCTATCCCCTTGGACAGAAACCCACATTATGGGTTATCAGACTGAGTAATCATTGTCTTGGCATGATTTGTATGTTTACAGAGAGGCTTTGATAGTACAGTTACAGCAGCAGGTTTCAGACTTAACACTTTTTCTGGAGGAAGAGAGACTCAACCACAGGGCAACTAAAGATAAGGTAAAGGGGTTAGCATATTTGTCTTACAAGCCTTCTCAGTACCATATACAATATAGTGTCACTCTCACAACATGATGGTGTCCATAAAAATTTTTTTTTTTGGAATAGGTGTTATAGCAATTTTCGGCCACCGGGGTTGACCTTTAAGTTTCAAAGATGGCATCTGTATGTATAGTTTCCCTTCAAATAGAGAGAAAATAATGCCAGCTTGTCAGTCCTCAAAGCTCATGATGGGCTTTCATTAATTTTCATAAATGACTGAAATTAGAGGAAAATTCAATCCATGAACATGGATAGGCATGTTGAGAAATGTTGCGGTGGGTATTGAGTATTGCATTATGGAATATTGCATCCACAGTTTTCGGTAACAGCATTACCAACATCTGTCCTTTCGTGGTTCATTAATTTATAATTTGAGCAGGATGGCAAAGGTAACTAGTGTGCCACTAAGCTAGCATTAGTATGGTACTCTTTACCATGTTTACAGCAGGAATTTGTACAATCTCAAACAGGCGCACCTACAGGTACTGAAAACTTGCACCATTGTTCCTAGTGTATCATAATTGCATGAATGGATTGGGGCCCCCTAGATAAAGATCTTGTCATTTTGTCCATTTCAATTCAGCTGGCAGGGACATTGAAGGAGAAACTTCAAGACATTGAGAGGAAACACATGGAAGAATTGAGAGTCTTACAACAGGACCAAGATGAGCAGCTAGACATGATGAAACAGCTACACAGCAAGGAATTGGAACATCATAAGTCAGCCAGTAATGCTGTACTAGGTAGGCTCTCTTTCAAAACAAGTTTTATTCAAAACAGGTTTAGCCAAACAAAAAGGTGTTATTATAAATGAAATGACTATTTCAGGAATTCACTAGAGTGTTCACGCTGCAAGTTTTTTTTTTTTTGCAAAAAAGAAAATGCCTTTGAACAATAAAAAAAAAACGCCTCAAAACTTGAAATACAAGTTGGTCTAGTAGGAAAGACTGGCTGCTCCTCATTGGAGGTGTTCTATTATGCGATGAGTGTCCTTAGATCCTTTATTGCTGCCATCTTTGAGTTGCATGCTATTGTTTCATAGAGTTGCACATACTGGGTAAGTAGACCTCTTGTGCATTCATTGTTACTTAACAAAAAACAACAACAAAAACATGAAGCTCCAACATGAATCTCTGAATGAAGTTTTCAGACTGGAACCACATTGTTCATTGTGTTGAGACACACCCTAAACATTACATTTGTTGCCCTAATTTTGCTAGCACGGATGAAAGGTGAGCTAGAGTTTCTTCAGGGTGCCTTTGAGGCTTACAAAGGCACATTGGTCCAGGACATGGAGGAGAAATGGGCCAAGAAGGAAAGTGACATGAAGATACGATTCCAAGAAGATATGGAGAAGGCTTTATATGAGCAAAGTGAGTACTTGTTAGACTTCGTTGATACATCTGCAATTGTTGCCATTATGGGGATCTCAATCTCTGCAAATCAAAGTGGAGATGCAGGGCTAGGAATTAGCAGGACTAAGTGACCTTAATCTGTTAATATTCCTAATACCAATCCAGAAAAATCAACAAATCGTGTTCCATTTGTGTACCAATAAAAATGATAAAAACACACATGACAACAGGAACTCCTAGGTTGTTAATTTGAGAAAAGCTGGTTATGGTTTGAATGTCTAGACAGTATTTAGTCCTTGGCCCATGCAAGAAACAAATCAGAGATAAAGATTATGGAATTGGAGCCAGGATAAGAACCTTTCACAGTCTGGTCTGTGCCTCAGGGCACAGTGCCAGACCTGATGCAAACTATAGTGTTTTTAGAGAGCTACCTTATATGGGGTACTTGCACACAGTGAACAGTGGAAGTACCCCATAAACCCCATCCGTACAATGTGTGTACACATTTGTGTGTGGTGTACATGGAGGACAATTCTTTGTTCTTCTGGCAATTTCTTTTGTTTGAAGATTTTTTCAACTGCTTCCATTGGTTTTTGTCACAATGCCAGCCCCCAATTACCCTAATTAAACTCCACCTGTGTGTCCTCAATGCACATGCACAGCTAGACATGGCTCCACACACATGTACATGTAGATACACATTCTACATGTACATGTGGATACACATTCTACATGTACATGTAGATACACATTCTACATGTACATGTAGATACACATTCTACATGTACATGTAGATACACATTCTACATGTACATGTAGATACACATTCGAGCATGACAGTTTGTTTCCAGTCTCATTATTGAATCATATCAATGGAAAGGTAACAACACGTATGGCCCTTTTCTGTAGTAGAAGAAAGATATGTGTATTGCAGCGCGGCCCAGATTTCGGACACGTAGTCTGTTGGGCCTTTTTCCCAATTTGTTCTCCCCATGCCAGCTTCAGGTCTGGATTTCATACTAATGGGAATCAACTGTATTGTGTTTTATTTTAGAGCTTCAAAATTATTTCTAACAACTTGCCTCTGTAGACAAAATACAAGTACTGCAGGGAACAGGAATTAATCTTGTGGAATGAAGCACAATTTTGAGCCCTGAAATGTTGTCTGCTTCAAGAGTTTAATGTTTCGTCTGTGTCATAGCTTATTACAGAAAAAAAATCCTGTGAATGTGACAGAAATGATAACCAAATTTTACTTTCTCAGGAACTGAACTGTTAGAAGATGCAACTAGAGAGAAGAAAGCCATCAATCGTGAATTCCAACGACAAATCCAGATTCTTAACAAAGACCACAAAAAGGAAATAGAGGTAAGCAGATTATCAGACTCATTGGTAATAACAAAATATTTTTGTAAGTGCTGGATTCAGGCCAGGGTCCAGAGTATGAAGTAAGTTTACATTTCTATTAGTATTGTTCTGCTTTTTTTGTTGAGAACGTTGTTAATTTAATATCTTTTTCATCTGCTTAGGGGATGATGAACCGTTTCTCTAGTACATCAACGGATGTGGCCAACTTGAAGCGTGCTCTTGAACAACTGAAGAGAGTTCAAACACAGCTCGATGAGAAGACAGATCAGTTGGCTGTAGCACAGGATAGCCTGAAATCTAGCAAGCACGAGGTGCAACAACTGGTAAGGGTCTTGAATCATGACTGACTGTGTCATCAAATCATATGCATACTCAAGTACGTTTTTCAGTGCACATACTTCATGTTTGTAATGACTCGGACCTGCTTTAAATTCAAAGTGTGCATTAACATTTTGGACAATCCAAAATCATATAAGTATTTAATTTGGTGGAACAAAGTAAAATCACATTTAGTGGAAACAGTTTGCAATCATTGTGCTAGCTATTAGAGCGTGTAACTCTCGCCAGTCCACGTTAACTGCTATGTGAACGTCTTGGTACCAAACACTAACTAGTCTAGTCACAGACTCCCGTGTTCAAATTTACCAAATTGTTATCCGTGTGATCGATTGAACAGAAGTTGAGGTCAACAGCTTTAATTTTTACACAGTCATCTATTCGCAATACATAAAATCACGATAACTCAAATTCGGATTACTCAAAATTCCATTTATCTCGAAGTAATAGTGTATGTACATGAATACCCTGTAACTCCAAATGCCCGCACCGGTACCTCCGTTTATCTCAAACTTTTCTTCGGCCAGACCATAAGAGCCACTGCCAAAACAGTCACAAAGAAGTGTACAGAGCGTAAAACGTTTTTCATGAGTCATTACTGCCCAACGCACTTTGTCTTTTCACGTAGGGACATGGGGGATGCAGCGTGCACGCTGCCTTGTGATCGGACTCCAGCCCATAACCGCAACAAATCCTGGCTTTAGAGTTTAAATAGCCTGATTGCTACCGCTGGTCCAATTGTAGACCTCCGCACACTGGCAGTCCAATTGCTGGCTGTTTGAGGTGGCCATGTGACTGGTGGCGCGTTTATCCTGTGAGGATAAACGTGCCTGGCTTTCGAGTTTATTAAATAGCCTGATTAATACTGCTGGCCCAGTTGCAGCTGGTGCGCCCTCTGTTGATTGAATAGGACCTGTCATGTGAGCACACATCGAAAAAACCTTAGCATGGTGCGTCGTTGAACAAACGACGTGAATTAAAGATTTGCCACAGACATTATACAATTTGAGTGGTTTATTGTTATGTTTGTCTATTGAGCAAAACCGTTCAGATAAGAACGATATAAAATCTGAGTAAAATGATGATTTATGACTTTAAAAAGTACACCATTAGAATGGGAAAAATATTAAAGTGTGCCAAGTAACGTTCCATTTCATAGCTGGGTAAAGTGAGTTACTGTGAAGCCATTCATGTACGTACATGTAGATAACATGACTGTAGAAAACTCTGAAACCTTGCTGAACTCAAACTCCGGATACCTAAAATATTTTATCCATTCCCTTGAGATTTGACTTAACGAGTGTTGACTGTATTTTCAGTGTGTTGTAAATTGTAATGTTTTCTTTTCTTTCAAAACATCCTTTCATTGCCCTTGTGTGGATGGACCCAGTCACGACACAAACTAAATGCAAAAAATAGGATGTTACACACGTTGTAGTCTGTGTGATGTGAATGAGTAGATACATTGTAAATTCATTGCCAGAGAATTGAAATAACATAACTTACCTAAGAAGTAACCACCTGTGCAAGGGAGTCAAAACAGGGCAGGATTTCATCGTTCTGAAAAAAAGTATTTTTACTGACCTTTCGTAAATAGAGTATCTCTCTCAGTTCTTCAGTTTTTCTTGAATACAAAAGCAATTTGAACAAACTTTCCTCTGTTAGATTGCAGCTCCATTGTATTTTGTATGAATACTTTGTCCAGCCTGCAATATCATGATTGTCACTTCATGTTGCATTTGACAGAGAGCACACCTCGCTACCTATAAGGAATCCTTCCAGGACAAAGTGGATGAAGTTGATGATAAGTACAAAGAGCGAATACATCTGCTTATGACAGAGAATGGAGAACTGAGGTAGGTCATCACTACACAAGTTCAGATGGGTTGTCAGATGACAAGTTCAGATGAGTGTTCTATATGGCCCAATCACAAGGGCCATGCATGGGACCAACTGAACAGGTTTGCAATATGAGCAGTTCACATTACAGTGTGCTACTAAGAAGATTTCGATGTTTAAATCAAACGAGGTGTTTATTTGTAAAAGAATTGCACAGCAACATTATCATAAATAGGAAACAAAATGTTAATAATAGCCAGTTTTGGATGTTCCGATGGAAATAAACTGCACCGTGGGGGGTCGTATGGCGGCCAGCTTGAATTCCGGCTTTGCTATAATGGTTTAAACCAATGTTTACCATATCTTTCAACTAACAACCATAATGAGATATATAACCCACTTTTCCATATAATTTTGACACGAGGACATATTTGAAGCACCAGTTTTAAGATTTAAGCATGCCATCTGATCGAAAATATTTAAAAATTGAAAAAACTACACAAAAATAGACAATTTCCTGTATCTCTGGCAAGGAAGTTCTACTTTTTGACCCTTGTCTAATGATCATCGTAGTCATTGATATCGACGCTCAGCATTTTTGTCTTATCTCCTTCACACATGGGAGAATCAAGATGGTCCATGATGAACTATTTGTCCGAGTGACCATAGCGGCTTGAGGATGTCATCGGTCTTCATCCAGCCATGTCCATCCTCTCTTGCTTTGGGAGGACGTAAATCGGGATGTGGTACTACTTCCATTAGCACATCCAGTAATTTACTAGGTTGATGTGAGGGATGAGAGAGTCTTTGCAGGTTAGTAGATGGGAGAGCTGAACTTGTTGGACTTGCTGCTTAGCTTATCTCCTACCCGAACATCTTCTTGAGCAATGCTAATCAGCTTTCTGCATCATGTTGAGGTGTCTAAGATCCACAGCCTCATGCTTTCTGCATCATGTTGAGGTGTCTAAGATCCACAGCCTCATGTCCAAAGAGGAGGAGACAGATACTAGTGTCGTCCTTTTTACCTGATCAGAACTATGCAGTTGAGGTGTCTGAGATCCAAGTAGCAGGAGACGGATACTAGTGTTATCCTTTTTACCTGATCAGAACTACGCAGTTGAGGTGTCTGAGATCCAAGTAGCAGGAGACGGATACTAGTGTCATCCTTTACCTGATCAGAACTACGCAGTTGAGGTGTCTGAGATCCAAGTAGCAGGAGATGTATACTAGTGTCATCCTTTTTACCTAATCAGAACTACGCAGTTGAGGTGTCTGAGATCCAAGTAGGAGGAGAAGGATACTAGTGTCATCCTTTTTACCTGATCAGAACTACGCAGTTGAGGTGTCTGAGATCCAAGTAGCAGGAGACGGATACTAGTGTCATCCTTTTTACCTGATCAGAACTACGCAGTTGAGGTGTCTGAGATCCAAGTAGCAGGAGACGGATAATAGTGTCGTCCTTTTTACCTGATCAGAACTACGCAGTTGAGGTGTCTGAGATCCAAGTAGGAGGAGACGGATAAAAGTGTCATCCTTTTTACCTGATCAGAACTTTGCAGTGGAGGTGTCTGAGATCCAGGTAGCAGGAGACGGATACTAGTGTCATCCTTTTTACCTGATCAGAACTATGCAGTTGAGGTGTCTGAGATCCAAGTAGGAGGAGACGGATACTAGTGTCATCCTTTTTACCTGATCAGAACTACGCAGTTGAGGTGTCTGAGATCCAAGTAGCAGGAGACGGATACAAGGGTCATCCTTTTTACCTAATCAGAACTACGCAGTTGAGGTGTCTGAGATCCAAGTAGGAGGAGACGGATACTAGTGTCATCCTTTACCTGATCAGAACTTTGCAGTGGAGGTGTCTGAGATCCAGGTAGCAGGAGACGGATACGAGTGTCATCCTTTTTACCTAATCAGAACTACGCAGTTGAGGTGTCTGAGATCCAAGTAGGAGGAGACGGATACTAGTGTCATCCTTTACCTGATCAGAACTACGCAGTTGAGGTGTCTGAGATCCAAGTAGCAGGAGACGGATAATAGTGTCGTCCTTTTTACCTGATCAGAACTACGCAGTTGAGGTGTCTGAGATCCAAGTAGCAGGAGACGGATAAAAGTGTCGTCCTTTTTACCTGATCAGAACTTTGCAGTGGAGGTGTCTGAGATCCAGGTAGCAGGAGACGGATACTAGTGTCATCCTTTTTACCTGATCAGAACTATGCAGTTGAGGTGTCTGAGATCCAAGTAGGAGGAGACGGATACTAGTGTCATCCTTTACCTGATCAGAACTACGCAGTTGAGGTGTCTGAGATCCAGGTAGCAGGAGACGGATACTAGTGTCATCCTTTTTACCTGATCAGAACTATGCAGTTGAGGTGTCTGAGATCCAAGTAGGAGGAGATGGATACTTGTGTCATCCTTTACCTGAGCAGAACTATGCAGTTGAGGTGTCTGAGATCCAAGTAGGAGGAGATGGATACTAGTGTCATCCTTGACGTGATCAGAACTACGCAGTTGAGGTGTCTGAGATCCACAACCTCATGTCCAAGGCTAGATGCAAGGCTGATGTTGTTTGTACATTGGACACAGACATCTTCCTGCTGCACCATACTCGCGCTATCAGGCTAATTCATCTACATTGACACTGGGGATTTATACCATTCTGTTTACAGCTCAGTATGCAACACATCAACTCATACATGTAATATATCCAGAAAAATTCCCAGTTTGCTCTTAGAAACTGGTCCACTTGTACTATGTAAGCGTGCCATACAACAGCCGACCTCAGTCAAGCAGAGGAGGATGGTCGATTCCCTGGTGTAGCCTGATCCCTTAGCCAAGACTACTGTACTGCACTAATTGGCAGTTCTAATGTATCACCGGGAGGACTGCATCAGTGCCTTCAAAGGCATAAGTCGTCCAAGGTTGAACTCACCCGTCTGCAGAAAGCTGATGAGCCTTGCTCAAGAAGATGTTCGGGTAGGAGATCAGCTTGGCAGCAAGTCCAAGTTGAGCTCTCCCATCTACTAACCTGCAAAGACTCTCTCATCCCTCACATCAACCTAGTAAATTACTGGATGTGCCAATGGAAGTAGTACCACATCCAGATAAATTACGGCCTCACAAAGCCAGAGAGGGTGGACATGGCTGGGTGGAGACTGATGTTGCCCTTGAGCTGCTATGGTCACTCAGACAATACTTCTCCTTCACTCATAGACCTTCTGGATTCTCCAGAGTGTGAAGAAGATACGACAAAAATGATGAGCCGGTACTGTCTAACCCTAGCTATGATAATGTACTAGATGTGATAATGATTGAATTCCTGCATTTGACTAAATGAATAAGCTGCTCTCATGTAAAAGAGTGAAAAACCACTTAAAGTTCAACTCGTAAAAAGAGTGGAAGTTAATATACCATTTAGAGTGTTTTTTACTCAGACGCATAAGAATGAAAAAACGCACAAAAAGGTGCAAATCTCACTCTAATGGACTGAAGAAAAAAACAGTCAAAAAGAGTTGTCCTCATCATGGCTCTTTAAAAGAGTGGTTTTCACTCTTTTACATGTAGAGAGTGGCTTCATTATGCAAGGGTCAAAAGGTAGAAATTCCCTGCCGGAGATATAGGAAATTGGTCTATTTTTGCATATTTTCCCAATGTTTTAAATAATGTCACCTAGATGGCATACTCAAATCTATAAACTGGTGCTTCAAAACATGTCCTCATGTAAAATGTTTATGGAAAAGTAGGTTTATTTTGCTCTATACATGGTTTTTAGTTGAAAAGATATGGTAAACCTTGGTTTTAACCATTATAGCAAAGCCGAAATCCCAGATGGCCATCAGATGACCCCCTTAGTGCAGTTTATTTCCCTGGGAACACCCAAAATTGGTTATTAGTCACAAAAGGGTGTCGTTAAATTTGCAAGGGGTGCATGGGAGGCCTGTCTAGCTACTAGACTAAAAACAATTTTGTTTATAATGGCTGTCCCTAGAAGGAATCTGTTATATGCAATTACACCAAATTTCCAAACTCATGTCATCTAGCATACACTAGCCGATATATTTTCTAATTGCATTAACCCTAACTGCCTAGCGTCTTTTACTAGGAACTGGACCAAGTCCATCAAAATCCATCAATCACTGTGCGTCCAATACAAAACTGTACATGACATAATGGAATCCACCACTGACGCACTGGTTGACATTCATGGACTTGCTACACAGCTTTTATCACAATAGCAGTACAAGAAGCTAGGCAAAATCAATCGGATACCCCTAGCTCTGCTTCAGGCCATTAGGCCCAAGTCCATCATACTCCATCAATATTTGGTCAAGCTAGGCCTTCTGGACCAAGTCCCCCAAAATCCCCAAATCGGGGGAGGGATTTTGATGGAGTTGGGGTGGTTAGGGTTAAGACTAAAATTTTCAAAAGACATGTTAGGAATGGCCTGTAATGTTTTGACTTAATTACTTTGGGGAAACTGTTAAAAAATATTAAAATACTAACCAGATAAGGTAAAAATGGTGTGGCATCCATGTAACATTGTTAACCTGTTTTACTTTAAAATGTCATGCTGAAAAGCATCCCAATGCTCGGAGACTTTCTAAAATAATTAAGGGAGTCAAGAAAAAAATAAATTAATATTTTGGTTACTTTGAGCAACCCTTATACATCTGAAAGTCCAAAAAATGTTCCCAAACGTCATGGAAAAGACCCATATTTGACTTTGGGTCAGTGGCATTTTAAATGGAGCCTTTGACATAAAACAATAACTAATGAAAATATAGCAAAATACCATCAAGACACCTGTCTTGGTAAAAGAAGCACTAGATTAGCACTTTATGTGATGGATTCAGTCCAGCAGCTCAGTAGGCATTTCAAGGCATGTTTGAAAGTCATTTCAATACTTTCTATGACAAATTTTGTTACAATTTCATTCAAGAAAGATTCAGCTATGCCTTTCATAAATTTATTGCAAGAGCCATGTTGTCATAAGTAAAGTGAGTAAAAGTAGACATTGTAATGATGTCGTTAACCGTGTTAATTTGCACTTCCACTGATGTGCTTAACTGAAACATATTTGAAAACAAACTGGTTTTTTTCCTTCAGGAAACGCTACTTGCAGAAGTGTGATGAGCTGTTTACTGAAAAATCTGCAACTGAAGTTAAAAGAGTTGAGAAAGCGATGAATTCCAAGGAACTAATGCAGGTGTGTTAGCAAGAGGGTTGTATAAGCCATTGCTGAAAAGATGAATGGAACATTATGCAGAGATTGTGTGTGTATTCTCAGCTTTATATTTGTGGGAAACGAGATAAGTTTATCGGGGGGCATTATGGCTTTGTAAAGTTTCTGTTGTGGCTGTTCCTGAATTAATTTGCAAGTTAAAGAGGTTGTGCAATGCTCGAAGACATTTCCATCATTTTTCGGGTATATGTAGCCTAAGGTGTGATGAAATAAAAACGACTATTGTTTCTGTCATGAAATGAATACAAAAGGTACTTTTGAGAGCTGTTTTTCAGGTCCTGTTTCGACCCGAACGTGCAATTTGTGTAAAAGTCGTCATTGGGGGCAGCAAACAAATAGGGAGATATCTCCATTGACTTTTTTGTAGTTTCTATTGACTATTCAGTGCGATGATAGTTACACAGCATTTTATTTATAGATCGGGAATCATTCTTTTGTGTTTGCCCTAATGGCCAACCATAGTAAGAAACGTATGTTACATCAACATCGTTCGATCATTCACATCACACTCTATGTAAAGCTGGCTAATTCACGGGTGTACGCGAGCCACTGGCCCGGCCGCGGGGACCGTAGATTTTGACACCGGTAAACGGTGTTGGAATTTCAAAATAATCCGTTGTTATGTGTCCGGGTAGCGAACGCACTAGGCCAAGGCAAACCTATATGCCTATAATTGTGTCAGTCGCTGGCTGTAATCACACCACATTTTTTTGCAATAGATTTCCATTGATTTATAGGGAAGACTCTTTTTGAAAATAATGATACTGCTCGTTAAATTTCGGGACTAGTGAAAGGTTATCAACCGGGATCCCGAACATGTCGTAAGTACAGAGATTTCTGTTTTATGAACGGAGCGTGACTATGAATAATTGTAGCCACGTTTACGGGTCGAGGTGAAACGGTAGTCCCATAATGTGTTGTCTCCTGGCCTTGTTTACAGCTTTTTTTGGTAAACAATAAAGTTAACAATTTTGAAATTTGAGTAACTTCATAATTATCGATTCAGGATGTTAAAAAAAACCGGTTAAAATTCACAAGGAAAGAAAAGAGAAGAGGACCACTTTTTTTGTGGCGAACGTATACATAAAAAGCACCAGGCAACACGAGGGACTTGACCGGGGCCCGCGACGCTGCTAACCGTACAATGTTAGTTCTGGACACGGTCGACCACATCCACTGATGTGACGCATTATGCGTGCCGTACGCGTATAATTCGAAAACAACCTGACGATCTGTCGTCTCTTTCGACTGAATATTCACCAGAATAACCTGGGAATTGTCTGTAAATCACGAATAAAGTTGCGGTAGGACTTTTGATGCTCATCTAAAAATTGTACAATGAACATAATACTTTTAGTCCTTGTATAAAACACAGCTATTGTTTACGGAAACATTGCAGACCTACCACTCATCAGAGCCGCGTTGCCTGGTGTTTTCAGCTGGCCAGTTACAGTATCCGTGTTTTTGCTGGTCTCTTTTTCGGGCAGTCGGGGCTCAAATTTATACTGAAGAACAGCTTAGAGGTCACCATTTCCTTGTTCAATATACTCATCCAAAAAAAATCAGCGATGGAAAGGAATATTAATCTCTGCGAGTCTTTGAGAAATGTTGATTTTTCACTGCTTGACTGCAAGTCACATGTGCTGGCAGGGCTGGTTGGGCAGCAGTAAAGAGCCGTTGTATAAACGAGTCCTGTTTATTACGTCACGATTTTTCTGATTTTACGAAGAACCCGACGACTGTTGATTTCAATTATGTGCTCGCCGACCAACAAATTACTCGATGAATTTCAGTTTTATAAACATATAAACGCACATTACAAAAGAATGGGAGTTTGTCATTATGATATATATGGGTCCACTCTACAATAAAAAAATATAAAAAACAAAGCGACTTTCAGCATTCCACAACCTCTTTAAGCATGAGCTTTGGATTTAACAATAAAAGTTGTTGAAAAATATTCCTCTTTTAAAGCAATTTTAAAAAGGTCAAGTCTTAGGTGTGCACAGCTGTGTAGGTCGTGTGCAGTGGAAATTAATACTTCTGGGTTTGTTATGCTTTTAAAAGTAATAACGAGGCTTTGCCTTGCCTACTTTAAAGGGGAGGTGGCTTCGCGTTTAAGTTGCCTACTTTGCCACTGGGCCACCTGCTTCAAGGTCGATTCAACTCGCACCATTTTTTTTTAATGGGGTATGTGGGGTATTTGTATTCTCATGTTATCCCTCTTCTTTAGAATTTCCCTTGTAGGGCACGGTCAGACAGAGATTGACTTGTAGGGCACCATTGTTCCTCTTTGTGTCAGTACCCTCTTGAGAAAAAAAACCACCCACACACACTGTTTCCACTTTATAGTAAAGCGGTGATAATTGTGGTTCTAAAACTACCTGTAAATGCATACCCCTAACTTGTGAGAGTGAACATGAACATTTTATATTTCCAGATGCTGGTACATGTCAAGAATCGCTCTAACATCAATCTAGCATGTGCTGATCCAGCTACCGATGGAAAGCCTCGTATTCCCATCCTACGCCCTGTCAGTGCCCCCAGTACCAAGAGAGAGGCTATTAGGGCCTTTAGGAAGGCTGGCGAGACAAACCACCTGAAGACCGTCACTGACAATCATAGGACTGCTGTCAGGCGACCCCACACTACGGTTGGTGGCCAGAGACGCAGCTTGACACCAGACTCAAGCATCAATGGGGCTCAGGGATCGCTGTTTGTTCCTATAGTCAGGGAGTCTTTAGCAAATAGTTTGCTTTAACTGGAATGTCTGAAATAACTCAAAATAATGCATTTCCACTTGGGGGTTTAGGTACTAGACTAGTACCATTTCCCACAATCCACGACAGTATTCATCTGTAGTCTCATAAAGCCAGCACACCCCTGGATGCACCGAACACTAGGACACCGGCTGATATTCAGGCAGCTATCATTTATTGGCATTATTGGGGACAATGGCTGCAGTTGAGTGCCTTGCCCAGGACATAACATTTCACTTGGGCTTGTTTAGCCCGCAGATGGACTAATATATCGAGCCTATTCATCGACACCTCCAATGAGAGACGACTGTTGCCCATACATGTAGCTTATTTTTGTCTTGCCTGGACTTTGTTCAGAAAAGACTATGCAATCACTATGTCTATACGTACTTACGTATGTATGTACAGTAAACTCCGGTCAAGTCGACATCGTACAACTCGCCAAATCGCTCGAGTCGGCCGTCTGACTAAAGTCCCGATTGTCTGTAATGCATTTCTATTTAAATTTTTATTTCTAAGTCGGATTTTAGAAGTCACCATTTCGCTCAAGTTGTTGTGTTACTCTCGGTCCCCTTTCCATAAATAACACAACAAACTCCTTTGTGTATGTTGGCATTCAAAAAATCACGCATTGGCATCGACTTCCTGCACTGCAGTTAGCAAGAAGTGTCAAGTGAAAAGTCACACACTGCTTTAACTGACGTCTGTTTTTATTGGCACAGCCCGTGATCGCTGCATCAGTGTCTGTCGGTTACAGCCAAGCCAAGGGGTTTCGCCAATACTACATCGTGAGCATATCAATACCAGTACCCCCTCTAGTCCTGTACGCATGTGCTCTGTCCATTTTGTCCATCTTATTGAATGATGCGGTTAATACCACGCACGCATTTATTTCGTAACTGTACACGTACATGTATTACTATTATGCAGTGGCGTAGCCAGGAATTTTTCAGGGGGGGGGGGGGGGGCGCTGGGGGGGCTGGAACATTTCATGGGGGGGCGTCATGTAGATCAATGATAATTTTTTTAGAAACTCAAAATCTCGGGGGGGGGGGGGGCGACTGGGGGGGCGACAAGGTTTCATGGGGGGCTGTCGCCCCCCCCCACGCCCCCCCGGTGGCTACGCCACTGCTATTATGTACTGTGGTCTCCACTATCAATACCCCAGCCTGTGATAATAAAATTTGTGGATTAATTTGCTGGAATCAACTCAACCTTATGGAGATAAACCAGCGTAAATCGAAGCCAATTAGTGCAATGAACCATATGTACATATAGGCCATTCATGTAAGTCGGCAAAGTGACGACTTACAGCAGATGTCAGCATTCGCGTAAGTCGTCACAAATGTCCGGGTCCCGAGAGTGCCGATTTGGCCAGAGTTTACTGTATATGTAGTATCTTGTATTTATGCGTGTACTGGTATGTGGTATTTTGGTTAAAGTTTCAAGGTATTACTCTAATTTCTAAAGTTGAAGTCCAATTGGAACTAAACTTAAATCATAGATGCAACATGGGAACCTTCATGTGATTATGATGTCAAGGGTCACATACAAAGGTCAAAGGTCATCTAAGGTTAAGTTGTAAAATAGACTGAAAATGTATAATTGGTCTTATTTGAAAAGTTGAAGTCCAATTGGAACCAATCTTGGGTCATAGATGCAACATGGAAACCTTCACGTGATAATGATGTTAACGGTCACACACTGAGGTCAAAGGTCACTCTTTAAAGATAATTGTGAAAGGAGGCGAGACGCGTGGTTCGAAAACCACCTTGTTAAGTGAACATGTGCATCTCAGGAGGCCCTAGAAGCTACATTACACACCAAGCTTTTGCAGTTAACAATGAATTCAGCTAAATTGGATCAGCTACTTGTGTCTATCCAACATGCTGGAAATGTTAGTTGACCAGCCTTGGTCAAGATAAGAAACGAGTAAGGGCATTGTCCAGTGAAATGTTGGGGGTAATATGCACAGGAGTACATCATGGTACCTGTCCAGTAACATGTACTTCAGTGAGAAAGCATTTACATGTATTGTTTTGTACCTCAAAATTAGAAGAATGCATCACTTTTAGTTGGTCCAAACATTGGCTTGTTGAGGCCAAGTCTCATGTAAGACTGAAAAGAACTTTATAGAAATGTTTTATTCTTGAAAGTGTTTTACCTGTCAGTAATTGACTTTTGTACATTTATATATAATATTGCAAGTGTTATAAACACATGCAAAACATTATTTAGCATTAGACATACCCATTGCTAATCGTCAACCCTCAACTATGCAATGGCTTTTAAACCTTACATCATAAGCACTTACTTTATAAAAGCACAGTTTTCTCAAGATTTGTTTGATCTATGCATATATGTGTTTTTATGTGCAAATGTTGGAGTATGTGTGCTGTGGACAGTCTGAATATCATGGTGATTTGCATTATTCTGTGGAACACTGTTTTCAACATTGTTCTTAAATTTATACATTTTTGTTTATCCCTTTCCCAATTAAAGTCTTTTAAAAGACTTTACACTATCCCATTCTTTTAAAATGTTGACTGAATGTTCCCATGTAACAATGAAAGAATTATTTTGTCAAGTTGTATATAGTAATTGTAATGTAATTACTATCATGACAATCAGAATTTTAGAATAATTTCAATTTTTAGCTCTCACCATGTGAAATCAGGCTCAAGATTGCAACAATGAAATGTAATTAAACTGATATACATGCATGTCATCAAAAGTGGTATCTGTGTTTGTTTACTGTTACTTTTTCTTAAAAAAATTTGGAATTTGTTTACAAAGGTCTAAATTCTTTGAGATATTAAAACAACTTGCCTTGTGCTTAATTTAGATTCAATGGGTTGTTTTGCTGATCCACATCTTATCCATTTGGAGCCATTGTCTTACTTCAATCCAGCAACTGAAGATGAAGTTCTACGCGTCATGCGTAGTTCTTTTAATACTCATGTGGCCTCGATCCACTTCCAACCTGGCTCTTGAAGGAAAACATAGCACCCATTCTCCCAGTTCTGACCTCAATAGTATATGCATCTCTGACTGATGGCGTATTCCCAACAGGAGCTCGCTACGCCATAATCAAACCCCTCTTGAAAAAGCCAACCTTGGACAAAAACATCCTCAGTAACTACAGGCCAGTATCTAACCTGTCACTTCTTGGAAAGATCATCGAGAAAATGATTTGTTCAAGATTGACAGCTCACATGTCCACAAACAAACTGATGGACCCTCATCAATGTATGACTGATCTTGATTTAAATCGGGTTACCTTCCTGGTGCTTTTAGACCTTTCAGCAGCATTCGACACCATAGATAGAGATATCTAAATATCTCCTCTCTCATCCAGAGTTGGTGTTCGTGATGTTGCACTGGAGGGGTTTAAGTCATATCTTACAGACTGGTCAACAGAGTAGAACTTAGTGGTAAAAAGTCGCTTCCTACTCACGTCTGTGTGGGACTACCACAGGATTCTGTTTTTGGGCCACTTGGTTAATCCATCTACACACCTCCTGTTGGAAACATAGGAGTTGTGACATTAGGGAGACATTGAAATGTCTCCTTAATGTCTGGTGTCTCCCTAAGGTATAACTTACGACAACAAAATGTCTTAGTTAGTCTGTAAAGTGTTTTACCATTGCACAAAAGTTTAAGGGCAAATGGATGCATTTTGTTTTTGGTAAAGGTCGTAAATGGTTCTTGGAATTTTCTTCAGGCAGGAAATTCCAGTTTCAGTTGTTTACAATTGTTTACAAAGAGTGATTTTAAAGAGTGATTTTTTTAAAATCAATCTTTGTCAAATTTGGTTAAGTATTAAATTTCATCATCATCAATTTCAGTTTAAAAGGACCTATAAAGATATTAATTTTAGTCAACATTCCTTTGTTGTTTTGGAATTATCAAGACCAAATTCCAAATTGTTATGCATGTAGCCTTATGTGGCTAGATCCTTCCCTGTCTCCCATGTCGGAAGACCCAAGACTCAAACCACATCTCTGTCATGCATATGATGACTACAAACACACATGTGCGAACTCCAATTCAACTGTCACATTATGAAACAGATTTCAATGATGTTTTATTTTCATAAAAGCAAAACTGTGAAATACACATATTGAAAGACACTTATTTTTGTTAAAATAACATTACACAAACAGATAAAATAGAAGAATAAAAAAAATATATATTAATGTGTTAGCACCTCAAGAAAGAGCAGTAATCTTAACATAATCTATTGACTAAATATAATCTATATATATATACTGACCAATTGGACTACTTCAGTATAAAGTTGTGTATACTAATTGTAATTTAATTACACATTTAATACCATTTCAAATTTCAATGCACCAACTTAGTGTAATTGGCCATAGAGTGACAATGCTATGAGTATGCTATTCACACTAATACTCGCAAGTTAACTGTATATCCTTGTAGTACTTGTTCAGTTGTACCAAAGCTCAGTTTGTGTCATTCAAAGTACGTGTACATGTTACATGTACATGTGAAAAGCCGCTGTTGATGTTTTGTGTCTGCTGTTAATGTTGTGAACGTCCCATGTTTATATGTATGTTTACAAAACTGAACTTTTCAAAACTTACTTTGAACAGACTTTCAAGTTGAGAGTTGAATTACTATGGAAATGTCTGACTTTTGTGCTTTTACAAGATACATTTGTAATAGAGTTACTTTTTGGATGTCAAAATTATTACGATAAACCGAATTATCAGTCTTTAGTCATTTTCTTTTAATGTCTAACCACATAGCATTCACAGAATTAGCAAGGTTCTCTGGATATTTAAATCAGGCAAAATTTGATCCTCTTTGTCAGCTTCCCTTCTAACATCCAGGTTTCAGTACGCACACACAAACAACTTTAAAATGCACATGATTGCCTTACAGCTTGAACACAGAAATATCTAACATTTTGCAAATACTCCCCATAATTATATTAGTAGTAAAATATTAAACAAAGTAGCGTTAACATAATATATTTGCTGAATAATACAACCAAAATATTTCAATGTTTACACAATATGTACAAAGATTATGAGAGAATATGGACACCAGATAATACACTATCACCTACAAGAGAAATTTAGTAATTTTAAAGATTGAATGTCCAAGACAAAACCTTCCTTTGAGGTAAGAAGAGATTTTGAGTGAGCATTTTATAATCACTACACTGTACAAACACAAAAACAGTATTGTGAAATAGAGTCCTTGTCTGGCATAGGAAGCAATGTTTTTGTTTGTTTTGTTTTTTACATAATAGTTGGAACTGAAATTGTCATGCATTAATTTCAGCTCATACTTTGGTTAATAATGACTTCACCGTAACATGTAACACACTTGATGTACATGTAATTTTCTTAAACCTGTAAAAGTGTATACAGATTACTCAGCATGACTATTAAGTGATCTTTTTGCTGATATTGTTCAAGAAGACTATTAGTAGACTGTAACATTTACATGTGTTTTTAAAGCTACAAGTTTACCTTGCTGATCAGATATACATATAGCACACATAACACTAAACTGTACAGTGATATGGAATATTTACATACTTAATGATATAATAACACTCAAAAGTGTTTTATTACACTTTGGCGGGCTGCTAAAAAATTGCTCGGATCAGATAGAATTTCAATTCAAGATGCTGGCACCATAGCAATCCCTCATCCATATCTGTGGGGATACAAACCAATAAACAAATATAGTTATTAACTCAAATTAAACATAGAGATCAACTACATTAATACATTTAAGAAACTTTTCACTTCAGAATTTCTCTCACTAAAATCAGCTTAGCTTTTAACAAATTTTCCAGAGCTTTTGATCTCTTTGGAAAATATTTGAACCACATACACACGAAACTCAGAACTGCATCCGACAATACAAGTGAATACAATAAATGTGGAAGTTCTTCCTTTTTCCCCTATGTTATTCCAGTATTCTTTAGGATGTCTTGGATTTCTTGAAGACACCCGTTGAGCAAGAGAAAGTTGCTTTTCTCAACTGATCAGTGGATGACACAGTGAGACACACACACACACAGACGCGTGTGTACATGCCGGCAATCGTGGATGCCCCATTGTCCCTAATCCTCTTTCCTTTGTTTGTAACTTTTTAGCGACAGCTCTCATTGGTTTTGTACACGATTTGAGATCGTGGACGTTCGGTCAATCGTGGACGTATTGTTTGCGCCCACATTCTTTTGTCCTACGTCCACGATTGCCGGTGTTTACACATGCACCCACACACAGTCATGTTTTACTATATTCTTGAGGACAATACTTTGTGTTTCCCTTTGTCCCTGTAATATAATACTCTCCCTTGGTGGACCATGGGAGAGCACATAACCGTATGAGAGGACCGTTTTTAACAAAAGTAAAAAAAACTCCAACTCCCGAGGACTGAAAGGATCTGTTGTTCTCCCTTTGTGTGTCCTCGAGGGGTTATGTAGAACACGTACCCACATACGTGTAGCAGCGTAATTTGAACGGTCAACATACACAGAAACGCAGGCTATTTTACTAAATGTTTGAGGACACGGCATTGTCTTTCCCTTTGTCCCTATAATATAGCACTGTGTCATAAATTAAGCACGCAGAGTTATGTTTGAGAGAGCTTTATTGTCCCCTTCTTTGGTTCCTATTGTTTCGACTTCAGTTTCAGACTATTGTTTCTTGACATATGTCCCATAAGGTTTGCACACCTGAGGACTTAGACCCAGGTCCACATGCAGTTGTAAAGGGTAAGTTTTGTACACATATTAAAAAGCCACTTGATTACTATCAAGTGACTTTTTAATGTGTGTACTGAGCAGTGATATGGGTTCCACCTAAAGGCTTGGTTTTGGACATTACCTTGAATGGGATGTTGTCTCCTGGCAGTAAGTCCCAGTGTGGCCTGGCCTACACTGGCATAAATCTGCTCCTATACACCGACCACCATACATGCATGGTCTTCTACAAATGGCTAAAAAGTCAGGGAACACAAAAAAAATAAAATATCAACATTTTTCCTTTTTGCTTATGCTTTTGATCCAGCAATAACAAACAGTGGATTTGAATCATATACTTGGTGTCTTTAATTTTCAACATATATTACATGTTTCTATTATAAATAAATGTGTGCTTGGGAGGTGTTAAACACCATGTTTAAGACCGGTTGGAGTCTGGAATGCTGATCGCCGAGGGTAATTATCAGCATTCCAAACTCCAACCAGTCTTAAATATAGTGTTTAATAACGACCAATACCTTTTTGGTAAAAAAAAAAGAATCTTTTCGGTCCAAAAATCAAAACAAGTGAAAAACTAGATGTTGCCAACCATTTTGTTCACCACTTTTACTTCATGTTTTATGAAACACCCCTCTGATTATAATATGGAATGTCCCTCTACAACTCCTTACCTTATAAGGAGATTGCCACGCGCGTCGCGTGTGCTGCGCGATGTTGCAAAATGCAGCTGGGCTAGTGTAGTGTGAATTTCGGACTATGATATACTGATTCACTGGTAGTGTTGCGCATGCATACGTGAGGATTGTGAACGTTCAACCAATAAAACGGTAAAAGGCACTAGATTTCATAGGAGTCCAAATTTCATGTGACACTAGAAAAGTGTTTAAGACCAGCCAGCCGGTCTTTATCATCAATTTAATACTGGCCATGTGACGGGCTCTCGACCAATGGGAATGGGTAAACTGTCTTAGGTATTTATGAATGTGTATTATTATGTCCGAACCTCTTCAGACACAATTTTCCCTTTTCCATTTGCAAACTTTCATTTTTGTGTGTAAAAGTGCAGGTTAGATGGGCAGGTTAGTTGAGCAACTTTGAAAAGTCAATTGAGTTTTTATCTGACAAGACGACAAATTTCTTCAGTCTGTACCCTGTAAACCACATTCAAAAGCAAACACTGACCAACAGCATTGAAAGGCACCAGACTAGAATGTGTCCAGATTTGCAAAATGATCCAATATCAGGGCAAGAGAGCAGCTAATGGCAGCATAAACATGACTTATTTTCATGATGAAAATACATGACTTTTTTTCAATTCGGGCGTTTCACAATGCAGTGCGCCACAAAGAGTTTGCCACGGAGAGTTAATTTTTCCCAGTGCATTGTGGGAGATGGTCGACAAATTCGCAGCGCGGGTTATTTGAAATTGTTAGTTTGTCTGGTCAGTAGTTTCTTACGAAACTTATTTTCATGATTCGAGTATCTGTTTTCTTTTTAATTGTGTTTTTGGTGTGTTATTTTAAGGCAGCAGAACGCTATGCCCCAATCCTTTACGAATTAGCTCAAGTTATCTACTGATACTGGTTCAAATGGGCTGTGTTTTGTCGACCGTAAACTTGAAAAATGGACTCTCCGTGGCAAACTCTTGGTGATGCACTGCATTGTGAAACGCCCAAATTGACTGTGCACAGACCCAAAGAATATCAAGCTGAATAATGAGGTGCAGGCAGTAATGACACTCAAAGTGTCTATCAGTGCATTTAAACTGCTGAAGCTGCGGTATGTGCAAGGAGTTCATAGTCCTCTGACTACATGGTTCAAGGAGTCCAATCCCACCCTTTTTATCACTTTTAGTGAATGACTTGCAAGCATGTTTAAATTGAATGATATCCCAAACAAAATGTGATCCTGATGAACCTGTGCATACTCACGTGTTTGGCAGTTGGACCCTCTGTAGCCTGTCTTGCACATGCACACATTGGGCTTGATACATTCACCACCATTACGACACCCTGACACACAGATAGCTGAAACATAACACAACCAAATATTGAACAGATCTGCTCGGTGTACATGTAGTTACCACCACACTTTCCACAAAACTGTTTTGCAACAGATGTGGAAGACATTCAACAACTGTTTGTAGACACTGCCAGACAGGAATCAGTGGTTTTTAACTGTATTTTATATATATGTAATTCACATCACCAATTGCAGTTGATTTTTTTCCAAAGAATAGGCCGGTCATTATGGGTGAGGCTTTCAGTTTGTGAGTGTGTGATACCACATGCAAAAAATAGGGAAGTTAGGAAACAGATTGTTACACAAGTGATAAAGCTGCATACCTCTTTCATGCTCAATAGGAAAACAAAGTCCGAGCAAAACCATGTTTTCAGGACACCTTTTTGTCAAACACAAAAAGTGAGTGAAATTATAAGTGCTGTTACCTTTATGGCACTTTCTTCCCCTGTAACCAGATGGACAAGAACATTTGTTTGGTTTGAAGCACCGGCCACCATTTAGACATCGTGGTTCACAATTTGCTGGAACAAGAACAAACATGTCACATAAGACTGGTATTGCATACAGTATGTTTAATGATCTGTTCTTTGATTAAAAAATGAAACCTCGATCCCCAATGCTAAAAGTATGAAAAACAAATACAAAACTTCATAGAAAACTCCCATTGCCCAACATTTGCCAGACACTTTGCAATATCTCAGTTAATTGTAATCACAAACCAATAGTTGAATACATCTGAATTATATTGCTGGAACATTCAGTGAAGACTGTAAACAGTATTCCATTACTGTAAACAGCCCATTCCTACTTTTCATACAGGTTTACAACATAGGGATTAACCCCACCACCATGAATTTCCCTTTGCTGCTTGTCAGTGCGCTTTGCATCATTTGTAGACTAAGCTGAGATCTGAACCCCACTGTTTGTGAATGTGGTTATTGCCCACTCTAATAACAAAGAGTGGACAAACACCCCCCCCCCCCAAAAAAAAAAGTACAATCAAATGGATGGCAGATTTCTTTATAAATATCATCTGTGAAGGGAAGCTGTGCCTGCATATGATACTTGATAGCTCTAAAGTGTACACTATATGATTTTCATTAAACCATCTTATTTATATGTCCCACCTTCAAAATCTCACTGGTGTGGTACTCCTTACAAAAGGGTGAATCAGCATTGCATTGAGTGTTTGAGTAGTATACCCTTATCAAAGCTTAGCATATTGAATCTGATCCAGGCCCCTGGGGGTAGGCCTATGCAGCTTTGCTCCATATTCTATGCAGGTTGATTACTTCAAAGTTCTGTCTTCTGTCAGAGTCCTGAGCCTGAAAACTGTCATATGCTCACAGGAAATCAGCCAGGCAACAGCTAATCATTTTCCAAGGGGCACTCATTTGGTACCAATTTCCAGCACCGTCCATCCAAGTCAACCTCCCTACCCCAAAATTATGTGAACTTACCAATAGCGCAGTTGGCTCCTGTGTAACCAGTAGGACACGCACACATGTTGGGCCGTACGCATGTGCCCCCATTGCGACAAGAAGGATTACAAATAGCTTAAAAAAGACAAAAATCCATTGCTATATCAAAAACCTTTGAATTAAATTTTATTTAATTATTAATATAAAATGAAGGAAAGGAAAACATAAAGTGCTATATTAAAAATTATACAACACCTGAATAAATCCTAGTCATCTGATTGGTGGATCGTTGATCACACGTCATTGAATTATTCGTACCAACGCACGGCGCGCGCGTGGCGCACAGTGCAATGGAAGTTCTATTGCACTGTGAATAGAACTTCCATTGCACGGTGTCGCTGCTGCTGGTGGTGGCACTGTTTTAAATCGAGATAAATTGAATATGATTGTTCTTAACCTGTCGAACAGTTTGCATTAATATAGATATGATGAACTTGTCGCACTTTTAAACAGTTTTTAACTTGAATAAATTGGCTATTAAACGTCAACCAATCAGATGACAAGGATTTATTCAGGTGTTATATAAAACAAATAATGAATGTTTCACGTTCGTGCAATGGAAAGAATAATTTCATTCGATGACAGATGAAATGTTCCGTTCCACTCGGCTTCGCCTCGTGGAATGGAACATTTCATCAGTCACCTCATGAAATTATTCTTACCATTGCACTCACAAACATTCATTATTTGTATACCAACAAATTCACTTTAAAAACTATTAATATCAATAGCATGAATCTACAAGTTTTCTTTTGCCTTGGTGATTATACAGATTGGAATCTCTTATGTTACAAGAAATCTCACAAACATACTGTTGTGGGGTCTGAATATTACTACCCAAATATTTTTGAGGGTATCTCAATTGTTTCAAGGTAACATTTTCTAGTATTAAACGTTCATTTATAAACATTTGGCAAAACAACTTGATAAACAAAAGGAACATTCTGACAGGAAAATGTGAGTGCCAGAATCCATTCTCTTGTTGACTGATGTACCAATCTATGGAATGGGACATAACTGATTACTAGGTTTCTCAAAAAGTGCCAAACTCTACCCATGACACTGGAATAAATAAATGTGCATGTAAAGTAGAACACATTTTGGGTATAACAAACCACCCTTTTACTTCCAAATTTATGTACAACTACACAGGACAATGGTAGCTCTAACAAACAACAAATTACAAACTTTGTTGAACTTTGTTGAACCAACTGTGTTCATTCTAGCTACGTTCTACTGTAAAAAAAATCTGTAAAATGAATTAAAAACCTGGCTTAAAAAAAAAACTGAAGAAAGGAAAGAAACACAAGAAAACTTTTGACTGATCAGTTAACTAACTAATATGGAAAAAAACAATTTGAGAAACATTTGAAATTTAAATGTAATTCAAATTTCTAGTCCAAGAATTAGCTTTCTGAAACACAAAAACTGTCTCATGCCTCCTGCTCACCTGTTTGGCACTGTGAACCTTGGAAGCCTCGTAGGCACACACAGTTGTCAGGTCGGACGCAGGTGGCACCATTCCTACAGGCAGGCTTGCATACAGCTGTAGAGAGTCCAGTATCCCAATACAAACGTTCACTTCACTCAATTTACCAGTAGAGCCAATACATTTGCATATTCCCCAACATCAGTAGGTTTCATTTGCTAAGAGTTTACTCAGCAGCACCTATGCTACCCACACTACCAGTGGCGTAAACCAGTGGCGTAAATCTGTGCCGGCGAGTGGGGGAGATGAGGGGATGACCTAAACCCAAAAATTGCCTGGCCGCGGAAATTTGAGAAAGGGGGGGGGGGGCAACCACATTACACCAGGGGGTGCTGTACATCATACAGAATTACTTAACCTTACATTAGAAGGTTGCATTTCTAGCTTTTGTATTTTTTTCCTCAGTTGTTCAGTGCTATTGAATACATTTTGATTGCAAAATACCTCAAAATCTGCATTTTTTGTTGTGCTTTTTTGTTCTATACATGTGTGCCTCCTGAGGAAAGAGGTTGACAAGTTGGGCCAGTGCAGAGGACAAGTGTATTACTTCCAATTTGAAGGTTCAAATCTGCTATAAATGGATTTCGTGTGTTACTTTGTGAGCAATTTATTTGTGTGCCTAGTCATAACATGGTGGGGGTCATAACATGGATGGAAGAGCGAGTATTAAGCGAGGTTTAATATATGAGCCACTGCATTGCATATTCCACCTAACCAGCAGGTTCTATTTATAATTGTTTACACAAAAGCACTCCCGAAAGGCCTACGCATAAGCAACATTTGTATTCATCCCAAACATTTCTAATGTAAACTTTGGGAGTGATGCTGTATGCGTATTCAGGGAACTTTTGTGTAAACAAAGTAGGCTAAATAAATAGAATAAAGTCTCGAGTCCCAAAAATAAATGCAAAACTTTGCAAAAAATATTTGCAACGACTTTACGCCAGTGCCGGTTTATGTTCACATCACGTCAAAATGTTCGCGAATAATGTACACATATGTGGTTTGATCAGTGTGCCCATTAGTTGAATGGCGATCAGCTGGCAACCCCTTTTTATTTTCATTAAGAGTCAAATGTGGTGTCACCACATGTAGTAGCTGAGTAGTTGAAAGACAATGATGGCACAAATGATGGCACAACTAAACAACACAAATCCTTTACAGCTGCGGGACCCGGTACACATCCTAACGGGCATTATGACGCCGTTCCCTCAAACCCATCTGGGAGACGAGAGGCTGACACGTGTGGCGGTACCAAAGCGAACCTTTTGAGATGTGAGAAAGATGTAATTTTGTCTACAATCAGGGAAGTAAAAAATCAACAAGAATTGGCATACAACATGAAAATTCAGAATATTTCGATAATGGGCATTCAGGAGCATCGAATCATACACAAAGACCCAACCTAGACAGTGGAACATCACAAGATCGGCGACCAGTACCTGGTGACGTCATCAGCATGGCGCAATAGGGCGCAAGCAGCTTGTGGCGGAGTAGGAATAGTGATGAGTCCAAGAGCAAAGAAGGCGCTCACTGGAGTTAAATCTTTCTCCGAAAGATTTATCATGGCAACATTCCAGAGCAATCCAGGCACTACTATCATATCTGCTTACTCGCCCACCAGCAAAGCGACGGATGAGGTGACGAGTACCTTCTATGAGACACTCAGCGATGCGATCCAGTCAGTTCCTGCACACAAGTTTTTAGCTGTTCTCGGGGACTTCAACGGACGGTTGGGAGCAGACAATGTGCCCCACTCATTCCACCAGGAAACCAATGCAAGCGGAGAGCGTCTTATCGACCTAATGGAAGAGCATGTACTGGTAGCTGCAAACACTACCTTCCGAAAGCCCGAGAAGAAACTCTGGACATGGCTATCACCACCGGACAACAACCAGGAGAAACACAAGCAGCAGATCGACTTCATTCTCGTACGGAAGAAGTGGCGGAACAGCATCAGAGATGCCCAGGCTTTTAACTCCTTCGCTAGCGTGGGGTCAGATCACTGTGTAGTCTCAGCCAAGGTGAGACCCAGTCTGCGAGTAATAATAATATAGTGCTTACCGTAATTTCCTGCGGATAAGACGCGTCTTATCTGACTTTCTAGACCGCAAAAACATCGCTGCGCCTTATCTACAGGTGCGCCTTATCTGGTGTCGCTTGAGTTCAAAGTGATGGTCTTTGTGTGAAGAATTCTTTCAATGCCGCAATCAATAATGCGGTCAACCAAGGCTCAACTCTCCAGACATTGTGACCGTATTTTCATTCCAACAATGCCGCGATGTGTTGATCCCCCATGATCGTGCTTTCATTCCAACAATGCCGCAATGCGTTGATCCCCCTTAGTGATCGTGCGTTTTTGTATTAGTCACCGGTAGAGGGCGCAACATCTGGCTCGGAGGGACTGGGCAAGTCTACGAATCTGATCCAGCGTGCGTGTTGCAATATCTTCAGACAGCGCGTGGACCATCGTTTCTGGCCGCTGATTGGGCCGCACTGCATTAACAAAAGGCCAAGGAAGGCCAAGATCGGAAACCGCAAGCAAGCATGCACAGCGCGCGTTGGCTGAATGGATGAAGGTCGGTATCAATTTACATTGGTCTTTTCTTCATGGCTCTACATGTGACCAGCCAATAGTGTGATCGTTCTAAGGCAACACAATGGCCCCTTTGTGGCGATGTACCGACACCGGGTGACGCCTGGTGTTCTTCTGTGTGCGGTCAAACATGCGTCTTATGCGGCGGTGCGCCTTATCTGTTGGCGTTTGAATTTTTTTGGGGTGATTTTAGGGACCTGCGCCTTATCCGCCGCGCGCCTTATCCGCAGGAAATTACGGTATATAGCGCTTTATACCAAAGGTCTCAAAGCGCTTCACAATTATTACCCCTGTTCATCAGGCCATGAGACCATATTCTGCAGCAGCTCAAGATCAGCGCAATCTGGTTTCTACCTTCACAGGTACCCATTTATACTCCTGGGTGGAGAGAGGCAATTGTAGTAAAGTGTCTTGCCCAACAACACAAGCACCATGTTCCCCGTCCGGGTTCGAACCCACGTACCGCGGCAAGTGAGCCGAACACTGTAACCATTGGACCACAGCGCTCCACAAGTACCCAAGAAGCAGGTGAGGAGAAAGGTCAAGTACGTGTGGGAGGCTTTGGAGTGCGACCAAGTGTTGCAAGAGAAATATGCAGTGGAAGTGAGAAACAGATTTGAATCTCTGGAAGTGGATGAGGATGCAACTGATAGGTACGAGCGTTTCATCAAGGCTCATGAAGGGGCTGCTCAAGCAGTACTAACTCCTGTACCCAAACAGAAGGTCAAGTACTACTCCAATGACCCTAGAGTCCTTCAGGCCAGGCAAGAAATGGAGGCAGCATATGTCAACTTCGTTGCTTAGGGAAAACAAGAAGAAGGCGGATATGTTGGCAAGAAAGAGCAGCTCAACAAGGTCTATGATGAGGTGATGGCTGAAGATCTAGCCAAGAAAATCAAGAACATCGGAGACAGCCTTGCTAACAACCAAAGTTCCAAAGGCTTGGCCCTTGTCAAAGAAGTTACTGGGAAAGGTTCCTCTTCTCAACCAAACCAGATCGCTGGAGAAACTGTGGAAGATCGAGTCAACTCGTGGTACCGTCACTTCAAAAACCTCCTCGGTAGCCCCCCCAGTAGTGGAGAAAGAGGATGAGGAAATACAACCTGTCTTCCAGGACTTGCCGATCAACGATGGACCATTCACCATCAGAGAGTACCAATCTGTAAAAAGCTCACTCAAACCGGGGAAAAGTTGCTGGGAAGATGGGATAGTGCCTGAGGTGCTGAAATGGGTGCCCATAGACGACCTGGTGCTAAACATCTCCATCAAGGCCTTCATTATGCTCAGCATAATTCCAATCCCGAAGTCAGGCGATCTCACAAAGGCTGATAATTATAGAGGAATCAGCCTCAGCTCTGGGTTGCCAAGGCCTACAACCAGATGATTCTGAATAGAATCCACCCAGTTCTCGATCCCATGCTGCGCAAAAACCAGAACGGCTTCAGAGAGAAGAGGTCCACAGTCTCACAGATACTGGCTCTGAGAAGGATCATCGAAGGGGTTAACAGGAAGCATCTCCCAGCTGTGATGACCTTTATCGACTTCAGGAAGGCGTTCGACTCGATCCACCGAGGGAAGCTCATGGAAATTCTGCAAGCCTACGGAATCCCAGCACGCATAGTTCAGGCAATCAACGATGTGTATGCTAACACTTCTGCCAGGGTGCTGACCCCAGATGGCGAGTCAGAAGATCATTGCTGGTGTGCGCAAGGTGATACTCTTGCGCCCTATTTATTTGTCATCGTCCTAGACTATGCTCTGAGGTGAGCAATCATGGGGAGGGAGGAGCTGATGGGTTTCACTCTCTCACCAAGGCAAAGCAGACGGGTGAGTGCTGTTGTAGAGACTGACTTTGACTTTGCGGATGACATCACTCTGGTCTCGGATTCGGTGCAAAAGGCACAAGCTCTGCTTCTCAGCGTGGAAAGAGAGTGCAAAAAGATTGGCCTGCAGATCAATGCCAAGAAGACGGAAGTCATGTGCTTTAACATCGACACTGGGGATGTGAAAATCAACACCAAGGACAGCACTACCCTAGCTGTGAGAGAAGACTTCATATACCTGGGCTCTCACATCAGCTCAACAGACAAGGACATCCGAGTAAGGAAAGCACAGGCTTGGAAGGCTTGCCAAAACCTCAAGAAGATCTGGAGGTCTATGATGCCGGATAAACTCAAACGAGCTCTATTCCGTGCATCCGTGGAGTCCATCCTACTCTACGGCTCTGAGGCAAGGACCCTTACTACAAAGCAAGAGGCTCGACTTGATGGCTGCTACACTTGCATGCTGAGGATGGCTCTAGACGTGAGTTGGAGAGACAAAGTCAGGAATGAGGTGCTCTATGGCAACCTGCCAAGGATCTCTACAACTATCAGACTTACGCGTCTGCAATTGGCTGGTCACTGCATTCGACATCCAGAGATAGCTGCAAGCCAACTCATCCTCTGGGAACCCATACATGGAGTAGCCTCCCGAGGTGGGCAGACACTAACCTACGTAGACCAGCTGCGTCGTGATACTGGGCTAACCTCTGCAGCTGAGATCAGGACGGCCATGGGAGACCGTGATGTGTGGCGTTTTTTTGTTGCAGTCCGACGAGAGTCGACTTGATGATGATGTAGTAGCCCGAATGATAAAAATTTTTAAAAAGCCAAAAAATGACTTTCTCTCTTGCGTTTATTTATTGTATAGTGTTCAAATATTTGTGACTCAAATTGACTCGAGCTAAATACTTGACTTGACTACTTGACATGCGAAATCTTATTAACATATTGCAGCATTTTTGGCTGATGTTTTGATGGGTCAAATTATCAATGCAGGGTCTGTAAAGTGTTTACTCTTCCATCAATATGCATGGGACAAACTGCTCATTCATGGACTGATAACAGTTTTTACACAACATTTTGTCTGATAGGACTAACGATTCCGAGATGTACTCAAATGGATGCTTTACTTACATCACAATAAAATTGTATTTAAGTAAGATTTGAGGCTTTGCATGGTGGAGATACTAAATAATGAAAGGTTTGTGGAAACACCATGTGCGAATAATTTCTCAACTTCACACTTCATCGCTTTCGCTTCTGCTACATAAGTGTTTACTTTCTTAGAGTTTAGGCATTCTCCTGAAGACGGTCAGAGCATACTGACCGGAACGACGAGTTTATACCTCTGGTTCTTTTCAGAACCATTCTCTTAGTTGGGAAATTATTCGCACATGGTGTTTCCGCAAACCTTTCATTATTTAAAATTGTATTTGCAAAGCAAAGTTTACGTCATTTTCTCAAAATATAAACAACAATAAGCAGGAAATTAAAAATTTCCTTTAAATTTTTTTATCCCATTTAATTCTACCAATAATTGAGATACTTCTTACCAATTTCACATGTGGGTCCTGTGTATCCTTGTGGACATTTGCAGGTATTTGGGGTGATGCAGTATCCTCCATTGGCACAGTTCACAGTGCATGTCACTGAAAAAGACAACGAACAAAACTTGTACATAAGGAAAAACTACTAATGTAAGCAATGATGGGGCAAATGGTAGGGTTTTTATTAGGTAATGTTTACCAAGTTTTAGGGATAATTCATACATGTGACAGCATGATACTGATACTTTCTCAATCCTAATGTGCAGTGCGAAAAAAAGTGTAATAATGCATACATATAGTGACAACTGAAGTGTTGCAAATTATACATTTTTAGTCTCTTTAAATACTATGAAATAGTAAAATTGTTTGTGTGGTTTACAAAGGCTGGTGAGTTTTTCGTATTCATTGTCTACAATTGAGCACTTCCTTGAGACTGATGGTGCATTTGAAACTAGTTCACATGCAACAATGTCAAGCCCTCAGGCAGGTAACATTTTGTCGTGAGGTTCTGGTGAAAGGAGTATGTGTGGATGCAAAGAGGAAATTGGCACTAATGAGCCCATGCCTAACAGCAAGTTTGATATTTTCATCACTATAGGGTGTCATGAATCTAAGGCATTATTCTGTTAAGAAACCACCACCAACATCACATATATGAGTTTTGTGATTAGAAATGTTTCTAAAGTAGAAAGGGATAAATTTGTATCTGTCAAATTGACAACCAAACATATTGAGTACTTTACTTTATCAGTGATCGTACTATTAATTGGATGACACATGTTTTTCGTACAAATACATCCCTAAAGTTGCAGTTTGCATTCAAAGTTAGTATTGAGCACCTAGCATGCGGATTAGTGATGGACCTTAAAAATTATGGCACCTTGAAAGAAGAAAAGGAGGTTAGTAAAAGAAGGTTAATGATGACGCTGGCAAAATGTTCGCAGATTATAATAAAAAAAATTAAAAAGCATGAAAGTAAAGTTAGTAGATTATTTGCTTATTAATTATTGCATGTTACAGCTGAGCATGCATGGATCTGACTAACTACAATGGATTAAGCAGCAGGGAGGCTCGTGTGCTGGATAATTATTTGCCAAAAATCCTTCCGACCAAACTTACAAATCTGACAGCGTGGCCCAAAGTAGCCGTACTTGCATGTGCACACATTGGGCAGGACACAACGGCCTCCATTTTGGCACTCTGGTTCGCACTGTGCTGCAAGACAGGGGATCGCAGTTATCAGGATCACGCATTGATTATATTGGGCAGGGGAAAGATGAGATTCAAAATCCAGGTGAAAGAGGGGTAATGAAAACCAATAATAACCCCTTGAGATAATAAAGGTGATTGCTACGTTCCCTATGGGTTCCTTTTTATCTCAAAATGTATTTCAGTTGAAGCAGTAGATATCAAATGTCTTGTTATTGTTATTATTACAGAAACTTTGCAAAAAGTCATACCAAGCCAGCATTACTATGGCAACCCTGTTAATGCTTGCATCCACCATTTAAAAATAAAGTTTACATGTTATGTTATGAAGCTGTAGCTTACTGCATCTTGTTAAAATGGAACTATAATCAGTGGCATATTTATGCCACAACGCAGCCCCAGCATAAGCAGTTTTGTTTTTGTATATAATTGGCACTAATATTAAAAGAACTCGTAGTAATTAAATGCTGTGCTCATATGATACTAAGCTTAACAAAGTAAGCGCACCACATACACATAATCATATAGAACAACTAGCATGTTCAATAAAGTCTCCCTTTAAGGGACAAGAAGCTTTCTAGTAACTAGTTTTGACATTATTCATGTAGTTACTAGATTTGACATTTTTTGCCGTACTCACAGACCCAAGATTATGTATAGGTCTTTGCACACTATCATCCCCCATACCTGCGTTGAAATCAACAGGGTCCCACTGTAAGCAAAACCGGGTTTCATCGTACACGGGTAGGCAAGTCTTACCTTCACACTTACACCTATTTGTACACAGGTTGGCTGTAGATTGAGGGAATTTCTACAGGGCGAGTCAGAAAAGAGGAACCCAAACCTCAAAAATTATATTTCATTTAAAAAAAAATATGTAGCACCAAAGATGACAATGACTGGAAAGCCAATTTCATAACCTACTTTTAGATGATAAAATTACTGAAATTGCTCAATCCGTTCACAGAATATCACCATTAATACACAATGACTCTAAAACCTCTTTCGTCCAAAAATGCGATTTCAAGAATCGTCGTCACAATTGTCTTCAAACATCACCAGCGATGAAACCTCAGTTTAAAAGTTAAAAATATTCAACAAAGTCCTTTTGAAGGCCCGTCTTTAAAAAAACCCGTGGATTTTATAAATCATATTGTTTGCCTAACCAGGGTTGTTAATAAAGCTATTGTGTACTACAGTTGTTGACAGTTGTTAAAACAAGTATTCTGTGTCATTTTCTTTGTTGTTCCAAAGAGTCAGAATACACACTAAACTACTTTTACAGGTTTTAGGGTCATTGTGTTTAAATGGTGATATTCTTTGAACGGATTGAGCAATTTCAGTAATTTTTTCATCTAAAAGTAGCTTATGAAATTGGCTTTCCAGTCATAATTATGTTTGGTGCTACATATTTTTAAAATATGAAATATATCTTTGGGGGTTTGGGTTCTGCTTTTTTTTGACTCACCCTGTACCTGGGTAGTACTTCTCAACCCTGGTCCATACCAGGGTTGGATTTTACCCGTGTGTCGAATTTTTGCAAGTGTGAAACAGGTTCCAAAATATCTGCGTTGGACCCTGATCTAACACGGATATTTTGGATTGTGTGAAAGGCTTATGAAAAACTTGGCACATGGGTAGATTTCTCTAATCTTTGTGATGTGTTGAGGTGGTGATGACTTAACATGCAACTGACTACAGATATGCATTTAATTACACTCTGAAAATATCAGAGCAGAGAAATGTGATTCGTCTCAGTAAAGGATGCACTATATATCTACCAACAACAATACGTGATTCACTGTTCATGCAAAGGGAAGCAAACTTAAGGATGATGATGTCAGGCCATAATCAGCTCATTTCAGTTCGTATCAGACAATTCCTTTCTACAAGGTATGCAAGTTACTTCCCACAGTATTACTTCTTAAGTTGTCATTTCTAAAATCACATTCACTGAATCCAGTGGTAGCGATGTCACTTCTCTGCAGTCCATCGATCCGCAGCATTTTCAGTGTGGCCCCAATTAGGCCTGACACCATGTTAGGTATGTGAGTGATGCAATGTCTTTTCAGGTTTAACCTACTCATCAAATTTTTCACTTAAAACTACTTCAATGCAATATGGGTAGTTTGCAGAAATACAAGGGCAAATATCTGTGCTGACAAAATGAAATGGTACTTAGAAGGGGTACTAGGAGTGACCAGTGTCCTATAGGTTTGTGCATAATTTGCCTAGTTGAATTATCATTCATTTTGGGTCCCAATTGATGTAGTTTAATACCACAGATAAGCCCCCCCCCTCCAGTCTGCCTCATTCACCAATTAACACCTTTCTCTCCCTCTCCCCATCATTGACTTTGTCCTTTGTTCCCCACCTCTTGTGGTCAACCATCCCCTTCCCCCAATCCCCCTCCCTTTTGTTACCCTCCTTTATGTTCAGCCGCCTGCTTTGTCTGTGTATTTTCCTCTAGATCTGCATCATCTCCACTTGACTGCTTTTGTTACATCAGTAATGTATACATGTACCTGTTTATGTTTACAGTCTTGTCATTTAGCCTTCGAGAAAGACTCTGCTAGGGTCGAAACGTCAGGCCACTAACTATTTTTTTGCATTTATACCATAGGTCATTTTGGTTGGTAAGCAGTTTGCAACAGCTAATTCTATTTTTAGTTTAATACTTGTTAGAAACTTAACCTCATAGAGCTAGTAACACTGAAGTGAGACCTGACTGTACATGTCATGATCCAATAGGTGGTGGCAGACTTTGAACACCATTTCCTGTGTAATTGAGGGTACATGGTAATTTCAGTTGGAGTTCGTGTGCCCTACCGTGCGTTGCCCTGATACCCATTGATCTGTAGGACCAAGCAATTCCAATAAGGCAGGAAATGCCATTTATTAATACATTTTCTATTCTTTTGAATTATACACATAGCTCAAAGGCCAATTTTTTAATAACTGTAATTACAGATTTCTCAAGATCTGAGTTGGGTGGGTAGCAAAGGAAAAACCAGAAGAAAATCCCAACATGGGGAGAGGACCATTAAAGTGCACCCAGTATTGGAACACAGTACAAACTCACAGATTGCTCTGACCAAAAGAATGTCACGGTCACTCCATTTTGCTTATATTTTCAAAACTCATCCCGCAAAATTATCAAAATTTGCTTTATTTAAGCTGAAATTATCTCTGAAATATGAAAATTCAACACAGACAACACACTCTGTGTTGCATGCGGTATCAGCATGCGTGGAATGCCATGTTGACTGGCCACACCATGCATGTGCACACATAGACAATGCTGCTGTGCCATAAATACATAAAAACAGAAAAATACATCTACATTCTCTAGTAGCCAGCCTGGCAAGTCAAAACTTTTGAGGTAAGGTATGAAATTTTCCGCAATTTTTTAAAGCCGGTCTGAGAAAAACATAATCTGATACTGACGCCCATTCGGCTTTTTTAATGCCGTTGTGCTGCCAAATATTGTGCCGAAATCGCTAGGGTATAATGAATATAGAAAAGAAAACCCAAACATTGCAAAGAAAAACAAAAAATTCCATTGCGGACAAGTGAAAAGTCCTGGGTGCTAGTTAAGAGTCTGGTTCCATAGTCCGGCTGGCTAGTGAAGAAAAAAGTTCAGGGCGAACCCTGCACAATGCACATATGATCATTCTTTGCTCTATTCATGGTCAAATAGTGAATCAAAAACTTATGTTTACTGGCTTTTTTGGGGGGGGGGGGGTACTTATTATTATTTGGTCATCAAAACCTACAATTTCCGGTGGTGATTTTTAAATGTTTGCAGAATTAATTGTTTTTCCTGCGGCATATTCATTATCCCAGTAATAAATTAAAAAAGTGCCCCCCCCCCCATCACACCCAGTCTGGTTACACCTTACTTCTGAGGGCCTGTGCGGTTCAAACATTTTCAAGTGTTCATATTGCTTGTACTTTAACTTTTTCTTGACATGTCTCATGAGGTTTGTACATGGAAACTACCTCACCTGTTTCGCAAGTTGGTCCTGAGTAACCCATCAAGCACACACACTCATTGGGACGGACACAGTAGCCATTATTGCGACACGAGGGATTACACACAGCTGTCATACAATGATAAAATATATCAACCAATATGAATCTCTACATTTATAATAATAACTCGAAAGAGAAATGGTTTTTGTTACAAAAGTGATGATTTTAGTTTGTTCTTACTTTTAATTTAAAAAAACTGTTTATAAACTTTCATAAATGAAAGGGTGTTTGTTTAAAATGAAGGGCTTTATAAAGTACATTCATTGCACAGAAAAACAGTTCTTGGAGCCACTGAGGAAGCAGTCTGAGATTTGAAAACCAGCCAATTGAGCACTAAAAAAAATCTGAAAAACTGAAGCAAATCAAAGCACTGAAAGACTGGAATAATAATGACGAAATTTCAGTGAATTTAATACTTCTTCCGTCAAGAAAAGGTCTTTCAGAATTTGTTTTATCCCCTGCCCCCAAAATTGTAAATAATTAATATTTCAATGGAAGGTTTTAGGTAGAAATCCCTTTCTCAAGAATTGGTCTAATTTTCTAGAACTTTCAGCCATGTCTGATTTCATCCTACCAACAAATTCCCATGTAAAATTACACATCTCAACCAAACTGGGCATGATATAAGGAATCTCTTCAATGGGTACCAACCCTGATGACACCGGTATCCGGCATAACCCTCCTTGCAGACACATCCTCTAGATGGGTCACATATCATACGCCTTGGGCAACCCCACTGACAATGGGTTTCAGGTATTGCTGAAGAAAATAAAAACCAAACAACAAATAATGACCAATTTCTGAATGTGTGGTATCATCTATACAGTGATGGAGTGAGGCAAAGCCTTTTACCCCAAACCCGACCTGCCACCTTCACAAAAATTTACTTGCACTTTGACCTCCGACACCAATGCATGTACATGTATTAAAAACTGCAACACAGAGTCTGCTTCCAAACCTGCCACAGTTTCCAACATTTGGACAAGTTGTTAGAAATTATTGTAAATGTTTTTTTTTTTACCTTCACAATGAACACCATCACCAGTGTACCCACTTGGACATTGACCACAGGTGTAGGATTGATTATAGCCTGGTAGACACACTACTCCATGGTAACAGGGCTCAGCAGCACAGGGATCCATTGGGGTCAAGCAGGTTGAACCTTCACATTAATATACAATGAAGTATCATAAGTGATCATGTCAAGGGTTAACGTCTGTGTGGTTATCAGCAATCAAGAACATTCTTGGTTTATTCGTTACAGATACATGTATCTTATTTTGCAGATATACAATATTGGCTGGAAATGGTGCCCAATATCAGACTCTAAGTTGATATATCAGCTCAAACGCGATAACAAACTTGTTTAATTCTGTCTAATTAAGGCAATTAATTAGACGGAAATCTTATATCTTAATTTTGAATTCTGAACAGTATTAATGAAAACAACCATGATGAACTCATCATTCTCACGGTAAAAGTTAAAAAAAATCCCCCCCCCCAAAAAAGACATGATTAGTTGACATAGCTTGTCACATACACTGCCTAGTCTTCCCGTGTCAAACACAAAGTAGACGGCCCAAATATCCCAATCATTTATCAAAAACTACCGGCCAAATCATACATCATAACAATTTGATCTAAGAGCCACATCTACTTTTAAGATCACCGGAATTATTTCTCTGAACCGAAATCCTTGTCCAAAATGTGAGCTGTGACGCCTTCCTACGTATATTTGAACATACTTACTTGGTGCCCTATTTACAGACACCACCTTTTTGGAGTTTCTAACAAAATGTCACGATGTTAAAACTATGCACAATTTACGTATGTAGTTTTAATTAAGGTAAAAATAATGTGGTGCTTTTATCACGCTTAGAAGGTTTCAAAGTGCTTCACAATTATTTTCCCTGTTCATCAGAATGAGACCATTTTCTGCAGCAGCTCGAGATCAGCAAAATTTGGTCTCCACCTTCACAGGTACCCATTCATACTCATGAGTGAAGAGAGGCAATCACAGTTAAGTGCCTTGCCTGAGAACACTTACACCATGTTCCCCGTCAGGGTTTAAACCCACATACCACAGCACATGAGTCAAAGACCGTAACCATTGGACCAAGCACCCCACGCTAAGATAATAGCTTAAACTTATTTTCAGTCCTACAATACTCTAATCATAGCTTGCTTATTGTTTCTACCACAGAAACTGTCTACTGATGACTGATATAAGACATTGAAATGCACTCACAATACAGATATGCAGTTTTCAACAATTTTGTTGAAATTTAATACAAAATCAGATTTTGAGGAGAAAAATAATCATCAGAAAATAATCATAATTCGGGAGAAAATTTGGGGAAAAAATGATTTCCTTTTAAAATTGGAAAGGCTGGAACTCTGGCTCTTGCATCTACTTTTCAGGATTTTCCTTAAAATAACAAATCTGCAGGCAAATTTGAGAATGTAGAGATCGCTAAGATGTTCAAAGGAAAAAAAATCAAATTAAATTCACAAATTCCACATTAGACTTCTATTTTCAATTCATTTGATGTTTCACTAATGAAAATATGTTACTTTTACGTCACCAACATGTCGGATTTAGAGAAATTCTGAGAAACGCCTAGGATGACTTTGACATCAAAACAGAGATTGAACTTGCCACTATTAAAATGAACCCCCTTCAGTGGTTGAGGAAAAACCTAACAAACAAAAATAAAAAAACACACACATAACTATGTCCAAGAGACTATCCCTTACTTACCCATATACCCCTCATCACACTGGCAGGAAAAGACAGCATTTTCCTCCACACAGTGACCATGAATACATGGATTGGACATGCATCCGTGTGTGCTGACCTCACACAGTGTGCCAGAGTATTCAGGAGGGCAGCTACAGATATACCGAGGCAGTTCAGCCTGGTTGGTTGCATCAGTATCTGAGTTGCTGGCAGTTGGTAACACACACTGGCCACCATTACGACAACCACACAGTACCACTCGCACCTGTCAATTATAAATCATTTGCTGCATCAATATATCAATAGGCAATACCACCAGCCAGGGATTGGAATTAACTCAATCAATCTATCAATCACTTAACAAATGACTGATCCATTTAGTTATTGACAAGCAAGTAATTCATATTTTAATAAATTTGTCAATTAGTGCAAACATAAACAAATTTAATCAATTTTATATTAAAGTACTTTAAGTAGAAAAATTATTTTTTAACCAAAGATTCTAAACTCTTTACAATTTCTAGAATCTTTATCAATCATATTTTATCTTTTTTATATCATTTCAATCTTCTAGAAATAAAAGTCTCAGTCAACAACAAGTTGTTACAATTTGTCATTTTATAATGGAACGTATATACTATCTGCTCGAATAATGTTCATCTCATTTGTCAACTTTGGGAGAAGATGACCATGTTAATTTGAGGTCAGTTGGCAATGTGTCCTTATATGGCTGGTAAGGCCAATGTGAGCATGAAGTTGTATGCTGCGCCTAGTGCTGTACATTGGTGGACAAATTGTCAGCCTGGAGATTCTGCAAAGGCAATACTGGACTTGTGAAGCTCTCTCTTCTGGGCCTTGGTGATCTTGCAAGCTCTGCTCAAAGGTGGTAGTGCTTCTCCTGCTGAGGCTGTACGTAGGTTGGTAACAAAACTCTCCAAGAGTTGGGGTTAACACTGAAGAATGCTTACAGGGGATGCTTGCAGTGGCCTAGACCCGTGAACGTGGCGTTGTATACAACGCCACGCGCTTCCCTCGGGTAAATACAAGCGAAAGCATTCTATCTTTTGATCCGCTACATATAACCATGTATAATTTTGCCCATGGGTGAATCACTTACTTGTTGGGCTTCCTGTGAATATACGCGAGTGTTGGATCTGTCATTGCCAAGAAATTTGATGTAAAATACGGCACAACTTTGTCACAACGAATGTTTCAAAATGATCAGAAATCTAAGACAGGCATGACACTCTGGTACCCCGAGTTCCGCATGCGCAAAACGGTTGGAGTATCACGAGTGGGTACCAGACTAACCGTCTTACATGGCAGGCTGACCGTAATACCATATATGTTTTATGTCTGTAGAAAACCAAGATCATTGTCTGACCAAAAATCATCATACTAATGCAAGTAGCCATGGAGATAGAATGTATGAAACAGCAGACAATCCACAACAATGTCCTGAGCACTTTCATTTGAGAATTAGGCATTTGTTCTCAACCCTAAGTGCGAGGCAATTAACACCCCCAAAATGTTGACAGTGATGTTGGTATGACAACATGCCTCTGGGGAAACACAAGCTCTTCAACAAAATGACTGAAATATTGCTGCAGGCAAAATGTTCCAAACATTACACCAGGGTAAACTGTCAGTAACACTGTCTACTGATAAACTACATTTCACCAAAAAAACCCCAAGAAGCACCGGTCTATTTCAATTCAAACTGGCTTTCAACAATATTTTGCAGTCATACAATTTACATAGAACCAGGTATAAAACTAAAATGTACCTGTAATATTGACAATGCTGAGGCACCACATTCATCAGTAAGAATGACAGCGAAGGAATGGTCCCCTTGTCTTGCTGCTGGCCATGTCAAGGTTCCATCAGGAGATATGATGACATCACTGGTATTATCCTGTGCTGCAACAGTGTACATGATTGCTGATCCTTCAGGGTCTGTGGCTAGGATTTGATATTTCACAGTATCATCCACAAAGAACGTCAAGAGGGGACTGTCTTCTGGAACTGGTGGTAGATTTTCTAAATAATAAAAGAAAATGGGTATTCTTGTGTAATTATAATAGGAATTGACTAAATAATCAAGAAAGTGATGCATATGTGTATTAAAATACACTTTATCTGTACATATCTAGCTATGGAAAGTGCTGCCAATTGTATAGTGTTATAATGAGTGTTCCTTCTGCTATATTTTGCAATCTATATATTCATCAGGCAAAGGCTGTTTTAAATTTGCAACTTTAGGCCCAAGGACAATGTTGTTGAGGGGCTATCCTAGCTCTACAATCAGACAACTGCTTCACAATGTTGACAAGGTAAACATGTAATTCAATACTCCAAAGCTGTCTTTTCAGAAAAACCCACACATTTTACTGATTAACTGCAGGGTGATTGGCACTGCTGCAATGGAACTTGTTGAATACAGTTACCAGTATTTGGTGACCACTTGTCCACACTTTGTTCAGGAATGCACTGCAGACACTGGTCCTCTGGGTTGACTTGACCTTGCTGGTAGCACATGGAATCAATCAGACAGGCATCTTCCTGTTATAATAACAAAGAGTTGGCAAGGAAAACATGTAAGAAAATCCTAGAGGCAATCCACAGTCAGAGGGTGCATTGTTCCCCTCCCAAACAGTTGCTGCAAACCGATAAATTACATTACTTCTCTATGTAATCTTCCATTAACAAGGACTTCATACATTCTATATGTACTATTACATAAGTCCCATCATAGACTATTGAACCATGGAAGACTTTTGAGACACTTGTTGGCAGCAAACACACCAGTCCTTTTAAAATATTTGTGTCAATTGAAAAGGACCGGTGTATTTGCTGCAACCAGGCATCTCAAAAGTCTCCTACTGTCATTTTAGTTTGGAAGTTGATCAAGCTGAATTGATGAACAGATGGTTGAGAGATTCCTGAAACTATGAGGCCCGAAGACTTGAAAACATTTTGTTGGAATGAAAAACATGAAAAGCAGGCACCTTCTTTCACGTACTACAAAAATAAGTTTACTTTTCATGTATGTCAAAGCATCACATATTTTTTTTGGCCAGCATATTGCTAGGGTTTATCTTTTACATACAAAAGTGACAACTTAGAGGTTCGCTTTCTGAATTTAATGATTTATTTCTTCCTGTCTGTTCATCTTTGCCGTAGCCCAATAATATTTTGACCCGCCAGCCGGGCTACCTAAGGACTAGTTTGACTAGCCTGCCGCTGTTTTGACTAGCATTTGGCTAGCGGGCTACCGCTAATTTTGAACCCTGGGTATAGTAGTATAGCACAGCAAGTTCAATACCACGTATCCCGTACTGAAAATTTCTGTTGGCCTGATGACACTGTGACGATGCCAGTGTGGCCATCGCTAGGCGATAAGATCGTCATTACGGTATTATGATTTTTTGGGGGGGGGGGAACTGGTTTTATGTCTTGTTAAAAAACAAAATTATTGGCCAGCAACCAATAAACATTATCATCTAGTAAGTAGGCCTATGTGGATTGTTGACAATCTTGAGGGAATGAATTAAGTGATCAATTCTTTCTACCTTCAATACACATGAACTAGTCCAGTCGCACTGTTGGCAGTGGGAGTCATACACGGTGAAAACCAATCCAGAACTCATCTGTGAGCCCACATAGGACATCTAGAAATTCAATAAAATATAATACAAAAAAAAATCAAACTACTAGGGGAAATGTTTTTTTGATGTCTTCTGATTTGATCTTGTCCATTACAAGCTCAGAAAGAATCCTTAAACAATTAAAATAATCTTGATGCAAGGCTTTGCCTCGCCTGCTGCACTGGTAAGAGGTGGCTTTGCTGCCTGTCGCCCACTTCGCAGGCAGAAGTGGCTTCACTGGTACTGCCTATTGCCCACTATGCAGGCGATCAACTTGTGAATACACACAAAAACACATGACATAGACCTGTTCTGCTTTATAGTACAGTGTTGATACTTGTGAGTGGGTTTGAGAAAAACAAGTCAAAAGCTAAAAGAGGACTTTAAGCTGGATAACTGTGTATGGCATAGACGGGCGTAAGCTCAGTGCCGGTAGGGACACCAGACCCAAGCTAACCATGTGCGGTATGTCCCTTTGTCCTTGGGCTACCCAACATTGACCAATGACTGACGGCGGTTGAGCGCTCACTGCAGGCGGGGACACTGGAGCACGGCTAATAATCTCACTAGAACAATACACTATAGCTACAAACTCTAAGCCGGAAACTTCTCTTAAGCGATTACAGGCAGTCGAAGAATGATCAATAATACAAGCGTATTAATAAGCTAGTCCTATCCGACCTGCTGCTAAGAGAAAAGAGGCAAAGCGTGGGGCACTATGGGTAGGGCACCAGAGGGTGCTTTTGTGTAAACTCTTAGCGTAAATACCTGCCGGTCTAGGGAAATATGCACAAGTAGATTGCTCTACAGTAAGTTGAGTGACGTAGACATTAAAAACATACAGATGAAAATCCGTAAGAACAAAATAATCAAAATTGTTGAAGAGCACAGACAGTTCAACTATAATGTTGCTGAAATTTAAGACTCTTGTTTAATCTACTTATACAGTGTGTTTTATACTGTGTATGAGCTTTGAAGTAAATTCAAAGAGTCAAAATCTAGCAAATGTCAGCATTTGTGATCTTTAAAGGCTATTTCTTGATCATGTAGGTCCTATAATATACAGATCCTACGTAAGGTGAAACAGTCTATTCAGCTGTGTCGTTTACCTTTATTTTCCACCTCGTCAAGGACTTGTCTGCAGTGGCCCCTTCTGACAGTGAGGGTAGATGGCACAATGCAGACCGCTTGTTGATGTAGCTAGCCTGGCTCTGAAAAATGGCTGTTTCAGCACTGGAACTCTATATTAGATTAACACAAAATGAAGACATCAATCATGATCATTTTAAAAAGGAAAATGTGAACATTTTCTCTCTTAACAATGTGTATGAGGAAGCATTACAGTGGAATATACAGTTTCTGTTACGTCAGAGATTGCATGTCAGCCAGGACATGGAGGGAGGCTGTACTGGAATGAGAGCTGGTGAGCCAGAACAAGGAGGACCTTAAGGTGCCCAAGTTAGGTGGAGTGGTTCCCTCAGACTCAAGTCTCACATCAGGCACGCAGATGAGAAATGGCCAACACCGCAGCCAATGCAGCCTATTGCCTATAAGGAGAACAGATTGAAGCCACAAAGGAACTGGCATATGAACCCCCTGAAAGCAGCAGCACACGACATGACTAGTTTTAATGTAGGTTACAAAGCACGAAGAGGCAATCAGAGAGACTAGGGCAATAAAGGAGCTTGTGGGACAAAATATTACGCCATTCAGAGGTACCCTTGCAGATGTGCATACAAATAATGCCGTTATTTATTCAAGAAAACAAATGACAACCCTTTCAGTCATTCCCCTGAGGAACATTACAAATAGTTTGTACATGGCAAGTCTCAAAATGAACATCAGTACTCAACTTTACTAAGTCGCTCCTTGATGATGTGTTGTGCGCGTGCAATGTGACTTTTTCGTAGCATGCGCTTTTATTCTTTGCGTGTGTGCATGGATACCACGTGTGTGTCAGTGCAAGTCTACGATCGTGCTGGCGCGCGTGCTGTGTTGTTACATTTGTACTAGCTACCGCACAACCCTTTCCATTTCAATGGCGGTGTACATGCTGCGAAATGTTCGGAGGAACCAGGATTCTATTGTGAGTTTAACAGTATTGTTATAAAGAAAAGTTTTGAGAGATTAGTATTCTGTGGTGGCGGCCAACAGAAGGTTTTGTGAGAGAATCGTTTTTAATGCGTATTGCAGTGTGTATCCGTCCCTCTGAAACTTTACATTATATAACACCCCTCTCCGCACAGTAGGTTGGTTGGTGAGTAGCAAAATGCCGTTCGCCATTGCAGCTTCGCAACCGCACTTTCATTTGTCTTTAGCAGGTGCATTAGTTCAGTGAAAACAATAAAACTAACAGCCACCATCTTCGTTAAGACCTGAACTACTTCGTTTTCATGTGGCAAAATTAACAGGTTCCCGAGACAAATGTTGGGGAAGTTCTTTCACAGCACGTCGGTCGCAATGCTGGCACCGCGCTCGCTTGTATGCGTCTACAAGGCGGGTCACATAACTGACATGAACTTAAAGATTTCATTTCACTGGGTGTATTTTGTGGGAGTATGACCATTAAACTGGCATGAAATGTATCAGAAATAATTCTTTTAACAGAATCTGAAGTGGGCATTGTTTGATTTTCTTTAGTCACCGAGCCCGGAGCGTGAAAAGTTTGACCTTCATACACATTGTACGCAGCAGTTGTGCACATGCAGTCTCGTGGACGTATGGCGCGCTACGTGAAATGAGACTCCACTATTTGTAATGAGCATCTCAAAAACTTGGAAAGGTCACATTGTTCCTCAGTAGAAAGGCATGTTATGGACAGTCCCACTGTTCTTCTATATGAGAACACAGTCCATTTGAAAAAGGCATATTGCTGTTGAATAAAGTAATGTGTCCTCATGAGTGTGATATCTTAGTCATGAGTCCAAGTCCTGAGAGATACAACTCTGGTTCCTGCACAGTGTTCATTGTAACAGTATACCCACCTCTAGTCTTGTTAAGTGACATTCCATTGCTCGTCCTTCCTGGAATTCTCTGGCAGTTACTCGAACACGGCGACAGCTTTGTGACCGCCAGTCACACACGCCATTGTTCTCCAGTCGAAGTAACTCTGGGACATCAGCTTTACCAAAAATAAATTAGAAGTTTTCAAATCAATGGAAATAAAAGTGAGAAACCTTTGAAGTTTTAGCTTGTGTTAGCTGTTATGTGTTATGCCAAAAAAATCAATTGCTTTTTCCATGCATTTTCAATCACTGATTTTTCCATAAGCAGTTAATGATAAACTGACTTAGAATAGTGCTTCATTATCAATATCAGGTCAAATATAAAAACAAATGCTGCTACTTCCATGGGCAAATAGTTAAAGGGAAGATACAACATTTGCAAACATCACAAAACGAAACGATCAAATTATCACGAAATACCTTACTGGATTGTTTGGAATGACAGTCCTGTAAAATCGTGGCTCCTGGTGTGCTGACGTTTTCAAGAAAAATTGTATTTTTGCAACGCTGGTCGGCCGACCAGCGTTGGAGAAAACTGACTATTTTTCAAAAACTGCTCCGACTTTTTCATTATCAGTTATTTCGCATTTTTTTTGCAAGTGATTACACACCTGTGAAGGGGTACAAGTCTGCTAGACTGATTCTTTGACCTTACAAGTCCCCAAAGTCTATAAATTGCTCCGTTTCATCTTAAGTGGGGTCAGGGAACCAGACTGCAAGAACATGATTGGTTTTCTCGGTTTTTCCAGCATCTACAAGCCCAAAACGTGAAAAAAGGGTCATTTTAACAATATTTGCTATAACACACTTATCTTCCAAATCGATTTATTTCTGAAAATTGCAGCAAAAGCAAATGTTGTACATTCCCTTTAACATGTGGAGTATAATTAATTTGGTACAACTAATTAATAATTTGATAAACTTGAATTCTCATTATAGATAGAAAAAAAGTGTACCAATGCTTTGTTTGAGTTATTACCATGCTTTGCTTGATTGTTGAATTTTTTTTCCACAATTTTTTTTTTACACTATTCTGTAATATAGTGTTGATGATCGTTGGATCAATTTTTTTTGTTAATTTCGATATTTTTATTGTTTATCTTTACATTGTGCTTTTGCATTTGTGACTGATGCTTGGCTCCATGGATTACTAAATCATTAATTGGGCTGAAGAGAAAACCTGTGTGTACCTGGATTGTTTTGCAGCCAAATCCCCAACCTCAAACTTTTTATTGCCACATTTGACCAAATACTTGAAATAGAGTTATTTTGTTTTAAGCGTCCCCCAGGCAAGTGATATAGGTTAATTAAAACATTTTATTAAAAAGTTAAACAGATTAATAAAACAGAATACTTTTAAAAGGTACCCTAAAGTAAATAACACTAGTATAAAAGACAGACAGACAAACAAACAACAGTCCAACAGTCTTCAATCCAACCTTCAGCTGATAAACTCACCATCAGATTGGCTACAATCATGCGAGGAATACCCTGCAGTGCACACACAACCCAGCTTGGAGCACACCCCATTTCCGCTACAATTCTTGGGGCAGTTCAGGGCCCTCACTATATTTTCTGGTGGAACCATATCCATTTGTAGTTCTAGAACATTCACTTTCCATAGTGTTCTGTCTCGAACCACAGCTGCTTCACACTGGTTCTCAAGCAGCGGGATGGCATGGTCACTCCAGAATATATTGTCTGTCATTTGTATATCCCCAAGGCAGACTTCTATTGCATCTTGGATGAACATGTCTGTCTTCAGTGCATCCATGCCACAGGCTAAACCTAGGGAGGAGTTACGTATAGTTCTCTCACAAATATCAAGTGCTTGTTGTTCTGTGATACCAGTGGCAGTGGGCCACTCAGTCATGACTGGTTGGAGGTCAGTGGGGGCATGGTCTGGGTAAAAGAAGTAGGTATCGACCAGAGGTGAGCCAAAGTTACCATCATCAGTAAAGAAGAAAGGGGATTCTGGTCCATAGTCCCCAAACTGTGGGCCATTGCCAAGGTCCAGGAAATCAGTAAACCGCTTTGTCATCTTATGCTCCTTTTTAGCATCCTGATGCATATCTGTGGTGGCGGTTTCAGGGAATTCTTCGTAGTCTGCTCGCTTGACTCTCTGCTCCCAAGGAAAGGTGACAACGTTGTTATACATGGAGGTCATGTCTAGAGACTTGACAATTTCCATTCGTGATACACCCTCATTTCCGGTGCATCTTGCCATGCAGCTAATGCCATCTATGCAATCCAGGTCTTCAGAGGGAAAGAGGCTGTTTGGAACTCCAAGCATCGAGAGTGAACAAGAGCAAGATGGAAATTGAAGACGGAATGGAACAGTTGTAAGACCTGAATTGAACATCCCTCCATCACGCAACCTGGCAAAGAACACCAAATAATCATCATAAGAGAGAGAGAGCAAGAGAGAGAGAGAGAGAAGTCAGGACCAAACAGTTACTTAGTGGCCACTTGAGAATGACTATAACTTCATATTTACCTTATCAGGACCGGGGCCTTTCTGGTCTTAAGTCCATATGCGCAGGCCCATTTTCCTAAAAGGTGCCAGGAATGTTGGGTGGCTGGCAATCTCCAATATGACATCATTTGTAATCTCCAATATGACATCATTTGGCACTTTACAACATTTTTGCCCATTTTTGGTCAAAAACAGTATGTTTAGCATAATTTCTATATTTTCCATTCAAATACCTTCAAATTTGGTATAAACGGTTTTGAGTTCATTACCCATCAAACTAAACCAATTTCGATATCCAAAGTAACCGCTAGAGATGAGTGCATAAACCCTCTTTTGTTGGCAAAAATCGTTTCAACGGATACTATCTATAACAGCCGCCTTTTTATTTTTGCTCAGATAATGTATGCTTTTACAGATCTAAAGTGGGCCTTGGTTTACATTAAGTTTGCATTTGAACAAAAACTGAGCACAGCACTCACCTCCACTGTTCAACAAATTCATTAGCCTGTTTGTTCTTCATGATAATGTTCATAGGTTCTCCTTGAGCATCATGGAAGTCATTGTCAGGGTTGCCATCAAACATTCCACACAAGCCAAGTGTTTGATTGAAGTCAACAGAAGGAGCCTGTACGGTAATGCTCATCCCCCAATTTGCAATATCAGCACGAACAAAGCCCCCAGATGGAAACTCAATCTAAAAACAAATTGTATAAATGAACATTGTCAGAGGCTATACTTCATCAAATTAGGCTTTGGAAAACAATAGGTTATTTCCCTTATTAACGTTTTCATAATTTTTGTCATAATTGTATGAAATTGACTAAATTAGGAGCTGGTAATTTATGGCACATATCGTTCCATTGACCAGTTCAATGCTTTGTGTTCATAGGTGCTAGAAAACAAAAACAATGCTGTTCTTTTTCAAGCATCAGAGTGCAGCTCGCTAACTTTGTCTGGCATAAAACCCATAGGTCAAAGGCTATGTTTCAGTCAGGCATGCACAGAAACCCTTTGCTTTGAAGTGTTGTTTTGATAGACTGCCCCTCACCCATCTCTTTTTCCGAATCTTACTTTGGACGATTTATATGAGGTTTGCTTTTCGAATTGGTACCAATTATTCTTGAAGTGTTATATTCTTACTGTTATTTTAGTTCCATTCCTTGCCTCCTTGACCTTGACCCCATCAGACAGTGGTAAGGGGCTTCTAATCTTGACTTCAGCTGTTGTCTCAAACACATTACCATTGCACATGTCAACAGAGATTACATCATTATCCTCTCTAGCAACAAAGCCACAGCTACATGACACCTGGTCTATCAAGCCACCACAGTTCCAGATTCTGTTATGAACCTGCACATTTCCCCCCCCAAAAAAATTGGAAAAATTAAAAATGGTAAGAATAAATTCAACATACAATAAACATATAAATGACACACTTTTGATGGTCAAGAACTCTGTTCAGGTCTATTTACACATGTCGTGCGACTTGTCGTGCGTTTTTATAAATATGCATAAATGAATAAGCTAGTTTACATTTACACGACTAAGTCATGTGTCTTAAAGCGTCGCGTATTAGTAAATTGGCCTTTATAGACCAACATCTTTTGTCAATAGTTTAAATTTTAAGAAAAAAGTAATAATATATCACCAACATTTGCTAAAAAACATATTTTCTATTTGAACTTTTACTGAGTAACTTAATCAATTGAATATGCATACCTCAAATTCCCTGATGCGACTTTTGACCAAAACATATGTCCCTGTCTTGTAAAAGTCATATTTCCTGTTTAAAAAAATGAACAAAACTTATAGAATAGGTGGTAAAAATTATTCCTAAAAATTTCATGTAAACATAGAATTCACTCCCAAAAAAAATAAGTGCTTTTGGGATTTGTCAACCTGGACTTCCAATGTTGTTCACTCTATTCTTTTAGTGACGGCTTGGCCAATTGACAGAGAGCCATTAATAATATGAAGTTAATGTGTCTGACCTTCCATATAATAATTTTGCTTTATTATCATCACTTATTTCAAGATTTCAACAAGGTGAAATAAACATGGATTACATGAATTAAGTGTGAAACAATTCACTGAACAGTTTCAGACCCGGTACCACCCCAAGGTAAGCTTGCCATGGGAACTGATGCTCTTTAAACCAACATTATAACTTACTTTCTATCGAATGTGATGAAATGCGGTTCAGTGAAAGCATAGCACTGTGCAGTGCGAACATCCTGTACTGTAACCTACAGTTGGGAAATCATTTACAAAATTGAAGTTTTCTCAAATGTGAAGAACAGTGAAATTCAGTGTCAATGTTCTCAGCTTTTTGGTGTGGACATGCACCAAAAGTAACACAGTTAAGCTGTTACGCTTTCCTTAATTGGTTCACAGTCTCTGCTTGCTGAAAATGCTCACAATTTAAAAAAAAAAATAACAGATAACAACATATAAAATCCACATAAACTACTTACACCAAAAAAAACTTTTTTTTTGTAATAAACAAAAATCCTTAAGTTGCTTTGGGAAGATCCTCAAAACTTTCGAAGAGATGTGAGCAGGAACAATCCTAGTTTAATTTTTTTTCCAATTCCATCAAGGCTTCTGGCTTATCTTCCTTGTGGAAAAGTTTTGATGTTATAGGGAAAAAAACCAGTATTAAATTTGTGTTTGTCAAAAAAAGAGCAAGGACAAAAGCTGCAGCTCAGTGTAGTAACTGGCAGACCAACAGAAGGGGAAAAGGGAAATATAACACGACAAACCAATCTCAGCAATAAACAAACATGCAAGGATAATTTGTCATATTTTTTTAAGTGTAAAAAAATAACAAAAATAAATATCCTATGCCATGCTGATTGCTAGCTATAGTTCCAATTCAATTTGTGTGAATGCTATTAGTTGTTAAAAAGGAAAAACTTATCAATAATGTCAAAAGAGGTATATTCTTAAAAGTTACAAAATAATAAGTTATTGAAATAACCTGTACATCTGCTGGGTCAAACCCGTCCCAGAAGATGTCAGTGCTGGTGATAGCTCCTGTTACAATGAGACTTGTCCGCGTTCCATCATGTGTGAAATCTGTTACTGCAGTCACAAGCACTGAAGCTCTTCTGCATCTTGGTTCGAGGCAAACACGCGAACGAAAGTCAATGAAACACTCGGATAGGACCACATCCGACCCAAACTGAAATTCTGAGGGGTTCAAAGAGCAGTATAAAAGTTATATTCAAATCAATTAAACGTTAAAAGAATATTTTAAAAAGGATTTTGTAATGACACTTCATGCCAAAGCATTAGTATAAAACAGGGGCTAAAAAAGTTATTTAAATGGTCATTGCTGACAACATTCAACACCACAAATCAAATTGAAGTTAAAGGGCAACTCCAACAATCATAAAGATGGGAAAATAAGATTTACAATCTCAATAATGTTTTACAATTTAATTAAGTCATATCAAATGTTAAAATTCACTGACAAAATTGATATCGGTGTTGCGAAATGCAGAATTTTAGACCGCAATTTGTGACTCTAAACACTCGTTCCTTTACATGACTGTGCCATCATAGCTTTATTTACATATAATGAATGTTTGATTACTTTGACAAATTTGGCCAAATCTTTTTTTGAGGAGTGCAGTTCTGTTTCTATGACCAACTGTACAACAAAACTCTAAAATACTGCCAATGGCTAGTGCAGACAGTTTTGGAAAAACAGTGAAATTCAAATTATTCGTTTGTAATATTACCAGCTTTGAAAAAATTCAACTATTTGATTCCTATGATTTATTTCATTCCATTTTGGTTACCAGTAATAGGTGGCTGTGAAATTTTAAAGTCGATTAACACCCAACCATTTCGGAATCAAACTTGGTGGGTTTTGTGCAAGTTGGAAAATTGGTGACAATGTGCCTTATTATTCTGTAAATAGCCCATGTATGACTGATTATCTGTTGTAGTCCTGAAAGGGGTTTAGGAATCTTGCAAGAAGGAAATGATTAATTGTATACACCCATCAATAATTTGATCATACAGATATACTTAACAACTGATCTGCATGAAACTCTAATGAAGTGATTTTTCTCAAACCATTTGGCAATTAACACTTCAGTAAAAAAAAATTCCTCGTTTGATATACCTTACTAACTACTATAAAAAGGTCCTGTGACAGGCGCAGATATGGAAATAATATACACAGGTGAACAAAATACGGACAGAGCCAGCTGGGTTACAGGGGTATTTGTACACTATTTTGTAATATAGTGTTAATGATTATCGGATTTGAACAGCAACCCTTTTGATAGTATGGTACACCCCCCCCCCCCATTTGTTTTACAGAGGCCAAGTGATGGGAGAAAATACCTGTCTACATTTCATCATTGATTTACTGATGAAATGCCCCCCCCCCCCACAAAAATTCCTGGATCCGACCCTGTGTGATTAGCAACGCACCATTGTTGATGATTGTCAGTGCAACTCTGATGGAGCAGGGTGCATCCTTGTTTGCGCACATGATGGGCATGGTGCTCTCAAATATTAAGAAGTGTGGCTGGCCATCTTCCAATATCTCCAAACTGGTTGGAGAAACCTTCACAGCAAAGCCACAGAACAAGATTAAAACATCATATAAGCAAGGTGCAAGAAAAACACCAAAGGTGACACAGGAAGTGTGAATTGAAAGAACAGAGGGTCCAAATAAGATCTTGCTTTGCCCTAAGGCAACTATTTCAATGCCACAACAAGGGATACGCAGCACACCATGTTATATATTAAATGACAAACTGTCAACAAATATAAAAATAATTTGTAAGAGCCATCTTCCAAGTTCCATCTATTCTCCTGCTATATGCATTTCATGTAGCACCCCAGCATAGAGTGGATAAAAGGTTGATTACCGGTACTTTAAAACTAGATCATTATCAGCTCTATACTCAATCGTTCAAAATCTGTGCAGAAATATGTTTTAATGAAACACAGCTGGATCACCTTGATTGAAGCTTCAAATGGTTCACTCTCAACGGCTGGGCTTTTTAGTTCTCTTGTTTCATTGAAGAAAGCTTGTACAGAACAAATAATCTGTTGATGGCAAAATATACACATCAGCTGAACTCAGCTTACTGAAATTCAAGTAATACTTAATTTTAATGTCACCCTCATGAATTTTACTTTAATTTTTATAAAATGGCCGCACCCCCTTTACTGCAAACTTCCCAAGCGTTAGAGTGAGAAAGTAAAAACAAACACTTGTGCAAGGGCGCTCTACAACAATGCAACCATCGCTATTGATCACTGACGTCTTGGGCCAAGGCTAGGCGTATTTCTGCTGAAACTTACAACTAACATTCTTCATTTTTCTTTTCTCAGGACATTTTTGGCTACACAGTGCAAGAATGGAAGTGGTGAAATCTTCTCTCAAGTATTGAAAAAGTGAAATCTTGCTCAAAATTAAATTAACCTGAATTTGTTTCACACTGCAATGTGACTAGTCTGAATTAATAGTACAAAAGCGATGCCAAATAAAATGATTCATTGCAATTTATATATGGCATACCTTATCACCCATATGGAAATAATTCCTTGGGTTAATGAAGGCAAAGTTGGCAAATGTATCCTCTGACATAACTCTCTGGAATGAGTCCATGCTGTCTGCCTGATAAAATATGGAGAAAAGAATTATCACAGGGACAGTCTACCTCTATAACCACACACAACCAATTGGAAAAAAAAGTATGCCCCTCAAAATGTGAAGTATTTCTGTGAATGTCTGTGGCCATTATAATTATAAAAGACCACACAAGGTGAAAACTTGTTTCTTTGAACTAAAATAAAGATAATGAATCCTCAATTTCAGAAACACGATAAAGCAATAAACATTCTTATATTTCCAGACTCAAAAAGATAGGAATTCTACAGAGGTGGTCTTCATATATGAACAACAATATGGGGGGGGGGGGGGCGGGGCTGGACCTCATGTGATGCTAGGAGCGCTCTTTTTACACTTTTTTCTTATCTCTCTTTTTCTTAACATTTAACAAATATGTAGAGGGAGAGGGGATGGCTTTCTGATGAGAATCGACAATTTAAAAACTGTCATCTTCACTCCTCTTCTGAGTATAATCATAGGCCTACCTTATACCAAGACACAGTGTAGCCTTTGAGTGAGGTCTGGCCCGAGTTCAGCCCCTGGTAGGTGCATTTGAGTAGCACGTCCTCCAGGATTATGGGAGTAATGGTTGGAAGGCCCAAAATAGCCGGGAAGCTCTCTGGAATATTAGAGTGAAAAATAAGATCCGAGTGAAAAAAAAGCCAACAAAACTAACCAACAGCAACCCCCCCCCCCCCCTCACCAAAACACACACACCCACGTTTGTTTAGGGTGTAAATCGAGGATTTTTTATTGTAGTTTTAACGATTGTCGGATTCGAACAGCGCCCCGATTGAAAGTATGGTACGAAACCCCCCCCCCCCCCATTGTTTTACTGATTCCAAGTGTCCGGGGAAAAAATCTGTCTACATTTCAGCATTGATTTGCTGATGAAACATCCCCCCCCCCGCAAAAATTTCTGGATCCGCCCCCGACAGTGCAAGGGCGGATCCAGGGGGGGGGGGGGCCAAAGGGGGCCATGGCCCCCCCCCCCAAAACGAGACCAATTTTTTTTTTTTATGTGACATCGCAATAAAGGCAGGCAATGAGTACACCACCATCTTTTCCTCAAAAAAACATTGGTTAAAGTGGTCAGAAATTGCCTCAGATCGCACCACAGAGCATCTAGAATCCAATTTTTTGTTCGGGGCCATTAAGCGGGCCCCGAACCCCACGCCGTAATTTTTTTGACCCACTTTTTGGGGGGTCCAAAAATTGTTTTGGCCCCCCCAAAAATTGTGTTCTGGATCCGCCCTTGCGACAGTGACGTGAGTTTTCACATCCTGCATGAACTGTGAATGCCGATAGGTTTCGTGCTAACATATTCAGACTAGGAACAAAGGCAAATGAAGAAAACATACAGTGTTTTATTTTTGTGTGTGCTAAAAACAGATTGATTATGTACGAAAGCCCACTATTGTCATGAAGAATACATTTTCACAAAGTGAAGTACATTTTTTCCAAGTTCGTTTTCACGAGATCTATTTTTCCGAGTTCGTTTTATACGATATCTATTTTTAGAAACATTCGTTTTTACAAGATATATCTGAGGGGGGGGGGGGAGGAATCGTTTTTACGAAAGTATAATTTTTCAAGTTCGTTCTAACAACGATTTTTTTTTCTAGTTCGTTTTTAGGAGATCTATATTTTTTAAGTCCGTTTGTCGAGATACATTTTTTCAGAAGTTCGTTTTTACGAGATATAGGCCTACAGTCGCGTCTGTTAAGTTTGTACAGTCCAAGAAGAACTTGCACTTCGATTTAGGCCTTAGCAATCAAGGGCGGATCCAGAACACAATACGTTTTTTGGGGGACCCCACAAAAATTTGGTCCCCCAAAAAGTTGGTCCAAAAAATAACGGCGTGGGGTTCGGGGTCCGCTTAAGGGCCCCGACAAAAATTCTGGATTCTAGACGCTCTGTGGTGCGATCTGAGGTAATTTCTGATAACTTTAACCAAATCTTTTGGAGGAAAAGATGGTGGTGTACGCAGTACCTGCCTTAGTTGCGACGTCACTTAAACAAAAAATGGGTTCGTTTTGAGGGTTTTTTTTGGGGGGGGGGGCTGTTGGCAAATTATCACCAGTTTCGGGTACGGTGCACAACCTTGCGTCGTACCTGCGCTGCAGGTCTCAACGACCTGCCGGCCTGACACAGCGAACGCCCTCAATTTCCCCAAAGCATCTCGTAAACTTCACTTTATCAGAAAATATACTCATAAAAATATATTTGGAAATATAAACTTTTCTTTTTCAAAAAAAAGGTACTTTGGAAAAAAATATATCTCGTAAAAGGAACTTGGAAAAAAATTATCTCGTACAAACAAAAATGTAGAAAAAGATATACTTCATTTTTTGAAAATTGTACACTTCATGGCACTAGTGGGCTTTCGTAATTATGGGGAAAAAAGGAAAAATTGAAGAAGAAAAAACATGTCAGAGAACATGACATATTGGGAGGGGAACGGAATGCTAAAATTTCAAACCAGATAGCCAGAAACGAACTACCATGTTGATTCCATGATAACATTTTATGACAGGTTTTTTTCGTGTCAGATTAAGTTGCGATTCTTCTGACGATTAAAAAAATATGTATAATAAAAATATTAAAATGTATTCCAGACAATGTGCAAGTTTCTATGTACATTTATATATACAAACGCATGTTCTTTCGATATCAATACATAAGCTATCATTGAAGTCTCATAAATGTTCACTTTGTTAATGACTAAAGCCAAGGTTCAAGGTTTGCGTCGCATGACTCACCCCATGCTTTATTTTTAACTTGGCACTAGCAGGGCTAAAGGCCTGTCGTCCTCCAGGGTTTGACTGAGTTCAAGGCCACAGACGATGAGTGTCATCTCTGGAGCCAATGGGTTCCGCCCCTTGTGCTATAACCACTTATCCAGCTGCACTACCCTAAGATGAAGTAATTATCAACCCCGCTCACACTAACTTAGCACTAGCAAAGGGCGGATCCAGAACCACATTTTTTTTGGGGGGGGGGAGGGGGGTTCGAGTACTTTTTTTCCAAAAAGGGGTAGGGGATTAATACGAATATAGTATCGTGCAATATTTCCACATTGTAATATTAAAACTAAAAGGTCTGTGAAGCTGATGGCTTTCGAGGGAGATACGCCACGTTTTTAATTATTTCCTGAACTTCTAAGACAAAAAGGTGTCTTCACTTCTCCGATTAAAAAGGCATAATGCCCCCCCCCCCCCGATCAGCCATCAACAATTCAGTCATTTATATCAGTAGTACATGTGTATAACAAACCACATTGCGAGTAAGATGTTATGCCAAGCTTGCACATGATGTTTGCCCCCGAAAATGTGGCCTGGTTTTAAGAACTTTTCCCCTGAGAGCACCGGCGCCGAGTGATTCGCCCTGAACCAATTATGGCCAGCCGGCGTGCTAAACAAGGTCCGCAATGAAAATTGTTGCTCTTTCTGATGGCACGGCAGGATATGACACCGCGCATCGCCAGCAAAGAGACTGATGATTTATGAAATGTCTCCATAACTCTAGTAAGATAAGACTCCTTGGGGTAAACGGGTTCGTGGCATCAGGGTCCTCAAGCTTGGATGCAAGCAATGTAGTCAGGCTAATCATGGGTCGTTAGGATTATTCCACTATCGCCAGAATGCCAATGATTTTGACATGTCACTTGTCAAACCTATCATCTTAAAATCTCTGTTGCTGGGTTCTCATATTACAATACCAGTGAACAATAATAATTGGGCTTACGAAAGGACTGCTCCGTCATGCATGGTCTATAATCTCTTCAATAAAATTGTATTTCCAGCGAATCCCGAGTGCAAAGTAACGTTCAATTTGATGGCAGTTTTTATCATCGCCAACAAAATAAAGGCCCCCCCCCCCAAAAGAAACATACTGAATTATTATCACAAACCTAAGGTGGATTAAAGATCGTATTGGTACTAACACCCCGTGAAATTATGTCGTCTGGCTTGCTGTCATTTAAAAGAAATCAAGAAATGTAGGTGATTTCCAATCAATCGATTGACTGATTTTGGAAATAAAGAGTGCTATGGAGGAAATCGTGTTTTGTGATCAAAAGGTTGTGCATGGTTTTTCTCTGTTTTCTAGAAAAGTGTAATATCCACTAGCTGACCTGTAACTTCAAATGATTGGAAACGAACAAAGCATCAAAATCAAAAGAGACAATAATAGAAATCTCGAAACATTCATTTAAACGAATTGTATTGTGTGGTATCAGCACCATACACTTCACGCGAAATCGTATCCGTCCAGATCGTGCATTTTTTTGACAATCACTTTCTACCAGAAACCTTTTTTTGTACAAACAGGCACGTTATAGATCCATCTAGAAATTCTCCAGTGCATTTTCTCAGCAGAGTTACTGAGGGCGTCCTCTTACCTCTACATGGGGCGAACCCGTCTGGTGAAATTTGGCCTGGGGCACACCTCTTCCTTCCCTCTGTAAATAAAACATACCAACTTTTAAAGTGAATGATAACGTGGAAGTAATCGCGGATTTCGGATCTGAGTTTCACTTAAAAAAAACACCTTCCATTTAAATCGTAGAAAGGGGCCTAGAAATTATGCACAGAATTTGTGGGATGTCCAGAGGGAGCCTGATTTCAATAGTTCAATGCGTTCGGTTTATGCTTCGATTATATTTTGCTGTTATTACGTAAGGGCTATCCAGAAACCCATACGGTGAATTAGATTACAATGAACCGATAAGCAGGTGCATGCCAATAGCAGAGAAAATAAGTGGATAGGCCTATTAACTATTAGTGAGGGAAAGTTTTGAAAAGGTAAGGAAGGAATAACAATTAAAACAAAGGTATATAAAGTAGACACTTCCAATTCCAATATTGACAAGTACCGATACCTACTTTAAGAATAATGTTTTTTAAACTCAAATAACATATATTCCTCTAACAAACAAACAATCAAAACACAAGTGCGGCTGTGATTAATCTGACTATGATATTTAAGACTCAATTATGAGATAAAAGGGAGCCTGGAGACGGCAAAATTACAGGAACATAATTGAAACGGGACACGATTATGACCTTAGATATTAAGTAAGGAGGTGATGATCATTGAGAAGACGTTTGAAATTAGGAGAAGTGGCACAAATATTTGGAGAGAATTTGTCCTTTAATTAGTGAAATGCAAAAACAGGGGGAAAGACAAAAAGCTTTAAATGCGCCGTTTTGATGTAAGGTTAAGGCGCGAAAGTATACATAAAATGTACATCTGTATCATAAACAGCCCCCCCCCCCGTGTAATGTTGTGTCCAACAGCCCCCCCCCCCCCCCCCCCCCCCCCGCTTTTCGAATTTCCTAGGCCGGGCAATTTGTGGATTTTTGGTTATCCCCCATCCCCCCCCCCTCCTCCGGCGGCACAGATTTACACCACCGCCTTTGTATTAGCTTATTAGTACATGTACACGTATTGAAGACAATATCCAGATGAACCATTCACAATGGGAACTGCAGGTTGAAACTGATTTAATTTCCCAAACTTCCAAAATCCTAGCCTCGTCATGGAAAGCTCTGTGATGCAATGGCTTTTTATGTGGCCTGCATCAAGTCCCTCTCGTCTTGACCGTCAAAGGCCAGTTCGCCGGATCAGTCACTCGGGTGTTTTGTCTGGACTCAAAGGTTTGAGATCATCAATTTCCTTTTTACAGTCTCATTTATGAAGTAGCCTAACTATATTCTCGGAGCCAACGTCAAGCGCGGATCCAGGGGGGGGGGGGGGGTATTTTTCGGGCCCCTTAAGCGGGCCCCGTACCCCATGCCGTAATTTTTTTGGACACACTTTTTGGGGACCAAAATTTGTTTTTGGCCCCCCCCCCCCAAAAAAATATTGTGTACTTGATCCGCCCTTGGCCAACGTTACTGTATAGCGCGAGCGGTGCACATTCCAGCGAGTGCGAGGTAAGACTCCAGCAAGGGAAAACATTAATAGGCCTGCTGCAGGCCTAGTGCCATGCAGGCCTATAGACAAAAGTGGGGCGCTGCCCACCCCCTCCCACCTCCACCCCGAAACCAATGGTTAGCTTTCGTCAGTGATGTAATGTACACCCATTGGTGATTCGCACGTTAGAATCTGCTGATAATTAATTTGTTCATTAAAAACGAAACACCACTAAGTTATCAGTATAATGTGCCCTCACGTTAATAGTCCCCATCTGGGAAAGAATGTACGTACGCTCTCAGTTGTTGGCCACCGAATTAATGGTATATGTATTAAAATGCTTCCGATACGAATGATGAGCATGGCAGCTACACCATGATTAGAGAAAAATATGACTCATCGATTTAAACCTCTCTTCGTAATTGAAGTGACGAGGATTTAAGATGGCAACAGATACAGGAGTGATCATGACTTTGATGGATCCTTTGGTCAAAATCGCGGAATGATCACTATGTTACGAATGTGGTTCGGTCTGTGCACTGAGGATAATGGGCCTGACAAGGCAGTCACAGATGACGTATTCGAGGTATTAAACTTGTCACGAATATTAATCTTGAAAGATCAATGTCAATCTTGAAAGATCACTGTGTGCTCGCTTCTCGACGTGAGTCTTATTTAGAATTCCACAAATGCAGAGAGCCAAGGTAAAGTCCAGTTTCTATCCTCGATTGGCTTTTCTGCAAGTTGAAGGGTGGATAAACAAAATCACTATCTGGGAGGTTTCATAAGCTTCTCCATCTCCCGGTCGTCAATACATCACAATCCAGGAGCATTTATGCATGTGTAGGGCCTCGCATGAAGCGAGATGGGCATTTAAAAGCCCGAACTGGATTTAACTCGAAGTGGAACATCAACCATAAAAGGACGCGTGCCCCGTGCAGGGCACGCATCTTTGTTTCTTGTGTATAATAATTTTACGTCTGGGAGATAAAACAAATTCTGAACCGCAAACACCCTGGAATTAACTATCTTCGACATTATCATGTACTTACAATGTAACATCAATCCCTGAACCATCCCATTTGAGGAGTGGCAATGAAGTTAATGCCAAGTATGTCATATCTTCGGGAAGAATTTGAATACTGGATGGGTGGAATGCCATATTTCAAACTTGTATCGTAACTCGCTTACATTAAAGACAAGATAAAATTTCAGCGAAGTTACGTAGCCAAAGAGAAAGACGTATAAAATATTCTTACTGGACGTGCGGGGGAATAAGTTGACATTTAGGGAGCATTTTCAAATCCAGTTTTTCATTCTTTTAAGCTTGAATTTGAAAGGAACTGAGTGTGGGACGCAACCTATCTGTAGTCAGCAAGATACCATGCCAGGTTCAGAAATGACTACAAAGTTATCACCGTTTGGTTGAAGATTTACCATTATGATAATCAAACTGGATGTTTTTTTCACAACACTTTGGTTGAAGGCATGCTCATTCCTCCATGCATAGATGACTGTAAAATCACGTACCCGTGGCACAGTATGCCATATTGCATCCTCGTGCCGGCAATAAGTTATACACGAAGAAGTCCACGCAGTTAGTAACGGTGATCGGGAACGAGTACAGACAGCAGTCCTGCAAGGACAGTTGGGTTCCCAGACTCCATGCAGCACATGCTACGTGTTTGGCGCTCTCTCCTGGTGATGGATAGTTTCTGCCTCCCATGTCTAACCACATGGGTGCGTCGGTACCACACTGGCTCACCTGAATAAAGGAAAACACACAATCTGTGAATATTACCCCCTTCGATCACATACAACAAATTGATCAAATCACAGAACCATGACACCGCATTAGAATCATGACATTTTAAGATGTGGATAACACCTTTTCAACCGCATTTCAGGCAGGCTTCGATTAGTTCAAAATTAGTTCAAATAGTCAAAATGATAGTTTTTATCTTCTTTAGTCCTAGTGCTCCCCATCATTAAATCGGTATAATTTCATATTTTCATAAAGAAGTCTCCCGCCCGGCCATAAACCACAGACCCTTTAATTTGCCAATTCACTTATTAGTGACAGATGATACAAACACCCCAATATATTTATATCACATCCACTATAGTGTCGCTTTTTTGGCGCGCGTGTATATGCCAACGCTTGCACGACCGGTGATCAACTTTGCAATCGGTGATGGACTTTCGCGATCGGTGAAGGACTTTCGCGATCGGTGATGGACTTTATCACTTTGGTGTCGGTCCGTCGGTCGGTGGATCTGTCGGTCCCCAAAAAAAATTGACCAAAATACCCCTAACTCGCCTAGGCTGATGATTCTGATCCGGTCGCTTTTTTGGCGCGCGGTGTATATGCCAACGCGTTACCAGTCAATATAAAATGCCATTATATGCATACCAAGCAAGTAACTGCGCGTATGAAATCAGGTACCACAATAATGACAGCAAACATGATAGCACGTTTAGAAGCGAAGTTTTCGGGAAAAAAAGTACGACCTGAATCAAGATTAGTAATAAAACAGCTCGATTTTCGAGGACCAACAGAAACGCGGGGTTTTTTTAGCCGAAGACGAAATGCATGGTTTCTTTAACCAAAGGATATAAACTCTTCCTGTTTTCCGCATCGCATGCCCTGCCAAGATGATACTGCTCAGCATTCAGACTTAGATAAGTTCATTATGAGGAAAGAACAAAATTACTCGAGAACTCTTTTTCTTTTCTCGAACTGCTACGAGCACACGATTTTTCGTTAGCAACTAAACGAGCAATTGATTGCGTGTTTCAAGCACGATATATTTGGATATATACAAGACTGCACACAGCTAATGAAAATCCAGTCATATTTCCGTCATAACGAAAGGGATTATGTACACTCCGACATGGACAAAATAAGCTGCAAAGTTTCTAGGTATAAACAAGCCATAAACGGGAAAGCCATAAACGGGACTGAATCAATTTGTTCAGTCGTACAGGCCTACCTATAACACACGATCTGTGTGCATTTCAACCGGAAAGCACATAACACACAATTTCATTCTTCTATACATCAATTTAAATTCCATGTGTCGACAATATGTTCTCAAAATAATTAAGAGCACTTTCTTTTAATGAGGACTTAAATACGCCTTAAACGTTCAATACATTTACAGTTTTAACTAATGCTTTGGGTAAGATAAGGTTATGATGTGTTGGGTTGGAATGGAGAGTTGAGCAGCTCCATTCCAAATGAAGTTTCAACATTAGCCTCTCTTAACCAAATTCTAACTGTTTGGCTCTTCGTGCGACGACCTTGTGTTTACTGAAAGAGCGTGTCAGCTAGTCCTGGCCCTATAGCGCTATAACAAAGTTTAGGCTTTAATGTTTCCAATCCGCCTAGGAGATGGGTCACTCTGAACGTAAACCTATACAGGTAGAACTTACTTGGTATTTCACTTGTCACTATTGGTCAAATCTCAATCATCGGCTAACATGTTCCTGGCCATTCAAAGGCGACACTGGTGGATCCAGACCCACCACGTTTGAAAATAATAAACCACGACATTTAAAAAAAAAGAGGTAACCATGACGGACAAAAAGTGAATCACGACGTTTGAAATAGTGAACCACAACGTTTGAACAAGTTAACTGCGACGTTTGAACAAGTAAACACGGTGTTTGTACCTATAGGCCTAAACCACGACGTTTGAAAACAGAACCATGCCGTTTGAAAACAGAACCACTACGTTTAAAAACAGAACCACTGCAGAACATGTCCTTTTCGGAGCACCATAGATCAGGGTCAGCGGCAGAATCCGGATTGATATATATTTCGTACAAATCTTCTGATAACGAAAATCACGAAGAATCATCTGCAGAAAAGAAGACAGCTGGGCGGCACTCTGTAACTATGACGGGCTATAGCGCTAGTGGGAGCCCGATCAAATTGCATGGTCTTGGTAAATACCGCTTGTCTATCTGTCTTCGAACCTCTTGTTCGCATCTTGTATACCAAAACAAGGGAAATTCATCAACTGTTCAGGGACTGCGGTGATGGGATCCAAAAAGACAAGGTTCAGTACACTTAACCCTGTGGAGGAATTTTGTTCAGACGATAGAACCCGAGTTTTGGTCTACAAGTCAGCCACGGTCCAGAGGCAGGGGGTTGGGTATGTCCAATGTTTGCAAACTGTGGAAGCCGTAGCAGAGAGATTATTGACTGCTACATTTTTTTTTTACATGGGGTAGGCCTATCAGCTTTGCATCACCGCCAACAACTCTAGATAAAGAAGAGTCCGACCGTCTCTCTCAGAATGAGCTCATCATCTATAGACAAAGTAAGGCACAATGTCCAACTTGTCCTTGGTGATTGAATGCTAGATTTGTAATTACCAGTTACCTCTCCCACCCTACAGTGTTCTCGGCCACCACTGCCACTGTGACATCACAAAACGATAATCTTGGACGTCTATTGAGAGTTCCACAACCTAGAAGGCGTCTGCAATGGACCTTGTTTCACCCATCCGAATCGGTACATTGTTTGGACAACATAATAATAAACAGTAATTCACAGTTAACGTGCTTATAACTTGATTAAACTGGATTCTGATCATCGAATAGTCAGCATTCGAGTGTCACAAGTTTGAGAAATACTGGTATCACGAGAAACCTTGCAAGAGACCCGTAAGTTTATTTGCATGCTGGAAACTTTGGGATCCCACAACGAGACACTAGTTTCAGTTTTAAGGAAGTGGCAGCTATAGATTCAGGTTTGAGGAAGTGGCAAGTGCCAAGTTGGGTATATCAGACAAGACCATCAGATTGAAAGTTAAAAGGGGCAAGGCCAAGCAGCTTTACTCAATTTCTAAGTCTCGCAAATCTAGAGAGAATGGTGGAATCGGAACACAAGATCATAGTTCTAACTAAAATTCAAGCCGCTGCGTTCAACAATTAAGCAATTGGAAGAGCTAGTAAAGCAAGGTGATAAAAAAAGATAATTACACTGCCACTAGAAGAATCGTAAGCACGCTTTCTGGGAAGAACTCAAAGAAAAATGTCACGGATGGCCAAAGAGCCCAAGATTTGCTTAGTGAGTGGAAGCATTGCTTCAGTTGAGTTATAAACAATGTCAGTGGCATACAAGCATCACAATTAGCTCTCCCAGTTGTTGAGGACATGCCTTTCTTTGTTGTCCCTCTCTTACTCATGACCTATGACAGCTGAAGACAGAGCAGCTATAAACAGAAAAATCACCACGTGAAAGAATTTTACAATGAAGTAAATGTTTTCACAATGTTATGGGAAAAAATGCGTCTCTGACTCTGATGTCCCTCCAGATTAATCTATAGGCTTGTCCCTCCAGATGAATCTATAGGCTAGCAATCCACCACTTAATGACAATGAAGCGACAACTTCCAGCAAACCCCAACGCTGAAAAATCACTGTATATATGTCACCCAAAATATTGATGTCAAGAAAAATTATGTTGCCATTGTGGGTGCAGAAATAACGATCATCATTAAAGCTTTGTGTTACTTACTTGGACACATTCTGTGGGCATCTCCGCATACTTGCCGAAAATCTGAAAGCGATACCATCCCCTGTCCAACGTTCTGTCGCAAAGTTTACCAGACATCGCCGCGGCTGAGTAAGAAACACTGCGGTACGGATTACCTAGGACTCGATGCCCGCTTGGGGTGCATTCTGTGGAGAGAACGAAAATGGTCATGAAAAACATGCATTTCAAATCTTAGCAAGAGCTTATTTTCTGCATCTGTGTCAATTACTAAATATAAGAGGTAGACGCCGCACTATTCAAGTAAGGGTCAGACATGTTATGGATTGTGCGACTCAGCCAAAATGGCATGCATAACTTTCTTTCATTTTTGTGCTAATATATATTACAGGATTTTCACTTCAAGGGGGTACCTGCAGACCCATGCATGTCCTTTCAAACCTTAAAAGTTCACAAGGGATTGTCAACGTCAACCACACATTACTAATGTATGTTGAATCAAAGAAGCACCTAGACTCTATCTTATTTCAAGTTTTTACCACAGCTACAGATTTCAATTAAGAACGTTAGACTTCTAACAAGCTGCAACAAAGAAGACTCGCTTAAATAGTGAAATATTGTTATCGGTGGCGGAAAACTAAGGGCGGGGCCGGGGCCTGCCGGGCACTCCCCAATCACCTCTGGAGGCCTGTGCCCCCGTCGCGCGTCTCTCGGAATGTCAAGAGATAAAAGAGCCGAGAAATAAATGAAGACATTCAATCCGAAAGTACCCTACCCTACTGCACCCTCGTTACAGCAATTTCATTCTCATCGAATATTGAGAAAAGGGGATGCATGGGAATGAAGGTGGTTTTGAAACACTATAAGACGCAGATTATTTGGGTGGTCTCATCCGTAAATGATTTAAAATTTGATTTACAGACGCCCTTGTTGACAGGGACAGTATAGGCTGCGAACTATCTGAAATAAACTGCAACTAACCCTGGTTCAGGAGGTAATATGTCAACACCCGCCTGTACATGAATGCATAGCACATAGAAAGAAACATTCATCAATATTTACAGTATGAAGTGGCTTGGATTCAGGGTTGTCCAGTTTGCTTTGGATACGTATGCATTATATTTTGGGGGTCTAGCTCCGGCCTCTAACACGTAATACCCAACCGATAATACGGTCTCCGTTTATGTCTCTCGGTGAAGCAAAATAGCATATTTACGAATTTTTCTCCAGCATGCGCATATAGGCATGTTGGCCTGCGTTGTACACTACAATGTATAAGTTTTAGTGTTGCAAATTAGTATATACATAAACTTAAAAGGAACCAATAAAGCAACCCCAGAAAATAATAATAACCAAAACAACCCCCCCCCCCCGGCCCCAATTGTATTGAAGTTTGTATATATTCAAGGAGTGTACTTGAACGTTTTAAAGTACATACTGGGGTCGAGTGACATTCGACTACAGAAGACAACTTCTCAAACTAGTGCCCAAACCAGAAAGCCTATATAGCTACAGTAAAAAAGTATATGTTTAAGGCTATAGAATAAATAGCTCCATTTGCTGACCCGCTACCTTTTTGCGTCCAAAATTTACACCTGTGGGGGGGGGGGGGGGGGTCTATCCATCCGCATCGATGATACCCTGTAACTCATAAAATAGTGTCACCTGGCCCGAAAGTAGACAGTCTGGCCTACATCGAGATCTAGTCACAATGTTTCTATCCAAATGTGTACCACATTTTCATACCCAATTGACTCAACTACGCACGGATCTTGAATACCACCACATATGCAGCGGGGCTAGGGGGTGGGGAGCCCTTGAGGGACCCCATAAAAAAAATCGTCCCCCCCAGGCGCCCTCCACTGGAAATTTGGCAACCGTGAGAAAATAACAGTCCTGTGAGTTACCCTGATGAGCGGGTTAGGTGCCTTTTTCACGTTTTCTTTTTCTGTTTATTCTTAACGAAAACCCTGTTTTTCGCGATTCGTGGAAAGCGAATAGCGCCACCTATTGTCTGACATTGATGTCAGTTTTGAACAGCGCCCCCGTGGGAAGATGGTGTCCAGGCCCCCCCCCCCCCTTTTTATTTTACGGACGGGCAGCGTGTCCGGTGACCCCCCCCCCTCCCCGCCCTATAGGATGAGAACACTGGCTACGCCGCTGACCACATCGTTGAACCAAGGACCATTTTGGTTGAACCCCCTTTACGCCAAAATGCAGGAAATAAAGCCTTTGATTTGCGCTCTCCTCGGCCCTCGGCCTCTTACACCCTAGTCAAATTCAAGGTCAGCCTTATTATTAGCTTCATCCCATAACTCGGGTCATAGTGGTACAAACGTACATTATACGGGCACATGATGCATGTACATGTACATTGTATCACGCACTCTCGACCAACAGCAGTTGTTTGAGGCAGTGAATGCCTTATCAACTAGCAGGCGCATAAAAATCGGTCTTGCAGCAGCAGTCCATTATCGATCATAGGCCTAACGCCTTGGACCGAGACTAGTTCGACTCTGATATGGCAGCTGATACGACAATTTATGAAATCTCATCAAGTATCAATTGTATCAAATAGTGTCGTATTTATAAGGATGTATATATTTTTAAAAAGAAAAGGTCGCAGAGCGGGGGGGGGGGGGGGGGGGTATGGGGGTCAACCCCCAGCTGTGACTCAACATTTTTTTTTTTTTTATAGAAATATATTAAAAATAATGTGAAATACCCCCCCCCCCCCGCTCTGACACCCACATTAAGGTATTTGTACTCTATTCTGTAATAATGAAAGTACGGTACGAGCACCCTCCCCCCCCCCCCCAAAAAAAAAAAGATTTTACGGAGCCCAAATGCCCAGAGAAAAAAAAAATGTCCACATTTCAGCATTGATTTGCTGATAAACCCCTCCCCAACAAACAATCCTGGATCCGCCCTGGACGACATATATTGAACAAGTTCCGAATCGGCCTAAAGTTCACCCCATTTTTAGTTTCCTGCTCAGCTCAGAGTACTTCATCCGATGCTCACTTCGCCCCCATTCAACTACTACCATTTCCTTAGAAAAATGATAGGTTTTCATGATGAACTCAAGTTGAACTAAATATACCCCTCCCATTACAAAGTCATTGCAACGTCACGACAACACTTAGGTCTGCAAATGTCTCCCTAATTCCACGTCTCCCAAAGGTATAACTTGTGAAGCTAAAGTGCCCCCAAAGGTCCTATTATTTTGTAGTTGTAATAATAATAATAAAAAGAGGAGGCGGGGGTTGGGGTATAATCTGGCGTCCTTGCCCTTTGGATCAAGTAGACTGGGTATGGTTTTTCCCAAGACGAATAACCATTAGAAACAAGTCTGAGAACCTAAGTGCACATCCCACCCGGAGCTGTTGTGATTGCCGCATCACCTTCAAACCCAGATGTGAACCAGGGTATTGTTTATTATGTCTGCATTCGGAGCACCCACGAGTTTCTTGAGTTTTGTTGGACATCTCGTATTTTCCGTCACAAAAGTACGGCTCAAAATGTTTGGAAAAATACAATAAAACACTTTCCCCACTTGATTTCACGTTCACGGTTGAATAACCCAATCCTTTAGATTTTTGTCACGTTGGGAGATACGAATTGAATGACTTTTTGTCCTATATTGGATGTGAACAAAAGTTTGGTGGAAAAATATGAAAAAAAATACGTTGTCACTCTGAGTTAAGTACAAAAGTCCTACAGACCGTTTCGTTTAAGTAATTCATCATCAGACAGCACTTAAATCCTCCGATATATATTACTCTCACAACTAAATTATGATATGAGATTTTATATCCTAACCATACTCGGGCTACGGTTGACTTTAGGATTTCGTTACTTTCACTTCAGTTCTCAACATAATGTCGCACATATTTAGCTTCAATTCCGTACATCTATAATGCAGGGTGATAAATCTGAGTACATGCATGTATTTAACATGAATGCAGTTACTTTATGGGGGTCAGTCTAATAAGTACTACAAGTATAACATTCTTGAAGCAGCGAAACTCATCTGTCAGTGATGGATTTGTAAAAGTCCCCCTTAAGTAAATCACCGCATTTTGCGTAGCAGTGACGTGCAACGAAAGATGGGACTGTCCGATCTCGCATAGATGATGGGAGTGTTCCCCGTTTTACACTCGAGGATCCAAAGTATGGCGTCCCAACCTTGTCCCCATACTCAGAACGCCAGCACTGTAGTTGCTCTCTCAACCTCGTATTGTATCATAATCAAAAATAGGCCTGGCACAAACTGGTCTTAATTGCGGATTAAGGTTTGGTTTTGATTACGGTGTCTAGTATATTTACAACACAGAGGCAATTCCTCGTCGGAACAATGCAAATTCACTGCCGTGCGCGTGCAGCAGAACGCGCCACTTCAACTCGATAGGCCTATGGCTGATTTCAGTCAGAATGCAGGAAGTCAGTAAGCCTCCTAGGGACAACTGTTGACATCGATGCTGGAATAAAGGAGGCATGGAACGTGGTTGGTTGCATCCTGTTTTTTGGCCACAGTGCCTGGATATCAGTTCCTCCTGCCAGGGGTAGAGCCTCTCTCTGTTCAGGTTATGATTCAAGGCGTGAAATCTTTGGGGACTCTTGAAAATGCAGTCCAAACTTTTCCACCTCAAACAACATGAAATCGACCGATTTCCCCGCACATATTACATCAAATCAGTGGTTGCGTTTTTAATGTCACTATTCTTTCCATTTTATGCATTCATAATTTACAGCAGAGTAATGTCCTACAAAAACATTTTCCGTTCTGTCCAGCACGGTTTTCTATAAGCGGCAGGCATGAGCTGATGGTTTTCGATGAGGAACCAGACTTTTCCCTCATACAACGATGCCCATCTCAAAGAAGGATGAGGATGGTCTAGGACTCTAGGTTGGGTTAAGCATTTGGTGAAATTTGAAAAATTGTGCAACAAGGATCGAGTTGCATATTTTTAAATGGTCAAGTTCAACACCTTTCAATATGGTGCATTTGGACCCTTCTGAGCAACAGATGTGCAATTAAGTGGACTGCAGCTTGTTCTATATCCATGATTCATACTTGTAAGCCACCAAAAGTGACCGAGATCTCGCGTTCTCTTGGAATCGTTGGGCTGGCTGGAAACTCAACTGTCATATTATATATCGCTGAACTTGGGCAAAGAATCAAATCCTACAGATGCGTAACGTGTGCGAGTCGCAACTTCGAGCACGAGACCTCTTGCCAAAAAAATCTCTCCGCATCTGTCGGCCGTAATGATTGAGTGGACAGAACGTGGACTCCTGGCACGTCCGTCCGTCTAGGTTCATGACAGGCTGAGCTGGAGAAGGCAGATGACAGGAGGGGGGGGGAGGGACTTAGCAGTAAAGAGCAGCCCAACATGGCCAAGCCCTATCTCCCTTGATATGGTTTCAGGTTGACCCATCTACAAAATTTTATGTTGGGTCCAAAATCAGAACAGACGTAAAAATGATAGCTTGAGTTGAGAAAAATAACTGATTCATCCCAACAATGCTTAGTGTCGGGGTATTTAGAAAATCCTATTGGCTTTGCGCTGTGCCCAGACAACGTAAGTATATAATTATGTTACAGTAAAACTGCAAAGATTTTAAGTAACAAACCTTTCTTCAACATTGTATAATATAGTCATTATCAAAATGGTCTGGCATCTGCCTTTCTGAATCAGGCTATGCAACTAAATATCTACTCAGACTCACTAAAGAATGAAACTCAAGACATTTTTTGTGTGATTCTTCGCCACGGCTTCAAGTATTTATTGCAACCTTATTCGCCAGATACCGAATTGGTTTGTGCATAGAGCTAGGACTGGTTTGTGCAAGCTGGCATCAAGCACATCGGGCGAGCCCCCCCCCCCCCCAAAAAAAACCCACATAAACCACATAATCAATGGACAACCAGGTCCCGTACATGTACAGTGCATCAATTACCATTTAGCACTCAGGCCATTCATTAACGAATGGGCACCCAGGCCCACGAGTAATCATGCCAGAAACAAATTATCTGGTCAACATTTTGGGGGACAGCCATTGTTGTGCTATGGAAGATACAGCACACCAAACCCCTTTGGGTGCAAAAGAGGGAGTGGATGACCCCTTACCATCACAGTGTACATTGTAACACACATCAATATCAGTATCAATATCAGCAACAATAACCATAACACTAATGATACACGTAAAACCATGTGTGCATTAGGAGTAGGCTGTCTTCGAATCCTGTTAAAGACGCCACTTTAAAAACCTACCAGAGAACAAGGCAGGATCTGGGGTGGTGGTGGGTAAACTTATCCAGCTTGCTCAAAAGGCAGTGGCAGAATGAGACACTATCACCCACATGTTCATTTTCTCACCTGAATTAACACATGGTTCCAAAGCTGTGCCCTGATTGGTCCAAAGTTGCATAATGCATATAATTAGTGCTTCATTCCTGCACCTGATTGGTTAAAACTCTTGTCTGTGATTGGTCCAAACCATGAATAATATAGTTCTAGAATCCTGCTCAAAAATTCAAGTTTGCATGTGTTTTAATGGCAACAGAGGGCACAATTTTAGTGTTATCGGGACATCAGAACACTTTGCACCTCAAATTATGAAGCTTATATGAGTCAATATAAATGGCCACACAGGGCAGTGTAAATTGTAAAATCAACCAATTCAAACCATGAATACACTCTAAAAAGTCCCGGGTCAGAATTGACCCGGAAAAGGGTCATGTGGGGCTTGACCCTTTTCCGGGTCAAAAATGACACTTTTCTGGTTCAAATTTAAACTGTGTGACTCATCTTCCGGGTCATTTTGACCCGGAAATGTGTCATTTTTGACCCGGAAAAGGGTCAGGCCCCACATGACCCTATTCCGTGTCAATTCTGACCCGGGACTTTTTAGAGTGTAGAAGAAAACCAGTTTCCCCGAGTATAAAGGATTTTGTCAAAATACATGCACTGTGACAAAATCTTATAATAGTCTGTCGTTGAAAGACAGTTGTAAGACACACTTATAATGCCTTTGGTTTGGCGTAAGTGGATCCCAGTTAACACCATTGAAATATATCGGCGTGTTGGAGGGGCGTGACCATCCACAAATCGACTATTTTGCCTATACTTGTACTATTATTTATTTCTGGTGATGAAATCAACGATTACTCAAAAGCGCCCTGTAGGCACTGTAGCGCACAAGCCTGCATAACAATGAAGACATTACAGTTTAAGACGTGGGAGGAAAATCCTATATGCAGACGAATTTATTGGGGAAAGAATCAGGAAGGGACTGAAAGCCCAATCTACGTGGGCCAGGGCAGGAATCGAACCCAGGCCATAGAGGTGGAAGGGCGGAAACAACTACTGCGCTAATCTGATTCCTCGGTCTCCGTCAAGTCTGGGGCATGTCTTGACTCGGTCAAGTCTGGGGCATGTCTTGACTCGGTCAAGTCTCGGGCATGTCTTGACTCGGTCAAGTCTGTGCTTTGGAAGCCCTTTGGCTCCTTGACAGAAACTAATGAATACTTAGTTATAGCATGTATAGGAGTTAGCTTAAGCGTGGGCTGAGAACAATTTCCCTTTTACCCCTCTCCTGTTGCAGTTCTTCTTGCTATACTATAGCTACCTTTGATGGTGATGCTTTTCAGTTTCCCATCCGGCAAATACAAACAAGGACAAATTGCCACACAGCATTAACTTCCATTACATTACTCGTGGATTGGATGTTAACACATCGTTTGCTAACATGGCCCGACGTGATACAACAGAAAACCGACATTCTATGTATCCGAAAATTACCGGAGTTGTTCGCCCTGAGCCGTCAATGAATGAAGTGTGACGTATGGATGGAACGACGTGCTACTGGCAAATCACGAGCCAAGCCCTGAATGGAACGACGTGCTACTGGCCAATCACAAGCCGAGCCCGGGATGGCGCGATTCCATCCGTTTCACCTTCATTCACAAATTGGTTAATAATTGAATTGCTGATGCAATGCAATCAGCCAATCGCACATCAGCTCGACGGTGCTATACATTTCCTCAGACCATTCATAAATTACAAATCAAATTAAGCGGGTTAGTGGATTCACCCACTCAATGCGAGAGAATATTGCGCGTTGTCCCGCGTTTCGTTTCTTCACTAATAAAGTCGATGCGAATTGAATTTCGTATTGCAGGTGTGTGGCGGGACATATTCTGCTCCTGCCTCATCGACATGAACTCTTGCAGTTCAAGGTTGACCTTTGTTTACAATTTTACACACAACGATTTTGTACTGGGTCTTGAATTGATCTTTTAAAACTCTCTTTAATTTACATTATTTGCACAATGAAACAAAATATAACGATCAATCACTAAAAACGAGTTGTACCAAAACAAATGATATGTTCATTACTGAACTCGTTTTCAAGCTTGAAAATGGGCAACACGAATAACATAAGAACTTATCAGGTAAAAAGAGACAAGTTACTGTGTGTGTATTGTGTTTGTATATAGCGCAAAGGTCCGTAAGAGACGCTCAAGGCGCACTGTTCATGAATCAACGCAGCTTTTTGTTATACTATCTTGCAAAAAGTCCTGTTTTATTCGTTAAGACAGTCTTTGCATGTAGTGCGACGACGTCTGTTTTTGAAATGGCTCTGCGATGTGATGACAAAATGATTCATCATGCTGTCACTTAATATCGTGTACACTATAACACCAAGTACAACTGAATCGGACCTTGGCTCTCTAGATATAGGCCTCAGCAAAATGCTCCTTTAATGGGCGGTCACATGACAAGTGATGACATCATCATGACGTCTTTTAAATGTACATCCTAACACATTCCTGTCTATGCACTAACTGACGACTAAACACAATGACTTGTACTGTGGAATATAAGCCTTTACGAAATGCACCTCTGATGACGTCATCGTTACAAGAATCTTTGGGGACCATCTGCGGGTGTTGGTCTATGTGTGTACTAAGTCTGAAGTCGATCGGATTTACATAAGTGCTAAAGTGTATTAGTGGAAGAAAAACGTGTACAAATCCTGTGCAGAGAAAATGCACATTTATTGTGATGTAACTTGACACCACGTCTGTTTTGGACAACGTTCCATCTCACTCGTTCCTACGAAAGCCTATTAGCGCCACTGCAAGTATATGTTAGTAATTCGTTATTACGGATTATAAATTCGTTATTACGTATTACTAATTCGTTATTACGGATTGTTTAATTCGTTATTACGGATTATTTAATTCGTTGTTACGGATTATTAATTCGTTATTACGGATTATCTAATTCGTTATTACGGATTATTAATTTGTTATTACGGATTACTAATTCATTATTACGGATTAATTCGTTATTACGGATTATTTAATTCGTTATTACGGATTACTAATTCGTTATTACGGATTACTAATTCGTTATTACGGATTATTAATTCGTTATTACGGATTATTAATTCGTTATTACGGATTATTAATTCGTTACTACGGATTATTAATTCGTTATTACGAATTAAATCTGGTACTCACATGCGGAGAGCACGTGATCAGAATGCACTGAGAGCTGGATAGGGTTTAATCAAAATGCAAAATTTCGGGAACAAATCCCCAGATTGTCTTAAAGCATTGTATGATTTGTATCATCGACCCTGATCACAGAATGGCCGGTCTTAAGTTTCGCTAGATCAGACAAAGGCCCATTGGCGCCATGCTAGATGGGGCCAATTTTACATTTAATCAAATTTTGAGAACAAGATCAAAACAAGTATCATTAGCTTGGAACTTGTAGATCATGGGAAAAAAAACAACTTTAGAGTGATTTTAGATCAGACTATTTAACTTAAAAGCGGCGCAAAAAGCGCAGGGGGGGGGGGAGGCGTGGCCTGTCCCTCCACCTTTTATTTTTGCTCATTCCGTTGCAACACAACGGTAGAGGAGAAAATAAAACCAGCTTGTATTGATGCCTTGGCACTTGTGAAATATGAAAATATGACTAAAGAGTGATTTGAGGTCAGAATAATTAACTTAGGGGCGGCGCGAAGTACGGAGGGGGCTGGAGCGCAACCCCATCCACGTTCATTTTTTCCTGATATCGTCGCAATGCACTTTTTAAATCCCGCCAAGTTTCTCTGACGGATGTCCTGTGGTTATTTTGACACCAAGTTTACGTAACAACAGGGCATACCTTCATATACTATCTCATTACGTCGATCGGCTGTACAAAGTGCCAAAGTGAATGGGTAAAAGGAAAAGTGTCTCAAAAAAAGGGGACAAAAGGGGGGGGGGGGAAACAAAACTAAAAACTTTAAAGGGAACATACAACATTTGCAAACATCAAAAAACGAAATGATCAAATTATCACGAAATATCTCACTATATTGTTAGGGAATGACAGTCCAAAGCATCCATTAAAATTGTGGCTCCTGGTGAGCTGACATTTCCAAGAAAACTTGTATTTTTCCAACGCTGGTCGGCCGACCAGCGTTGGAGAAACTGGCTTTTTTTCAAAAACTGCTCCTAATTTTTCATATTTAGTTATTCCGCATTTACTTTGCAATTGTTTACACACCTGCGAAATGGTACAAGCCTGCTAGACTGATTCTCTGACCTTACAATTCCCCCAGTCTATAATATGCCCCGTTTAATCTTAAGTGGGGTCAGGGAATCAGACTACAAGAACATGATTGGTTTTCTTGGTTTTTCCATCATCTACAAGCCCAAAACGTGAAACAAGTCAGTTTAACCATTTTTGCTTTAACATGCTAATCCTCCAAATCCATTTATTTCTGAAAATTGCAGCAAAAGCAAATGTTGTACATTCCCTTTAATGTAAACAAGAGCTGTTTCGGTGTATGTACTCCGAAACAAATAACTAACTTCAATCAAGTGAATCATGCTCCACGAACGTATATAGTGGATGAAAACTGAATCAGAGAAGTATTTTCTCACACTGACCCTAGATCCCATGGGATAGCAGTTCCTCCTGGCTTCCGATTTCAATTCATTTCGGAACTTCTGGAAATCATCGACATCACGAGCTCCTATCCCTGCAGCCCCATGGCAACTGATCCTTGACATTGTATGCTGATACTTCTGATAATTATGTTTTAAGACAACTTTTTGTAAATAAAGTCATTTTAGAGAAGCCCCTGCAACCGCACTTTGGAGAGGCCCCTGATAGTGTTCTCCCTGCAACCGCAATTAACTCCACTGAAACAGAACTCCTTCATGTTACGTCATTAGTTTATTTGCTGCCATAGCGACAACTTAAAGACAATAATTGGAAGAATTTAGTTATAATATAGATGATTTTTTTTATTAGAATGCACCATAACGTTCTATAACCGTTACTCTTCAACATATTCGATTTTGTTTTTTCGCTAAACAAACTTTAAATCTGTATGTTTTATTTTAACGGAAAAGTCTATACTTTCTTTCGTCTTTAACGTGAAAACACTTTTGTTTGCGGTTACTTTTGCGCCCATAACGCACAGAAAGATACGGCGCCGCCTAAATTATCGTAGAGCCGCAAATAATTCGAAAGTGGTAAAGTAAAAATTCACGGTAATGAAATTTCAAATTGTAAGCGGTAAAAATGTCACTTTCAGAAAGCGGCAAAAAATAATGTTAGTTTCAAGGGATTTGTAGCAAGCACGTTTAAAGGAATCCTATTACTCGGATAAAGATCGGCAGTCTTTCTGGCGTTGCGCCCGGCGAGCTAGACCCTCGTTTCTTGGCGGTTGAATCACCTTCCGGTAAAACCCCTCGATGTCGCCGTAAACAAGTCTCTCAATCCGATGACTTCAAAAGACCCATTTTAGGGAGTAATTTTTTTGTCGATTAGCAAGTTTGTCCAGGTGCATGAGTCATTCGGTATATGAAGATTGAATTTAGGAGAAAACTCTCGATTTGATGAGCGGTCACGGGTGGACCGGTAAACACGTTCATTCATGGGCAGGTTTTAGTTTTATTTTACCTACTTATTTTCTTTTGAATTCCACTGTATTAACTAAACTATGCAATATCAACTGTACATCGTTTAGCGAATACACGACACTTGTACAGGGTGAGTAAAATAAAACAGAACCCAAACCCCCAAAATTATATTTCATATTTAAAAAAAAATGTGTATCACCAAAAAAAAATAATGACTGGAAAGCCAATTTCATAAGCTACTTTTAGATGAAAAAATATTGAAATTGCTCTATCCGTTCAAAGAATATCACCATTTAAACACAATGACCCTAAAACCCCTTTCGTCCAAAAAATGCGATTTCAAGAATCGTCGTCACAATTGTTTTCAAACAACACTAGCGAAAATACCTCAGTTTAGAAGTTAAAAATACTCAACAAAGTCCTTTTGAAGGCCTGTCTTAAAAAAGAAGAAGTGGATTTTATAAATCACATAGTTTGCCATGCAGGGTTGTTAATAAAGATATTGTGTACTATGGTTGTTGACAGTTGTTGAAGCAAGTATTCTGTGTCATTTTCTTTGTTGTTCCAAACAGTCAGAACACACAATAAATTGTTTTTTTTTTATGGACGAAACGGGTCATTGCCTTTAAATAGTGATAAACTTTAAACGGATTGAACAATTTCAGTAATTTTTTCACATAAAAGTAGTTTCTGAAATTGGCTTTCCAGTCATTATTATTTTTTGTGCTACATCTTTTTTTAATATGATTTTTTTTGGGGGGGGGGTGTGTTGTAATTTTCAATCGTTAGGCCAAATGTATGAGCCATGCGGACAAAATAAAAGAAACAATCAAATACAGTGTGGTCCGTTCTGTCCCTCGACTTTATTTTAAAAAAACTTAATTACCTTAACGTGGGCTCAATAAGACATGGCACAACTCATCCATGTGTCCTGGCATCTTAAATTAAGAGTGAATCTTAATTCCATTTCTAAATTCTTTTTAAAAGTACCGTCAACACTTAACACTTCTCTCATCATTATTTGTTAATGTTTTCAATCTAACCCGTCTCAGTTTGAGTTAAGTTGGAGTTGGAGGAGATTTAAACCGAAGTAAAAAGGTAGAAGATTTAAAAAATGCAAGACAAGAAAATACAGACTAAACGAATGCCAATTATTTTCCATCCAAATATTTCTTACATATACAATTACAAAGATGTACCTTAAGTATACAGGGTGGTTCAAAAAAAAAGGACACCCACTTTTGACAGCAATTTTTACCTACTTAATGAACTTATTTTAAATATTTTTTCACATAGTAGTAAAGTATAGGCCTTTAACTATGCATGGTGAAAAAAAGCTTAGTAAAAGTCTCAAAAATAGTGATATTATGCTAATTTGAATACAAGTCACCAAAATCAGACTTGTCCACGGGTTATTCCATGTAAATTTGACGTTTTCGTAGTTCATAAAAATTAAAAAACCTTCCCACCAAAATATATTTTGCCATGGTAACTTTTTTGAGGCTGTCCAATTATTCATGTCAGTGTTAAGATCATCTACTCAATGAGCTGTCGGCTTAAGTTCATTGTTGCATAACATTACATAACATACATGTAACAATCAAATGCCATGCCCTTTCAAAAGCTCCGAAAGCCGAGCTCAGTCAAGCGAAGGGAGAGTATACCTCCATGGACAAACAGGTGTCGCACAAGAAATGTTCAAATTAGCAAAGCTCAACGACAAAATGTGCAAATGCAACTATTTTTTCGTCACATTTGCTTAACGGCCAGTACTTTAATAGCTACTAATCGACAGTTAAAAATAATTTTTAAAAATAGGTGAAAATTGCTGTCAAATGTTGGTGTCCTTTTTTTTTTTAACCACCCTGTATAGGAACTCCACAGAGAAAAACACACTGGATCTTATTTTGTTCTGTGACGGTCTAGACCGTCACAAAATAAGGTCCAGGGTTACCGTTATCCATTGTCCCCATAAAGTTTGACCAAACCGCATCCAAGCGGCCAGATCTGCAGAGCAAACAACATCAGTCTCCAACACGCGGCCAAACAATAGCACAAGAATGCGGTCCGACCCGCAATAACTCCAAGTGCTTTTTCTCAAATTCTATTTCTAATGGTGTTTCTTGTTTGCAAAGCACTCGGGAGGAATTAGAATTCCTTCTTCAGCAAACTCCAACCCATCCCAAGAGGGCATGTCAGCAAATGTTTCGCTGCCCCAAATAGCATGCAAGGAGGTGGTTCACCTTTCTACTTTGAGAAACCGATCGGTCAATTGGGCTAAATTACTGCTTGTCTGCTTTTAAAAAGAGTCTCAATTTGAACGACAAAAAACGCCCTAAGTGATCTCCGTGTACATTGAAATGAGCAAAGATTCGGCCACTTCAAATCTGGCTCGCAGGGCCAATTAACTCTCCATATCACCACGAGATGAACAAACCCACGATGAATAACACCAACGTTCGCTTGGAAAGAAACTCTGGTGAAAAGGTAATGGGGTAGATTTAGAACGCCGGTAAGCGAGGATGAGTGATAATCAGCGAGTACAACGGACCTCAAATCCTTTTTATGCTTAATACAAAAAGACTTCATTTCTTAGCGAAACAATACCTTCTCTTTTCCTGACAAACTACGCAAAAAGCTACATCACAAGCTACCCGTCATGGTATAATGCTGATTGTAATTATCACGTGACTGGAAGTGCACACCTGCATCTCAACTATTCCGTAATTGTCACGCAGCCTCAGTTGGTCATTTTCCTTCTAGATTGACTACATGGGCAGAGACATTATACACTTGACTTCAGTCTCATTGGGAGTAGGGCAAATCCAGGTTTGAAAATGCAGACAAAACAGTTGTAAACTTGAACACTGAGTAGGAGAACGGCAATGTGTGACCAAGACTGTAATTCCTAATGTCTTGTCAGCGTTGGTTTGAATCTAGAAGCGGTTAGAGAATAATCATCAGTAACGGTTTCTTACATTCCGTTGAACTTGAATATAGTCTATTGGTTACTCATACGAATTCAATATCATTTTCAGGTTTTCTGACACCAACCCTCCCGTTTCTCCCATGGGGAAATAATAGCTACAATGGCGCACACTCGTGGAACTTTCTCAAACAGACTCACTGTTTCATTGATAATCCATTGGTAATAATTAATGCTTAACATTTCTAAGTTTGATCCGTTACCATCAGCAGCATGAATTTATAAATGTCGAGGGACTAGTTATCGATCATGGTATTCTCTGCATGCTATTTTAGATTCGAATCAGCCTGCCAACCACAGTGGTCGAGTGGTCATGACGTCTGCACTTGTAGACATGAGGGCGAGCTCTCGACAGCACATTATACGACGTGGGTTAAGACAGAGCATTAATCAGCCAAACCGTTTGTTCCTGGTGCAAAGATGATGGTATATACTGATAAATTGTTCAGACATTAAAGTCAATTTAATTTCATTCCAAACCACGAATTAAATTTCTTAACATCACAGACTTCGCCAGAGCGTATTGGCACAGAAAAGGGAAAATGTGCACGTCCGTGGTGCATTGTGAACATTTTGTAAGGCCTGGGTGCTTGGCTCATTTGGTGACCACCTACTGTTCACCATTAAACAATGTGATTTGCAGACCAATCATTTCGTCAAATTGCATTAAAAAAGGAATCCATGTCACACAAAAGTGATCCTCGGCCTTTTGGACATGCAAAACATCCCCGGAGTTAGTCCCCCCCCCCAAAAAAAAAAAAATTGGGATCCGCATGAAAATGACGTTAACCCCAGGGCTTCACTGGCATGTCGCTGACCTCGTTTTTTGGTCATCTTTTCTCGTATTGTCGTTCGCCATTTCGCTCGACTGATTGCGAATAATCCGTTTCCGGTGAGGTTTTTGCCAACCAATGGAAATAAATGGCGCACAAGAAAAAAACTTTCAGAGCGAACTCGCCTTAATCTCCCAATTGCAAGCGTGTTTATCTTGCCACTTTGGCGGTAACTGTTATGGGACAAGCAAGTCTTTTTCCTGTTCATTGAGCCCACGCCAACAATGGCATGACTTAAGACTGAGGCCTGAGGGGTACTCTTCTTCCATACAAGTCCGATGTAAGAGAGGACCTACCAATGTAAAGAAACATTTTTCTCTGCCTCTGCTGGTGATCTTCTAACAACAGCACACCCCGACAGCGAGTTACAAAACATGACAAGCTGGCCGGTGGGACACGCCATTATTTACAATTGGACACCTTGTAAGTTTGCCGTAAGTAAACGAGTGGCTCCATGGTTCCACCTAGGCTACCAATAATAAGAACACATGAGCCCATTGGAATGTTTGTCCATGCTACCACTGCCGCCATATTGACCATGGGTCCTGGACACCATGAGATGGGTTATAAAAGTACGACGAGTAGACGCCGCGAGTCCTCAAATATAAATCGCTATGGCGTGTGTTTAGAGTTTATTGACTTCGTATGCCCAGTGACAGAGTCTAATACATTAGAAACCAGCAACCACTGAGTAAAAAACAGCATATTCACTGATAATTGTATCTAACATTCGCTAATATCAAATATCGTAAAAGTGACAAGCACACACGAAATTTGTCACACAACCCATAACTATCCACACATGTCCATAACTTACATACGCTTATAACACACTGCAAGAGTGTCGTATACATGTACTTCAACTTCGTGCTTTATAGTTTCAACTCCCATAGAGCTAGGACCCAAGACCTATGTAGAATTTCATGGTTTAAAATGGAATTGTACACAACTTTTTATGTAATGGGAGTAAGTCTACATAGAAATTTATTTCCTTGCTCAGCCATTCATCTATTGAAACCAATTTTTTTTTTTTAAATAAAACCTTCAGTGCTGTCGGGCAGCTTGCGAACAAAATCATAAGCTTACTCAAATGGCACACGAACCGACGACCAGCTAACAAGTGCACGCGACCACCGAGTCATGTTGATGTCGGCCGACAAGCTCGAATCAGACAGCAGTCGGTAACGCGATCAATGTTTTGTATAACCAAATTGTTTAGAGGTTGAATATTGGTTTTAAGCAGACTTAATATTAAAACTTACATCTCTTTGACACAACAAAAATTCATAGTAAAATACGTAGTAACTCAATAAAACCATACATGATCTGGCAAAGTTAAAGTGGTTCGTTGTCCAGATCATTAACACATACAATAAATCATGGACAGTGAATGTTGATCTGCACAAATTTCATCGAGATTGTTCTTTCTTGTCCCTCATCTCAACTAGATTGGATCGGTTAACACAGAACAGCCCGTCTCTTGACGACTTAAGAAAACCGGTAGTTATATTTAATTTATTGCGATAAGCATTGGCATCAACATAAATTATTTGAATCAGGAATTCCACAGCCTCACTTCTTTCAGGAACTGTACCCACTATCCGCCACACAAAGCCTCATAGCCTGGGCCCACATTGAGATTAATTACGCCACGTTACACCAAACAACATAGAAGACGACAACCACCCCAGAACCCAAGCTGTAAAAGAAATCTAAAGCAAATTAGAAGAAGGTACCTGATGACTTTTGAAAGCTCAGAAGAAAAGACCTGTAGGTAACTAGTCTCTTCTAAATCATTCAGCCACAGTGAGCAGAGTTACTTACGGCGTTGATCGCACTCGGGCACCCTATTAGCAGATTAGCTGCTCCTTAAGAAAGGAACATGAAACTATTAACCGGTCTTGCCGTCACAGTCATTTTGGATCATTAACGGCTCTTGTGTCCAATTGAAAGTGACAATTCGGACGCAGGAGAAACTCGAACACAATGGGATAGCCAGTTTGGTCTGACGAAGTGGACAATTGGGGAGCAAATTATAAGGCATGTACATGTACATGTACATGTGCAAATGGAACGCAGGCATCTTTCACAAGCCGTGGCTCAATCAAAGGTCCGAATATGGGTTTACATGTACTCAGTCGACTGCGTGTCTGCAGGTTCACTGTATGTAACTAATATTCAGCAGGATATCTCAGAAAAAGACTAAAGTATCTCCCGTTAGATCTGCATTGCTTCTATGGCAATTTGGTTCAAACATTTTCTCAACGTTCCTTTGTAATTTGTTATACATTCGTTATACACCATTCTGCGGTTGGATACATTTCTCATTGATAAAAACGACCACACCTAGCTCCAAGTTGCTCTACTGGCTTATTTCTGGACCACTGACAATGTCTATTTATAAATCGGTGGACCACTTTAGAAAAATACTCTAAAATAATAAGTCAAACTTGAAAGTTGCATCATGATTCACCGATTTACGCCCATGTTAGAAAGTTAACAGAACAATTAGAAATACACTTATTAGAAATGCAGTTGTAAAATTCGTACAATTTTATCATTACTTTAGTATTGTACAGTCAAATTGATCAAACATAATTCATAAACAGAAATGAACAGTCCAGCCGACAATTGTTGAGACATAGCAATCATGCCGTCGTCTTTCCTAGAGACTGCAGTTTTATGTTTTGAAGTGTTTGAACGTCCAGACAGCAGCATAAGTAAATACACATTTGTTTCATTCTTTTCAGATAGCGGGGAGGAGAGGGCTTTGAGATGGACCGAGGGCTTTGAGATGGGCTTTGAGATGGCAAGATCGATCACAATTCACATTAGTACATTCATTCATCATAAGTACGCCCAACTCAACTTGATCATTGTTTTCAGAGTGATGTTTCCTCTTCAGAGGCGTAGCAAGGTCATTTGTATGGGGAGGGGGGGGGTAACACTTCGTGAAAAGGGCACTCGCACATCCGTGCTGAAACGTAGACAGGTGTAGACACTTGGCCTCCGTAAAATCAAACAGTTTGGGGGGGGGGGGGGGGGCAGGTACCATATAGCAGCTGATGCTATATGCCTTAAAATCTAATTTATAAAGGTGAACATTTGTTTTGGTCAACACTGCAAATAAGAGCTTCTTCCACTTTTCATGTGTCATTCTAACTACACGAGGTACAGGGGACAAATCCTCATGATTGAAGAACTGTAATGAAATTAGTTTTTCAAATCATAGTGATAGAATGTTATAGTATACAGACCGCAAAACAACATGTGCTACTCTTTTGAATCGTGTATTATCAGTCGAGTGCCAAGTGTTGTAGAACTTTGTATACTAGTACTCGAATCACGCCAAAATACCCCCACCACCCCTAAAATCATAAATCTCGAATGTAGCACAAAAAAAACTACACCGTACTGGTACTGCTGTGTGCTGTTCCGGTGCTGACATAGTCGGTTGTTTAATTGTAGGGTCCCCTCAAATGCCCTGGACCACCAGAACAGGAGCACGTTCACGGGATAAAATGCCTATGGTTTTATTATATTGTTACACGTTCTTGAAACACTGACCTGAACATTCCTGCCGTAATGTTCAGCCGCTCTGAGGTGGAATTGCCTCAAGGCCAAGGGGATGGCAAGAATTGGCAACACCGCACGGGGCAACTCAGACACATATCAACCCATCAAGTTCAGCGTGACGTTGAGCTGGGTCGTCGCTTGTTCACACTAGGTCATACCAGGTGCCTATTTGGTAACAACGTTTCAAATTCGATAAGCTTGTCCTTTAGGACCCAGAGATATACAATGGATCAGATCATTCTGTGCAGTCATCAAAGCGCAAGACCGCAAGTAAGACAATTTGTTGGAAAATGGTGATTTGTTAATACTTTCAAATCGATATTGCCGCACACTATGGCCCATGGGCGTCGCCAGGATTTTTCTAGAGGGGACAAAACATATTTTTACCCAAAACATCCTGTATTTCTCAACATTTTCTCGAATTATCAGTTTTAGAGGGGGGCAGGGACATTTTGCCCCCCCCCCCACCCATTAAATTTACACCACTATGACTTTTTTTCTCTTCCTTTTTCCCCGCTTTTCCGCCCCCCCCCCTCGCGACGCCCATGCTATGGCCTACATGGCCCACTTTGTTTAAGTTGACGGGGAGACACACACGAGCTGAAAAATAGGACATCAAACGAAAAACTAATTGAAGCCTGTCTATATATTCATTGCTTTACACATGAACCACCCCAACAGGGCGAGTCAAAGAAGCGGGCTGCACCGAGCCTGGCTGGGGTGATTGCCCTATCATTCTACACCGCCAGATAACTCCAACCTTGACCCGGAAATGCACCCTCTCCCTTGTCAGGTCATGACCTAATATTTGACCTCCTTGGTTACCCCCCAAACAACCCGTGATGTCCTCCCTCTAACACATCACTTCTCGGGTCGTCTTATTATCAAGGCCACAGTCATAACAGACCTACCACAGTTCTGGCCGTTCGTGAACTGCACATTGCTTCCACTTCTAATTACCGACTTCTCACATAGTACTGCGCAGGGAAAAACCGAAAAGGCCCTTGGACACTAAGCGGGTAATCGTGGGAATTTCCACCGTTCCGGAATGGAGCGACAATATGGGACTTGGAGAAGTCTGAAGTCTTGACCTACCATTACTTTTGTCATTCACTGTAGGCTAACCCCGAGACTGAATGTTTATTTTCCAAGGTCAAATATAATTAAAGAGACACTACGTACCGGAAAGCGTCAATTTGGACTACGAAACGCGTTTTTAACGAACTGACATTTAGAAAGAGCATTCAAAAGTACAATACTTACTCAACCATCCTTTAAAAAAATTGTCGTTTTTGTGTTTTTCTTGCGAGAACGAATTTCGGGGGTCAAAATGTTGACTCTCAAAAATGGAGCTGTTTGGGTGCAAGTCGTGATTCCAGTCGCACATATCTGGGTTTGGTAAGACAAACACACGTCTTATGAAGGTCACGTGGACTACTCATCAGCTTTTCCGATGATACTTTTATTTGCACGGAGAAAGCGGTATGTTTGTCAGTTACTTTTTATCTTCGTAGGTAATTGGATTATCCTCAAATGACCTACCAAGCTCCAAGGCAAATGGAAAATATCAATAGTCACCTTATAGACACGCATTCAACCACGGAGACTATATACAAGTTCAATGATGTTGTAAGTGCATCCACCATTGTCATTTTTCGTACAAAGAACACTTGACAAAGGGATTTCTTCTCAACCTAGTTCACGCAGGACAAGAGTAAGGTACTAAAACTCAAGTACTCCACAAGAAGACGTTTCCATCATTTCAAAAGGATTGAACCTCATTCCACCGGAATTTCCCTCGAAAATTCACCACCCGCCTCACTGCAAAACCTTTTAGCAATTAAACACTTTTCTAAACACTTTCTTGCTATCACTTTTTAAACACAACTGCCTTGAAACACTGGATAGTCTTTCCATTGTTACAAGTTCTCACTAACGACTGAGACCCCGACTAAGTGACTTTTTAGTTGGTAATTTCACAATCCCACTAATCACGTTTGATTGTGTACTGTGTAATGAATAATGTGTAGAGGATGAATACAATATATTTGGACAGACTCCGCTAAGTCGACCTTGTATACCAAGACAAAAAGTGATGTAATGCTGGAAAACTCTGAGGTATGAGCGAAAACAATTTCAAGTATTCTTTGTTACAAGCTATGAATAGCTTCATGAAATCATCATCAGACACTTTATTTTGTTTTATACAATCACATTATTAGGGAACGGTTAGACCTGAAATATATCCAAATCTCACTAACACTATAACAATGTGGTTAAAATTAATTGGATATGTCAATAGTCATGACTCAGATGATACATGTCTGCTAGATCTTTAAATCAAGATATTTTTGGACCGATCTTCGCATGGATGCGCCAAAACCCGACCAGTATTACTTTCTTCCCAACAGGGCAAACAATTTTCTCAATGAAAAGCAGCTGACATTGTGATGAGATCTATATTAAGTGTCCTCCAAATTGACATAAATTCAATTAAGATATCAGGTCTGGAATTCGGAAACAAGTCTGTCCATCAGTGCTAGGCTGTCACCATCTGTTTCCAACATTTAACGGCAGATACAAATATTTCCAAAGTTCAGGCGCATGATGGGCAGTCTCGTCTGGTCTAACTCTGATCAAAATCAGAAATCGGGCAAAGCCTAAGTCAACTTACAACCGGACCATGGCCTTGTAAATTAATGAATTTGATAAAATCACCCCGATCAATCTAGTTTCAAGCATGATTTCACGATTCACATCCATCTAATTAGATTATTGAAAATATGCAAGCCAGCTTCTACACTACTAGTACTACAATACTTGTGATGAACGAAAATGGTTTCTTTTCGATATACATGTATAGGCATACGATGTCCAAGATATGATTTAATTATAACAATGTTTTCTGTCGATAACTAATACCCATCGCAGAGCTGTATCTCCATATCATCACTCAGGACAGAATTCCTATCACAATTTCCAAGTACATGTACTGTTAGTGTTAAGTAAAATTGCAAAATAGGCCTACTTAATCTGAAAAGTACCTTATGCAAGACATAGAAAATGAACAGAAACTTACGGTATGGTAGTTCTGTTGCCAGCTCCCCCGTGCACCCACGCAGACACCCAAGAAGGGATGCAAGTAGAACTGCTCTACCAGCAACACTCGTCATGGCTTCAACTTCAGGGAGTCCCTTCCCTTACTGAGTGTCGTCTTCTGCCAATCAGTAAGACCGCTGTTGACGATGAGGAACGACGAACGAATGGAATTGAAACGCGAGCAAGCCCACCAGATATAGCTGGGACTTTTATAATGTATACACTGCAACCCCTCCTATAACGTTCCACCGCCACCGGCGAATGTTGTGCGCTGAAGCGAATAAGCAGCGCACGATCCGCCTCCCACGTGTGTAAGCAACTCTTGCTCTATTCTATTTTGTCTTGTCCTAATTCCTTTCTTATTATCAAACACTCCAAACTGCCAATTTTCTTTGCTCTTTCGGTCGGTTTCCAAGGCAGCTGTGATTTATTTTACGTCACTAATCAATAATGATAGTTTTCGCTCTCTAACCGAACTCCGTCAGTTGCAGAGTTAAAAAAGAAATTCTGCCTTGACGACTAATGAGTTTCGGCGAATTCTGACGGCTGGTTCCACTTCATCAAGCCCTGGCCTAGGTACACCGTGCACAGCGTAAATATTGCGGTTTATTTCAGCGATCGGAAGACCTGCATTTGACGGGTGAAACTCGGGACATATTCACATGCCACCGTAAACTGAATACACTTGTAGCATTTGCTAGATCACGCCAGGCATGTTAGGTAAATAATACTACGGGTCCAGGTTAACAAAACATACCAGTGGTTCTCACGCCTTCAACTTGAAGAAGTCACACTCAAGAGTTCGAGAAACTTTGATCTGATGTCAGTTTTAACACGTTTTTATCCACGTCAGAAAGTTTATTTCCACGGCGGATACATTGTTAAACCATGTAGGTAGGGTGGTTAAACATACACCTCATATCATTGCTACAACTGAAATCCAGTCACAGTAAAACATTCTTATTATTCCTCCATGCAGCAACGGAGACACGTTTTGCTCGGAATAATGTGGATTCGGGTCAAGTCTCAAATACGTAGATGTATAAAAACGCGACAGTAGTCAACTGGTAGACAGGAGAGGTCACTTGGTGTCCTTGTTACACGGCTATATCAAGCCGATACAGCTACGTAAACTCCAGCACAGCTTGTCAGCCGACTCGCCTTGAAGAAAATCCAAGTCAACAAACTCTAGCTACTTCTCGCCGCGTATAGCAGTACGGTCGCAGACAGCGTTTACGGGCTATGAGTCGATGACCTACTTCCTATACATCCACGCGGAAAAAATCTTACGCGGTAGTTATCGGGATATATTATACGGTGACACAGACACAGTCAGCAAGACACTGAACGATGACTGAAACCATCTCACACATGAATAAGCCCTAAGCCAGGTGTCGACTAAAATATTGTCCAGGTCTTGAGGGAAAAGTTTCTGAACAATCCGTCGATGAAGTTCGTGACTTCTCTTCGTGGTAAATTGAAGGTGTTTGTTCGATAGCTGGCCTGTAATCGTTGAGCATGGAAGCAACCACCCGCGATCAGTGTGATTGTTCATAAGGGGCCTCAACTGAAGCTCGGAGGATATAATCACATGATGATCTTCAGTGTTTTCTTGAAACACCACCCCCAATGTTGTCAGCGGCGAGTTAAGTAAGTAAACTCAGCGGTTCCCCTTGAGATTCCAGCCGTCTGATACCCTCAAGGAACTGACGCAGCCCACCTGGACTCAGAGTGTACGGTCAATCTTATAACCTACAGGGAAATGAAGGGGGGGGGGGTTAAGAAATACCTGCGTGTCCCTTTCAAGTTGCCTGCAGCAGATTCCGACGCTGCTGCTGATGACGCCTCGTACTCATACCCAACTAATGCCGTAATCATGCGTGACCGCTGTATTCAGGCGAACCACGGGAAAGAATAAAAAGTTCACTCATAATTTAACCCGGTTCTTAATTGAAACTTCCGACACGTAAACTTTATCGCGATGACCTAGGGTACGGGTACTACCGTGGTGTGGGGCTGGCGTGCTCTATGCTGTTCCTTAACTTTGTCAGTGAAAGCACGCTTCACAAAGCTCATGAACATGCACCGACTAAGCTACTGAAAGTTGGTAATATTTTGATGACGGGCCATCACCGCCCATAGGTGATCACCAATGTCAACAAGACGTTGAAAGACTTATATGCGGGTCTTCTTTTGCCTTCTCTCGATGCCGACCGACGCCCGCGGCCTCCGAATACAACACGGGTCTGGGTATCCTTGGCACAGATAGAAAAAGTCACAAGCCTGCATTTATACCGTCCCTTCGGAAATCTTTTCTTACGAGTGCAACAAGGAAAGCCGTAATGGGGGGTTTCTCTGGAGAAAGCGATCGCTCAAGCGGCGCCTAATGCGACCCGCTGTGGTATGAATACGGTCCAATCTCGTCTCTGTCTTATGGCTTTAGAAGTGAACAAGGGTATGAATAATACCATGTATACACAGAATACACATGGACGGTGTAGCATTTCGCATTATTGTGCAAACTGCTACAAATGGAATAATACGGGGATTAAGGGACTGGTGGCGTGTTTGCAACACACGATCGGACGCGAGTGACCACCAGGGGCTGTGATGACCACCGTGGATGTGCTGGACATCCCTCTATCTCGCTGGCCTTGCCATTGGCGCTATCGTAGAAGAAAATAGCACGGGGGACTGGTGAAGGGGGGGGGGGGGGGGGGGGGGGGTTCTTTGACCCCTACTCAACTCCATCAGCATTTAGAGAACTCGTAAAACTGCCAGCATATCCCTTGAGAGTGAGTTACGATTGTTAATCGAGGTTGTTGAACCATCTCCCAAAATTATTAATATCCAATAATTTAGTATTGATATGACCCAATAAATTAGCATTGATATGACCAGTGTTCATTTTTTCTAACATGCAAATGGTTTGTATGTATCCCCCTCAATTAACACCTGCCGAAACAGATTGAAACAACTAGTACTGCTGAAGCTCAACTACAAACACATTTTCAATAATACTCGTCATTTCTCTTGTAGGAGCGATACGACCCCCCCCCCTTGTTAAAGCAGCCGGTACCGGCTGCGCGCACATTAGTTTGACATAGAATTCCTCGGGACCGAGTGCCAAAGTTCCCAAGACTGAAGTTGATGCATCTTTTAGATAGCGCCCTCTACCGTGACTGCCATGACAGCTTGACCACGCTTGCCAATCTCAAAATATCTGACAAAGACTACGGAAAGAATGACTGTGGTATACCTACTTCTATAATAAAGGGCTTACAATTTGATTACAATTTGAAATGAATAAATAGAACCAATTCCATCTTAAAACAGTGAATTAAATACCGGTATTAAATTATGACTCAATTATTCCTAACACCAACAAGCAAACACGAAACAAACAACTGAATCGAAGCTGAGAACATTTTGCATCGATATTTTTTTGGGTACAGTCAATATAAACGCCACACCAATTGTGAAATACCGAAATTGAAATTTGTTTACCACACGTACACCTGTACCCCGACGACGGTTTGTACCGGATATCCTTGTTCACATACTGTCGGCTGTGGTCACTTCGTTCAGGCGGCCCAGGTGCACCTGCTAAAGTAATTTGCTACCTCCGCAAGCTAAATGTACATGGGTCACAACTGGCAACTATGCGAAGGATCTAAAGGGATGCTTGGTTTAGGCGAGTTATGTGAAGTATAATGTTCCTGTTATACCCCTCACTTGTCAAAGCCGCGTCTTGTGATTTTCACGGCTGAACTTTTTGGTGGAATTTCGCGTAACAATTAATTAATGTACGAGGACTGGTGGGAATTGAGTGAGATGAACCCCAATAGTCTATATAGCTTTAAGGGCTGAGGCATGCCGTGGGATGGAGGGCGCAAAAACAGGTCAAAAATACAAATATAATTGACGTGCAATCAGTCATCTACCGGTTCGTGAATTGAAAAAAAAAGCACTGCGTTACAAAATCGATGTACGGAAGCTTTTTTCCTTTGCCTTTTTATCATTTTGGACCCGTGTAATTGAAGCTGCAGTTGGGGATTAAAATCATTTGCCCTTGAGCATTGAACTGAGTTGCTATGATGACTGACAGCCAGTGTTGTAGTACTCGTACTCGGTACTCGTACGTTTTTGTAGTACTCGTACTCGTACTGGTACTCGAATGTCAAAGTACTCGTACTCGAAATGACGGTACTCGTACTCGGGTAGCCTTGTTCAATGCGGTCTCTCGGCTTTTTGTCGAAGGGAGATAATCGGGCCCTGCACCACAATCAACGCGGCTACGTGCGTGTACCGCCGACCCTTGTCCGTGCGTGTACCGTACCACCGACCCTTGTGCGTACGAACGGTTTGGTACTAACACAACCAGCAAGCACAAACACGTGAGTACGGACTGTACGCATGGTGTAATAAGGCAGTAAATGTAGGCCTACTATGTTCTGCGTGTGGGTACGTACGTACGTACGTGTGGGGGATATACGCGCCGCGTGGCCTGTCGAACGCGGACTAGCTCATGCATGTACATGTACTGTGTGTGCATGGCTGTTGTACGAGTGGGTGTGTGTACATGTACGTGCGTACGTACATGTACAAGCATAGCCTCTCGCTGTACAAGTTACTTTCTCACTAGCAGCGTACGGACATCATTATGTGCACGCAATTATGCCTTGCCAAGTTGATTAGGGATTTTCTTATAGGCGATTTTTTTTTTATCGGCGAATCGATAAGCCCAACGCCTTGGTCAAGGCTAGTACTCGGGTAGCAAAGTACTCGTACTCGACATGTCGAAATTGTACTCGACCATCAAGGTACTCGTACTCAAAAAGCAGTACTCGGGGGGGGGGGGGGGGGGGAATGGTACAGCTTGACTTACCACGGCCTTATTTTATCAGTTTGAAATGGTTGATTGGCTTGTGGAGAAATCAAAGTTTCATGATTTTTCTCTGTGCATGTCCGGACAACACATTTAACAGCTAGCCGTGAGTGAGTCTGTATATCGGTCTGACTGGGCCTGGGCCAATTATACACAATAAACCATTTGCCGTATGGCCGTATTCGGAAATACAAGTACTCTTACTCGTACTCGGAAGTACAAGTACTCGTACTTGTACTCGTACTCGGAAGTACCAGTACTCGTACTCGGAGACCTGTTCTTGTAATCGGAGGTACAAGTACTCGTACTCGTCAACCTAAGTACTCGGCAGTACTCGCCAGGTAAACGATTCCAATCATCATCGCGAGAGGGGGGGGGGGACAAGGGGGCGCTTGCCTCCCCCCCCCCCCCCCGGAAAAATAAAGAGGGGGGGATTGATAAATATAATGAAAAAGTTAAGACATTTTTGGGAAAAATTTGCTTTGCCCCCCCCCCCCCTGGAAAAATCCTGGCGACGCCCATGATTCCAATCCCCAATTGAAGCCCTTTTTCACAACATGAAGGATTTTACACAGTTTACATAAACAACTTCTTACATCTTTGGTGTGGAGCAGTGGAGTCCATCGCTTGACCTAGTCTATATAATATCATCAAGGGGTCGACACAATATCACCAACATTACCTGCAGCTGAAACCACCTTGTTCAAGAAAGGGACACGACATGCAATTTCAGATTCCGTCCATATACAAATCAGCACACATATTCATTCTTCATGAGAACAACCCTCGATAGGAACAGCTAACCATCTGAAACAACCACGCAAAGCTTCATTCAAGCCCCACCAGTAAAATCTCCCCTTAAGAAACTGCTCACCGACGCACCTCCTGTTAAAATTCCCACGAGGAAGTATCATGGAGGAAACCCCAACAAGATAACAAAGTAATTAAAAGGCAAGGGAAATTGAACAACACTCATTATAGGGGTTTGGGGTTTAGGCCAATGATAAGGAGTATCTGCACAACTAAAATTTTTCAAAATTTACTTCGTGGATTTATTTTAAAAAAAATTAGACGGACACTTTTTGTGTGACATAATACAATAGGAAGGAATTGTGATAATATTGTAACAAAAAAACGTACGGAGTGGAAAGATATACATGTATATACATGTATATAACAAAATCTAAGTTCCTCAATATACAGTAACTATATACACCTATGTGTATATTATTGACCACCTTTATTCGAATAATGCATTGCTTCACTGACTGAACTGATCCAAATTAACTAAAGCTACTACAAGTATTACAGTAATCATAATCATCGCTGAACTAATTTGAATTGGGGGTGCATGGCTAGTATAACGACAACTATCCCGAGTTCCCGACAGACCACGCCTTCGTCCCGGACGGTAGCTAGGATTTTTTTCAGGCACCCGGCCGCCACATCTCAGAAATTAATTCCCATCTCCTCACATCCGTTAGATGTAGAACCATCAGATACTCCTTCCATAACCATATTATTAAATCAATAGGCTATACAGTCGACTCCTGTTGATACAAACTCAGTCTGACTTAGCAAAAACGTTTGTCGTATCGGAATTTTGTGTCACTAGGAGTATCAGTCCAGTTCATTTTGCCCACGAATGCACAGTCGGACCGATGCTTCGTTAGCTATGACCGGAATTCGTCTTAGCAAAGTTTGTATTGACGGGAGCTGACTGGATATATTTTAATCGAGTGGTTTTATTCATTATCCAGTTCCCTTCTATTTTGCCCTCCTTTTTATACACTTTTTAATTACTGTTCCATGTTTATTATCCTTTTTACTTTCTCATTTGTTTTTCAGTCTTACATGCATTTTGTCTTATCTTGTCCTGTTTTATCTTGTCCGTCATGTAATGCATAGGCGTGCCCTTTTTTTACGAAGTTTTGTAAAGACTGACTTTTTCCATTCAAATGCCCTTTGTTCAACGGCTGCCCCCCCCAATAATTTGTAAAGAGTGCCCTTTTTTACGAAGTCCCCTTTTTTCTGAACAAGTGCCCTTTTCAAAAAAGAAGTGGTGCCTTTTTTTCAGAATTTCGCACCGTCGTCCTGAAAAGCACCATATATTGGCCCTTTGTGTCCAAATTGTCGGTTTTGAACAGCGCCCCCATCAACAGATGGTACCAGCCCCCCCCCTAATTTTACTTACAAATGTGCATATATTTTATATAGTTTGGTTTAATTTCTCTTGTTTATTACTAGTCTTTTTAATGTTCATGTTTATGTTTATTTGAATATTTGTAAATTCTGATGTAATTCAGCCCTTGGGCTGCCATGTCAATCTTTTTATCAATAAACCATTTATAATTATACCCAGGTAATTCCTTTTAAATCACTACAAAGTATACAATATACCATGTACGTCAGGGAAGAGAATTCCCACACAAGGGAACTATATTTATTTGGAGGAATTGGCTATTAAATACAAAACATATATATTTTTCATCACTTGAAATAATTACATGCTGTAAGCATTCTATGGAGTCCCTTCCCCTCAAATCAACACTGTCTTTTTCAGTCGACTGTATATAATTGTCCCACATAATTCTGGCGTATATCTGGCATTCATCTTTTGGTTATGTACTGAAAACAGCCTTTTCTTTTGGAAATGGTAAGTAAAACAGGAGAATTAAATTTCATGCAGTGTTATACATAAAGAAAAAATGAGCTTGGCAATATATCAGTTGAAAAAAAAACACTCACAGCAAATTGTCTGCATTTAACCTTGACCTTCTTTTGTGAAATTCAGTCATCCCAATGCTAACCTCAGCCACATACCACAATAATCGGAAACACAGATGACCAAATAACCTGGGCATATTTCCAGAACTTGGCTGAAAATAGTTTGTCAACAGATTCCAACAACAGACCTTCCATCGCTCATGGTTAGTTAAAGTGGAATACACATACTGTACAAAGAGGCAGTTCGGTGGAAATCAGGAAGTGCTTCCAGCAATGTCATGATGGTTATCATAAAAGGAACTCCAGACCTGCTATACTTTTTAAGCATTCCAACAACAATTCTGGTGAAAACCAACTACAAATTTTTAACATATCTTAAAGGCTTAAAGACGCAAATGTTGAGTTAAAGGAGGAACTTGGATTTGTCTAGCCCCTCTTATCCATACCTAAAGGGGGGTGTTCATCATTGACTGGAAGTCAGGATAATCCATGGCCTACGCTTCTGGTTGACCATTTGCTTGTTCCCCCACTTTGTCCGCCAGCACAAGATGAAGTACAGAATGTTGGTACGATCAGATACACGCATTAAAGGGAATATATAGCTTGAGGTGAGGCCAACATTTAGTTTGAAGCTATAGTACAGCTAAAGGAGAGCACCTAACTGCATCATAATAAATCTGATGCTCTCCACATCCATTCCATTATTTTTTTTGTATCTAAATGAGAAAAACATCAAAGGGGGAAGCAGGTGTATTTCTCCGCCTCCTATCAACACAATTTCAATAGGCCTCTGTATACTGATGACGTCACACTTTGATTATTTGTGCACTTTTTTAGTGGGCGCTGTGTTCCAATGGTTACGGTGTTCGACTCGTGTGCTGTGGTACATGGGTTCGAACCCTGACAGGGAACATGGTGCTTGTGATCTTGGACAAAGCACTTTACTAAGACTGCCTTTCTCCACCCAGGAGTATAAATGGGTACCTGTGAAGGTAGAGACTAAATTGCACTGATCTCGAGCTGCTGCAGAAAAAGTGGTCTCATTCCTGATGAACAGGGATAATAATTGTGATGCACATTTGATCATATACATATGGAGTTTGCGCAATATAAATGTCTAAATGATTATTATATATAATGGGGCTACGAAACCGCCATACTCACCAGGCACCCATAAGAAATCACAGTGTAAACAAAGTGTGATGTCATTAGTGCAAAGGCGTAATTTGGTAATTATATAGAGTATCGAAGTTTGACATCAACTGTCTTTGTTCTGGTTCACCAATGGTTCCCGCGCTGTCTTCACACAACACACTTTGGTACTCTATAACGCTTGAATAAATCCCTGTCATCTGATTGGTGGGTTGCTGCACGTCATTGAATTATACACGTCCCAACCCATAGCCTGGCCGTGCCGCAAGAATAACAATTCCATCCACTGCACGGTCACACTATTGATGGCGCTATAACATGGCTCTAATATGGCCTTGATGACCAAGATTCATTCAGGTGTTGTATAAAACAAATAATGAAGGTTTCATATTCATGCAATGGAAAGAATAATTCCACTAGGAATTATTATTAATTTAATAATAGGAACATTCCATCTGTCACCTCATGAAATTATACGCCGATTACCACTGCACCCATAAACATTTCAATTTTTGTATAACATGTCATTCTCTATTAAGAAGTTTCAATGATGCACTTACATTATACAACAACAAAAATGTGTGGCTGTGTGGCTGTGGCCCCTGATTAGGTTTTCAATCTAAAAATTTGTAAAAATTCTCTTACAAATCAATTAGGTTTCTGGTACAAAATATGTATACATATTAATGACTGGCTTCTGATTCTAGCTTGATTTTTGTCATAAACATATAATTGTTATTCTGTGCATATTGCAAACCTTGCATACTCCTCTGCAACTGACAGGCACTCCCTGACCTTTTGTCGACCTTTGCCCTGTGACCTGGCAAAGGTCATACTACCGCCACCCTTGCCCTGTAGCACCGACATCACAGGACCCATCCATGCATTGGCTGACAGCCTTCCCTTGGTCTTGACATGTAAAGAAACAACAGCACACAAAACAAACCAACAACAATTGTGTTTAAAAACTCCATGACTGATCCAAGGTATGAAGAAATATTCCTGTTTCAGTATGTAAACATTAGATACAAATAAAACTTACATGTTGTGGAAACCTAGTGAGTATCAATTGTTAATTGTTGACTGAGGTGATGTGGGATATGACGTTTTGTCAACACCCAAAAGGCACATGGCACCCTCGGCTTCGCCTCGGGTGCTATGCATCCAGGGAGGGGGGGGGGGGGCGGTTGCATAAAGCTCAGTTTGTTTTTCACAAAGTTTTCAGTCTGAATTTGTTAGGAGGTAATGGTATTTCCTTTGCACTGCTACCCATTTGCAAATCGCTGTGCCAAGCCCAATGCAGTGCACTTAATATCAAGATTGTGTCAGTGTAAAACTACATGTAGTGTGCATTTTTTGCCCATATTTGCAGAAAAGGCGGGGGAGCTGCATATTTGAGGAAAATACTCAATTGCAAAACATAGTTTTAACAACATTTCAAATATCCCAATGTAAGTTATATGTAACATCCAATTACGTAACTTTCAATTGACCATGTTAATCTCTACAGTTGCATGAAATATAGCCCATGAGTCCATTCTCCTATGTGTACTAATTGACATTGTGTACAATGTCAATGCCCCTGAGATAGATAAATAACAGTTGTTGCAGAGAAAATCCTTTAAACCTTCCAAAGTGAAACTGTTTTTCTATAATTTGATTTTGGTTTGGAAGATTTCTTTATCAATTTACTGGGTTATAATTCTGGGGTGAACTAATCAACTGGTGGCAAAATGAAGTCACAGAACATATATGATGGTGGGTTTCAGCGATTTCACTCTGGTCAGTTTTGCTTTTTAGATGTTTATTCCGGGACTCCATCTCAGTAGTGAGTACAGTGTATGTAGAAGGTAGTCCATATATGGGCTACATGAAAAATCATTCAAGAAAGTACGCCACACAAACTGTTGAGGGCTGATTACAGAACATTTTATCTAATTGTTTCTCCTGAATTTGTAACTATAGTTGTACAAAATATTTGCAATAATGCATAGCTACACCAAGTTTAGCTGCGCAACAAGTTTGTTGCATAAATCATATGCATGATTTATAAGTTACTAAACCTGAAATCAGTTGCAGGTTTGACAGGGACAGATTGATACCAGTGGCTAATGATCAGGTGGCAGGCTCACCTTGGGAACCATGCAGATGGCAGCCACATCGTCCTTGCAACCACTGATCAGCATGAGAGGGGTGTCTGGTAACATCTTGGCTAGCTCCTTGGCAATCTCAAGTAGTAACTGAGCAAGTGTAAAATACCGGTAATAGGATAAACTGGCATCTCCACAATCACATACCTTATCAAAATTCTTTAAATTGATGAAACCCAGTTTAAAAAAACATTTACAAGCTCCTTAATTTAGCATCTCTTCTTAGTAACCCATTTGTCACTCTGTCAATTGAGCTGTTTTATCTGTAGTATTTTCTTTAATATAAATACTATTTTATTCCCTGTGACCAGTGTCTATCTTATTGTCCATTATTTTGTTTCTATCTCTTGCTCTAAAATTGTCAATGTATACTTAAAAATAACAGCGTTGCTGTTGAAACCCCTCAGCCAGAGTCAAGTTATCATCCGGAAACCATTTACCTTTAACTCAACGTGGTGACCTTGACCTTTGGCCTTTGACCCCAGAACCAGTCCCAACATGCCTGTACCAATGGGAAACCCCCTACCGAAGTTAGACACCAACATTTCATTTCTAACTCAAGTTATCATTCGGAACCATTTACATTGAACTCACCACGGTGACCTTGACCTTTGACCTTTTGACCCCAAAACCAATCCCAACTTGCCTGTACCCAAGGGCAAACCCCTACCTCAGTCAGACACCAAAATCTCATTTCTAACTCAAGTTATCATCCGGAAACCATTTACCTTTAACTCACCATGCTGACCTTGACCTTTGACCTTTTGACCCCAAAACCAATCCCAACTTGCCTTCTCCCAAGGGGAACCCTCTTCCAAAGTTAGACACCAAAATCGCATTTCTAACTCAAGTTATCATCCGGAAACCATTTACCTTTAACTCACAATGGTGACCTTGACCTTTGACCTTTTGACCCCAAAACCAATCCCAACTTGCCTACTCCCAAGGGCAACCCTCTACCAAAGTTAGACACCAAAATCTCATTTCTAACTCAAGTTATCATCCTGAAACCATTTACATTTAACTCACCACGGTGACCTTGACCTTTGACCTTTTGACCCCAAAACCAATCCCAACTTGCCTACTCCCAAGGGCAACCCCCTATCAAAGTTAGACACCAAAATCTCATTTCTAACTCAAGTTATCATCCGGAAACCATTTACCTTTATCTCACCATGCTGACCTTGACCTTTGACCTTTTGACCCCAAAACCAATCCCAACTTGCCTTCTCCCAAGGGGAACCCTCTTCCAAAGTTAGACACCAAAATCGCATTTCTAACTCAAGTTATCATCCGGAAACCATTTACCTTTAACTCACAATGGTGACCTTGACCTTTGACCTTTTGACCCCAAAACCAATCCCAACTTGCCTACTCCCAAGGGCAACCCTCTACCAAAGTTAGACACCAAAATCTCATTTCTAACTCAAGTTATCATCCTGAAACCATTTACATTTAACTCACCACGGTGACCTTGACCTTTGACCTTTTGACCCCAAAACCAATCCCAACTTGCCTACTCCCAAGGGCAACCCCCTATCAAAGTTAGACACCAAAATCTCATTTCTAACTCAAGTTATCATCCGGAAACCATTTACCTTTATCTCACCATGCTGACCTTGACCTTTGACCTTTTGACCCCAAAACCAATCCCAACTTGCCTTCTCCCAAGGGGAACCCTCTTCCAAAGTTAGACACCAAAATCTCATTTCTAACTCAAGTTATCATCCGGAAACCATTTACATTTAACTCACCACGGTGACCTTGACCTTTGACCTTTTGACCTCAAAACCAATCCCAACTTGCCTACTCCCAAGGGCAACCCCCTACCGAAGTTACAACCCCAAACAACATTTCTAACTCAAGTTATCATCCGGAAACTAAGCTGCCCGGACGGACGGACGGACGTCCGTTCCAGCCAGACGGAATTGTGGGGTGATAGCATTGTGTTCCCATTATCCCTTTTTCTAAAGATTCCCTTCTGGGGTGATGTTTTTCTATTGTGAAAAAAGTGGGGTGATGTGTCCTGAAAGGAACATCACCCCACAAGGGTGGTATGGTCAGAACGGACACACACACATCCGGACGGACGGACGCCCTAGGCGATGACAATACCCCTCGAGCCTCTCGGCTGAGGGGTAAAAACTATATACAATTGTGTTCAGACATATCCATACCAGATTAACCTCTCAGACTCACACCTGAACTTCATAAAATGATTAACGGTCATCCAGTAACTTGTGGATTATTACTTGATGTTGTCAGGAATGCACGATCCAAATGTTTTATTTGTCAGAGTTTCCATTTAAAAAAAATAATTCTCACTTTATCACTCGATCCTGTTCAAACCTCTGAGGGAAAATCATCATGCAAAGGAATTGCATTGATCCCTACCAAAAACAAAACATGTGGTTTCTACATTTGGTAATGGTAACACAAACAACTCAACTGCAAATGCACTCACAAATCTACTGATCAGATTGATGCAGCAGCAGTATTAAGTAACCTTCAAAAAGCAACAACAATTTCAATGGTTATTGTATTCTATGAAATTTGAGTTTCAATGATTACCTTTGAGTTGATTTCATTTGTGACATTTCGGACAAGGTAAGGTGGGACATTGGCATCAGAGGATGATTCTTGGTAGTCAGAGTAAAGGCTTCCAACAATCTACAATTGAAACAAAAACTCTGTCATTGTAAAATAGATAGTGTCGGTTTGGCTATAATATATTAGTGCATTTAATCAATGATTAGGAGTACTTCATGTTCATTCATGTTTCATTCAAATGTAATATTACTTTTAATTCACAGTTAATCCCAGACCACTTTACATCACTGCTCGCTTTCAATTGTTCGAAAAACATGGGGTTGTTTTAGCTCAACTCTATCCACAAGTAAAATATATTGCATTTCCAGCTTTTCATGCTTCTTCGTGTTCTGGGGGGTGGGGGGGGGGGGGGGGGGGAGAAGGCAGGGACATATAGAAGACATTTGGTTATACAATGATAATAGATAACAGCTGTCCAATTATGTCACTGGTAACTCTGAAACTGTGGGTGCAGAATTGGGGGTGCTGTTGGGGTGCAGAATTGGCGAACTATTTGCACAGAATTTTCCGTATTTTTCTTCCTGGTGATGCTGTCTCGTTCAAAAATCAAATTTCTGATCTCGTCTTTGGAACAAGAGAGAAAATTCTTCTTTGAAGGCGACATTGTCATCTGCCAACATTATTACGGTGAAATTACAGCGCAATTTGTACACTTAAAAAAAGCAGACAAGCAGTGATGAACGATGAAAACAACAATGACGGTTGTAGCAGAAATAGTGCTTCACTGTCCCACATGGCATATCTCACAGGAACATACATCAACTTGCGTAGTACCAGCGTAGCTACAACCTCATACCTGAGGTCACACTAATCTAATATAAGTTACGCGGTTCGACACTTCCAACAGCGGGAAAGATCAAGGTAATGTACCATGTGTCACATGATCCATCTCGACCAATAAAACTTGACAATCTTTTACCGTGGTATAACAATATCTTATGTAGCACAGTCCACATCCATCTCCGCGTAACAGGCTATTCCAAGATGCGAATGCCATTTCAGCTGCACACGCACTCGTGGAACGTGGAAAATGCAGTGCATCTGTGTCCCATATACCCTTCAGCCTCGTGGCATGTGGGACGCAGATGCACTACATTATTCTGTGTTCCAATCGAGCTCGCGGGATGATGTATAGGTGCTATGTTCCATCTAAAGCTACATCTGAACAAATCAAATTGGATAAAATGACATATGTTCAAGTTGCTTGCCTGTTTGACCTTTGACCTCTCTGCCATCTTCTCCGTTTGTTTAACCTTCTCCCTCATGGCATGAATTTGTTGATTAATAGTTTCCTTTCTCCGGGCTTCTATCCAGGTGGTGTCTAAGGTTGTAGCAAGTAGATCCAGGGATTGTTTCACATTTGTAATTTCCGCTATGGTGTCACTGCACAACAGTGATTTCAACTGTAAGAAAGAAGAGATGTACGGCAATGCAATTAGGATCATATTTTGTTCTTATTAACCTGTTTTACTCTCGTTAAAAACAACATGTTTGCAGTGAAGAATAGGCACACATTTTTGAGTCATTGGATTGGAAAGTCATATTTTCTTTTTTTATTCAAGGCTTGGTTCAGTTGCACTGATATTCAAAGTCGAGGAAGTAGTACGAAAGACAAGGGCACCATTCCTGACAGCATTCCGTGATTCAACCACACAACTCCACTTGTAATAATTATTTGTACATGGTAAAGCAATTAGGCTCGTCTTTTTCTTCCAACAAATGCCAGTGAAATGTATCACTAACGCTCTCTTAGTCTTAGCCATCCTCAAGATAATTATCATGATTTTTAAAGCATTGCATTTTGTACAACTAAATCTGAAACCTCCGAAAATTGCACATGTTGGATTTTATCCCCTGGATGTTCAAGAGCAGATGAGGGTACCCGTACCTAACTGGCCATGTGCTAGCGGGCGGCACAGTTGCATATCATCTTGCGCAGTTGTACATGCATGCAGCACACACTGTATTAGTGTGACACATGATTTTTCCATGTCACAGGTCATTGCTTAACCTTTTATCCAGCCGGAAAAGGCTCTGATCAGTGTTGGCCTAGGTGTCGTAGAAACACTCCATTAACGACTGGTGAAAGAGATTGAACCTACGCGTGCGATTTTAACGTGCCATTTTCATCGACTTTTCATCGACTCTTCTTCCAAACTATGATTTAAATATAATGTCATATTGTGGAAAAAGTCGTTAAAGAAAATATGAAAATCGTTGAAAAATTCAAAAAGTCGGATTTCTGATTAAAATCGCAAAGTTTCATCTCTGCAGGCAGAACAACTAGGCTGCCCTACTGAGTAGGATGATAATTTACCTGGCTATCCAGCTCAGTTACTCGTTGTTGAAGGGTATTGGCGACATAGTCAGCTGATAGTGCATCATTGCCAGTGATGGCTGTGAGTCGACGGACACCCGCACTCACTTGCCGCTGAGCTGTGACGAGCAGCTTCTTAATATGACCAGTATTGCACACATGACTACAAATGCAAACAAATAATAGACATACTATCCATAAAAACCAAAACACACAACTTAGAATTCATTGAAACATCTTCACTTAGACTTCACAACCAATTTAAAAGTCAGCTGCTTACTGTTGCAAACCAAATTAATTGATGAAAAAACTTCTTAACTCTAAATGCTTTCAACAAACCATTAACTTTCCCTCAACAGTTTTGCATGGTTTGCTCTATGAAATACAAAAAAAATATCTTTGAAATCTAGCGCTTACTTTCCCCCACACAGTTCCACGGGATAATGCTTAGCTGCCGCACCCTCCAAAACCTCTGGAATGGGAACAGCTACAGAAACCACAGTCACAGGGTCAGTGTAGGCCTCCTCAAATACTGCCCTTACTCCCTCTGTGGTCTTGATGGTTGCTAGGGGAACCAACCCTCTGTAGACAGGATGTTTCTTAGTGATGATGTCATTGACAATCTGGGTCACTTGTTGCAGTTGCGAGTGGTCAAGAGCTGCCTGAAAATGAACAATAGACTGTTCCTGAGTGGGCCATCTACATCTACATCTACGATGGGTTTCATCAAAGCAGCATGTCCATGTTGATTTGTCTATGCTCAGAGCTAAATGGGGTCATCCACACAATTTTATTCATCTTAAATATTTTTCATGGTTTCATTTTGGTTTTGGAAATGGGGGAAACTCATTTCTTCAGTTTATCCAGCTACCTGGTGTCTGATTGCATTTCCTTTACATTTGTTTACCAGTTTGTACATAAAAGGTAATATGTATAACATTTGCTTTTGCTGTAATTTTAAAGGATGGATTTGGGGGTTTGAATTTGTTAAAATGGTAAAAAAACATTATGCTAATTTATGAAACAAAGAACAATGACGTCACATCATTGTTATTATTTAGTGAATTAGTTACATATAAAGCATTTAAAAGAACTGCAGTCCCTGAGCTACTACAGTGCCCATTGGTTAACAAAATGAGCTATGATTCCCTGGTTCGAATCCTGCCATGTCCATTTTTCCAACGACTTTTTTCTCATTGAAGGGCAAGAAGGAGCTCAAAACCTAAGTGTCTTACTGTGATTCTGTGAAATTACTTAATTATAAGAGTGGTAAGACATCTGCACTAGAAAGCAGGAGGTCGTGGGTTCGAGTCCCACCCGAGTGATTTTTTCCAACTTTCACTCGGGAGGTAACACACTGAGTATACAGTGTTTAAACGTTGGTGAAGGGCAAAACCTAATTTGGTACTTAATTATATTTAAGTAGCTTCACCCACCTCATGAAAAAAAATCTGCACGCCGCACGCCATTCGTCGGTTTTTTCCAATGCTGGTCGGCTTACCATCATTGGAAATCGATACAAAAATTCCACTTTTTTTGAAAATGAGAGAACACCAGGTGTCATGATTTCACAGGATGCTTGATGAGGCTATTATCCAGTCAATGGATGTATTTGATATTAATCTGGGCCCAATGTCATGGCTCTGCTTACTGTTAGCCAAAAATCTGTGTTTATTATACCGGAAAATACTGTGCTTATGGTTAAGCGTATTTCACAGGGAGGAATTTTGGCTTCTGCGCAGGCGTACAACCCTTAAATAAGGATTCTGTGCTTACAAGGTTTGTACAGAATTTTTCGGCTAGCGCAGTTAGCACAGAATGGTGATCATAAGCGCGGAATTCTGTGGTAAGTGTTTTTTTATGTTTGTGAATGTTGTATATTACCTTTGAGTACACAAGCAGTCCCATTTTATGTTAAACTAACATGCAGGGTTTCATTGAACCCAAGTAAGATTTGAGGCTTTGCATGGTGGAGATACTAATGAATAAAAGGTTCGCGGAAACACCATGTGCCAATAGTTTCTCAACTAACAGAATGGTTCTGAAAAGAACCAGAGGTATAAACTCGACGTTCCGGTCAGTATGCTCTGAAGACCGTCAGAGCATACTGACCGGAACGTCGAGCTTATACCTCTGGTTCTTTTCAGAACCATTCTCTTAGTTTGAGAAATTATTCGCACATGGTGTTTCTGCAGACCTTTCATTCATTCATTAAACCTATTGGTTTGTTGACATTTCTCACAGAGCATATGACTGAGTTTGACCGAGCTAATGGCAAACAATGTCCATGACAACTGTTGTTAAGTCACTTGATCAAATGGCATGATGACTATGAAGACATGAAGAAAGGCCCCATGAAAAATTACATAAAAAGTTTTAGATACAGGCCTGTTAAGAATAATAAAATGACGTGATCTTGCACACTGCATAGAACATAGGGACCTATCATGAGCATTGATTGCTGTGGGTGGGCAGCGCCTAAAACCAAACCCTAAGGGTCATTTAATAGTTTCTTAATGAAACTGGGTATGCCGAGTCACAATTGCAGGCCTACCTTTGCTGTGAAGTCAAAGCGTAGACGATCCTGGGCAACCAATGAACCACGCTGCTCCAGATCACCTAGGACCTCCCGCAAAGCAAAGTTGAGTATGTGAGTTGCTGTATGATTCCGCATTATCTTCTGTCTTCGTACCTAAAAACAAAGGAGAGATCATGCTGTTACCTCAAAAAGAACAAAACGTTGGTGTCAAAAATAAACACATGGATTATTGTAGATAACGATCAGGATGAGGTGCACAATGACTTCAACAAAACTCATAAAATCATGTTTAGAAACTTATATTTGTATTGATACAAGCAAAATATTTGTGGTCTTCTGAAGTGGAATGGTTTTCCATTCAGTTAAGTCCCTCAAAAACATAGCATAGTGTTCTCTGAGGACTTGGGAGAAAGAATTCACAAGCTTACTCGGAAGGGAATCGAACCCACTACTTCCTGCTTTCTAGTGCAGATGTCTTAACACTCGACCCTTCAGCTTACCGGGGTTGGTTGGCTGGTTCAAATCAGGATGGGTACTGCAATCAATCATGATTGGAGACTTTTGGAGCGAAGTTTGGAATTGGGGATATACGCTTTTGGGTGTTTTTTTTTTAAACATTGGCATTGGAAACATTGGCATTAATTATTTTATGTCACCTTGTTTAGAAACAGCATGAGATTGTCACCAGGTTTAACAGTCTCCACTGCAGTGCCTACATGCAACACATAGCCAGCATACAATTGCACATTCTCCACCTGAAAGACTACTTCCTGTAGAATAAGAAACACAAACAATAGTGTTATATGTGGAATTAGATTATAACACCGCGCTCCCACTTAAATTGGGAAAAGGTGGATCAAGATCCGGCATTTTGGTGCGATCGTTATCTTACCGCAACGAAACCACAAGAAAGGTGGATCTGATCCTGATCCACATTATAACGGTTAGCGTTCCCACTACACACAATTGCCGGATCTGATCCACCAATTGGGGGATCTGATCCGTCAATTTGGCAAAAGGTGGATCAGATCCCCCAATTGGTGGATCAAGTGGGAACGGGGTCTAACATTTCATTTCTTTTCACCCTGTTTATGTGACATTTCAGAATTTCCAGAATGACCACTGGATAACTCTGGAGAGTACTTCACTAATCTTCACAATAACCATTTCAAGAAGCACTATGATCAGTCATACCTCAAATTAAAATGGATAACCCATAGTAACCTACATTCATTTAAATTTTTATAAACAATTTCAAGAAACTTACCGTGACCTCCATTCACTAAAATTCCATGGGGACAATGTGTGACTTGTGGTAAGTTATACATGTAATGAGTCTATTGGTTATCCAATAATACAAGTGTTGTTTGCGCAACATTTCAATTTCTTTTGACACATTTCACCAAAGTTTCACAAGGGGCAAATCTGTAACGTTGGAAATATATTATAGTAAAACTTATGCAGTCATTTTAGGTGGCATAAGTTACGGCATACAAATAAAAAAAACACTATGCACTGCCACACAATTCCAAGGAGAGTAGGTCAAAACTATTTCAATAAAGAAGCTGGAGCTAATTCAATGTCTTTTTTGCGACTGATACTAAATCATACACAAACAGTCGAACACGTTTAATAGCATTGATTTGAAGTAAACTGTGCAGCTGAACAACAGCTCTGCTGTGTAAATTCTGCACATGGCATATATAAGTTACCGTACACACTTGCGTGAAATTGGATGCTGAAGACAGAGCCAACTCACCTCATTTTTGACTGAGTTCAGATGCCCCTCGTCCCACTCTTGTCCCCCTTGCTCGGCATAGAAATTGGTACAGTCTAAGACAATGCCGCATTCTTCACCACTGCTGACCACACTAGCAAATCCCTTGTCTGTTTTCAGTGCCAAGACCCGGGCAGGTAGTGGAGGGAATACTACAGAGACAATGTTGACATCAATCAAATATGACCTGGGTCATATAGGCCTAGTGGTTAACAGAACAGCTGTGCTATGCATATGCAGATGGACCCGGGCATGTCATCACTATACACTTATGAGGCCCCCTTCAATGGAGAAACCATTGTGCACGCTATAGGGCTCGCTCAATGACGGCCATCTCTGTAGGAGAACTACAGCTGCGAATCTTACGCAATCAAGTACGCATTGCGCAGTGTTGAAAATGTTCCAAACACGCGCGCTTGTTGCTGGAAATGTGTTCGAATTATGATGCAGCCAATGCGCGTTATGCAAGTTGACGCTCAAAATGCCGATGCACGTGGACGTTCTGTAGGAAATGACATCATTTGAACGAGACCTATTGTACAAAGTAGCTGTCATCACTATACACTCATGAGGCCCCCTTCAATGGAGAAACCACTGTGCATGCTACTGTACAAAGCAACTGCCCCATGACAAATTATCTGAACAGCAGCAAACACAATGCATTAGCCATTGAAGGGGGCCTCTGTGATATAATTGATAGCATGCCCAGATTAGTCTATATCATTCTGATTATTTCAGCTCATTTTACAAAGGGCTGATAATACTGGAGAATGATGCTTGGTGATGATTGATGGGTTTAAGCCCATAGAAAATCTTGTCGATATTTAAATTTGCTGCCAAACCTGAACTGAGCCATTGTTTACACAAGAATCTTGAAAACTTGTTAAACTGCACAGAACTTGAGAGTTGATTTGCAGCAGTAGATGTTACATCTGGTAATAATGTTGCCAACGTAAGGGTCATCACTACAAGCCTTCATGTGTTTCTAGATGGCCCTCACTCATATCATCCCAAAATACTTAATTATTGTTGAAATGTTACTGTGAAGATGAGTAAAATTAAACCAAACTTTAAACTGCCTGGTTTTGAAGAATTCACCAAGAGTTTCACTTATTTAGGGCTCTGCTTTAGCAACGACTCTTCAACTACTGTAGAAATATTGCACAAACAGAAAGTTTTTTAGTGGTTCAAAAGGATTCTGTGATGAAAGGACTAGCAATGATTATCTAGGCTGGTGCTGTTAGCATAGAATGGTCAACAGAAGTGCAGAATGTCACGGTTAGCTGAGCCATGAAGTAGGGCCCAGTGCTTGAGTGCCTTACCATATTTTCCCGAGTCTGTGTAGCTATAGTCATACTTGGGAGAGTCATTAGTGAACTTGACTTTCTTCCTCTGTAAGATGCTGAGGTCGATTGCATCCAAGCGGATCCGTGGCAGTTGGCCAAGGTTCTTCATGCCTCCTTGAGAAGTTACCTGAGAGATGAAGGAACATCAAGTACATTATGACGATTCAACTATGAATTGAATGTACCAACGCTAGTATCAAGGGAATAATCAAGACTGCTTGAATGATCAATATCAATACAAGTGGAAAAAAATCAATATTGTAGTAACATATAACTAGGAATATAAACAAATAAGTACCTATGTGAACATAAATGGTTAATAACAAAATCAATGAAACTATGAGTTGGGATATCAATGTATGATTCTTGTTTTTTTTTCCATTCCATTTAAATTAATCATTGAAATTATCAAAATCAATTATCAACAAAAACATCAATGAAATAATCACTACATGGAATAAAAACAATAAATATTAATGAGATATCGCCAGAACCGCACCTGAATAATCAACACTTATATGTATGTGGAACACTAAATATAAATATCAATGCAAAAAGTAAATGAAAAGTCCGTCAGATTGTGCAAAATACAATCAATAGAGATAAATTCCTGACAGTGCTAATATCTGCACATGGTAGTGTGCAGATATTAGCACTGTCAGTTTACCTCGTATGCCTTTAATCTAGCCCCCTCATATCCCTCCATGTCAATCTGGATACCATGTCAATTCAGGTTACCTCATATGCCTTTAATCTAGCCCCCTCATATCCCTCCATGTCAATCTGGATACCATGTCAATTCAGTTTACCGCATATGCCTTTAATCTAGCCCCCTCATATCCCTCCATGTCAATCTGGATACCATGTCAATTCAGGTTACCTCATATACCTTTATTCTAGCCCCCTCATACCCCTCCATGTCAATCTGGATACCATGTCAATTCAGGTTACCTCATATACCTTTATTCTAGCCCCCTCATACCCCTCCATGTCAATCTGGATACCATGTCAATTCAGGTTACCTCATATACCTTTATTCTAGCCCCCTCATACCCCTCCATGTCAATCTGGATACCATGTCAATTCAGGTTACCTCATACGCCTTTAATCTAGCCCCCTCATATCCCTCCATGTCAATCTGGATACCATGTCAATTCAGGTTACCTCATACGCCTTTAATCTAGCCCCCTCATATCCCTCCATGTCAATCTGGATACCATCTAGCCCCCTCATATCCCTCCATGTCAATCTGGATACCATGTCAATTCAGTTTACCTCATATACTTTTAATCTAGCCCCTTCATTTTCCTCCATGCCAATCTGGATACCATGGCAATTCAGGTTACCTCATATGCCTTTAATCTAGCCCCCTCATATCCCTCCATGTCAATCTGGATACCATGTCAATTCAGGTTACCTCATATACCTTTATTCTAGCCCCCTCATATCCCTCCATGTCAATCTGGTTACCATGTCAATTCAGGTTACCTCATATACCTTTAATCTAGCCCCTTCATTTTCCTCCATGCCAATCTGGATACCATGTCAATTCAGGTTACCTCATATGCCTTTAATCTAGCCCCCTCATATCTCTCCAATGTCAATCTGGATACCATGTCAATTCAGGTTACCTCATATACCTTTATTCTAGCCCCCTCATACCCCTCCATGTCAATCTGGATACCATGTCAATTCAGGTTACCTCATATACCTTTATTCTAGCCCCCTCATACCCCTCCATGTCAATCTGGATACCATGTCAATTCAGGTTACCTCATACGCCTTTAATCTAGCCCCCTCATATCCCTCCATGTCAATCTGGATACCATGTCAATTCAGGTTACCTCATACGCCTTTAATCTAGCCCCCTCATATCCCTCCATGTCAATCTGGATACCATCTAGCCCCCTCATATCCCTCCATGTCAATCTGGATACCATGTCAATTCAGTTTACCTCATATACTTTTAATCTAGCCCCTTCATTTTCCTCCATGCCAATCTGGATACCATGGCAATTCAGGTTACCTCATATGCCTTTAATCTAGCCCCCTCATATCCCTCCATGTCAATCTGGATACCATGTCAATTCAGGTTACCTCATATACCTTTATTCTAGCCCCCTCATATCCCTCCATGTCAATCTGGTTACCATGTCAATTCAGGTTACCTCATATACCTTTAATCTAGCCCCTTCATTTTCCTCCATGCCAATCTGGATACCATGTCAATTCAGGTTACCTCATATGCCTTTAATCTAGCCCCCTCATATCTCTCCAATGTCAATCTGGATACCATGTCAATTCAGGTTACCTCATACGCCTTTAATCTAGCCCCCTCATATCTCTCCAATGTCAATTCAATTTACCTCATATGCCTTTAATCTAACCTTCTCATATCCCTCCATGTCAATCTGGATACCATGTCAATTCAGGTTACCTCATACGCCTTTAATCTAGCCCCCTCATATCCCTCCATGTCAATTTGGATACCATGTCAATTCAGTTTACCTCATATACCTTTAATCTAGCCCCCTCATATCCCTCCATGTCAATCTGGATACCATGTCAATTCAGTTTACCGCATATGCCTTTAATCTAGCCCCCTCATATTCCTCCATGTCAATCTGGATACCATGTCAATTCAGTTTACCGCATATGCCTTTAATCTAGCCCCCTCATATCCCTCCATGTCAATCTGGATACCATGTCAATTCAGTTTACCGCATATGCCTTTAATCTAGCCCCCTCATATCCCTCCATGTCAATCTGGATACCATGTCAATTCAGTTTACCGCATATGCCTTTAATCTAGCCCCCTCATATCCCTCCATGTCAAACTGGATACCATGTCAATTCAGGTTACCTCATACGCCTTTAATCTAGCCCCCTCATATCTCTCCAATGTCAATTCAATTTACCTCATATGCCTTTAATCTAACCTTCTCATATCCCTCCATGTCAATCTGGATACCATGTCAATTCAGGTTACCTCATACGCCTTTAATCTAGCCCCCTCATATCCCTCCATGTCAATTTGGATACCATGTCAATTCAGTTTACCTCATATACCTTTAATCTAGCCCCCTCATATCCCTCCATGTCAATCTGGATACCATGTCAATTCAGTTTACCGCATATGCCTTTAATCTAGCCCCCTCATATCCCTCCATGTCAATCTGGATACCATGTCAATTTAGTTTACCTCATATACCTTTAATCTAGCCTTCTCATATCCCTCCATGTCAATCTGGATACCATGCCAATTCAGGTTACCTCATATGCCTTTAATCTAGCCTTCTCATATCCCTCAATGTCAATCTGGATACCATGTCAATTCAGGTTACCTCATATGCCTTTATTCTAGCCCCCTCATATCCCTCCATGTCAATCTGGATACCATGTCAAATCAGGTTACCTCATATGCCTTTAATCTAGCCCCCTCATATCCCTCCATGTCAATCTGGATACCATGTCAAATCAGGTTACCTCATATGCCTTTAATCTAGCCCCCTCATACCCCTCCATGTCAATCTGGATACCATGTTCCTCAGCCACCAATGTTGTCAAGTCAAGTGGGAAACCATATCCATCGTACATCTTCCAGGCAACATCACCTGCAAATATTGAAACATTTCAGTATGAGTACTTCATGAAAGTAAATGAAAGTAAAGCTGTATTAAAAGCAGAATAACATCCATGACAAGTACTTGAAGTATAATTTAAGAAAAATGACAAACATCATGCCATAGAGTGCCACCCAAGCAAGGCAGTGACCAACTACCAACATAGGGCTAAACAGCAGATATGGAAATCTAGATGTTGCAGGTTTGAGTTCTACTGTTATTATTTAACTCTCTTTGCTCATCTGAAAATTGTGCAATGTACCTGACAGCTTAGATCCAGCTGGCAGTTTGGATAGACTTTTGGACAGGAATTTCTGGCCCTTTTTGAGAGTTTTCAGAAACTGGTGTTCTTCAGCAGAGATGATGTCCATGATGTGTTGTGGATCTTGTCTCAGTTCAGGATACATGCTACCCTGTGAGAATGCAATGTGGAATTCAATAAGATATTACATAATAAATATGATCGTCATATTAAAATATCCAAATCATTATAAAATAGTTTACTTAGTTGAACAGGAACTATGACATTGAATTCACTATGAAAGTATTCTGTTTTTCATGCTGAGTGGCATATAAGGCAAAACAGAAAATATATCAAAAATTCTTTTAAAAAAATGCCAAGATGTATGGAGATTTCTCCAATGTTTTCTTAATGTAATGATACAATTCACCAAATTACATGTTTTTATAAAGTGTACTAACATTAATAACAGGAGATGGATAACATTCTCAGTGGTAAAGAAATGTTTTTGTTTTAAAATCATGTTCTATTTAAAGCTGCACCCCCTGTGCTATTTTGGAGTTTCACCGCAATTTTGGAGTTTCACCGCAATATAGAGATTATTTTCTTCATAATTTTAAGTTGCCAATTTTCTAGAAATACAAAAGTTAGTCAATTTTTAATGAAACATTCTAAGAAAAAAATCTGTCCAAGTTTAGTTATGGAATAACTACTTTTCAAAATTTGATTTATTTGCAACCCAACTATAAGTCAGGTGGGTCTTTTTGAGAGTTCCAGGTGCAAATGTAACCCAAAGTAAAAGCCTTTGTAAAGGGTTGCAGACACCTACAAATTGAAACAAGTGGTCCACGGACCGCATGTGTCGCCCCTTTTTGTTTTGTGATCTTAACAAAAGTAAAAATGTGGGCATTTTTAAACGACCTGAAATGACCCCTAGATGACCTTTGACCTCCAATTTTGGAAGACTTGTGATGAACCCCCACCCAAGGATCACTCCAGCCAGGTTACGTGAAAATCCATCAAATTTTGTAGACAAAGAAACATTTGAAGCATATTTGAACTATTACCTCTATTGACCCCTACATGACCTTTGACCTCCGATGAGGAATTGTGTCTTTCCACCCAAGGGTCACTGCATCCAAGTTTCATAAAAATCCATAAAAGCGAGTAGAAGTTATGCATGTTTTGCACAAACTTAACCTAAACCTCTGTAAATTGCATCATAATTGACCTCATTTGACCTTTGACCTGAAATTTATTCCACATTAGCTTTGGTACTCAATGACCCTTGTGTCCCAGTTTCATGGAAATCAGTAGTCTAGGGGTTAGAAGTTGCATGGTTTGATACCCGATAACCCGCTGCAGCAATAACCCGCCGCCGCGAGAGGGCGCTATCACGACTAACCAATATTGCCCATGGACTTGTCAGTAGCAACGTGAATCTCCTGAAATCTCCCCCCTGAAAAATGGGGGACACTAGTGCGCATGCGTGACTTCTGCAGTCAATTACGGTTCATTTTCAGTCCCACACATACTACACATAACAAAAGAGCTGACCAGTGAAGTTGCACAAAGGTCTTACTGCCTCTTTTATTGAACTGGAAGAAATTTGAGAGTTTGCTTCGGAACTACTATACATTTTTGAATTGCGTGCTGCATATATTAGGCCAAACAGGTGCGCGCGCATTACACAACCAATAGGAGATTCCCTAGATGTTGCTACTGACAAGTCTGTGGACGATATTGGTTGGTCGTGATAGCGCCCTCTCGCGGCGGCGGGTCATCGCATATCAAACCATGCAACGTCTAGCCCCTAGACTAGGAATTCAGGGGCGTGTTTTCGCGACTGTGACCAGAAACATGTTTCGGCTTTGGTCATTGGTCGAGCGTTTTCGTGTCTTCGGTTGGCTGGAGTGACTGTTCCAAACAAAACCAAACCAAGGCCAAGGGTCGGTTACGAAGTGCATTTCAAGATGGCGGAAAGATAAATACCCAACATTCAACAAAAGTGTTGGGAAAAATAAACTTGCAATGCTTATTTTTAATACGTACATCGCAAGTTTGTACATTTTAAGTGGCCTGTAATAAAATGTCTACAACTAAAAAGCCCACAAGGTATTATCCCAAATTTCGCAGGGACTGGCGGCAAACACCTAAGATTTATCGATGATGTTGAAATGTCCGCCATGTTTGTTTACAACTTTTTGACACTGTTTTCGGTTCAGCGTTTTTGTGCGCATGTGCAAACATGTTTCTGGTCGCGGTCACGAAAACACGTCCCTGGTGAATACTTTGGCAATGAGAGTAATTTGAAAAACTGTAACATAAACTTTAACATTCGGTCATACGGTCATACGTTCGTACGCTCCACGGGTACTTCCGGGGTACCGTCCTGTTCAGACTTGTACTCCACAATTTTTTCCTTCGAAAAACAGTACCCCACAAGTGAAATACAAAAGAAGGGAAATAAAGGACGAACAATGCACCTACCCCACAAGTCTCATCCGTGAAGTCAGTCATACAGAATGTAGGACTGGCAAGTGTCTCCCGAAACATTCGTTTGGGTGACACAAAAAGGGAGTTTTGGTTAAAATAAAGACGTACAAATTGAAACGTCTTTAGGGAAAAAGATTTGAATATGTTGCAAAGTGGAGGGAGAGGACCTTTTCCGTCGAGTATATATCACAGAGTTATTTAACAGAAACCAAACTTGCCACTGCTTACAGTTTTTTATAACACATTGAGCAGCTTCAACTCCAAATTTGGTATTGTGTTTGCACAAAATGATTTGACCACTTTGGCATAATGCTGACTTACCAAGGAGTCTATGACCACCGGAACCAGACTAGCCAGTAACCCTGGAGGAGCGTGTAGTTTCTCAGTTGCATAGCGCACAGCTCGACGTACAACTCGCTTCAACACATATCTAGGGAGATGACAACCAATTATGATGAGGGGATGTTTTATCCATCCAACTTCTCACTACACTTTAGTTTTTCTCACAGGTCTGTCATTAACTGACTTACTTAAAACTAAGACAGTTGTGGACATGAAACAATGATATGAATTTCATGGGTTGCATGTGCGCTCCTTCACGAAACTTTAGATGTGGGAATATGCAAACAATGCTGACTGGGTGTTAGGAATGAACATGTATGTGGTTCAAAACAATCTGCGTGCATATTTGGAATAAAAAAGCGGTTCCCTCAAACACTGTGCCGTGATTGGCCACTACCCAAATGGGTAATTTAGCTCATAGACTGTGTACACACGTCTGGCAGATTGACTAAGTCTGGATTTCTGAACTCACATAAAAATAACATGTATGTGTACATTTTTAACATGCTGGTCTGGCAGTGATGCGTGAGGGCGCGCATTATACACAGCTCATATCTTGACTGTGCAGTGCAGTGTGTAGGCATACGTAAATATTGTATGTGTGCGTTTACTGAACAAACCAAGCGAAACCCAGACTTGGGCCAAGTCTAGGGGAAAGTAAGAACCTAGAGTTTTAGGGGGAGGGGGGATCAATCTCCCATACCACACCACTCCCCTCTTGCTGCTTGATCATGTTATACAATTTATCCAATCCACGTTTCCACCTAGGATCAAACTCACCCTCGTTTGAAATAATCTGGTTGCCCGCCGTCGGCAATGGCTACTGTAAGCATCCTAGCATGGTCCGCTACTACTCGGTAGGCTGTGTCGATATAGTCAGAGTCTAAAGCACCAGTTAACCCACTGTAAGGCCGGGAACCAGACCCCTGTTGCAGGAAGGTGGACAAATTAATGATTGAAAAACAAAAACTTTTGTGAACAGGACAACAAATATTGCTATGGAATCTGTCAACAAATACGCCTTCTAACAATGAGAATCATAACATCTATTATTAGGTGAGAGTAATTTAGTGACATTTCTTGTTGGAATACTTGTGTCCTAAGAAAGCATCTCTCTAGCCAAAAGTGCATACATGTGATATGCTTTATCATGTAGAGTCGATTATGAACAATCAGTTGAAACCTGATTGACTACACTGCCATTTCCACTGAGGGTTCAAGTTGACTTTGCCAAAGCAGCTTTTGCTATGTGAGTGTTCTCACTTGGCTCTGGTAAGTAAGCAGACACAATGCCCTTGACAGTTCCCGTTCACAGTCCTGGAAGGACTTTATGTGACAGGAATTATGTAGACACTTGGCCATGTACAAAAAAGGGATGTATGCCCTTTGTTAGATATCATGGTATTATTAACAGACGTCTTCTTGCCTACCGCAGATTTACATGTTGCTGTATTCTTACACGTGTCTGGCCTTCGTTAATGTACATAAATTGCCATTGATTGAAATTAACTGCTCTCTTTGGCTCTTATGGGTCGCCATACAGTGCCCTGAGCCACATATATGGCTTCTTACATTTTCAATGGCCTTGAGTAGCGGCAAGAATAAGTCAGTCTCATAGTTGGATTCAACACCTTGTAGTATCGCCACAAGCCGCTCTAGCCCCATGCCTGCATCCACATGTTGCTGAGGCAACAGCTTCAAGCTGCCATCTGTTTGTCTGAAAATGACAGGTGCATTTTCATCAGAGTATGCTTAAACAAAGCTAATCAACATTTTCTGACAAGAAGTTGTCTGCTTTTGAGTTTCATTTTTGAGCTAGTTTAGAAGGCATAGTTATTGGTTTCACAAATCATTAATGCCCATGGTCAAGATGTTCAAATGGATTATTGACATCTGTGGCAAACTTGTTGCTTCTGATAATGCAAAGCCACAAAACCGACAAACTGAAGAATATTGGAGACATGGAGACATTGGCAGATATGGAACCTTGCCTTCCACCCAGGTTTAAGTCCTACATCATGTAATTAGGTTTGTTAGTCCCCATGATTCAATTGGTTTTCCTTACAACTAATTGAGCTTTTCCACCCATTTCTAAAACTTGCATTTCTAAAACTGAAACTGCAATTTTCTTCATCACCACTTTCAAAATCAAAGTTCTTATAGATGCGCAGTGTTAAAGCATTAATTAAATGGATACCCACACTAAATTAAAAACAAAATAAAATAAACGAAATGTTCTGCTAAATCCTCTTGCTAACTACATGTAAGCATTTCAACATATCTTAAAGGGACACTGCATCCTGGAATACACCCAACTGGGCTACAAAACGCGTTTTGAACAAAATGATGGTAATGGGAAAGAACATTTAAAAGTAGGATATAAACATCTACAAACTATCCTTTAAACTAGAACGGCGAAGCCGCCATGGCTCGCTGTTCAAGGCAGGAAGGGAGGCTGAAGGTAGGGTTGGGGATGGGCATGATGGAGATCAGGATTCTCGTTGATGTGCCTAGGTGTAGGGGTCAGTTTTTAAATGTCAACATAAAAAGTCAACAGATTACCTAATAAATACATGTGTATATAGGTTAGCCGTCACTGTATTATGGGGGAGTTTTCCATTGTTAGGGTAATTAGGACCCAGTTGTGGATTTTTGCAGCCTCAACAGTGTCTTCTGCTCCCCATACTTGTATTACCATGGGAAAACTCTTGTGTAGTCGCCACAAATGCAGAACAAGAATGGGTATACATGTACATGTAGACACAGCACCATCACCACCTCCCCCAAACCTTACCCCATCCAAAAACCATCCCATCCTCCCCTAACCATCCCCACCCTATCACCTACACATCCCAACCCCACCCAAACTCCAATCCCTATCTCCTTCCCCGTACCCTCCCCTACCCCAACCCCCAACAACACCTACCCTATCTTCCCCTATCTGTCCTTACCCACCCTACACATCCCCACCCTAACCCTTACTCGAATTCCAATATCCCGCCCACCCCATTCCCCCACCCATACATCCCCACCTGACCCCATGCAGCCCCTACTCTGATCCCTATATATTGCCCCCTCCCCTTATCCAACCCCTACAACAACCCATCCCTACACATCCCCAACCCAACCCAACCCCTACTCCGATCCTATATCCCGCCCCCTGACCAACCCCCTCCTAACCCAACCCCTAAGTCCATGCCCATCCTCTCTCTACCTGTCTCCCCTACCTGTCTCTCCCTACCTGTTCCCACCCCACCCCTACAAATCCCCACCCCACCCCAACCCAGTATTCCAACCCCTCTCCCCACCCCACCCCACCCAAACCCACCCCGCCCCACCCATCCTAGCTCCCCTACTCATCCTACTCACACAAACCCTAACTCCAACCCTATCCCCCAACCCACCCCACCCCACCCCATCCCTACTCCAACCCCATCAACTAAAAGATCAAACCAGAAGCTCATGCACATCCCCAAAATGCAAAGTGTACATGTACATGTTATACCGGTATACAAACACATACATGTTAAACCAGTATACATGTACTTGTAACAATTAAAAACTTTAACATTTCCTTGAATTAAAGTTCCTCAATAAAATCATAAAATTTACTGCAATGATATGAACCTAACTGAACGGACGTTCTGACCATACCACCCTTGTGGAGTGATGTTCCTTTCAGGACACATCACCCCACTTTTTTCACAATAGAAAAACATCACCCCAGAGGGGAATCTTTAGAAAAAGGGATAATGGGAACACAATGCTATCACCCCACAATTCCGTCTGGCTGGAACGTCCGGACGGGCGCCCGGACAGACGGACGGAAATTGGTATTACATAGGCTCGCATCTGCTTCGCAGCTCGCCAAAAACTGGGCGCTGTTGTAGTATTCTTGAGTTATTCGTGCGAGAATTACTTTTGGGGTCCACTTTTGCGACCCCAAAAAGTCGGGCTGTCGTGCTAGTTGTGATTCCAGCTGTAAGGGTTCGCCTTTTGCGGACGTGTAAGAAATCACATTTTGTGCATTGGTGATTGGTCACCGCTATTTGTGAGCACGGTGCTGTGTATGTGTGTAATACTAGACACACACAACGTGTATCGTACATTGTACATGTATGAAAATGACGTACATTGTATCATACTCCCTCGTATTCGATGTAAACAATCAGGGGATTTTCTTTTCTTTTCTCGGGAACTGTAAGACATTAGGTTGGTTTCCTTTCAACCACGTGTTTGAAATAGGATAAGTAAACAATCCAAAACATGAAATTTTCGGTGATTTCAGGACGCAGTGCCCCTTTAGGTTAAAGGTAGAAATAAGCTGTGTAACCTTTAGATGGAACAGTTTTATATCACACACAACTCATTTAAAGCAATTCACAACATTTCATGTACCCCAGCATGCCCCATCCCAACAGAACCTTACCTGTTATATTCCATAAAAACCAGATTCCAGACTTCCAGGACATCTGAACAGGGATCATTGACTAGCTTGGAGGCATCTCGGTTACCATGACGATCATAATGAATCTCACTGCAGGGTCCACAGGGACCTATCCCTCCCATTTCCCAGAAATTGTCGGCCATTCCGGAGGGAAGAACTCGCTCTGGAGGCACACTGTCAGACCAAGTTAAACCAAACAAAAAGGACAATTTTTACATGACAATCAGAAAGCTCTGCTGCAACTCTATAAGTGTATCATTATCAAGTTTACCCTAATTTTCTTAGTACTTTTGTTAGAAATCTTCCCAAATCTGAAAAAAACTAACCTTTGTTTGGATCTAGAGTCCTGAATCTACCCAAGACCTCATATTAGGAGATTGGATTTTAAAGAATTCAAGATTTTGTATGTAGATAGAAGTAACAAGTGATCTGCCGATTGCACGTGTCGCCTTTTCTGCAGTCGCTTCCCATATGTTCTGTGTTCTTAAAAAAGTCAAATTTTGTGCCTTTTTAAACGACATAACATGACCCTAGATGACCTTTGACCTCCATTTTCTGAAGAGTTGTGATGAACCCCCACACAAGGAATGGCATACAAGTTACATTAAAATCCATATTCTGTGGACATAGAAACATTTGAAGCATATTTGAACAATGACCTCTAATGACCCCTACATCACCTTTGACCTCAGTAATCCGATGAAGAATTGTGTCTTCCTACCCAAGGGTCACTGCATCCAAGTTTCATCAAAATCCATGAAAGTTATACATTCTTTCAAAACTTTAAGATACATGAGGGTCTATGAGTCACAGGTCTATGAGTCTACGGGTCTACGGTCATACAGAATTTAGGACTGGTTAGTGTCTCCCAAAACTTTGTTTAGGTGACCTTAAGTACAATTTAACAATTTAAAGCTATTAAGACGCGCATGGAAAATATCTCAATGAGATGTAAATATACTACCCAAGTTCAATCCATATATCTCGACACTCTGTATCAGCTTGAAGGTTCAGTAACAGGTCTCCCTTGAAGTATGTGACGTACAGTTGGTCCTTGGGAATGCCATATACTCTGGTCAGTAGGTCCCACGCCATGCAACATGCTTCTCTCTGTAAGTTATTAAATTCAAGATAATAGTGATTGGCAAACAAAGTTTGTATGAAACATTGTTTATACCATTTATATTCTGAGAAGACTAATTTATTAAAGAAGGACACAGTCCCACATTTTCTTTTGAGTGTACCCCCTAAAAAAATCTGGATATCATTTGTCTGGTGGCTGCAAAAAGAAATAAAGTCATTGGTTCCTTCAGGCTAACTTGGGACACTATAAGAAGGACTTGGGTTCAACTACTGATTGCTGTTACGACATACACACAGCACTGAAACCAAAACCACTTCACAAGAACAGGGCTTTATCGGAGTGAAGTCAATTAAGTTCCAGTGCAGAGAGCAACCACTCTAATTGTGAAGAGTCTAGTGCAAATCTGGACTGAGTGTTCTGCTATTCCTCTTTGTAGATTGGTGTATTTTGTCTTGGCCATTTCAATGTGCTGCGTTACGTTATCCTGGAACAAACAAATGAGTCTGTGTCTTTGGATAGGCCAACCATTAGTGTTTGGACTAGAGTGAGTTTGGTTGACTCATATTAGTGTCCCCAGAACAACTACATTGTGTATGTACAGATCTCAATAGGGCATTCTTCAATGAGACTTTTTTGCACCTCGAAATCTCCTCAGCTCATGGTGCAAGTTTTGCAAACATCTAGCAATGTTAAAAGTTAATTTGAACCAATTTATACATTTCTTTCTAGTTTTGATGAGTTCAATTTAATGAATCTTTGGATAATTTTGTGTGAAATTTTTGAAAACCTTGGTTGTGATTCTGTTGCGAGTTTAGGAATTCTCCACAATTTTGGTTAATAAGTCTTTAATAGGGAAGTTTTCTGACCTGTAACAAATTGTTAATGTTGACAATGCCTTGATGACCTTAGCATGTAAAACAATTAAAAGACCAGAAAGCCAGGTGTTCCCTTCAAGAACAATTCCCAGCGTTCTAGTCCTTGTTTCATATTTTACCTTGAAGTAGTCACCGAATGACCAATTGCCAAGCATTTCAAAGAATGTATGGTGATGTACATCCCTTCCTACATCGTCCAAGTCATTGTGTTTACCTCCAGCCCGGATGCACTTCTGAGAATTCACAACTCGCTGGTGATTAGCACCTTCTGCATGAGGGTGGTTGGTGCCTTGAAAAATGTCCTTGAACTGGTAAAAAGGAAATAAAACAAATATTTAGAGATTTCGAGACAGTAGTATGTGTGTTCTGATGGTTAAATCTCCATCTAGATTTCTCTCTGCCGAGAAATTAGAAAGACAACTACAATTGTACTGTATTTGGTCCAACAATAAATTTGTTCATTTTATATTCTTACAAAGATTAATCTGCAACCACACAGTTTGAACTAGCAATACAAATGCTCCTGGCACAAAATATGAAACTTAATTGATCTGTTTTGTTTTTTTTATGTTTTTTTTCCCCAAGAAAGGGGGGACTTTAGATGAGGAGTCTTTGGACAGCTCATAACTAGGAACTTGGAAATATTTCCTTTTAAATGTTTCTATGGTTATGATTCCAGAGGGAATATCTTATATTAAAACCATCATGATCAAGATTCGGAAGGGGTGGAGGCACTGGCTCTTGGGATTTTGCCAAACACTCTTTTTACAGATGGAATGTTTCATATAAAAATACACAAACATTAGTTTAATATATTGAGTCACATAAGACAACTTGAATTCCAAAGAAGACAAGGCATGCAGGGTACACACAATGACTTTCAGCTAACAATCACAGATTTGTTTTGCATGACAGCCAAACCTGATTCATTCCTGCATTTGTGAAGAGCAGTGTTCGATCCTGTTGGGGTATAACAGAAGCTGAAGGCACAACAGTGTGCCCATGCTGATCCCTGAAATATTCAATGAAGGTTTGTCTGATCTCATTAGCAGACTGTACAGTCCTGGCTGGTTTGACCTCCTCATGACTGCATGTCCGTTGGGTAACTCGATGGGTTCCTGATGAGGGGGTACTCTCACTGCTTGAGAACCTTGCTAATCCATTGCAGAGATATCGTGGGGCTGGCCTATGATGCCAATGTTGGCTGCAGTACTTGCAGAACCTGAATAATAGGGGCAATGACCTCGAGAAGGTTGCCACAGGAACCATGATGGACTGCTACATGGTGAACATCATGTTGCACTGGGGAAGATAAACATAATTCATTGTTAGGAGGCAATTGTATGTTTCATTTGAATCTTCTGAAATGCCATCAACTAGAGGACTTGCAAAGCTAAAAAGCACTTTTTGTTTAGGGGTGGGGTAAAACAGGTTTGGCATATATGCATACGACACCGTCAATAATCAGTTATAACACTTTGCAGTATAACAAATATTTGAGCAACACAAACCAGAATTTTTTCTTTTTTGGCGTAAACATTTGGCACTGAGGACTGCTACAAAAACACATTTAACATCACATTTATGGTGTCACGTGACTCATGATGACTCATGATGGCGTCATGATGACGTCAACGTCAACGAGGCCTCGTGATTGGCCCGTCTGACGCCGCCCGCTATATGCGCTAGTATAAGACGGTGTCTGTCAATGTCTGTGGGTGGTACCCAGACCAAAAGACTCTGACGTCATGCCAACAACGCTTCGCTTGCACGTTAAAACTCAAACTGTAGCTTCGGTACAGAAATGGGACTGTTTTCATCATTTTTTTGCACCATTGGGATCAATTCAACTCTTATGTTTTAAGCGGAAAAAATGTTGCAATCTGCATGACCTGACGCCACTTCAGGCATTTGTCAGGGTTGTGTACAAACTACAAAGTCTATGGAGAGTCAAGAAAATTTTCTAAGTATTTCCTAACAAAATTGGAAATGTTTCCCAGTCCCAGTTTCATGTCTTATTTATCATCATTTTTGCAATGACTGACCTTCATTGAGCTGAGATGATGATAAGAAAAAAGTGGCGTCAGGTTGCAATATTTTTCCCCGATCGCCAAACACGACCGACTCCGAGTATCAGCTGATCAGAAAATGTTTTGAAAAAATCAGAAGTTTTTTCTCACCAACGAACGATGCGACACGAAGTGCACGGATGGGCGTACCTAGTTGGTTGAAGTCCGTCTGAGCTGAGCTATCGAAAAGGAGAAAGGGTGTTAGGCCTATGCCTAGGCTAGTGTGACTGACGGTCACCGCACGTACCGATTACTACTACTAGCGACAGATTTCTAAGTTTTAACCGCCGTCGCCATGTTTGTTTTCCTGGCAATGAGGGCGCTTTAGATGTAAACAAACGCACGTGTAAATTCGCTAGGGATCGTACCCCCGGCGGCGCGGCCATCTCTGTTGCTACTATCGGTGGGCGCTGCCCGCCCTAGCCCTGCAAACAGGACGCGGGGAAGGGCTGAAGAATTCACGCTCTGATTGGAAAGATTTTGCGTGACCTGTGACCTGCAAGTCATGGCCCTTGCAAGGTTTTCAACGGCCATCAAGACAGAGTCATTCATCACTCTTTTTATTCCCATTCATAAATGCCTTTTTTTTCCTTTGTAAAAAAACGTAATAATGTAGGGAAATGATCTGTAAATCTGATCTGTTTTGTAAATTTTTAACTCCCGTCCGTTGCTCATAGCAGGCTCAGCCGTTTCGAATTCACGAAGGGTCGAAATGCATATTATATGTATTCAACACTCAAAATTTGTCCGCATGGTCCGCAATGAAAAAGAAATCACATCCGGTATGGAATGTATGCATTTCTATGAAAGTTTTCGGATAGCATTTGCGCGCATAAAGCCATTGAGGAACAAAACGCCATTGAACATGAAGCTCTCCAATTTCAAGTCGAAATGCAACAACGTCAGCTAAAACTCGAACAACGAAGGAGAGCAGCGGAGCTGAAAATGAAATACGCCAGAGCCGACGCTCTGGAGAGGATCTACGCCGAGGCGCCCGGGAAGAGGCCAGTTCAAAAGTGTGCTTCAAACCAACCCAACCTACACCTTATGCAAATCCAAATGTTACACCGAAGCACCCTCTGGTAAGCGAGCCTACTCCCGTCCAATCTTGCCACTCCAACTTAAAGGGAATATACATCATTTGCTTTTGCTGTAATTTTCAGAAATGGATGGAATTGGGGGGTTGAAAATATAAAGCAAATATAGTTACACTGACTTTTTGGAGGTTTTGGGTTCGAAAATGCTATAAAAACCAAGAAAAACGATCATTTTCCTGTAGTCTGGTTCCCTGACTCCATATAAGAAGAAACAGAGCAGTTTACATAAATTGGGGAATTGTAAGGTCAGGGAACCAGTCTAGCTGGCTCGTACCCGTTCATAGGTTTGTAATCGATTGCAAACAAGTGCAATGGTCAATTGGGGCCAGTATTTGAAAAAAAGCCAGTTGTTTCCAACGCTGATCGGCCGATCAGCGTTGGAAATTGATACAAAAATACCACTTTTCTTGAAAATGACAGTATACCAGGTGCCATAATTTTACAGGATGCTTTAGACGGTCATTTACCAACATCCTATTAAGGTATTTCGCAAACACTTGGTAGTTTTATTTTTCGATGTTTGCAAATGTTGTATATTCCCTTTAATACCAACACCTTTCTCCATCTCGACTCCTGCTGCTCCAATCCAACAATACACGGTTCCACCAGCAATCCTTGGTGGAAGCTCTTCATCAGCTGCCCAAAGCTGATGCAACCTTTATGGGGACCCTCTGACATATTGGTCTTTCATTCGAGCGTTCCATAATACCGTTGACAAAGAAACGATCAGCTATGGTGGAAAACTTACCAGGCTCGAGCTCCTACGGTACTGCACTGGGAAGGTTAAACGACTACTCTAGTGCTGCACAGTCAAGGAACCATCCGAAGGTTATGCTCTGGCACTTCGTCTACTCAAGGAGAGATTTGGTGATGAGCATACCATAGCACCAGTGGCGTAGGGGGGGGGGGGGCGCTGGAACATTTCATGTGGGGGGGGGGGGGGGGGGCGTCAAGCAGGGGCGTCAATAGCTTCTCAAAAGTGGGGGGGGGGGGGGGAACATACCTTGATCATAACTGATGCAAGCGCGAAGCCCTTAACGGCGTGGGGTTCGGGGCCCGCTTAAGGGCCCCGAAAAAATTGGATTCCAGATGTTCTGTGGTGTGATTTGAAGCAATTTCTTACGACTTTCCTCCATGCTTTAACTAATATTTTCTTGGCAAAAGATAATTATTTGAACATCGTTTTCGAGGTTGGAGACATTGAATCAGCTATCGGTATTCTGAGCTATTGGCGTGGGGTTCGGGGCCCGCTTAAGGGCCCCGAAAAAAATTGGATTTTCGATGCTCTGTGGTGTGATCGGAGGCAATTTCTTACCACTTTTATCAATAATTATCTTAGCACAAAAGATAATAATTTAAACATAATTTTCGAGGTTTTCTCAGCTAAAGACATAAGAAAATTTTGTGAACATTGTTTTCGAGGTTGGAGTCATTGAATCAGCTACCAGAATTCTGAGCTATAGGCGTGGGGTTCGGGGCCCGCTAAGGGCCCCGAAATTTTTTTGATTCTAAATGCTCTGTGGTGCTATCTGAGGCAATTTCTGACCACTTTAACCAATATTTTCTAAGCAAAAGATACATTGTAGTACATAATAGGGCCCTGTAAATAAGACACGAGTTCAAAAATGGGGGGGGGGGGGACATTTGATATTGTGTCCCCCACTCTTCAAAAGGTGGGGGGGGGGGTGACGTGTACCCCTGTCCCCCCAGGATTGACGCCCATGGCGCCATGTAGATCAATGATAATTTTTTTAGAAACTCAAAATCTCAGTGGGGGGCGACTGGGGGTCGCCCCCCCCCCCCACGCCCCCCCCCCCGGTGGCTACGCCACTGCATAGCACAGGCCTGGAATGAAAAAGTAACTGACAGGCCAAACATCCATGACAATCAATTGCTCCCTGCAGGATCTCGCAGATGATTTGCGGTGCTACCGTGAAACTCTTGACACCATGGGGGTACCTTAATGAGCTCAACAAAAGAAGTAGTCTTCTGCTTATCGTAAAAAAAACCCTCAATATCACCTGAAGTCCAGCTGGCTGAAAGAAGTCCACAGAATAAAGACTTCCCAAACTAGACCTCCCAACATTGATGATGTCACAAAGTTCGTGACATAATGGCGGCCGAAGTAGCTCACGACCCAGTGTTTGGAAAGATCGTCCAAAACTAGCTCTAGTAAAGGAAATGTCAAGCAAAGGGATAAGACAATTAAGTGACCGACGGATGAATTTTGGTGTTCAAGCCACATCTTCACGAAACCTGGGTGACAAGCCCAAGTCAAGGCCGCCTTCACCTCCTCTGGACCCCTGCCCCAGCTGCGGGCAATCACATCATCTAAATCAGTGAAGGGCCGGCTTGCGTTGGTACAAAGCAAGAAGCTCTGCGTCAACTGCTACAAGCCCGACCATTTGGGCAAGGACTGTCCTCGACCCTTTGTGTGCTCCATCCATGGATGCGGCACTGAGAACAAGAAACACAACAAATATCTACACCTCCCACGCCCACAGAACGACCCGAATTCTTCAGGTGCTACTAGTACAAGTAGGCATCCAACACCGAGTGGACCATCAAACCCACCTCAAGCGCAACCGACGGTCAGCCCTATAGTTTTCTGTAATTCCACTGGGGTCGGCCCTGGAAAGGTAGCTCGTTCCCATCAAAGTCAGGGGTCGTGGGGAACAGCAGTTTGTGGAAACGTACGTATGCCCTGTTGGATACTGGCTCTTCACATAGCTTCTGCTCAGAAACCCTGACACGCCGCCTTGGAATCCCTGGTGAGACAGACACCATCAGACTCACCACACTTGACCAGAAGGAAGTTCAAGTAGACACCAGTGTCGCCCATCTTGAGGTGGCTGACCTTGCTGATACACACCTATTTTCTTTGTCTCATGTTCTGACCAGGCCCGAGTTGAATATCGGTCTTAACAGTCTCGTCGTACAAGAAGATCTTATCCGGTGGCCACACCTCCGTGATGTAGTGCTACCAGTCAACGTCGATGATGTGCACCTTCTAATCGGGCCAGATGCCCCAGATGTGATGATACCTGTACAGAGAGGTTCATGCTGGCTTGAAGGGCGAACCCTATGCCACCAAAACTGATTTGGGATGGACCCTAAATAGTCCAGTAAACCATCAGAAGAGAACCACGTCTTCATCTTCCTACTTTGTAGGAAGACGAGACCCTTCAACTTCAAGTTGAAAAATTCTGGAAGATGGACGAAGTGCAGAACCTAGAGAGTGACACCAAAATGCTGTCTGTGAGCCAAAGGAAAGTTCTTTCGATCTGGGAGAACTCACTACACCGTGATGGACCTAACTACACCATGGATATATCGTTCAAGAAAAGGTCACCACATCTGCCAGACGACAGGTCAATGGCGGAACACCGACTCAAGCTGCTGGGTATGCGTCTTTCCAGGGACCCATCACTCAAGAGAAGTACACCATTGGCATCCACGATCTTCTTGAAAAGGGATATGCAGAGCCAGTCCTCGAAAGGGACGTCCGCAGACAAGACTACGTATGGTGCCTTCCACACAATCCATCGTGTTCGACTGTGCAGCCCGGTACCAAGGTACCTCGCTCAACGACACTGTATATCAAGGACCTGCATGACCTGACGAACAAGCTCATATAGTGCGTTTCCGACAGGAACGTGTAACCGGGATGCCCTTCGCTTCCTTTGGTGGAAAGGTTATGATGTTGAAGGTCAACCACTGATGTACAGGATGACAGCCCACATATTTAGAGGAGTCTGGGGCCCTAGTTGTGCCAACTTTGCACTAAAGCGCGCCGCTCTTGACTATAACACCAAGTATGATGTAGATGTCCCATCGGGAACACTTCTCTAAGGTAATTTCTTAAATGTTATCTTGCGTATGTCTGACCCAACACTTATTTAATTAAAGAACCCGTGAAAAGTAATTTTCAATGCAAACCTTCAATACACATCTTTGTGTCACATTTAACCTTATTTTCAAGTTTTATTTTTCCATTTTGAAGGGTGTTTTTGGTGCCTTCTCCATTTTTATGCTGATGCAAAGTTCCATTTTCGTAAGAAAACCTTTGATGTCATTCCGGGCAGATCAGCAGAATTTTGGAAATTTTGCTGTCAGAAATTTCTTTTCTTTGATGATTCTTTGTTGTGTCAGTACGTGTCATTAAGTCAATGAGCAATCCTTTCTCATAAATCATTGTTTTCAATTAGCACATTTTGGCTGAATAATTGGAACGAAAACCCCTAAACTGAACGGTGTCTACCTGAACTCACATCACAGCAACAGCGGGCCCAGTAGTTCGGAAAAGCATGGGAACTTGTAAATGTTAAAGACGTGCACTTTGCAATAAAACTAACCAACAAATGATGTCAAAATGTAGGTTTTCCTGGCCTATGTCAACAAGCTTTCATTCAATTTAATGCCTGGCCCATTCAATTTAGGTTGAAATTGAAAAAATCGCGCAGATCGTCATTCAACAATAAAAAAGAATCATTTATTTTCACGATCGGAGCATTCTATAATCTTTAAGCTTCGCTCGTCCCGTTGATGCATTCAAATTAAAAGTACCCTAAACCAGGAGTAGGGGTTGATCTAGCCTTTCGCCAAGGCCATCGTGGCTTAGAGCGGCGGAGCTGCGAAAGCATGAAGCGACTGGAGCAAAGTCAGCACGCACGAGTGGCGAGGCCAATCACAACGCGGATCCGTATCTGTATCTGTATGGGTACGTTGCAGAAACTTTAATATTCAGGCATTAACGCAACGGAGAGAGAGGGTGTACGCTGGGGTGTTACAATGAGTGAGGTCCGTGGCCGAGGAGGGTTTTAAACCTCTTGACCGAGTCGGCTTGAACAAGGTTTTCCTCAAGATGGTTCCAGTCTATAATTGATTTGTTAAAGAATGAATTTTTAAGTTGATCTGTGTTGCACCAGGATACTTTGAAGCACTTGGAGTTCATGGCGATGGAACTTTCTATAGTATTCGATGACGGATGTACCGTCAATCTTTCTTTGCCTAATTTTCTGCCTTGTTTTCTGGGTGTTAGGTATAGATGTGAGGGGATGGCCGGAACCAGTCCTGCAACTACCTTCTACAGGAGTATCAGGCGTAGTTGCTTTCGTCTTTCCTGAAGGGATGGTAATTTCAGGGTTTGCAGCATTTTAGTAATACATTCTGTTTGCCGTGATCTGTAGTCGCCAGTGATGAAACGGGCAGCACGGTGTTGGATGCGCTCAAGGCAATCGATGTTGGCAGTTGGTAACAGTATGGGGGTCCCAGACCACTGCCCCATATTCAAGGGCTGATCGCACCAAGGCCATGTAGGATGTCCGTTTACAGCTTGGTGGGCAGTTTCTGAGGTTCCTCCGTAGAAATCCTAATGTGGAGTTGGCTCTCTTGGTGATGTTGGATACATGTAAGTTCCATTTGAGATCTTCTGAAATGTGTATGCCCAGGTCAGGTAGCGGATGTTCGACACTTGTTGTAGGATGGTATTACTGAGGCTATAGAAGTGTGTTGATTTGTTCCGGATGCTCAATATACTGCATTTCAATGACTTTCAATGCCAATAGCATTGAAGCGCATTCCCCACTGATGAGCCCAGGTTTCCAGGTTTTCTAGGTCATGTTGCAAGGTGACGTGATCATTGGTTGAGTTGATTTGACGATACAGGAGACAGTCGTCTGCAAAAAGGCGAACTTGGGATGTAACACTGCCTGGGAGGTCGTTAATGTGGCACAGGAAGAGTAACGGTCCCAACACTGTTCCTTGGGGGACCCCAGAGCCAACAGGCACTTCCTCTGATGCTACACCCTCCAGTACGACTTTCATGTTTCGCTGTGTGAGGAAGCAGGTAAGCCACTGGTGTAGCATACCACTGATGCCATAACTGTGTAGTTTGTGAAGAAGTTTTCTGTGGGGTATGGTGTCGAATGCTTTCGAAAAATCCAGTACGGCTATGTCGACTTGCTTTTTTGTGTCCAAGGATTTGAGTAGGTCATCAACTGTAACGATGAGCTGGGTTTCGCAAGAGTAGCCACTGCGGAATCCATGGTTTAGGTGCGTCAGTATATTATGTTTTTCCAGGTGAGCCATGATTTGCCTGTAGATGATGTGCTCAAGCTGTTTGCATATCACAGACGTTACGGAGATAGGCCGATAGTTTTCAGCAAGGTTTTATCCCCTTTTTTGAACACACATGATATGTTGGCATTCAGCCAGTCTGTCGGTAGGTCGCCAGAGTCAAGCGATTTCTGATAGATGACGGCCAGTGCTGGGGCGATGTTTACAGCACAGTTTTTTTTAAAACGATGTTGGGGATGTTGTCAGGTCCGCAAGCCTTGTTGACATTCAAATTACCTAGGAGTTTGGTCACTCCAGCTGAATGAATGACAATGCGACCAATTTGTTCAACAAGTTTACTCACTTGGGGAAGCTCGTCATGGGTATCGTGAGTGAAAACTGATTTGAAGTGATCTATTAAAATTCTTGCCTTGGATGAGCTATCGTTGATTAGGGTGCCTTTGCTCTTCAGGGGGGCAACACCTACATTGTCCTGTCGCCTGGCTTTAATGTACCTCCAGAACGGCTTGGTGTTGTTGTTACTAAGGCCTTCCTGGATGACTTTGTTTATATAGTCCCATTCTGCCCTTCTGATTTGTTTCTTGCATTCCTTCTGGAAGCAGCGATATGCTTGCCATTTGTTGTGTTTCTTGGCACGCCTATAGAGTCTCCTTTTTCGTTTGGTCAGTTTTTTGATGGTTCTGTTAAACCAAGGTAGAGAGCTGTTTCCTTTCCTCATTTTGTAGGGGATGTGTTTGTCGATTGCCCTCAGGAGAGTTGATTTAAACTGGTCCCACATCTGGTGTACATCAGAGCCATTGTCTTGCATGTTTATGATATCTTGGGAAAGAGTATCCATGTCTTCAGCTAAAATCTTCCAGTTTGCACGTGAGTACAAGTAGCATTTTTTGGGTGCATGATGAACGTGAAATGTTTGTGTCGATGTCAGTTATCACGATGTCATGATCAGAGATTCCTGGCGCACAAACTGAAGACTTCACCAAGGAGGAGTTTGATTGCCTAGTTGCTTCCATTTGTGAAAGAAGGGTGAGTAAAGAAAACGTAAGAGCAAATAACTTAAGTTCAGATGAAAAATAAGTTCATACACTCAAATAATTTCTTGAAATACTTTTATAAGTAAAATTAAAATAAGATAATGTAAGAACAATTACGCGGTCACGATATCGTGGAAAACTAGACTCGCACTTTTTGTTTGATGATTGGTTGGAATTTTGCTACCTTTTGCATGTTTTGGGGTAGCAAAAAATCAAGATTGTAAAGAAAAACATAAGAAATTCTTGACAAGTTGGAAAAGGCCCTCGTGGCTTCGCCACTCGCGTGTGTGGTCTCCCGCTCCAGTCGCTTCGCTTTTTCGCCGCTTTGTCTAATGCCGACAAGTTAAGCTACGATGGCCTTGGCGAAAGGCTGGGGTTGATCGGGCATTCGTTTTCATTAATTGGCAAACATATTTCAACTGTTTTCAAGCATATTTTATGTCTTTACTGGTCATTTATTCACCAAATAAGTACTTTTGAATTACAGCATGACTTGTGGGGAAAAGGAGTCCTCTCATAAATCTTAAATATAACTTTTACTATATTAATAAATTAAAGTTATCACATCTTTGGCTTTAGCTTTTTCAATACATAGAATAAATACATAATTTAATCTGATTTCTAAAATTATTGACCTTTGTTAATAATCAAGTGTCTTTTGTTTATACTTTCATCTCGATAGTTAGATATTATCAGATGACTATTTTATTTGGTTAAAGACCTGTTGACGTTATGCCTTGTCAACTACCAAAACGTTTTAATTCAAGTAATTATTGTCGTGAGCTTTATTCATAATATTTAAGTTAACCCTTATCTGTCATTTCCTTTGATCTTCTTTTTTCTCGCAAACTCATTGCAACTTAATTTATTATAAATTTTCACCTTAAGAACTCCTACCCCCGGTTGATGCTGATTATAATAGCTTTTGTGAGTGGACGGTGGGGCGGCGGCGGAGAAAATTTGAATCTGCCAAGCAGAAAATGGCTGCTGTCTTGTTGCTGGCACAACTATTACTGAAGCTTCACATGTCTCCCTGTACGTCTTGGTTGTACATAAACAGGTTACAGTGAATTTTCCATTGTACTTATGATTTGCACGTGTGGTCTAGCGGTGGAGCACAGGATCGAGAGGTTGTGGGTTCGAACCCCACCGTGGCCATGCGTGTTGTGCCCTTGAGTAAGGCACTTCACCTCAATTACTCCTCTCAACCCAGGTGTTACATGGGTACCGGCATTGTTCAATGCTGGGAAGGTAACAGACTCGCTGTGGAGGAGGTGTGGCGATCCCCCCACAGCAGCATATGAGTCTGGCCCAATCGCTATGAAAGAGAGATGGGCACTCCGTTCCTGTGAATACAGGTTCGTCCCCTTTACTTTTACTTTTTTATGATTTGCATTTTCATGGTTATGTAACCACGTACTAAATGGACTAGTTCAGCTTTCTGCTTTTTTCGCTGTGATTCTTTTGTAAGTGCCAGTGCAGCTCACAACTCCTGTTGGGTTGTGATGCACTCAATAATTGAATGACCATTCATCCATAAATTTCATTAACTGTTACTTAATTTATTTTTAAGACATTCCTGCATATCCGTGTTCCTGTAAATGTCTGGGCTATAGCGAATATCATATTCATTTCATTGTCTTCGAACCCGGCGTAGAAGCACGCGGCGTACACCTCTCTCTTAAATTTATAGTCTTCAGACAGACAAGATGGCGGCCCGTGGCAATTACCGTAGTGTACAAAATGTGGAAAGGGAGAGTTCGATCGAGACATTCGAGAACAACAACGCCGATTATCCAGAGCTAGCGGATACTCTGGGAATCAAGAGAGCGACTGCCAGATCCACTGTGGTCAATTATCTACGCAGCTGCTGGTCGCCTTCAAAGACTGCCAACGGGAGGGGCTCACAACACCAAGATGGACGAAGAAATGATGAGGAACGAGCTTTAACACCTGCTAGACTTGAACCCCCTTCTAACTCTAAAACAATTGAAAGAAGACCTGGCGCATGCCCTCCCTGACAACATTGCTTGAGCTTTGGATGGTATGTTGATGACCCTGAAGCTAGTAGAGGAGATGCCTGAAACAAGGAACTCCCAACGCGTACTTAACATGCGCGTCGAGTACGGGCAGTGGTTTCTGCATCCGTGGTTAGCCCATGTCTTCATCGACGAGACAGGCTACAATATCTGGACGAGACGTTCGTTCGGACGAGCCCTCCCCGGAGTCCCGGCGAGAAGAGTGGTCCATGGGAAACGTGATCGCAATTGCAATATAGCCTAACTTTTGCAGTTTCTGGTGAGGTTGGACTGGTACATCATCGCATTGCGTTTGAGACCGTTACAAGAGAGAGGTTCGAGAAATTCCTGGCGGCAACAGCACGCTAGTGCGAGAAAATATTTCCCTGGGACGAGCCGATCTTTCTGATCTATAATAACGCCCGCCCAGCTGATCCCCTGATCCGCTATAAAGCGACTCCCTCCCGACTCACCGTTCCTAAATATGACGGAAATGACCCACGCTGCCTTCAAAGCTAGAGTCAAGAGAGACATGGCCCTCCCAGATTGGCAGCAAAGAGTCGGGGACCGAGAAGCCGCGCATGAAGCAGGAATGAACCTACAGGAGTGGAGATGTGATCTTCTGATGGAAGAGGCCCAAGAAAACACTGGACAATTATTACCCAAGGGAAGTGTTCCCGATGGTACAACAATATTGCTAAATATACATGCCACGATGTCTTGCGCGTCAAGAGATTGATGGGTGAATTGCAGCATACAAAACAGAGCGAAAAGGAGACAGTAAATCAAATTTAAAGGATGAATAAACATGTCAACATAAAGATGTCCCTTACAGATTTGTTCAAACTTTTAAACAAGTTTAAACATTCAACAGTGAAAAAGGAAATTCCGTAACCTTTTTCATTTCATTATTTTGATATATTATCATTTATCCCTCATATCAGTTAATTTGTTAATTATAAATTTTACAGACACAAAGATTTTGAAACAAAAAACCCCAAGAAGAAATAGGAAACTTTATTCATTAAGTGGTTTTTTTTTAATTTGAGTGGCCAAACGATGAAAACGATTGCCCATAAACGAATAAGAAAAAAAAGAGCAAGGTATATAATATAGGTTTTCCCGGCCAATTTCGCAAAAAATAACGTTCGAATAGCATCTTCATAATGGCCAATTTGAAGCGAAGTAGCGCTCTGCTGTCATTCCTTTGGTCCTTATTAAATTTCAGGCGTTCAAATTCGTTTTTAGACCTGGCATTTTCATGTTTAACACATCCTAAATTGAAGTTTTGTCATTCGGTTTAAGTGATCATACATTCAATTTAGCAAACGGTTCGGTTTAGAGTTATTTGCATGAGATTCTTGTTTTCGTTTTCATTTCCGCGCATTCTATTTAGCACTTTTTTTCATTCAAAATAAAAGTCAACGAAGGTATACGACGCGAGTTTTTCATTTCTTTCACTTTTTCATTATTTCTGCTTCATGTCGTGGTCCATTTCTGTGTTTCTGGCCCCTCCTCTTGGCAGGTTTTCCCGTCTGCCAGATCTCAGATACGTCCTACAATTGACCTGGCAGTAGATATCTGTTTATGCCAAGATTGTCTGCAAGTTCAAGATAGTTTTGGGCATCAAACGAACACGGTCTACAATTGAAATTCCATGTAACGCCCATGAGCTGGCATATTGATATTTCTAGTGCTTCAATCCAACAGTTTGCGTGGTGATCAGAGTAGTGGCAGAGTCTTGTGGGAGACAGGTTTTTATATCTTTATTTCCAAATTGGAACAAAAGCACTCCATCTTATTCAAACAAACGACGGAACGACATGGACCTATTTCGAATTACTTTGCTTACTTTACACACATGCTTGTTTAATGGTGAATTCGAATGACCAAATTTACACAGCTGGAAGCTGCGGCGAATTTGGATGCTCGTTTGTGCAATTTTGATTTGAATGCCCTAGGCCTATTGTTGAAATTGCATGATTAAAATGTGAAATCGCATGCTTCTAATGTGAAATTGATTGGTGTTATTAGGTAATTGAATGTTGATCTCAACGTGCATTAAAATTCGTGCGAAAATGGGCGATTGGTCGCCAATTTGGCCGCCACTAATTGAAATTGCTAACTTGGCCGGGAAACCTACATCATATGCGCACCGACGTTCGCTAATTTGAATGCGTCCACCGTCAAAAGATACCATAAACTTAATTTAAGAACGTCGCAAACTAAATCTTGAATGCACCTTAACGAAATAGAATGCCCCAAAACGAAAACGAACGTTTGGGACACAATCTTGGGTGCCTAAAAATGAAATCGAATGTCCCAACGATGAAAAAGAAACCCCATTTGATCGGATGCTTAGAAATCAGACGAAATTGAATGGCTATTAATGAAAATGATCAGAAAAAAAGATGAATTTGGCCGGGAAAACCTATAGATTTCATACATTTCAGAGTAGTAGAAAGCAGGCGCGGTTCTACGGGAGGGGCTAGGGGGTCCCAAAAAAAATTGTGTCTAGCCCCCCCCAAAAATAAATTCCGTAAAAAGAAATTGCTTCAGCAAAAAGAAGGATTGTGATGTACATGCGAACGGTCTCCCCCTAAAGAAATAGTCGTGACATGGGTGCATTTGTAGTTAATATAGTGTGAATGATTTTAGGATTTTATTTGCGCTTCCCATTGAAAATATGGCAAATAAGAAAACTACAATTAAGTCTTGAATGCACCAAAACGAAATAGAATGCCCCAACACGAAAACGAACGTTTAGAGCAAAATTTTGGCTGCCTAAAAATGAAATTGAATGCCCAAATGAAAAAGAAACCCCAATTTGATCCCACGTGCAAAAATCACGCGAAATTGACTAACTGATAATAACAAATATTTAGAACAATTCAAAAATTGGTCGGGAAAACCAAAATTAGATGCAAAATATGACGTCATCGTCACAGGTCCCAGGTCTGCATGTGCAGATCCCTATAGGTTTCCCGGCTATTTTAAAACGTTTATCATTCAAATTCACCTTTTCCAATATTTAAATTCGTCCATTAACATCGATTTCGTGCACCTCAAATTTTGTTATATCGTCTTTTGTCAGACCATTTCAAATTCAGTTCAAGCAATTCAAACACGATTTCGTCCCGGGGTATGCTATTCGATTTCGTCTCGTGTACGCCAAACCTTGTTATTCAAAAATAAAATAAAATTCGTCTAATTGATTGATATACTACGGATTCGATCTCTGAACGCTGCTATTCAGCAACAGCTCAGACGAATGTGATCTGTAATGACCAATATTCTCGACCCGGTGACTTAAAATTTGGTTATTTACAGTTTGTTAATAGCGTGTGAAATTTTTGGTGAACGAAATTGAATGACGGTGAATTTGAATAAAAAATCTTATAGCCAAGAAAACCTTTACCATTTTCTTCCTATCAGCTTTTCAGAGAAGGCCCTTTGGTTGTATATGAAGAAGTGACGTCAACATGACGTCATTAGAATGCGATTAAAAACATTCGACGTGGTCTGACCGTCATTCAACTTAGTGGGCAATAATATGGAGACCTAGAGTATGCAAAACATTTTCAAAGTTTTTCAGTATTTTCTCTTTGCAAAATTTCACATTGTTTGAGATTATCAAATTTATCGTCATTAAATTTAGATCATTTAATGACGATCATATAAACGCCGTGGAATTATTGAGTTTAGATGTCCGAAAACTTTGGGAATCTATATTAAAAAAATACCGGTTTACAATGCATCATACAGTTAATCAGCTAATCTTTCAGGGATGGTCAAAACGTATGTGAGCCATACCCAGAAATTGAACAGAAACTTTGCTCTTTTGAAACGGAACAAAGTTCTAAATATAAATAACCAGATCTTGACGGAGAAATTCTCATTAAAAAAAACAACATAATTTAGGTTTTCCCGGCCAATTTCCTAAAATGTTCATCACTTCTGAAAATCGGCCATTCATTTTCGTCTGAATTTGAGAACCGTTCTGAACATGCGTTTCATTTTTGCTACCAGAACATTCGATTCCATTTCAGTTCAATCAATTAAATAATTGAGCAGCACCTTTCGTTCATGTTCATTCAGATTCGTTTACAAGACTACTTTTTCGCTTTTAGAGGGCGATTTCAAACATTGACCGTTCTATTTCACTTTAAGTTTAATGTTCTGTGATCTAATCTGCTATTTTGAATGAGAAAAACGTACTTTTGATAAATTGAGAAATTGTATTCCAGAACTCTGCGCGAAAAGGTATGCTTGTGTAATGTATGCACAGGTAACGTAATTGGCCGTGTCTGTTTCTCAAAACCGAATGCACGGACAATGAAAACGACTCTTTCGTCGAGAAAACGACTGACTAATGTTCAGAAGTGACTGAACATTTTAGGAAATTGGCTGGGAAAACCTATAGGCCCCCTAAATAAAAAAAAATTGTGGCTTAAACTAGACATTTTATATGTAGGTTTCCCGTGGCCAATTTCCTGATATGTTCATTCACTTCTGAAAATCGGTCATTCATTTTCGTGTGAATTAGAATGAACGTCTTTAATCCCATTTCAATTCAACGAAAGTTCACTATGATCGTTTTTGTCCGTGCATTCGGTTTTGAGATACAGACGGCCAATAACGTTACCTGAGTGCATACATTACGCAAGCATACCTTTTCGCGCAGAGTTCTGGAATACAATTTCGTTAATGTGCAATCAAAAGTACGTTTTTCTCATTCAAAATAGCAGATTACATCACAGAACATTAAACTGAAAGTGAAATAGAATGGTCAATGTTTGAAATAGCCTTCTAAAAGCGAAAAATAGTCTTTCCAATTCCCCATTAATCAATCTCATTCATGCGTTTAGAAGCCATCTCTTCAAAAAAGTCATGCCCCGTTTTTGATGCCCACAAAGCACTTCGCAAAGGGGGCGGGTACGTCCCAACACTTTAGACGTGTAACCAGGAACTGGTATGTACAATGTACACGTGTACGTATTCGTCCTCTACAAGCTCGATCGTTGCATAACCTCTCCCTTTGCTTGAAAATTCAGAAATAATAATTGATTTTATATTAATTACAATGTAAAACCTATATTATCTTGGTATATGAATACTCATTTAATGAAAAAGGGGAATAAAACAGTACAGTGAATAAATTAATGATTCAGCTTTTTTGCATGAAGCAATGAATACCGGCTTGAGATGTAGTCCACTAGTGACCAAAGGTCACACCTCATATCGGAGTTTGCGCACTTTCGAACATCCTTTACTAGACAAGATGGCGGCCACCTTGTTGTACCTTGGCAGTGTGTAATAATCACGAGACACAGTTTGTTTTACATGACTGCTCGGCCAAATAAATAACTGCCAGGTATTGCATGCTGTACGATAGATAACATGACATATGAATTTTAATTTTAACTTGTAATTTCAGACTGAGGTTTTATGCTTCCATTGTAAAACATTGCCGGAAATAGTTTATCATGTTTATTGTCTCGACCGTCGTGCACTGGCACTTGTCCTATCCATTTGTCCGTGCAGCATCCCGCAAAGGAAGGGGGGTAAATGGGGTGTCAGACAACTCGACCGTTGAGACAACTCTACTCAGGATAGCCCCCTAAATGTGGCCAATTTACTGGACTACCTCCGTAAATAAAGGCCACACTTGGGGCGATCGTGTAGTGTAGGGCCCCTGTTTTGACTTTTGTTTTGTTGAACAAATTAGATTAGAGTCAAAAATGTTTTTTTATTGCTAAAAAATTACCTTTACAATCAAAAGCAGACTTTTTTCAATTGCAATGACACCCATTTTGCAATTTTGAACAGCTACTTGTGGTAGAATTCACAATTTTCCTGCGAAGTTTGTGCCTTGCGATTCAGCACGCCGTGCGCACTCGCAGTACATCACGTAGTGATCGCCATCTTTATTTTTGGGTTGTGTGTTGTCGCCGCGCTGTCATTGTCATTTTACCCCCAAATTTCCCTCAAAAATCTAAACCATGCCCTCTATCTATAACATTCCCCATACCTGTTTATTGAGAATGTCGCCAACTAGTTTGGTCGGTGTAATCATTTTTAAGTGGATTCTGTTCCCAGCCCTACACTACACGATCGCCACACTTGAAATGTGTACCCGAAAATGTAGAACATTATTAAATTATCAAGTTTTTATTTTCACCAGACTTTGTACTTCAACACTTAGTCCCTAGAACTTAGAAGCACACTCACCCTCTTTTAAGCGATAGAAAATGAGTCCCTCCCTTTTTCAGACGTCTGCTTCCGTGTAATTTCCAGGTTCATCTGCACACGTTAGCGTATCTTAAATTCCAACACGAAATTACACGAATGGCACATTTCGAATTCAATTTTTGTATCTGCTAGTACCATGTTGAAGATTCCCTCCAGCCCTATATGACAACCCAATGAAAAATATAGGGCTGAGGTAACTTCAGCTATGTAGGGCCCATGTTAAGCATTTAGTTTCGATCAAATTAGAGTCGAGGGTGTCTTTTATTGCTCAATAATGACCTTTTCAACCTAAAGCAGACTTCTCTCAATTATAATGACACCTTTTTTGTAATTTTGGAAAGAATGTTGCAACCTGACGCTACTTCAGTGTTTTTGTGCAAAGTCTATGGAGAGTCAAGAATATTTTCTAAGTAATTCCTAACAAAATTGGAAATGTTTCTCAGTCCCAGATTTATGTCTTATCATCATTTTTGCAATGACCTTCATTAAGACGATATATGAAGAAAAAAACAGTGTCAGGTTGCAACATTCTTTCCGTTAATTTTAACAGTTTCTTAGGGTAGAAATGACAATTTTTCTAAGCGGTGTATGGTTGGTGCCTTGCCAGTCAGTGTGCTGTGCGCGTTCACGGTACATCGCGCGGTGATTGCCATCTTTATTTTCATGTTGCGTTTTGTCGTTGTCATCGTTAAGTTACCCCCAAATTTCCCTCAAAAATTGTGGGCCACTTGTTTGGTATCACATCAGTGCCAGGCCCATTGGTAATGATGTCACTGCTTCCGTATTCGAACGATTGGAACTTAACTTGTCAACGAGTGAACTGTGTAGCTCTTGGGTTTGAATGGGAATTTGTCTGTTACTCTGAACTGTAGGTTACCTAAGCACCACCATTTCTCTACTGCATCCTGAGGTGAGGTATTGGCATAGAGCTATATTAAATTACTAGAGCGCTAAGTCTTCATTCTTGCGCGCGGAGATGCTTTGAAGCCATCCTGGGCGCAGACATTTTGAATTCATGTGCGTGTTTGTACAACATAACGAAATTAGATGGATTGAATTTACAGTACACTGTACTGTAAATGCAACACGCAAGTATAGAACGTAACAACTTAAGCGCGTCACGACAGTTTAAAAAAAGAGTCACACTAATCATTTGCAGTGGAGACATGCATGCGCTGCACTGTTTGCGCAGAGTAAAACAAAACGCTCATTTGCTGATCGTGCGGTGCGGTTCAGTTGGGCATATCGGCCTTGATAATGTATGTTAAAACAGGCATTTTAGAGTTTGTGTTTCTCTGACTATTCTGTCCCTTTGAATTCACACCTTAAACTTACTGTGAAAAGTGCAAAATGAGCTCTTAATTCTGGTTAATTAATGTGATAACAGTTGAAATGTTTGTGATGTTTAATTGATGGGAAATAATAAGTTATTGCAAACGCAGTTGTCTGGTAGAAAGTCTGGTGGAGTTATTGCGCACATATCATGCAAAGTTTGCAAATTTAAATGTGCGTGTGTAAATATTAAAATTTGTGACTTCTCAACTTTCCAAAGTTGTCCTGCATACACCATTAAAGGACAGGAACAGTGAAAGAATGTAGAATCCGGATGCTGCTTCTTTCAATATAATTTAATTGTAATGCTCACCTGAAATCTGCTCACTCATATTTAACATTTGCGTGATGTCAAAATTGCGCTCAACAGAGCTCCAACCATCTGGATGCACATGCTCAAGGAAGGGAACATGTTTGATCTCATGACGTCACAACTTTCAAACAATGTCTTAAAAAAGGGTATCTTTTTGTAAGAAATTTGTAGGTACGATGTATGGGGCATAAATACAAGAACCATTTTAAATCTGACAAATCCAAATGTCACACTGTGCCGATATCTTTTTGGGTTCAGTTTTAAGATATTTTAGGATATTGAAAAATTAGAAACATCAAACTGTGGTGAGCCTTTTATGATTTCTTCTTTCAATCATGGAATTGTTAATGCCATACATATTTTAATAGAACTTCAAATCAAAGTGCACTGCAGTAACTTAGTTTGAAGGTTTTTGTTGTTGAGATTTTCTTGTATTGTTTATAATTCCAGAGGTTACATAATGGCGTCGGTAGTAATGAGGGAGAACAAAGACACAGCAAGTTACTACACAACAAAACACTCGTGGAGAGGAAAGTAAGTTTGGATTTATGGCTCAAAAGCTGAACTATATTTTCACACTTCCGAGTGTTCGCTGATGTACTTGAAATGAGACCAGCTTGCTCCAGACGAGAGGTTGCTTAATTACATAGACTGCTTCAGTCAATTCAGTTGGACTGATTTCCTGTTCCTAAATACTTGACTCTGACTTCGAGTGTAGGGACTGGTACTGCCCCATGGAATTAACATAATAATAGGAAAAAGTAATAGTAATAATAATAATAATAATATTAATACCAGTGCTTATATAACGCAGTTCCAAAGTATTGATCAATGCACTTTACAAAAAGATTACAAAAAAATAACAAATGCAAACAATTACACTAAAAGGGATAAATAGCAAGATCAAGCAAACAGGTGTGTTTTGGGGAGATATTGGAATGCTTGTGGGCTAGCTAGGAGCCAGTCTGATGGTTGATTGGAGATCATTCCACAATCTAGAAGCACAGATAGAGAATGACCTCTCCGCAACCATACACGGGGATAGGGGTGTGCATTTACGGGTAGTACAGGAACACGGTACCCTTTTGAAAAAAATACAGGTACCCGGGTACCCGTCAAAGAAACCCAAGCCGAACATTCAAATCTGGGAAGTTGCTGTTCAGATTTTTCATAAAGGTCTGCATGATAATACTACCACATCGGTGCGGCAATACGGCTAGATAGGGTGTAAACAGTGAGCTATTTAGCTATGTGGTGAAAACTGCAACTCTCACAATCATCATAAAACGTGAAATTGGTTTTGATTTTCCCATGTAACCTGTTTTTTAATTTTTGAAATGTTCCCACTGACTTTCGAAACATTTCGTTTTCATTGACTGAGAAGTTTAATAATACTAAGTAATTTGTAAAGTTGGTTACGAGTACTTACGAGTTCCATTATCTGGAACCGGTTCCTGACATTAAAGGGAAAATACAACATTTGCATACATCAAAAAAATAAAACTACCAAATCATTTTGAAATTCCTTGCTGGACTGTAAGTGAATGAGAGTGTAAAGCATCCTGTAAAGTCATGGCACCTGGTATACTGTCATTTTCAAGAAAAGTGGTATTTTTGTATCAATTTCCAACGCTGGTCGGCCGACCAGCGTTGGAAAAAAACTGGCTTTTTTTCAAATACTGGCCCCAATTGACCATCGCACTTGTTTGCAATCGATTACACACCTATGAACGGGTACAAGCCAGCTAGACTGGTTCCCTGACCTTACAATTCCCCAATGTATGTAAACTGCTCTGTTTCTTCTTATATGGAGTCAGGGAACCAGACTACAGGAAAATGATTGTTTTTCTTGGTTTTTATAGCATTTTCGAACCCAAAACCTCAAAAAGTCAGTGTAACTATATTTGCTATATATTTCCAACCCCCCAATTCCATCCATTTCTGAAAATTACAGCAAAAGCAAATGATGTATATTCCCTTTAACGGTCGGGTACTCGGGTACTCGGGTACTCGGTTCTGATGCTTAGCCCTACACAGGGAGGAGTTCTGCCTGGTGTATGCTAATTACAATTAGCATATTGGCATTCCCACAATGCAACGAGTCTTGGGGATTCTCTCAGTCCCTTGCGTATGATACAGACACAGGGTAGGGAATGTTTGGTCATGCTTACCTCCTTGACTGCTGCATTGTTTCAGAGATTTTAATGCCTTGGGTGTGTGCAGAGGGAATCGTGTACATTTTATAGTGGTAGTACTAGCAGGCACACATAGCCCGTTTTCATATCTACATGTACTGTTTCTGGCTTGCGCTCACAATTAATTGGTCCATGCAGATTACTTCTTCACGTGGGGTTGTTGATGCCACGCAATCTGTAACTGCATTTACCTGGGTTTTTTTCTGTACCATGTGGCAACTGGATATTTGTTTATGTAAACATCATCTCCAAAAATAAAAATGTCTTTCCAAGCACGCGCAAATGTTGTCTAATCAAAAGCTTCATATGTGAGATAGCTACCAGTCCCTTTATTTTATGGGAGTGGAAACCAGTCTTTCAAGTCAGTCCGTAAATCAAATCTTGAGATTTTTAATTTCACTTAAAGAGCAACCCAAGGATGGTTGAGCTTTTCTGCTGAAAATAGGTTGCTATAACGTGCGCATTTACACAACTAAACTACTAGTGTTTTCCTAATGAAGTGCAAGGAATGGTATATTTCAAAGGTGTTTTATCCGAAGCTGCCGGGAGTTGTTCTATTAACCCTTACTCTCTGAGGGTAGTTTACTGCATGTCAGTTGGTTATGCCAATGCCCTCCAGCTGCAGTTTATTGGAGGATACTTTGATGTAGCAGTGAAGGCTCCAATTGGCAGGAGTTGGAGGCCCTGGAGGGTGCCTGATACTGACCAGCTGGGGGCACTTGATTGTTATCAGAGGACTCTCATTGTTCTCTGTGGCATGTATTGGAAGGCCTGTCCAGTTACCCTTGAAATGACATGGCAGATATTGGAGGGCCATGCAAAAAACATAGGAGATTTTCTTGAGGCACATATTGGCATGCGTTGGAGGGTCTAGTAGGGTAAGGGTTAATAGAGGTTGGAAGGTTTGTGCTAAAACCATGTAAATAATATATCTTTAGAGAGGTGTGGTTCAGAGAAAAACCAGTTGTTTTAACTTGACAACTGGTTCCTCTCAGAATTAAGAATGCATGCTTCAACAAAACTTTCAGTGTGACTGTTTAAAAAAAAAGTTTTTAACTGTTTTTTGTGTATGTGACTACAGTATTGCATGCACCTGTCTAGAACCAAAATACTCTTTGTCTGCCATGTCTTGTGTACATAACCTCAAAGTGATCTCATTGTCATTTAGATTCATCCCATGTGGGATCTGAGGATCAAAAACATCTTGGGATATAACTAAAAAGCACTGCACAATTACAGGACAGATATCATAAAGCCAACCGCTGCATTGTGGTAACCCTGTAGTAACTTATGTACAACGTAACCGTTCTGAAACAGGTTAATTCTTCATTCCAACTTTATTGTCTTTAACCGTTTTCAAACATGTTAAATCTTCTTTTTAACTTGATTGTCTTTTATTTGACCAAAGATACAAGCGTGTGTTCTCTGTCGGGGACAAAGGCATAACAACTTACAATCCCAACACACTGGAAGTAACAAACCAGGTAAGAACCAGCACTGTACTCTATCCAACACTTAGGAGGGGCCACACAGATCTATATAATTGATTTCATAACTGAGCCAATTGTAAATGTGAGAGCGACATTTTGATTTTATCAGAATCTTTCTCAAAAGAAGAAAATATAATAATAATTAATAATGATAATAATAATAAACAGTTCTTATACAGTATGTCCCCCAAAAAAGTCCGTCTGACCAGTTTTGAAATAACTACAAAACCTCGAGGTCAATTTTGAAAATGTTTGGTTAGCCTCAATCCCTATGAGTGTCATGTAATTGCAGTCACGCATCGCTACACAGTTGTCAATTGATCACAACATCATTTTTTGACACTGTGTTCCTTGCCTTATTCAATTTCATGACTCTCAGTTCTCAATATCTGGTGATGGACCTCAAGTTTCGATGATGGCCAATGACGCTCTAGGCACCTGAGACTTTACTCAGTTCATTGTTATACCAAAGGTGCATTTGGGCGACATGTTATCAAACGTGATAGAAGGGGGGCATGTTTTTCCAGGAGGTTGCTGAGAACAGCCTCATAATGTGTGATCAAATGATCTAATACTGAACGAACCTAGTGCTAAAAAAGAATGAAACATTGACCATCACTCCAAACAAGGGCCCCCCCCCCCCAAAAAAAAACCCCAACAAAAGATTGTACATGCCCACCCAGCCTATTTTTCATTGATAAAGAAAACCTGACTCTCTTTGTTCAGCTTAACATAGTAGAAAAAAATGCAAGAAAGATTTGCTTACAACACACACATTACATGTACATGGAAAGGAAATGACAGACAAATGATACAAATTGTCAAATGACACTACTTGTACCAAAAAATCGAAAGAATGCATGACTAGTTTGACTTTCTTTTTCTGCAGTGGGCGTATGCAGATTTCTTTGGTATCGCTCCCAACTCCAAATCTCAAACCATCAATGAGTTTGTCATCAACATCAGAAAAGGGAAGAAGACGGAATCCATGAGGTTTTCCACGGATCACCGACCTGACGTTCTCACAGAAGCATTAGTAAGTTATAACTCTTGTTCCATTCAGCTCATATGCACTGAAATTTGCGGAGCACCGAAAAGGTTAGGCTTAGAATAAAAACAAGAGACAAACAAATGAATGAATGATCAAAACGATTGACAAAAATTATAAGCTAAAATGTCATGTGATGTATATTTGTTATAATTGGATTTCAGGTGATTTTTTCCTGCTGCATGAAATTGGAAGCCGGTTATGTCTAACAGGGCTTGCAGTAACGGACCCTATCCAAATGAAATAACGCTTTGAAATCTCTCCTTTTCACTCTTTATAACAATGTTTTTTTTTCTTGGTTTTTTTTTAATATAACATTGACTAGATTGGTTGTCTTCTGTTCTTATCTGTGTTAAATGTAAAAAGAAAAATGCAAAAGGAGGTCTTGTCATGCTGAAATTTCATTGCCACACAAAATGAAGTATATGTAGTTGTAATTTGTGATCAAGTTCTGTGCACATGTGAGAACTGGTTTTCTTTTTTCTCTTATCTCAGAAATTCCGGAAGGATTTCGCGGGTGGGAATAAGTACGATGAGCCGGTAAGTGTTACCAAAAGAGTTTTCTATTTTCAATTATTTGTTTTGTTTTTTATGAGAAGTATGTTTGAAAATCATTTGTTCTTTGTAATGCATAACATTACAAAGATAGAAAAGCGAAAAAAATAAGACACATCTGTGTTAAAGTACACTTGAGAAGTCTTGCGTCTGTCTTTACTTTTTATTGTCTGTATGGGCATTGTTAAATATTATACAAATACTGAGTGGCTCAGCGTGGAATGGGAGGAATATTATCGCAAGGTAAAATCTGGACTTTTCCATTTCACGAGAAGAAGCCGAGTGAACTGGAAAAGTCCAGATTTTACCGAGCGACAATATTTCTCCCATTTCACAATTTATAGCCACTCAATATTTGTTTTATATAACTGACATATAGATCCTTGTCATTTGATATATTTGAACTTTTATTTCAATACAAAACTGGAGGAAAATGTATTTCTCTTTTCCAAACCACCTTCACGAAAATGTTTGAACCCAACGCTGTAGCGCTGGCTCTTTGGAACAATACGCGCTAAGCGCAACGCTGAACGCGCACACCAGCATGCATTTGCACACAAATACCGCGTCATGGAACAAGAATGATCCTAACTGTTCAATAGTATTTCCCATTCCCCATGGGCGGATAGTACTTTTTGAGCCGCGGTGTGAATGGGAGCATTAAGGAATGTCACGTGATGTGAGTTCCACCAATCAAATGACAAGGATCTGTATGTCGGTTATATAACATTGAGTAGTTACTCTTTGCCATAAAAGTACTGATGTTATTTGATATTGCTGTATCTCATTTAGAACAATCAAAGATGACAGATATTGACTACATCATAACTATGGGACAAAGCTACTTTGTCATGATAGCACAGATTTCAGTGGTTACAATGTAGAAGAGTCATGAGATTGAGCCCTGATGTGAAGACATGAGATCATTGATAACCTAGAGTTATGAGATTGAGCCCTGATGTGAAGACATGAGATCATTGATAACCTAGAGTTATGAGATTGAGCCCTGATGTGAAGACATGAGATCATTGATAACCTAGAGTTATGAGATTGAGCCCTGATGTGAAGACATGAGATCATTGATAACCTAGAGTTATGAGATTGAGCCCTGATGTGAAGACATGAGATCATTGATAACCTAGAGTTATGAGATTGAGCCCTGATGTGAAGACATGAGATCATTGATAACCTAGAGTTATGAGATTGAGCCCTGATGTGAAGACATGAGATCATTGATAACCTAGAGTTATGAGATTGAGCCCTGATGTGAAGACATGAGATCATTGATAACCTAGAGTCATGAGATTGAGCCCTGATGTGAAGACATGAGATCATTGATAACCTAGAGTTATGAGATTGAGCCCTGATGTGAAGACATGAGATCATTGATAACCTAGAGTCATGAGATTGAGCCCTGATGTGAAGACATGAGATCATTGATAACCTAGAGTTATGAGATTGAGCCCTGATGTGAAGACATGAGATCATTGATAACCTAGAGTTATGAGATTGAGCCCTGATGTGAAGACATGAGATCATTGATAACCTAGAGTTATGAGATTGAGCCCTGATGTGAAGACATGAGATCATTGATAACCTAGAGTTATGAGATTGAGCCCTGATGTGAAGACATGAGATCATTGATAACCTAGAGTTATGAGATTGAGCCCTGATGTGAAGACATGAGATCATTGATAACCTAGAGTTATGAGATTGAGCCCTGATGTGAAGACATGAGATCATTGATAACCTAGAGTCATGAGATTGAGCCCTGATGTGAAGACATGAGATCATTGATAACCTTATTGTCTCTTTGCAGCGATTCAATGCATACAAGCAGCACTGGTCAGATTCACGCAGGCAGGTCATACTGGAAATCAACGCCTGCGGAATAGATCAGATCAACCCTTCCAACAACAAAGTCTTGTGTTCCTACTACTACAGAGACATTGATGCATTTACAGAGGTACGAAACGCTGTTCATATTATCCAGCAAACAAGTCTATCAAAAAGGACTGTACAGTTTTTGCATGACACCCAACTCTTTTGATTATTATTATTTATTTTTTTTAAACCAAGTCGATTTGTGTCCAATCTTTATGAGCTGTACAACGCTACCCTCCCTCCAAACTTCAAACAGAACATTTTTTTTTTCATTCAGTAGGCTTCATTCTTGTGAACGTTGTTTTTTGTTTCATTCAGTAAGGTGCACTGAATAGTTCTAAGGAGTAAGGAATGAAGAGCTGATTGAATTTTGTTGTAACTTCATGCACCCATGATGGAAATTATAAAGCAGAAAAAGTAGTAGTTTATAAAATAAGAAGTAATACAAATGCATAATACTTGCCACCTTTGCCATGTGTGCAGCCTTACCATGGGTCAACTAACTGCATTCAACTCCTGCATTTAAAAGTAATGCGCCTATCAAATGTTACTGAGGTCACCTCAAGCTCCACCCTGAAGGATATTTTTCAGAGTTTTAAGGGGATCGAAGTGTTATCTGCAAAATCAGCCGACATTTGAAGAAGAAAAAAGTATGGGCAAAAACATCTTGTGTCGCCGCACCACTTTCGGTGCAAACTCCATACCAAAAACCAGAGACTTTGTTTTGGGCTTAAAAAATTATTTTTGTCATAGCATTTGAATGTTTTGTTTGTGATGGACACTGGTTTTCTGATCTTGCATTGTCTTTTCATCTTGAAATTGTTGTTATAGGTTACTGGTTACCCAGGAGGCTTTGCTGTGATTCATGGGGGCTTCGGCAGACTAGTAAGTTGTATTAAAAAGATGCTTCATTTTCTCTCAGACAAATACACATATCACTGCATTGGTATTTTAAGATAGAGTCCCTTTATTGACCCATAAACATACTTCCCTTTACTTTATTACTAGTTTTTGTTTGTTTATTTTGTGCAGCATATATTCGCTTGTGATCGGAGAGATGAGCTTTTAAAGAAAGCCATGGAGTACGCTAGTACCTATGTGGGTGTGACAATCAGAAAGAGGAAAGAAACCATGACCTTGGACCAGAGCATCATCAACAAGATGGGCAAGTACAGGTAAGGACTGCCTGCTTGTGGTTTTTTGTGGCCTTTGATGAACATGACTACTACCTCGGCAGTCAAAATGCATTACTTTCACCAAAGAAGAAATTTACTGTTAAGGGTCATTCCGTGTCACTTCACTCCAAAAATTGAAATTTTAAACCCCATGCCCTTCAAATTGCTTCATGTTTAGTGTATGGGTTAATTTAGGCTGAAAAAGCTTAAATTTTTAGCACCATCGGACTAACGTTTTTTTTCGCTACCGCGTGTCATATTTTTGCAATTTTGGCCAAAAAACGGCATGGTGACCAAGTTTCAGTGACCGTATCTACATAACCTGAGGGCAAAATTTGTTAATCTTTGTTTCGTTGGAAAGGTAACATAATAAGGAATACAAATTTGTTCATGTCAGAGCAGTTTGAAGTGTGATGACCTTTTTTCCCTTGATTTTGACCTTGAATTGACCTTGCAGATCATGTGACCTTGTATGAACAAATATAAACAAATTTGCAGGGGGTGGGGTTTAACCCATCGGGTGATTTGACACAGAATGACCCGTTATCAAAGGACAAGAGAGCACTATTTCTATGTGTTCCCATATTTTGCCGGGATTGATTTGGGTTATCTTGGTTATCTTGCACATTGTAGTAATGATGAGAGCCTGACATCATTAGCTGAGTTCAACGTTCAGAAGTGGTCCAGTCGCCATGAAGAGCCAGCCAAGAGGGTGTTGTGCCTAACAGAGACATGTATCGTGGAGCGAGACCCTGCTAGCTATAGTGTGGTTACAGTCAAACCACTCTGCAACGTAAGTACATGTACACTGGCCAAACAGTTTGATTGAGGACAGTGTCTGGAATTCCAATTCTAAATGAGGGAATTTCTTGTTATTTTCAAAATTTTTGGGACAGCTTTTTTGCTTTGTGAAATAAATCTATATTGAACCGAAACCCTACAGGAAGTACAGTTACGTTATCTGATGAAATTATTATAAGGCGGATTTTGCATTTTTCTTTGGCCTTTAAATCTGATAGTTGAAAGAAATTGAAAATAATGAATCCTACAAAATGCATTAACTAAAAAGTGATGTAGTTATGCGTCTTACTCTTGGACAGGTATTTGCCATTGTGCGGAGCATGGAGAATCCCCAGGAATTCCATCTAGAATCAGTGAAAGGCACAGTGACCAAGTACACATCCACTGACAGGTAAAAATGTATGCATACTGCACAGACCAAGTGCAGCACTCAACTTGGGCCAAGTCTATCTAATCTGAGGCATTATGCTGTGTTATATAATTGACATGAAAATATCTGGGTTGTTTTCGTCCACGGAATCCCTGGTTACTGCAAGCAGTGCTCAAGGATGATTGTTTCAGCCCAATTGCTATCTGTAGAGTCCAGATGTACTTCTGTAAACCCTGATACTAAGGTAGTTGGCAACCAAACCCTCTCAAGTTGTTTTTTGTGTTATTCCATTTTGGGAAATCAGTACAGGAATACAGAAATAATTTTCTAAAAGTCAATAAAATTGCTGTTGAGTTCAATTGGGTTTCTGTGTATGGATATGTCAGCTATTTATGACAATATGACTGACTACCACTGTCACTGAGACTGTACCAGAAATAAAAATTGTTCAATATTACACTTAATGTGTGGCAGAACAAAAATTTACTTTGGTAACATGAAAATTACCTTAATTAAACTAAAAGATGTCTCCACCCAATAAAGATTGTTCTTTAAATACTTGTCCAAGTATCTGCATTGAGATGGCGTTGCTTGCTTGAAGTTTACAGAGTTGCCTATTTGTTGCTAAATTGATTAACCTTTACATTTGCTATCCTTGCAGGGAACATCCCTTAATCCTCTAAAATTCAACACTCCGCATTAACTCAAAGGCAGTTCTTAACACAAACATTTTGAAATATATGAAACAACATCAAGTGAGCTCTTTAGGCCTATATCCAAATTGATCACCCCAGTACATCACCATCAACCAATCTGTTTATTGTGAAATTGAATGAATGATTCATTTTGTTTAAACCATTTGTTTTGTTTGTTTATCAGGGATAATCTGATAGCCAGTGTGCTAGATGGTGTCCGTGCCAGTGGTAATCGAGACGTCTGTGTCAAGCTAGTCATGACTAATCGTGGGCAGAGGCAGGACCCTTTGTTTGTTCCTGTAGAGGAGGAGGTTGAAGCTCATTGCTTACGCTTCCTGGCTCAACCTCCAAGTAAGTCGTGAAACCAAGGATTTCACTGTGCCCCCAATTTACCAACTTTAGTTAGTCCGCATTTTGTTTGCAATCTGTTACACATCCATGAATAGGTGCCAGCTGGCCAGTCTGGTTCCCTGACCTGACAATTCTCTGACGTCTATAAATTGCTCTGTTTCGTCTGAAGTAGGGTCAGGGAACCAGACTACTAGAACAGCATTTTTTCTTGATTTGTCCAGCATCTATGAACACAAAACTTCAAACAAGTCAAAGTAACATTATTTGTTATAAAATACTTACCCCCATATCCATCCATTTCTGAAAATTACATCAAAAACAAATGTATATTGCCTTTAAAAAAACACATACCTTAGTTTTAATATTGAATTGTTTAATAATAAAAATAATCTTGAGAAAAATTGGATTAAGCACCATGAGTTAACCTGTGATTGATTGACAATGAACACGATGAACCTTGCAGATGAGTTCAACATTGGTAATCATCAGAGTTCTTGATGGAAGCTGCTTCTTTTTGGTTATCATGGTATTCAGGGTTAACTACATGCATTTTTCAATAACTTGCACAAAATGTTTTATGTCAATTTGTTCTGTCCCTGCTTGAAACTTTTTGTGTGTCCTCAAATTAATATCTGTTTGAATCCCTAGACAATGACTTCAACTTGGCTGTAATGAGGTTCAACAACAATGTGTCATATAGTGGCCTACTCCATGCCGTTACACAAGATGTAAGTAGCAATCTTGGCAAGAATCTAGGGCTGTCCCGAAATACCGAATATTGGAATATTTGAATAATTGATCATCATCCGAATATTTGAATAACTTTCTGCCGGTTCAAATATTCATAAAAACAATGATAGTTAACGGTATAGAAAAATGCACTGCGGAACTTATCTATGTCCCTTGCAAACATAGAATCACTTTCTCCACCTCCCTTTCGGATGTTTCCACTCTGAACAAATAAAATTTTAAAATAAGTAACCTAAACCTCGCCAATGTCTCCCCAAAGTGAATTCCATACCGAGTCTGTCGGTGTTTGCGGTATTGTGGCAACATCACTCGATATTGTTTGGTTAAAAAAAACCTGCACTACCAGATGCCACATTTTGTCAATGGCAGCTTTTTTGTCATCAGCGGTTCATTGTTCCCATCCCTTGAGCGGATGAAATCCATTGACAGTTATAAAACAATGACTGCAAAGCACTCAAGTGGCCCATAATATCAATGGCTGCATGCAAGCATACATGCAAACTTTAACCAGCGTACTTGCGTGCAACTTTTGACCGGCGCAGCACACAGCTGCAGCTGGCGTGTGCGGAACTTGATCAGCGAGTTTCGAATACTTGAATATTCGGTCAAACACAGTTTCGAATAATTGAATACTTAATTGTTCAAAAAGGAAATTGTTTTCCCTTTTCCCCCCCTCCCCTTTTTTTTGAGGGGAGGGGGTGGTGTCTCTTGAAAAATTGGTCATGGTCTGTGCTCGGTACCATTTGACTTGCTATGTCACATAGCGTAATGCTAGGGGCAGCTATGTCCTTGTGGTTGAAACTTTGATTTTTGTTGTTTCCAGAGTTTCTTTGCAGAGAACAAAGAGAAGTTGATCAGGGGAGCAATCACAGCCATCCTGGCCAGAGATGGTAAAATCTAAGGGTCTTTTCTCATTTTGTAGTCTATGTAGTCTTCACCAAATGTAAAGAATTTATTCAGATGCCTAGTGGTAAAGCTTTGGTTTCAGCATTTCAGTGCCCACACATTCCATTTCTAGTTTCATTTTTAAAATTTTAATAAGGAAATAAATATGTGCTTGGCCGGTTTAAAACAAGCACGTTTAAAAGCGGTTTGAGACTGGACACTGATAATGGCCTGAGCGCACTTGTTTAATACGTGCCAAGCACATATGTATTCCTGTTCATAAATGCCTTTCGCTCAAAAAGTCAAAATAAGTCAAAATTATAAATTTCCACTAATTTTGTTCAACAATTTCACTTCATGTTGTGTGAAACACCCTCTACCGGTAGCTATGTTTATGGTATGTGCCTCACGCGGGTAGTACTAAAAATCTCCTTATATGGAGATTGGTATGCGCATGACGTGTGGCGCGTACTGCCCGATGTGGCGCAGAATGCAGCGGTGCTGGTGTAGTGTGAATTTAGGACTATGAAATACGAACTCATTGGTAGTATTGCGTATGCCTAAGTAAAGACTGTGAATGTTCAACCAATACAAGGGTAAAAGGGACCAGATTTCATTCATGTGACACTGGAAAAAAATGTTTAAACCAATTGGTGTTTTATCAACCATTTAAACCACCCATGTGACAGGCTCTTGACCAGTAGGAATGGGTAAACTGTCTCAGGTATTTATGAATTAAAATTAAATCAATATGTAATTACCTTGTAACTTACACAAATTCATTTGTTCTTCAGGAATTCTGTTATCAATTCTTTTAATTGCACAGATGACCCAGTAGCAATGCCTGCGAAGGAGTTAGAAGGCATTTTCCAAGCGTTACGGAGATTAGTGGCCTCTAAGGCTGGCTTCATGGCCTTCACCTCATTACCAAAGTGAGTTGTCCAAAATACGCATGACTACATGTACTAGATTGTGTTGTAATTTTTGCCTTTTTTGGTCTCGTTCAATGTTAATCCATTCACCTTGAAACCTGAGATCGCTGGCTCGTGTAATGAACGTGTTGGGTGTAGATTCAGCAGCTTTTATGGAAATTGCTATGGTACTGGGAGGTTGAAAACAATTGTTAGCAATGAAGCCTGCTGCACACCTTTCTGATTTTACCGGTTCACCGGATCATCGGACCATTGGACGGGGGTGTGCCCTGAAAAATCTGACCTATCTGACTGTACACCAGGTGACTGGATGATATCCAACACGTGATTTCACCGGATGCGATGTCACTGGAAAGGTGTGCGGGCAACACTCCGATTTCACTGAACGCAATATTTATGTTAACCAATCAGATTCACGAAGGAAGTCACATGATTCCGAATTGACGGCTGCCATTTTGTCATCATGTGACTGATCATCATGTAACCGATTAAAGAATGGAATCATGTGTGCGGGTTAAAATTGTGGTCTTCGCAACGGTCAAAACAACTGTACCGGTGATCCATTGAACCAGTGAACAGGGTGAACCGGTGAATCGGTAAAATCGGAAAGGTGTGCAGCGGGCTTTACATGAATAAGGAGCTTTTTTTCCAATGAAGGCTGTATAGTGTGGAGGTAACACTTGAATACTTGAATAGTCATTGAGGTTTTTGTTATAACTTCAGAATACAACTTATTATTTATTTAAGGCAATTTTTTCAACAAATTTGAATTTGATAATCCTTGATTACAATAATTGAGTTCACACATAACCTTGTTTTGCAATACATAAACTTTTAGCCCAAATAGATAATCACGAAACACTGTAGGAACAATTTTTATTGTTTGTTTTCTTTTGCAAGGTTCCGTGAGCGAGTTGGGTTAAAGATCATCAAAATCTTGAAGAGACAAGATGATTTTGTGATCCATGCAGCCATTGATATGCTGTGTGCCTTGATGCAGGTAGGATAGCGCTGTAGATACATAGAACATCTCACTAGTTTCTGTTCTAATCAAGCTATCTTGCGTGTACCATAACATGTCTTGTGATTGACACGTTAGTGCATTGCTTCCTTGATGCCGCTGCATATTGCAAATGCCTCGAGATGTCACTTATAATGAGCATTAAACACATGACTGCACCCTACTATAAACCACAGACTAAAACAATACCAAATGAAATTTAGGTCCTTAGTTCAAACCATTGTAACCTGTTGTCAGTACCATTATAGATGTAGGTTCAAAGAGACAAATATGTCTTTCGACCTTGAGTCAACAGGCTTTTTCAGTACAGTAGACTGTACCTTGATCCTGATATCCCTCCCCAAGTCTACAAATTTGGTCAGAAATGTAGGTAAATACTAAAATGTCAGTGTTGAATTTAACGTTCATGTGCTTTTACATGAAGTAGCTGAGATATAAATGGAACATATTGGTGGTTATATTTCGTTGAAGCCCATGCATGATGATTACGACCTGAGACAGGAACAGCTCAACAAGTCGTCTCTTCTCTCCTCCAAGAAGTTCCTATCCAGTCTACTGGAACTCTTCAACTTACATGTGGTAGGTTATGAAAGGAGTCTGTCAAAATACTGCATGGTTCCACAGACAATCTGGCTATCCTTGACATTTTGTTGGCATGGTGCAAAACCTTGAGTAGGTTTGCAAATTTTATATCAGGTATTGCGGGTATTATAGGTATTGCACTTCGTCAAGCTATTTTTTATATACCCACTTATCCTGCTTACTAGTACAGACGTCTTCTCTCTCGATCATGCACTGAGCTTGCCATGGTCCGCTGGCCGGTTCAAGTCTGATGTAGCAGCGGGTAACACAGCAAATATTTGTATAAGATGGAATTTGCGTCGGAGAGATGAAAAACATAGGTTTACAAAGTTTTCTTAAACTTGTGAGCACCTTTTCAGTAAGTCATTTTGATTGCAAAACAGATGTTTCTTGTGATATGGTGTATGACTTTTGTAACCCCTCGGGGAGGGAGGAACAGTAGCACCAAGTTTTTGGGCCTTGGTGCCATTTACCGCCTGTGGCTATTTCAAAACTCAATGGAAAATATCAAAAAGACAATTGGAAAGCAGCAGTGGATCTAGTCATTTTCTGTAGTCTGCCTGCATGTTGAGCAATCAGAATGCACCACTTTATTAGTGTCTTATTATTCCTTTGAATACAATGACAAAATTCCAGCTGATCCTATGTTATATCAGATCATGTTTGTCTTAATTGCCCGTTGTCTGTCTTATTTCAGAACCGTGGGACTGGTGCATTGGTCATCACTTCCCTGCTGGACTTCCTGACCTTTGCCCTGTGTGCTCCCTACAGTGAGACCACAGACGGTACCCTCTTTGACTCCTTGCTTGAGCTGGTGGCTGAACAAGGAAGAGTGCTCTTTAGGTTATTTCAGGTATTCAACCTCATTTTGCATATTCATAACATAGTTACTATTTAAGTGGATGAATATACATGTAGACAATTCCATGAGAATGTGGACATGGCTGAAAAATTAAAAAAAGTATGAAGTCTTCAAAACTGCAAGCATCACAACCTCAAATGTGGTATCAAAGTCTGTCAAAATCCATCATTCACTCTACTTCAGGTAATGCTTCAGGACCAAATCCATTGAAATTTACCACTGGTGCTGGTGGATTTTGATGGACTTGGTACACATGGCTTGTTTGCCCAAATCCCCCCGAATGGGGGGGGGGGGGTGGATTTTGATGGAGTTGGGAAGGTTAGGGTTAAGGCAGAAGAGGCTTATTGTGTCGCCTAAACAAAGTTTTGGGAGACTCTAACCAGTCCTAAATTCTGTATGACCGTAGATCCGTAGACCCATATGACTGTATGACCTTAGCCCCGTATGTATGTTAAAGTTTAGGTTGATTTTTTAAAAGTATTATCTTCTACATGCTTTCATGGATTTTGATGTAACTTGGATGCAGCGACTCATGGGTGGGAAGACACAATTCTTCATCGGATTACTGAGATCAAAGGTCATGTAGGGGTCATTAGAGGTCATGTTCAAATAAGCTTCAAATGTTTCTTTGTCTACGGAATTTGATGGATTTTAAATGTAACTTGGCTGGAGTGATCCTTGGGTGGGGGTTCATCACAAGTCTTCTGAAATTGGAGGTCAAAGGTCATCTAGAGGTCATTTGAGGTCGTTGTTTACAAACAATAGAAACGGGGATTGACAGCGGAAAAAGGCGACACATGCGATCAGCGGATCACTTGTATTTTATGTGAAAAGAGTTTTTTTGTTTGATTTTTGTTTCTCATATGCTTTAATTAACTTGTACCAAAGATGGGCCGACAAACTGTAACGCGAGTTACCATAACGCGAGTTTCTGAAATATATCCCTCTAGAGATTTTGTGACAGTTTTTTTAACTAATTGAAATGGTAGCATATTACTTACACCCTAATGATGTAAGGCCAAAAAAAAAGTCTCCAGTTTCTGGTATGCGCGCACGTCGCTGTAGCCATGCGCGTCGGCCAAATTAGAAAGTTTTTTTTTCAATGTAAGATGATGTCTCAAGACCGCCAAACTCACTGGTGTGACTGGAATCCTGCTGCTGCACAATTTTAACGTGTTTTTAGATGGGGTTACGATCAAGTATAAGCTTTATGTGGCCTCTCTGGGCTCCCATATATTTTGCACTAACTTTAGTCGGGCACCATTTGCAGATAGTGTTGTAATTTTGTAATTGTGCGTCTGGAAGCCAGACTGACGGAGCAGATGGTTGTGTATCTGGAACCTGTAAATGCTTTTAATTAGCTCAATATACTTCTCAAGCCTTATGGCCTTACTGAGGTCACCTCAGGCTGCACTCTGAAGGATATTTTGAGAGTTTTAAAGGGATTGAAGCGTCATCTGCAACATCAGCCGACATTTGAAGAGAAAAAAAAGTTTGGTAAAAAAAAAAAAAGGGCGTTGCCGCACCACTTTTGGGGCAAGCTCCATACCAGAAACCGGAGACTTTTTTTTTGGCCTAAGGGCACTAAAATGATGTTTCCATCAAAGCACAGAATAAGGAAGCTTTCAAATACAGGGTATTTACATTTTTGCCATGTCCTTTTCTTATGACGGGAGTTACCAATAAAAAATGCATTGCAAAACCAACATTTTTGTTAGCTTTTTTGTAGTTTATAGTCACTTAACTTAAAGGGATCTTCTGTGAGAAAAATCCACCTGAATGCTTTGACTTTATAGAATAACAGCACTGAGTTGAAAGAAGACCCCTGTTAATTGTAACACAAGTTACCATGGAATTGCCCATATTATATGCTGATTTCTTATGTCTTTTTTAATTTTATTTTTTCCTTTGACTTTTTTCCAGCATCCGTCCATGACCGTGGTGAAAGGAGCTGGTCTGGTCATGAAGGCAATCATTGAGGTAGGGCTTATCATGGAGTACTGTGGTTGTATCATGTTACCTGAACAAGTGTGAATGTATGGCTGTTGACCACTTTCCTCCTTGCCTTACACGTGATATATTGTGCAAATTGTTTTTGTCCTCTCTCACTTTTGTGGCTTGATGGCAAAGGAATGCAAATAACCTTTAATAATACTGAGATACACTACAGAGTAAACTGCATCAATAGTTTTCAGGACCATACTGAGCCAATGTTGTAATGAGTACACATCGGCAGTCAACTTCCAGATGCATATATTGGATGGGGATGGGGCAATTGGATACAAAACTGCCGAGACACTAATGACCTACACAATTTATCACCCACTTGCCAGAATTGTTTGAAATGGTTCCTTGAATGTTCCCGCCTAGGCCCAATGTCATAGCTCTGCTTAGCACAGAAGTCTGCACTTATGGTCACCGTTCTGTGCTTATACATGTAGAGCTAGCAAAGACATTTTGCGCTAACTCCGTAAGCGCAGAATCCTTAGTCATGCACACAAGCTACAATTCCTTGCCTACCCATGAAATATAGTTACCATTCATGCAGAGTTTGGTGATTCTTTGTGTATGGTCAGCAGAACCATGACATTGGACCTTTCATTAGTCACAGTGTGAATGAACTTAGTTATTCATCAGCAACACTTGTCTTATATTTAAAAAAAAAAATGCTTATTTGTGTTTTTAGGAAGGAGATGCCGAAATTGCAGCTAAGATGCAGGAGCTTGCCCTGGCAGAGGGCGCCCTTCCAAGACACTTACATGTTGCAATGTTCACATCTAGTACAGACACACGCATGCTGACAAACAGGTCTGTGTCAACAAATGTTTGTGTGCAGGCTGATTTATTCCTGTGAAAACACAGCATTTCATGATGATAGCAATATTTCACTTGCAACATTCATGACCCTGAAAAATTAATTTCTCACAAACTTGTGTAAAATACAATTCCAGCATTGGGCTGAATATATCGAAAAGAAGAGTCCCCAAACTAAGCCAAGGATGAATCACACATTACTCGGCTACTTATTGTAGTATTTGCCCTTTGTAAGTTATATTTGCTAAGTACCTCAATGTGTATGTGATTTGCTGTACTATGCAGTCTCCTTTTAATAAGGGAATAAATGTGTGCTCTGGAGGTTTTTATCACTCTGTTTAAGACCACTGAGTCTGGGTGCTGATAATTACCCGAGCCGGAGGCGAGGGTAATTATCAGCACCCAGACTCTAAGCGGTCTTAAACAGAGTGATAAATACCGACGGAGCACATATTTATTCCCATTCATAAATACCTTTTCGGTAAGAAAAAATCATATAATTCGTTCAAAACATCCCGATTTTGTTCAACAAATTCACTTTATGCTTTTTGAAACATCCCTCTTGCAAAATAATGGAGTGTTCAGCTGGCGAGTAAGATGTAAACAACCCTTTTATGGAGATTGACGCGCGCGTAGCATGTTCTGCGGGATGTCGCGCAGAACGCACCTGGCGCGTTGTGTATTGAATTTAGAACTATAAAATTCTGACTCCCTGGTAGTGTTGCGCATGCCTACGTGAGGATTGTGAACGTTCAACCAATGAAACGATAAGAGGCACTGGATTTTTAGGAGTCCACATTTTATTGTGACACTGGAAAAGTGTTTAAGACCAGCTAGCCATGTCTTTATCATCCGTTTAAGACCGGCCACGTGACGGGCTCTCGACCAATAGGAATGCGTAAACTGTCTTAGGTATTTATGAATAAGGGAATAAACATGTGCTTGGCCGGTTTTAAACAAGTACTTTTAAAACTGGCTTGGGGCCTACATGCTGATAATGGCCCGAGCCCAACATATTTGTTTCCATTCATAAATATCATTTGGTCAAAAAGTCAAAGCAAGTCAAACATTTTAAATTTCCAACGATTTTGTTTAACACGTTTACTTCATGTTTTTTTTAAACACCCTCTAGCGATGTTTATGGTCTGTGCCTCTCGCAAGTAGCACTAAAAATCTCCTTATATGGAGATTGGAGTGCGGGGGTGCTGGTGTAGTGTGAATTTAGGACTCTACAAAATACGGACTCATTGGTAGTGTTGCGCATGCCTAAGTGAAGATTGTGAACGTTCAACCAATAAAATGGTAAAAGGAACCAGATTTCATAGGAGTCCACATTCCACGTGACACTGGAAAAGTGTTTAAGACCAGCCAGTCAGTGTTTTATCAACTGTCTGAGGTATTAAGGAATAGAATTTGAAGGTTTTGGTCTGTTTTGTTTTGTTACTTACTTTTATAGACAGTTGAGTCGACATCTTGTTGCATTGTGGGTAACCGGCAACCCAACAGCACTAGGACTCCTAAAACGCAGTCTGGTAAGATTGTTGATACATACAATGTATGATGAAAAGATTTCTATAAAAATAATTGTCAAGTTGTAGTTGTCAATCTGAAGTGAAGTTATTCAAAAGTTGCCTTTGTGTGGGTACATTGAATCAAACACATGTAGCCCACCTTAGTTCATTATTTTAGCCACCTTATATCTTGTGTATATGACCTTACATTGATTGTATCTTTTCCTCTGATGGCAGCCTGCTGGGCTCCTGTTGTTCCTTGACTCGGAGGATAAAGTTCCAGAGAAGGAGAGGGACCTCATTCACATGAGAGACAATCTCAAGATGGCTCAGGTAACATTCAAGATCAACAAACAATTGCTTAATTAGATAAAACCCTCCCTCTCTGCCTGGCTAATTCAGCTACGCCAACAGCAGTCAAAATCAATCAAGTGACTGTTTTTTAACAGTTAAGAACCCCCTTGTTAATTTGATATAGCCATGCTTGGAGGTGATTGATATGCCAGCTGTACCTACCAGTTACCTCTTTTGTCTGTTGATGGAATTTGACTAGTCGCAGTGTTTACATGAATGTGATGAGACTGTTTTTTTTAGTCTGAATACAAATGCATGGCAGGGGAAGTGGAAGAAATTGACCGCGTTTACACTGGATCACGCAAGGGGGATTCGAGGGGGATCCGAACCGGCAAGGAGGATCGAAGTCTGCTTAACCGCAAGTGTAAACGCGAGGTGGTTCAAGCCTTTAGCCGGATCGGATCCCCCTAGCTGAATCCCCCTTTCGGGAAGGATTGGACCCTGCAATTGCGGGATCTGATCCCCCGATGTTTGAGTGTAAACGCAATTGGTGGATCGGACCCCGCAATTTGACCAAGCAACATCCTGTCAGCATAGAAAAGTCCGCGAAAATTATGATGTTGTTATTGACGATCAAGTCGCCGGCGCGAGGCCCGCATGAATGCTGTGATGGCTCCCAACGCGGTTCTGTGCACAGAACATATGCGCGGTTGGTACTCGGCCAGAATCCATCGGGGTTTCGTCCACGTGCATGAAAGTGGAGACCGGGACCGTCTTTCGTAGGAGTTTCGTTTTAGTCCTTTAAGTGTTTTTCGTTCCGAAATCATTTCTGCATTAAGCAGTCTTTTTTTTTATTCTCTAAAGTCCATTTTTTTGTAGGTTTGAACATTATCCTTGGTTAGAAAATGCGATTTTCTCACGCATTTTCAACTGATACCATCACGGTTCAGCACGGCCGCTCGATATACTGCTCGCCATCAACATTTTTTTTTTCGTGTTGCGTTTCGTCTTCATTGCTTTTTTAATTTTACTTCCAAAGATTTCTTAAAAACTTCAAACCCTGGTTGGTTTTAAATATTAATTAGTAGGTGGGTGACTCCTGGATCGCAGGGTTACGTTCTCTTTATTTGGAACGGGCCCCTTAACTACACAATCTCCTTGAAATCGCTATACCCACTGTGTAGTCATGTTTATGCCGATTTTATGTTGCTTTAGTTTCGTGATTTGATTCTCTAAATCTTTTCATATTCCCAATAAATATTTAAAAAATCTGAGTTAAATACTGCTAAATTCCTACCTCAATGGTATAAACAATTGCCCTGCAAAGTGGTTTGGAAGTCATGGCTTATAAGTAACGTTACTGCGATGTTATTCGTGGACTGTTGTGGACAATGCGTGGAGGATGAAGCTATCTAGATTAAGACTAAAATCGGGGGACAAGCGTGAGTAAAATATTAAGTAGTCATCAGTAGTCAAGCAGTGAGATAGCGATGAACGATATCTCTTAATTTTTGCAGTGATTAGCGCGCGAAATTGGCCGTCTTCTGCGCACACTCAATGACCTTCCTTCCGTTGTAAATGGGGGATTGGAGGGGGATCAGGATCGGGTGAAAACACGGCCCAGTTTACTTGCGGTTAGCTTCCCTGTAGTTTTACGCGACCGCAGGATGCGATCCACCTTTGCAGGATCCAGTGTAAACGCGGTGATTTTTGACTGTCTTTAATAGGAGGGTTTTAATGAGTGGCTAATCTGTGTTATACTTGGGCTTGTGCATAAAAATTCCATGCATGATTGGGTGAGGTTTTAACCTCACAGTCCTCAAACTTGGTTGGCTGATTCCAAATACAGTAAACTCTCGTTAAGTCAAATTTGGACAATTCGAAACTCAATTTATCTTGAAGTAATACCCCATTCCTGTCAAGAGAATAGGATATTATGTACATGACTACGCCCGTAACTCGAAATGCCTGCACTGGTACCTCCGTTTGTCTCCAATTTTTGTTTGGCCAGTCCATAGAAAACACTGCGAAAACACAGTGTTGTAGTCGAGTACTTTTTTCCGAGTACAGAGTACTGCCGAGTACTTAGGTTACTGAGTATGAGTACGAGTACTTGTACGTCTGAGTACAAGTTCAGGTCTCCGAGTACGAGTACTTGTACTTCTGAGTACGAGTACGAGTACTTGTATGTCGAGTACGAGTACGAGTACTTCTATTTCGGAATACGGCCATACGGCAAATGGTTCATTGTGCATAATTGGCCCAGGCCCAGTCAGACCGATACAGACCCACTCACGGCTAGCTGTTCAATATAGTTATCCTGACGTGCAGAGAGACAAAAATCAGGAAACTTTGATTTCTCTGCAAACAATCAACCATTTTCAACTGAAAATCTCGAAAATAAAACAAGCCCGTGGTAAGTCAAGCTATACAATTTTTTTCTGAGTACTCTTATTGGAGTAGGATTACTTTGATGATGGAGTACAATTTCGACATTTCGAGTACGAGTACTTTGCTGCCTGAGTACGAGTACCGTCGTTTCGAGCACGAGTACTTTGACATTCGAGTACGACTACTTTAAAAAGTACTTGAGTAGTACTTGAGTACCGAGTACGAGTACTACAACACTGTGAAAACAGTCACAAAAAAGTGTGAAAAGATCGTGTAACTTTTTCATGAGTCATTTCTGCCCAACGCACTTCGTCTTTTTATGTGTGGATGCAGCGTGCACGCTGTATTGTGATTGGACTCCAGCCCGTAACTGCAACAAATACTGGCTTTCTAGTAAGACTGATTGCTACCGCAGGCCCATTGTAGCCCCCATGCCGGCAGGCCAATCGCTGGCTCTTGTGGTAGCCAAGTGACCCCATTGAAATCTTTGCGGTGCACATGTGGCAGAGCCTGATCGCTGTTTCAGCTGGTGCGCCCTCTATCGATTAATAGGACCGACCATATGACCGCACATCAGAAAACCCGGAGTTATGTTATGTTTATCTATAGAGCAGATCATGATCAATATGAAAGTTGAGTAAAGTGATGATTTGTGACTGAAAATCATATACCATTAGAATGTAAAAAAGAAGGAAAGTGTATCAAACAATGAGTCCATTACGTTGCGAGTTATGGTGGAAGCCATTCATGTACATACTGTACATGAACATTGTATGACATAAACAATCGGGAACCTTGCTTAACTCAATTCTGGATATTTCAAATTGTTTGTCCATTTCCTTGAGATTTGACTTAACAAGAGTTTACTGTACTCAACTTTGCTAGTCTTACCATTGCAAAAAAAGCAAGATCCTGTGAAAGTTAGTCCAACTATTGTTGACAAACTTTTTGTGTGAACTTGCTTTACTTCATCAATTACTAAAACAAACAACTCAGTCAAAATTTTCCAAACAATTGAAAACTTTCACATAACATTGTCCCTGCTGGGGCACTGTTGGCTTTAACAAGAAATCTCTGCAAGACAGTGGCCTTGGTAAAATATGAACCCTTTGTGAAGAAAGCACAAGACGGATTACCCTCAGATAAAAATGGAAATCATTTGATTGTTGCAGGACCAGTCCGGCAAGAGTAACCGCAGTTTTCAGTTTCATCAGATCGAGGGCGTGCTGCTCCACTGGAAACAACGGATCACTAAGGAGAGGAAGAAGCAAGACGTAAGTTACCATGGCAACAGTATGTCAAGGGGGCACAATTTAGCGGTTGTATTCAAACACTGGTTCAGATATTTTGTATTGGTTGATCGTTGTGGTGACTTAGAAAGAGCGTGAATAATGCATGATTACTGTGGCCTCTGTTCATGAACAATATATGGCGCTTTGTGACAACTTTCAAAAGCCACCATGGGAGGGAAACACCACGTGGGAGGGACACGCCGCGTGGGAGGGACACGCCGCGTGGGAGGGACACGCCGCGTGGGAGGGACACGCCGCGTGGGAGGGACACGCCGCGTGGGAGGGACACGCCGCGTGGGAGGGACACGCCGCGTGGGAGGGACACGCCGCGTGGGAGGGACACGCCGCGTGGGAGGGACACGCCGCGTGGGAGGGACACGCCGCGTGGGAGGGACACGCCGCGTGGGAGGGACACGCCCCGTGGGAGGGACACGCCCCGTGGGAGGGAGACGCCCCGTGGGAGGGACACGCCCCATGGGAGGGACACGCCCCGTGGGAGGGACACGCCCCGTGGGAGGGACACGCCCCGTGGGAGGGACACGCCGCGTGGGAGGGACACGCCGCGTGGGAGGGACACGCCACGTGGGAGGGACACGCCCCGTGGGAGGGACACGCCACATGCGAGTACTGGTTTCCGCACTTGACTAAATTTGATTCTGAACCTACTCAAACTCATGGCAACTTCGGGTGAGCCTCAGGCCCCGTTGGTAATTTGTTTGGATGTCCCTCCCAGTGGTCTCCTCTAACTCTGACATTGTAACGGTTGCGGGGGTAGTTGTGCATGGAGCCTGTAGGAAGTTCATCATGAAGTTACAAAGTGGCAAGATCGAGGCATTTCTTTTGAAGCGTACTGTTTTGTGAATTATTCCTGTTGTGATCAGAATGCACTTGAGTGCCATCATGTGGATAATCATAGCCATTACCCACAGGATGTGTAATAGAGCTCTGAAGTGCGCTCCCCTCACACGACACGTCAATTTTTAATTTGTTTCTATTTTCTGTATTTTTTGTTGGGAGGTGTTTTGAATAACGCTCATAATTTTTTTTTTTAGCCACTTTGAATGGCAATAGCAGAATGAAATTAAAGAAAGATTAGATGGAAACTAGGGAAAGCAGTTCCATGAGTGAATAAGGCGCTTAAACTGAAATACAGCTGAATCCTGTGCCATCAGCATAGAATTGAATGCTTGGGAAATAGTTGTTCTGAAGGTCTGACGTCATGACATTCCCTTTCACTTTGGCATGAAGTGTGAACCGGCCTTAAAGCTTGCAAATGGTTTGTTGAATTGTGCCTGTGCTTTTCAAAATCCATTCCTTCACAGTTATGTCAACTTCCTACAAAGCCAAATCGTGTGAACCTTTCAGGATCTAACAAATCGTGTTAACCTTTCAGGATCTAACAATATGGATTTTTGTCTGTAAAACACATTGCTTGCCTGACATCTTTTGTCCAAACTAATAGCTTCTTTCTCTTTCCTTTCATGCTACAACCCCCATGCTTCATGACCATGGCTTATCACACTAGGCGGAGTTGGTAAGTCACACACATTGCTATGCCATAGTTTATTAACAGATCAAAAAACGTCATGCACTAAACGCTATCACCTGTAAATTTATTAAGGAAATAAATATGTGCTTGGCCCGTTTTAAACAAGGACATGTACGTGTAAAACAGGCTAGGGGCCTGGACACAGATAATGGCCTGAGCTGAAGACGAGGGTCAGTATCGGTGACCAGGCCCCAAGCTGGTTTGAAACGTACTTGTATACATGTAATGCCATCCACGCACATATTTATTTTCCCATTCATAAATACTTTTCGGTCGAATGTCAAAACAAGTAAAAAATCCAAAAAAAATAAATGATTTTGTGAAACAGATTTACCTCATGTTTTGTGAAACCACCCCTCTTACTATGTTTATGGTATGTGCCTCGCGCGAGTAGTAATAAAAATCTCCTGATGTGGAGATTGGTGCGCTCGTGGTGTATACAGTGCGATGTGACGCAGAACGCAGCGGTGCAGGAATAAAGTCTTTAAAACCAGTCGGTGTTTTATCAACCGTTTAAAGCCACCCTCGTGATGGGCTCTCGACTAATAGGAATGGGTGTTATTTATGAATCAAACATAACATAGAGCTTGTCATTTCTACCGTGAAGCTATTAATTGTAACCAAGGTACCTTGTGTTTGAAGATTTGTAGTTTTTTAATGAACTTAAAGTAAAATTTGTTAATTTGTCAAGTGCAGAAAGGTTGTCGCTTTGATATTGATGCTAAAAATGTTGAGCGTCTTATTAAAATCTTTGCTGAATTTAGTGACAATGTGTTATGTGGTAGGTTAAAATCAGGCAAAACTGGGCAGATCTCCAAAGTCTAGATCAGCCAGAAAATGATGTGGGGCTCATATTTAAGGGTTTTGATAGGCATGGAGAATATTTGTGACACTTCTAAAATAAGATTCAGACAAATAATTAGCCTTTTTGAAATGTGACTTTATATTCTGTCATTTTAGAAAATGATGTTTGTTCACAATTTGATGTTTTGGTCACAAGATTAGCCCATCTTCTACCTTACTTTTGCATTAGAAAACCGAACATTTACGTCCATTGTGAAGTGATAGTTGTCTTTAGGATCATTCTGTGTCAAATCACCCAATGGGTTAAACCATGTTGAGGTATACATGTAATTTCATTCAAGTTCGTCTCATGTTCAGACATGAAAAATACTTTGGATTGTTTATGATGTTACCTTTCCAAGGAAACCAAGATTAACACATTTGGCCCGGAGGTTATGGAGATATGGTCATTTGAAAATTAGCAGCCACGCCCACTTTGGCCAAACTTACCCAAAAAATGGTGGGGTTAGTGCGAAAATTGTTGGTCCGATGGTGCTAAAACTTAAATTTCAGCTTTTTCAACCTAAATTACCCTATATATTAAATATGAAGCAATGTGTAGGTGTTGGGGTTTAAACTTTCAATTTGTTTTGGCACGGAATGACCCTTTGAATGATGTTGTAAGAACTAAATTTGAATGGTTCTGCTGAGATTTGCCTGATGTGGACTTACGGTGTTTCAAATTGTTAACAGAGATGAAACTTTTCCGATTTTAATCGGAAAACCGATTTTTTGAATTTTCCAATGAAATTTCCGATTTTTTTACGGTGTGGCCCACAAAATTTGATTTTCTGATGATTTTTTCACAAAATGTCATTTTATTTCAATCATAATTTCGAAGAAAAGTCGATGGAAATGGCGTGCTAAAATCATCGCGAACGTAGTTTTAATCTCTTTCACCAGTCGTTATTGGAGAGTTTCAACGGTAGAAACACAGGGCATAACACTGATTGGAGCCTTTTCCGGCTGGACAAAAGGTTAAACATTGACAGGCGACACGGAAAAATCACTGTGTCGCACGTGCGTGCGAATATGCAATGGTACCAGCGTGCGTACGTACCGCACCACCGTACCGTCCGCTAGCACATGGCCGGCCGGGACGGGTAGCCTTGTGAAGGATCCTGTGGATAAAATCATTATGTTGTGCGATTTTCGGAGGTTTCAGATTCAGTTGTACAAAATGCAATGCTTTAAAAATCATGATGACTATCTCGAGGATAGCGAAGAGAGCATTAGCGAAACATTTCACTGGCATTTGTTGGAAGAGAAAGACGGTAATGCCTGATTTTTTCCCATGTATGAATGCCAGTGGTTGAATCATGGACATGATTGAAGCACCATGAACGGTGCCCTTGTCTTTCGGACTTTTCCCTCGACTTTCTCAAGTAAGAAGTGAACTTCTTTATTGATGACTCCATAGGCTAACCGTAATTCAGGCATTTTATGCATTGAAAACACTGACCGTTTTTTTTTTCATCGTAAAATTTTGTTTGAATCAAAAATAGAGCAGGAGTTGCTGTCCGGAAATTGGGCATGAAGTGTATTGTACATGCATGTACATGTGTATATGTGTGTAATGGCAGCGCGCGGCCCAGATTTCGGACACGTATTTTTGTTCGGCCTATTTTCCGATTTTTTTTGCCACATGCCAGTTTCATCTCTGTGTTAAATAATTTGTTGTCACATGAAAGAATTGGTAATAAACGCCACATGTGTAAAGGAATCCTATCAACAAACAATAAGCTCTTCATGAGACCACAGCTACACGTACATGTAGGTCAAAGCCGTTCATTCCTGATGCCAAATATCGCAATCCAACTGACTTCGGCCAAATTACAATCTGTAGTAAAGTTATTCACAGGATCTTGAGGTCAAAGCAACGGACCACGTGGTCATGGTATGCCAACCTATTCAATAGTCTGGATTCACTTTTGTAATTTGATTTATTTGACAGAAACCCATTGTGTTGAGGAAGCGTCGGCAGAGGATCAAGAGTGAGGATAACTGGGACTTCTTCTACTACAAGTAAGCTACAATGGCACTTAGGAAGTTACACAATAACTATTGGAGAACATGTTGTTAAAACAGGTTAAACATTAGCCATTAAAAATACATGTTGAAAAAAAAGAAAAGGGTAAAAGTTAAGAGGATGGTACTGCAAAAGGTTGGGAGAACTAAAGAAACTGGCAGAAGAGGGTTATAAAGGGTATACAAAAAGCCGATGTGGGAATCAGATATGAAAGAAATAGGAGGACCTAAGGGTGTCTGTTGTAAAAAAAAACTATCGAAATATTCTCATGCAATGAAACAAATTGGTGAAAAAAAAATTGCTGTGGAAGTTACATATTTGAAGGGTCGTGTTCGTAAGCCAAATGGCTTGATTGGATTTGTTTGTTTGATTCCCAGGTTTAACCAGGATCACGCCCTACCAAATCTGATATGGAACTTCAAGGTGAGGTGCTTACCAGTTATTTCTCTTCAATAAACTGAAACTGTCCATACTTTGGAGGTCTCGTAGGCGAATCCAGGTTGATACAACTGTCAGGCTAGCAATGAGGGCTGCAGTCTTACTTATCTATTAATAATAATACAAATAATGTGTTCTTATATATCGCTTTTAACTAACATCCAAGCGCTTCATACCACAACCTGACTGCATTTTTATCAGACTGGACCCTCCACTGGGTCTTACATCAGTAACACAATCCTAGGTGTTAATAATAAATATGGGGCAATCCTTCAACTATGCTTCTCAGTATGCTTTTCTTGTAAAAAAAGTAACAGTTTAGAAATTAAATTTGAGTAACCTTGGAATTTTCAGCAAACATACTTCCAAGTAAATGAGACAAACATTCAAACTGATGATGGAGAACTGAAAGGAGAACATAACATTATTGCTATCCTAGTAATGATACATGTAGTTGTTTGTATTGTATACATTGTATTATATACAGGTGTAATTTATAGACCATGCCTCCTCTGACGTCATACCAACAGGTAAAGACAGGCAACTCAAACATTGAAGCGTCTTTTGCATGTTATTTTGCCCACATTAAACAATTTACGTGAACACTTTTAAACCACTCTTATTTCACGAGATAAACATACAGTCCAGAAGAGAAGAGTTCCATGTAATTTGGCATTACGTGACCACCACATCCAATTTTGTAAACAAATGTTCTAGTATATTGCATGGTCAAGACAATTTCTACCATTGATTGACTGTTCAACATTAGACCAGGGAAGAGCTGAGGCAGGCCCTTGAGAATGAGATGCGATCCTTCCGCACTGACTGTGACCTGAGCAGTGGCCATACGATATCCTGGAATCATGTGGAGTTTGAGGTTCAGTATGAATGCCTTTCCGATGAGATCAAGATTGGAGATTACTATCTCAGGCTGCTGCTGGAGGCGGATGAGAGTAATGAGGAGATCAGTGCCATCAAACGATCGTAAGATTGTTACGCTTACTTCAAGCTAACATTTTCTGTTGTCATCTTGTGATCAAAGGTCATGATGGACACTTTCCACATGGATTTTATTTTGGCAATGTTAAGTCATTTTTAAAAATGGCATTATTTTTATACCGAACAATCTATTGTGGAACTCATTGTGTTCATTATAGTAACTTTTACAGTAATTCCCCCCCCCCTCCATCAATAAAATGTTAAAATCCCACTAAAGCTTGTAAGCTTTTTTGAACTATAGTAAAGATTTGTGTTAAAAGCGAAGTGTCGCTGTCCTCAAGCTAACCATGTCTTTGTGTTGTTCCCTACAGGTATGAGTTCTTCAATGATCTGTACCACAGATTTCTCCTGACCAACAAGATGAGCATGAAGTGCATGTGTCTCCATGCCCTGGCCATTGTGTATAGCCGATGTAATGAAGAGATTGGCCACTTCAATGACACGCGCTACATTGTGCAGATGCTGGAAAGGGTGAGATATTTCTTCAAAATCATTGAGTGTGTGAACTACATCTGAAAGGTGTAACAAAGTCAGGTGCAAAGTTTCCAAATGATGACGTCATCAGACCAGAAGTTATTTTAGGGAGAATTTGAAAATGTCATTTTTTTTCTTGTTTTGTTCCACTCAATCGTTAAGTGCCCAAAATCTTTTTTTGTGTGTGACATGCCAAGTGTGTCAAAGTCACCACACTATTCCCTACCAGATGGGGAAAACACATTGAGTTCATTCTTACCTAGACTTGTTTGTTGAATTGCAATGCTTTAGTGTACAGACAGGCAGGAGCGAGACAGGCTGGTGCTGTTCTTAGACAAGCTTCTATACATCAGACGGAATGTCAAGGAGCTCATTGATGCTAATGGCATCCGCGTCCTGGTTGACATCTTGACGCTAGCTCACTTGCATACTTCAAGGGCCACGGTTCCAACACAGGTCAGTTGCTGTAATTCTGAAAAGATTATGTGGTGAAGCAACTCCAATTACCCGCCGTGGTTACAAGAGTTTTCAGTTATTATCTCAAACGATGTTTGTTCTCTTCGTTATTCTTCAAGTGGGATTGAAAGCTAAGGGGAACATAGGTTGTGCACTGTACATTAATTTGAAGTAAAACTGCTTTTAGTATGTCAAAAACAGGCACAATGGACAAGTGAGTTGGTAACCAGGGAAGACATTTTGATATTCGTGTAATTGGATTAACTTTCAGACCAACGTGATTGAGGCAGCCCCGGATTCCCAAGAAAGCAGTGAAAAGGAGTGGTACTACGGCAACGTGGAGAGGGAACGGCTTGGCCCATTCAGCTTTGGCCAGGTCAGATTTTGTTCTTAAGTAATAAAGAGTTACATGTCTTTTACTGTGTTTTACCTTTAACAGCAGTTTTTGTCTTAAATCTTCTCTTCTGTGTAAAGGCCTTATTGTGTTTCTTATTACATTTTTTTGAAACCTCACATTGAACTGACTAAGTTGCTTTCTTACCCTTGTAATTGTGCCATGAAGTGCAGAATTGAGGTTAGTGCTTCAGTTGAAACTAACTAAAATTGTCCAAGCATTTACACAACATCGGGACAATCCCTAGGGTAAAGATGGCACATTTGAGAAATATGCTGAAAAGGAGTGTTGTTTTGAAGTTATTTCTTCAACCTATCTGCTACATAGGTATTGGCATCAATGTAATAGGGTGTCCCCAGCAGTCCCTGCGTGTGCCTGTTGATGATTGTCCGCAAGTGCCATGCTTAACTGCATTTGATATTTCTCACAGCACTCTCTTCAGGTACCAAAGCTTAAATGTTTATCCCCTTACTTCACCAGATGAAGGATCTATGGAAAGAAGGCAGCATCAATGCCAAGACACGATGCTGGGCCCAGGGTCTGGAAGGCTGGAAACCCCTGCATCAGATCCCGCAACTCAAATGGGTAGTGCTGGCTACAGGCAATGCTGTCTTGAATGAGAGTGACCTGGCTACCATGATCCTCAACATGCTCATCAGAATCTGTGGCTACTATCCCAGCAAGTAAGCTAGTATTCCAGCAATAAAACTCTTTCCATGATATCATCCCCCCTTGTTGATGTGCTTTTAGCATTGACTAAGTAATAAATCTAGTAGTGAGATACAGAACAGGTACACCTGCTTTTCAATACCTTTTAGATTTTCAAAATAACATCTTTTGTTATTGAATCGTTTTATTGTAATTGTATTGTGATTCCTGTTCATAATTTGTTATGCACAATTATTGTAGTGTATTTTGGCACTGGAAAATGCAAAATTTTAACACCTGAAAGTGTTATCATCTGTACTTAAAACAACTTTTGTTTTATCAAGCAATTTTTTTTGGTCAAGCTGATATGAATATGAAATCTGAAATTCCAAATCTTCCATTTAATGCAAAGAAAACGAATCTTGTGTTTTTAACATTTGTAAAAAATTATACAGCGTTTTTTTTATCAGGAATGTACATGTGTAAGTCCTCCAGCAATTTCCTGATTTCAGGCTTTTTTTCAAATTGCAAGTAACTTATCGGCACCACACATGTGTGCATACTTTTCCTTTATACCTCAAATTTCAGGCAAAAGTGTTATAGTCCAATAGCATCCCTATTTTATGGCATCACATCTGTTGTTACCAAAATGTAACACACCTGCGTGCATGTGTGCACAGACATGTGTGAAATGCAACTCAGTAAGTATTGGTAGTGATCCCTCCACAGTTGCACCTGATGTTGTTGGGGACCATAACTGCTCCCAATGATAATCATGACAGACTCCAAAAAGAGTTGAAAAGAATTTGCAGATTTAAATAAGATGTGAATTTGTTGTTGTTGACACAACAGAGATTTAGATGGAGCCATTATCCGCCCATTACCAAGACCAAAGAGACTCCTGTCAGATGCTACTTGTCTACCACACATAGTCCAGGTAAGCAAATCATGTCATTTTTATCTGAACCACACTGATAATCGATATATCATTAAACTAATATTGATTATTTTCCGATATATATTGAATAGTATTTACAATACCCGTTGCAAGTTAATTTCTTACCAGCCAGGCCAAAAAAACCATGTGTATCGAGGCTGACGTATGTACGTTTAAAGAAAAGAAGGTTAAAACGGTATTAAAAATCCTTTATGTCCATTTGTTTAACTGAACATGCCTCTCTCAACAACTTTCTCATGTCAAAGACAATAACATTTCGGCTGTGCCTACTTTTGTTAATTTACAATCGATGAATTCAAATTCCCTTATGCACAGTGCAGCGACAAAGGAGATTTTGTCAAGAATTACAACAATTTGATTTCCACATAAGCGTGGGGCACACTATAAGCAGCGTATCATGGAAGTCTACATGTGCAGCGGACACTACCACAACCTAAATCTCACTACGTTGTAGACATGGTAGATGTTCATGTACATGTACATGTATACATACTCCATAGTCCTTAGCGCTAAATAGAGAACGAAATACATATAAGACCAGTTGATGACCTAATGTGAAGTCTGTCAGCACACAATTGTTTATCTTGAGCGCAAGCACATATTGCATGTCGTTGGCTGCCAAACTGTAGACGGCGATCACGATAGCCGTTGGGAATCATTAGTTAATTACAATGTCGAATCCTTTTGCATTTGGCTTCATTGGCGGAAAGAAAGAAAAGCAGATGCAAAGTCCCTGTAAGTCAAATTAACAACCCTTTTTTAAGCTGGTTCCAAGAAACAATCCAGGCTACTAAGTTAACATCATGGGCAACCATTTTTCAAGCAAACAGTTGCTGAGTTCATAAGCTGTTGTTCTGATATGCATCAAGCATCCACAATGTATCTTTCATTATCACTGCAGCTCCTGTTGACCTTTGACCCCATCCTAGTAGAGAAGGTCTCTGTGTTGATCTTTGACATCATTCAGGACAACCCAGGCCTGGGTCGGCTCTACTTAACAGGAGTATTCTTCTTCATTATGATGTATACAGGATCCAATGTACTACCACTGGCATGGTAAGAACTACCGTAATTTTCAGAATATAAGCCGCAGCACGCACAAATCTGCAAATTAAGATTTGAAGTCGGCGTATAAGCCGCACCGGCGTATAAGCCGCACCGACCGCAGCGGTTTCAATTTTGCCCGTCCGGTTCCCTGTTAGTACATGGCCCGGTAGCCTGTGCCGGGGAATGATAATATTTTCCCCCAGCACTTGAGAGAGTATGCAACCCACCGTGTGTCACTGTCGTCTGACTGGAGCGCTACACATGCTGCTTTGTGGCAACAGACGCTGATTTCTTTGGTCCTAAGAATAAACAGGTCCGTTTTTACAACAAAACGTATCAACTTGTTGTGATTACTAGCGAGTAGTTTCGTCAAAAATTCAAGTTTCGATCGTAAAACAGTCAACAAGCACGATGCTGAAATTTTTATGGACGAATCCATTAATTTCGTAGGGGGTGATTTAGCCCCTGTTTTGAGATTTACATCGTTTCTTGAATACATTTCAAGAAAAAAATGATATTGTGACGTTAAACAACTGATTATCGAATAAAGAAATGTTTCGAACTCCATAAAAAGTATTAGTTGTCTTTTTTCTTTTTTTAAACAGCGGAAATATTGGTAGTTATTGTTCCCAAGAAAGTACACCCCTTTATTACCACAAATGGTGTGGTCCATGGGGAATGCATACAGCATGCATGCAGCACTATCACGTACGTTTCGGAGTGACAGTTTTCGATTTCACTAGCCGTACTTTTTACCGCTCGGTACCTTTTCGTGGGACGTGCTTTCGGTTTGTTAATGACTTTCTTAATTGATGATTCATTTCAGCAACACATCTCTTCTTGTACCAGTACATTAAATACACATGTGAATCTTGTTTTTATTCTTCAAGGCTCGGCGTAAAAGCCGCCCTGTGTATAAGCCGCAGCAAACATTTTCATGGGCAAATTCAACGTATAAGCCGCGGCTTATATTCCGAAAATTACGGTAGTATTCTACTGACTGACTGTCTCTTATGAGTCTGGCAGTACTATCATGTATCCCGAGTACCCCGTCATGTCAATGAATGGGCCAAGTCCGGCCCATTATGTAGACCAGATGTACTTCCATTGAAAAGCCATTCTGAATCAGTTGGTTAGATTGTTTGCGGTTTAGGAACGTTTTTACTCCGCTTGCCATGTCTTGTTGTGTACATTTACCATCCAAGGCTGATCAAAGTGTTACATAGGGATTTAGTCAAGATCTTCGTAGAATTAATTTTACAAAGTTCCACTGCGAAGGCAGTGTGTAATGTCATGTCCCTGATGTATTGAAGGTTTTATTACTGTGCTAGGGCAACAGGGTAATTTTTTTAATTTGAGGACTTTGATCTTTGCAAAACTATTTGCTTTTAAATACTGTTTTATGTCCTGTAGTGTGATATGGTCCAATTAAACGTGACAATCTCTTTAGATTCAGAGCATATAATAACTCTGAATATCTGAAATATATAACCAAACACCCGTGTGTTGATAGGCTTACATTCGTCTTTAATGAAATGCTAGAATTATTTTGTATTTTGACAGAAAAAAAATCACTTGAATCTCTTTTGTGCTATTATTATTTTGTAGGTTCTTGAAGTACACCCACATGCGGCAGGCTTTCAGGTCTGATGAGGTATGTCAACGTAGACTTTGGGGGAGCAATATTGTCTGTAGAACACTCACAGTGGGATGTGATTTTTTCATAGAAATAACTGAATCTAGTTACATTCCACATGTTACTGATGATTCAAGATTCATAGCTCACAGCTAGGCATACATTTTGTCCTCTTGAAACCATTAAGCCATTGGACTTGATACAGTGCGCTGAGCACTTTCCGCAGCGAGTGATTGATTCGTGAAATACTTAGTGCCTGCAAGCAAATATTTAAGTACAAGTCTATTCACACAGTGGTCAAGTGTCCTCACAAAACATCTTGGGCCTGGCTCCTTGTGTGTGCTGCCTCTTGGTAACTAGCAATATGACCAGCCTTGCTGGGCCGATCCTGAATACTCAAATAGACTAGTTCAAGGCAGCTACATGTAGCTTGTGTTTTAAGGTAATATACAATATTTCCTTTTTCACTAATTTTCAGAAATGGACGAATTTAAAGGGCGCTGCGTCCTGAAATTTCATGTGTTAGATTATTTACTTATCCTATTTCAACGCCTGGTTGAAAGGAAACCAACCTAATGTCTTACCGTTCCCGAGAACAATGAACGATATACGTTGTGTGTGTCTAGTATTACACACGTATGTACACCCACCCATGCTTACGCCTCACAAACAGCGGTGACCAATCACCAATGCACAAAATGTGATTTCTCTTACACGTCCGCAAAAGGCGAACCCTTACAGCTGGAATCAAAACTAGCATGAACAGCCGGACTTTTTGGTGTCACAAAAGTGGACCCCAAAAGTAATTCTCGCACGAATAACACAAGCATTCTACAAAAGTGCCCAATTTTTAAAGGATAGTTGTGTGAATGTTTATATCCTACTTTTAAATGTTCTTTCGGATTGACATCATTTCGTTCAAAACGCGTTTTATTGCCAAATTGGGCGTATTCCAGGATGAAGTATCCCTTTAAGGGTTAGTATTTTGCAGTAAATATCTTTCCACTGACCTGTTTTAAAGTTTTGTGCTCATGGATGCAGGAAAAAAAAACAAGAAAAAATGTATAGATGTATGGGAATTGTCAGGTCAGGGAACAGACTAGCTAGCTTCTGCCCATTCAGGGATATGTAGCCAATTGCTTCGCTCATAACCCCCCGCCCTGCAATCAGGACGCTGGGAAGGGCTGATCTCTTTGAGCTCGCATTGGATAGATTTTGCGTGACCTGTGACGTAGATGCAGCGCACAAACTCGCTGCAGGTGCAAGCCATTTTTTTTCAATGATGGTTTCACTGAACCATCCTTGGAAAATGATACAAACTTCCACTTTTCTTGAAAACACGACAGCATATCATTTTTTCGGTTTTTTAGTGTTTGCAAATGCTGTTCCTTACCTTTAAGTGAAGTGAGTCAAACTATGGATGTTGGCAATCAGATTCGCTCAGGGTAGAGGGTAGAATCATGTTAACAGCCGTATCTCAACGCTCACAGGTCATTGTTCACAGCTGTGCACACTTTATCTCTTGTGATTCAGACTAAGCAGTCAGACACCATGCATCGCAGCATTCTGGGCCACATACTACCTGAGGCCATGGTTCATTACCTAGAGAACCACAGCGCTGAGAAGTTTGCTGAGACATTCCTGGGAGAGTTTGACACACCAGAAGCCATCTGGAGTGCAGAGATGAGGTCAGGGGTTAGAGGTTAAAGCTCATAGGTCATATCTATTGGAGATAGATTGATTAATCACAATGTGAAAAGGACACATAGCTGAAGTGAAGCGTACTAGTTTCATTGTATTTATTGATTATTTCAAATTACAAATGTTCCAAACATGAAAAAAGGAACGCCAAATTTGAATTGCAAATAATGTGCTTTTAGGTGAACATATTTAGTTATTACACCATTGTTATAACAACTTAGATATGGGTCATTATAGAAATGTAAGGTCCAAAGTCTGACATTTTCCTGTCCCTGTTACTTTGGTACTTTGTTGTTTGCCATTCAAGCATAATTAAGAAAGACTTAAAACTTTTTTTTTTATTTGTTAGATACGTAGTTTGCTTTTCATAATCATCTTAGAGGATGACTACATTAACCCTCCTAGTGGGAAGGCAATATTCAGAGCAAGTTGTAAAACCCTGTAAACCCTGCAGGTCAGTTTCAGGTGAAGGGATGTGAAGTAAACATGTCGCACAGAGAGTCACTGCACAAAAAACGGCACTGTGGAGAGCAGTGAAGCATGACCGTGTCTGCCTGCTCGCCCTGAGCTTAACCACACCAAAGAATTGGTGGTAATTCTATCAGCAAAAGTGGTTTTGCAAATGAAGGGATGTGAAGTACGGAAGAATAGGAAGGTTAAGGAGTGCATCCATCATTATAAAAAAAACCAACCAATGTCAGATGCAACAGGGACAGGTAAAAGTGGACCCCAAGTTTATAGAATGGCCCAAATGGCAGCTTGTGCCCCAGGGAGGCACATTTGCAAAACCTGAGTAGTTTTGAAATGTAACTCTATGGTCCATATATTCCTTCATTCTCAGGCGTATGATGATTGAGAAGATAGCTGCTCATATAGCTGACTTCACCCCACGCCTGCAGAGTAACACACGGGCCATGTATCAGTACTGCCCCATTCCTCTCGTCAACTACCCTCAGCTGGACGGAGAGCTGTTTGTCAATATCTATTACCTGAGGCATCTCTGCGACAAAGAGCGCTTCCCAGATTGGCCCATTAGAGAACCCGTAAGACAACCCTTAACCATTAGACAAAAAATGAATTTATGGCAGTTTGCGGTGTGGGCACTTTGATTTTCCCTTTGCAAACAAGCACATTCTGCAAGGCAATCTCTTGCAAGTATTTTGATACTCTGTTCTGCCCTTAACCAGCTTAATTTATTAGCACTGTATCAGTGTGTTCTGAGGGCTTTCAAAAACCATATTTGAAGGGCTTTCAAAAACCAGGGGCATATTACTATATGCTTCATTGGAATGTGGGAATCTAATTAAGTGGCAAGGCTGATTTTAAATGCAACAACAAGGCAGATTTTAAGTGCGACAAATGTTGCGCATGTTGTTGACAGTGCCGTAGAGAATATATGAAGACCAATCTCTCATAGTTTAATTCCTTTGTGTAACCCAGAGATTAAAATTTCCAATTTTAATCTGAAATCCGATTTTCTAAATTTATTTCAAAAATTTTGATTTTTCTGACCATCTTTTCCCCACAAAATGATTTTTAAAATTAAATTTAAATGGAATTTGATGAAAACGGCCCCATGATATCTGTATTGTGAGTGCAATTGTTATGCGTCCTACCAGTCATCAGTGCACAGATTGTATGGTAGAAGTGCATTTAGAAGTAAGCCCGGATTGGAGTAGTTTATGGAAATAAGTTGAAGCATTAACCTATGACATGATTGAAACTACGCACAGAGCTTTGTGGCTGTATGTTGGGCATGGAGTTCAACTACCATGACTGACAGTCTCATAGTGCAGTAAAATCCACATGTTGTGCAATTTTCACAACAATTTTCTGAGGTCTCAGATTTAGTTGTACAAGATGCAATGCTTTAAAAATCTTGATAAAAGATCAATTTCACTGGCAGTTGTTGGAGCTGAAAAAGACGACGGATAATGCTGATTTTTTTTTCCACCTATGTTAGTCTGACTTTTCCTCGACTTTCTCCCTGATTTTCAAGTAAGACATGAACTTCTTTGAAGACGAGTCAGTAACTCTAACCTTAATTCAAACAGTGAAACTTTTTCACATCGTAAAATTTCGTTTGGATCCAAAATAAAACAGGAAGCGGTGTCCGGAAATTGGGCACAAAGTTCATTGTACATAATGTGCATATGTGTAACCCAGCCCAGATTCGGGACAGAGATTTTTGTTCGACCAATTTTTGATTTGTTTCCCCATAGGTCAGTTTTATCTCTGGTAACCATTGATGTAACCATTTCTCCCCCCACTTTTTCAGGTCAAACTACTGAAGGACATCCTGGAGGAATGGAAGAAAGAAGTTGAAAAGAAACCTCCATCCATGTCCATCGAGGAAGCCTATGAAGTCTTGAAACTCAAGACAGCTGTTGGAGGGTACAATACCAATCCCTGTCACTAAAGGCCAACCACTGAAGTTTTATACAATTTAATAATGGTTGGAACAGCTTCAAAGTTTTATATCAATATTTGTGAAAAGAGAATTTTATTTGGTGAGAGGAATTTGACTAGTCACTTCAAACATTTGTAGACATTTCTATGGTATTGCACAAATGCAAGCAGTCGCATTTCTAGCAACTTTTTTTGTGATGAGACAGCTACATTTACTGCCAACTGTATCTTCTATGTTAAGAATAAAGCATTGGTTGTCTATTTTTAAAATTGTCTTTATTTTGATGTACACGTGATTCTTTTTCAGCCATGAAGAGTCAGTCATCCGCAAGGCTTATTTCCGTATGGCTACAAAGTACCATCCTGACAAGAATCCAGAGGGCAGGGTGGGTTCAACTTCTCTTAAGTAAACTTACCGTAAAAGACGAAGTCTGTTTCTGTAAAATCAAACCGAAGTGGAGTAAAACGGTGACACGGCATTTACTTGAACCACCCCCTCCCTTCTGAGTATGCCTGAATTGCGTTGCTTACAGGGCCTTATATCGTGGCTCTGCTAACCACGCAATGAGGACAGTAGAAAGTGGATCAGCATGCTGCTTACACAATGGAAATCTTACCAAAACCAGTCGGCTTCAACAGATAAATGTTGCGGTTTTTTTTATTTTTTAAGTTGAACAAAGAAATTGACCGGATTGGAGCGGGGTTTGAACCTGTGACCTCCAGATAACCGTTCTGGTGCTCTACCAACTGAGCTATCCAGCCCTATATTGGTGGTTCCCCATTTTGTCAATGTCTTTGTTCAAGGGGCGCTAGTCAGAAGCCATGAACCCGTATATTCCATGCAGCCAGGCATCACGCCCAAAGTCACGATGCAGACCTGGGAAATAGCAAACGGGGATCACTCAGAGAGGATACGGCTTTTTATTACAACTTTGCCCTTTGTGGTTCATTTGAAAATTTAACAAATAAACTGCAAAAGGATAATAAATACATTAGCATGCCACATGTTTTAAATTTACACTTCTACCAGTAATTGTAACTATTTTGTGGATGTATTTTTTTATTCGGTTTAGGATATGTTTGAGAAAGTCAGCAGTGCCTATGAGTTCCTGTGCAGTAAATCCTCCAAGAACATGGATGGGCCCAATCCAGACAACATTGTGCTTATCCTACGCTCTCAGAGTATCCTCTTTGAGAGATACAAAGATAGTAAGTCAACATTATGACAAAGTAGACACCAACGAAACCCTTACACGTGTTAAGAGGGTTTTGCTATTGACTTCTTGGTGCACTGATTTCAGTTAAATTTTAGTGTGATACCCTGTTTCTGAAGACATGCTTTATAAGTGCATGGATATATCAGTGTAGAGGAACAAGACACAAGACCACGGCCCAATCAGATCTGATCACATTAGGCCAAAACAAAAAGTCTTTGGGTGTCTGGTATGGAGCATGTGCTGCAAGGCTGGTCATTAGTCTGCTCCCTTAAATATTGCGCTAATTAAAAAGCATTTACAGGTGGCCAGATACACGACTATTGCTACCTCAGTCTGGCTTCCAGACACACAATTACAATATTACATCACCGTCTGCAAACGGTGCCTGACTAAAGTTAGTGCGAAATATATGGGAGCCCAGAGAGGTCACATAAAGTCTATACTCGATCTTAACCCCACCTAAAAACACGTTAAAATTGTGCAGCAGCAGGATCCCAGTCACACCAGTGAGTTTGGCAGTTTTGAGACATCATCTTACATTAAAAAAAACAACTTTTCAATTTTGCCGACGTGCATGGCTACGGCGATGCGGGCGCAGACCGGAAACCGGAGACTTTTTTTGGCCTTATGAAACATGACAAACGACCAAACTCTTGAGCAAAATCAGTGCTACAAACCTCTGACTTCAAGACATGGGTTGTATGTAGGCGGAGGTGTGGGGGATAAACATGACATAGGTGCAGCTCTTGAATACCTTTGTTCAGTTCAATGTTTGGAGACACAAACCTGTTAGTCACACCAAACTAGATTCTAATTTGAGCTGGATGCTGCTAGTTTCTTTGATGACCTTTTTTTAAGACTTGCTACATTTTCAGACCCACTGACACAGTTATGCAGCATTTGATTTCAGCACTATGGCACTATCCATTGCACTGTTGCATTGTGTGTTGAAGTAATGCCATCTATTGCGTTCTTGGACCTCAATCCCCACAGTTCATTTCCTCTCTTTGCATTTAGATTATGCTGTGGTACTTGCTGTTGTACAAATTAAGCCTGCCACAGATCAAGTGTTTGCCAATCCTGAGAGTTGTGTTTATTGTCTGTTTGTCTTTGGCCAGTCCTGGAGCCATACAAGTATGCCGGTTACCCCATGCTCATCAAGACTATTCAGATGGAGACTCATGACGATGCACTGTTCTCCAAGTCTGCTCCACTGTTGATTGCAGCCAGTGAGTTAGCCTTCCACACTGTCAACTGCTCAGCACTCAATGCAGAGGAACTGTGCCGAGAGAATGGCATTGAGGTGAGATTGAGTATAGGCCATGTCACCCTTGTGTAACAGCATTTTGCCTGTGGGTATGACGGCAAACCAACAGGCATGATGTCATATGACATTGTCCACAGTGTATATGCTGTTGGTTGTCTGAAAAAAAAATTGTCAAAAGCCTAGTAAATAAATGCATTAAGGTGGAGAACATTAGCCCTAACCTTCCTCAATCCAAAGTCCTCCCAGTGGTTTTTGAAGATTTTGGAGGATTGAGGCTGAATGCAACATACAATTTTGGAGGATTGTGGAGGATCGAGGGCATATGAAAATTCAGTATTGGTTGATTTTGGAGGATTGAGGCTGAATGCATTTTGAGAGGCAGGACTGTCTGATGATTTTAAAGGATTGAGGTGCTGGGTATCCTATGCATATATATATGGGTATAAGTGCATAATTATGGAACATTTTGGAGGATTGAGGAAGGTGTCTAGCAAAAAGGGTCTGGGGGGGTTAGGGTTAAAAATGGAACAATTTGTGGATACATTAACCACATGTAATAAACTTTTTTAAAAACAGAGTGGTTTGGAAGAGATTCAAAGGTGTTCATTTGACTTTGTTTGGAAATAGTCCTGGTATCCAAATAATATATTTATTATATTCACTGTATTATATTCACTGATATCCTTAACAGACATAATGGGTGTTCTGTTGTAAAATAGTTCACAACAGTTTGATTTTATAGAATTTAAATGTTTTCTTTTTGGTCCTGGTTGCATTTTAGGTTCTGCAAGAAGCCTTTGTACGTTGTGTGGGTGTACTAAGTAAAGCCAGTAAACCTCATGACTTGGCTGTGCAGGTAAGCTTGCCACATGAGACCAAAGCTACATGTCTCTACAAGTCTTACTATTCCTCCATTTGCCTTGCTTCAGACTCTACCTGATTGTGGGTTTTCCTGTCTTTAATTGCACCCAAATTGTTTTGTATTTGGAATTCTACTACTCTTTAGTTTCAGTTAACTTGTTCAGATAAGGTATGATAGTTTGTATCACTAGTGGCGCCCTTCCAGCCCCTATATTTTATGCATAGCAAAGTTGTATGCTGCTTTTTTTCATGTGAAGGATTAATGGCCAAAACAATTGGATGCAGGTACACGTACTATTTTCGTACCTTGGACCAGATAACAGAAATGTTTTGTTGGACTTGCCATAGTGAGGGATTTCATGTATGCATTTTCTGTCGCTAAAATAAATTGAAAAATACTTTGGAAGCTTAGAGAATTTCTGTGATTTATTTTTGTGTGTGTTATGAAATTAACTAATTGAACAGTTTTCCTTTTGTTTTATTTTTGTTTTTTCTTGTGTGCAATATTTCTATATCAACCATTTTAACCCATACTTGATGCAATTGTGCGTTTGCTAGGTATGCATCAATGTGATCAAGTGCTATGCAGTGGCAGCCCAGTTTGAGATGTGTCGTGACCGAATCACTGAGATGCCAGCTATTATCAAAGACATATGCAGGACACTCTACTGCCAGGTAAACCAGACTAGATGCTTGGACATAGGTCAGGCCCCCTTCACAAATTCTTGGCCCCTGAATAAATTTAGTAGAGGCATTAGGTTGGTGGAGTCATACTTTCCTTGCCTGTGACTCTGGGTCCAAATCCGCATACACTGTCTTGTGGATTGGTTTCTCAATCCATGTTTGATTTTGTATGACTGTACTTTGCTTGACTTTAAAGAATGAAGTAATACAAACTGGATAATTTTTGCAATTTTGTGCTCAGGGAGCACTCAGAGAGCCTCTAAACAATGTGAAAAAAAGTAAGACATTTGCCCACTTCTGTGATTTTGAAAACCTATTCCAGAATTGTGGATGTTCATTCTTCAGTTAATTGCATTTTCTCCTTAAACACCTCAACAACCCAGAGATACACATCACAATATCAATAATGTCGCAAATATCAATATCATCAACAATAATTTTATGGATTTAAAATTTTTTTTCTTTAATACATTTGATAAGTAGACGTGGTTTTGTCCAGTCCAACAAAATGTGTCTGTGTAGCTTATGTAGTTTTCCAGCCTCGGTAATAATTTTGTTAAGTTGTCGTTTGCACTTTTTCCTTGTTTATCTGTTTCCTCCAAATGACCTTGCAAATTGGATATTGTTGGGTGTGCATTTCAGCATCTGAGCACATTGTGCATTGAATCCTGCAAGTGTGTGAGTGCCTTTGCCGTGGATAAGTACCTCCAGGATCACCTGCAGCAAGCGGGAGTACTCTGGCATCTATTGCTGTTCCTCTTCAAGTATGACTTCACCTTGGATGAGTCTGGAGTGGAGGTTGAATCTAGCACCAACCAACAGGTCAGTTTATGTTGTTTAAACACTCTGTCAGGAGTAAAAGAGCAATTCATTTACTTCAAACACAAAGCTGTGAGTGTCTCGTATCAACCTTGATAAGTTGTGCAATAATAGACTTTATGATGATCACGATTTGCTGGTAAAATAGTTCATATTCAGTAGGTTTAAAATTATATCTGTGTTTTTGGGATGCTTCATGTAAACAGTGAAGGCTGGATGACAAACTGCAGAAAAGCATGCAGGAGTTCAACGGCCAAGTTCCATAGTGTCTTCATTGCACAACACTTGGTGCCTACTGTAGCCACAGTTGTGCACAGAGCCTGTATGTTCATGTCGCTCGTTTTATACGTTATTCCTACTTGTTTAATCTAATTATGTGTTTATCTGGGCAGCAAATGGCCAACAATCTTGCCCGCCTGAGCCTAATAGCTCTGACCAGGTTGGGAGGATACCGTCAGGATGAGGAGAAAACCCCAGAGAATCCTGCCATCAGGAAATCATTGTCAGCTCTCCTCAGTCCCTATCTGGCCAAACAACTCTCCCTGCAAACACAAAATCAGGTCAGTAGACTAAATTAGAATTAGATTGATCACTGTCAAATGATTTCTGTCATATTTGAAATTGAAGTACCTTGAAAAATAACTTGATGAATGTAAACTATCACATCCTCAGATTAAAGTCCTAAAATGTACAAAGCCAGACAATGTTGTGTTTGCAAATGATTTTAAACAGATTTTCAGTTATTTATACAGGGTGAACAAAATGGTAACCTGCAAATAATGGGTTAAAATGTTAAAACTATGCATAAGTGGTTGTACCGTTAAGGATGGCTTACCAGCTTACCATTGATTCCTGCAAACCTAGATGACTGAGTACCACTCATTTCAAAACGAAAGCATAAAAGCTTATGTGTACTCTCACTTTCACAAAAGAGACATAACAACTTTGTGTTGTTGTTTTGTTGTTGGATATCAAGCATTTACCTTTGTCTTGTACTTACACATTGGCTTATAAGGCAGCCATGGTAGACCTAAGACACATTAACTAACCTGGCTACCAAGGCTATGGCTACCACATTGGCTTATAAGGCAGCCATGGTAGACCTAAGACACACTAACTAACCTGGCTATGGCTACCACATTGGCTTATAAGGCAGCCATGGTAGACCTAAGACACATTAACTAACCTGGCTACCAAGGCTATGGCTACCACATTGGCTTATAAGGCAGCCATGGTAGACCTAAGACACACTAACTAACCTGGCTACCAAGGCTATGGCTACCACATTGGCTTATAAGGCAGCCATGGTAGACCTAAGACACACTAACTAACCTGGCTACCAAGGCTATGGCTACCACATTGGCTTATAAGGCAGCCATGGTAGACCTAAGACACACTAACTAACCTGGCTACCAAGGCTATGGCTACCACAGTGGATTATAAGGCAGCCATGGTAGACCTAAGACACACTAACTAACCTGGCTACCAAGGCTATGGCTACCACATTGGCTTATAAGGCAGCCATGGTAGACCTAAGACACAATAACTGATGGTCACAATGGCTGGTTCATTGGCTAGTGGACTATTTATTGTCCTTAGAACATTTGCAACCATGTTGGCAACCATAGGTACCGTGTTGACTTAAGGCCAGTTCATACTTCAAGTGAAAGCAAGTGCGAAGCGAAATTCGTGTCGTCACTATGGTGGATGCGCTGTGAACTTATTGTTGATTTCGCTTCGCATTCGCTTTCGCGTGAAGTATGAACCGGCTTCTATATGGCTACCAAGTTTGCAAATGGCACTACAGGTTCAGGCAAAAGAAAGTGACTGAATAAGAATAATGTTTTTTAAAATATGCAGTACGCTCCATTTCATTAAAGTAATATAGGGATAAAGTACATGTTATTCACTAGTAACTGAAAATTTCACTTAATTTGCATACTCTATTCCCAAGTTAGTCTATTGTAATAAAACGATCAAACAATTCAGGTGTCCACCACTGATCATTTACTGTTCTATGAATTGATGAATAAAATACAATTAACATGGATGTTTTCCCATCACCATGAATGAACAAAAATTTGCCATCAATATTTTTAGGGGAAAAAAGCTGACTTGTTCCTCATATTCAAAACACAAAATCTGACAGTAAAAATAATGGTTCAGTCTGGACTGAAATGATTGAAATCTCTTTGTATTTGAATGCCTGTGCGTAATCTGTAATTCTCACTCAGCTCAACAGCTTCCAATGACATTCCATGGACAGCTATAAATAGGTTCTTTTAGTAAAACATGCACAACTTCTGATTGCATGGATCAATTTCAGTAATTCCTTTTTTCAGATGAGTGGAAGAATATGCTCTTTTAAGACATACTTCATTGGTGTATCATTAACTTTGATGGTTTTGTAAGAAAAATAAATCAATAATCCAGGTCACTTTCTTTTTGACTGACCCTGTACTAGCGCTTCAGACTATGGGCTATTCATCTTAATTCACTGCCAACCATTTGTATATTTTGAGCCTTTTTAGTTCGCTAGACACAGTGCCTTTTTCCCCTCATCGCTAATTCTGCTGATCATGTTCCCATGCAATGCTTTGAGTGCCCATAATGCTTTGCTTCTTTCATTCCTATGCACACTGTGGTTAGGATGCTGTGCCTGTCAATGAGGTAAGATATGATATCATCAATCACCTTAACATCATAAAGCATTAACACAATCAACCTCTCCATGTAGATGAGTTGGAAACAAAAATGAGGAATGAAAAGAAAAAGAATTCAAATGTTATCTCTGCTGGGTCTATGTCTAAAACTGAGTGGTCTCTACTGTCATGTGACAAATTTAAGGTGACAGATATAGACTATTCATAATGTAACTATGTGAGAATATTAAATACCACTGATACCATCCGTCTGACTACTCACACACATTAAAAAACAAAATCTTCAAGAATCTGATCTTTCAATATCTGTCACAATCCATGCCTGGTTTTTCCGGATTTTACTGGATTTAGGACAATATGGGCTATTCATCCTAATTCATAATGTGACATATGGATCAGTGTCTAAATTTCTGGAGAGAGTGTGTTGTTTAATTAAAGGAAGTTATTAACGTAGCTCATTAAAACAAAACCAAAATCTGTTTTTGACCTCTTGTCTGCTTTCTTGGTAATGAAATTGAGATTTTGCAATAAATGGTGATGGTATATTTACCCAACTCATTTCAGTTTTTCGTATTCACTCTTCAAGTTTTGTTGACAATTTTACATATAATTGTTGTAAAGTTCTCTGTTTAAGGAAACAAGTATATTTGTTCCTCTTGAAGGTTAAAAAATAATTCTTGGCCTTATTGACAACAAAAACTAAAACAAACAAACATCTAAATAAATCAAGAGAACAAATTCAATTGGGTTTGGCTGCTGTCTTGCATTGATAAAGGTATCATACAAATGATTGAGAATGATTTGTGCAAGCCCTAATGTTTTGTTCATTGGTAATCATTGTATTGGTTAACATGTCACTGCATCATGACCTTTGTGTATATGCAGATGTTATGAATCTTTTTAGCATAAATCCCCCCCCCCCCCCCCGTGCTTTTGTTGCCTGGTTTGTCCTATGAAGACAAATGTTATAACTTTATTGTGTGTAGTTGAATTTCTGAAGATAATTGAATTCTGTTATGATCTGCAGGTTTTGAAGATCATGAACAGTAACACAGAGAATCCATATTTGGTATGGGACAACTCAACTCGGGCAGAGCTGACAGATTTCGCTGCCAACCAACAGCACGACCACATAAGAACGGTCAGTACCCACAATATCCTTCTCTCCACGTTTATTCGTAAAAGTGTTATTTTTATTCCAAGGGTGACTTTTTTTATTTCTATTGTTGTCAATTTTTTTTGCCTGTGAAATCAGACTGGTCAGTTGGCAAAAAACAGAAATCTGAAGAAAAAAATTGCAGTTGCACCAATATAGATGGCTAAATTAAATGATGCCAAGTACATATTGTCTCTAGTTTTGCTAAGCGCAATGACTTGATCATGAGTTGATGTCACCGGACAACATAATAAAACCATGTACAGTGTAGTTGACTTGCATTATATCTGCACCATGACGCTCACTAATGGTTGGCTGTAGTGGCAGCCATGACATGATAGTAAAGGTATTACTATAGACCCCAGATATGATGAGAGGCAACATCCTCGCATCTTGTTGGATTGCATGGGTTGCTGTACATCGTGCATCAAGTAAAGTCAAATATTATTTCCATGGTTTTTAAAATAACACAGAGCCTGATTGCCAGAATTGCATATTCTTTTTTTTTCATGAATTTATTACTTTTTTTGTTAGTGGGAATTCCAAACGGGGTCTGCGGTAAATACATTTTTGTTTGGGGGGGGGGGGGGTTGGAAGCCCAAAATAGGGTCGGTCAGAAATGAAAACCAAAGAATAAAAAAAGGATTCCATAATGCAACAAATCACTTATAGCCTTTTGGTCTATGCATTTTGCAAAACATGAAAATCCCTCTAATTTCTAGATGAGATTATTTGTGCACAGAAGTCACGGATGACAAATGAAATCTTTGGGATGATTTTGAATGACAATCTCATCTTGCATCTCGGATAGGGAGAGAGTGATCCTGCGTTTGGTGCAGATTTTGTCTTCACTGCCCATGCCAAAGAGCTGATCATTGGTGAAGTGTTTGTACGAGTTTACAATGACCAACCATCCTTTCCCTTGGAGGTGAGTTTACATCTAGACTTATGTATGTATTTATTTATTTACTGTTATTCGTCAGTTGGCCGGCATAGCCTATGAAAGTGTCTCAACTTACTTCCAGTGGGTACCTTTGGTACAAGATATGGAAGGAAATTACAATTTAAGAGGTGGGAGGAAAACCCCAGAAGAATAGTCTAGTAAAAATCCACGGAATCAAGTAGGGACTAAAAAGCATCAACCTAAATGGATTGGTAGAACTGCACCCGATTTCACAAAACTCTTCGTAACTTACGATGGGACGCATCTTATCCCTACGATGCGTCGCAGCTGCGACGCGTCCTGCGATCCATTTCACAAAACACGTCGTAAGTGCGACGCATCGTATGTGTATTTATAGCACAACTCGGTGACTGTTTTATGTATTAAGTCAGCGTACAGTAAATAGTCATCTGGTATTCAACAAAGAGTCGTTGGATCTCCGCTCGAAATTTGTTAAAACGTATAGGACAAAATGGCGGCCGTGCGATGCAATTTCAAAAGAAAACGAGCTCTCAGTGGACTGTGTAGCTACTTTGGAATTTGGAACTGCCAGGGTAATTCATAATGGTTCAATGAATTTTCTATTTAGAACTTTACACACCTTGCCTCGGTATTATTATCTCAATTATGTAATGTTTGTGGCACAAAACTGGCTTAAAACGGACTCTTCTTATTTTGCGACGACCACTAGACACGTCGGAACTTGCGACGTGTTTTAAGCCGTTGTCAAGCAACTTATGACGCGTTCAACACATTGCAACTTTCGTGAAATGGATTATACGACGCGTCGCGAGTTGCGACGTGTTACAAGTCGTAACTCGAGTTGCGACGCGTCGCAGCGCTTCGTGAAATCGGGTGCTGCATCTGAAACCAAGACACTTTTAGGGTTGTTCTGAATGACAGCAACAGTCAATCTTCAACAAATTGCTCCTAGACAGTTTCCCTCTTGTGGTTTGTTTGAATATTTGTAATAAAAAGATGTATCCTCTCTGATTGATCCTCGTTTGCTATTTCCCGGGTTTGCAGCATTGCTAATGTTGCTAGTGACTTTGGGCGTAATCCCTGGACACATGACATATACGGGTTTATGGCTTCTGACTAGCGCCCCTTGAACAAAGACATTGACATAAGTGTGGAACTGCCAACATAGGGCTAGATAGCTCAGTTGGTAGAACACCAGAACGGCAATCCGGAGGTTGCAGGTTCAAACCCTGCTCCCCTCAATTTCTTTGTTCAACTTTAAAAACAATTTTGCTAACTGTTCCAATTTTTAACTTTGACAAGATTTTCTGTTACCAATGACTTTCAGTAACGCTCCCAAAAAATAGAAATAATCAGTCTCAAAAAAGCAAGTTGATTATCCTTTGCTGGATACTTAACAAACAAAAATATAGTTTTAGTGGAAAGTTGAAGCAGGAAAGTTTTAGTAATGCTTAGCCTCCTTCTTGCTAATTGTTCTCTTTCACTTTTTAACAGGATGCCAAGGGGTTTACAGTCAGCTTACTAGATTATCTAGGCTCCCAGGCTCAGGTAAGATTAGTGCTTTATGATAATAGTTTTTCTGCAAGTGCCGTTGTAAAAAAAAAACACATATAATGAAAACATAAGCAGGCAACATTTTTAGGTTCAGTCATTTCCATTGTTGCTATAATACGTGTAAATAAGGCATTTCAGACCTACTTGGTTTAATTATTTTCAAACCCTGTGTGAAAATGATGTATGACACATTTTAAAAGTCATTCTATGAGAGTGTTCCACAATTTGGTGTTCTTGGAACATTCCACTGGTAATATTGGCAGTGCTAAACGGGAGCACATGATGAACTCGGTTGGAATGGTGTGAGAAGTAAGCAAGCACATGCAGGCATCGAATGCTGAATGCCAGTATTATTTCTTCTCTCATGCTGTCTATGTCTAGTACCTGCACTCCTTAATGGCCCTGACATCTCAAGCAGTAGACACTAGTAAGAACAGCACCCAGGCCAAGCGACTGCGTGATTGTGAGATGGCCTTAGAATCACTTGGAAATGTCATCAAGAACAATCCAGGTTTGTCAGCACTTCCAATCTTCAATTTACATATATAATTTTCCGGAAAAATACCTGTCGCCAAAAGAAAAGAAGAAAAAAAAGGTGAAGTTACTTGATAAATAAATCATTTTTGGTTAGCATAAATCCTTGTCATCTGATTGGTGGGTCGTTAATCACATGTCATTGAACTATTCATCTCAAGCCACGGCCCATCCTTACCGCAAAAGTAGAAGTTCTTTTCCACGGTCAATAGAAGTTCCATTGCACTGTCACATGTTTGGTGGCTCTGACCAATCAGATGACAAGGATTTATTCAGGTGGTGTACAAAACAAAAAATGAATGTTTCACATTCATGCAATGGTAAAAATAATTGTGTGACTGTGCAATGGAACTTGTAAGGTGAAGCCGAGTGGAGTGGAACATTCCATCTGTCACTGAATAATTAAGTTATTCTTAGCATTGTTCTCATAAACATTCATTATTGGTATAAAAGAATGATGAAATGCGAAGTTATGAGTAATTTTTTATCTACCTCTTTCTACTTATAAATGTTTTAATGTAAAATTGTAGTTTCCCAGATGGTCTCTTTGTACTTTCCTTCCTTATTTCCCCAATGACAGTATTGTGTCAACCCAGACTGTCATAACAGGCTATTTAACAGTTGAACAGGAAAACTTATCACAAGATGTTAACATGAAATTGTAGCAATTGGCAGTAAGAGTGCATTTATTTGATACGATTCTAATTGGTTACAGGTACCGAGTTACAGTGCAATGGCCATTACAAACTGCTGTTCTCCTTGCTCAAGCTGACTGGGGCTACCAAGCTACAGATGCTGGCATTGGAGGTAATCATATGCCCAGTGTCTGTTGCTTATGCTTATTCAATGTTGGTTTAGCATGGTCTAGCATGCTGAACAAAACAATGGACCTCTTTTGTGAATGACTGAAACGTGCATGCCATTGTAAATGCACAACAGAAAATGTTGAAAAGTGTTTATGTAACTCCAACATTTATTCTGTTAACTTCTAAAGTAAAAAGATGCGACAACAAATTTCATTCATTTTTCTCTGAATGACTTTTTCAACCTGAGTATTTTATTTTGATGGAAACCTTTTTTTTCCCATTTTAATGAAAACCTCTTTTTTTTGGGGGGGGGGGGCATTTGCAATCCTCTGAAGAAAAAAAAATGTGTTGCTTCACAATAGATCATGGAATCGTATCAGTGGCAGGAACCAGTTGGGCCTGCGAGAACTGAAGTATTGTAGGGCTGCAAACAAGTCAAATCAGTAAAGTAATTATGTCAGAACTAAAGTTAATTTAGTGTCTCATTTTGTATAGCTCAAAAATAACAATAATACTCTACTGCTTGACTATAAATGTTTCTCTACTAGGTTGTAAGGAATGTGACAACCAACAGGGAATGTGTGGCCAACATTGCTGACTCAGATGTACTTCCCTATCTGCTACTCACTCTTCATTCATTGCCATCAGGTCAGTCACTCCCGCCCCTAGTAACAATTTCATGCTTGAATCTTGCTGGAAAATGAGTATTATGGCAATGAATCCTCCTATTATAAAAAGGAGCGTCTCAAAATCAGACCACTTGGAACAGGGAGTGCTGCCTTTTCTTACTGGTAGCACACATTTCAACATTGGTAACACTTCGCCTTGGGAAAATGAACTTCTGTGACAGGAAGGCTAGTTTTTTTATTATATCAATTGAAGCAGCCAATATTTCAATACTTTGAACCATAGCAGTGACCCAAACAAATTCAATTGGCTATAAAAGTGTCCTCTATAAGCTGTGAAAAAAACAATAAGATTTGTCTTCATATGGGTGCCTGCTTCCCTAAGAAAGGACCAGAAATAAAACACAAATGGTGGTCTAACTTTATTTAAGTTGTCTGAATTACTGGCTAATTGATGTGGTTGTATTGTAATTTGATGCCACTTCAGATATACACAACAAGCCATTAGTCTATTAATCTAGGAGTGCAATGTAATAATCTTGATTCTGTGTGTGGATAGGATGCTTGACGGTGATTGAAACCCTGAATGCCTTGTCTTCCAATACCAAAATCATCAAAGAGATTACCGCCAAAGGTATTTATATTCCTTCCTTTCATGTTAGTCCCTTCAAGGGTATCCCCCACATGTCAACATCCTTCTTTAGTGTAGCATTTCTCTATGATACCTAGGGAATATAACAAACAAGAATGTGTGATATCATTTTAGTAGTCCAACTTACACAATCTATTTGAGCAATTCTTTGCAACCAGTTCTGACTTCCTATCTCATCCTAAGTCTCAGCAATTTGTCTTTCTGTACTTATAACAATATTGTATTACATTTTATGAATGTAAAGTGATTTAGATATGCATCCCAGTATAATGTCTAGAATGCATTTCCAGTCTTTGTTCACAGCCTCAGGTTTCAGCCCTTGCTGTTTGCCTGCCTTAGTAGTGAACTTTTTCATGAGATTTCTTTTCCAAAATATTTGACAGAGACGTTTATTTAAGATTCTCATATCAGCATTACAGGAGCGACTGCAGAAATGTATTTATTTAATTTTTTGGGGGGTGGGGGGGGGGGGTGTTTTCTGTTGTTGCAATCCCCAAAATTGAAGAAAGAAGATATTCCATTGAATTGAATTGCTGTGTCCTGTCCAGGTGGCCTGGTGTATGTTCTAGACCTCTTCTGCAACTCTCCTAACCCCAATGTGAGGGAGAAGTCAGCCGAGCTCTTTGCCAAGATGCAGTCAGACAAGTTGATGGGACCACGCATCAGGATTCTCCTGTGCAAGTTTCTGCCCCCCATCTTCATGGATGCAATGCGAGACAGCCCGGAGGCAAGCATTCACATGTTTGAAGGTAAGTCAGAGAGACAGCCTGAATGACAGACAGCTCAATGGATGGGTGGATATACCAGGGGTGAGATTGGTCAGGATTTTTGGTCAGGATTTTTCCTGATTTCAAGATTTTTAAAGAATCTGGAAATCAGGATTTTTTGTGTTTTAACCTTTTGTCTTTTAATCAGGTGTTTTAACCTTTAAAACTTTATGTAGAACAAATGCAATGGGTAGTGTAAGGGGTGGCTTGAGGCAAACACAAGCATATACCACAGACCCTAACATTGCTCTGGGCCCTCGGAGACCTGCAAACCCTCTTCCAATCATCTTGTGGATTTTTCAACACCCCCCCCCCCCATATCACCCCTGACATTCTTTGCTAAAAACACCTTCCCAAGCTTTGAAGGTTGCATGAGAAGAATTACTTAGGCTGCAAAATGGACATGCCTTCGGCACTGAATGGAGTAGTTGTTCCAGAAATTATGAAAAATGATGGTTTAAACGCTTTGATATTAAAGTAGTTATAATTTATGTCAGAAGTATTGAAATGGTTGCGAAGGCTCGACCTTCTGATCCTATGAGAAAGCCTTTCTCTCACATAGGGACTGTGATGAGAAGAATGTTGGAGGCAATTTGTTATTTGATGTATGTTTATTATCTCTCATATTAAGGTGTTCATGAAAATCCAGAGTTGATTTGGAATGATGAGGCCAGAGAGAAGGTCTCAGTGACGGTCAAGAGGATGAAAGATGAGTAAGTAGTCTTTGTTATATTTGCCCTGGGCTCCTGTTTGAGACTGTAGTCAAAACAGACCAAAGTATTCAAAATGAATCAACCCAGTTTTTACACCAAATATCTGCAGCTCTACTAACCTTTGTCATCAACAGTGCCCAACTGTTTGTTCATAAAGTCACCGTGGTCACCAGCAATGACTACTGATCATTTCAACTGCACCATGATGGTTGCATGGAGCACTGGCCAGCACAATGCTTTTGTCATTATTGGGAACTAGGGCTCAACCAAATATCCGAATGAATTTTTTTATCCTACCATTTAAAGCTACTTTTTGAAACAAAGCTTTGTTGAAGACCCAGCATTTTATATGACTCAGCAGCCAAGTTCAAGAAACAGTGCACGGCTTACGCCGTGCATAGGACTTCTGCAACAAATTTATTGCACAGCCGCCTAATAAACTTACGATCGATTTCACGAAACTTGGCGTAGCTGCGCAACGTTTTAAATGATCTAAACATCTTGGACTCGTGCGGCAATTCTAAAAACTCTGTCATGAGTAAAATAGCAATTAATTACTTCAAACACAAAGCTGTGAGTGTCTTGTATCAACCTTGATAAGTTGTGCAATAACAGGCTTCACAACGATCACGGTTTGCTGGTAAAAAAGATCATTTCAGTCGCTACACACTGAAAATTGTCATAAGCGAATGTTGCGTAGTGTGAAATGTTGCGCAATTTACGCAGTAAAGTGTGGTTGAAGTGTGTAAAGTTTTGTGAAATCAGCTGCTGGTGCTACAATTGTTTCTGTTCTCTCCTGTAGACACTACAAGAATCAGAATACAGACATTGACGTGACATGGAAACTACCCGAGACCTTTTCTGTTGCCTATGTGGACTCGGAAGGTGAGGTGGTGGTTGGTGGTGTCTTCTTACGTCTCTTCATCTCCCAACCTACATGGGTTCTACGCAAACCAAGAGAGTTTATGGTGGCTTTGCTGGAGAAATTTACCGATCTCATCACGAAGAAGTCACCCAATGTAAGCAATGAATACATTACATAACACACTGTTTTTTAAACAGTAAAGGTTGATAGGTGTTTGAAGTGGTTTTGAATCCAGAAAATACTGTTTCGCATAATGTTCCGTTTTTGTGCATACCTTCATTCTGCGTCCTTTTGGTCTTCCAAAAATATCGTTTTTGATTTTATAGTATGACCAAGGTTAATATACATTGATATTGCTACAATTAGGAACAGATGATCCTCATTAACACATTTTTAAATGTAATTTATCCTTTTTTTTGCAGGGGCTCATTAAAAAAAACACGGGAATTCAAATTGAAAATTTTTGGGGAGTATAAAGTTTGAAAACGGAAAAAAGTGTCCTTTTTAGACGTTATTTAAGTTATGCACTATGAATTATGAGATCCATGTATTCAGTCAGCACCATATTGTATAACTCTCCTTTTCTGGAGACAAATTTGACAAAGCCATCCTGGCTGTTAAAATAAATCAAGTAACTTGTTTTTAAAAGTTTAGTGCTTCATGCCTACAGAAAGCAGGATTGACTGGCTGTGACTGTTTATGTAGCTGATACAGCTTTGCCTTGACAGTAGGTGATTGATATTAAGCCAGCTGTACCTACCAGTTTCTTGCTTTTGTCTATTGATGGAATTTGACTAGTTACAGCGTTTATGAGATACATGATCTGACTGTTGGTGACTAGCCTGTGTACAAAAGGCTTGTATAACTGTCTGTGACTGTTCAGACAGTATGTATGTACAAAGAGTAATGCACTCTTTGCTATGCTTGCTGCTTACAGTCTTCATGAAATATACTTGGATGCTATGTTAGCAGGAAATCATGTACTTAGCGGGGATATGACCTGGGCCAATAAGCAGATAGAGTGTGTGGATTTTAAAGTAGCTGTTTTTATTTAATGACAGAATGAGGAGTTGGAAATGGTGACGTCAGCCGTGGTGAATCTGTTCAAAGCCCAAACCAACCTTGCCTCTCAGTTACCCCAGCTGGGCCACATACCCACCATCTTGACTGCCATGAAGTCCAAGAATGATGCCATCCCACGCGCTGCATTAATCACAGTCAATAGCATTGTGGAAGATGATGTGAGTATCATGGGTTATTTGAGCAGATTGAAAACTTAATGTAAGCTCAAAACAAATTTCATTGTTTTTGTGTGTGTGATGACTGCAGCATGGGATGCATGATTGTGCATCCTCTTGCCGGTGAATTAAGCCGGAGAATTAAGCCTGGTTCATACTTCATGTGAAAGCAAGTGCGAAGGGAAATTCATGTCGTTAACAATAGTAGACGCGCTTCGAACGTATTGTTGACGTCACGAATTTCGCTTCGCTTTTGCATGAAGTATGAACCGGGCTTTAGACAGAGACCACATGTCCAACACAGTATGCAAAAGGATCAATATGTTATAATCTGATGTGTACTAAATATGTTATGATTCATTTAAACGTTTCTGAAATAAATTTTTGCAAGTTGCCAGTTTCAATAAGCATTTATAGTCAACAGTGATATTCTTTGGCTTTTATAAACAAAAATTCAACAATCAAAAATCTGTCTGTAAGGTCGTTAAAAAGCTCAGGATCTGCATACCGTAGTGAGACAATGACTTCCATTTTTTAAGATCTTCAAATTTCAAAGGTATCACGGTCTACTTTGTGACCATTGTCATTGATGTATAGGTCATCTTAATATTATTCTTTTTGTAGTCATTTTGTTATTGACATTTTGTTGTTGTTTGAATTGGCGATGTAGATCTGTGTGCGTAGCATGGCTCAGAGTGAATGCATTGGGCCAATGATTGCAGGGATGAAGACACGGCCAGATATGACAGCTGTGGCATGTGACAGTCTGCACAAAATGTTCCAGAAAGATCAGTCAGACCTAGTCAAACAGGTATGGAAACATCTTAAGAATTAAGGCTTTCCTAAATGAAATCTACAAAGGTTAGGGTGAAAGTTCATCTGTGTTGGTGATTAGATTTCAAATCTTGTCTTATTTTTTGATCTCAACACAATAAAATGTCATACCTGAAAGTTTCGGCTAGAAGCTGCAGTCTTCATTAGCAGGGTGACCTGGACATTGTGTCGATGACCTTACAGACACGTGATCTCTAAATTGGATCATAGATCATAGGATGTTATTCAACTTTGGATATGCCAATTTTAGGTATGAAATATGTATTGTGTTGAGATCAAAGCTAAGATAAGAGTTGAAATCTACAAGGGTATTTTCCATGTCAATTCATTTTAAAAAGATGTTGAACATTTTTGCAGTTTTCTCACCAACTTGACAATCTTTTGTGGTCAAAGCTTTACATGGAAATCTCAGATTGAACTAAATTTACTAAAATGTATATTTACTATCATTGTAATAGGCTTAATATTGTTTTTTGCATAACACATTTGAGTAAACAGTTAGGTCTTCACCAATATACTATAAGACTGTTTAATCAGTGTTTTGAGAGTTTGTTGGAAAAAAATTGAATTTACTGAGTTTGAACTTTCCTAAGAATTCCAGTCCAACAATGCATCTTGATATGTGACTGTCTGTTCATCTTGGCAGGCCTTAGATAATGATCTGGTGCAGTTTTTGCTGGGGCTGCTGTCTGACAGCCTGAACTCGATAGACAACCCAGCAGCAACCAAGGCACAGATTGTGAAGTCACTCAAGGCTATGGCTAACTGTCTAGAGTATGGAGAACAGGTTTGTAGCGGGCTGTCATGGGTTTAGGGAAAGGATTTAAGTTAGCTAAAATCTATCAGTCATAAGGCACAGATTGTGAAGTCAATCAAGGCTATGGCTAACTGTCTAGAGTATGGAGAACAGGTTTGTAGCCGGCTGTCATGGGTTTAGGGAAAGGATTTAAGTTAGCTAAAATCCATCAGCCACAAGGCACAGATTGTGAAGTCACTCAAGGCTATGGCGAACTGTCTAGAGTATTGAGAGGGGGATGTGATGGGTTCAGGGAAGGGATTCAAGAATCCATTAGCCACAGGGCACTGATTGTGAAGTCACTTAAGGCTATGGCTTAGTGCTTACTGTCTAGAGTATGGAGATCATGGTTTGTAGCCGGCTGTCATGGGTTTGGGGAAAGGATTCAAGTGAGCTAAAATCCATCAGTCACAAGGCACTGACTGTGAAGTCACTTAAGGCTATGGCTAGCTACCTAGAGTGTGGAGAGCGGGATGTGATGGGTTCGGGGAAGAGATTCAAGTTTTCTAGAATCCATCAGCCACAAGGCACTGACTGCGACATAAATGCTAAGGCATTGGGAAACCAGCTCAAAATATAGTACACATTGTTTCTGAATTTCAAAGTGGAATGGAAAGAGCATCAAACTTCTGAATGTAAGTTGATATGTGACTTGTTGAAACACATTTGATATGATGAGTGTAGACTCATGACTATCATTCACCCTTCATTTGTTTTGCAGGTGACAGAAATATTAGAGAAGTCGTCAGTGTGGTCATCCTACAGAGATCAGAAGCATGATCTGTTCCTGTCTAACACCAACGTCTCTGGTTATCTCACAGGTCGGTTGCCTTGTCTGCTAACTATCAACCAATTTTGTCATTCATTTATTTATTCATTAAATCAGCTGGTTATTAGTGTGTCATTTGAATTTGAAATCACCAAAATGTTCGTGTTTCATATTCGCTAGCCATGTTTCTAATGTCCGAGGCACAGAAAATGTAATGTCTGAGATAAAAAGTTGAAAAACCCAGTTTGTTTACATCTGATGTGGCAGTGATTTCCTAACTTGCTTATAAATGTTTCAAGTAGGAAATACAGGCATTAAATATGGATCCAAAACTTAAGACTAGCACTGCATGAAATGCATATTACCCCGGTATGTCAATGACAATTCAGTGATATCTCACACTAGTTAATACAGACTTACACACATGGCAATCCTGGTCCACATATGCGTCTAAAGCAACGTTTTTAAAAAAATCTGTGTGTGACTGGAATGACAAATATCACGCCAACTGCTCCAACTGTTATTTTTTCCGTCCCCCTAGTTCTGGCACGGATAAAAGGGCTTTGAAAACAAGAATAATATTCACTTTTGCCATTCACAGACCTTAGCACTGTATACTTGGTGCTGTATGAGAGCCTATGAATTTAGCTGCCATCTTTGTAGTCGGAGGATCAGGCGTTCACATGTGCAGAGCCACACGAATGAACGTCTGATATCTCCTGACATGCAGATTTTATGTGACCCACATGCCAGCCAATCAGGATCGACTTTAGAAACTGTGACATCATTTCAATCAGAAATGTGGACTAAGCTGTTGATTGGTCAATTTGGCTGCCATGTTTTAGTAAAACAACAACGGGTTACAGAAGACCCGCTAGAAGGCGCCTGCTGAATGGTCAGAATCTCGAGGTCAAGACGCAGTCTTGCTTTACATAATTAAGTGCCGAGTCTACGTGAATATCATAGACGCTTGTATGCAAGAGACTATTCCATAGGCTACCATCTTTGAGCTGTTTTTTTTTTTTTTTTTAAATTCACTAACAATGATAGCAAAGGAGGTCTACTCGTGTATCTTAATGGAGCAAAATCACGCACTTCTAATAGATGGCTACAATGCAAAGGATCTGTGTCTGGTTTGGTAGAGATGTACAGCTTCATATTGGCTTTTTACCATTCACCCAAGTACATGTATTTGTTTCATGACAAGATCTCTTATTGGATTTTCTTTGAATTTGTTTCAGGTCCTGGGGTGGCTGGTTATCTCACACAAGGCACACCCTCCACCGTCCCAAGTGCCCCGCCTCCGATAGATCCTAATCAAGAACCAGCAGATGAGTCTTGATCAGAAAACTGGCTCAGATTTGGAAGCAAGATTTGAAGTCTGAATAGACGCAAATAGAGTCAGAACAAATTCTGGGGAAACTCTGTTCACAGCTAATTTTGAAATGGCAATTTTTGTTTTGTTTTTAGCAAAAGTATTAATTTGTTAAAAATGATTCCCTTGTTCAAACAATATCCTTTTTTTATAACAAACAACAAAATATAACATTACTCCAAAACAGTAACTCAATAAACTTATGACTGTAAACTTGATCGTTTTTGGAATAAATTAATACATGTAGTTCTTTTATTAGTTCTTGGCAAAAACTTTTAATTTTTAGCTAAAAAATTGATGGCACCCAAAACGTAATGAAGGACACAAAGTTATATTTTCATTTATTATTTGTGTATAAAATTGAAATAACAGTTACCTGGGAACTTAAGTTTAAAATTGAACAACATCATTTGAAGGTGAGTTGAGAGAAAGATTGGAGTATATGTTCAAATTTAATGAGATCTGGAATCTTGTTCCCCAAAAATGGATTCAGTATGAATTGTGACGGTCGCTTATCAACATAAAAGATCACACTGAATGGCAAAGGCTTTAAATTTAAAGCTTGTGATATTGAAGCTTGTATATAAAAAAATATTTTGTTGAAACTGAATCATATAAGATACAAACAAAACGTGCAGCTTTATACTAAAATATTTTATTGGAGCCACAGCTTTTAGATAAAATTCATTTTTGTTCTTCTTTATTTGATAACCTCAAGCAACATCAGGTTTCGAATGCTAGCAACTGAGGACTAAATTTCACTTCTCATGTAGAAAAGGAGTATGTATATCATCAAATGAAGTCTTAAGTTATCTTTTTTTCTGGAATGTACTTGGAGCAGTCCTTAACATTGAGTCCAAAACCATCGCTTACAAAGTCCCACCCAGCATTTTTTTTTTGGAATGAAGGAATATTGCAATGTTGTGCGTGGTTGGTGCTAGGCTGCCTGTTGGGCGATTCAAGATTGTCTTTACTGTCTATCACTAGTGCAGTGCCCGTCTAAAATGTGCATGTTCGGGAAACGCAAATTGCTTTGCCGCTGGTATAGGTTGCATACTTGCAGAGTTTTGGAGAATTGCTCGTGCAAACAACGCACGCGATTCAATGGTGTTGTTTTCACAGGTTGAACGCACACTTACGTCAAAGTTGCCTGACGATGGTTTTGCATGCAGTGTTGCAAGTTACTCTGAGTTAAGTTCCAGAATACGTGTAGATTATGGATTTTTCATCAACTTGTTCCTGATGACAGGTGTATGAGGAGTAATCATCACTTGTGGAGCCAAGAAAGAGTTGGATTTTTTTGCTTTTATGGAGAAAAGCATCCATAAGAAGACAATGATGATATGTCTGCAGAATGAGTTCAATAAGATCATGTGTATCTAAGGCAAACTATTGATGAGTTTTCTTTCCTTGATAGTTTCAATGGAGATCATGCCACCATCAGACAGAGTGTCCAATTCTTCATACATGTAGATACATTAGGTTGGGCTGTTCCCATGTATTCCCCACAAGCATTCCGACTGTCTGTCAGAAAGTCGGAAATGTTGGCATGCTGACACTTCCGATGGGAATACCGGCCAGTGAAGTATGAAATTTGGACGCAGTCAATTGTGCTATGCAGAAATTGTTCATACTTCCCAAGTCAGACATAACTAAAGGGGATTAGATATGCAGTACAGATATTGTTTTAATATTAGTTGTTTTGCAAGGAGTACTTCCCAAATGCCAAATTTGTACATGTATTGGCAACAACATTCAGTGTTTCAATTATGTGAATGATCTGTTTCCATGACCTCTGTAAAAAAAAATTGTCTGATGAAAATGTTAAACTAAAAGAAATGCATTTCCTTTTAAACAACTCTTGATAAGCTAAAGTAAGAAGCCTCAGTGTAAGGGCTGTGTGCACAAGTACCCCCTCAACGGCAGGAAAAGGAGAGACCACTGGAAGAGACATTGGAACGCATTGCTGACGATGCCTGACGCTCACGCACAGACGCTATGGCACTGTGCACATTCAGAGTGCTATACCCACACAAACCAGTACACACAGTTGTGAATTTCTATACCCCCGAGGACAATACTTTGTGTTTCCCTTTGTCCCTGTAATATAACACTCTCCCATAGACTAAGCACATAACCCTATGATCGAGGACAGTTTTCAACAAAAGACCCAACACTGGAGGACTGAAAGGATCTTTTGTTCTCCCTTTGTGTGTCTGTCCTCTATCGTAAAGCCATACATGTATACACACACACACACTGTATCCCGTCTGCAAGGCTCTCGAAAGTGGTAAAAAAAGAAGCTCTCTCGTTCGCGCACGGAGCCCATAGGGCGATTCTGCGAAACAAACCATATGAAGCTAATGTCTTTCACTCAAATATGCTGTCCTCACAATTTCTCAAGCACTTTTCTTGTAATAATGTGAGAGTTGTTTTGAAGACATGCTACCTTTTATACAAAACTCGGTTTCATATAAGCAGGTGTAGCGGCAGAATGATATGTGTCGTCAAGAATTGACAAGGACTAGAAACAAGTTGACTCAGTTATCTCGGTTACCTGTCACCATTATAGCAAGTCCCCAAATCATTGTTCCCAGTATGTCACTCTACCAAACTTCTCTTAGCCTAAAGAGTTCAAGCTTTTCAATTTGAGGACAAATCATTTTAGACAGTTTTTCCCTTGTATTTATATTTTGACTATTTTGGTCACTAGTTTTGCAGTCAAAAGAAATTGATATTCATATTGTGGAAATGCTTTCCCAACTTTGTGTCACTGTCAGTACATCTCGATTGTCTTTGGCAGATCGACAAATTGCAAAATAGAAATTGTGATGGAATGTTATGTGTGGATAGAGCAAGGGAAAAATCTATACTAAACCACATTGGCAGGTAATTAAAAAAAACAGGCAATGAATAAAATGGTAATTCCTGGTAACCAATTATTCCGCATTTGTAAAAACTGGCAACTTTTGTTGTGTGGCATATTTTTCAAGCGTTTATTGGACCATTTTATATGGCAAATTGTTCCATGTAAAAACCAGTGAATCAGCTCTTTTTTTTGCTGTCTTCTTAATATGATTCATTATTCTCAAAAAATATGTTTTCTTTTATACTATAGACATAATCTTAACCATTTGATTGTTGTGACCCAACACAGCACCCCCTCCCAGAAAAAGAAGACATTTATGAGGGGAAAAGTGAGAAAGTGTAACATTCCTTATTTTCTATTTACCTGACCAGAAAATGTCGCCTTAATAATCACACGTTTGAAAACTGATTTCTGTATGAATGACAATGATATATATATTAAAAACTTATTGCAGAAAGATGTAACAAATTAATTTTATGCATCGTAAGCTCCTATAAATAAACGGCAAATAAATGATTATATTGTACAAATGAAATTATTCTCTGTGTTTTTTTTTTTTATTAAACATGTTAAAATTTGTATAGATGAGATTTCACATTTGACTTTGTATTCATGGGTACTTATCTCTACCCGTGGTCTTTAACACAATCCATTTTTTCCCCTGCTCACAAATTTGGGATTTGTTTGTTTTATTTAAACGGAAAAAAAATACTTTCTTTTATTATGGATATTTTCGACCCTCTGAGAATGTCCATTTATTTTTCACGCAATAACTTAATTTTGTAAAGTACTGTCGAACACCTCTATAAAGAGGTCCTTGGGAATTTACAAATTACCTTGTTATAACAGGTGCCTTGTATTAACAGTAAAAGAAAAACAAAGACTTGGGACCTTATATTTGGCTTGTTATGAGCAGGATGTTGTATTAACAGTACTCTTCTTATCAGGTACCAGATTATGGGATCAGGTACCTGTTACCAACTTTACAAAGTACTTAGTAACTTCTCAGACAGTGAAAACAATGTAAACAACTTTATTATCGTTATCATTTAAAAGAACACAGGAAACACAGCAGCAGATGATTATTCTACCTACAATTGGTTATTGGAATTTTCTCTGCTGTACTTGAAATCTCAATTCTCAATTTCAATTCTCAATTTACCTTTTCTACGGATACTCATTTATAATTCGAAAAACAGTCACTGAAATAAGAGAAACACAGTAGCTTGAAAAAATTACCAAAGTTTACATTTGCCAGCAGCAGATGTTCAGCATTTTGTAGATAAATGGGAACCAATTAAGGAAATGTTGCCAAACATAGCAGTGTAGGCTCCCCAGGATGTAAGAACGAACCAAGGTATTGGCCCTATGTGGAATACAAGTATTATAATTGGAGTCCATGCTTTCTAAATGCCACTCACAGCAGCTATTCATCTGAAGTGCTCAGCTGCTATGATTGGCCGACTACAGCAGATCTACTTCCATCATGTCCTCAGTATCGGCAGTTGTTGTGGTAATCCCAGTGAGGCACGTGGGGGGCCGGCAGGGCAAGTTCACCAACTGGTACCTGCTTCACGGGTAGGTTGATACCGGTGAACTGTGGTAGGTTACGGTAGTTGTGTACATCACGTAGGCCTGGGTGAACTGTGAACGAAAATCAACATGAGGCTGAATGTCACTTTCAAAAACCACAAAATAAAGAAAAAGGGGAAAGAGAATTTCTCCTACACTTTGGAAAAAACTGAGGATATCACAGATAAAACAATGTTACTGCCAAATTGGAGTTTCTTAACAAGTTTTTTTGCCCTCAAAGCTTTGTCTTTCTTTAAAAAATAATTGGGCTCTGTAGAATATGCACTTCAATCTTTTGTCTGTGAAGTTGATTTAACAGAGAGTTGCACAATGAATTTCTCAACATGTTTTGCTGTATCTTATGTCAAGGCAGTTGGACATAACTAATACTTGGTCCAACTAACGATAAGGAAATGATTGCAATGGATCAGTAACAAAAAGCTCACCAAGCGGAGGTCTTGTTCTCTCCATGATAGTAGGCGGTACTTTCTCATCCTTGGGCCAGTTCTCTAGATGAATGTCCTTGCGTGTCATGTCTCGGATGTGCTCAAAAGCACCTGGTGTGCTTGGATCTGCTGTGTCACCCATACTCCCTGCTGTCCACACCTGGACGGGCTGTTCCAGTGAAGGGGATGCCAAGCCCGTTCGGCCTGTGTATCTCTCTGATGAGGCTGATGTTACAGCGGCAGTGTTCAGGGGTGTTTGTCCATTTTCGGCGGTGAGCTGATCGGCAAATGTAACTCTTGAGTTGGCCGAGCGGGTTTTGTTGGGGGTCATCTTGCGTGTGACTTCATTGTCAATGAATTGTGTGTCTTGACGGAAGACTGTGTGCTTATAGAAATCATTAAGTGCCTAAGGGTAAAAAAAAACACAAATAATTAAAAAAATTAATTCATGTTACTGAAATTTAAATAGGGCCTAAGTGTGCAATCATCAGATTGAACCTGCCATCTGCAGTGTAATTAGATATTGTTTTGAATCCCGCATGAAAAAGCTGATGTGAGGAGTACTTGGACTGAACAGATAAACCACTCTACAAATAAACATTTTTGCTAGGGACCCACTGGATTCTTCCTAAATTGAACACTGTATGAAAACCTATGACGTACAATTTTTACATTTAATCCAGAAATAGAGCCAATTCTGTTAGAAATATAAAGATATCTCTATCAGAAACTGAGAAAAAAAAAAAAAAATAACAATTATTTCTAATAGAGCTCCCTCTATTAATTAATAAAAATTGAAATATCTCTATATCTATAGATGCATGTATGTCTCTGTTAGAAAAAGAGGTATCTCCCTTACAACAATTTCTGAATGTGTACCATTGAGGTACCATTCAAAAGTACAATTGTGGTACATTAGTGCCACCCAAATGGTGTTTTGGAACGTTTTTGAATCCAATGGTAATGATACATGTAATACCATAGATTTTACTGTTGGTCTAAATTCTGAATGATACATTTAAATGGTGTTTTCTAGTGGTAGCCCTAATGGTAACAGATGTCATTCCTCAGTTTTTGCTCATTTCATGTCACTTATGGCCATATACACAGACTCTAATACATGTACCTTGTGAGAATGTGGCTATAGACTCCACTACAATACTACACAAACTTGACACAAAATCCAACCCCAGTCAGCAACACTGCAAATCCCAGGGTAACTTGGAACAGTTTTACTGTTGAGCATTAAATGATGATCTGACTGAGGGTAACAAGCGGATTCTTACATCCAAGACTGATTGAATATCCTGATGATGTTGCCGACTATGTTCCTTGCAGTATTCAATACCATGGTAGTTAGCACTTCTCTCGCTACAGGTACGCTTGATTTCCTGAATTATGGCTTTAGCCTTGGAGATGTTTGCCGACAAAACTGTGGAAAAACAAACAAACTTAAGAATATTTTTTTTTCTCATGCACCACAGTGAGGAAAGGTTTTCTTTTTAATTTTGTTTTATAGGCAGTGGTTACTGTTCATTATCATATTTTTGTGTGTGTGACAATTAGGGCCTATTTTAAAATTATATTGTAACTTGGCATATTTCTGAAGTAACAACAAACATATTATTTTGTATGATTATAAATAAATTATTAAGTATTTTTTTATTATTTTAACCCTTTAACAAAATTAGGCCGACTTATAGCACCATTCGCAACCAGCCAAGACCTAGACTTAAGCTCTGGACTAGGAGGTTCAGCTACGACAGTTAAAATTAATTCTGCACAGATGCATACAGCAATAATTACATTATACAGCTCATTGACATTATGCGCATGATTGACACACACAATACTCAACTGCTACTCTGTCTCTTAGTCTTACAACTACAAAGTTGCATGCTCCAGAAGCCTGGAAAAGCCATTGAAATTCCTGAGCTGGGATTGGGAGAGCATTGACCTAAAATATCTGCTTCATTTAAAGTGTTATTGTGTGCTTCAATGTATAGGATATATTGAATAGTCATTCAGCATTATTTTAAAAATCGAGATTTGGAGTGGGTGGGTGGGTCAAAACAATTTCGAAAAAAGATGGACATTTTTTTTTTACATTGACTCTTCTGATTCTGAATCGCCCCTCAACTTACATCTCACTAGAGGACCATCCACATAATACTCCTTGTTGTTGTCGATCTCCGGCCGTAGCGTGTTGACAACCTGACCGAGCTCTTGCAAACTTTCTGCCAATTTGTCATCAATCAGTGCCCGTTGTCTAGCTAAGCATTCAAGTCCCTGCAACACGCTGGTGCAAGCGTTCTTGAACTCTGCTCGCGTCAACGGGGTAGCTGGATTTGCTGAAGTCATTCCGTGGATTTGGGCTTCTTCACCACAACAATTCTTCTCCGATAGGTGCTGTAATGTTGCTTAGACACTTTGGGATATCCTCGTTACATATAAAACAAAATATCAGTGAAAACTTAAACTTTGCCTGAGCGCGACATTCCACTGATCTTGCTGCAACTAACCCCTGCTAGCAGACGATTGCTAACTCTTGTAACTCTTGTTTACATCCGCTGCTAGGCATGATACGCATGGGCAGTGACCCACTCTGACCTTTAAATAGTCTGGTTGTGGTATTATCGCAATTGATATGCGAGGCGGTACTCAGACAACAGTTCAAAGGTTGTCGATATGACAACATTATACACGTTTCCGTCGTGTTGTTGTACATGTGCAATACGTACCCGGACAAGTTTTGCATAGATGACACCTGTCTCGACAATAAAAGATAAAGATCTTCGAAGTTTTAATACTGCCTAACTGTTAGCGACCAAATTTATTTGCCTAAAACTAGTCAGTTCAGCTACTTTGCAGCTGCATTCTTTAATCCCTAAATTCACCGTTGTGATTGCAAGGTTAATTCGGCTGCTCGAGTTTAATTCCACACAGTCAGTGTGCGATGCAGACCGACACAGCCGCCCTGCCAGCGGTGCGGATCCCGGTGGACAAGCCCGTCCGCCTGGTGGGCATCAGCCACAGTAACAACAGTGGTAGTCTGATCGACCATGCGTCTGCCGCCGAGACTATACATGAAGCAATGGAAATGGTCAGCCAAAATGTCGCTGGGATCTTGGCTGATACACAGGTAGGCTGAGGCAAACGAGACAAACATAGACTAGAGTCAGACTAGAGGCCTATTCTTTCTAGTCCGAGTAGGACTCTACGAATCGCCTTTTTTTTAACATTTGACCATCTCCAAATGTTAAAAAAGGCGAATCGTAGAGTCCTAGTTACTCGGACTAGGCCTAATTCTTTCTAATGACGGTAACTTAGTACTAGTAATAATAGTAGACATGGTAGAACTGGAGTGGAATTAGCCCGACTGCGTCTGGCCGTACAGTACTATCGCAAGCTCGTACTACAGAGCTTGCGATAGTACTGTACAGCCAGACGCAGTCGGGCTAAAGTGGAATGGGCTAGGTTGATCGAGATTACGTAGCTCAATTGGCCCAATTCAAAATAACTAAATTAGGCCAACATTCAACAACTTTAATGCTTACTTTTAAATGTATTTTTCAAAATTAATTTTACTTATAAAAAAGTATTTGAGATTCCTTGAAGCATTTTGTCCATTCCAGTGTTTTAACTGTCTGATTTTATCCGTCAAGACTCTCATGTGGGCCTATTTCCATACCGCACTAACATTAAACAATGAAGTTGGTAGAAAAAAAATTTCCATTGTCATAATTATTATCCATTTTTTTATCAGTATTACAAGACGAGCAACTTGAGAGAGGAGTTGATTGCCCTGCGTCGAGATGTTCAGGAGTTGGCCAGAGACAGAGCCTATGAAGAAACCAGAGACAATTACCATCATCACTTCTGGAGAGCAGACCACGAATCAGAAAATAAATGTGAGAAATGGAGAATACAAACTTAGTTACTATCAGTGATTGTTTTGGCAGGAGTCAGGGGCTGTTTACAAATATTAAATGTTGGTATTTCATAAGTGTATACTATTACTATCACTTTTTGTTTCGACTTGTAATTTACTTTAGTAAGGAAGACATTACTTCAGTTTAATGATACAATATGAACAACTAGGGACATTCAATCATTTAAGACAGTAATATCATACAGGCTTAAAGTGATCAACATATTTTTCAGAAATTGATTTGATGTTTACATTTAATTTCAATACTGATTTTCACTTTTCAGATTTGATCACCAAACTCTCTGAGATTGCATATGCCCTGGTTGACTTTAAGGGAGACTGCTGCAATACAAGTCGTGGTCGACGGGCTCTGGATGAGGCTCATCTGGAAACAATGTGCACAAAGCACCTGTATGAATTCCAAAATTTCAGAAGGGTAAGGGACACACAAAGTGATTAAAGCATTTTACTTTTTACCTGCTGAACTTGCATCCTGTCCCCTGCCAGATGGCTTAATTCAATTTTTGTACTGAAAGTGACTCATTTTTACATTAAGAAGCACTATGCACTGTTCTCTACGGGGTTTAGCACAGCTTGGCTTCCCTGTAATGTATACGTGTAAATCCACCTCAAAAATTTAATTAAAAAAAAAAATTAAACATTGAAACAACCAAAAGTGGAAGAAATCTTAAAGGCCAAGTCACACAAAGCAATTTTCACAGGCAACCTGAAGGTAACCAAATGGACTTGGTAAGAAAAACTGCAAGGTAGATGAAGTACATTATTCTAATTGTTCATGGAAATTCCTCAGAGCAATATAGGAGTTTGCCTGCCGTTTTCTTTTTGGAGATTGCCTTGGACAAGTTGCTTGTAAATTGCCTATGTGACACGGCCCTAACTCTCACCCTTGATCTTAAATTACCCAAGTACAATGTATACATGTACAGTGTACATTCAAAATGTAACATACAAAACCCAGTATCAGATTCAACCATTTATTCCTTAGCTTTGCTTGTTTTCTCAATCACAGCAAATAGCTCCCTATGTTAACACCAGCATAGACCGCACCAAGACCATCCCTCGCCTGGCTGCCCCAATCACCACAGGTTTGGAGTGGCAAGAGTTCATGTCTCCATTGGACAACCCAGACCGACGCAGGCTGTTGCCCAATGAGTGCACTGTGACCAGACGAGAGACCATTCACCCACGCACTGAGCCACCCAATGTCAGGGGGCATTTGTCTGGGGTTCATATCATTCCCAGCCAGTATGATGTGCCAGACTATTCTGGCAGGCCTGGTGCCATGAATTCAGGTCAGTTTAAAGAACAATGAGGGGAAATATTGTAAATAAGTCTTTTTTGTCGATTAGTGCCTGTGTGCTTCACAGACTCATGCTAGTTCAACAATAAAGATTTACATACACGAACTGAAATATTTTTTTCACTTAACATACTTTAGAAAACTTCCTTATGTTATCAAACATCCTTTTTCTTTTTAGTTCATAAAATATAGAGTTAACTTGCTCTACTCACACAGTGGCGCACCCAGGAGTTGGCTTTGGGGGGGGGGGGGCTCACAAATTTTTTAGAGGTTTTTTCAAATTGTTTAAAAAAAATGTTGCCCAAAATGTTTGGCCGCAGAAAAAAAGGGGTTTTTTTTGGGGGGGGGGGAAGAATATTTTGACTTCGGTGGCGCCACTTACACCCCTATTATACTACTTGAAAAAAGGCTACATACATATCACCTAGGTCAAATCGTGGGACTAAAAAAAAAATTACCCAAAAAATATAAAACATTTGGGGGGGGGGGCTCAATCCCCCCGAGGGGCCCCCCCCCCTTGGGTGCGCCACTGTGCTCACACCTTTAATCTTCTAAGCCCTCTTCTATGACCACAGAAGTTGAATCAATTGCAGGTACAATTATTGTTGTTATTTTCAGGCACCGATGCAACTCTGTCCAAGATGGGCCGCTACGGAGGAAGACAGATGTATGAACAATCCATCAATGCAAGGACAAGACCCTTGCAAGTGGAGGTGCAAGCTGTATCCAGCAGATACAAGCACATGGACGGCTTCTGTGAATAGAGAAAAACCTCCTACTCAAAATAGGGCTGGGTCTGATCTGGCTTAAGAGGGAAAGCCACATGGCGTAACCCTCTCAGCAGTGATGTAGTTGAGTCCATCACAACTCCAGTCACAAGAACAAGTCCATTCACAAGTCCATCACAAGTCCGGTCACAAGTCCGGTCACAAGTTCGGTCACAAGTAAATTTCAAGTCCATTTGCAAGTCCAGTCACAAGTAGAAACAGTGGATGGACAATAACAAAGGAATGCCTTTGTCAAAGTTAATTAGCTTTTGTGTTGCCTGGGGACTGGAGGACTTGTGATGGACTTGTGATGGACTTGTGATGGACTTGTGATAGACTCTACTACAAGTTCACAGCCTTTCCGTCCCATAGCCAGCGTTCCAGATTATGCTTAAAGAAATATAGGCTCAGTTGCATTGCATGCATTTTGTTCCTCTCCAATAATAACACCACTCAAAATCCAAAGAAGAACGTTCTAAACCTAACCTGTGAAGTTTCAGCGCAGTGGATATTACACTTTTGAGAAAAAAAGTGACAACCATGCACAAGCTTTTGATCACAAAATACGATTTTGTCCATACTCTCTGTATTTCCAAAAAAATCTGTCAATTGACTGATCATTGGAAATCACTCACATTCTTGATTTCTTCTAAATGGTAGCAAGCCAGATGGAATAATTCCACGGGGGTGTTAAGTATGACCTTTACTCGCAAGTAAGCTTTATGATAATTATTTGATAGGTTACTTTTGAGATAAATGGCCCTATGTGCCTTGACTGCCTGTAGATCCTACCCTGCGGATATCCCCAGGCTATATGGATGTGTACTAGTTCATGTCTGTGGTACTGAATGGGTGAAATCGGATTAGGTTGACGAAGATGGGACAATTTGCACTGGAAAACAATGGGTCTGAAAAGATAAATTGAATATTCCACATGAATATTTGCATTGTATTGTTTTTGAATTGTTTTGTGAAAAGTTTAGTAAAACAAATAAAAACTGCTCTACTTCAAAATTGCATTACATGTATATAATTATACTAAAAATGTATTTTAAGAGCCCCACTGTTTAAAAATATCTTCTTTTTTACTAGATTGTCCATTTGTATAGCCTGAAATAGAATATTGGGGTTATTTTACATTCAAATGATTTTATCAACACAATGTGATTTGTTTTTAAAATTCCAGTTCATTTACACATAATTACACATGTTCTTCACTTTTAATATGACTTTAATTTAAAATCTAACATTTCTATAACTTGTACATTGTATTTGAATTGTATTATGCATTCATCTGTTATAATAGTACAAATCGTGTTTGGAAATACATTGCACATAAGTGATAAGAATGCAACACTGGATGACAACATAAATTTGTAAATGAAGAGTGATTCAATAAAACATCTAAAGTTATCTTCGGTCTGCAACCTCTCAAAGTCACCGCAGAACTAGACATGTACTGTAACCACACAAAAAAAACTGCTACCGGTACATTTTATTGAAGGATATTTCTCTATACACAAGAAGTGCACCAAATGCCAAAACCTTCCAGTCCAGACACCGAAGCTCACTTTAAAACTTATTTTTTTTATATTTAGAACTTGCACACGACCCGACAGTGCACGCAAGAACCAGAAATTGTGTTTTTACATACACTGCAGATACAGATACGAAGAACTTGGAGGGGGTCAGGCCTAAGCCTTTGAAAAGGCTTATTTCGCTTTAGGTTTTCCCAGCTATGTTTAACACTTGTATCACACAAACTTATTTACATATAACGACACTTTAATTTCGTCCCCGAACATCCTCGAGCTCAATTCTCAATTTCGATTTCAAAAAAGCCACTTATTGAATTCATTTTAGGTGCAGAGTAATTCGTTGTTTTTGGCCTTCTATAATTCTTCCTAATTTCGGTAAATTGTCAGATGTGGTGATCGTCGTTGAATTGAGAAAGCAAAAGTGGTTTTTCAGACAGTGCATTTTTGCATTACCTGACCCATTGGAGGCCTACATAATTATGTACATTTATAGGTATTTCTGCATTTTCTTGTCACTTTTCTTTGAGCCTCGACCCAGGAAAAGATGGATGTCAAGACAATAAGGTATCAAACCCGGACAGAACCCGTATCATGTAGATGTCTTCGAAGGAGAACAATTCAATTATCTGACACCGTCGGGTCGAAGCGCCTTACTGCTCGCAGCATCACATGCCCACTTACCTTCCTGAGAACAGAAGAAATGCATTACCAAGAGGAGGGAGAAGAAATTCGAAAAATGATCAAGAAATGATTAAAAACCTTGTTAACCTTGGGCTTACCAAGTTAACCTTGGGCCAACCAAATGAAAGACTACGCCAGCAGCTCCTTGACAAGTCACATTACCAAAGTACAGTAGCTCGGAGTGACCATGGGCGTCGCGAGGGGGGCAAGGGGGCGCTCCCCTCCCCCCCCCCCCCCCGAAAAGCAAAAATATGTATATATAAAATATAAAAAAGGAAGAAAAAAGAGAAAAAGAAAAGAAAAAGAGGCGCGAAAAAATTATTCGGTCTCTGGTCAGACCAAAGTTCCGGAATTGACGCGGCCACGCGGCTTTTTTTTTTTTTTTTTTGCTTTTTTTTTTTTTTCTTCAAGCTTGGATTGTACAGACAAGTGGGTACTATTTTGCTTTTTTGGTGTCCTCATGTACATTGGTGTCCTCCATAATTTGCCTTGGTGCTTTCGATCATTTGCCTTGGTGCAATTTCCCATTCCTTGATCGACGTGCATGATTAAAATCGACGCGCGCGCTGACCAGAGACCGACTTATTTTTGTTTTTGGCCTAACCGTAACGTTTCAAATTACTAGAAACGAAATGGAATGAAAACAGCAGCAAATAAGATGACAAACACGAATTTGCTTTTCCAATACAACGCCAATCGCCACGCGTGACGAATTTACCGAAATTATGACGAAAAAATAGCAAGACACCCCTCCCCCTAAAAAAGGGGAAGGTTCATGCACCAGATGAGCGGGAAAGTACTTAACTCTTACAAATGTTTACGAGACTTTCAAAGGATTCTACAATTGTCAGGTTTCAAAAACATTTAACAGAATGTTTTTTCCGGAAAAGAAATTACAGACACCAAATTTTGTCGGAATCGCATAAGTAACGTTTACCTCTTTCACTAAAGTGTATATGCCTGCCTGGTTTGGGCAAGTTATAACCAAAACGTTGTTTCCGCAAACAATGGCGGAATTTTTGGAACATTTAAATTAAACAACAAATCATGGAGCAGCACAGTACAAAGTCAAGAGTCGCAAAACTTGGACAACAAAAAATGCATACCCCGCGCTCTCTAAAAAAATGATTTTTCTCTCCTAACGAATTATCAATTTGTAGGCCCTATGTATTGTTTTAACGAGAAAAAAAATAATTCTGCGTCTGCAATAATATAAACGGCTTTCATTTCGCACCAAAAAATAAAGAACCCGCCAGGCGAGAGCCGATTTTTTTTTTCTGGCAGCCAGTCATTATGAAGACATTTTATGAAGAAATAATTCAATAAACGTATAAAACACAAAGTGATTAATTTGACTCATTATCGTAGAAAAATGAGTCATTTTGTCCGTGTAGTGACACACTTTGGCTCATAAACGGATAACATGACTCATTTATTACGATAATAGGTTAGATTACTCACTTTGGGTTTTCAAAGTGGATTTTTTTTTGCTTGAAGTGTCATTCACAATTGAATTAATTTACACTGCTAGGAAAATGACAATTGGAAAAAAAAAAAAATTTTGAGGTGAAAAAAATAGCACGTGGAACGCATCTTTTTTTAGGCAAACGTATTTTCGTTTCGTGGGATTCCTAGAATTACTCAAATTGTTGTCTACACCAAACTGACCAGTCCTATGGAGAACAACGGAAGTATTAAGAAAGCTGAGAGGAAGCTAACATATGGGAAAGAACCAAATTATCCAAATCAAAGAAGACTATGGTATCATCATCACCGACTGAAATAAAACCACTGAAAAAAAGAAGAGTTATTTGAGACCTATATAACCTGATAACAGCAAGGTGACCATCTCATAGGTTGAAATCCAAGGAAGATGAAGATTTAGAAGAGGGTGTTACAACTGATGATGTAGTAACCAACGGATAATGTATCACCAACCGTCACATAAATTGATCGATACTGTATCACTAACTGATAATACAAAAATGACGGATACTGTAGTAAATGTTACACTATCAGTCAATTGTTGTTACATTATCGGTTAGGACCGATAATGTAACACAACACAACTGATAGATTCACTTTTCACCAAATGCTTGAAAACTAGCACTGTACCAACAAGCTGATGGGGAAAGTGGCAGGGGGGGGGGGCACAACACAACTGATAGATTCACTTTTCACCAAATGCTTGAAAACTAGCACTGTACCAACAAGCTGATGGGGAAAGTGGCAGGGTGATAATACTATACAAGAAAGGGGACGCCAAAGACCTGCACTACCGTCCAATTAGCTTGTTGTCACACAGTTATGAACTCTTCACAAAAGTTATCATGAACAGGCTAAGTAAAAAACCTGACGAAATCAACCACCAGAGCAAGCAGGATTCAGGAGCAACTGCTCAACAATCGACCACCTACAAGCAATGAATCAAATTCTGAAAAAAATCAATATTAGCTTCATAAAAAGCGTTTGACTCTGTAGAAACAAATGCTGTTATTCAAGCTTTACAAAACCAGGGCATACTGAGAATCTCCATACAACATCAGAATCATCAAATAATATCCTATCATCGTAATCATATCAGGAGAACCAACAGAGATGGAGGATCGTGTTGGCAGAATTGAATACTGAAAGCAGAATTGTGGGACTGAAAATGAATGTGTCAAAAATAAAAGGTGATGTAGAACCTACTTGAACGAGTAGATGTATGCAGAACAGAAAGAAATCAAAGTCGTTAATGAAGTGTTATATATTAACTTCTACATGAATATCTTGGACTGGAGATTTGGCCAGATGGGAATCAAGTACAGGAAATCAGGAAACTGAGCCTAAGAACACAGGTGGGATGGGCAGCCTTTATAGTATACATAAAAAAATTCTAACAAGAACCTATAAAAAAAAACTTCAACCATGTATATTACCAGCATTGAGATTGGAAGCGAAACTTACACTCTGAGCAAAGATATGGAGAGGAAACTTCAAACTTTCCAAAGAAGTATGGAAAGGATGATGACTGCTTGCACTGTACTAGGAGGGATCGTAAAACAACGAGAGACCTGACACTACGTGATCGGATGTGATGGTCAGCAAAAAGGAATAAATGGAGATGGGCTGGACACCTGGCAAGGAAAGAGGATGAAAGATGTAGCCGACTTATAACAGAATGGCAACCACTTAGAGAGTCTAGATGGAGAGATGAGATGGTGGTGGAAACAGGGACAACAGCATTGAAGAGTTATCCGGGGACAGAGAGAAATGGCGTGATATGGGAGAGGCCTTTGCCCAGCCATGGGCGTCGCCAGGATTTTTCCGGAGGGGGGGGGGGGGCAAAGCAAAATGTTCCCCAAAATTTCTTATTGTTTTCATTATATTCTAAATTTATCATTCTTCCGAGCGTGAGCACGGAGGAGCATTTGCCCTACCCCCCCCCATCAAATAAACAGCAATATGGCTTCGCACGTTTCTTTTCTTTTTTTTCCTTTGTTTTTTGTTTCGTTTTCGGGGGGGGGGGGCAAGCGCCCCCCCCCCCCCCTCTCGCGACCTGAGCAGTGGGACGATAGTGGATGATGAGGATGGGGTTTATGATGATGGTGCGTGTTAAGTCGTGTTCTGCAGGGGGGGGGGGGGAGGAAGCTGTTTTGGGAATCATTTTTGGATCATGAGTTTTGCCCTCAAAGCTGAATCCTAGCCTTTCTTGGATTCTGTTGGTGGCTTCGTCACCGCTGAGATTCTGACAACAGTTGTAGCGGCGATCGTATGCAGTACGTACATAAACTAGTTGTAGGCCTTCTGTACATGAATCAACTGTAACTGCTAAGATACAAAATTTCGTCCATGATTAGTTTGGTCGACCTGCTGGTAATGTACAACCACGGACCAAGTTAATGTACACTCGCCAACTCTTGATTTCCAAAAGTCTTACAAATGGCTACACCGCTAATAATGGAGCGTGGAGCGAACGCACCCCAGATAACACGCCAGGGCGCCCTCACAGTATAAGATTTCAAGTGAGGGCGTACTTCGACATATGATTTTCAAGATGCACACGTTGCTAGCATGTATGCACGTGGCATGCATATGGCGCGCTATCGTGCCATGGTACTGCCGGTATTGACATCGATTACATGTCTAACATGCATGACATGTAGTTGTCATTACATGTGCATTAAAGATCCTGTGATCGTGCCACATCGTTTACACAGTCCTTAGTAGGTCAGCTGTTTTGATTTCGTGAGCTGATTTTCTAGTCACAGTAACGTCGAAAGGGAAACAAACGTGCTTGACCGTGTTCTGCTTCTGAGTCTGACTGACTGACAAGCTGACCTTGTTTTCGTTTGGCTTCACAGTACATTCATCACAGTACTAACTACACTTCTAGCCTAACAAACCAGGTGAGGTAGGATGCAGTGATGTAGTGCCTTGATGCTGGGCCTTGGCCTTAAGGCTGGATTTTAGGGCCTTGGCCTTGGCCTCGAGGCTTGAGGGCAAAAGCCTTGGCCTTGGCCTTGAGGGTTCAGGGCCTTGCAATTTTGAGTCAAGGCTCTTCAAGGCCCATAGATTTTTGCATTTTCCAGATAAATCTGTTCGAAAGTTTGCTGTTACCATTTTAATCGTATTACCATGGAGGAGGGAAGCACCCCATAGATTTGTGTGTTGGGCACACTTCCACTTTTGTTGCATCACATTTTGTTACCATTGTAGTAGATTTGCTGCAAAAATATTCCGTACACTTGTGGGGCTAATGAGATGATCACTTTAATTGCATACAATTATGGAATAGATCTGATTGGTTGTATATGTCTCTCTGATAAGTGCTAAAGATTTGCATGTATCTGTTTTAGATAATGCTGATATTTCTGACCATGTTGGGCCAGCAAATAAAAATTTCCTAATTTCCTAAATCAGTTTCTTGGATCCCCCTTTTGTTACACTTGGGAGAATTGTGTGTCAATATAGAAGTAACTCATTATTTTGTTTAGTTAAACCATATTAAAGACCTGAACTTATACTTTAATAGATACAGTGCAGTCATAAAACGGTGTAGGCCTATGCGAGCATGTTGATTGCAATTAAAGAAATGTTGTTCTTCGTAACGAGCAATTCGTGATGATAAGGGCGGATCCAGGGGGGCCAAAAGGGGCCATACCCCACCCCCCCCCCCAAAAAAAAACGAAACCATTTTTTTTAATGTGATGTCGTAATAAAGGCAGGCAATGAGTACACCACCATCTTTTCCGCCACGCTCTTGTACATGTTCGAACCAAGCGAAATCGTCCTTCTGTGACAAAGACTGAACATTGCCTTACCGTGTGATAAGTATTCACATATCAAGCTTTCTTGAACATGTTGAAATCTGCTTTTACGCCAAATCTGGCATTCAAACGAAATTCAGGTAAAATCTGGCAAGATCTCGACGTCGAAGTAGAAGTCCTGCAACCTCCTCCTGATGCATGTGATTTACTACCTGATAAATGCTGCGGATAATTTGGTATCGCACTGACGCTCCCGGCATTCCTTTTGTCCGGATCGTATTAAGTGCGATTCCAAAATAATTAGCTGCGTTTATTACGTGGCCTCGTTATTGGCCAATCAGACGCCGCCTATCATATGCGCCACATGAAGCAGACGGGTAGCTCGGAGGGCTCCGATAATTTTGCATGCAAATGACCCTGGGTACTTGTCCGGGGTCATTTGTCAGGGTCACTTGTCAGGTTAAAATCTAATTTCTACACGTTCGTATGGGTCTTCATTGATGACAAATTTCGTCGAAATGACACATCCTGAACACGCGGGAAGGCAAATTTAGATTTCTAGGTGAGTACACCATACAAAATTATGTATGGCGGATCGATTTCGCTAGGTTCCAAAATACACAACAGCGTGGCGTTGTATACAACGCCACGTTCACGGGTCTAGCCCTATCTAAGCAGCTGTTCACTAAGCATTGCCCGCTTTCTAACCTGCCTGCTCTTCAGAAAGGAAAGTCTTTACGAGCGCATAGTTGGCAAAGCCATAGCCAAGAGGGGACGTGGGGGTGGGTGGGGGGGGGGGATTGCTAATCCTTTTTCACAACCTTTGTGCATCGATGTACTGACACATGGAATAGCCTCCCGATTTGTCAGCTGACACACACTGCGTATTGTTTAGTGTGGAATTGAGTAAATGTACTTCTTGGCATAGGGCCTATGACTTTGATCTTTGTGCAAGAAGTAAAATCCAATCCAAAATCAGGAATGAACTGTTTAAGAGTCTTAAAGAGATCGTTCAAACACATTGATGCCGACAGTTTCTCAATCCTCTATAAGACCTATAAATTAGACCACATTTTGAGTATTGTGTGAATTTGCATCCAAGCGTGGAATCCCTTGCTGGAGAAGCACAACTTTGTGCTGGATAAGGTGTAGAGACGAGCAACCAAGTTGTTACCTGAATTGAGAAAACTACCTAATGAACAATGGTTCCAAGCCCTGGACATCTACTCACTAGAGCAAAGACATGTAGGAGGAGACCATATAGAAACTTTTAAGCTTTTTTAAAAGGATTTGAGACGTGGACAGTAGAACATTTTTTCTGAAATTGGAACTAATCTTTTGGAATTCAACCCAGCATGAGTTCTTGGCAATTAAGAAATAAGTGCCAAGATTGAATAGAAGTCTCTCACATTTTCATCCCTGAAGGACCGTTTTTTAAATATATGTGTACTCAGTTCAGAATTTGTAACCTTAACTGACATTATGCCATGGAACACCACACAAATTTTAGCTGTGTTTTCGTGATAATTTTAATAAAAGAACAGCAAATCTGTACATCTCGTCACTGTGGCCTGCTGGTTCTTCTACATTAAAACCCTCTTATGGAAACGTGCATTGTGAGCCTTGTTATTACTTGGGTCAGTATTGGTCAAGACCCCCATTGGTTTGTTAACAGTATGCCAGGAGGTGAGGAAGAACATTTTGACCGTTTGTGACCTCTTAAATAGTAGGAGGGTTGTTTAATCATGTTCATGTACGTAAGTGACGTGGGGAATTTCCTTTGGAAACCTGTTGAGTATTTACCCATTTCCAAATTATATGCCCCACCCCTTGTTTGCATGTCATTACACTTATAATCCTGATCAAGTAAGTCATTACTGTCTTGTTATGTTTTTATGTGTTATTTGTAACAACCGTTTATGTAAATAACTCAGCAATTTTCAAATTGCTATCATTTGTACTGCAAACAAAGATGTGTTAAGGATATTTTAATAGTCTTTTTAGTTCAGTAACACAAAACACTTGAGAGCATGCAGAGATGAATGATACAAGAAAAACAAAACATCATTAAATATATAGCCTACATTTTGTATTCTGATGTTCAGTGGGAAACTTATACAAGAATATGACAAGACAAGTTAATGTACTTGTAATGTAATTGCTTGTGACAGCTGAGTGACGATGGTTTGTCTAATAATCGGGAAATTAAAAGCAAAAAGATAGCAAGAATTATTTCTCTATCTCAACCTCACAAAATAATAATTCACTTATTTTGGCATCATTGAGTGCATGTAGATCCTTGCCCTGACTGGCAGGGGCATAGTGTTTTCCTTAATTATGCAATACTCCTCCAGGCATATCCAGGGTATTGATCCGTACATATAGAATGCTGAAATCTCTCAGCTTGTCAATAACTCTACAATGGATTTCCGTTTGTGCTGAACTCGTGTTACCCTCATGGGCCATTATTTATTTCTAGGCCGGTCACAGACCGACATGCAGATATCCTGGTTATGAGTCTAAGCATGGAGAGTACCCAGCATAGGACTTGTTTGAACACAGAATTCTTTGATGACACTGAAGGCTGAAGTGTTTATCATTTAATTGACTGAAAGGAAATTTATATATAAACAAATTTTGTCATTTTGGACAATTCAACACGACAACAGTGTGCATACAAGTACATATTATGTAATAATAGTTAATCATAAAGTGGATTTTAATTCTGATAAAATGTAAGGATGTGACTTTGTATCTAATTTTTGTAAATGTTTAGCAAAGATTTTAAGCAACATTTAAACTTTCACAAAGGCTGACATGTTGCCATTATGTCTGCAGATTGGCGTGATTGACATGATGAATCAACAGTGATTGACATAATAAATTGTATGCAGCCATTGAAAATAAAAACTTAACTATGTGTACCTCAAATGTAATCAAATAGGCTGTTGCAGTGCTTCTAAGGTTTCGTAAATTAACTACATGTAGGTTTGAAGACGTTTTTAATTATTTGTGCAATGTATGTTACTAAACTGAACGGAAGATTGCATGAACGTAGGTCCCTTTTTCATGTAATTTGCGTTTCACTTAAACATTTGGACAATTTGTAAACGGATTTAGAATTTTGTTGGTTTGTTTAAATGTTAAATGTCACATCCTTCATAAAATGTATGAGTTAAGTACTGAAATGATTTAGAAAGGAAATTATTCATCCAACTTTTTAGCTGTAGTAGAAATTAGCTCAATACACCATGGTGTCGGACGTACTCAGACAAATTAATTTGATTGTTTATCCATTTTCATGTCAAAACCTTTGTCATGTGTTTGGAGTTGTTGGCAATCTTTTTCCTATTTTTAGTTCATCACATACTAATAAATACACTCCATGGTAAAACATGTTTTTGTTTGATTGTGATTTAATAATAATAATAATGATAATAATAATGGACATTTATAACGTGCAAACATGTCCACCATAAGGTGCATACATAACTTGCAGTAATGGCATTATTTCGCACATACATTTATTGGTGTCAGACGTACATGTCTGAAATTGCATTACAAAGCAGAAAATTATCAGTTTGAATGATGTTTTTCTTTTGCAAAATCTCTTATGGCACAAAAACCACTTGCATTTTGCATGCGAAAACAAGGTGCCAAAATGAGTACATAAAATCTATAGTTTTTGCCCCAAAACAGGTTTGTTTTAACAAAAAAATACATTAATTCCAGGTACCATCTCACTGGCGCACCACTCTAATAACAGGCCTTGTGTCAATAATTTGATACCATATCTGAGGTTCTGATGCTTGTATTTCTGAAGATTTAAATTTTCTACTGTCCAGCTGGTTTACTTTTGTGCGGAATTGCCGTTTTATAATTTCTGATACACATTAAGATGATAAATGGCTTGATAATTTACATTATCATGGCAGCATCTTCTTTAAGTTAAACATAAATTATGATACATTTTTAATGCATACATGTCCAAGTACCGGTACTTGTGAGTTTTCAAATGTCAATTGGAATTCTGTCTGTCAAATTACATACATGTAAATGCATCCGTACTATTCCACAGTTTTAAGTACATGTACATTTTTCAAAAAGTAATCCAGACAGCATGTTATTTAATGGCAGAAAGTATTTGAATAAATAATGAAGGAAAGAATAAATAAACAATTGACACGCTAGTTTCATCTGTAACTTCAAAATACAAATGTAAGAAGAAATGCTGGTGTGCACTGTGCACAGGGTTAGGGATGTCAGAATGAAGGTGTATTAAAGAAACACCCCCACAATAGCATGTGGAAGGGAATGCTAAAAGGCACAATAATATAAGCTGATGATGATGCAATCACGTCGTGCCTGGCGTGAACGCTGCATCAAAAGCAGTTCTCCATATGTATACAGTTATACTTGTCTGGTTGTGCTTCACATTTCATGAATGTAGAGAATGCACATGTATGCAAGATGTGTGAGTAAAATCATTTTAATTTCATTAACACCACTTTCATCAAATGTAAGTTCTCCATTCAAATACAATAGCCTACTTTTTATGAATAATATTGGACTAAATTGGCAAATTATGTTGTACCAGTTTTCTGCAGTTTAAACTCATTGTTGACTTCAATTTTTTATTCAATTATATGAATGATTTCCCCCTATTTAGACTTGCAATGATGGGTGGCAAATTTACCAAAGTCTCAATATCAACCTTAATTTTTTCTTTTATGTATACACAGGTACATGTCAAAAGATAATGTATTTTTCTGCAATTTGTCTTCTTTTGTTCCCTTTCTTCAACTTTCCTTTGTTAACTTTAACATTTACACTTTTAACATTTACACAATGTGTTCTTTGTATTTCTTTTCCAATTTTTTTATATTTTTTTTATATGTGTTTCTTTTTCCAGGGAACTGGGTGGGGGCATGCAATATTAAGTATACAAATTATAGAATTATTAAGTACAGCAACCCTGCACTAACCAATCGGTCTTGACCATCTCGGCTTTTTGTGTCCTTGAAAATTCATGTTGAAAGAACAAAATGCTGATAAATTTCAAGGAAACTGTTTTAATTTCATTTATGAATGTAACATTCAATCACTTGAAACTGTAGCATTTGTCCAGTTCATCCACCATCAACCCTGAAATGAATCAAAAGCTGATTGGTGAGACAACTAAGCCTTAACCCAAACCACCCCTTACCCTTTAAAATCCAACTGCATGTTTTGTTGGAATCGGTTGAAGTGAATATACATTGTACTTGCTCAGCTAGTAAACTGATTATGCTTTACATGGGGTAAGGCATACAACCAATATTCAGAGTCCAACAGTTTGGGTGTTGGATTTTGCAAGAGTGAGGAAGGTTCCTAGTTAATCCCTCAAGGGGGTTGGGGTTTTAAGATGACAGGCGATCAGCTTGTAAGATTACTATACTCCAACTGCACCTGCTTGCTAGTCTCCTTACTAGGCCAAATCATGGATCTTCTGAAACTACATGTACAGTAGGCCTACATGTAATGCGAAGCAGAAAAATACAAAGCTACATGTACATCTACATGTATCTTGAATGGGACTCATCTGTTGCAGATCACGTTTTCTTTAATAAGTGCATGCATTTGACCTTCAAGATTTCTGTGGTCAGCACCCGATTTCACGAAGCGCTGGGACCTCAGTTACGACGTGTAACACATCACAACTCGCATCGGGTCGTGTGATCCATTTTACAAAACTTGCGATGTATTGAACGCGTCGTAGGTTCCTTGACAAACGGCTTAAAAAACGTCGCAAGTAACGATGTGTCTAGTGGTCATTGCAAAATAAGAAGCATCATTTTTATGCCAGTTTTATGCCATAAACATGACATAAACGAGATTATAATACCGAGATAATGTGTGTAAAGTTGTAAATAGAAAATGCATTAATAATAATTGTGAATTAGTCTGTAATATTGCAGTTGAATTTCAAAGTAGCTATACAGTCCACTGAGAGCTTGCTTTCCTTTAAAATTGCATCACTTTACGTTTTAAAAAATATTTTGAGAGGAGATCGAACGACTTTTTGTTGAATATCAGATGACTATTTACTGTACGCTGAATAAATACATAAAACAGTCATCGAGTTGTGCTATAAATACACCTACGACACGTCGCACTTACAACGTGTTTTGTGAAATGGATCGCAGGACGCGTCGCAGCTGCGACCCATCATAGGGATACGATGCTTTGCAGCGCTGCGATGCATCGTAAGTTACGATGAGTTTCGTGAAATCGGGTGCAGTTTCTATAGTTGGAATCAGACAGGCCTAGTATGCAAGTTGCACTGCTCAATGTAAATTACATTTAGAAAACCAGTCAAATAATGTGTCACCCTATTGCAAAATTTTATAATTCAGTTTGATTTGTCATTTTGACAGTCATTTGTAAGGTAATTTCTCTAGATTTTGATTAGTGATGGTAAACTTAATTAAATGTGGTCTTGATACTAGAAAGTAATCAGTCTCTGGGTTTTGTGTTCAGGTATATTGAGCTGATATTATTGTTCAAAGGGGAAAAAAGTGGATATGTTGCAACACTGCAAGTATATTATACACAGCATAATATACTTGCTGCACCTGTCAATATCCTGAATACAGGTGTAGGCCTGTATTCATACATGTAGGCACTTTTCCCTTTCTTTGTTGCTGAAGTGTTTGCCAGTGAGATTGAATGGTAGTAGAACTGACCAGCCATAGAAGTGCTTCCATCAGCAGAGTTGGCTTTATGAATGTGAATGCCCAAGATTCAAGGAATATTTCCACAGGGATTACATGTACTGGTGCAGCACAAGGTACACGTGGGCACGTGGCTAATTGTATGTAACACTTTATGCCATCATATCATAAGAGTACAGTTCACTTTGCTTGTAGATTGACTTAAATCTACAAGCCAGTCAGATGTACATGATGTTTTTCATAATTTATCAAGTTCCTATTGCCCATTTTCGTCAGGGGCACACACATGCTGTTTGGTGGCCCATTTAATTCCTGCGATCCATTTTATTACAATCGGTGTGTGCATACATTGTACATGCAATTTCTGTACAGCAATTGCCAACCAGCATACACAATTGAGCCTTTTGAGGCTGGTTTCAACTTTGGAATATTCAAATAATTAAATTCTAAATTATTCCAAAATGCACAGCACTACTTTTTATGAATAACATGTAAAGTTGCATTTCTGACGGTTTGTAAATTGTTGGTAACGTAGTTCCAAGATATAGTTTTATTCTTATGAATCTGAATAACAACAAATCCTATAACAGCAACAATATTCAGAAATATCTCAAAACTTTAGGTTTTCCTGGCTATTTTCAAACATTTTCCTTTCCAATTCAACCATTCTAATAAAATTCGTCCAGCACTTCCAAAGTTTAATTTCGTCCTTTCGCACAATTTCAATTTTAGTTCAAGCAAATTAAAACCAGGAGCATATACTCATCCAGGATTATTCAATTTCATCTTGTTGTCTACACTGAACAGTGTTATTCAGAAACAAAATTCATCCAATGTCACCCAATTAATCCTAATTTTGTTCAATTTCATCATTCAGTACTTCATTGTGACATCTTCAGTAGAAGGCATACCTAGGCTGCTGATAAGAATAACTTTCCACTTATTTTTATTCCCTTGTTTCTTCATAATCTATTCTTTCTTCGTTTTTATATATTCCTAAAAATGCGCTCAACTCAGTTTTAGGCACACACAAATGTTACACAGGGATATAAGGGTCATCGTAGATTGTGACGTTTCCTTCTTTCATTTTAACGCTTGTTTTATTCGTTTTTATGTTTTGTTGTTCTTGGTAAACTACCTGAATTAAGCACATACTTTATGTAGTCTTGGTCTGATAACATCATGCGAACGAATGTGCTGAACTGTGCTCGAAGACACAAGAAAAATGCTTGAAATAGCGCACACCAGACTAATTTACTTAACACACGTTTTAAAGTGATTGATATAAGATGAATTTGATCTCTGAATGCTGTCATTCAGCAATAGCTGAGACGAATTCAATCTGTTTTGACAAATATTCTTGACCAAGTAGTTAAATAGGTGGACCAAACTTTGAAATTGAATGATGACTCTGAAATTCTTCTCAGGTGAATCTTAATATTAGATTTGGTGAATTGGAATGAACAATTTTTAAAATAGTGGGAAAACCTATTGAATGCATGAAATTTATCCATAATAGGACGATTTTAAGACAGCGTTATACACACCAGCACAAGTATTTACATGGAATTGAGTTGTTGACAGTATTTTCAATTAAGACTTGGCCATTAGGCTGTATTCCTTAATGTTCATGTACAGTTGTATACATGTACATGGAGGCTGATTTGGATCTGTGCTCCATTTTATGGCATCAATTCTTGCATAAGGGGCCGGGAATGGCATCTGAATTATCCAAAGCCAAGTTTAACAGACCTTCCTCAAATGTGGCTCAAGTGTCTGCCAAGTACCCTGTAGACACGTTGAACCCTTTTTTAATATCAAGGTGATATCATCAACGGGATGCTGCAGGTCAGAAGTCTTGATAAAATGTGGTTTGAGCATCATTACTGTGATGCCTGTTTTAATGAGGTTTGGAAACTACATGTTTATAATGTCTGAGATATGGCGAAGATTAATTGGTACATGTACGTGTATTTCACATATTTCAAAATATTCAGCTCTTAATAATGTCATCCTAAAATGGTTTAGAAATGTATGTAGGCTTTTAAAGAAATGCAACTAAACAAATGATCTAATTTGTTTCGCAGATTTCCTTGATTATGGCCCTATTCATGCTGTCATAGACCTGTTGCAGTTTAATCTTCAAGAATGGCTCATCTGACAAGGATCGCATCAGCTTTCAAACATCATGTGAGTCCACAGCTTGGAAGCCTGAAGCTACGATGGCTGTCCACAAGTACATCAGCATGGGCTAGCCTGGACAAGGTATGTAATGATGGTCTTGAATTGGCAGAAATGTAAACAGTTTCCCCTGTATACATATAGGGTGCATTTGATTAGCTCACACAGGTCGACTCGAGTCAGCCCCGTGCTGTTTGATTAGCTCTGGCGTCATACTCGGGGCAGCCGTCACAGACCCTGCTCGCAGAGCAAGGCCTGTGGTGCAAATTCGTCACACGCTTTCATTGTTCATTCCAAGAAGCTGACAAATATGGCAGCCAGATCGGCAAGTGTCAAGTGGACCCAAAACATCTAGTTGAAATCTTAACTTGGTTATTTATTGATGTTATTGCGACTTAAAGAGACTATTATTCCATTCCAACATTACTTTCTGCAAATGATGGAAAAGCAGTCAATCTCAAAGTAAGACTCGGTCTGAAAAGGGTGTTTTGTCAGTGACTACGGCCACGGCTACGGATGTCGCATGAGGATAATGGTGGCGTGCTTGTGAGCGTTTGATTAGCCCAGCTCTTCTGGCTAACCTGTCTGCCTGTACCCGAGTTGACTTGGGGAAGCTACTATGATGGAAATGATTGAGTTTTTAAAATGTTTGAGATTTAACTGATTACATTTAGTGAAAGGCCTTACATGTAGATATTTTTCCCAGTTGTGTTAAAAATTATTTGGCGAACATGTATTTTGCTTTCTTTTAATCACCTGCCCATCTAAACAATTGCACAGTTTGCAAAACAACAGGCTCATAATTGATGCACACTCGTGCAACTCATAATTCATGCATAGATTTCCAACCTCTTGTTGAATTTCCTTGTTATTGTGATCCTCACATATTTTTACAAAAACGATGGTAAACTGGATCGATTAAACAGTACATCTACCGTAGTGTTGTTTAAACCAATGTGAATTTTGCCGTATGGCCTTCGTGACATGGAGCAGTATTTAATAGTAATGAGTGCATTCATAAATAAGTGGGTTAGATGTTCTTGCAAACCTGTACGTAAAAGGTCTCTGTACAATAAAACAAAATAAAAAGTATTTTTTTTAAAAACAATTAAAATGTACATGAATGAACAACATTTAGATGTGCCCCCAATTGTACAATCGGACACTGTGTTATGTTTGTGAATGTTTCAATTTACTCCTTTTTGGAAGTGAACTTGACAGTACTTTAACTTTCGAATTGATCTTTGCCGCAGCCAAGGCAGGCCTATTTGGTGCTGGATGATGGCAGCAGATACCAAGGTTATTCCTTTGGCCATGAGACATCCGTTGCTGGGGAGATGGTCTTCAATACTGGACTCGTTGGGTAAAGCTTCCATTTTGTATGCATATGTTAGGTTGATTTTGTTTCTTTATGTGTACTTAGGCCTGTTCATCACTGTAGGCATAACTGCACAACGGACGGACGCAAACAGACTGAAAACGCTCATTTGGAAATGTGGCTTAAGAGTGCATCTACTGCTCTTGTCAATTATTGACATGTTTTCCTTGTTCACTTTTTTTTTGGTTTGCAAGAGAGAATCGAATTACCTAGAGAGTAGTAATCTGAGAATGCCATATTTCAGATTCTTAATTTGTACCTGCTGTAGGGGGTTGCATCGCATCATTCAATCTTTCAACAAGGCAGTCTGTTATGACACCTGGGAAGACGGTTCTTTATAGAAATAATGTAGATACCCCGGCCAAACAATTAGATACAGGTACAAGACAGCTTGAAGAAGGGTTTCATATTCAGTCCATAATGTTTACAAGTGTTTCCTATCAATTTTGCTTTTAATTTTATGTGGAAAAATGGGGTGTTTTTTTTTTCGTGTTTCTGAATTTCGAGGATTAATTTCCTTTTTTTTTTCCATTTTTTTCTCGTTTTTTGGGTGTGTCATTCTTGGCATTTCGTCAAATTTATTTCGGCATCATTTTGAATTTTCTTTGAATTTTTGTTGGGGGGGGGGACCATTAACTGTTTTCTATGCATGGCACTGTCTACATAGCTACAATTTTTCCCTCACCATCATGGTACACCTGCAAATACTTCCATTTTTTCCTAATTAGTTATCCAGAGTCCATGACTGACCCCAGCTACAGAGGTCAAATTTTGACTTTGACCTACCCCCTTGTTGGCAACTATGGCGTGCCGGACACCAACATTGAGGATGGGAATGGCCTCAGGATTCATGCGGAGTCCGAGAAAATACAGGTGAGTGTAAAATATTTTTGGCACGATATTTCTCTTTCACTTCATACGATTTTTCAGTTGCCATACAATTCCGAGGGTGATTTTCTTAAGAAATCAATGTACCAAAACTAATGTCAAAAACTCTTTGTCTTTTACACATTAATTTTCCTTTTCAAGGGGCCCTAAAGCGCTCCAGCAGGGGTAAACTTTCAGACTCAATACACGTTTTACATGTATGCACATTGTTGTTTATGAGACGCTCTATAAAAGAAAAAAACATGCAGGCTAGTGAAAATGCCCACGGGCTAGTTAAGAGTCTCTTTCAGTAGCCCGGCTGGCTAGTAAAAAAAGTTAAGGTTGAACCCCGTGCTGGCAACATTAATGTATCCCTTTTTATTTCTGTGGTTCTCATATTTTTTGGCCTCTGAAGTAGGGTCAGTCTGTCAGCAAAATAATTAAAATCTGGGGAAAAAAATAAAATGCAGTTGCATCCTTAACAATGCCAAGTGCATAGTGTCTCTTGTTTTGTTTATTGCAATGAGGTTATCTTATCACTGAACAAAATAATAAACCATATTTGCCAAGATATAGTTGACTTGCATTATCATGCAGCTGACTAATGCTTTGGCTGTAGTGGCAGCCATGACATTACAGTCGTCCCCTGATATGATGAGATGCAACACCTTCACATCTTCTGGGATTTGCACTGGTTGCTATATGCTGTGCTTCAAAAAAATTCGCATCTTATTTTCCAAAGTGTTTTTCAAATAACACAGACCCTTAGGCCTATAACCTGATTTTGATATCCATTTTTTTTCTCAATAATTTATTTTTTGTTAGTGGGGGTTCCAGACAGGGTCGGTGGTAATAAAAAAATCTTTTGTTTTTTTAGGTAGGGAGCCTAAAATAAAGTCATTCCGTTCTGAGAACCAAAGAAAAGAAAGAAAAAAATTTCCTAAGAATTAAAAAAAAAAATAGAAATGGCAGTCAGAGATAACTATAGTAAAGACTCAGTTTTTGAATTAAAATAAACCACCTGGTCGATTTATCTTAAAGATTTCTTTTTTGTCTTGTTTGCATTGGGAACAGATAACGGGTCTTCTCGTACAAGACTACTCTAAGAGACCAAGCCACTGGGCGTCTGTCAAGTCATTGTCTGATTGGTTGAAAGAGGAGGGTGTGCCAGCACTCTACGGCATTGACACAAGGATGTTGACCAAGAAAATCCGAGATACGGTAAGATAATTACGGCGCTCTTTGAGTGCCATGCACTTATTTAGATACTGAGATAACTTGTCACGTCATAATGACATAGCGTGGAAAGTAAGGCAACTTAATTACATAAATTATCACGAAAAATCGTCGTCTCGACATTTCGGCAATTTAACTTGACGAGATAAAAGAGCTTGACAAGTTGTCATCTAGACTTTGGGAGGTTGAGTTGGTGAGATAAAATATCTGACAAGTTGTCAAGTTGAGTTTTGGAAGTCGACTTGGCGGGATAACTTATGCGATTAAGTTTCCTTACTTGTCTGCAATATGTCAGCATGAAGTGACAAATTATCTCAGTCTCAATCAATTGTAGTGACCATCTCTGCCCTCACAGGTACCCATTCAATCCTGGATTGGGAGTAGGGTCTTTCCATAAATTTGGGGCCCAATTTTTGGTGTCCTTTTCCCATCTGACATGTATAAGATTTTCTAATTCAGGACACACTCTTTAATGCCTTCTATCTCAAGAGTGATTACATAAAGCAAAGTACCTGCCAAACAAATAGAACAGGTCGGGTGTAACAGGGACACCAAATAAGTCACATTTTGAACCCCAAACTTATGGAATGACCCAGAAGCCATTAGTGACGAAGTATCTTGACGAAGGAGACATGCAGAACAACTCCAGGCTGGACTGGAATCAACAATTACCCGCAGATCATGAGTTGGATAGTTTACTGGGTATGCTGGGATGAGAATGGATCACAGTATACCCCAAGAAGTGTTACTCCACTAGTCTAGTGACTGTTGTTTTTAGGCTCTGTGAATAAGGCTTTGAGAATGAAAATTTAGATCCTGCCATGTGAGACAGTACCTATGTCCTTGGGCAAGGCAGTTTACCACACTTCTCCCCATCTGTGGGTGCAGTCATTTTACACATAGGTTGTTAAATTTTAGAGCACCCATCACTACTACACTCTGGCGTAGATTTGTTAATTTTGCAAGATTTCTGTATTTCAGGGAACCATTCTTGGCAAGATTGAATTTAATGATCAGCCCATTGACTTTGTGGATCACAACGCAAGGAATCTGATGAGCGAGGTGTCAACGACGGAGACCCAAATCTTTGGCAAGGGTAACCCCCACAAGGTCATTGCCATTGACTACGGAATCAAGAACAACATCATTCGCAGCCTTGTGAAGGTATGTTACCTATCACACACTGTTGGTGGGGAAATGTATGCCTTCTGCAACATATGTTGCTGTGAGTGTGACATTTTCCGATTTTTCAACAGGTTTCAATTTTGAATGTTGGCATCTCTGCTCTATGAATCACAGACTCATTGGTAGTATTGCGCATGCCTATTAAAGTGAGGATTATAAACATTCAACCAATAAAAGGGTAAAGGGACCAGATTTTGAAGGCGTCCAGATTCATGTGACACCAGGAAAAAAGTGTTAAAAACCAGTTGGTGTTTTATCAACCGTTTAAAACCACCCACGTGACAGGCTTTCGACCAATAGGAATGGGAATACTGTTTTGGGTGTTTATGAATCCTGCATTAAACCTACACAAACAATTTGTATGATCAATATGCATTTACAACATCTCACAGATCAAGTAATAGGACCTAATCTGTCAGGTTCCAAACAGTCAACTACTCTAACTGTCATTGAGCATGCAAGGCTCAGTGTCTTTGCAACAAACTCTCGTTTGTAATTCCTGTTTGAATTTATTATATTTTGTTCCATGGGTTTATACGAGTAGCCAAGTGATGCTATTATGGGGTTTTTTTGTTTTCTAGAGAGGTGCAGAAGTTCACTTGGTTCCTTGGGACTATGATGTGAGTAAAGACACTTACGATGGTCTCTTCTTATCCAATGGACCTGGTGACCCAGCCCTAGCAACAGCGGCCATTGAAAATCTCAGGAAGGTACAACTTTTATTTAATTAACTACCTGATTACAAAGTGACCAAATTTCTTGAAAGCAAAAATGTGTTTTTAAGAAGGAATCGGTAAGATAAAGAGTTACGGTAGCACCATGTGACATATCTCTTTTTGTGAGGTTCTGAAAAGAAGTGGGGGAAACTCAACATTTCAGACAGAATGCTCTGCCCATCGTCAAGGGATTCCAACGGGATAATCTAAAGGGATTCGAATGGTGAAGGGAGGTCAGTATGTCGGGAAGAGCATACTGTCGGAAAAGTCGAGTTTCCCCAGTTCTTTTCAGAACCCCACAAACTCACAAAGAGATTTGTCACATGGTGGTGCTACCGTTAACTTTATCTTATTGCTACCTTCACCATGCAAACCTTCAAATCTTATGGAGGAATCTTTTTGTGTGTTTAATTTCTTTAAAGAATGTGAAGCAAACTTTCTATCTAATTATATGCAAACTTTAGGAATGGAAGGTCAATATACATGTAACACAAAAGATTTATTTGACCTGTCCTGATTGATTGAGTACATAAATCAATATGATCAACGTGTGATTTTACTGTGTATTAGCTGATGGTTAAACATGAATGTAGATTTTAACCCTAATCATCCCACAGCCTTTAAAGTAAAAATCCACATTAATAGTGATAGTGGAGGAATTTGCAGTAAGATTGAACTCGGCACTATGGACTCTGTGCATGAAGAGAAGCATTGTGAGCATATTCGAGAGCCCCCTTGGGCGGGACGCACTGCATGCGGCATGTAGTATGGACTCATTTGATTTTGAACTGCACAAACGCATAGCGTCCTTCCGTGAGTATCAGGCTTTATCGACAATGCATTCAAATGTTTCTCCCAGTGGTCTCCCCCACCTCTCCCTTTGTGACCGTTGAGGGGGTACTTGTGCATGGAGTCCATAAGAGTACAAAAACCGTCATCAAGCTGCTGTACATTGGTAGATATGGAAGATTCAAGAAGGTGCCCAGCAAAAATGTCAATGGAGCGACAGGCTTCTGCCCAGTAAGAGATGGCAAGGCTTGCCTGATGACATATGGTCTCGTTTTCCCGCAGGTGATAGAGCAAGACAAGCCCAAGCCAGTCTTTGGCATATGTATGGGTAATCAGCTGACAGCATTAGCAGCGGGGGCCAAGTCCTACAAACTGGCCCTGGGGAACAGGTAATGGCCCCATTTTTTGACAGTGATGTCAAATTGTTTTTATGCCCCGCGGCGAAGCCGAAGGGGCATACTGTTTCCGCCTTGTCCTTCCGTGGGTGGGTGGGTGGGTGGGTGGGTGGGTGGGTGGGTGGGTGGGTGGGTGGGTGGGTGGGTGGGTGGGTGGGTGGGTGGGTGGGTGGGTGGGTGGGTGGGTGGGTGGGTGGGTGGGTGGGTGGGTGGTGGGTGGTGGGTGGGTGGGTGGGTGGGTGGGTGGGTGGGTGGGTGGGTGGGGTGGTGGGTGGGTGGGTGGGTGGGTGGGTGGGTGGGTGGGTGGGTGGGTGGGTGGGTGGGTGGGGGTGGGTGGGTGGGTGGGTGGGTGGGTGGGTGGGTGGGTGGGTGGGTGGGTGGGTGGGTGGGTGGGTGGGTGGGTGGGTGGGTGGGTGGGTGGGTGGGTGGGTGGGTGGGTGGGTGGGTGGGTGGGTGGGTGGGTGGGTGGGTGGGTGGGTGGGTGGGTGGGTGGGTGGGTGGGTGGGTGGGTGGGTGGGTGGGTGGGTGGGTGGGTGGGTGGGTGGGTGGGTGGGTGGGTGGGTGGTGGTGGGTGGGTGGGTGGGTGGGTGGGTGGGTGTGGGTGGGTGGGTGGGTGGGTGGGTGGGTGGGTGGGTGGGTGGGTGGGTGGGTGGGTGGGTGGTGTGGGTGGGTGGGTGGGTGGGTGGGTGGGTGGTGGGTGGGTGGGTGGGTGGGTGGGTGGGTGGGTGGGTGGTGGGTGGGTGGGTGGGTGGGTGGGTGGGTGGGTGGGTGGGTGGGTGGGTGGGTGGGTGGGTGGGTGGTGGGTGGGTGGGTGGGTGGGTGGGTGGGTGGGTGGGTGGGTGGTGGGTGGGTGGGTGGGTGGGTGGGTGGGTGGGTGGGTGGGTGGGTGGGTGGGTGTGTCCGGAAAAATCTTGTCAGCGCGATAACTTGAGAAATACTTAACATATGAACTTCAAATTTGGTTTGTGGATTGTCCTTGGTAATCCTAAGAAGCCTTTTGCATTTGGGGCCGAGAGGTCAAGGGTCAAGGTCACAGTGGCTGAAACAATAGAAATTTTGTCAGCGCGATAACTTGAGAAATACTTAACATATGAACTTCAAATTTGGTTTGTGGATTGTCCTTGGTAATCCTTAGAAGCCTTTTGCATTTGGGGCCGAAAGGTCAAGGGTCAAGGTCACAGTGGCTGAAACAATAGAAATTTTGTCAGCGCGATAACTTGAGAAATACTTTACATATGAACTTCAAATTTGGTTTGTGGATTGTCCTTGGCAATTCTAAGAAGCCTTTTACATTACGGGCCAAAAGGTCAAGGGTCAAGGTCACAGTGACTAAAACAAAAGAAATTTTGTCAGCGCGATAACTTGAGAAATACTTTACATATGAACTTCAAATTTGGTTTGTGTATTGTTCTTGGTAATCCTAAGAAGCCTATTGCATTTGGGGCCGAAAGGTCAAGGGTCAAGGTCACAGTGGCTGAAACAATAGAAATTTTGTCAGCACGATAACTTGAGATATACTTTACATATGAACTTCAAATTTGGTTTGTGGATTGTCCTTGGCAATCCTAAGAAGCCTTTTGCATTTGGGGCCAAAAGGTCAAGGGTCAAGGTCACAGTGGCAAAAACAAAAGAAATTTTGTCAGCGCGATAACTTGAGATATACTTTACATATGAACTTCAGATTTGGTTTGTGGATTGTCCTTGGCAATCCTAAGGAGCCTATCGCATTGGGGGTCGAAAGGTCAAGGGTCAAGGTCACAGTGGCTAAAACAATAGAAATCTTGTATTTATTCTGAGATCATAGGGATTAGGGATTAATTCATATAAAACCTACAGAAGACACTAATGCTGTCAAATGAACGTTCCATTTGACCAAGGTACATGTAATTTGATGTTAGAGTGGTGTTATGTCATGGAAACAGTCACGGTTGCGGGGCATTTGTGTTTGTAAACACACCTGACTTGTTTAATGTAGGTACTAGTTTAACATGTACCGTGTATGTTTGAAGTGCCTAGATGTTATAATGTCATTACGGTTCATCATTAACCCTTTAGTCACTGTAGCGCCTGAAACCACCCTGCCTATTACTCCTGTAGCGCTCGAAACCCTCCATCACTCTATGGTTTTATTTATTTTTCAGTGAATAAACACAATGTAATACAGTGTAGTAGTGGTGCTAATGAGTTAATTTGAGCACAATGCTAGCTGCCCAGGCAAGGTTAAACAATGTATTCAATGATAGGAGGGTAAACAATCTTAACTCTACTTTTGACAAACAAAACATCAATCTGATGGACAGTGCCATCTGTAAATTCAAAGAATGCGTGTTTTGGAAGACAAGTTGAACAAGTCATTTTTAAAACTTTTTATTTTGTTACTTGCAGGGGTCACAATCAGCCTGTCCTCAACATGATCAGTGGCCAAGCATTCATCACATCCAGAATCATGGCTATGCCATTGACGAAGCCTCTCTACCCAAAGAGTGGAAACCAATCTTTGTCAATGCTAATGACCACAGTAATGAGGTAAGGCACCATTTCAAGGCTTTGAATGTCCGACTTAACCAGTTCACGCCGAGATTATTTGGACAAGAACGGAATAAGGCGCAGGATTACTTTTCACTCGACCTCAAGCCAGGTGGGTAGAAGCCATCACCCTCGGGCAGCACACTCATATTTCTGGCCTCACTTGCTGGGAGCGGGTTGCCGACATATTGTGTATATGCATGTAAAGCGTGTATACACGGCCTCCGGCGCGAACTGGTTAAAGGTATTATACGACATTTGCAAACATCAAAGCACAAAACTACCATATTAGTATGAAATATCTTACTTGACCGTAAGTGAATAATAGTCTCAAGCATCCTGTGAAATCACGGCATGGTGTGGTGTTATTTCCCCAACCATGGTTGGAAAAAACTTAATTTCTTCAAATACTGCCCCCAATAAACCAACTTTAGTTAGTCCACATTTTGTTTGCAATTGGTTACACATCTCTGAACGGGTGCAAGCCAGCAGTCTGATTTTCTGACCTTACAATTCCCCGACATCTATAAATTGCTCTGTTTCGTCTGAAGTATGGTCAGGGAACCAGACTACAAGAACAGCACTTTTTCTTGGTTTTCAGGCATCTATGAACACAAAACTTTGAGCTTTTAAGCGCAAAAATCTGAAAGCTTTGGGTGGCACTATGTTATAATTTGTTTTTTTTATGCTCCAAATTTGGTGTAAACATAATATCAATCCTTCTAAGACTTGCAACATTATTTTAAATTTCATTTTGACGCAGCTCAACTGAGAAATAATTGAGGAATTGCTTGGTCTTTCTTATTGACCTGATTTCAGGGCATTATGCATGACAGTAAGCCCATCTTCACAGCCCAGTTTCATCCAGAGCACAAGGGAGGTCCTACTGATACTGAGGTAAAAGATTTGATATAGTCACTCAATTTCCTTAAGCATCTCATGTTCAGGGCTGAGATTTGTCAGGCTTTGTCCTGATATCTGGAATTTAACCTAACCGCCCTGAATCCTTCAAAATCCTCTTTGCCAAAGTGGAGGAATTTGGAGGATTGAGGTTACATGGCAAAAGTGCATTACTGATTTCGTAGGATGCACTTTGTCAAGGTCTTGGGCCGGACTTTGTGTTGTTTTTGCTCAGCCATGCATAAATATAGGCCTGGATTATGCTTAAAATCCTCCGTACTGCTTCAAGATGTAACTGGCTCTGCCTCAACGTATTGACAGTCACTGCCGCAGGATTTTGCAGGATTCAGGCAGTGGTCACCCCTCCACGGACCATATTTAAGAAATAATGCAGGAATTTGCAGGATTGAGGCTATATGCTATTTTTTCATGAGGCCAATTGGAGGATTTTGCAGGATTGAGGCTACATCCTCAAAAAGGCCTAGGAAGTTAGGGTTAAAGAATCCCTTTTGAAATCTGAAATCCTGAGATTTACTGTAATAGGTGTTTTTACCTATAAACGTTTTTATAAAACAAAAGAAATTGGCATTTTAGGGATGCCTGTAGGCAAATTTATGCAAACATAACATGGACCCTATGTTGCTCTGGAGCTCTTGGCGACCATCAATGATCAAACCCTCTTCCAATTATTGCATGGATTCTTCATTTTCTTCCAGTGTCACCCCTGCATATAAGATCCTGTGTAGAGCAGTGGCTAGAAGCTGTGGAATCCTGTGTCCAAAATGTTAGGGAGACTTCTTCTCATTCTTGTTCAAGCTTTTAAGAAATGTGGATTCAAGCGTAACCAGCAACAAAGTGCTTGGATGTGGGGTTTTACCACAGCAACAAGAGTGTTATTGAAATCTGTAAGGGCATATATTAATTGTGTTTATTGTTGATTACAACTAGAAAAGTCTAAGGCAACTCATTAAGTGTATACTCCTCAGGGAGTCTGACTTCGTTTTTTTAGGTATCAAAAATCATGTGTACCCTGCGGACTCACAATGAGCACGTTGTCTTTTCGTAGCAACTTGTGAAGCCGTAATGAACAGGTGCTTTTGCTAGACGATTTCAACTCACTCAAACTTACCATTGTTCCAATTTTTTTTTGGATTTTTGCATTAACCTCCAGTTATGTTGCTTTTTTTGACAGTTTATGTTTGATACATTCATGGAGCTTGTGAAGAGCGGTCAGAGCGACATCAAAGCTGCCATTAGCCCAGTATTCCCAACACCAGAACGACTTACAGTAAGTCTGTACTAAATTCCTCAGCTATACGGATAAAGTACATATATTGACTAGTAACTGTTAACATTTCATGTGATTTGTGTGAAATTTTAGACAAGTTATGTCTACTTCAATACAAAAAACACAACATTCAGCTGTCCACCAATGATAGTTTACTGTTAAAATGCAATGAAACAAGGGCATTTTCCTGCCTTCTTGAATGAACGAAACTTTGCATAGGAAAACAGACAAAAATCACCAATATTATTTCAGAAACAAAATTCCTCATATTTGAAACACAAAATCTGAGATTCAAAATAATGTTTCAATCTTGACAACAATTTTAAAAATCTCATTTGTATCTGATTGCCTGTTTGCAGTCTCTGGTTCTCACTCGGCTCAATAGCTTCACATGACATTCCAAGGACAGCTGTAAAAATGGATTCTTTTAGCAAAACTTCTCACAAAATGGATCACTTTCTGTTATTTCTTTTTTCAAATGAGTGGAAGACCATGCTCGTTTAATTCATGCTTCGTTGGTGTGTAAAATTTAATTGGTTTTATGGGGGGGAAAATAATCCAGGGGCTGATTTCACGAAGCTTGTCTTATCCTGCGATTCATCTTAGGGCATAAGACAAGTCCCTGCTCTAAGATAGATCTTAGCTAAGACATCCTCAGACTGATTTCACTAAACCCATCTTAAGCAAGACTCATCAAAACTACCAAATTGATTGCTGTTTGTGGTTTGTTTTTACTACTTGACGAAACAGTCGTTGAAAAGAAATGCGCAAAACCAACTTCCCATGCACATGCATAGAACATGAACTTTCGCCAGACGAAAAATTACTTTACTCAATAGATTTCACACGCAAGGTAATTCTACTTGCTCCTGATCTTCACTGTATTATAAAAAGCCAACTAGGTGTCGGCGTATGATTAAATTTTGTAAACAAGTTATTATATTAAAACTGCCTACGTATCAGAAATCTGTTCAAATCTGTTTCTACGGCAGTTTTCTTCCTCGAAACTACCGGTAAAACTCTAGGCCGACACTCGTCTTTTATGGCAATGATTTCTAGAAGATATACAAATTTATGCACGCATAAGACTGCCCTCAGACTAATCTTAAGTTAAGACGAGTTCAGCCGCGTTGCTAAGGAAGTAAGGACGTGTTGAATGCGTCTTAAGTTTGGTGAAATTGATCCTAGCACGAGTTGCGAATTAAGACCAGCTACCCTTCCTAAGATGCTTCTTAGCATTTAGTGACAACGGCCCTTGGTCACTTTCTTTTTGACTTACCCTGAATAGTCAAACAAAAAATAATCAGGTTGCTGGCTTTCCTGGCACAGTGCCTGAAAAGACTGTTTGATTATCTCAATCACTCATAAGACAAGATGATGATTCTTACATATGCAGCATACGTCCTTAAAATGTGAGGACAATGTATGATTTTAGTAAAACTAAAGAGGAAAATATTGATTGTATTTGTGATAAACTCAATTTGAGGTAACATAGCTCATAATGAAAGTGCAATGTATTCATAACTGCTGACAAAGAAATTTATCATTTGAATTGAATTGATTTAATACTTTCTTCTTTCTTTCTGTAGGTTTCCAAGGTTCTGGTGTTAGGATCAGGAGGTTTGTCTATCGGTCAAGCTGGTGAGTTTGACTATGCTGGATCACAAGCCATCAAAGCTCTCAAGGCAAGTCAAGAGATTAAATCATCTTTGTCATTTTGTAAATGGATTTTCCTATAAGACCTACCCCTTGACCATGTCACATTTGTTTACAAAATTGGGTGTTGTGGTTACGTGATGCCCAACAAACTGTTCTCTTCTGCACCACATGTATATCTCTTGAAATATGAGTGGTTTAAAAGTGTTGACATAAACTGTTTAATGTGAGCAAAAGAAAATACAAAAGATGCTTCAATGTTTGGGTTGCCTGTCAGTTGGACATCTCAGGTGACATGGTATTTAGGTTAACCATTCAAACCCCCACCCCAGAAGTTGACATCCCTTTATAGGTGCTGCCAAACAATAGCTACTTCATACTTTGCGAAAGGACATAACAAAACTAGTTTTTATGTGCACGCTTCGAGTATGAATTTTTCTGTGAATAAACATGTAGGATGCTTCTAAATGTACTTTATGTTGTACCGTACAAAAAGTAAAGAAGGATTGATGATTAATGGCTGGACAGTACAGGGTGTCTCCAAAAAAATGTAGCATTCAATCCATCAATATTAAAAATACTAGCACTCTCTTTTTACAAAACATATCTATAGAGTCTGAAGGTGTAGTAAATACTCTACACAATGGTCTTTGTCCCATCTCATTTCGACGCCCTAGTCCAAAGATACAGCTAAATATAAAATGAAATGACTTGAATTCCAAGTTGGGCCACTTGGTATCTAGTGAAAGGCATTCACATACCAAGAAGATGAAGAAAGTGGCCAAAACAGATTTTGACAGTGTTTACAAGCTTTACTGTAACTTTTAAACAAAAGGTCCAAATCACACAGAACAAAAATCCTGTCAAGGGTAAAGAAACGCTTGTATCATCTCATGGTAATTTTTTTTTACAAAAAAAAAACTGATTTAGTTTCCTCAGAAAAAAGTGTTGTTCGACTGCTACAGTTATTTGTTTTTAAATATGAGTGTAACATAGAGGTTGACAATTTAGTTAAAAAGTGGCCGTTTTTTAGGTGAGCACTTAGTGGCGGTTTCATTTGATGTGGTTGAAATATGTCGCATTTCCTACTACAGGAAGAGAACATCCAGACAGTATTAATGAACCCCAACATCGCCTCAGTCCAGACCAATGAGTACGGTGAGAAACAGGCCGACAACGTCTACTTTGTTCCCATCACTCCTGAGTATGTCATCGATGTCATCAAGCGTGAGAAGCCTGATGGAATACTGCTATCTATGGGAGGCCAGACAGCACTGAATTGTGGAGTAGCGTTATTCAAGCAGGGTATATTCAAGGAGTATGGAGTCAAGGTAAATGGACTGGCTATGGGTGAAAGTGAAGCCAATTCTATTGAGCTGTTGGGCACAGAAATGAGCAAAGCACATAAATATGTTTTCTGTAGCCAAAAAAGTAAATGAAATGTTGAAAATCACAAATTACAGGATGTCAGCCGATTTGTATTAATACATAAATTTGCAAAGCAATGCCCCCCCCCCCAAAAAAATTGTCTTTTACTGAACAAAGTCTATTTGGAATATGTTACAGTTAGTGAAAATTGGAGTCGCCCACCACCCTTCCCAACAAAAAAATGAAAATCAGGTCCTCCAAACTTTATAGCTTTAATAATGTCAGTCATTCATTTAAGTTATAAATTTATTTTAGTTGTCAGTTTGGAACTATGCTTTTGGGGACAAACGACACCTTCAGTTTTATTTGTGACACAAGTTTTCTCTCCGCATTGGGTATATAATGTTAATAATTATACTCTCAGATATGACAGACAAATGATTGTTTTTCAAAGTAACATCCCAAATACACATTCATTCTGTATCTGGGGTGGGTGTGGTTTCTCTTCATAGCATGATCATGCTGCCTTTTTGTAAACAGAAACAAACGTCCCACAATACAAATTATCAACACTTTTGAGTTGGATGGTCAAGTTTTGAAAGTTAAGATTAAGATTTAAAACTTATTTACTCTTGGTTTACAAGAACTGTCTGCAAAAAGTCTTGTTTTGAAAGAAGTATTAAGTTGTGTTGGTTGTTATGCAGGTCCTCGGAACTTCAATAGAATCCATCATGGCCACTGAAGACAGACAGACATTTAATGACAAATTGAAAGAAATTGGAGAGAAGATTGCCCACAGTTTTGCTGTTGAGTCGGTAAGTATTAAATGTGCTTTGAACTCATGCAGAGCACTATATTTGAGTGTTGAAAATCATTGTTGGACAAAAGTGCTGTATCCTCCCTGTGCTCACACATAGGTGTGTTACTTCTTCATTCAACTGCAATTTGGTCATGAAGAATCCTGGCAATTTGCTCATATGACCGCAGCTGATTTCACGAAACAGTGCGTAACTTACGCCATACGTAGGACTTAAGGCAACAAATTTGCGCAGCTGCCCAAAAAGCTCTATGATAAATTTCATGAAAATTGTTGCGCATCATTTTATATAATCGAAACATTTTGGATGAGGATAATAACAGTTTTTACAACAACTGTTTGCGTATGATTTTGTTTGGTCACAAAACAGTACTTGAGTCACCCCTGCCCGCCATTTTGAAAATAGTTTTGTCTGACTTTCTTCCGATCTTGCGGCAACTCTAAACCAGTTTCATGAGTCAAATAACAATTAATTTACCCCAAACACTAAGCTGTGAGTGTCTTGTATCAACCTTCATAACTTGGACAACAGCAGGCTCCACGACAATCATGAATTGCTTGTAAAATTTTTCTTTTCATTTTCAGTCCCTATGCCGCCACAGCTTGCGCCACCTACAATGATTGCAAAAGTTACGCCATAATTTGTTGCGCAAGTTGCGGACATACGCACTTTGAATATTTCATGAAATGTGTCTTTACTGAAATGTAATTGTGAAATCGGCTGCCGATGTGCTCATCATTTGTTCCTCTTTCATTCTTATTAATAGACCACTTTGCTACCGTTCTCTTTAAGAGTCTATTATGGCTAAACAATTCCCTTTCAGGTTGAAGAGGCTTTGGACGCTGCTGATAAGATTGGCTACCCGGTCATGGTGAGAGCTGCATATGCATTGGGTGGATTGGGGTCAGGGGTCGCCAAGGATAAAGAAAAACTCAACGAGATTGCTACACAGGTAAGCCAATTAGGGGTGTTACTTTGGAATATTCATATGGGGTCAGAAAACAACACAAATCACTCACATTGATTTAATCTTTGAAACCCCATGGGAAAAATGTTGATAATGGTGGATTGATATATGACATTTGTTGTTGTTTTTAAGGCCTTGGCATTGTCAACTCAGCTCCTGATTGAGAAGTCACTGCTTGGTTGGAAGGAGGTTGAGTACGAGGTAGTGAGGGATGCTGCCAATAACTGCATCACTGTCTGCAACATGGAAAACTTTGATCCACTTGGTGTACACACAGGTTGGGACCCCCCCCCCACCCCCCCCAAAAAAAATATTCATCCCCTCCCCTCCCCTCCCCCAATCATCCCCCCATCATTCCCCCCCCCCCCAAAAAAAATATTCATCCCCTTCCCCCCCCCCCATCATTCCATCCACCCATCAACAAAACATTGACCCATCCCACATCGTGTCCATGGAACTTAATATAAACAAAACTGAAACCAGGATTTGGGGTTAAATATTTTGTCAAATTTGTTCGATAACAAGTGTATTTGCAATGGTTTAAGTTAGAATTTGCCTATTCTGCTTTTTTAGCCAACTTTATGTTACAATAGTGACACGATCCTGTTAATGTTGATCCTCAAAAAAATAAAACGTTTACTTTCGAACAATTTCGAAAGTTGTTGCCTATGTGCATACGAGGGCCCTTGATAATTGAAAATGCAAAACTTAATTGTAACTCTGAGATATATGGCACCATTTCTGTCACAGCGACATAATTGACCTATCGAGGTAGATTTGCGTCAACGCAGCTTGTGCAATATTATCCAACTACATGATATACAAATGGACGCGGAACGTGCAAAATCTGAGACAAACAATGGGTCCCCCACTTTTGGATTTGAAAAATGTGGACACTGCTATTTATTCATGTTCATTTAATAGGCGGACCTGTTAAGCCCCAGCCGATCATGTTATGAGCTATGATTAATGTCTGACAATAGTCTGACATGCACAGACTAATGCTTGATGTGTGCATCTGGAATATGCAGTGTGGCATTGGAGCGGCACATGTGGTGTTGCCCATGTGCACAGTGGGCGGGGCCTAATGGATAGATCTATTGTCATGTACACTTTAACTGTTTATAAGGCATGATCTTTTGAGCTATGTGAACCAGTTGGCATGTGAACCAATTGGCTAGTGAACCAATTAGCTAGTGAACCAGTTGGCATGTGAACCAGTTGGCATGTGAACCAGTTGGCATGTGAACCAGTTGGCATGTGAACCAATTGGCTAGTGAACCAATCAGCTAGTGAACCAGTTGGCATGTGAACCAGTTGGCGTGTGAACCAATTAGCTAGTAAACCAGTTGTCATGTGAACCAGTTGGCATGTGAACCAGTTGGCATGTGAACCAGTTAGCGATTGAACCAATTGGCTAGTGAACCAGTGGGCATGTGAACCAGTTGGCATGTGAACCAGTTGGCATGTGAACCAGTTGGCATGTCCACTCAATGATGTAGGAAAAGCCTTTACTTTTTAGTACCCACATCCATTCATTTACACAACCCATCAGCCATATTTCTGGTTGCTTCAAATTTGGTGCTTTTGAATTTTAATATTCTGATGATGTATTTCTTCCTAAACAGGTGATTCTATTGTCGTGGCCCCCAGCCAGACTTTATCCAACCAGGAATATCACATGTTGCGTGAGACTGCTCTGAAGGTAGTCCGTCATCTCGGTATCGTTGGGGAATGTAACATCCAGTATGCTCTGCATCCCTCCTCCTTGGATTACTGCATCATTGAAGTCAACGCTAGGCTGTCTCGCAGCTCAGCATTAGCATCAAAGGCAACAGGGTTTGTCTAACTATTGATTTGTAACCAATGTAATTGTTATACGATGGTGAAGTTTCATGGGTTGAGTACTGTTTACGTAACATTAGTTCATGTATGATGACCTGATGACCTGATGCAGAGTACATCGCCTCATGTTACCCGGGTTCATGAGCTCTATTGTTCTCAAAAACTATTGGACATTTTCATCCCCCCTGCTTAGTACAGCGAAGCTAGAATAGATCCTGCTCATAAAGAAAATAAATAAAGTAGGTGATGTACCTGGACATGTTCGTGTTGACGTAGATCTGCATTACAGACATTATTTAAGAGAGAAGCATTGAATTGCACAGAGCTGTCAAAGCACATAAATTCTGTCTAAGAGACATACATGAAATATTCATTACTGTATTGTTACTTCATAAAAGACATGAAAAGTTATAAAGAATGATACCATGGTATAACTAAACAATTGTTGTCTGTTGTGATATAGTTAATGGGTTTTTTACGCATCCACTCAGTGCTGTTTGCATCCCACGGATGTACACAACTCTGTGAATTTCAACATAGCAGACAACATTTCTGTAAGCATTTGTATTTTGTAGCAGAACAAAAGCTTTCACAAAGACTTAACACAGAATGCGGTATCTGAAAACATGCTATTAGTTATATAAATGAGTGTTAAAATGATAGAATTGTTGTACTTTGTAGTATTTGATATTAGTCAACCCCCCCCCCCCCCAAGTTGCTTACCCAGACCATGTTCCCCTGCAGGTATCCGTTGGCTTTCATTGCTGCAAAGTTAGCGTTGGGTATCCCACTACCGCAGATCCGCAATGCTACCACCCAATCCACCACAGCATGCTTTGAGCCTAGCTTGGATTACATTGTGACGAAGATACCACGCTGGGACCTGGATCGCTTCCATCAGACATCCAGTGTCATTGGTAGCGGCATGAAGAGTGTTGGGGAGGTAAGCATCACACTGTCGCTGCCACTTTTCAACAGACTTCTATAAGTCATTACTCAGACTCAATTTTATCTTGAATTAAACATTAGAGGACGCTGACTTGAGTTTAAACTCAACCCTTTGGACTGAGATACTAGGATTGGACTTTGACTAAGATGTAAACAGACAAGACTGAGACTGGTGACTCAGACTTAGTTACATTGAGCAGGCCTCACAACGAAACCTATAACATCTATACAAACCTATATTTCAACTGTGAGGCCTGCATTCAGTAGACTTGGACTGGGACTCGACCAAAGCCAAATTTCATGGCTCTGTGTACAGTCAGCGAAAAATCCACTCTTACTGTAGCAGAACATTCTGTGCTTACAGTATGCATATTTCACTTAGCAAGGAAGTACAATTTGTAACTAAGGATTCTGTGCTTACTGGGTTAGCACATAATTTTTCTGCTAGCGCTGTCGGCACAGAATGGTGATCGTAAGCGCGGAATTCTGTGGTTAGCAGAGCCATGAAATTGGGCCAGGTTGGACTTAGACTCGGCCTCGTTGACTGACTCACAGTACTCCGTCTTACCTAAACAGAAAAAGGTTGAAGTACTGTACTTTCAAAAACGCTTTTAAAGCAGCAATAAATCTTGTATAGCCTATGCATGTATATATGTAATTTTAATTCTTATGAAATATTTACATGAACTTCCTGCAATCCATAGGTCATGGCCATAGGGCGTACCTTTGAGGAGAGTTTTCAGAAGGCGTTGCGTATGACCCATCCGTCCATTGATGGCTTCTCACCCAAGATGCCCATGGGAAAACCCTTCCCACCCAGTCTGGAGGAAGAGATGATTGTACCATCCAGCTACAGGATTCACATCATTGCAAAGGTAAATCAACAGTTATTCATGCCTACCTATAGACTTCAATATTATTATTATTGTTTTATTAAAAATTGAATTTGTAACCAATGACGAAACTGAGTTAATTTTACAAAAAACTTTTACACATGGAAAGTTGGATTTTTTAATTTAATAGTATTAGCAGAATACTATTCTTTAAACAACTTCTTTTGCTTTTTTTTTAATTGCTTTTTAAACATTTTTCCTGTGTTTGTTTTCTTTTCTAGGCTCTTCATGATGGATACACTGTTGACCAGATCCATGACCTGACGGCCATTGATAAATGGTTCCTACACAAACTGAAACGGGTCACCGACATTGATCAGACATTACTGAAGCTTGACTCGTAAGTCTTGAGAAAAACATCAGGCTGAAATAATAAGCCAGTCCGGTATCTTGATGAAGTAGTCCATGTCAAAGGTCATTCGGGATAAAATCGCTGACGTGATGATATGCGATGTTACGCGGACACCCATTCTGCTTGTAATTAATACGTGAGCATCGTGCGCCTGTCTCCGTGCAGGTTCATGCGCCTTTGATGAGCCTTCGATTATCCCGAATGACCCGTGACCCATATCATTGTGCGCATGCGCAGCTGAAATACCAAACTGGCTTATTCAGAAGGGAGTTTATGTGGTTGGAAGTGTCTATGTCAAATTGCATACTTTTCCTCAACTGGGTTTGAAGTTCGTGAAGTGAACAAGAATAACTTGCCTAGGGTGAGACTTGAACCTCTGACCTGAAGATTACATCATCAGTGGTCTTTTAACTTGAAAACTTTCATTCTTGTAACTAGTCAGTTTCCTTGCAAATATGTTCAAATAATGTGTTGATTTGAAGTCACATCCTCTTATAAATCCACACTTTGGCTTTCCAGGTTCCATCAAATTGGGAAGACCCTTTGCCACGCGGAAACAATTTAAAGATGCGTTCCCCATGCTGTTGTTGAGTTTCACCTCGAGTGGCCTTACAAATGATGCATGGTTGAATTTGTGAAAAACACACTGTTCTTTGCAAAGTTTTAGTGTTGAATATTGCTAAATTTCAGGGACTTTCTCATTTTAGATCCATTCAGAATCACAAATTTGGCAACAACTGAAATTACCTGAAGTATCTGGGTATGACAGAAAACATCAGAATTGTTGAAATGAACGAACTTTCATGCTCGATCAGAATTGTTATTCAACATTTTAAGGCTATTTTTAAAATAACTCATTGAAAACTAGATTTTTGTATAACTCATTTCAGTTCTCACTTTTTGTTTTAAACTCAGGAACTCTGTTTCCTCAGACATGCTCTTGAAAGCCAAGAAAGCTGGTTTCTCTGATCTGCAGATTGGAAGTAGGCTGAAGATTGATGAGACAGACGTCCGTGTACTCAGGGAGAAAAATGCAATCAAACCTTGGGTTAAACAGGTATGGGTCGGCCAGGACAAAAATCCTAACCTTACCCTGCACCTAGGGCATTTAAGCAATGTCCACCCTTCTATGGTCCCCCCCCCCCCCCCCCCCTCCATGAACAATTTGGGCGGAGACAGTTAGTGGACTAGTGATTGATTTCTGACATAAATTACGAATGCGCATTAATAGCAACGTGCAAACACCTCTAGTCGCTAAACGTCTTGGTCCTGGGCCCCCAATGTGCTTTATGATTGGTACTGTTAACCAGTGATATAACTGTGCCCAGACTCCAGTTCCAAATAGTTGACTAGAGTACTCCAACCATCCTGCTTTCGTGTGAAGTTAGTTAAACTATGGTTAAAGGTAGAGGGGACCATTTGCAGCTATCCAAAGATAACTGACCAAATTATTGTTAAAAAGCTTACTTGGTTTAAAGATAGTAATGGCAGTAAACTCCCTGTGAAATTATTCCTTCTGGCATGCTGTCATTTAGAAGAAAACTATAAAAGAAGGTCATTTCCAAAGATATGTCAAGTGACACATTTTTTGGAAATTTTCGTAGTAGTTGGTTTGTAACTGGGCGATTCCATCAATGGGTGTGTTAAAGCGTTGACACGATGCACACGCGTGCGCAGCTGCTATTATTCATCAGTTCAGTGTGTGACATCACGTAGCTACAATCAGCTGAATGAGAATCATGTCCCGAATGCTGATTTTGGGATGGTGTCACAAGTGGGCACAATTCAAAATACGACTTTTGAACTGAAATCGAAATCAAGGATATTGTGTTTTCTCATGATATACAGCAAAGACAGACCTAGAACTTCATTGGGTTTAGTTTAGTTGTTAAGCAACCGTCTTTGAATTTTGAGCGCTTTTGCTGCTTCAAACGAAAACAAAATGCACAAATGACAAACGGTCCATTCTACATGTACCTTTAACACTCAAACTTGCTATGTAACCCATTAGCACATTACACTGTATAATATTGTATTTACTCCTTGATGAATCCAGAAAACCATGGAGTGCTGGTGCAGTTGGGGGCAGTATGAGGAGTAATTGGAAGGGCGCTTTGGGGCAGTACAGGGACGGTACATGGACTAATGGGTTATCACATGCAATATCTGTCACCTGCTGTAGACAACTGTACCATTTGCTTGTCTTGTCTGTGATTTCTTGCCAGATTGACACCATGGCTGCAGAGTACCCAGCTAAGACCAACTATTTGTACTGCTCCTACAATGGCATGGTTAGTACCAGACTGACTTGTCTTCCTTGGCCTGCAGGATTTCAGACCACCATTCCATTTTTGCACGGCCAAGGCAATATATAATAGAAAAAGTCAATTTTTACCCTCTTCTCTGAAAAGTTCTTCAATCATGTATGATTTGATTGAAGGGATGTGCCATTTGCCTGTGTGTTAAAGCAAGGTTTGCAGCAGATGTGAGGTTTTCATCAGAGGCTGCTATTTTGGATTACTACTTTTAAATAACGTTTCTGATAATGGCAGTTGGAGGTGATTCAGTGACTGTTTCGTGGCCAAACAAAATCATACATAAACAGACGTTGAAAGTTTTGTTATTATGCTTGTCCAAACGTATGCCAAAGTCCGTGAAATTGATTGAAAGTTTATTGCACAGCTGCGCAACAAATTTGTTGCGTACATCCTAAGCATGGCATAGTTACGTGAATAGCTGCAGTGAATTCTGAAGTGGATTCAGAAGTGGAGTGGTTTGTTGATGAGGAGTAACAGTTTGATGTATTATGTTGGATTTACCTTTACTGCCGATCACTCTGTATGTTAGGTTTAACATTTACATGAGAAAATGGCTCTTTGAGCTGACAGGTGCTTTACCAAACTAACATCTCACCACTCAACACACGTCAGGATAACCATAATGATATGTTGTGTTTTGATATTTTGTGGTTTTGTCCCTAGGAGCATGACGTCACCTTTGATGACCATGGTACGATGGTGCTAGGATGCGGTCCCTACCACATAGGTAAGTACTCTGTTTTGATAGAAAGCAACATGTCGGGGTGATTGCTGTTACCAGACTAGTTAGCAGCAGTTGGTCGTTGGTTTGGAGTGCAGTTGCTAGTGTTACATGGTGTCTTCTCCACATAGTGTAAATGCAGTCCTGCACTTGCTCAGGAGCAAGTGATGTAAATTGCACGTAATTGATTTTAGGAATTTTCAGGATCCATTTGAACACATTAGCAAAGCATGTTATTTGTGCCCCAGTAGGTGACCATACAATCCTATACACCCACATTCTCTGTGGTCAGACAGGAGAACCAGTGTCCCAATGAACCGAATTCCTGTGATTTGAATTAAGGGGTCCGTGAAATGAATTTTACTCTGGAGCATATTTGTAGCAAATATCTATTCCTGTGAAATGTATAAAAACTACGAGACATCCCTTTTTGGTAAAGATTTTTGAAAAGTCCAATCCGTTTAGATTTTTGGAATATTATAAAACTTGAAATTCCATTCAATCACATACTCAAATTGTCGTTGTTACTGTACAAAGAATTTTAGGTCACAAAGCAATAATGCCTGCAGTGAAATTAGTGCGTAAAATGGCACATTGAAGTAGGTTCATATTTAAGAACAACCATCACATTTAGCAAAAAATGATTCCAACAATGGTTTGGTCAAAAAATTGAAAAATACAGTTCTGGTATCAAAAATGGATATTTCCTTTCTTTTCTTTGCATAGATGTATTTCATGTAAGTAATTTATGTAAAAGAATTGGAAGATGCATTCCCAGTGCTGTTTTCAATTTTCATCCCCCAAAAATAGACTCCTTTTCTAAATTGCTCTTTTCTAGCAATAGACAAAGTTATTCATTTTTAAATGAGACATCCACACACACAAAAACAGCGGCTATCAGCCTGGATGTTTAGTTATCAAATTATTACTTTACAATTTTGAATTACTGGCTACCAGACAATAATTCCTTTCTCACAAGGTTGGCTGGTTCTTTATCAGTCTCCATAATGTGGACCGGGACCCAGTCGGCTTGCAAAGCAGACCGTTTATTCAGAGGGATTTATTGCAGATGTCCAAAAAAGAAAAGGAAAAAAAAACCAAGTGATTTGGTTGGAGTAAAACATACAAATTCAAATTTATTTATAGACAAAAATGTTGAATGTGTTGCAGAGCAAGGGGAACACAACTTTAATTGAATAGTCATTTTTTTACCCTTGTTCTTTCTAAAATCCTGTGTTGTACAACAACCAGAGAGAGATTATTATATAGAGTATCAACATGGTTAGGAAAGGTTTGTTTCCAAAAATTTCTGTAAATCAACACATACACATATACTGCCCTTTATTTGTTCAGGTAGCAGCGTTGAGTTTGACTGGTGTGCAGTGTCCTGCATCCGTTCATTGCGTGAGATGGGCCACAAGACGGTGGTTGTCAACCATAACCCAGAGACTGTCAGCACAGACTTTGATGAGTGTGATCGACTGTACTTTGAGGAGTTATCCAGAGAGCGAGTGCTTGATATATACAGCCATGAGGTAAAATACAGTCACTGTCATCAATAGTCTGTTAGGCCAAATAAAAAAATAGTTTCTCGTCCAGGGGCCAAGATGGCAAATTTTCCACGATGGCAAATGAATTCCTTCATTTTCTCAACTCTTTTGCTGATTCAAAATTGTGTCCAGAGGAGCCGTCATTCTTTCTACATAGCTACAATTTTGGGGGAAAACAAGTATAAAGACAATATATTGGCAATATATTTGCAAAACATATTGCAGATGTATGAATTACAAAAAAGAGGAGGCTGGAAAAAAGGAACCGGGCTGGGAAGAGAAATTGGTTTATTTTTTTAAAATGGCCTTATCATTTAAACAGCTATTCATAAATACCTAAGACAGTTTACGCATTCCTATTGGTCGAGAGCCCGTCACGTGGCCGGTCTTAAATGGATGATAAAGACATGGCTAGCTGGTCTTAAACACTTTTCCAGTGTCACAATAAAATGTGGATTCCTAAAAATCCAGTGCCTCTTATCGTTTCATTGGTTGAACGTTCACAATCCTCACGTAGGCATGCGCAACACTACCAGGGAGTCAGAATTTTAAAGTTCTAAATTCAAAACGCAACGCGCCAGGTGCGTTCTGCGCGACATCACGCAGAACATGATACGCGCGCGTCAATCTCCATAAAAGGGTTGTTTACATCTTACTCGCCAGCTGAACACTCCATTATTTTGCAAGAGGGATGTTTCAAAAAGCATAAAGTGAATTTGTTGAACAAAATCGGGATGTTTTGAACGAATTATATGATTTTTTCTTACCGAAAAGGTATTTATGAATGGGAATAAATATGTGCTGCGTCGGTATTTATCACTCTGTTTAAGACCACTTAGAGTCTGGGTGCTGATAATTACCCTCGCCTCGGGCTCGGGTAATTATCAGCACCCAGACTCTAAGTGGTCTTAAACAGAGTGATAAAAACCTCCGAAGCACACATTTTTCCCTTAGTAAGAAGCAATTAGTCACCCCAATACATGTTTAAATCTCAGCAATTTTTCGAAGCAATGTTTCCATGGTGATCATTTCAGCGAGACCAAAGCTGATGTCAGCTTGTGTTGTCCCCCGTAATTCGTTTCTTTTGTGTGCAAAAAGAAATCAATTGTTTGCTACTCAGCATTGTGAATGCATTATATTTAGTGCCAAAAATGTTTACTTTCTTATCTCGGGGAAAGGCATCATCTTCAGATCTGTTTATTGCAACTCATGTGTTTCCTGGCAGGATTTATGTTGACATTAATGTACGTTAAGCCCTAGCACCACCTGCTACTGACACTGTAGATGTTAATATCTTGATCCTTAAGTTAACATACAGTTTGCCCTTGCAGTAATTTACATTTGGCCAACGTGTGTATAGGCTTACTTTTGTGTGTTCCAACAATCTTTAAAAAAAAAAACATGTTCAATTTTTTCACAAATACATGATGTTTTGCAGTTCCCCCTTGATAAAGTCATTGCTATAGTTCATGTAATATTTCCTTTAAGAATCTGAAGCCCCTACTCGTTGTGTTAATCAGGTTTTTTCCAAGTAAAATTTTCTTGATTTTTTGTTCAGAAAAGTACGGGTGTGATCGTATCAGTTGGGGGTCAGATCCCCAATAACTTGGCTCTGCCTCTGTGGAATGATGGCATCAATATACTGGGGACAAGCCCTGTGCAAATCAACAAAGCTGAAGAAAGGTAGGGTATTCAACAACTGCATTTCAAACAATGCAGTCACATCAGTACGCAATTTCAATAAATTTGTTAAACCATGGAACCGTGGTCAGAGTGATTTTAGCGTGTGTTCTTTGCTAGCGCTTTTCTTCAAAATGGTACAATGGATATACATGAAACTTCACCAAATATGTCCAAAATACCAACCTGTTAACATTTGCACTTGTTTTGATAATTGTTACATGTTTTTGATATTTTCCTTAATTTGGGTCCAGATCATTCTGACTCGCCCTGTATAGAAGGCTTACAAAAAGAAAACAAAGGCAAAGCTTCTAGAAGCCTTACCTTAATGATTGAAATTTGGAAAGTAGAGAAACATTATCCAACGTCTGAAAAGATGTGAATGCTTGTTTAAAATCCAGACGCATTGAAATGTATTGTGGCATTGCTCCTCCATTGGCAGGTCCTTGTTTTCAGCCATTTTGGATGACATCAACGTGAGTCAGGCACCCTGGAGGGCACTCTCCTCATTGGTAAGTACTGTCTAGAAGGGGGTTATCAAGAGTATTCACTGGATTCCAAGTACCAGACTGAAGTAAACCCTGTACTTATTGAGTAACACACTGTGGGCTTTGTGCATGAACAATAGATGGTGCCATGTGACACAATTTGAGAGCCCCAGTGGAGGTACGCACGACTAATTGTATTCCTAATATGCACAAGCAAACCTGGCGTGTTTTCACATGAGCATCAGGCGCCATGGATTCAAGAACCTCTCCCAGTGGTCTCCCCCAACTCTCTCTTTGTTAACTGTTGAGGGGGTACTAGTGCACGGAGTCCATAGGCCAGTCCAGGCACGGAGCCTTTGAAGACTTACAGTAGTCCCTAGCTATTGTTCAAAGTAACGCACCGATATGAACACACCATAGAGTTATATTAAATTACAAGAGCGCTAACTCATGTACAAAGTGATGCCTGCTGGGCGCATCCATGTTTGTGCACAAACCTATTGAGAACTAGAAATGTTGTACGTATTTTGTACGTCTAATTGCATATCTGCGTTTTTATTCCATACCAGTGTGTAATTGAAGCCGATACGTCAAAAACCGAAACGCACTATCAGCAAATGAGCGTGTGCGTATCCGCTGCAGCCTTGATTAACCGTGTTTTTTTTTAAAACGTACAGCACGCTTAAGAAGTTTACGTACGTTCTACTTGCGCGTTGCATTCAGAGTACACTTTCAAAATTCAATCTATCGAATTTCATTACATTCTACAAACACGCACATGAATTCAAAATGTCTGCGCCCAGGACGGCTTCAAAGCGTCTCCGCGCGCAGAATGACGAGTTGGCGTTCTAGTAATTTAATATAGCTCTATGGAACACACCGATATGTACTGTCAAGGAACACCGTGACAGTACAACAGCTCTATAAAAACCGAAACGTTTTGGAATTATTTCTTCAGGATGAAGCTCTAGACTTTGCAGCCAGTGTCGGCTACCCTTGTTTACTGCGTCCTTCATTTGTCCTGAGGTAAGAGTATTTTTCCTGATAGCTCCATTGCATAATTTATACAACATTTGGTTTTGCTGTCAATTTCGGATATGGACGGATTTGGGGGTTAGAATTTTATAGCAAATATTGTTCCATTAATGGTAGATTAGATCATTTGTCATTTGTGAATTTTTTCGTTTGAAAAAACATAAGTGCTCAGAATGTAAAGACAGGTGCTTAACAACTAACCTGATGAAGTTTTAGCTTAATGAATGCTGTAGATTCCGAGAAAACAATATTCTAGGATCTCAATTTCAATTCAAAAGTTGCTGTGACATGTTTTGAATTGCGCCCGAAATCAGCGTCCAGGACACCAATTGCAGCTACGAGATGTCATACACTGAACCGACGAATAATAGCAACCGTGTGCGTGTGTGTCGTATCAACGCTTGCGTGCACCCATTCACGAATTCAGTCAATTCGGGGCAGTTCCCCCCCCCCCCCCCTATTTTTTCCAATGATGGTTCAGCTGAACCAGCGTTGGAAAATAATACAAAATTCCACTTGTAAATGACAGCATACCAGGTGCCATGATTTCACAGGATGCTTGAGACTATTATTTACTTACTGTCAAGTAAGGTATTTTATAATAATTTGGTAGTTAGGTTTTTTAATTTTTACAAATGTTGTACATTACTGTTAATCAAATGCCTTTATGGTAAAAACATCAAATGTCTCTTTGTAAACCAAAACCATAACTTTGAATTCAGTCCGTTTTTATGAAGCCCAGCCCACTGCACATGTGGGCAGCGTACAGCTTGAGCACCCACCTTTCAGTACCACACTGATGCGTAAGTGCATACATGATGGACTTCTGTCAGCTATTTGGTTGCACAATCATGACTGTGTCCAAACAACACAGGGCAGTGTTGAATGGGTTGCTTAATTGTAGGTAACATTGATCATTTGATTTCATTACAATTCCAGTGGCTCAGCAATGAATGTAGCCTACGGCCCTGATGAACTGAAGAATTTCCTCGCCGCGGCAACCATGGTATCCCAGCAACATCCGGTCGTCATCACAAAGTTTGTTGAGGGCGCTAGAGAGATTGAGATGGATGCAGTTGCACAGAATGGAACGGTAAACCAATATATATATCAGTCAGTTTTTGAGTTCGTTTTGCACATGTTTGCTCAACAAAAGATGGCCTGATCATTCACTTGTACAACGTTATGGGAAGGAGATTGGTAGTGTTGTCACCTGTGACATCATGCATTTCAGCTGGCAGGCAAAACAGCCACCCTAGCACCTTTCTCATGTTATTTTGCCACATTGTACCATAAATCTATAAAAAAGAATTTAACTACCCACATTTCAATTGATATGCGTGCACTTCAGAAATTCAGCACCACATGACCACAGCATCAAGTTTTATAACAAATGTGACATGGTCTATGGCATGGTCTATGGCATGGTCTATGGCAAAACACTGAATCTTCCGTCAGCATAAATTGGCAATCAGGTTTTAACATTTTTGTAAAAAATATTCCATCTCTTTTGTTGTTCCATTTTCAAGACTTGTTTTCAAGGCTAATTCCACAAGTTATGTACACATAATTTATAAAGACTATAGTTGCTCAAAGAGCCGTTTTCAAAAGTCAATTTTTTTTTATAAAAAGCTGTTTCTTGGAAAATGGTCTTAGTCTTACTTGTCCAGGAATAAACCAACACATCCACAAAAATGATGCAGATTTGTGTCACATACTGAGCTTATATGAAAACACAGAATGCTTTATTGACAAATCAGACAAAATCTCGTTAGTGTTTTTTGATCCTCTGGTTTTGACATGTTTGTTTATCATGACCAGGTTGTTGCCCATGCCATCACGGAGCATGTAGAGAATGCAGGAGTCCATTCTGGTGACGCCACACTCATACTGCCACCACAGACCATCAGTGCTGAAGTCATCAACAAGGTTTGTCATCCATGTTGTCACTGCAAAAAACAAAATCACACCCTTTTTCTTTTCTAAATGTAAGGGATGTAGGAGAATATGCATAGAGGAATATGCATATGATGAATTTTGGGAGAGGAGATGTAGTTTTTGTTTGCATGTTTACATTTATTTTCAGTGTTTAATTTTTCTAGCAAACTCTCATGCCTGACAAGATTCCTGCCCTCGCATAATGATGAATAATACATATATGCTTAATAATGGAGTTATTGTTTGCAGTTTACATTATTGTATTTGGGTTGCAAATTCATAAAGGTTATTCATAAATATGTTTGAACAGGTTTACTAAATTGTACTAGATTCGTATTAAGTTCTTGAAGAACATAAAATACCCTTTTCATTGAAGTCAATATGCTTTGTCCATAGATCAACGAAGCTACTGCTAAGATAGCCAAGAAGTTTGAAATCTCGGGACCGTTCAATGCTCAATTTCTGGCCAAAGATAATGACATAATGGTAAGTAGTCACACAGTGTTGCAGTTGTGTCAATCACAAGACCTCTTGATGACAACACCAGTCAATCCCAAGTCACTGAGCCCCAGATCAGGTAGCTAGTTATTCCAGTGAACTGTGGCAAAGGCATGCCTGTGTTAGTTTTCATCCCCTGTTACTCATGAATGGATTTGTGACCAGACTTGTGATGGAATCAGAGACAACCCTGGTGTAAGAATGCTCTAACCTAAAGCAAAGCAAATCCTGTTGGATTACTCTTATGTCAGAAACCAATCACAGAGACCTGTTTAAGATAACATTGGGTTTTCCCCTCACCAGGGTAATTTTAGTAGCACCTTATACTCAGTGTTGTCGGAGAACATGCGAGAAAAAAATCAAGGGACTTGAACCCACCGTCTGCTTATGCCCCTCTCACACCAATCCAAGACCAGTGCGAGGTCACTTCGGAAATGCAATTTTTTTCAACAGTATCTGTGGTCTCCTTTTTTAGTCCGTTTTTTGATGCCAGCACGTTTTTATCCACATTATCTCTGTTTCGGGCCAAACAAAGAGTATGGTTGGATTGCTAAGGAATTTCTGTACTGATCAGTCGTAATTTGAGCAAGAGGTGCCCAGTAGTTTTTGAGTTAAACAAAAAGTATTAAGGGGGGACTTTCTTTTTTGGTTGAGTGAATGAGTGTATAAAGTATGTCTAAATTGGAATCTCTCTTTCACATGTTACTGAAGCTTGGAATAATGACTGGTTACCAATAGCTGCACATATTTCCAGATTGGTAACATTGAAGTTTGGTATTCGAACTTACCTGTTGTTCTATCAGAGTGGGTTCACACTTTTGTATCAGCATGCAGTTGTAAAAAAAATCATGATTCAGCTGCTGGCCCATCCATTGTTCTTGAGCCAGACTTGCTCCTAAGTTTACAACAGAAAAAACTTTTTGCTGATATTTTTTACCATCCAGTAAGTGACAGATAAAAATAATGGCCAAAATCAACAAACACCTGCCTCTGTATATTTGAAAAAAATCTCCATTTTCTAATCTGATCTGATCTTCATCTGCCAGGTGATTGAGTGTAATCTGCGAGCCTCTCGATCCTTCCCCTTCGTCTCCAAGACGATCAACTGTGACTTCATTGACGTCGCTACCAGGGTGATGCTGAAGGAGCCCCTAGATCGCAGTATGCTGCCCTCACTGGACAATCCGTGCATCCCTCAGGACTATGTGGGTATCAAGGCCCCAATGTTCTCCTGGCCTCGTCTGCGAGATGCTGACCCACTGCTGAGATGTGAGATGGCATCTACTGGGGAGGTATGTAATTGGGTACTAGACCAGAAGTTTGACAAAGGCCAAGTCCTTTGCAATATGAGGGGTAGTGAGAAAACTGCCAGACAACAGTGGACAGTAGCACAGTAGCATAGAAACCAAAAAGGCACCAAAATGCCTTTGAAAATGGCTAAACGAAAATTGAAAAGAAGGTATAATGGGACACAATGGTGCATTTTCAAGGATTGCATTAAAAAAAATACATTGCATAGGCCCTTTTAAATTTGTCATTGTAACAGGCCATTAGCATTTTTTTTACTGAGGACACTTTTCATTCTGTTCATCTTTGTGGGAACAATGTGCATGATGCATATTAGCAAAACCTTTGACGCAGATTCACAGAATTCACAAACTCTTCTTTTTGTTCATCACCAGGTTGCTTGCTTTGGGCCAAATATCCACGCAGCATTCTTGAAAGCACTGCTGTCAACAGGCTTCAAGATTCCCAAGCGCAATATCCTCATCGGCATCCAGAAAAAGTTTGAGCCGGTATTCCTGCCAACAGCCCACAAACTTCACCAGATGGGATACAAGGTCAGACCACTTTGCAACACAGCTCTCGTTGTGAATGTTACCTAATTGCAGGCCACTAAACCAAGTCTGCTGCACCAGTAACTTTTACAAAGAGGGATTAATACTTCAGTTTGTTATAAGTCTAAACCTGCAAACTTTGGCTTCAAGGATCAAGCCCACACAAAAGAAATGAGTAAAATGATAGAGGATACTTCATCGTAATTAAGGCTCATGAAATTAAATCCACTCTGCGACTACATGTACATTGAATATGTTTTAGCTAAACCACTGTCTTTATGACATCAATTTAATATTAGCTGTTGACTGTGTATTTATTCTACCCTCTCTTTATTTAACTGTGCACATTTGTGGGTTTCAGCTCTTTGCCACTGAGAAGACAGCTGAGTATCTGAATGAGCACAACATTCAGGCCAAAGTGGTGGCCTGGCCACTAGCTGATCAGCATGAGAAGATAGATGCGCCATCAGCAATCAAGTAACAAAAACTGGGTTTTTTTAATATCCAAATGTAGTTTCAGTTTAAAAACCTGTCACTTCCTTCGTGTGGGTTCCCATAATTGAAACTCAACCCCAAAATTCAAATCTGATTACCCGGAAGTTGTCTAAAGAGCTTCATATCTTTACGGTGTAAACTGCAATAAACTGCAACTTGGGCAAGCAGCATCTGTCACGTGTTAAAGTGCACATAAACTTGAAATCTGTTTTAGTTTTACATGTAGCCTGTTTTTCATTTTGAAAATTCCCCACAAATGTCATTTGAAAATTCCTTTTTCATTGTCTGAGAAGTAACTAAGTAATTTGTAAAATTGGGTACGGTGTACCTGATCCCATAATCTAGCTCTGGTTCCTGACAGCAGTGGTCGGGTAATCGTGTACCCAGTTCCGATGGACACCCCTAGATTTCAGTATTTTTTTTCAAGAAACCCTTTTGAAATCTTAAATTCCTGAGGCTCACCATAAAGTTGTTTTACCTATAAAAGTTGATACAGAACAAAAGAAATGGGTATTGTATACCACAGACCCTATGTTGCACTGGGACCCTCAGTGACCCTCAAACCCTGTACCGATTATTTCATCAATTTGTCATTTTCTCCCCAATTTCCTAGATTTATCCAGAGCAAAGAGATTGATTTGGTGATCAATCTTCCCAATAACAACACCCGCTATGTGCAGGACAATTACCTGATCAGACGCTCAGCCATTGATGCTGGAGTACCTCTCATGACAAACTTTGAGGTAAGTCACCTCTACTTCCAATTAGGAATTGACACAAATCACAGTCTCCATGGCAGTGAGAACTGAAAATTGACCTAACTCATTGTTGTAAATATGGGTTCACTGAGTAATATTCAATTAGCAGAATTTGAAGTGAACATCAAAGATGTCATTTAGCAAAAACAAATAAAGACCAAAAAAGAATGAAAAAAGGGAAAGATAGTAATTGTTAAAAAAAAATTGTTTCCCAATAACCAGGTTACATTAATTTTGTTTGTAAAATATCTGACTTGATCTAGTCACCATTACATGTACTTTATTCATTTTAGCAGAGTAAGTATGACTGTCTTATTTACGACAAATGTGAAAGACATTGTTATTAATACATGAATAATATGTATACTAGGTTTTTTTTCCATACAATTTTATGGAAACTATTTTCTCGATAAATTTGAGTAGTATACAATGAATCATATCACTTGTGTAATATATTTTGTGTGCTAACAAAAACAGAATAGTGAAATGACAAGGAATTAGGGGAAACAACTAAAAACATGCAGGCAATCAAGTTAAAGATAAGGCTTATTTGCTATCAAAAAAATGAAAAGGGAATTTGTGTGCCTGTTTCCCCAAAGATAACTAGTTCTGCAGTGTTCATGGAAATCTTTTACTCTTGCTTGTCACTTGAAATAAATTCAGTTCTTAACCCAACTCCCGTGCCAATTCACTAATGCAATAATGACCCACAGTCAAGATGTAATCCCATTGTGTTTAGATGTGTCCCTCTGAATACTGTAAGGAGATTTTAACTCGCTGGAAATGCACTAATCCCTTTTTGACTCTTGGGGAACTGTCATATGTCCCAATTAACCACAATGGGAGAATTAAGAAATTACTTTAAAGGAAGTTGAGAGGTTTATGCACAGACGGTGTGGAAGTGTCTGTCTTTTTCTTTATCGATTTTTGAAGAAAAAAACACATGGTTTGCTGTTTGAGCAACCTACATCAAAGTGAAGCATTTCCATGATTTTTGTGCATTCCGAGTATTGGGAGCTGTATATATTGACATTATCAATTGATCAAAGTAACTTTGCTTTAAAATTAAAAAAAAATGGGAATTTAGACTTAGTTGTCATGAACTTCAGTTATGGTTTCTAACCTGCCAAGCTATTAAACATGAGTGATTTTGACTAACTAGCAAGACTAGTTTTGTATCACATTTATCTGATTACAAATTTGAACAGACTTTGAGAATGTGTATTTGTGCTGATTATGGATCTGCAACACTGGCATTGCAATCATTTCATTTGATCTGCTGTACAAAAATGAATGTTGAAAGTGTTTTCTAGGTGGTTGCATTTTTTTAAAACACACAATGTTATCATGTTTTCAAATAATTAATTATCCTTAATGACATTTCCCAGGATTTTCTTGGTATGATGTTGATTTTAGTCTGTTATTTTGCTGGCTGATCTTCCTATCAAAGGCATTTGTCTATTCAATGTTTACATTTTAGGTAAAAATTATGGATGCAAGATTCAGATATTGGCTGATTAGTTTTTCACTATGCCAACACAATTTGTATAAAATAACTTGTGGAAATATATAACAGTGAACAAATTCCAAATCTTAATTGGCATTAAATGAAATTCTTGAAGTGGATATTACACACATGGTTTGGGCTTACTGCTACAGTATGTGTCTGCTAGCTGCTATCTAGATTGTATTAATCATGAAAGGATATTGTTCATGACATTCTGTAGAAGGTGCTGCCCAATGCTCTTATTTATCTCCCCCCCCCCCCCCCCGATCACTTTTCTTTTTTCCAGATAAAAAACTTCCGCATGACAATGAACATGCAATTTTGTGAACACGTGTGGCACTGTCACTAGAAACCTAACTGTAGAAACCTAACTGTAGTGTCAGATGTGAGGGTAATTTGAGCTTTCCAGACTTCAATGGCTTCCTGTATCACATGCAATCGACGTAAACCATCATAGTATTTCTGAGGCATGTTCAATAGTGCAATTCATATGCCATTCCCACATACCTTCGAGGGTGAAGGTATTACAAGGATGCCCAATGCTAGCACACATATTGCACTGTTGAATGTGTCCCTGGTCTTTGCCAGTGCATCAGAATGTTGCACATGTTGTAAGCTTTAACTCTCAGTCTTTTTTCTCTTTGTATGTTTAGGTTGTGAAGCTTTTTGCACAAGCGCTGGACCACGTGGGTAAACTGGATGCCACGACGCTATTCCACTTCAAGAAGCCTTGGCACACCACGATGAAAACACAGCATTAAAGGCCTCCAACACCACGATGAAAACATAGCATTTAAGGCCTCCAACACCACGATGAAAACATAGCATTAAAGGCCTCCAACACCACGATGAAAACATAGCATTAAAGGCCTCCAACACCACGATGAAAACACAGCATTAAAGGCCTCCAACACCACGATGAAAACAGCATAAAAGGCCTCCAACACCACGATGAAAACACAGCATAAAAGGCCTCCAACACCACGATGAAAACACAGCATTAAAGGCATGCAGTTGGTCTGTATCAATCTTGCAGATCGCCCAGTCTCTCTTCATTGGACGCAATCTCTCTTTAGTTTGACTACAATTTGAAGTACAAGGGTTCTTTTGCAAAAAGTAAAAAAAAACACCTATTTTATTTTTTCAATAGACCTTATGCGTTGCCTCAGCAGGTGTTATTTAAATTTAGTCCCAATGAATGGACAAAAAGGTTTCATACATATCCCAGCTGTACAAAACCACCTTGACGTATAAGCTCTATAGACCATGTGCCCTGTGACATCAAGCTGACAGGCAAAGACAGGCAACCCAAACGTTGAAGCATCTTTTGCATGTGATTTGGCCCACATTAAATCAACAATTTTAAAGCATTCACATTTCAAGAGATAAAACACATGCAGGGCAGAAGAGCACCGTTTGCTGAAAGATAACGTCACGTGACCACAGCATGCAATTTTGTCACATGGTCAATAGAGGGAACCCTACATATCAGTCCAAAGAAAACAACCCTTGTAAGGCTACATTGTGAAGATTTCATTTGGATGAGTTGCTTTCAGATTTGTCAAAAGTGGCATTATCACTGGATGGATAAATACAAGAGTTTTACTGTAACCTGAAATATTTAATACCAGTACCTATCAGTATTCCTGATATTATTGAAAGAATGAAGCCGGACCTTAAACTTCATTTTCTTTTGTCAGCAGATTTAATTTCTTCAGTTTTAAACTGAAATATAACTGACAAACGTTTTAAGTGTTAACCTACAGAATTAACAAAGACAGAAAAAAACCTGCAAGATCAAAGATCACCTTGCGGAAAAAAGCAGTACTGCTTTAAAGGAAAAGAACAGGGTTGAATTTTTTTAGTATCTTAAGTCATGAGTTTTATGTATTTGTCCTTTGTGTCTTGGCTTTTATTATCTAGGAACGTTAGTGGAATTAGTTGTGGAATAATGGAATGGGCCTTATTCACGAGTTGGCCATTTTTGTCGAGTTCCCTGAACATATATCATTAATTCTTAACTGTAGAATGGGATGGCGCCAGACTGTTTTGCAGGCATAATGCAGCCTTTTTTTACTGTCATATTTTATAAAATCTGGCTTTAAACATTAGGGAACGTTTGATTACAAATTTTAAATTATTCATTGAAGTAGACTGGAATTAAGTAGAAATTAAGTTGGTTTCATTTCTCTACACAAGTTCCAAAAATCAAGATTTTACCTCACTCTCAATCCAATATGGCCGACTCATGATTAAGGCCCATTGATAAGTTTGCATTGTTTGTATGTCCAGGCTGTGTTGTAGTAAGGGTTAAAGGTGTATGTAGCTGCTCTTATAGAGCTAGAAATGGCAGCTTTATTTTTTGTAATAGAATTGTATTTTTATTTTGTGGGATTGTGAGGTTGTGGGCTTAACTTGCTTTTATGAAATATAGTCATCTTAAGAGATGTAAATGATGTTTGTGAGGCGTTTTAGTGAAATGAGACAGAACTGGGCACAGGCCGTAGCAGACAAAAATGCAAACAAATTACATTTGATTTTTAGATTTCTTCATATTTGTAATCGTTGATATATCTACTACACGTACAAGTATGTATGCTAAAGATATAATATAAAATATGTGGAATTAAAGTGTTTTAAGGAAAACAGTAGGCATCTTTCGTTTTTACAAATACAATACTCTAAACTGCAATGGCCTTTTTCTCAGTATTTTACTTTTCTAACATGTCGATAAATGCAAATTTTATACAGCCATAACTTGTCAACAAAATGTCAGGATGGAAGTGCAACAAACAGTATTGTAAGGAGAATTGTATTCTCTTTCCTGATACCTGCAAACCCTCATTTCGACCTCTGCCCAGTTCTGTGTCATTTTGCCAGAACGCTTCACATTTCTCATTGCAACATGGAAGGAATCCTGTATAGGGAAATGTGTCTAATTTGACAGTTATGGAAATGAAATAGTGGACATATAATTTGAGATATCTCTTTTGCGATATGAAATATATTTTGGGCCCTCGATACGTAAATGTTTTCAACTATATTTGCTAGAAGTGGTGAAGTTGTAATCTTCACCTATTTGGAATAAATGTTTTGAACATCTGAAATACAGTTTTGAATAACACAGGAAGCACAGATTTAAACTAAAGGTACTGTTGAGACTTCGTATGAAAAATATTCTTGAAGTACCTTTTAGGTATTTTCTCTTTGCAGGGTATAGGTTTTTCTGATGTAGCTTTTTTTTGCTCTGCATGCTAGTATTTGTTTTTAAACTAATGTTTTAGTTAACAAAATTGTACATCGCTTGTATCTTGTACTGAACAGATTTGAGAAGTGCAAAATAGAAGTGTATATTTTTACAACCACATATTAAGCAAAGGTTGAAAAAATGATATATTGTGTTGCTAATTAAGTTGGAGGCTACAAAGGTGATTCAGCATTAATGTGAATGATATTGGTATCCATATCACAGACTATGAAAGCATTCAATCTACAGAGATAAGTAAACAAGCAGAGTGTATTCTAGTTGTGATAAATTGTGTTTGTAAAGTGCTGTTGTGTTTGTGTCAGCACGTAAAACGGTGGTATTTGTGGCAGTGCACAAAACCACATCGAGACATGTTCAATTAAAACAACTTCTCATAAGATGGATTTGTTTTGCGTGGGGGTGATGTAAAGTCAATATTGGGTTTGCCCTTCACCGACGTATTTTTACAAACACTGTATACACAGTGTTGCCTCAGTGATTGTGAGGAAAAAAATCACTCGGGTGGGACTCGAACCCACGACCTCCTACTTACTAATGCAGAGAATAAATCAACTTCCTCAGACCCGCAGATTGTTTATGAATTTGAAAACATTATTGCGCCCTTTTTGCATACGGGATTGGCAAATAGGATTGTAACAAAGAAAATCCACGGTTTGCAGACGTTGATTTTATTTTTAGATTCTATTAGATTCCAACACCAAAACCTGTAATTGAGCCAGAACAAACATGTTAGAATTAATGCACCGCGTGAATTATCTGAAAATTATCTTGACAAAGAACTCGTTGCAGTATATTACTATCAATATGGATTCACTCGTGTCCAGCTATAATTCAGCGATAGTCAGCGTTTTGAGTAGTCAAGCTTCTCTTTATAGACTCCTTATATATGTCAATCCTCTCCAAATTCTGACGACACTTGGAGATGATGCATGAGGGCTATCGCATCGCCACCAAACTGCAGGTGTGTACGGTCCAACAATCAACGGACAAAATCACCATTAAAAGTTGGTGGCGTATTCAGCGGACAGGGAAAGGGTGACCCTCCCCGGCGACATTTTGCCATTTTTGGCGAGCTGCGAAGCAGATGCGAGCCTATGTAATACCAATTTCCGTCCGTCTGTCCGGGCGCCCGTCTGTCCGTTCTGACCAGACCACCCTTGTGGGGTGATGTTCCTTTCAGGACACATCACCCCACTTTTTACACAATGGAAAAACATCACCCCAGAAGGGAATCTTTAGAAAAAGGGATAATGGGAACACAATGCTATCACCCCACAAGTCCGTCTGGCTAGAACGTCCGTCCGTCCGTCCGTCTGTCCGGCCGTCCGCGTTCAGATAAAAATGTTGATGTTTTTGGTTCTAGTTAACTTGGGAAAAAAAATTAAATGCAGTTGTCATGTATCATCTTTATAACTTCAGTTAGGTTCATATCATTGCAGTAAATTTTATGATTTTATTGAGGAATTTTAATTCAAGGAAATGTTAAAGTTTTTAATTGTTACATGTACAAGTATACTGGTATAACATGTACGTGTGTGTATACCGGTATAACATGTACATGTACACTATGCATTTTGGGGATGTGCATGAGCTTCTGGTTTGATCTTTTAGTTTATGGGGTTGGAGTAGGGATGGGGTAGGGGAGGGTGGGGTGGGGTGGGGTGGGGTGGGGTGGGGTGGGGTGGGGTGGGGGATAGGGTTGGAAATAGGGTTTGTGTGAGTAGGATGAGTAGGGGAGCTAGGATGGGTGGGGCGGGGTGGGTTGGGGTGGGGAGAGGGGTTGGAATACTGGGTTTGGGTGGGGTGGGGATTTGTAGGGGTGGGGTGGGAACAGGTAGGGAGAGACAGGTAGGGGGAGGATGGGCATGGATGTAGGGGTTGGGTTAGGAGGGGGTTGGGGAGGGGGCGGGATATAGGATCGGAGTAGGGGTTGGGTTGGGGATGTGTAGGGATGGGTAGGGATGGGTTGTAGGGGTTGGATAAGGGGAGGGGGCAGAATATAGGGATCAGAGTAGGGGTTGCATGGGGTCAGGTGGGGATGTATGGGTGGGGGAATGGGGTGGGCGGGATATTGGAATTCGAGTAAGGGTTAGGATGGGGATGTGTAGGGTGGGTAAGGACAGATAAGGGAAGATAGGGTAGGTGGGTGTAGGGGGTGGGGTAGGGGAGGGTACGGGTCAGGGGAGGGGGGAAGGAGATAGGGATTGGAGTTTGAGTGGGGTTGGGATGTGTAGGTGATAGGGTGGGGATGGTTAGGGGAGGATGGAATGGGTGTGGGTAGGGGGTTGGGTGGGGGAGGGGGCGGGTTGGAGATGGGGTAAGGTTTTGGGATGGGGTAAGGTTCGGGGGAGGTGGTGATGGTGCTGTGTCTACATGTACAGTATGTATACCCATTCTTGTTCTGCATTTGTGGCGACTTCACAAGAGTTTTCCCATGGTACTACAAGTATGGGGACCAGAAGACACTGTTGGGGCTGCAAAAATCCACAAGTGGGTCCTAATTACCCTAACAATGGAAAACTCCCCCATAATACAGTGACGGCTAACCTATATGCATATGTATTTATTAGGTAATCTGTTAACTTTTTTATGTTGACATTTAAAACCTGACCCCTACACCTAGGCACATCAACAAGAATCCTGATCCCCTTCCATCATGCCCATCCTCAACCCTACCTTCAGCCTCCCTTCCTGCCTTGGACAGCGAGCCATGGCGGCTTCGCCGTTCTAGTTTAAAAAGGAAATGAAACACCAGCATCTCACAATTGCTACTACTACTAGTATTATTAATAATCCCCGCGTTTACTAATTATTACCAACGAAACCAAATTGAATATTGTGTGCTTTGAACATCAATCAGGTGATGTCCAAAAGAGGGGGGGGGGCCCTCTTTTTTTTTTTAGTTCGCGTCGACCAGGTGACCGAAAAAAACATCCTGGCTACCTTCCGGCACGAAGTGGTCTGTAGGCAAATTTGCTGTCCCATCCCCAATCAAATGAGTATGGCAACGCCCATGCCTCCCCTGGACACAAAACCTGGACACACTGCTTGATTCTATTCCTTGCTCAATGGCTTGACAGGAGGCATCTCGAGTCTCTTTCAGTTGTCAGTCATTCTACACTATTACGTCCCAGATATGTCAGCCAATGTCGAGAATCTCATAATAAATTACAGCCCATAGTCTACGAACAATAATCTCGGCCTAGCAATCCACACATGGACTCTGATCTATATCACCAAATCCAACACGTACCTCGGCCAGAAATCAAACTAATTACGGACGACAATAACAGCCCGACCTTATCATGGACCTATGTTACAACTCGGCTGCCATGGCACAAAATGTTTTGATTTTTTTCTGACTTCTGTTTTAGAGATACACAAGTCACATAAAACAAACCGATCAGTTCAAATATTACGATCGAGAAACGTACCCAAACGATTCAATTTATCCGTCCGAGTGGAAAGGCATCTGTGTGTGTGGGTGTGTGTGTGTTTGGTTTTTTAACAAAATCTTTCCCGTGCTTTTTTTTTTCGTTCTGGGATTTTCTATAAAGGCAGTCGGATCTGATTTCTGGCAAGTCAATGAGAATCAGTACACAATGTCATTAAGGGCAGCGCTGATCCTGCTGATCAAGTAACAGAGAATAACAGCAAGCCTGCAGTCCGTACTGACTTGCGGCAACAAAATATATCACAGGCGTCGTATTGGATAACACAGACGTCATTTTCCAGCAATGAGGAGTTGATGAGGAGTGGAATCTAATGAGGAGTTGAATCTAATAATAGCGGTTTGATAATGTGCACGATATGACTGCAGCAGGGATAAATCTCTAATTGGAATTTCAGCAGAACCCCAACAATTCAGTGAGTGAAGATGACAAGTGACCTCACCTCTCTTCAACCAAGCCGCTAGCAGATGCTGATCCTGTCGAAATTACGAGGAAACCATCCGACCCCAAGGAGCAAAATCAAGCTCATCAGGGATGCTGCAGCACCTCTATTTCTTTACGGAGAAAGCACTGGCAGCCACCATAAAGCCGACAGGCAAGGTAAGTAGGAATTACATTGCCAGGTTCATATGGTGTGCTCAACGATGACAATTTTTCATGCACTAGGACTTCGTTTTGTCAGAACGGTGATAATGTTCCTGCCCATTTCCTCATGAGTCGCCGATAGATATATATACCGAGTGGAAAATAGGAAATGAAAGGTAGGGGTGATTACTTGAAACTGGGATGGACCGTTTGTGTACGAGATTAATTGAGATTTTTTCGCGAAAGGCATATTGCGATCGGATTCAAAGAATTAAACAATATCCCGGTAAAACAAAAACGAGAAATTAGCCCTTATAGAGTGCCCCAAATGGGAAACTAAAGGGTCCCTGCACCTTCAAATTCAATTAAAACATTCCTCCCTCGCCATGCTCGCTGCAATATGAGACACGCCCTTCCTACATACAGCCATATAGCCACAAGGGCTGATATGAAGGGGTGGTTGCGGGTGACTAGCTACCCCCTCCTCCTAGACATATCGAATTTAATTATGTACGTAATGGGACAAAAATTCCACTTGAATTATAAGTTCCCTGAATAACATCATTACTCAAGATTAGTCTTGTTCTTTGGTCTTTTGATCCGCCAATGAGTCGACTGGAAAAACCTAAAGCCATAACCTAAAGCCAATTATCCTTTTACGGCAGTTAGAATTCTGAGTAGGTATAAAATACAACAGTGTTTACCCACTCAGAATATCGTTCTCGTATTGTGTCCATTATAATTATCTTAAAAACGTCTAATTTGAATTGTACTGTGAATTCATATTCTTAAGGTGGGATGGCGACAAGTATATTTCAGAGATATTTCAATAAGTAAAAGTTCAGAGATATTTCCATAGGGGTAAATCAATAGCAAGAAATTTGTCCTCGTCACTGTCATTTCGAAAAGTGGCAGTTGGTGGCTGGGGGGGGGGGGGGGGAGGGGGCTACATTGCCCATCCACCCCAAAATGCCACGGGATGATGTCTTCCTTGCTGGCCTTGATGAGTTAAAAAGCCATTGCTCCCATAAATTTATGCTTAGTGGTAAACACCAACATGTGAACTGTCCCATTTAATGTCTGACTCGATTGAACAATTACTGGGTCGGGAAGCAATCTCCATCCCAAGCTCTCTCGGAAGCTTTCAACAAATTTAGTAACAGTCGACCGATGAATTAAAAGCAGAATCACCCAGAAATTAAGAGGAGATAAACGTACTTTGCATATGGACATCAAGAGGTTCGGTTAATCAGCTTAATCCACGTTCGGAAAGGGTATCTTGATGGTGGACATCTTGATGGGACCGTACAACCAGGAAATGTCTAAAGTCGTTACAGTCAATTATACAGCCGCCATTTTGATTTCACCATCATCCACTCTCAATGTTTTAAAACACAGTGTGACTTTGTTACAAGAATTTGATTCACAGCGAGACACGAGAGCTCCCGTCCACATGTCACATCTGCTCACTTATTAGGTTATTTCCAATTATTCGACAGTAAGTGTAAAATAAACACGGACCGGGAGCTGTCGCGGCATGTAATAATACAGTCAGTAATGCAAGAAAATTGTAATTAACTAGCATTTCATAATAAAGCAGAGACAATAAAAGAGAGAAGGAATTTTATGGGGTTGCTTTTCTTCCCAAATTTTGGGAGGGGGTAGCACATGGAAATCGATATTTCTTGAAGATTCGATTGAGGGACATTTTGTAGAATTTGTGGACATTTTACCAATATAACATGCCTTATAAGGCGGAGTTAGAGGACAATGGTTCTGTATCGCTATAGGATACGCATGAATGATATTTTGTTCTTTTATTTTCTAACTATATTGCAAACACAAAGAACACCTTTCATGGTACATGCAGTGCATGACGTCTTCATGTATTGTCACGAATTCTCAGGAAATGTCGACAAAGAGTGGTTAATATTAGTGGCTGAGACTATTCCCCACCTCATCCCAACGCAAACCGTAGAAACAGCACAAGGAAATGGTGGTTCGGTTTTTACGATAATGCAAGGACAACAAAGACGTTGATTTCTGAAATTGGCCGGAAGTTGATTCAATTCAATCGCCCAGACAACCGGAATGTTGAGAACTGAATCGTGAGTTCAGAATTATCGTCTTATTTTGAACAATGGATGGGCCATGCGTGAAGTTCCATCATTTACAAAGAATGGATACGGGTCGGATAAAGAACTTAATTCTTGTTACCATGGTAATTTCAGATTTGTGTGGTGACGGCAGAACGAGGTACTTTAGATATTCCATATTAAAATAAATCGGGATATTTAAGTATGTACCGTCCGTGAAGCTTGGGGGGGGGGATGGATTGGTATTTTAACTTTCCGTTTTTCTAACAATGCACATGCTTTTCGCGGTTCAGTTTTAGTTGTTGAATAATTACTTTACACATTTTGAATTAGTTTCGGCCCCACAATTAATTAGTTTTAATACAGCAGACTGGTTTCTGCCCCTTTAGGAATCGACAATGGGGTAACGGGAACCAGTCTACAGGGTGGATCTGTTTATGGCAAAAAGCTCTGAAGAAGTCATTTTTGAATGGTTGTATATAGGCCCAAATTAGATTAGAAAAAGTTAAGTTTCTTTTATTTCACTGAGAATACAACTCAAACTCATCGAAAATCTGAAATAATATGAGGAGGGGACCTTTATTGTCAGCCATTGCTTGTTTTAGAAATCTGATTTTTATTTGCTTTCAGGCACAAAACCAAGCGTGCTTCTCTCTCAAAATTACAGAAAGGAATCCGCCTGCAAGTGTTTTTTTTTTGGGGGGGGGGGGGGCTGTATGAGAGATTTGGAGGAATAAAATCATGAGCTTGCTCGGCTTGGACGTAAAACCAAGTCGTAGATGCAGAATTCGGCTGGTCGGTTCTAATCCAACTAAGTGGTAGGTCTATGTCTTGCAATGTAGCATTCAATCACGAAGCATAAATACCTCAATATTTTTACTGGAAATATCTCTTTTTCTAAAAGATATTTGCAGGAGGAAACTCCCACAGCAGTCTTTGTGGGCTTTATTTACGTGTAGGACATATTATTAAATTGAAAGCGAAGAAACATTTCATTTTTGGAAACTTGCGAGTATCAATGAAGGCAATGACATAAAAGTGAATTACGAATTAATACCAGTCTGCTCTGATGAATAATTTAAAATTTGTGATTAAACGTACCCTAATGTTTTAAGCCACATTAAAAAAAAAAATGAAAGTGAAGCTAGAATGCATAAATAGTCTGACACCATCCCACTCAACAATTCACAATTTATAAAATGCATTCAGGGAACACGACCAAAATGGCTTCCTCGCGAATAAGGTCCATAGCTGCTCTAGAATCAGTGGGCGCGAGATCGGCCAACATTTCAACGTTTTGTCTCTGTAGTCAAAATTTATTTTTATTTATAGTGCCAGTGGAATTTTGATGTTAGTGTACCGGTCGGCAGAAGGCAACAACCTTTAGTAAAGGTGGTTTTTTTTGTTTCATTCCAATACACAAAAACGGTCCGATGAGGGTGAATAAATAAATAAATTGAAATACATGTACATGTATACACTAAATAATATGGCGACTAGACGCGCTGCAATAGTCATAACATTATTAGTACTCGAGTAATTTAGATCCATAGCTTCTAAGGTGCACGGCTGTATAACGGCTGATTTCCCCTGACTTTTGCTGCCTCTCTCACGTTTTGGAGTAGGCCTATAATGATTGAATTGTGCACGAATGACTCGAGGCAACGGTCGTAATGAACTCGCGCTTTTTACACGCTGGCGTGAGATTCCTTATTCGGACTTATTAGCTTGAATCCATCGGTGAGCGTGTAGGATCAGGAGCCAATGCTTATTATCATAGCATCGTCTGCACCATTGCGGAGTAGGGTTTGTATTGAATGATTGTCGTGTTAAAGGGATCATGATGAGGATCATGTAATAAATATACATTTTTAATGCATGCATTTTGCCGTTTTCGAGGTACTGCTATTTCAGCACCAAAAGTTGCCAGAATTTTTGATATTTTGGGGCCGTAAATTTTCTGGTTTTTGTGTGTGTGATTCGTTGTCTCAGTAAATTACCAAATCTGTCTCAAAAATGTTTTTAATGAGCAATTGTTTGGGTTCACAATTTGAACAGAAAACCCAAATATTGAAAAGTTGTGCCTAAAATTACATCACAGCAACAGCGCCCTCAGTTGTCAGGAAAATTACGGAACATTTTGCCAATACAAGTAAAATTCATGTACAATGCATAGTGAAAAATATTCAAGAAAAGTTGGCGCCTGTGGCCTATAGTTTAGCAAGCGTTATTTGATTCGTGTTAATTGCTGATATAGGCCTAATTCTTTCGCCCAAAGTCCATACAAAACTCTTGTGGCAAATGATTGGCCAGGACTCGACTTACCGTGACCGATTTTTTTGTCCCCCGTACAAACTGTCCTGGGGGGACACCAGGTTATCCTAGGAATGAGTGTCCGGCCGGACCGGATATGCCCCCTGTAGAATGTATTCCCCCCCCCCCCCCCCCGCCCCCAGTTTTAGGTCAAACGTCCGCCGATTAATTGTTCCAGGTTTTACAACTGATACTCATAAATGAATTATTGCGACTGGTTTGCATAGTATTTTTGTAAGTGTGTGATTAATTTTCTTGGTTGCGAGAAATTCAGTTAGGCGCCAATTTTGTGCACGTGAGAAACATATATTTACGCCTGCTGAATGCGTAGTAACTTTCGCATTGTGCTTGCGGATACTGTGTGAGTTAATCCATCATGGCGGACACAGTCTTTGTGTCGGACGTATAGGCCTATACCAGATTTCGTATTATTTGGGGAAGAAAAATACCCAGATGGCACAATAAAAAAAATCCACAGAAAGGGGTATTCATTTATTTTGAAGGAAGGAAAAAATTATACAGACGAACGAAATAGAAATCTAGGTTTCTAGGTTGAACTTTAACGTGTCCTGCATGGGGGGCAGTGGACACAATTCTCCGTTGAAGCAGGGGACAGAATCATCCTAGCTAGAGGGACACTATTTCCGAGGAAAACCTGGGGTTTTTTTTGGGGGGGGGACCAAAATATCCTGACAAAACCAGGAAAATCTGTCTGGGGAGAGAGAATAATCCCGGGGAGACAGAAACTCCTTCCACACCGACTATGAATCAATGAGCTTGCGATGTTGGGGACGATTGTATTCAGGTCTGACACTCATGCCGATATTGTCGATACATGTGACTGGCATCGCACAACACATAATGAGCGATTTATAAAGGTAGCCTATTAAGTCTTCGTTTTCAAGATGCTTTTACATCAACGACGTTGAGCACATAGGGATTTCCCATACACGAAGCGTGGACCTAAAAAAAAGGGGGGGGTATCGATATGCCTACGTGTCGAAACGAAAATTGGTACAATCTCTCAGGCTGGAGATACTTTTTCTGACGTACTCCATGTTTTGATCCAAGTGAAGCGATTTCCATGTAAGAATTATTCAAAGGTGTATGTTAAGAGCGAACATTAGATAATGCCATCACTTGTGTGCCTTCCACAGAGCAACTGGGTTTTTGCCCAAGGGCGCCCTCTTGAGTTTAATGTATCAAGGTGAAAGGATACAGGAAATTAAATATGTAAAAAAAAAAACATTCTACAAGATCTGCACATAGACATATTATTATTATAATACTTATGGCATTTTACTGCAGGCATAGACCTGACTCTATTAAATCGGCCTGGTGCATTCTCTTTGATCACATCACTTAGGCTTGGTTTTACTTTGACAGACCGTAATACACAAAAGAAAAAAATCATTCCGAAAAAAAATCGAACTTCCTCATATCAGCGGCGATGAAAGGGAGGTATGTTTGAAGATGTTGAGAAGAAAAGAAATACCTCATATTGACTAGCAGGAGAATAAAATCTCCTTTCTCCTTTGAAGCAATCATGCACTTATGAGGGAATCACTTGGAAATTACTGAACAAAGGTGCAGTATGCGTTTACCTTTTTGATATTTTGTTTTAGTTTTAAACAAAAATATGCTGAGCCGATTTCTACCGTGTGCCTTGGCATCCATTATCCGTATTATCCTCGCTGAACATAGCGAAGCACTTAACTAAATTGGAGGAGAACTGTTTAAATTGTATGACCAAATACAACCGAAGTTTCGAAAATCGTTTTTGGTTTTATTCAATGTCTGTATTTTCGAATTAAGAATTACCTAGGACTCGACCCTGGCGAGAACTGCACGCTCTATAATCTAATCAACATTAAAGAAACATTCTTCGATCTTCTGCTAAATATCCAGACACAACATTTAAGAAATTCGGAACGTTACATTAGTTAATCGGAATAGCAAATTTATTAATCTAAACTTCCAGTTTTTACATGGGTAAATTTGAGGCTAATCGACACAGGTTCCAGAGCGACACTATGTGTGAATAAAAAAAAGGGGGGGGAAGAGTATTATGCGTTGCGTCGGGCCTCCGTATTCCTTGTGCCCAAGGCCTCCCACAAAAAATACTTAATCCACGCCCATGAGGATTGCTACACTTGCAGGCAGCTTGTATATGTTCAATTCATAAGGAAGCCAAGCTTCTATTACGACATAATCATACATTTCAAAATATAAAAATTGTATATTAAATAATTTATAACATTGCGCAGTGTTTTTCACTGGATACCCTTTCAAGTACAACATGTGTCAATAAAAATGTAGTAGTCAACCATGAATATTAAAAATACAAACACTCCCTTTTTGCAAAACTTATCTATAGAATCTGAAGGTATAGTAAATACTCTACACAATGGTCTTATCCTATCTCATTTGGACACCCCAGTCCAGAGATATGCTAATGAATTGAAGGACTTGAATTCCGAATTGGGCCACTTTTCAGATTATCTGGTATCTAATGAAAGGCATTTACACACCGAGAAGGTGTGTAATTGTTGCACTTCAAACCAATGTCGTTTTATCAACTTTACATTCACGTCAAAAACTTGACTGTTGTTATGCTTTTGGGAAAAAATTGACATGATATTTAATAAAGTAAACTTAATGGTACTTATGTCACAAAATTGTTACTTACACAGCCATAATTCTAAACTCATTGTCTATGAGGAATAATCCTCAACCCATGATGTTACCAAATGATGAACGTGTAAGATTTGTGAACAATAAGAAAGTGGTCCATACCAAACAGATTTTGAAACAGTCCAAACAGTCTTTACAAGCTTTGCCGTTACTGTTAAACAAAAGGTCCAAATCACACAGAACACAACTTCTGTCAAGGGTAAAGAAGCACTCTATCATCTCGTGGTAATTTCTTTTACAATAAAAACGATTTAGTTTCCTCAAAAAAGAAAGATGTTTGACTGCTACATTTGTTTGGAATCACGTTGTACTCTCCATTGCTGTTCCTTCATTGATCAATGTTACTTTTATTGCGTACATTTGTTTGGCACTCGTCTGTGTTGAGGAGGAATGACCAGGAGTGTCTCAAATGTCGTCCCGTGTGCACACTGCTTCGTAGACGACGTGTGTCCCGTTGCTATGGCAACCGAATTTTCCCTCGACACGAGACATCTCGTTTTTGTAGCTTGAAATGTTTCGTTGAAGTTACAGGCGCTGCCTTGTTTGCGGAGGAGGATGCAACAACAAAAGAGAGTTTTTTGCAAGTCATTAGAGATTGTAAACGCTAATTGGGTTAGATTGTAGGCCTACAGAGCCGCACACATTTCATTCAGCATTATTTTATGTGTCGAAATTATCTTTACTATTCAGACACTGTCATGTTTTGCCAAGTTTTCGACAAAATAATCATCTTGCAAGATAAAAATTATTCCCGAACTGTACGCTGCATTGCAATTTCGAAGAGACAGGAATGATTAATTTCTGAAGAAAAGTCGTCAGTTGTCACACAACTTACGACTCATGGTTTGTTTGTTTTTTGGTGGGGGGGGTATTTTGTTCTACCGAAGTTTCTCCATCGAGAACGAAGTTGACTTTTTACAAAATCCTTGTGCCTATCAAATGGCCCAACATTTTGTTTAGTTATGGAGAGAGGGCATCATTATGTACCTTGTCAATTCATGCAGCACGTAATGGCTTCAGGTTCTGGACACAAACGCAGTTTTATCAGCAGGCATACTGATTGCAAAGTTCTTTTCTGTAACGTTGTCGTGAGGTAGTCAAACAAACCACAAACAAACACGCAAACACCCCCCCCCCCAAAAAAAAAACCCAACACACAACCAAACAAAATAGCTTTTAAAATGCCATATATGAATTTAGAGTCGGTAGTAGTACTTATTGTAGTTTAATTTTTTGATTGAAAATTCATCACCGTTTTCGTGCTTTAACCGAGAACAGGCCTTTCACTAAATCGTCGTTCAAGTGTGCTAGCTTACTTGATTTCTTTATTTATTTCATCCTCATTTCGTTACATCTTTGGACACTATAAATTAAAAGCAAAAGAATCGTAAAAGTAGTAGGAGATATTATCCATTACCGTCACTGAAATTTCAAGCGATACTTTTGCCAGATGATGTTTAGAATGTTTAGACATTTTTACAAACTGTTCTTGTTTTTATAGGCCTATTCTGATTGTATTATCCAGAAGATTTTTTCCCCCTGAAATTTAGCAACACGCAGCATATTAAAAATCCTGTTTGAAATCAAATGGGATAATGTACAGCCAGACATTAATTAGTTTCGCAAAATATGAATATATTTGTTGACATTTTGATAGAGTGCACGGCTCGGTTAGAGGTTGCATCTTTAGGGTGAAATAAGAGAAGTGGATTTTATTGGAACTGCTAGAAAGGCTTGGATAGGATGCTTGATGTCACAACAGCAATATCAGTAACGGATCTGCAAGCACGAACCATTATCCCCAAAGGACGTACAGTTGACGCGTAATGAATATGGCGACCCATATAGGGAGATTCACTTGACTGGAATATTCGAACACATTCGTAACTGCAGCATAATGAGGTTAGTAGCAAATAATGACGTACATTAATTGTATGAAGTAGATTTTGACAAGGTGACTCTTATTATCAATATGGTTCTATGAGATGTAGGACATGTGCTTGTGAATGTTTATTGTTTAACACAATTAGCACGGATCTTTTTCACTGTTATAACCTAACCCATCCAACATGCATGTGTTACACTAAATGATGGTAATAAGCAAAATGAAAAGGGGGTGGGTGGTTTTTTTTTAGGAGGATGTGACGTAGGCCTAATAATTCACAATGGAAATATCCATTATCTGCTATTGCGGGAATCGAGTCAGAATATAGCAAGCACGTTTCCCTCCCGGGGCCTAGTACTGTCTCGAGGTTGTAAAAGACACTGCGAACGAGGTTGGCTTTGCATCGTTATACATATTACATGCTTAAATGTTTCCTGCTTTCATTTTATTTTATATTTTTATTTTAATATAAAAGGCAAGAAATTACCTCATGTAATATGTTTGTTTTGACATTCCAAACGGATCCTGGCCTGGTGTGACTCTCGAAAGCCACAGATTGCGTGTGATATAAAAACGCTGTTCGTTTGAACGATGCGCCTTTAACATGCCCCGTCATTTTGTCAAAGATAAAAGCTTTTGCGTCTGAAAGCCCTATTGGGTTAAAACCTCGAGCTACATTCAAAGCACGCGCATGTTTCAAAGGAAGGCTCATAATATTTCTTGCGACCAATTACCCATGGATGAGTTTAACTCCGCATTGCCCGTTATGGATAGTTTTGCTTGCACGGAGTCAAATTGAACAGAACGGATAACGAATCACCCGGTAGAACGCGGAGCACTATACAGGCGACCTACGTGCAGGTCCAAAACCCTTTTAATTCTCAGAAACTAACGGATGAGTTGGAATTTGGAATCTTTCAGCTTGAATAATTAAAGGGTTAGACGTGCTCAGACTGCTAACTAAACAATGATTGCAGAGATAGGTTTACATAGTGAGTCTATATGAATCGCAAAGAGAGGCATCATAAGCCAAGCATATGGGTGTGGAGTCATAGAGGATGATGACATGCTCCCCGTTTTATTCTCCTGTGATTTCAATCCAACTCGAATTGAAAACCGATTCTAATTTGTTGTTTTTTATGCTCGCAAGTTTCACGGGGGAGTTAGCATTATTTTGGTTGAAGGCGCCAACAATAAATTATAGTTTACTTTAATACTTGTTTATTCTCTCATTCAAACCTTTCACTCTTCATGACCGCCAACATTGGAATTTTTATTTTTTTTACTGTAAAGTTTTATTTAATCACCGTCAAAATGCAATTTCGCGTTTTGTTTAAAAAAAAGAGGCGGAAATCACTACTATGTCCCTTTTGATATCAAGCGGAAAATGTGTGTGTGTTGAATTAAAGCTACGACAAGGCCCCCCCCCCCCCTCCGCCTCGCGAAGCGGGCGACGCGAAGCCTCATCACTGATAATCAAGAAAACACAGAATGAGAAAAGAATACCGGCAACACTTTCTGTGTATGCTCTGCCTCTTCGCTCGAACAAGCCGGCCAAAAGTAACTTGCATTTCTGATGGCAAACCTTGAGATAATTAGGCCTGATGCACATGATTTAGCAAATATTTGGGTTTTTTTTTTGCACCGCTACATTTTCAAATTAAGACACACCTGCGTCTGAGATGCTATTAAGGGGTAGGCCACTGTTTTCGGCATTTTCAAAAGAAGGCCTATAAAAAAAATGGGAAAATACGCATGTTTCATCTTTGTTGCAAATATGGTCACTATAGCAAATATCGCAGGTCTTTATTTTATGCGGCAAGGTTTTTTTTACACAACGATCTGGGGATACACCTCGCACTTTCGTGTACATTCCTATGGGAGCAAGGTTTTATCGCTGTGCTTGTGAGTGGAGACTAGTAGGCCTATTGTTAAATTGAGTACCCCACACTGTTGTGTAATTTTTTTTTAAATGGCACGTGTATCATCCAATACTGAAAAAAATATATAGAGTAGCGATCAAAGGACCTGAAATGAAATGTCATTCTGAAGGAAATCTGAGCGTTTCCATGGAAACAAACATTTTGGGAAAGATCTAAACCCAGTCATTCTGAGGGAAAGGTCGGTCGTAAGGTTCAATGTCTGACGATTCCCTCGTCCAAGGCAGCGTCGCGCAGCGATGGAGGTTTCATTGATGACCAGAGATATGAACCGGCAACAACAAGCATGCATAAGTAGTAGGCAGTGTAAGTAAGAAGGCATTCCTTCTTATCTTGTGAAGATGATCAATTTAAAAACATTAAACTACACCTCGGAACCCTCTCAATCGATTATGCCAAAATCTGCGAGGATTCACATTTCCTGTACAAATAAAGTCAAATTGAACGATCATTAGCGGGGAAATCCATCTTGGTAAAATGCAAATTAATGATATCTGAGTGCGTTAGAACCTTCAAATCACATGGATTTATAAGTACATTACCCTTTTACTAACTTACGTACGGCGCGCTTATTCTAATCTAATGCACAATTTCCATAGTAACAAAATGATCATTCTCTCTTGAATAGCACTCAGCATGGTCGATTGAATAATGTGTAGGCCTTACACCAGTCCCGTCTCTCCAGCACGTTCGTACTCCATCAATCCTGTAAGCGTTATGACGACATGGATGACATGTACGCAAGCCATTTCCAAATACGATGTTAGTTTTGTACATCTCTCGTTGGCATTCCTTGAAAGACGCATCGATGTTCGTTCATATCAATTAATTCCGCAACCTCATCGAATTCATCCAAAAAGTCCGTTTCTTGGGCTTAGTGTGGAAACCAACCAATGATCTAACATTACCTCGAAGGAAAGAAATAGCCGTTTCAAATTAATTGCACAGCCTAAACTGGTAAAATTGCTCTGATCGGGGAACACCGGAACAGGGATATAGAACGTTATCAGTTAGGAACTGTAATAGAAAGCGTAATTTTGTTCATCACGTGCGAAGAAGACCAATAATTAGTTCGTCCTGCTTGTTCTTTCTTGCGCACCGATGAATATATATATGTCACCGTTTGTACATCGTCTGGTACCATTATGACTAAATTTGAGACGATTGTAGCACACTCGAACACAATCTTGCCGACTAAATTATTGCATGTAACCAGTAAGGACTGAACTGATGACGTAATCGATCAGAATAGCGAACTAAGTTACTAAGACCGTTTGCAGTACCAAAACAACTGTGTATGCATAAGAAATAATATGCAAATTTTGTCTTGAAAACGGTGAAATTACACTGACATCAATCAAGCCATGCACATTGATTTAGGACATTAGATTACACAGCAAGGGAGACATATGCCTTGAATTTAAATGAAATTACACTAATAAGAAAGGTTCATTATGCAAATTAAGCACAGCTTAATTCATTATATTGATAATTGTACGCTTTATAAGATGCTGCGAATGCGATAATGACTATTTTGACTACGACAGTGCTGCGATCACCAATTCTTTGACGGAACTACCACAAATTATTTCGAATACAACTTGCGCGGAAGCTTCAGTCCAGCCAGGGGGGATAAATCGCGGGGCCGGCTCTGTGTGTGTTTTCCGATCCCCAGACGTAAGGGTGGGGTGGGGACGGGGTTTATAATGGCAATTAAAGTTACTGCACAACCGTTCGACGTAGGGTTAATATGGTTAGCCCACTGAAACAAGACAAGCAGACAGGCCTGTCGCCATGGCCAAGTGATAATTCAATTTCGTCACCGTCGATATGCGTTTGAGGCGTAGGCCTATACTGTACATACTCACACTCAGCTGATGCTTGAGATCCTCAAGTTCTGACGTATAGCCTATGCATGATTTTCGTAGCTCGCTGAACTGTTCAGCTACGAAATTCATGCACTGGAAAATACAGGAACCTTCCCACACTGTTGCATTACAACAGTCCTCACAGATTTTCATCTTGCCTGTCAGATTATCTTTTTTTTTATTTGTCCATGACTAATCAATAAACAAGGGGGAAAGATTACCTCGGTCCTGTCCCTGTCCTTCTCACACCTGTCCCCAGAGATGATACAAGTAACGCACATCTTGGTATGACAGCAGATGCAGCAGCACATTTCGCAGCGATCACATCAATTATGTTCTGCAACTTTATTGACGGCAGCTAACATAGCTACCAAAGCATCTGTACAAATCGATCGTGTAACAGAAGAAGCAGTCACCCAGCCACTCATTCATCTTTATTCCATGAGTCTAAAATATTAACAGGGAAATATCTTTCTGCAGATTTTTCTTTATCAACAGTAATAATTCAGCAATATACTGCTTACGCCACTTCTTCAAGAAATTCTGCTTTCTTTTTTTGTGTATATATTTTGAAAATTGTAAGTGATTTGAATCACAGGGGCAATGGTGTATTTACATTAAGATCAAAATGAAAACGTAATCAATGCAATAACTATGGTACCATTGTCATTGCTATTAAAAACATTCTCCATATCTAATTACAACATGCAGTGGTCAGTAAAAAAAACCGCTACCCTGGTAACGTCATTACTTCTCTACGGTAACCGGAGATACGACCTCACATATTTTATAATTGGGAGAAATACATTGTAATAACTGGCATTTAAATAAAAGCTCAGCAGGGGCGGATCCAAGTTCCGCTCAAGATGGGGTATCTTTAGGGGAAGGGGTGTAGCGGGCATGTGGGGTGTTTTTTTTTGCATGATTTTCGAAGGGGGTAGGGGAGGCGCCCTTTACACCCCCCGCACCCCCGGACCGTCACTGGTCAGTTTGAAAACGACGCAACTAAACTTCTACCATATACGCATTTAACTCAAAAAAACCAAACTTTGCTTAAGGTTGAAGTCTCTCAAAAAACACCTCGGCACTCAGCAGTGACATCATGTTGTCGGGCGTTGGAGAAGTCAGCAAGCCGCAAGGGATTGGTGCATTATATTCACTGTATCAAGCGATGGCGCGGTTGAGTAGGAGGGATCGGGCATTGCACGCGAGTGATGTCTCGCCTCACGTCACGCCAACATATCTGGCCAGTCAAATTCGATACGATTACTAGGGAGCATATGCAGTCGAGCTCGCAGTTTGCTGAGTACCGGCGGTGTTCTTATAGATCTACGGCTGACATTTCAAAGCATTGTGCGTGGCACTAACATCGGTGAGTACTATTGTGCTGTTAAAGTACCAGGAAAATGAGGACTGTCAATGAGCAATGTGACTGTCTTTTACTGTCTCGGCGATAAAGTACAAACATACGGAAATCTTTAAGAAAAAAATCTGCCGTTGCGATTATAATTATTTTCTAAGATGATTCGTGGCCTACAACACTTCTTATTACAGTAACAGCGGTAAATGTGGCTGGAAATGAACGTGTAGGCCTACTGTGGAATAAATGTCGTTTTTGTATCAGTTTATATTGGAGCCTTTAAAAAAAAAAATTATTTTCTTGACATGCATACATTATCATTGTAAACATGAAATGGCAGACTTCTGTAACGTCGTCACGTTTTGAATTAAAGCAATTTAAGATTAAAACATGAAAACGTTTATAACTTATGAACTACATGTTCATATTATCACCCGGAAGCCCTTACATTGCCGAACTTTGTTCTTGTGATAACTACTCGACTTTTACTTCTAGGGTAACCTGAAGCTGAATGTCAAGTGAATTTTAAAACAGTAATCTGTACATCCAAACATAAATTATATGCCTGTCGTCCGATGGCCTATAGGGCAGAAGAACTGAACATGAATTAAGCTCACACGAACATAAAACTTAACTCCGAATTAACGTATCTTTACGTCATTATGGTGTAATCAGAAATAAGCAATTTCTCAGGAAACTGTCGTCAATATTCCGATCGTATTTTGTGGTCTTGTATTGAGTAGCACGAGACTATTAAACGTAATCATTTTGTAAGTTATTGCAACCAAATAGGTAAGAAAATGTTAAGAAAGTAAATTATGATTCCTTGGGAAGAATAAAAACAAGATATGCATCTAACAGCCGGTGGAATAGTTATCTAGAAAGCAGTTAACAAATTTCAACCTCCTTAAAAAAACATGTGGGGCCGAGCTGTACGCGATATGTACGGGACAACAAAGACAGCCTGAAAGATTGTGTGTCTATACGGTACCTTTTGGTGCCGTGTGTCACGCAAAATGAGATCTGCTGATGGCGAAGATGCAGATTGTTTTCAAGCTGTCGAGCCAAATACTTCAACCCGATTCTTTTTTTTTTACGCTGACTTTTTCATGATTCACAAAATGAAAATGGTCAATTTGTTTAAAAAGATCGTATAATTACGAAGGCAGGGTGGAAGGGGAGGGCAGTGGCTTATTACCTTATTAAAATAGCGATGGCGTAGATGAGGTCCGCGCTCTAGGAAGCGAGAACCTAATCAACTAATAAACTAGGGTTAATTAACTTAAAGTAAATAAATATGATTACTTGAGGTTGCAAAGGACGTAGAAATAACCCCCATTTTAAACCACACCACGGCGACATTTAAGCGGGAAAGAGAACAATTTAGTCTTCAAATCTCTTTTTTTTCTTCCTCTTTTTCCCCCTTATGTTTGTCCGAAAGGTATCCAATCGATTGCAATTTACCACTCAGTCACCGAACGATTCTGCATCACCACGTTCTATCACCTTACGACTCACGTTCTATCACCATTGGTAGCACTACATCTGTGGATTGTATTTATTCAATCAAGCCTCGTCAACAAATCTGAGCGTTACGCCGGCACCTGCTCAGGCTATGTAACATGCCGTAACTAATGAACTAATGAAATCTTTCAGTTCAGGTTAGTTTTTATAGTGCTTGGAAAATTCCTTCTTGCGTAAACTTCGGCACATTGTGTGTAAGACTAATACGGTGACATGAATCGAAGGTCTCCACACCCTCTTCCCCGATTCTCCATAATGTCTTGTAGCAGTGGAAACTGCCACGCTCCGCGGCCGGAGGATAGGGGGAAACGGAAGAGGAAACTTGATGTACCCTTTTGTTTTTGATTTTTAGTGTGCGCGTGTTTTGTTTTGTTATTTTTGTTTTGGGCTTCGTTTCGTTTAAAAGCACAACAGTCATGACAGTGTTGTTAGTGTATCGCTAATAAGAAAAAGAAAAAGGACAAATGTTCGCACCACCCCTCACTCCTTACGGGGGATGGTACGTATTGGTATAAATAAGTCGCCAATACACCGTACACGAAAAAATTTAACACTTCTTTGGGGAAAAAAAGTGTTTGGAGGCGGGCGTACGTATCAACATGACACGATAGAACTGACCGTCACAGGTATATAACAGATCAAGCACAGAGTTGGTATTCATTGTGCGTGATATTATATAGAAATACCCATTTAATGTTAGTAGGCCCTATATATACGTGCTTTTTTTTCTTCAAAATTTCGAATTTCTTTTCCAAACGAAATTTAAAGGAATATAATGCCCTGTAACAAAAAAGGGCTTGTTTGTTTTTGCAAGCCTTTGTACAGTTTTAAAAATTGGTTTTAAATGGCGCGCTCTAGTTCAGAAATTGCGCACACTATTCAGAACGAATTAGGAGCGTCCCGCTCTAAAATTCAAAAGTTGAAATTATTAAATGATTACTTGTCATGGGCCGATTTTTTCGTGCGATGTCTCATTGAAAAGTTCATAACTAGTGTAATGCTAGAAAATTATCAGTATAATTTGAAAATCTATTTGTTCAAGGTGCCGCAACCAAAAAACACGTATAGGCCTACACCAACTTTAAAAGAACGGAGAAAACTTGTAAGGTATTTATATACTGTAGCCATTTCTTTGGCAAGGATGCAAATATCGAATATTTCACATTCGAACTCATCTGCAATTCATGAGCAGAGAGCAATAAATGTGTCTACTGTGCCGCGGCTTATCAAAAGAAATTCACCAAAAGCCGTAAAATACGCCAATTGTGGCAAAGAACATTGTCTGCATCAATCCTAGCTATTCTTGGCTTCCTTCGGCTCCTGTATTGTACAGTATGCCCCTGACTAAAATCAGCGCCCATGCCAGCGGATAGCGACGTACCTAGGTAACGAGTTACTGCTCAGTGTGCTCAGCACTATCATGTAAAAATAATGGTAATAGATGTGGCGAACTCGCTGCCGAGAAGCAGATAATCAAAACCAACGCGTGTGCATTTTTGTATCAATGGATTTGTACAAAAGATAGCAGAGCGGAGGTCGGGCTGATCAGAATATTTAACATTTGGTAATTTTGAACATTTGATCATTACCTGAAACTGCTTTACATCCTTAATTCGATGTTCTTGTCTTGTTTTTTTCTGTATGTTATTTTTATTATTATTGTTATTATTATCTTTTATTTTACCAGGAATACCCATTCACATTAACTTGTGGTCTTCCATGGGGTCCTAGGAAATATATAATTAAAATTATATAAAACATAAATAGAAGTTCTGAGATACTATAAAATAAAATATACATCAAACAAAATAATGAAACAATAAAACACAAGCATAGAAATGATAAAGCAATAGTATACATAGTTAATAAATAAAACCAAATCAAAAGTTCAGAAAATCTAGAAAAATAAAATAAAGGTTACGAAGTTGAATAGTTAAAATGACACTTATATGAATAAATTATACAGATCAAAGTGGGTGGGTGTATACAAGTAAAAATTAAAACAGCGAAAAATTAAATAACTAAGAACCAGAAGCTAAAAGATTCGTTATAAGAAGTGATTTAAAATGAGATAAGGATGTCGCCAGGCGAATTTCAGTACTCAAGGTGTTCCATATACTGGTACAATTGATAACTGGACTATGTTTGTAGCACTCCGTTTTGTATGTGAGTCGGGCATACTATCATATCATAAATCGACTCGACAATACTTACCTTTGGCTAATATTTGTGTACCAACTTTAATTTAACAATAAAATAAAAAGTTGTATATCATTATTATAACAGCTGGTCATTTTAGGTTTTTTTTCTTTGTTATGTTTTGTCCGTGCATGCTCTGCGTTCTACATCAGGGCAAGCCTTGATACAGTATCGAGTTGAGGAACAGCTGCAGACAATATGGCTCCCATCAAATTAATAATGAACACGCACACGCAATCTGAAACATAAATTAGTAAACGACGTAGCATTTCTCTTATATAGGATCAGGAAAGCCTTTGATAAGCATTTGAGGAATGTGAAATGTGTTTTATTACCGCGCCCGTCGGTAATCAGAAGGTAAGAAAAACAGGTTGAAACCCCCCTTGCAAATAATTTTTTTCCAAATAACATCGTATGGATGGTTGTTGAGCGCCCTCTTCGAGACTGTTATTTTATGCAGGTAAATAATGCCATGAATTATGATTTGCTGTCAAGCTCTCCGATTTATCAGTTTTTCCAATTCTTTTTCCTTTTCAAATTTGCGGCTTTGGGGGATTTTTTTAAAGGGAAATAAAGTCCGAATATCATTTGGTTGGTTGAATTCATTTTTTGTTTTTTTGTTTAGTATATATTTTTTTCTCAAATTTTTAGGTAAGTAAAAGCCAAAACCTCATATCGTACACCCCAGTTGCTTATGTCATTTGGGGGAAAATCGCCCCATTGACCAAATCTCATTTTTCCTGCATTGCGCGATGATCAGGCCATCCATTATGCAGGCTCGCTGCATGCAGAGGCTGTTATTGAAGCTGTATTTACAACGAAATCCAAAATCTACACATTATACCATTCCTTAAAAAAAAAAGAACAACAAAACACTGGCCGCGCGCAGTTAGGGAATTAGTAAAATGTCTTTTAATTTTTATTCTATGGGTATTAAGGTAGACTAACATGTACAGAACCACCGAGAATTACAAATGGTTACTCTAAAAACGAAAGTTCAAAATTTAATATCCTCGCCAGGGCAGTGTGATTTTACTTTTTAGTATTTGTCAGCCAAATGCCTCCTGCGGGTCTGCGGGAGTCAAAATAACGCTGGACTATCATACACACATAGGTATAGAGTACATCATTTGCAGCTATCCAAAAAGTAACTGACCAGATTATTGCTAAAGATTATGGCACTAAACTCCCTGTGAAATTATTCCTTCCGGCACGCTTTCATTTTGAAGAAAACAATTTTAAAAAGGCCATTTCCAACGATGAGTCAATTGAGGATTTTTTTTTGACATTTCCGTTGGTAGTATCAACTGTTTCCACCTCTGATGGTTGTGAGCAAGGGCCTGGGTTGCGGCAAAGCTTTCCCTGGTCCATTCAGCAATGTTGTCTGTCCACTTTTTCCTCTGTCTGCCCCGTCTCCTCTTTCCCTGCACTGTTCCTTGGAGGATGGCCTACTTCTTTTATTTTTGACGTCTGCAACCCTCTGAAAACGGGCTTTAACATGTTGTTGCTTTGCGCACAAAAAGTTCTGCTCTGCGAGTAGACTGGTGCCTACATTATCAATGCTGATAGTAGGACGCTAACAGTCTAGCCTACGAGACTGATTAATATTGGTGTCAATCCGCTAATAATTCGAATTTTGTAAAGTAATTATTTCATAAGCAAACGTGGGTCCTTTTTTTCGTTCGATTTCTCGTTCAAAAGTGATAATCCTTGTATTGCTAGAAAATATCACTTCGGGTTTAAACGTGAACTACAGCGGACAAACTCGGAACATTTAAACACCTACCGTTGCAGTGTCTAATCGAACGGGAGTTGCAATATCTATACCAAGAGCTGATGTACATTCAACACCTGTTGTTTGGTGTTACACCGTGGCCGGCCCAGCTGAAGTCACTCATGCTTCCTGGTCACATCATTACACAATTACAAAGTTACATGCTAAACGAGTGCGAATGTTTATTTTGAATGGAAATGGAAATGGTTATTTGACAGAATAAGAGCTTGTCAATTGTAGGCTAAGTGTATATATGGCACCTGCCACCACTGGCCAAATTTTGCAGGAAGACATTACTACGTGATCACATTGATGTAGGCCTGTCCCGTGTCGCGGAAGGTCGAGCAGAGAGAAAGACAAGGACAAATTAAATTTCGGATTTATACAAAGACTTGAGAAAAAAACCACCAAAAAAAAAACAGACAGAGGTAATACCTTAACTAAATACAACTATTTCAGACAACGTCAGCTAAGTGACACTGTCTCAATCTGCAAATATTTGTTTTGATGTCATTTCAGGATTGCTCATTCCACGCTTGCCTGTAACAAAGCATGCATATGAAGGGTCGACATCCAGCTGCTAGTAAAACGCCGCCAGACATTAAGCCTAAGTGGTTCGAAGACGCCAAAAACACACACAAGCATCAGTCTAAGTACCTTGGAAAAATCATAAATATGAAGGAATCACTTGCCCGAGAGGAGCAACAGCGGCAGCAGCAGACGGGAGGGTTCATCAGCAAATTAAAACATGGTGGCAGCGGTGGGATGAGCGAGTCAGGCACAGCCACTGGTGCCTCGTTTTCGTACAACCAATTATCATCGACTAATCCGGGATTTCCAAACAGAGGAGCTAAGACAAAAACCCGCGAGATGGCTAAAGGTCGTTCTCCACAAGAGATGTACCCACTCGACGTCGTGCATGGAAAAGCGATGTTCGACAAGGGAAGCAATCCGACGCAGCGCGACAAGCAAGCCAGATGGTGGAGGTCAGGAAGCCTCGAGGAAAGGCACCTGATCAAGAGAAGCTCCAAGGATATGCCCAAGATTCTGCCACCGATGGCCACCATACCGTCAGTAGACAGACGGTCTGGATACTGCGAGAAGCTGAAGAATTACTCCGCGTCCTGCACAGGATCCAAAGTCACGAGAGAAGAGCCAGAGAGGGATAAGATGATTGACTTGAAGATGCCAGTCAAGAAATCAGCCAAGGCATTGAGTCACGTAAAAGCGGCTAACAAAACCACGGGGAAACTTTGCAAGTCGCGACCTTCGGATAGGCCACTGAGGAGATCACAATCTCTGGACTTTCGTTGTGAGCTGGCGCCTGTTCATCCACCAGCTACTATGGATACCGACGTGTCAAGTGAGATACGCCAACACGGTCGACAAAGAAGCAACACTGCTGACTACGCTTGTCATGCCAGCACTCATATGCCGACCAAACAAAACTCACTAAGCGAGTTGATGGATAAGATGGATGTGTTAGAGGGTGCAGTCGGAGGTACAACTGACGCAATGGAGTTCTCAGATGAGAGCTGCATGGCCGCAGGAACAAATGATGAGCCGATGTCGGATGACATGTCCAATTGTGTGCCCCTCCCTGACACCGATGGAGACGAGCAGCACATCACCAAGCAGTCTCGTGAAGAGAACATGAGGTCTTTGTTGGAAGTTTCAAACCACAGCCTCGGCCTCCTAGAACTACCGTCTTTGGATCATCAGGGTCTCCAGCGTAGGCACACCTTACCCGTAATCAACTTACGACCTCCGACACCCAGACTTGCAGACCGCGATGAGAAGACAGTAGACAACCAGATCGGGCGGGTTCTCCGGAAGGTCGTGTGCCAGTCAGTGCTGCGCAAGCGGGAACTCAGCAGGCTGTGTGAGGATATCGAGGAGTTCAATGAGATCAATACAGTATTAGCTGACCATCTAGAAAGGTAAATAAGGCACCAAGGGACTTGCGAATAGAAGGTACAGATGTTAAAACAGTTATGTGATACTTTGCAACAACGTTAAGTACAGGATGCAAAAAGTGAGAAATATCAAGAGTTAAATAGGCCTACTGTTAGGTAAAAAAAACGCTATAGGCGTAAGTTCTCGTTCACAAAATTTGAATATTTAATTGCTATCACAAAGTGAGTGCAACTTTACTGCCGTTCGAGTGGTACCTAGTTGAAATTCCTATAAATGTATTTATTACCTCTCATCGTAAACACGGTCGTTGTGTGTTGTCAACTGTCATCCGTAAGAAATGTGTTTCTATATAATAATCATTGATGACATTACCCTCGTCAACGCTTGTCAAACCGTCATTCCAGTAGGTCTGAATGATGCTATATAACCAACCCTCTGGCTTGAAAGCGTGCTTGGTGCGCATCAAGACTCATCATAGTCAGGACAGTGAATTCAATTTGAAAAAAAAAAACACCCGAAGACAGCTTAAGGACATTACTACTTCAATGCATATGTATCCAGTGAAGTCAATGACCGTTTACCAAGTGAGAATAAGCTTACTACGTACATGAATGTACCTTTTCACCATATTGATGAATGTTAGCTATCATTTTGAATACATGCATTTTCAGTGCATCCAAACAGAGGGATTGTGGATATCCAAGTGTTTTAATGTCAAAACTGTATAATAGGATGTCTTTATTTATAGGTTAAATTCACTAAGGCCAAAAAAAAAGTCTCCGGTTTTTGGTATATATGCGCGCGCGTCGCCGTAGCCATGCGCGTCAGCAAAATGAAAAAGTTTTTTTTTCAATGAAAGATGATGTCTCAAAACCGCCAAACTCACTGGTTGGACTGGAATCCTGCTGCTGCACAATTTTACCGTGTTTTTAGATTGGGTTATGGTCGAGAATAAGCTTTATGTGGCCTCTATGGACTCCCATATATTTGCACTAAGTTTAGTCGGGCACATTTGCAGTCATCAGCCGACATTTGAAGCAAAAAAATCAGGTAAAAAAAAAAAAGCCGCGTCGCCGCACCACTTTTTGGGCAAGCTCCATACCAGAAACAGGAGACATTTTTTTTGGCCTAAGGTAGCAAAAACTGTATTGCTTTTCCCTTAGCGTGGTGTTACATGAGTTCTTTAGTTCGAGCACCTACATATTACAGTCTGTTGTGAGCACATCTTTAGCGCAAAACAGCTCTGGGTCTGCTGCTATTCAGCATGCGTTCGTTTAGCTCATCCGGGTCGTCACGGGTCAGCCCCGTGCCGTTCGATTACGTCTGACGTCATTCTCGTGGCTCACCCGGGTCGGCCACCACAGACCCTGCTCGCTCGTGAGTAGAGCAGTCACTGGTGCAAATACGTCACACACTCAGCGTTGATCATCCCCAGAAGTGACGGACAAATATGGCGGCCAGACAGCGGAAATGTCACGTGGACCCAAAGTCAACTTTATTTGAAGTGTAAAGGTAATTAATTATATTGAAGTTCATTGCGTCTGTAGGCCTAAAGGCTATATTCCAGCCCAACTATTTTGAGTTATGCAATTGACTGAAAAGCAGAAAATCTCAAGCGAAGACCCAGCACTAAACGGGCGTTTTGTTAGTGGCTACGGCCACGGCTACGGACATCACGTGATGATCGTGATGGCCCGCGGTTTAGCATTCGATTAGCCCGACTGTCGTGGCTAACCCATCTGCCTTTACCCGAGTCGATCTGTGTGAGCTACTCGAACGCACCCTTTGTGATACAAACCATCATGCCTCAGTCGAAAATCCCTTGTCACCGTCTCCGTCCACATTGCTCGTATTGAAGAATTTATCTATGTGCTTCAAATATAGTTTGTTTATTGGATAACTAGTCGACCTGTAAAGATTGTCACAAAGAGCAACATAAGACTTAATGTAAAATAACAAATTAAAAACAAAACAAAATCAAATTTACTTATTTTTTGGAAATATTTATTGTACATGTAATATTAAATTTGACATGTCCACTGCTCTTGTATTATACACTTGTAATCTACTGACTAATATGAGTGCTATAGTGGTGAACTTTGTTATTTAAGGATGTCTATGTATTGTGGTTATGTATATGTTAGGACGTGAAGGCACGTACAATTTTATTATAGCCACTTACATAAATTGTATTTCCTATCAAGCACAGACGTTAAAGTGCATGTAGTAATTCATCTAATATAGTGTGACTTGATGGACTGGTGTACATCAGATCAATCAGGATACTCGTAATATAACTTTATTTTATGAGGGAAAAGTACACATAGTGGTAAATGTATTTTGTTACTTTAAATAGGTGCATTATAGTGCAGCCTTTCCATTCAAAAACGTTCACCATGTGTATGCCTTAATATATCATAATATTGTGGCTTGATAATATCTTTGTTGTTTGCAGCCAATGGGTGACTTTGGAACGTTTGGTGACAGCAATCATACCGGTCCTTTTCAATTTTACGTCATGTTTAAAGTTGGTATATACGTGCTTTTCCAAATTTCGGTTTTCTTTTCCGAACAAAATTTAAAGGAATGTAATGTCATGTAAACAAATACATTTGCTTGTTTGTTTTTGCAGGCCTTTATACAGTTTTGAAAAGTGGTTTTAAATGGCCTCTCCAGTTCAGAAATTTGCGCACACTATATTCAGAACGAATTAGGCGCGTGCCGCTCTTAATTCGAAAGTTGAAATCGAGTAATTGATTACTTGTCGCAGGCCGATTTTTTTTCGTGCAATGTCTCATTGGAAAACTCATAACTAAAGTAATAGAAAATTATCAATTCAAATTAAAATCTATTTTTCAAGGTGCACCCAAAAGCACGTACACACCAACTTTAAATGTGCGCAAGTTCAAAATAAATAGAAAGGAAAGCTGGTGTGTTTGCTGCCACCAAGCGTCTCAAAAGTCTCCCATTCAAACTTCGAATATTGTTTGCACGTGAGTATGAATATACAAACTACTCTAACATATGGAGGAGTCCAACCTTTGTGGAGTGTAACCTCAATTACTTTGCGCACACCTCCCCCCACCACCCCAACCGAATTTATTTTCCTATCTTGAATTTTGATGAGTGCACGTGTAGTAGTAGGAATACGTATTTCTACCCCATATTTTAATCCTCAATAAATTTATGTTGTAAATGCTTAAATTCATTGGCTACAGAACATTTCACGTCTGAAATCAGTTTCCCATTTATAAAACAAATCAAATACCAAGACCAGATGCTCGGCTTGCTCGAAGAACAAAAGCGTCGCGCTTAAGATAATCAATTTGTGAGGTCATCACAAATCAACACAATTTTTGGCAAAACTTTTCAACACAAATTCTGGGATTCTATATGCATGTGAATCGTAACTGGTGCAGAACCTCCCCTGCATTTGCGCCTGATCACTCCGATCCTGCATATAGTCCGAGTATCACCCGTTGTCCAACGGACTTATACCCTGCATCATGTCTGTATATAGTGTTTATTTCTCTTTTTCGTTAATTATCTACACGCACGAGAACAAAATCGACTTGACTTTCTAGTACACAACATAATTAAAGAAACGTAAGAAACAAATGATGAGACCTTGGCCATTTTTTTTTGGGGGGGGGGGTGTGATATACATCGTTTATCACTTTCATAGTAGAAAATGAAATTTGTATCTTTTCCACTCTTTCTACAAGAATTGCGCAGTACGACTTGTAAAATATCTGACTCCCATGACATTTCTTCATGTGAGAGCATAATGGTTGCAGGGGAAATTTTAATGGGAATTTTCCCCATCCGAGTCTCGCTGTTAGACCAGTGGGGCAGAAAAGCGAAGATTCACGGGATCAGAGAGTTTCCGACCTTGTCAATTTTATTCTGGAGGGAAATACGCATGCATTATAATTGGTGCATAAAAGCTCCTGACAGGATTTCTAATTGTTCCGCCTAAATGCAGATGACTCTGGCAAAGCACTGACCAATTACACACTGCCTGTACGAAGTCGGATGTCCCGTATTGAGAGTTACAACCTTGACGCTGTCTTCATGACTCGGTTTTGACTAGGTGAATGCGGATTGGTGTGCTGTCAGGCCGTGATTTATTGATGTTGTAGCAATTTGGGACGGAATCCAAACAACTGGCCTTGACATTTACGGCTCAAACCATCCATTAACGGCATGACAAATGGGGCAAAAGCAGGCAGCATTTTCAATTAAGGGAAGAGAGAACACAATAGAATAGCATCCAAAGAACTGGGCAGTTCCAGATTAAGTATTCAGGATTTTCATGCTGTATTCTCCCCATCCCCTCTGAACATGCCCGACTGCCTCGCTCACTGCGCTAAATAACATTCCTCGTGACCACAATTTGCCGGTGCCGCTACTACTCGATGTTTTAAGAGAAAGCATTTAACGAAAACAAATTAAAATACACTTACATGTTTTGTTCTGTATATTCCAGTGTGCTTTATTGCAATTAAACTCATTCCATTTGACCACAGCATTTAATTTCTATACATTTCTGTCTTTTCCGTTTACGTTTACCACCTTTCATAAGGATGAAAAAGCTGATTTATATTTTTTAAAATATGGTTGAATGCGATATTATTTAAAGCATATTTTGGAACAAACAGATTCCTAATGTTAGTTTGAACTTAAATTCATAAATACCTAAGACAGTTTACCCATTCCCATTGGTCGAGAGCCCGTCACGTGGCCAGTCTTAAACGGATGATAAAGACATGGGCCGTTTTCCAAACCCCGGCTTCGGCTCCATCTCTGGCTCCATTCACGCTGGTTGGCACTAGGATGAACCGGATACAAAGCCGAAACCGGGGTTTGGAAAACGGCTCTGGCTGGCTGGTCTACTTTCCCCGTGTCACATTAAATTTGGACTCCTATGAAATCCATTGCCTTTTACCTTTTTCTTGGTGAACGTTCACAATCCTCACGTATGCATGTGAGTCGGTATTCATAGTCCTAAATTCACAATGCACTCACCACAGCTGCATCTGCGCGTCATCGCGCAGAAGACGCGACGCGTGCGCCAATCTCCATAAAAGGAGTTATTTACGTCTTACTCGTGAGCTGGACAGTACATTATAGCTAGAGGGGTGTTTAAAAAAACATGAAGTAAAAGTGTTGAACAAAATCGTTGTAAATTTTTATTTTTGGACTTGTTTGGACTTTTGGACCGAAAAGTTTTTTTTTTTTTTTACCGAAAAGGAATGGGTAATTATCAGCATCCAGACTCCAACCAGTCTTAAACATAATGTTTAACACCTCCCAAGCACACATTTATTCCCTTAAAAAAACACTACAACTGTTGACTTCATGAAATTTACTTTGTCAGTTACATGTACACCATGAGGTATGCTATGTCTCCAAATGCATGAAGGTAAAGACTCAAGTATCATTAAGATTTGAAACTTTGCATGGTGGTGGTATTAGTGCAGGTTTTCCTTAACACCATGTAGAAATCCCTTTTTGGGAAGTTGTGTGGTTCTGAACAGCACCACACATCCTCAAAACATCATCATCTTAAGATCTTTAACCTGTAATGCATTTATGAATGAACTCAGTGCATGAGTACCCCCTCAATAGTTACAAAGCGGGAGATATGCAGATTCTTTGCTGAAGTGTCCCAGAAACCTACATGTCTACAATGACACTGTTGGTTTTCCCCTCATTCAAATGAAAATTGGTCATGTGTACATACACCTCACAAGTGCTATCTATGTAACAATGCACAAAATCTATGGTTTGCATGTGTTTCAATTGACGTTTCCTTGTGTTTTAAAGGGCCCATGAAATTATGTTTTTTAATGGAGCATATTTGTAGTAAATATCCATTCCTCTGAAATGTGTGAAAACTATGAGACATCCCCTTTTGGTAAAAAGTTTTGTAAAGTGCACTTTTTTAAACATTTAAGATGGTTCATGCTTTTCCTGGCAACTGAGGGCGCTGTTGCTGTGATGTCACTTTAGGAACACGCTCTTCAGATTCGGGTTTTTCTCTTGAAATTGTAAACCCAAACTTCTACTTATTGAAAATATCTGTGCATATTTGTAATAGGGAAATTTTCATTAGCATAAAAACAAAAATGCACCAAAATGCCCTTAAAATTGCAATATGGAGATTACCAATGAAACTAAATGGAACACAAAGGTACATTTAAGGATTGCATTGAAAAGATAATTCCATTTCATGGGCCCTTTAAAACTGTTGATGTTCAGACACCTTACAGCAAGCTTGCAAGCTTGCAACTTGTTCATGTCATCTCTGAGCATCTTGTTCCTCTTGGAGCTTGTTCTTAAGATGCTCATTGATGGTGGAGAAAGGGTTAGACTTGAAGGCAGAATGCTTCAGGACTTGCTTGAATCTTGTCGATTCCTCTAAGCTGTAAAACAAGGAACAGAAAAAAAGTCCAACAGATGCTGGTCTGATGACAAACCACAGTGATCATCTAGAGGAACATACCAAGAATGATGAAGTGGAGTAAACTGAGATGACTTGTATTGAAGTGTTCCAGCACTATTAAGACAGTACAGCAGAAGTATAGAAGAGTTCAAATTAATACAATCACTTATATAGTATGTCAGAGACCAGCTTATTCAGTATACCTACATATATAGCAATTGCACTTTGATGCTAAAAAGATTTGGGAATAGAATAATGTAATGTTCAACGTTAATTAACCGATTGTCACATGTAGAGAGGTGAAAAGTATTAACAACACAAGCATCAATAACTTATAAAATGTGAACAAACGAGACCCACAAATTATTACCTGGGATCTCTTAAAGAAGACAACAGTGAGGTTTCTGTGCACTGGTAAATGTATTGTATGGAGAAAGTACAGTGTTTGATGACCTGTGCAGTTAGTGGTTAATTTCATTTTCATCCGAGGTATATTTGTCTGTTCATTGTAAGGACAAAGTTCCTCAGTTTAGAAACATGATGTAAAATGCCCTAAAGTATCCTCCTTTTGGGCCATAAATACACATAGCAAATTAGTAGGTGTTGTCTACCGAATATTTTACTCTTTTGGTCTAATAAAATCTCAAACAGTGAACCAAACAACCAGCTGCTGTTTGCGGACATAAATACCAACCTTTCTTGCCATTATACCTCATGCAATATCCAACCGAGCAGCCCACATACAAATCAAGATTGGAATTTATGAAAAGAGAAGAACTTGTAAGCCTTTATATTTATCATATCAGCCACTAAAAAAAATTACAAGGATTAAATTTGTCTTTTAATAACCCTTGTCGTTATGTTAGTGACTGTTAGGTTGTTTTCTTTACGCACCGGTAGTGCAAATAAAGGAAAGCAGTGCGGGGCACTTACAGAAGCTGTTGTCTGTCTTTGACTTTCATGGTGCCTTTGTGTTCTTTCTTCTCCTGCGCCTTTCTGTGTGGACAGACATTACCAAACAAGACCTTGACAAAACAAAAAACTACAGCCCAACATTTAATTTCCTCTTTGATCAAAAATTCTTATTTTGACTGGTAGGCAGGCAGTGCACAAATAAAAGATCTTCTGTATCAAAGGAAATATATGAATGTAAACCTAGCAAAATCATTTTGGTTTAAGGCAGAAAAGCTGATGCTGTCAAAAACGTTTTGGTGAATAAAATTACAAAATTGAAAACGTATTGATGTAAACAGCTCTGTCTTGTTCAATTAATTCTTTGAGTATATGGCATTTTCACAGCAGCCTTGAATTTGTTTTTCAAAATATTTTCTTGTTTTCAAAAAGTAAATTAACTTCCTGTATGCGCGTCAGCAAAATGAAAAAGGTTTTTTTTCAATAAAAGATGATGTCTCAAAACCGCCAAACTCACTGGTTTGACTGGAATCCTGCTGCTGCACAATTCTAACGTGTTTTTAGATTGGGTTATGATCGAGAATAAGCTTTACGTGGCCTCTCTGGACTCCCATATATTTGCACTAAGTTTTGTCAGGCACCATTTGCAGTCATCAGCCGACATTTGAAGCAAAAAAAAACAGGTAAAAAAAAAAAAAAAGCCGCGTCGCCACACCACTTTTTGGGCAAGCTCCATACCAGAAACCGGAGACTTTTTTTTTTTGGCCTCATGAGTTCATAAACACTTTCTTTCTATAACTTAAAAGAATCCCTGTAAATTCAAAACTTCAAAATGTATGCCCTATAAGAAACTACACTTTGAAAATTGTGGTTGCACACACAATCATTCATCTCTATATAAAGTCCATTCACATTGTTACATATATATCTCCTAAGCAGCACTCAAAATCCTATGTCAAATGGAAAGGCAACTTGACTTGCAATATGGGTTGCATGGCCTGAGGTTGCAAGAATCACTCCTGCAATTTCTTTCTTTTACCCACTGTTATGTTTCCTTTTGAGCTTCCTTTAATTAAATTGTTGATATTTCAGGTTATTTGATACAATACTTTTGGGGAAAACAAAGAACCCACACACCTTCCATATTCCAAACTATTTCATTGATTGCTAGTCACAGTAAAACAACTAGTAGTTCATGCGTAGCATACCAGGATACATTCAAGGTGTGCTATGTGACATGGTGACATGAGAATGTGCTGCTGTTTGAGACAAACGCAAACCTGGAGAAAACTGATGTAGATTTCAAGTTCTGTCTAATTGACAGTGGGCTGCACAGAATAGTTCACAGATTGATTTGTACATAATACCAATAATTTAATATGAAGAACACAATGGCAAACCCCACTGGTAATAATAATTATGGGTATTTATAAAGCGCACATATCCACCAGTATTGGTGCTCAAGGCGCTTCATCATTATGACCCTGCTCATTGGGTCAATGAAACATTGCAAATACCACCTCAGCTCCCTGGGGAGTAAACAGCTGGATGCTGCCACTTTGGCGCAAAGCAGTTTAAATCAACCACAATAACCACAAAATAAATCTTGTGACTACTACCTTTTTGGACCCATCCCTTTATTTTCCTCTTACTTTGATTCTTGAGTCTTCCTGTGACTGAGTGCAATGATCTCAGAGAGCTCTGGCAAGGCCTGGTTCAGGGGATTCAAGTCACCAATGATCGGCCTCTCCGATCGCTTCTTGGCATTCTTCTTATTCCTCTTAGCCACTTGAATTGTTTCCATTTCTTGAGGATAAAAATGGGGAAAAACAATACTTCATTAAGACTCTTGAGAAGACAAACATGAGAAATTAATGGATAATTTATCAGTTTTATAAAACCCAAACCTGTCAAATACACACTATGGACTATGGTCAAGATAATCTAAAATTATGTGATATATGTGTAAAACTCAATGTTCTCTCAAGTTGGCCTAGTGAGGGCAGTATTCAAGTAAGTGGGCCTTCCTTAGTCACAGATGAAAGTGCATGATCCACTATGTTCAATGCACATCACAGGCTCTCAAGAATTTCTTTAAATTTACAATTAAAAAGTGATTCCACGTACACTGTAACTCCTTTTAGTGTAACACTTTTGTAACCTTTTGATGCACAGGAGAAAAGTCGCTAGATGTAGCTAATCATTTCCTTTCCCCAGTATATGAATAAAAAGGGGATAAGTCAAATGATGCTCCCTCCCCCCATCTTTTTGCATTAGCAGCGGCCAACTTGCCAGTTGACCCTAAAAATTTGGTTCTCAAAATGTCATTGGTGCTCCCCATTAAATTCTGATGCACCTCTGACCTCAAATGTCTCAAGTCATTTGAAGTCCCCCTACCCAAAGATTATTGTCATCAAGTTTGGTTGAGAGTGAAGTCTGACTTTTTATACAACACAGACACACAGAAGGAATACACTATCGCAAGATCCCCTTTCTTGTATGAAAAGCCAGGGGGATAAATATGCGCATGATCGATTTTCCTTGAAATCAGTTGAGTTTGTTTTTGACATGCCTTTATCTAAACATGAATAATTTCAAAACCCTTTGAAAATCAAACCAATACTTACTAGGGATAAACTAAGATTCCAAGCTTTAAAATAATCTAAAACTAATGGCGGTACGTGTTTCCACAGCGACGTCTCCAGCCTCGCAAAACAATGTTGTGGGTATTTTGGGACGCGCTGTAGTTGAGGTGTTAAACATCCTGAAACTAATTCCTTACTTTCCAACCACTTGTCATGTCTTAACTTCATCTTCTCTTTCTTGGTGATGTGCCCCCGTCCACCTTTGATGCTCTTCTTGGAGATGAAGCTTCTCCTATCATCCTCCTCATTATATGCTGAGGAATGCTGGGATTGACTCGGGTGTGTCGGTGGCGTGTCTTGACTGAAGAGCCCCTGGGTGGGGAACTCAGCACCAGGGGGTATCAGGGATGCCTAATTCATGACAAACATGTACCAAATTGTAATGCGCCTATCAATTGTTCCCCCCCCCCCAATTTTGCCCAATCTTAACAAACATTGCACGACATAATTATGTTAAATGAAATGTATAGCGGTTAAACGGGAAACAATTTATATAAAGAGGAAAGAAAATGTTCTATGCTTCTGTACTCGTATAACTACGATAATTTGAATCAAATTAAACCTGTTATTATTGCTTTTTTCTGCCCACTATGGGAAGTTTCGTAATAACGGAGGACTGGGAACTAGTCTGGGAATTCCTTTGTTTAGGCTAGACAAGTTACAAGTCCCTGTATGTATCATATGCATGCCACGAAAAAAACCCGATGTCCAGAAGCTGCCAAAATTGCTCTTTTGACTAGATAGAATCCAGCTCTGCGATGTAATGGTGGGGTGTGAACAATAAATTGGTGGCAATTTCAATGGGAAATAGCATTAGCACTATGGGATGTCGCAGTATTCATTCTCATTCTTCACATTCTTCATTCTTACGTCCCCCCCCCCCCCCCCCCCCCCCCCCCCCCCCCCCGCTTTTATTATCCCAAAAATCAGAATTCTTTCCACTAGTATTATTATGTCTCTTATTTTTTTCTGGTCCCCCCCCCCCCATATCAATATGCCTATACTTATCATATCCACTCTACTTTTCAGCGCCTTGCGTTGCAACAGTATAATTATTGAGAATCAGTGAACGAGGATGCAGCTAGACTTGCCAAGCGCAGCCGGTGCTCGGCATCGACAAGACCGTTATCTTGTCGCGCATTCTTAAGAATGTGCGCTCAATCTGGAAGAGTTATTTTTTGCGAAGATTGCGCAAGGATCCAGTTGCACATTCTTAAGAATGTGCATGCACATTTTTAAGAATGCGTGATTTTCAAGAATGGGCACAACATAACTATATGCTGGCTTAGGAACGAAAAAAAATACGAGACTGGTTAACACTACAGTTAGCAATACCGAGGCCACACTGGCTACTCCTAGAACTATGAGGCTCCGCGTGAGCAGAGCTGGCATGACTGGAGCTAGTTAACTGTAGTGTTAACCAGTTAACAATACAGAGGCCGCACTAGTGGAGTTATTACCGTAAGCCTAGTTCCACTAGTGCGGCCTCTGTATTGCTGCGGTAGAACTAGAATAGAAAACATTAGAAGGCACGGAACTAATTCTGGAAGTAGCTAGCTGCGCTAGCGCAGCAATACCAGGGCTGTTGTGCCCATTCTTGAAAATCACGCAATCTTTAGAATGTGCGCGCATTCTTAAGAATGAGCGCCCATTCTTAAGAACGAGCACGCATTCTTAAGAATGAGCGCTCATTCTTAAGATTGGGTGGGAATATCACGTGCACAATTTATGAATTTTGCCCAATCTTAACAAACATTGCACGACATAATTATGTTAAATGAAATGTATAGCGGTTAAAAGGGAAACAATTTATATAAAGAGGAAAGAAAATGTTCTATGCTTCTGTACTCGTATAACTACGATAATTTGAATCAAATTAAACCTGTTATTATTGCTTTATTCTGCCCACTATGGGAAGTTTTGTAATAACGGAGGACTGGGAACTAGTCTGGGAAGTGCTTTGTTTAGGCTAGACAAGTTACAAGTCCCTGTATGCATGGAGGAATGCATGCCACGAAAAAAAACGATGTCCAGAAGCTGCCAAAATTGCTCTTTTGACTAGATAGAATCCAGCTCTGCGACGTAATGGTGGGGTGTGAACAATAAATTGGTGGCAATTTAAATGGGAAATAGCATTAGCAGTGCACTATGGGATGTCGCAGAATTCATTCTCATTCTTCACATTCTTCATTCTTACGTCCCCCCCCCCCCCCCCCCCCGCTTTTATTATCCCAAAAATCAGAATTCTTTCCACTATTATTATGTCTCTTATTTTTTTCCCCGGTCCCCCCCCCCCCATATCAATACGCCTATACTTATCATATCCACTCTACTTTCAGCGCCTTGCGTTGCAACAGTATAATTATTGAGAATCAGTGAACGAGGATGCAGCTGGACTTGCCAAGCGCAGCCGGTGCTCGGCATCGACAAGACCGTTATCTTGTCGCGCATTCTTAAGAATGTGCGCTCAATCTGGAAGAGTTATTTTTTGCGAAGATTGGGCAAGGATCCAGTTGCACATTCTTAAGAATGTGCATGCACATTCTTAAGAATGCGTGATTTTCAAGAATGGGCACAACATAACTATATGCCGGCTTAGGAACGAAAAAAAATATGAGACTGGTTAACACTACAGTCAGACAGTTAGTAATACCGAGGCCACACTGGAGCTAGTTAACTGTAGTGTTAACCAGTTAACAATACAGAGGCCGCACTAGTGGAGTTATTACCGTAAGCCTAGTTCCACTAGTGCGGCCTCTGTATTGCTGCGCTAGAATTAGAATAGAAAACATTAGAAGGCACGGAACTAATTCTGGAAGTAGCTACGCGCGCAGCAATACCGGGGCCACACTAGCATGACTAGTGTCGGGGCTACCGTAAGCCTAGCCATTTACCTTTAAGTGTGACAAATCTGGACACGAGTCATCCTCTTTCTTCTCCCTTTTAAAATGTGCCGGGGTGTGTAGCTTTTGCCTCTTGGTTTTAATTTTGCCCATCTTTTTGGACAACGAAATTTTACCCAGAACGGACTTGAGTCGCTGAACACATGGCCAAATGGCTGAAATCATACAGGCCAATGACTGTTCTATGTTTAGAAGGCGGATTTACAAATTTCATTCCCAGAGTTTACTTCGTTTCAGACTCTGATAGCATGGAGCTATGCATACAACAGCCGTGGGATGATCCGTTAATGTCAAAGGTCAAGTCGTGCATCAGTCGGAAACAAAAATAATTAATGGTTGCCTTTATTGTAAATGTGATGTTGTGTGCTGAAAAATTGTTCTAAAATGAAGAGGAAACCAGCAAATAGATCACAAAAAGCATCAAGAAGTGCAGATAAAAGAAAAGGAACGCACTCCAATGATGAAAACGATCAACAACATGACCAGTTTATTGCAAAACCAAATTTTAGGAAAGGAGGTGCGTATTCCACCATGCCGGAGCAACCCGGAAGTACGCCGACTGATTGGAGGGTCGGCGTCGTCATGGCAATCTGTTTGCCAATTTCCATCCTCATTTTCTGGAAGATCACCTTGCCATTGATGTGGTGGATATTCACGTTGATTGTTGGCTCAGATTTCGCCAAGAAGTTGAGCTTCTTTAAAGAAGGTAATTATTAGACTAGTGCTTGATTCTATTTCTAGCCCCAGATCATCCCACTTGGCATTTTCATCATGAGGAAATTAGAATAGAGAGCTTGCAAGTAATAGTTGGAGAAGATGTTTAGAAACTTTGTACTGTCATTGTCAATGGCACTGCAATATTACAATATAATTATATCCATACTAGTGTGCATGTTGGGCGGTTTCGGTCAATGTGAGCCATCGGTCGATCATGAGTCATGACGCTATCGGTCGATCCTTCTGCCACCAGTCAAACTATATTTCTTTGTAATTCACAACTCTAATTTAAAAAGGTGAGTAAAGACCGGGATATCCTGCAGAATTGACCCATCGCGCAACGCAATTGACCGATCGTGCAGATCAACCGATCGCACCCAACATCATACATGGACGCTCTGTTGTCTGAGCAACTGCAAGCTATAGATGTAGTTTGCATTGGCTATCAAAATAAAAGAAATTGTGCTCCAATTGGCTGAAATTCGCACTGCACATCTTTCTCGGTCAGTCCTATTTTGTTGTATTGGTTGTTGAATTTCTCCTTTCATGTTAAGATCTCGTCAACATAGTGACATCAGAGTGTCCCATTTGGATATCAGCCCAAGAACGAGCATTTCTGAATGACCGGTCACATGACAACATCCTGAGAGTCAGTGATATATCCAGGGAGGACTTTGAAAAGATTGTCAGACGAGGGGAACCAGTGATTGTCACCGATGCTCTGAGAGGTCAGAATAACGAGATGGCCTGGTTATTACAAGTCAAGCTATTTTTAGAAACGCTACCACGACTACCAGTCAATGAATAAGACTATTCCACTTAAATAATAATCTCCAATTAAAAAAAACAAGCATCTGACTGCGGGATGACACATATCAACTGTGGAAGACTGTTAGGCCAAGTAGAAAATAAAACCAGTTTCTTGTCCTCGTTCGCTTCCTTTTTTTTCTATTTTGCAAATAAAAATTGTCAATATGTTTTTGAAACTATTTAACTATTTTTATTCGGTGTTACACACCAGTAGATCCAAGCAGTATAAAGTAATGATTAAACCAGATAGCATGAATAATATTTTAATGAATAACATCTTTTTCATTATAGGTTGAATTTTGTGTGGAATATCATATCGGAAAGCTAATAATTAATCTTATTGTAGAAAGAAAAATATAATGCTAAAAACGTAGCAGTTCAATTTAAAAATTTATTTTTTGGGGTGCCAAACCCCACACGCATGGATAGCTAACTTATTGTGCCACTTTTGTTTCCAAGACTGGGAAGCGTTTGGATTGTATGACTGTGGATACTTCATGAGGAAATTTCCAGAAGCTGAGTACTTTGATTGGCAGGTATGTGAAATTGTATTGATTGTTTATAAAAATATGCTGGGGAAAAGGAATATTTTCAATTAAATTTCTGTAGTAATTGGAATTTGGAAGCATGCAGTTGGACTCAAAATATTCTGCCCATTTATTATAGACTTTTGTTGGCTTGTGATCTTGGGGGCAGCTCTAGATTTTGGCTTCAACTTCAAGTCCAGCCAGTGGGAGTTCAGTGCATGTGTCCTTGGGCAAGACACTTTATCAGTATTGGGTACCTGTGAGGAAACAAATGCATAGTGAGCAATGCATAGTGGGGCTGATAATTATGAGCACCATGGAAGCAGACTGCATATTTTTTGGGTCTGCCGTACTTTGAGAATCATTCTTCTAGGATTTAAATGTCAGGACCTTGAACTTTTGAACTTTTTGCACCCCTTAAAACAATGGCTTCTTTGTATGTCAAGGGTCAAGAGAGGATCAGTCTCGGCAACATCACCAAGAGACAAGGCTTCACAGGATTGCAGTGTGCTAGCGGCTACATGGAGACCAAGTGGAAGTCCAACCAAAAATATATCAAGGTAGTAACAGTCCATAAAAGATTGATCCTTTAAACCCCACTCTGTAATATTTGAACCAATCACAACTGTTACTGTGGAGCCACATGTCTGTTTGAACCAATCACAACTGTTACTGTGGAGCCACATGTCTGACATTAAGTCTGACATGGATGATGTTCTGCATGATGATAGTGTTAGGAGGACAAATCCTGTATGGTCAATTGTCTCAAGGACGATTGATTTTCTCTTCTTTTTTTTTAAATGCTGCTTCTGGTCTTGTTTTTCTTCAGTCCCTTATCTGATTTTGTTGTTCCCTTTATATCCAGGAGTGGTTAAGGAAAATGCCCCCACCGTATTTCCTGATGGAAGATATGTACACCAGCCATCCCTTTGGCAAAGATGAGGAACCCTCTGTCACTGGTTTCCTTGGTGTACCGGGGACCGGTGTATCGCCACATCTTGATGAGATTTGTGACACCATAATGACAGTCCAGGTACAATAGAGAGCCAAGAGGTCAAGGTATCAGACTAGTATACTTGTTGAAATATCCGTGTTCCTCCATGCACTTCAAGCACTGTACCATGATTGCTACCCATTGTGGTAGGGCCAGGTTTATCTTGTAAATTTTCATGAACTTAATGTATGGTGTATTGATAGGAGAAGCTCCCCTTAGTAAAAAGTAAATCATTTTAGGTTGAAGTCTTTGTTTTGTAGTGGGTCTTCGTCTTTAGGTTTTTAGTTTTGGTTTCTGGTTTTTAGGCTTCAGTCTTTTTATCTTGGTCTTTGATTTTAGTTTTAAGAATTGGTTTTTGGTTTTGAGTGTTTTGATCTTTAGTATTTTTGGTTTAGTCTTGTTTCAGCTCTTGTAAATAAATTTATTTTTGTCCTTTTTTTTTCGAAATCCAGAATTTGTGTCTGTGTCTCTATTAATTCAATCTCTTCCCACTTTTTCTTTCAAGATCCTGAGTTTAGTTTAGTTGTATTAGTTTTAATGCGAGTTCCCCAAGTGTGTCGTTTTTCCAGGTTGCATTTGCAGACAGTGCATAGTATAATTCACATCTTTTAAGTTTGCATGAAAGAATGTATTGTGCGTATGAAATCCATTTAGAACTGATTTTGCCTTTGAAGGGTTTTGCCTCTCCGTATAACATCAGACAAATGCATTAAGGACATTTCTCAATACACTATTATATATTTGTTTACAGCTTTCAGGAGTCAAAAACTGGAGTGTCTCTTGGCCAGTAAAAGATGGTAGCGGAGTCAGGTGGAGTAAGCCCATAGTGTTCACTTTGTATCCAGGTAAACTCCTCCACATTTTCTCTTCCATAAAATCTCAATAGAGTTTCAACATTATTGAACAGTTGTTACTCGGCAGCATGCCCAACTGATTAAAAAGAAATTGAATGGTGAAACTTTGATGTGTTTATCCTGTGTATTTGAAGGAGAAGCAATGTTCTGGTATGTTGCCATGCGTCACCACACCGAAGTCATTGAGGACTGCTCACTGAGTTTCAGCTTTCTGCTCAAGTCACCCGCCCCCACTGACTACTTGCAGAGACTGGTGCAAGACCTGTCCTCAGTACCAAGAGCTGAACGCGATGCATTGTTCCAGGAAACAGAAGCAGCCAAAGTGGATTATATTGATTCCTGTGGAATCATCACAGACACAGGGAGGACATTTATAACATGAGGACTGGAGATATAAGATGGCACTTTTGTCCGGAGTTTGCAAACATTTCATTTTTAGATTGTTAAATAGCCTTATTCAGAGCTCTGAGTCACTGGAAATCTACACAATGTCTTAAATGTATGCTGAACATTGGCAGTTATTTTTTGCCTTGCCTTGCAGTGAATAATGCCAACATCGGACTGGCACAACATAATGTATACCAAGCAAGTAACAATTCACTGAGGGCTGACAACATTTTAATCTGAGGTCTGACTGCACATTGTATTTGAAGCAAAATTTACACTTAAAGACACGTTTGTGACTGGAATCAAGACCAGCACTCCAACAACTTTGTTAGGTTGATTTAAGAGGACCAAGATTTTATACCCGGAAATTCCTTCGTGCCATAATTACATGAAAACTGCCCATTTTATAAAGGTACAGTCCTGTGTAATTATAGGCCTACATTCTACTGTCTCTCCAACTGTTTTTTTTATGTCGGAAATGCATTTTACAGACAAAAATGGCACATTTCAGTGTTCAGACGAAAGTGCTTCTGTAAGGATCTATTTATGGTGGTGTTTCTTTAAACCCCTAACCCTGCTGAATCCAACAGGATCCAACTATATCATAAACCCGTCGGAGCCTGTTGGATTGAGCAGTAAACCCCTTGTTCTAATGTACATGCACATATTCAGAGTCGGTTTCTGTTGGGTACTGACAAATAATGCAAAGTTGGACTCTGTTGGATCCAGCAGACAACTTAAAAAAATTAGGCACAGTTGGATTCTGTTGGATTGAGCAGGAAGTAACCAGTGGACTTTGTTGGATTTAGCAGGGTAGTCCTGAGGAACCCAAAGGAAATTGGTTTTTTTTTTCACTTTATTTTTTTTTTAATCTTTCAAAGTTTCTGAACTGATTTTATTAATGGCAGGTGGATAGATAATGAGATTATCAATCATTTCGTCAAAGTTTCTTGCATTTTGATATATATTTTTACATTTTATAACTTTAAATAAGAAGAAAGAGAAAATGTTATTGAATATGATAAACGGGGAGACGAGAGATGGGGAGGAATATCCCCACACAGTTTTTGTAATGAACACATTAAAAAAAAGGAGCATGAAAGTGCTCGGTTAAAACGTATTAAAGGAAAACCTTACACCCAGGCTACTCATGCTACACTTGAATTGGAATTTCATTCAAAGTTATCTGCCGCTCTCCAGTTTCCTCTTCTTTTCAACTAAATTTCCAACGTCCGGAGACCCCCCCCCACCTCTCCCGGCCGACAGTTTTCAGATTTCTGTCATTTTGGAAGTTAATCCTTGGACATTGTTTACATTTCAAATTAGGTTTGTCCCTTCATTGTTTACATTTGAAAAGGCGATGTAGGCCGGCCTGTGAGAAATAGGACCATTTGCTTTTTATGCATTTTGTTGTTTCCAATAATTGCGCCACTCAAAAAATACAAAGAAGACTATTCAAACCCAACCTGTTGAAGGTTCAGCGCAGTGGATATTACACTTCGAGAAAACAGTGAAAAAGCATGCACAACCTTTCGATCACAAAAAAAAAACCGATTACGTCAACACTCTTCATCACCTACATTTCTTGATTCCTTCTAAATTGCAGCAAGCTATACTGACTTATTTTACAGGGAAGGTTACTTTTGGGATCATATTTTAATGATCCTAATGACTTTAAGGATATTGTCGTAGGCCCGTGTGCAACGGTGGATCATGGGGGGGGGGGCAACGGGGATCATGCCCCCCCCCCCAAAAAAAACCGATCCCACTTGTTTTGTTTTAAGAGACGCATGGGCGTCGCAAGGGGGGGGGGGCTTGCCAGAAAAGCCAAAAAAAAAAAAAAAGGAGGAAGAAAAAAAAAGAATAAACGAAAAGAAAAAGAGGCGCGAAGTCATAGCGGTGTAAAATTAATGGGTTGGGGGGGGGGGAATGTCGCTGCCCCCCTCTAAAACTGATAAATCTAGAAAATGTTGAGAAATACAGGATTTTGGGGGGCAAAAATATGTTTTGCCCCCTCTAGAAAAAAATCCTGGCGACGCCCATGAAGAGACGTCGCAAAAAGGGCAGCCACTGCGTACACCACCCACAAAACTCAACAACTGAAGAAATATAATAGTGCCTCCCCTCTTGCTCTGTATATTAAATTCGTTTTGGACGAATTCGTTTTCGTTTTATTAAAATGTTTTGGACCCACGTTTTGGGGAACAAAACATTTTTGCCCCATTGTTCTGGATCCGGCCTTGCCTGTGCGCTCACTGAACCTGCACGAGTATCCATAACTCGAAACTAGGCCCTATACCTTTTAAAGTTGTGCCTTCCGAACTTTCTTCGAAATAATCAACTTCTTATCTTTATTAGTGGCGATCCCAAGGGGGATTGGGAAGAGAGATGGGGGACATTGCCCCCCCCCCCCCAATAATTTTTGGGCGGGGAGCCAACTAACGACGATGCACCCCTCCCCCCAATATTTTTTACATGTGTACGGATTTTTACCAAATATACATCTTACATTGTATCTTTGCAAAATAACAACTCAAAGACATTTGTGGTCTACCACCCTCTTTTCGGGTAATTACCTCCGCCGAGGAGGTAGTCTTTTCATCGTTTGCTTGGTTTGTCTGTTAAAAATATAACTCAAAAAGTTATGGCGGGATTTGCATGAACATTTTTTGTAGGGGTGGTCCGTGGTACAAGTAGAAATCCATTAGATTTTGGAAGTGATCCGGATCTGGGTCTGGATCTAGGATTTTTCAAAGGATTCTGCACCATTTCTTTTGGGTGTACTGGCAAGCATGCTAGTCAACAGGTGGCGCCATCCAACACTCGCGGTCATCGCGCCTTGGTTGTTTCCTATCCGGGTATTTTCACGCGCCACCTATGGTTGCAGACCAGTAAATAAACTGTCATAGACCCCAATGATAAATGCCCCCACTTCAAAAATTCAGGAAAAAGACACAACTCTCCAAGTTATTCCAGACACACATCAAATTAAAGCTAATTTCATCATCTTTCTTTTTCTTTTTTCAATTTTCGGGGGGTTAACTGATGACTTTTAGGAGAAATTTCCATCCGAATCTGATCACCCCTTAAAATGGTCCTGAAGCCCATCGCCATTTTGAAAAACGACGCCTACACTCCATTGCAAAATATAGCGCTTTTAGGGCTCCAATTTCATCCAAATTGCACAGAACTACAAGCTCACAGTTGTGCGCACGGCTTCCACCCATATTTTTTTTTACAAACCCTAGCTCAAGCACAGCCCTAAATATGCTCAAATTGCGAAGAATTTGAGGGCATGCATATCGTGATTTGGCCGGCGTAGGCACAATGTGGTGGGAAATTGTTTAGCCATGGCACAGGTTTGCGATCTCGGAGTGCTTTCTAGTAACTAATTTTCTTACTTGCCTAGAAGGTCCCATGGTGCCGTTAGAAAAGCATTCGTAAAAAAGTATAACCACCCACCCCCCTTCCTCCCACCCCCCCCCCAAAAAAAAAGAAATATGAAACTAAGAGAGTATAGAATTTGCTTATGTTCGGGGTTTTTTTTCTTAAAACGTGTTATCCGATATGTTATCATTTTTGAAACTGTTGATCACATTTGGAAAGTTCTTTTGGAATTCTTGCAAATTCATTGTGCAAGTATTTCAAAATAACTTTCCACATTTCAAAACTGAACCACTATCACGTCTCTTCATGCTGAAGCCACATTATTTTAATCATAACAGCTTAGCCTACATAAAACCGATGATTAAAATGATTTGTTTTCCGGATCCAGATGTTTTGTCAAAATCTGAGTTCTTGGTATCTAATCTCCTGTATCCACATGCTTTCCAATACGAATTTGCAATAGGCCTATGGATCACCGGGAAAATGGTTTCAGTGCTATAAAGGTAAGAAAATCCATTAAGTTTAGAGAGGTGTAATGTTAACATTAAATGACAATTGTCAACTTTTGGTTATAATTGGCCTCCGTCAATATATAGTGAACGTTGGGCCTATTCCCATCTCAATTTTAAATTTACGTTGGGAGTCGAAATTATGGAAGCGTAATGCTGCCACATACGAAAAACGTCCCAAGGATCGTTATAACGACTGCTGGTTTCTTCTTGAATGCAGGATCTGCACTGATGAAGAACACCAGAACAGCCTGAAAAATAGGTGCTTCAAAATTGACTGATCGATGCTTCAATTTAAGATACTGCCCACCCAGACGTTTACCTATGTGATCTTGTATATTTGTGGTTTTTTTTTTCATTCGGATTAATCAGAACCGAATCAGAACTGATTCATTCACAATGCCATTTTAACCTAATCCCGTGTCGATGATTTCAGGGCAGTACTTTTTATTACCTTATAAATCTGCATCAATCTTGTTAAATCTTTATGGAAATAATCTGCTATTCTGAGGTTCTTTATTTTTCATCCCGCCATGTTGATCAGTAGGGGCCTATGACTTAACAGGAATTTACCCCAAAACCCGTTCAAGCATGTTCAGCGAAATACCGCGACTTCTGGTAATAGCTGTAGTTCTTAGTGGGCCTATTGGTCGGGAGCTTGGACTCTGCTTCATTGTCTGCAATCGGTACTTCGGGCTCAGGACCCTCGGTGGTGTCGACCTCAGGATTGTTGACCACAGAGACGTTATCAACCCTCTGCACACCGAACATCTTCTTGAGCCACGTGGGGGCATATCTCTCCCACCATGGCGGGCGCTCAGTCGGTGGAACATTGGGGATGTCATGATCACCGGCCGTCAAGTTCTTGCAGAGCTCTGGTACGTCGAAGACGGACATGTTCTTGATGCCTGGCTGCAGGTCGAAAAAGCGGGTGGTGTAGGCAATAGACACGGTGTCATTGGTAAACGTGAAGATGTCGAACACCGGCCAGCAACCTTTTTCAGTGAAACCACCGATCCACGACTCCCCTGATGACAAATCAGAAATAATACCTTGCATGAATATCTGGTTTTACAATTAGGCTCTAAAGTAAAATCGTCGTATGAACCAGCAGCAATGAGTGTTCACTCTTCCGACGACCAAAACTATGCATTGCATTTCATGTTGTCCTTCCTTGTAAACTGTATAGTGGTGATTACATGCATTTTTACGTTTTAGCTTTTCACCGAATGACATTAAAAATGTAAATAAGTCCAAGACTCGCCTAAAAAATAAAACCAAAGAGAGCGCCTTTCAGAAAAGTTTGAAGGCCTATAGAGCAAGAGTTGATCAAAACTATTTATTTCACCGACACCCAAATTCTCATCAAGAATTCCTGCATTAATCTGCAGGAAGTTTAAAACAAATCACAACATCAGCTCATGCAGAATTAGGTTTTGAAAGACCACTACTTGTCATTTACATTTTTGCAAGTGAATTTGCATCGAGTACAGAAATAATAATTTTCACTTTCGTCATGCAGGCTCCTTGAAAACCAAACCCGAAATGGATGGACATGCAAGGTGTAAAGAACACGAGACGATTACAGTTTGCTACGAAGTTAATTTTTGCAACTCTTCTTGGAGATTGCCGTTTCTCGTATGATATGACACGGCCTAATTAGTTTGATTGCAACTTACTATGTCTCGCAGGCTGACGATCCGACCATTCACTGACATCCAAGTTGCCCTCTGGTCCTCCTATCAGGTACTGGTCCTCAAACAGGGCAGAGGGCGGGATGCTGAAGTTTCTCCATGGTTCAGTGGGAATCTTGCTGCAACGGTTGTAGGTGAGGTCGATCTTGTACGTGATTTGCTCTTCGAAGAGTATCAGAAACTTGAACAGCCTGTCGAGAAAATACAATGATAGAATGGTTCGCAGGTATACTGTGAGGGGTTTGTATGTCGGTGACGTTATTCCCTCAACAAGATGAGATGGACGTATAGTATAGTTATCTCCGCCAGTCCGCAAAATAACTTGAAAATGTTTAGTTTATTTAAAAACTCGAGTCTTGACTGCATACTGTAGAAAGGGTAAGACCAATCTGGGCACGCTATCAGTTTTATCACGAAGGCCCGCTACACTGGCCAAGTATTTCGTTATGGCTTTTAATCAGATAGTCCTATATCCGTCACGCGGGATTATCTTCGTGTAAAGCGTGCACGATGGTTTCTTCATTGAAGGGGGCCTTGCGAGTGTACAGTGATCACGTAACCAGATTATATATAGGCCGTTGGATTTCAACCCCATGAACGTGAGGGTCCTACCCCATTGAAATAGCCATCAACTAAATTACCAACAGTACAAGAAAATACCTCCCCTCCACAAGAACACTATAAACCACACACACACATGTGTGCTTTACTATACTAATGAGGAACTGATCCTTTCCTTCTTTTGTTCCCTTTGGTTTGTACTTGAGCTTTTTCTCGACAGCTCCCATAAGATTTGTACACGAAATTCTCCCGAGGACTAGTGCCCAGGTCCTCGGGCCCATTGAAATCGCGCACATACACCCCATTGTCCCAAGTCCTCAGTCTGAATGGATAACCAGCCCATCCACACACTGGTTTGTTTCCGGTGCATATTGAGGACGACCAAGTGATCGGATGTCATTTTTTTTTAAAGTGAACTTTTGTTCCAACTGCTCTGATTTGATTCGAGGACCTATTGTCCTCGGTATCATTGTATGCCATTGTTGTGTTTCTTGTCGCTGTAAACTATAAACTTGCGCGAACACAAAACAACATGGAACTGGGAGGAAAGCAGCATTTACATCTCTTAGAGTAAAGAATAGCGAATATACAAATTTGGGATTATCTTATTCTGCGATACTAAAACATCTGTTAGCTTGACTCCCAAATTTGGCCAATCCAAACCGTACAAAGCAAGCGTACAAAAAGTGAAAGCTTGCGGAACATCTAGGTCGGCAACAGGCGCGTAGGCAGGTTTGGTTGCCCGTTGCGAAAAATAGAATTGTCGTCCTTTTTAACCTATATTGCAACGTCCCAATTTTGCTTCTAGCAACGTCCCGAGTTTGCTTTTAAAGTCTCCATCCTGTTGCAATCTGCCACTGCCCCCCCCCCCCCCCCCCCCCCGGCTACGCCACTGGTCGGCAAGCAGCTAGGTCAATATGCAAACAAAATTTGCAAGCCAAGCAATTAAAGTACATTGTACAGGTATGAAGTTGTAGCCCAATACCAGTTTTGAAAGCATGCATGCATTGCATAATTCTTTTTGAGAAACAGTCATCGCATAACACATCATGAAATCAGCTCGTAGAACATATATAGTAGAGCAAGTTATTACCTCCGCCAAGTAGGTTACGTTTCATCGGTTTGGTTTTGATTTGGTTAGTTTGTTGGTTGGTGGGTTTGTCTGATAACACGACAGCTCAAAAAGTTACGTACGGATCATTGCACCGATTAAACTATGTTTTTAGGAGTGGTCAACTCCTTGGTTCAAGTACAAATCGATTAGACTTTGGAAGTGATCCGGATCTTGGTCTGGATACAGGATTTTATGAAGGATTCTTCACCATTTATGATGCGAATATTTCTGACAATATGGCGGGGAATTGTGAAGCCTTGGCAGACGTTTGCGCTCTCTGAGTGCTTTCTAGTTTTATAAGTAAATGAAGGCCGTTTTCCAAATTTTCAGCTTCTTTCCTATCCTAATGAGATCCAGTTCACTGACATGATGTTAATGGTATGAACTGCCTTACCTCCTTCCAGGTCTCATGGATTTCTGCTCTTCCTCAATCCATTTGCGCTTTTTGAATCCGTCAAAGCTGATAGTGTAGCGGTTGTTAGTGGCTGCATTGTGGTTCCATTCGCTGAAACGACCCTCCCACTGCATTGGTGTTTTGCACGGGGTAGATGGAGGTGGAGGCCCTCTCAGTAATGCCCTCACGACGCTTGGTGATGCGCCTGGGGATGGGACAGTGTAAGCACTTTGCGAGTAACTCAGGACCAGGAGTATTAAAATCAAAGCCCCCTTCATAATGAATGCGAAACGAAACGACTGCAGCCTGTAGCTTGATATAACCTACACTGACTGAAGGCTCAGCAACAATGCTACACGACAGAAGTGATATCAACTTTTAATATGCAATGTTTGTCTAGCCTGGACCGATCGCACTGAGACACCATGCACCATCAGGTAACACAACTGTAAACCTAGAACAAAGCTATCACAAATCAGGGTTTTGCAACACTTCGAGGTTATCGTGAACAATAGATGTGGCGGACACTAAGACCCAGGGACCATGAAAATAATTTCACAGTAAATAAACACCGGACAATGGAGGTTAAACTAACAGACAAAATGTCAGTCATCCCACAGGTTCAAGGATTAGGTGGTGTGACAATTTGTTGTGACTTATGATAGCCGCACAGAACAATCGACGGAAAAGATGACGTTTGGATCTGGAACTCAACAGGGCCATTGCCAGCCTGGGCCCAATTTCTTAGCGCTGCTTAACAGCCGACTTTGTGCTTACCGAGCCTCCATCTATTTCATAGAGACCGTGAGCAGAAAGCACAGCAAAAGCACGCCTGACCCAGAGGAAAAAGTTGCTTTGGCAAATAGAAATCTCCATGCGCGCGCAACCGTTAGCACGTCCAGTGGAAGGGGAGGAACGGGAGGTCGTTTTTACCATAGAGTGGACCTTTTTCATGTCTAGTAAACAGTTGATTACGCATGTAAATACACATTTTGAGTAAAACTCAATCGCGAAGAAAAAGTGGACATGCGGCCGATTTGGGCAAAATGATGTAAGCCTACAATAAACAAGGAAATTTTGTGATCTTTAAAGGCGTGCACGATACTTTTTTTTGTTCCAGTTCTTCAATTGGAACAAAACAAGAAGTGGAGTTTTTTTTTCAGAGCAGGCACTCAATGTGAGGAGGTATGTTTATAATATATACGGCCTTATGGGGTACCGGGAACAAAGGGCAACAATAGGGACAGTGGTACCCTACAAGTCGGTCTTTAGAAATCTCAGTACCCCATAGGTAAAACGCTGTGGAGTTTGAGATTTCAACAAGAACAAAGGAGAATAAAAGAAGGGAAGTCAAGTGGACAATAGTGGTACCCAATAATTACATAAAAACACGGTTGTGTGAGCGTGTTATGGTTAGCCTATATCCGTCCCTGCTACCCATCTCAAATGATCAGTTTCGGGAGCATTTGTTTTTCTTGACAAATTGTTTTCAGAGCCGCATGCATAATTCTCATTATAGGAGGCCCTCAACATCCAAACTTGCACAAACTTGATGACACCGCAATAACACACAACACGAATTACAAGCAGTTTTTAAATGTGAAGTCATATGTGAGGATAGGAGTCTATTTTCATAACCTGGAATCCCTTAACACAGAGTAACATTTGCCACACTGATCTTAAAGAACACTTCCGACCCATGAAACGTGATAGCTTCCAGCTGATTTCTCACGGACCTCATGCGTATAGCGGCCATCTTAGAGGGCATGTTTTGTTGTATTATTTCAGAAACCATGAACACACAAGCGGTTTACTCATGCATATTCAAGCAAAACAAAGACATTGCCTCCATAAGATGGCTGCTACGCATAAGGTATATTATTGTCACTAGTGCTAAAAATGCATATGCGGCGCTTGGGTTGCAGACCAGTAAATAGACTGCCATAGGCCTCATTTATAATTGCGCGCACTTCCCAAAATTATTAAAGATACATGTACTCACAACTCTCCAAGGTGTTTGAAACACACATCAAATTAAAGCTTATTTCATCATCTTTCACTGTCCGTTCAATTTTTTTTTGAGGGGGGGGGGGGGGGTTAACCCATGACTTTTGGCAAAAAAATCCATCTAAGGCAAAAAAAAAAAGTCTCCGGTTTCTGGTATGGAGCTTGCCCAAAAAGTGGTGCGGCGACGCGGCTTTTTTTTTTTTACTTGATTTTTTTTGCTTGAAATGTCGGCTGATGACTGCAAATGGTGCCCGACTAAACTTAGTGCAAATATATGGGAGTCCAGAGAGGCCACATAAAGCTTATTCTCGACCATAACCCAATCTAAAAACACGTTAAAATTGTGCAGCAGCAGGATTCCAGTCAAACCAGTGAGTTTGGCGGTTTTGAGACATCATCTTTCATTGAAAAAAAAAACCTTTTTCATTTTGCCGACGCGCATGGCTACGGCGACGCGCGCGCATACCAGAAACCGGAGACTTTTTTTTGGCCTAAAGATATCACCCCTAAAAGCAGGCCTAAAGCCCATCGCCATTTTGAAAACGGACGTCTAAGCTCCATTGCAAAATAGAGCCATTGAATGGCCTAATTTCATCAAAATGTCACACTAATACGAGTTCGCAGTCCTCTGCACGACTTCCGCCCTTCTTATTATTTTTTTTTAAACAAATCCTCCAGTTCGTATATCACGGTCCTCAAAATGCTCTAATACCGGATAATTTAGGGCATGCAGATCGTGATTTGGCCGGCGTAGGCAATTTCGGGCCTATTTACTGATCTGCACCCCTAGTCTGACGTATCGCTCGCCCCCACCGCCCGATAAAAGTGCACTGGTGGCCGGTCACTTCTTTAAGCTCTCATTGGACGGATTATTTACCCCGTGATTTGAAGTCTAGAGTTCATTGGACAAATGTTGCATACATGACTGTGATCCGGAGTCAATTTCCGCGTGCGTATGACACCTGCGTACAGAATGGACGTAGGCCTACACTGTCGACTCGACCTTTATCATTCTGCCACCATTTCAGTAATGTTCCCTGTATCCAATAACAGTACTGAATATTTTTATGCGCAAAAAGGAACCAGACTATTTTCCCTTCCAGCCTCGCTTTGGTTACGTTGATTTAAATGGGAAAAATCATGATGGCCGCAACATGATAGTGATAGACCTTTCTTTTGTTTGTAAACATTGGCGCCATTTTATATGGGCTGCAGCAAGCGCATAAATTGAAGCCGTGGTTGGCAACATGTTTTTCCCAAACAAGTCCCCATAACGCCCTCAATACAAAGTAAAAAAGCATGGTTAGGAATTATGTTGCAGCTTTGTTGACAATTTTGTATTTCCAACAATCAAATAATATTTTGGTTATCTGTAATAACTCGTTTTCATTTTTGCAGTGTTGGACCTTCCATAGTTTTGCAACCCGTGGTTGGCAAAAAAAATGCAGGTTGCCAACCAAGTGTAGAAAGGTCTATATACCATTATCATGTTGCGGCCATCCTGATCTTTTTGACCAGTGTTCGTGTTAAGTTCATGGCACTTGCTGCTGCGTTTCCTTTCTTCACATGTTTCCGTGAAAATGATTAGCATGCAGCGCCCATGGCAACGTTGGAGGCAATGCATATTACCTGTGACTTCAACATTTTCTCCACAAGTATAAGACAATTTTTTTGTGTAACCCAGACACTGAGAGAGAAAAAAAGGTTTGGTAAACACTAAAAAGCACTAAATATTGGCAATCTCCGGACGAACGTTAGCATTAACCCACTAAGGACCGGGCAGGGGGACGATGTACCACCATTCCTACTTCCACATGTTTCGCCCCATTTTCCAAATCACAAGACAAACACAAGATGGCGCTTTACTATATTTTTACCCATTTTGAAAAAACCCCCCAATATTTCAATGGTACAAAGATTCCTTGATTCAATATTCATCCAATCAAACTAAATTTATCATTGACAGTCGTCACTAAAGGGCGCTATACCTATCTTTGGGGGCAAAATTACTCCTTTTTTGGCGACTTTGTCCCACAAACTAAATGCATGCTGGATTCCCAGCATGCATTGATTTTTTTTTATTTTTCAAATAGAGATAATACTTAATTGATAGGTTTTGGTGGAGAAACCATATTTTTGACTAACGAATATGTATATTTTACTTTTTACATAATAATAATGATTATCAATATTTTAAATGTGTTGCCATGGCAACCACGGACATCCCACGGATGGTCCCGGAACAAAATTTAGGAAAAAAATGACAAAATCTCACGACGATTGGATGATTTCCAGAGCTGTTACATTGTGCACCCCAGCTTGACCCGCCTTTTCCCCTCTCTGCCCTTCAGACGAACCTAGCACCAACAATGAAAGACGTAAACGAAGCGGTTTCCTTTTTCAAACACACAAACAAGATACTTTTATTTCGAACTTTTCCTCCGATAGAGTCAGTCGGGCTTTGTACACATATATACAAATTGACGAGGTAATTTCACGTGCAATTACGTGATTAATTTTCCTTTTAAAATGAATGAATATTATAGAAGAAACTGCCATCATTAATTAACGGTAATAATTAAAAAAGAAAACCGTGAACTCAATGTCGGAATGGAATAGCGGCATCTCATATTGCACACATACTTAACAATACACACCGAGCATATGAACCAAATTGACATGGTGGGTTGGACATTCTGCTATCTCAATTGCAACCCATCACCGGACTTGTTTGTCCAAGTCGTCTGTAGTGCAGATGTATTTAAACCACCAACAAAGTCAATATTGGAACACAGACGGCGAGTTTTAAACACAGTATGAGTAAAAACACAGGCAAGCCTGTAATTGCCCTAAGCCCATGGTCCAATATAGAATAGTACATTTTCCACCTTGCCCCGGGCTAAGGGTACTTGGCACTATTCCATTAATACTGATTACAAAATAAAGTTTTGTATAATTAACATAACTTTTTTTATGATAAGAATACACACCTATTTGTGTAACACCCAGACTGCATGCTAATGACCTGCATGATTTTTGTCAACAGTACTAATTCGACAAATGGTCAGGCTGCCTTTTTTGAATAGCAGTCAAATTTAATATGTACAAAGATGACGGTAATTGACGAGATTGCAATTAAAAGAATAAAAATATTCACAATAAAACGGGGGTGTTTCTATCAAGAAAGGAAACGAAAAGAGCATTAAATCGATGTGTGTATGAAGAAAAATGTACTATTTACATTGAGAAGAAATATTATGGTTTTGTCTCATTATGGTAAGAGATCAACCTGATTGTAATTTTTTTTGTTTTGTTACAAATTCAAAGTGTGTTCTTGTCGAACCCCATTTCCTAGAATTGCAAGGATGTGGGGTAAAATCACCCAGAGAGACCACAATTTAACTAATTAAGTACCTTTATACTAGGTTTGATTCCCAAATAATACAATAAAAATAATAATAAAATATAATATAACAAAATAAAATAAAATAAAATAAAAACAATCAATAAAAGAAGAAACGAAAAATTATCACTGCAAACATTTAAAATTAAAAAAAATACACAAGGTTTGGCAGATAAAATAAAAGACCAGCTTTAAACAAAAATGGACATCATCACTAAATTGATTCGAGTTGTTTAGAGCAACCTCCCTGGACATTGAAAGATAAAATAATCACTCAAAATAACATCTCTATAAAATATTGTAAAAGTGTATATGGGCTGAGAATAACTTTTGCTTTGAAATAAAAGTCAAGCATAACTTATTTGAAAAAAAGTCAGTGACTGGAATAACTCATGCGTGATTCCCTTAATGTAAAAAATCCTGGTTCTTGACATGTTAAAACTCCATCTCCAAGTTGCAATGACATAAATTAATACCTCAGAATACCATCTTAAAATTTGCCCTTTTATTTTATGCTTACCTACATGTATATATGTATATTCCTTTAAAATTCTGAATCAAACTATTAAAAGAAAGACTTTATACTTTGATAAATAACATTTATTTCTGAATCCTTTCCAATGCAATGACTATTAATGAATGAAATGTGAGTATTCCAAACTGAAAGACATATTCGTACAATGACAGAAATTTGATCTCAAGCTTTTTGTTTAGTTTAATGACCTATGGATAATGGAACGCATGGTTTTAGCTCAAGGGATTAGCCAAGATCAAATATGTTTGAGGTGATACATGCGGAAACCCCCCCCCCCCCCAATATTCCGCATGTTTTAGCAAAAGAGAATATTTTCTACAAGGTGCACTTTTGCTTTTAGATCCTATCGTCCTCAAATGTAATTCTAAAGACTCATCTTTTGCCAAGTGTTAATGTGAATCCTAGAATGTAGCCTTGCTCACAATATTGGTCACATCAGAAGGGAAAAGTGATAAACGTCAAATAATTTTATAAATTCTATTTTTTTTTGCAGACCAGAACAGTACATGTACATTCACAGAGCCACAAACTAAAAGTGATAATATATGATACAGGTATAAGCTAAACCACACAATACAAACAGATCCTACAAGCTAAATATATGCAATCAAACCTGAGATAGTAGAATTGCTTGCCTCGTGGGTGAAATTTCCAATGCATAAATTGTTCATTTTTAATACAGGGCGAGTCCCCCCCCCCCCCCAAAAAAAGAAAACCCAAATGTCAGGACCATTTTTTAAAAGAAGTTTTGCCTAATATGAAAGCCCACTCAATGAGCTTTCTTTCTAGTTCATTTCTCAATCACGTACTTTTCATGTTACGGAATTTTGAACACAAATACCGTTTTAACGTTCTGTTCACAGATCACAAAAAAGGTAAATGCTCTTTCAGAAAAATGAAAACAATTCACATACATCCCTATGAGAACTGTTTTCGTTTTGCTGAAAGAATTCTTGCCATTTTTGTGAACCCTGGACAGAACCCTAAAACAGTGTTTGTGTTTAAAATTCTGTAACTTGAAAAGTACATGATTGATTTGAATGTTTCTTGTACTAAAAGAAAGCGTATTAATTGGGCTTTCATATCCTAGGTTTTAAATTGCTACATGCAGAACTTCATAAAAAAAGTGATCATGCCATTTGGGTTTCCTTTTTTTTTTGCTCGCCCTGTATGATGCTACTTTATTGCAGAAATTACAGCAACAAAGACTTGCTGATCTAACCTTTGACCCTAATTCCTAGGTAGTAATCTTTTGCCTCACACCCTCCCAAGTTCCAAGGAATCAAATCATTGCCCCAATTTAAAGTAAAAGAGGCTGCAAAATAACCAAACCTCAAATTGGATTTAATAAAAAATTGAGGGTTACGGTATAAGATGGCATTTAAAGGGCCCATGCAATGTAATTTGTTTTAATGCAATCCTTCAAAACGCACCTTTATGTGTCCCATTTAACCTTATTTTCCATTTTCGTTTTGTCATTTTCAAGGGTATTTTTTACTGAACAGTGTCTTCTTAAAATGACATCACAGCAACAGCGCCCTCAGTTGTCCGGAAAAGAAGTGCAGAGTAGAAAGTTGCATAAACTGTGTTCCTCAACAAAACAAAAAAAATCATCTCATGGCCCCTTTAAGTGATTCAGTTATTCTTGTTGAAGTCTCAATGATCAGGAACATGATTCTCAAGGAGTGTTGTGTAAATATCACTCTAAAAAATAACAGATTTGGTTAACTAGTACACTGTACTGTATATACTATACATGTATAACCTAGGATCTTATCTCTCTGTATGCCACAGTATGTACATCTTAAAATGCTACTATACAATATAGACATGGACTCATATGCGAGTCTCAATGGAGGGAGTTACATATTCAAATACTCAGTCAAATTACAAAATCTCATTATATCGGGATACATCTTTGTCAAATACATGACTTTTACTTCTATTTATCAAAATATCATCTCGTAGGAAATAAATAGAAGATATTATTTAGGAACCTTGTTTTAGAGAAGGGCAAGGACTGAAAGCAGCAAGCTTTGCAGCAATACTTAAAGGTGGAGGAAGTCAATTACAAGCGAAGAAAATGCAGAGCAAATTCGGCCTAAGTTACATTGACACTAAGAGCCTATTCATAATTTCTCAGGTAACTTGTACAGCCATTAGAAGGACAAATGTATATTAAAAAGTGGGTAATAATTATTAAGTGACAGCTTATGTTTAAGAATTTAAATGGCAGTGATTAATGATGCCGTCACAGAGGAGAATTTTGTTTTTCAATCGGTAGTGGAGAGGTCATACTTAAAATGATGATCCTACCCCAGATCTGAGCCTATTAAAATCAAGACATCACAACCTACCAAACTTCCAAGACAGAGGTTCCCTAACTGACCATTTTGGAATGACCTTCACTGTCCATACTGGAATGACTTATGTTTAAAACATCTGTCAGATAACCTACACTGGACAGCAGAGTGACAATTGAACAATACTTTGGCCGACATCTGTGTCCACATTACTTGGGGGTACCTCCAACAAACTGGCACTCAATCTCATCAATCAATCAATCACAATGAAACAAGGTCAAAGCTTCCCCTGTTTCTGGCATTTCTTTTCTCCATCATTAAAAATGCTTTGTTTCCTAATGTAAGTCTCTCTTGAATCACGACTCAAATTCATAGGACTTGCAATATCTCTGACGGTTAAAAGTTCTAAAACAGAGAAACCCTTTTACTGGCACAAATATCCTTATCTACTTTCAAATAAAGCATCTGATAAGTTTTGCAAGATAGTGACAAAAAGTAACTGGTGCCAGCCTTGTTCAACAGAACTGAGCTACAACCGTCAGGAAAAAAGTCACAAAGTTTGTGTGACTTGAGTGCAACTGCGATGATATTCAGACGACCAGCATCAGTTGGTGCTAAAAATATTGTAGTCGCAGATGAAGAAAAACGTAAACTACTGCACTGCGCTGGAACGTGTTCACGACGGGACATGTTCCCCACAGGCAGGAATCAATCGCACTTGACCTGTGTGAAGTTACGACGTTGTGCGCGCATCCGGACGATCTAATTTTATTGTAAACCGTTATGTCGTGGTTGACATGAGCTTGGTTCCTGTTATTCTGTGGCCAGATGCCCCTTGTTCCATGATAATCACACAATTTCTCAGTTTTGTGACCCAAGCACGACTTTTGTGCTTGATGCCGACGGTTCCATTGCGGCGCAAGTAAATCGCAGATCTATCTAAAGGGCAGCTTTAGGCTGACAGAATCTCTTAACAATAATCAAGAATCAAGGTTGGTAAACCAGGGCACTCATTCACGGACGACCTTTGACCTGATGAAACATTACCAGGTTCCTTCGATATCAAGGGTCGCTCTACTGTGACCCTTGGCCCCCTTAGGAAAGTCCTCTCCATCACTGCAATCGGAAGAATCCGTGACCAAGCCGTGGTCCTCAGACTGAAGACAGTGAAGAAAAAAAAGATACAAAACACATGACATGAGAAAATTTAATCAGCAAACAAATATAGAGGAAAATTGGAATATTTCCAGTTCACAAGTGAAAGAATTCCAGAATGCGAACTGCACAGTATACACAGGTGCATTCCATTTGCTGCAGGACAATAATGTAAAAAAGGAAAATCCATTGCTATCATGAGTGTTATGCAGTTTGTCAAAGTGAAGAAACAAAAATATGCTCTTCAAAAAGCGATAAGTATGTGTTGTTTTTGAAAAATATTCGCCTCAGGTTATGCAAACAAGGTCCCTACCCACAAGCTAATTTTGACTCATAGGCAACTATACTGTGTTTATTCAGAGGTGAAAACAGTAAAAACATTGAGTCTAGTACTGTGGTGGTTGTGAGCATTAGAGGGCAGGGCTGTTTGGGGCGGTACAGTGGCTAATGGGTTACATACCGGGCTACTAAAACCAATGCAGAAACAAGCACAGTGTCAAAAACACCCTGCATAATATGATGATTATTACTCTAATCACATAAAAAAAAAGAAAACAATCAAATGATTACAGATTCGTTGATTTTACACAAGACAATTTCAACTCTCACCTCAAACATCATTTCCCTGGAGATCTGCTTCATGACCTTCTTGACCTCTCTCTCCTTATCTGACAGACCATCAGACACCACAGCCACCTCGTTAGCAATGCTCAATACCTCGCTGGTCTTGGTCCGCAGCCGACCGTCCGGCAGGGCAATATGCCGCGACAGTTCACTGGTGTTGCCATCATCCGAGAAATTGGGATCAGAGCTGCAAGCCAGGTAGGACTGCCGGCTACTCATCTGATTCCTGATAACAACAATCCAAACAAAATATAAATAAATAAAAATCCTAGTTTTGTTGTGGGAACAGCTTTTGGGTCAGTTTAGAACAAAGTGGCACGTGCATGTTTTAATAGGGCAGAAGGGTCAGTGGGGCATACTCTTTGGGCACTTTTCAGGTCTAGAATAGCAATGTATATTGTAAAGAGCTTTTTAACATTACTAAAGTAGTGTCCTTGCCTATAAGTTTTGGAGGATTCAGATGATTTCAATAGATGCTAAAGGTAGTAAATGTGAAATGCGAATTTAGATTTGTGTTTGGGAAAATGTTAGGTTTTGGTCATTACCTGTCTGACTGGGTTGTTTGTTCGTCTGAAGAATGGCATATAGTGATCGGTTCATCGCTGGAGTAACCTCGGGAACCCTGAACAAATCAATGAAAAATTCAAACCATAAATAAAAGGAACTTATATTTCCATGATAACTGAGCTTTCAATGTAACTGAAGTTGCACATACTAGCAGGTGCAACAACTGAAGTGTATAAAATGGAAAAGTTAGACACATGAGACAAGCAGTTAACAAACAGCTTGACTGAAGAATGAAATTTGTTTTGTCAACTAGACACTCACCTTTGTGATATCAATAATGACATCGCCGTTAGTTCTGGTCTTAGTTCCAGGCCTCATCTGAGGTGATATAGATCTCTTTGGTACTTTGACTGCACCACCTGGGGACCTCCTGAGTGGGCTAGATCTCTGGACTGCCAGTCTCTCTCCAATGTAACTACTTGGAAGAACATTGTCCTCATCATCAAGGATGCTCTTATCACAGTTCGCAGTGGGGGAAGTATTACTGTTGATCTCATCGCTGTCGCTACCATGTGAGGTGGATGTCACGCCATGGTCAGGGATGTACTGACAGGCCCTGCCTGGCCGGTTCCTTGAGGACCGGTTGGGACACTTCCCTTTGCACACACATGAAGTACACTTGCCTTTGCTTGTGCATATGCATGAGTTTCTGCTCCTTGGGTTTGAGGTCAGTTCTGGTTGCCTGATTGCTGCGTACGGCCCAAAGTACTTGAAATTCTCACAGTTGGCTCTCTCTAGGTCCAAGGTCCTCTCTGTGTCCGAGCGGCCAACCTGGTCACTCTCCTTCTGTCCGAGGTCCTTTGGGGACATGGCCCCAGCCCCAGATACATGCAAGTCTGACAGGGGGACTTCTTTCCCTGGGCTGATTCCACCCTTGCCAAAACTTCCCTTGGGGCTAACTCCACCTTTGCCAAAGCTGCCACGGCCGTGGCTGTTATTGCGCCGGTGTCTGGTCTTGCGCTGGACACGGACTCTGCTTGGTGACGTCTTGGAAGATGTGGGTGGGGTCCTGGGTGAGAGAGTTGGGGAGGAAGGATCGGTCTCGGGTGTGGTTGTTGCATCAGTGGGCGGGCTTATTGTCCTGTCAATCAAAGAATATGTATACATTGAGGTGTTCACTCATCCACCAGGAGTTGAATACACCATGACATTAATAAGTGCAGGTGATATGTATTTTTTTGATTTCATTTGTAATATGATCCAAACCCTCAAAAATTTCAATAAAATTTGCAAAACATCAACCGACTAATACAGGAAATGATCAATGAAACAGGAAATGATACACAAAACATTCTTAATTAAATGTACTTAATGCTGTAGTAAAGAGTATGCGCTTTAACATCAGAAGAATCAGAATGAAACACAAGCACTCGTGTAATAAACTTTAAAGATTCCCCCCACATATTCACTTATAGAGGGCATAGTTATGCATACTGCCTCCACATTGGACCCTATTAAACCCCCAAAATCAGTAGGTCCAAACTTCATTTCAAAGCTTCAAATCTTGCTACTCTGATTTCGCAGTTTATATCGATGTGTGCTCAAGTATGTGGGTGCATACGTGTATCTTAACTAAGATTGTTAATGTGTTACCACGATGCTTAAGTCATAAACGGCGGATTCAGTTGATTGAGATTACCTGTTGAGAGTAGAGGTAGAGTTGCTTTGATGACTGGCCAGGGATTTCTTGATGAGTTTCTCCATAGCCTGGGTCTGGGCCTTGAGGATGGGTTTTATCGTCCGCTGTTGTTTCTTTTTGGTGATGCTGGTGGCCAGCTGCTGCTCTTTCCTTCAAATCCCAACAAAAACAAAACCATGAATTAAAACCTGTGGATTCCAAACTGAGTCAGGCTGAGCAAGTTTGTCACAAAGAGGATGTGTGGACATGCAACTTTCAACCTAAATTTGGATAGCAGAGAAGTACCGTACATGCGAGTTGATATCAATTCACACTGTTCACATAAAACCTTTTACACTATTCAAAATCTCCATGTCGGACTCAGTTGGACACGGACATTTCTAGAACCCCTTTTACACTTGCAAGAATCCAACACGGCTTCTACACGGGTCCAGTGCACTACATGGGTGAACTCCCAGGTAAAAAAGCCAAACTCTACAACAGCACCGTATACACACAGGCGTCAGAGTAAACAGCATGCCCAGCCTACCCATGTTTGACGGGACCCGGTTACACTTATGCCAGTGTTGATTTCAACTTGGGAAGGCGAGATGATACTTTGAAAAGGCCTATACTCTAAAAATGTCATATGAATGTCCCCTACACCCAACAAGCTGAGCTTTAGCCACCCTGCCTAGATAAATTTAGGGATCCGGGCTTTATTAAACCATGTGCTTTACCAGCATATCAGAACTAGGTCTTTTGCAGTCGGAACAACAACAGCACCCAATGTATCTTATGATAACCTAGAAACTAAGAAAACTGTCCCTGCTACGCCTTGTGGTACAGGTTTTGTCAACTTTACAGAAAGCTTGTTATGCCATGGGATATCACGGTCACGTGATGTACCTATTGAGTTCTTTCTCTCTCTGTTCTAGCTGTAGTAGGCAGGTACTCAGTTCCATGTACAAGTTGTTGGCTCGCTCCAGTTTCCTCTCGTAGTGTTCACGGATGTCTTGAGCATGTCTAGCAAGAAACATGGATACAATGGGATTGGGAAATTAACATTCAATGGCAGTAACTACATGCAGAAGACAATTCTAAGTACTGGCCAATTCTTTCACTCAAGACAAAACATTCATAGATCTTGCTGTCTTGCAACCCTCAGAATATCCATTCGGAAAGACTTTGTAATATCTTATGCCTTGTGAGCAATATTATATTTTATAACAATCCTTCATGTATTTCACAGAAAACATGTAATTTTATGTCTCAATATTGGGTTCTTCTCTTTACGTCAGTTTATATCTGATTTAAAGGAAACATGCAGTCCAAAATTTTCATAACGTATTTTATTTTATATATACATTCATTTATGTGTATTAAATGTGAATTAAAAGCAGAACTGGTTCTGGTGTACGTTTAGTGTGGTAATTTGCCGTCCAAAATTGAACCCCCCCTTTTTGATTTTCGCGGCAACTCCAAATGAGGGCGCTGTTCATGACATAAACAAAGGCAGAGAAATCCAGGGCCCGTAAATGACGTCTGGGTACGAGACGGATTAGCGAAGCTACTGTGCTGTGTGCAGCCGCCGCGTACCCGTACGTGGCATTATATGCACACGTACGAATGTGTCTACATGGGATATGTACAGTACACGTGGACGTGCCACGGTGCCACCGTTGTCGAATGAACACAACGACGACCGTCATGACCGTAAAAGTTCCGAAGACCGTCCTCTTCTTTCCTTAGCGAATCCGATGAAAATGGTACAGATTCGTCCGATTCGAATCAGAGTTCTAATGATTCAGACACTGACTCGATGTTTTTTTAGGGGCATGCCCAAGTTGCTGTACAGACCAGCATCAAAGCACGACGGCTCAAAGTGCAGCGCAGAGGGCCGCGAACTCACTGGGCCCGGACCACTTTGCTCTGGTATTTACCTTCACTTTGGCTCTCCAAATGCTCCGATATTTCGGATTTACTGGAAACAAATGAAGGCTTACTCCATCCTTGGTAGTTTTGCTACACCCAGCAGCCACACACCTTGTCGGCATGGCCGAAAATCGGGTGTTATTTCTCCTCGATTCCGAACGAAACACCAGAAAAACTTTCAGTGCCGCAATGTATATGTACATGTATTATGATGCACGCCGCAATGCCGGTGCCCCCGCAGCGCGGCAAGTCTCTGCCTTCGCTTGCGTCATACCCCTCGCGAAGTTTTATGTTAATGAAGCTTCCCTTTGTGGGGCGGAGTAGTTTGACCAAACATGTTCACAAATTATTTTCCCCCATTTATCTTAGAAAATAAACACCGCCATACACAAAATATTGTTAAGAACATCATCCTTTATTGATTTAAGCAAAAAAAATGCAATCAAAATTTTATTTCATGTTCCCTTTAATGTGGAAAGGATCTTAAGACCGTTTTTTTCAACAGTATGTCGAGAAAAAGAAGTGCCACTTTTTAAGAAATCATGATTTCAGCTTTTTTAAACTCTCAAGCACTGGCTTTCGCCTTGACTGAAATGACTTTCGCAATTGCTGGCCATGATGACTGGATTTTTTCGTCTGACTTGCTGATGCCTCTGATGATGTTGGGGCTTACCTGAGTTCTGCCTGACGTCGTTTGATCAGCTCCTCGTCCATGCGATGAATTTGAGATCCTTCACTCTTCATCTTCTCAAACTGCAGCTTAATCTCCTCTCTCCAGTCAACCTGGTAACAACCAAGACAAAACACAATACTAATCACTTACATCATCTAAAATAAGAAATTACATGTAAATAGCTATATCAATGAATAATGAAAAAAAATTACAACAGAAAACACAAACATTCAATCCAAATAATACAACTATCAAAGCAATTGCCTAAAATCATCAATGGAAATAAAATATGAAATAAAACCAAGACAAACTAGACATATGTTTGTGGACAAACATAGGGCTGTTTCGGTAGCTTTTTGTGACATGTGACATCAACGAAGGATGTGTAGTTCTGTTTATAATAAATGGTGGCATATAATATGTGATTCCATTCTCATAGGGCTTTGAATTATGACGTCACATGTCACGTGATGACGTCATGATGACGTCACATAAAGTTTCATCTATTACTGTAATAGTATGGTAAAGAACAACTAAGCCAGAGCAAACATCGTTAAAAGCAAGTTCACGTCTTTCACCAATTTTGAATAACAAAGCACTTCCGGTTTCAACCAGAAGAAAGGGTCACGTGATTTATTTGCGCATATTTAAAAAATGAAGACCCTCGATAATTCTATCAATTCCCGCAAAAATCATGTTCAGGTCTCGACCACCTAATTTTTTTCTACCTATAACACATCCCGGTCTAGCCACATACCAAGTTTCAACCCAATCAGACTTACAGTTCTGTAGATATAGGACTTCATAATATGCACGTAAATTTTCAAAAATCAATAAAAAAAATTAGGTGATGACGTCATCATGACGTCATAGTCTTGGCATAATTTTTGTATGAGGGTCTTCCTTGGCTGTAACATTGATGACGATTCTAATCGCCAAGTTATAGAAATGGTGGCTTGAAAACGTCAATGGGCTAACACGTGTACAAAGTTAACGGGCTAAAAAAAATCCCACTGCAGAAAAATTGCACCTTTAAATTTGTACTTTGCCTTTGAACTGAAACATTTTTATGAAATATTACTTGATATTCTGAATATGTTCAATCGAATGACAGCGCGAAAAAAAATACGATTTCTCTTTCCTTCTCATAGTAATTCTCGGCTGAAGTTCAGAACTACTCAGTAAGATATCAGTGTTGTATAGGAAAAGACTTGTGGAAAATCCCACTGCAGAAAAACTGCACCTTTAAATACGTAACATGGGGCTTTTTGGCATTATGATTTTTTATTATACGTCCCTGACTATGCGCAGGCATGAACATAAAATCTGTCAAAGTTAGCCGAAAATCGGCTAAAACGGTCACTGTGATGTGGACAGGATTTGACTTCGGCAACACGTGCTCTGCAGGCTGACTGACATACATGTACGATGTATGTGCGTAATGCACGTGTATGTACATATAGACGTTCTGTGCATGTTTTAGAGCAGATGTATTGTCAACCTGAAGTTTTAAGCGTGCGCAGGGCATGTCCGAGTTTGCGTTTTGCCTTGAAGCTTTGAAATGTGTTAGACCTACCCTTAAATCGACAATTAAAGTAAAAACTAACATAAAAACTGCCATGGTTGATTTTTCAGGAATTTTCAAATGAAAAAGGGTCTTTTTATTATAACTTCCGGTCTGATGACGTCATTCGCCTAAAACTTCGCACACGTCTTAAGTGGGTCAAGGTCATCATATACACCAATATTTAGGCGATTCCGACAATCTTCACCACAGACATCTATTCAAAATACATTTTTGCAAATTTTCAACCTGTCGCTAGAGGGCGCTCGAAGATTGCATGATGTCATTGGTAGATGATTTGAAGAATACTTTTAGTCAAGAGACTAACACCGTTAAAAGCAAGTTCATATCTATTACCATTTTCAAATAATAAGCCACTTCCGGTTTTGGCCTTTTTCGACCGGAAGCAAGGGTCACGTGATTTCACGCACACTGAATGAAATAAAGACCTCAACCTACTCTACCACTTGCCGGTAACAGAATGCTGCGGACGCGTACGGTTGATTTCTTATGCATTTTTAAATATTAAAAGTGTCACAATTTAATTGCCTATAAATACACACAGGATGACGTCATCATGACGTCATCATTACACAAGGTTGTTTGAATTATGGTCTTTGCTTGGACAAAGATTGGTGCAAATGAATTACTGGCAAAGAGTTAAAAATGCCCTTTGAAAATCGACAATTTTTTTTCGATTTCTGTGTACAAAGTCTATGGGAAAAATTAAATATTCAAAATTCTATAATAAATTAGTCGATGACGTCACGATGACGTCAATGTTCGGCACAACACTTCAGATGATGGTCTAAGTGTGTGCCAAGTATAAAGTCAATCGGATTGATTTTAGTGCCCAAAGTGCCGGTGACAAAAAAACGTGTACAAATGCTATGGGCAAAATGACTGAAAAAGAAAAAAAAAAAAAAAGAAAAAAAGAAAAATCTTAACGAAAACAAAGGCTGTTTCGGCAAAAGTGCCGAAACAGCCAATAAACTATAAATATCCACTCAAAGTAATCAATAAAATGTCATGAAATTTGAAAAAAGAGCTTTTCAACAAATATTCGATCCTAAATAACTATCGTATGGTTCAATGTCTTGCCCACTGCATGATTCTCCCAGAAAAATGTCAGTATAATTGTTGATGCAATCCCAATCTGTTGTTTTTTATTGATGACACTCTACCAATGTGTCCCTTGTGGACATTCAATGACAAATACCACAATATCATTGATTACTTTTGAATCATTCTATAAAGACTCCGACAATTTTAAACCAAGTGTTTCAACATTTTGCTTTTTCCCATGGAATCCAATGACAAAAAAGAAAGAAAAAAGACGTACATGTATTTATATACTGCCAATAATCAAAAATATTGAAAGGCAATTTTAAGAATTGTTCATGTCACTTTCATTAAACCCTAACAAAAGTATGAAATCATTCAGCGGCAATTTCTACATGCTTAACTGTTTTCCATTTGTGCTGACATATGTACACTTGTATTGATTCAATACTTATTTTTTTTCCAGGTAATATTTAATATGCAAATAAGCATCTGTAAACACACAGCATATGGTGGCATTCAATACTGCACTGAGACTGTTATGAAACCAGCCACTATACGCATACATGTACATCAGTGACCTGTACAACCGATCAATTATAATAACATGTACACGTACATGTACGCCCACAATCAGCCAGCCTTCACCTTTATGCATACAGTTCAAGCAAGTTCAATTCCATTCAGAACTGCTTTCACTGCACTTGACTTGTGTCACAGGAATGGGGAATGGCAAAAAGACATTTACATAATTATGTGCATGTACACTATGATTCGGAACTTAAATTCACTCATCACAATCCAATTTCTGCACCCACTTTCACAATTGTGTTTACATACGTGTACAAAGTCTAAAAAAAATTTGAGGGTAAATTTCTATGAGTGATTTAAAAAAAATAGTATAACTTTATTATCAATGGTGGCTACTGTCTGAAGAAAAAAAAACATTTCAGAAATCATAATCCATTTGCAATGATGATATTTACAGGCAAAAAATCCATAAAATGTCAAATTATTCAATTCTTAAAAAAAAACACCCAGAAATTATGTAAGTAGACTCTTTTTGCCTGCAATTTGAGGTATAAAGGTATTGGTAAGTATACACGTAGGTATGGTGTCAATATGTTATTTATATTACAAAAAGGACTTATGCATGTATACTGTAGAGAATTTGACAGCACACATGCATGTACTGGTATGTTTATACATGTATACATGTACATGTACTAATGCCCATTCCAATTTTGGCACATTTACATGTACCGGTAACAGTGGTTATCCTTTTGTAAATTATTCATTAGTAATCTATCATCAGAGCCATCATCAACAAACTGTCATTATCTATCGACTGGATATGAATGGTATGGTTTCCATGGACTACGGTTAATTATAATCAAGTTGACTTTGAACAAGAGAAGCTCGGGCGCAAATTCTTAGAACAACTGCTCCGATATTAGTACTGATACAACAAAAAAGTGTGTTTGCTTAAAGAGAAAGGATGCCAGGAATTCGCTTTGTCAATACACTTGGTTATCTATTAACTATGAAGGGAGTACTGGTCTGTTTTCTATTTGGCAGTGTATTATTCCACTCAGTAGTAAGGAATGAATAATCATGAGCAGCCACCGTTAGGCACTGCTTCTAGTTTGGCCTCCGTGTAAAGGTGAACAACGAAATGTAAGATTCGTGGCGGAGAGTGATCAATAAACTATCAAGCACTAAAAGGTCAAGAGAGGCGAAGCTAACGCTGCTGTTAACACTCTCAGCAAAATAACGATGGAAAAGATCACGCCATTAAAATGGTCATATTTTGTTATCACCAACAAAAGGCCAAAAAGAAATGTCACTTTGGGTGAGCTGAATAAATGACATACAAAATTTTCTTGATACTGATGTCGTGAAAGATGGAATTTCATGTGCTACTTAGAGCATGGAAAAGAACACGTACAGGAACTGAATTTGATTTGGACTGATAATTTAGGCGGACTGTTTTTCTTATGACAAATTATTACTTCAATTTTCTACCATCATAAACTGATAACTGAAAGACAAGGAATATATGTCAGGAATGTCTGCCCTAATCACGCCCAATACATAGAAACTCTGGTTGACCCATCTGTTTGCAACCCATCTTTGGACAGTACGTGGGCGAGAACAAATAATGTACGCGTAGCAATGTTATCACAATGGACTTGCACCCCACATCACCCACGTAATTACACGCAACTACACAGTACCCATAGTTATCTTTGACCCAAAATTGGTATCATATCTTACCCGCCAACGACTTAAAAATCTGACTTGTTTATTTTTTTCTCTTTTCATAAATATCACAATATATTCCTTTGACTGTTTTGGGGCAATTTTTTGGGTTGCAGGGACTTTGACCTAACTGGCTTCAAGAACCTATACAAAAGGTCTGGCTTGTTGAATCATATCTGTATGAATTGAGTCACGCTTGTATCATCAAAGGTAATGCAAACATAGAAAAGTTGTCTGCTTGTATCGGTGTAGTGATTGTATATCAATTAAATATATCACAACGCTATATATATTTATTAACCTTTGTGGTGTATGAACCTTACTTTTCAAGTTTTGATATCCTACATGTGACAACATCATCCCAAAACTCATTGATGTTATTTGCAATTCAAAATAAAGAGTACATGTACGCGCGCATTTACACGCATGTGATTTGTAACTAAGAAAGTCTGCTTAAAAAAACATAACATCAAAGATTCTGCCTGTTGGGGGCAACAATAAGGGAATGCTTAAGTCCACAGATTGCTACAGTAATTATACACTGATATACGCATGCCTGTCACACTAAAATATCCATGCTAGTTTTAATATACCACTGCTTTAAATTACAAGTGTAGTTCACAAATTTTAGCATAATTTGTCTTAACCCTAACCACTCCAACTCCATCAAAATCCAACCCCCCCCCCCCCCCCCCCATTTTGGTGGATTTTGTGGGACTTGGTCAAGGAAGGCTGGCATGACTAAATATTGATGGAGTATGATAGATTGGGTCCCATGGCCTGATGCAGTGCTACCGGGTAGGTGTATCCGATTGATTTTGCCTAGCTTCCTGTACTGCTATTGTGATAAAAGCTGTGTAGCAAGTCCATGAATGTCAACCAGTGCGCCAGTGGTGGATTCCATTATGTAATGTACAGTTTTGTATCGAACATACAGTGATTGATGAATTTTGATGGACTTGGTCCAGTTCCTAGTAAAAGATGCTAGGGAGTTAGGGTTAATCAAAACTTGAGTTGATAATCGTCCCAGTAAATTTCTTTTATCATAGTGATAAGGTGTAATGAAGTCTTATAGAGACAGCTGCTGCTTCTTTATTCAAGCAAGTAGATAATAAGGCAGTACTATGCTAGGAATGTTGCAAACAGGTTTTAGATCCAGAAACAGGTGTATGGAATGCCAGCCAGGTGCAGAGTAAACAAAACCTAGCTGCATTACGTCCAGGTGGATTAAGAACAACACAAATCTATTGTGTGGGTAAAAGGGGTGGACTTGCAGTCCACTTATGATAGAGAATCTGATCAAACAAGAGACCAGAAAATAGGGGAAAAAAAGCTGAAGACTAATGCCTTTGGAATGTTTGCCAATTTCTGTAGATAACTGATATTTTACGAGCAAATATTATTTGTTGGATGAAAACCTAAAAAGAAAAGAGTATTATAAATGTCAATACACCCTCCCCCTCCAAAAACAAGGTTAACAATTTACATGCAAAATATTATTTAACTTTTTAGCAAGCGGATGTACACACACAGGAAAAATTGGTTGTATTTCTCTGCACTGACATAGTATTGCTTTTGCAGTATTAGTGGAAACTAGCCAACAGCTAGATCTCTCTGGAAAAGATGGCAGCCTATTTCTGGCCAACTAAAGAAAGCAATTCCGTGCCAAAAAAAAAAAAAAAAAATCAGGATAACGATAGGTTGACCGCTTACCTGCTTGTCGAAGTAGGCCTCCTGTGGAGTGGAGAGAAAGTCAGCCGCGGCAATGTCAATGTGCATCAAAATCTGCCGAAAGGATGGCCTATTCTTGGGTTTAGCACTCCTGCCAAACACAGAACATTGATAACACAAGTCAGCTTGAGAGTCAGAAATATAGATTTGTTCACACAAAAAATACCAGGATTTAAGTCAGAATATATGAAAATCCTAGATAAAGACACAAACATACCAGCACTGCATCATGAGCAGTTTGAAACCCTCTGGGCACGTGGATGGAATGGGCAGCTGTAGACTGTTGCTGCCAACGCCCCAGATAATGGCCGAGGAATCCACGTCCTGAAAGAATATCAAAGCAATTCTTACATGGCCAATTCCAGCATTATGTGATGTCCATGACTAGAGCTTTTAAGAGCTCAGTGAATGAAACCTGAGAATGTCTTTTTCAAATCTTATACATCCATCATCTAGTAATGGTCAAGGAGATTACAGACTAGGAGTTTTGGATCATTTCTCTGAATCATTAATGAGATATCACGGTTACTCGACTCTGTAACGGACATTACACTTCCTTTCATTATGCTAGAATTGCTTGCATGTCAAGTATATCTTATGAAGAAAGAAAAATCCCTCCTTTGCTTTGAAAACAGCTGCTCATAAATCATGAATTTGTTCTGTCAATGGCCTCACCTTGTAGGGCATTTCACCAGTTAACAGTTCCCACAGCACTACCCCAAACGACCAGACGTCTACTTTCTCTGAGCATGGCTCATTACGTATGACTTCTGGAGCCATCCATGCCACCGTGCCAGCGAAGGACATCTTAGTACTCTTCTCATTCCACTCTCGACTGGTGCCAAAGTCTGAGATCTTCAGGACGTCGTTGAATGCCACCAGAACACTGTACGGGAGCACAAAGACAGAGAAACAATATTAGTCATAATGGCAAGTAACACCCACTAACGCAATGTGATACAAAAACTGCTTGGGTGAAATTTGTAAACAAAGTTATGGCTTAATGTTTATGATCAAAACCGACAGGTGTATTGAGCAATTCAAATTCTCACAATATCTTATTCTTTGTCTTAGCAGTGAGCATGTACCACGCTTACACTGTATTTGTCCATGAATAATCATTTTTTCCCCTGTATTTTCCTTGCTGTTTACATTCAGGAGACTTGCACGCAACCTGTGCTTTTTGAAGGTGCCCTTCTTAGAACTTAGGTTTAATACATATCATATAATGAAGATGAAAATTACTTAAAGTGACAACCCTAAGACACAAGTCATGTCCGCCACTAGGCATTTAAAACCTACTTTGGAGACTTGAGATCTCTGTGAATGATCTTGTGCATGTGAAGGTAGTTCATTCCTTGTGCAATCTGCTTGCTCCAATCCACCATCAGCTTGGGCGGAATCTCACGGCCTTCCCTCAAGACTTCATACAGCTGACCGCACGGACAGTACTCCATCAGGATACAGTAGCACGGTGCTTGCATACACACACCCCTGGATAGAACAGATGGATTCAGGGAGCATGACCGTCTAATCAGGTTTCATTTTGTGACTTGAGTTTTGTGAAACACTTATAAGTAAACAAACATGTAAGGGTTTGAAAATCTAAGGACATGTACACATGTGCCAAGATTCTTACAAGCACCTAATGTTGTGTTGGGAAAAACTAATCTTAAGACTTGTTGGAAATTTTTGTGACATTTACAGGCATTTTTGTTGAGTTCTTTTTATTTTTTAAAGCAATGTTGGATTTACATCTAGATTTATCGACTATGGGTAATTCTGGGCTGTTATTCGATATTTGAAGGGAATGAATCCCTAAATTTCTATCAAACTGACCCTGTATACCCAACCTGTTGATTAACTGAGGGCCAAGAGGGTTATATCATATTGCAACTCTTACTTGACGGAGACTATGTGAGGGTGGTTCAGCTTCCTCAAGTGCTTGATATCTATGTCCTTCTCATCTCGGACTTTCTTCACAGCGATGTCAACTCCCCGCAATGTACCGAGGAACACGGCTCCCTGGGCCCCACTGCCCAGCCACTGGAGATTGCGAATGTCTTCAAAGGGGACCTCCCAGTTATCTACAGGGAAAAAAGGAAAACCAACACATGGTATCTTCAATATAAAGAAGTGTATGAGTTGGGATTGAGTACCTCTCTCATGGAGCGCTATTGCCACGTTTCAGTTGCAGCTTCTTAAAATATATTTTTTTAATCTCATTTGATGGGATTCACAAAGCATGTTACATCCTAGTGAGAATGTTAAATCATCCTTACCTACGTGTGTACTACCACAATGTCGCGTCTGTTGCTGCCCTTACTGTTACTTCAATGCTATTTTCAGTTTTAGCTTTTATTTACGGCTTGTTTCCCCCCATAAGGATAAATTTACGAGGCAGTTCTTACTATTTTTTTTAGAGCAATACATTTTGGTAATATCACCGGTTGATGAACAAAGCGCTTCCCAATAACACACATGACTTCAAATGTGTCATGATCTTTACCAATCTAATTTATCTTCATATTTGGTTTCATGATGCAATTTGGTTTAAAGATGTTTAACACCGAAGGCCCGTTGTGTATCATTGTGAAGCTCTCTTGAGGGCCATTCACATGCACGTCTGGAAATCAGGTTTTTATGAAAGATAGAAACTTCTCTGTTTTGAAATAAGCAAAAAAAACCACAAAATGTAATGGTGACTCTTTAGCTAGGGAAACCCACCCGTGATTTGCTTTTCGGCAGCAGTGGCTTTGCCGATGATAGTCCAGACTGGTCTGAGGCAGCCTAGGAACCCATCCAACAAGCTGCGTCGTTGACCGCCGCTGAACGCCACCTGATTCTCTCGGTTTGCGTTGATGTTGTTGGTTGTTGCCGTAGCATTGTTGGTGTTATTGTTGCTGGAGGTGTCGTGTTTCTTGACTGGGAGGCCATTGCGTGGTGATGTCAGGTCAATTTCTTCACAGTCCTCAAGTTGCAAAACACTGGAGGGGTAGGGGAAGAAACATTATGCATAATCATGCAAATACAGCAAAACGGTGTTTCCAGCTACAATTTTTTCGCCCTGAGAAACAAACGACACAGTTCAATTTTATTTTCATTTTCAATTCTATTTTCATACATTTACAATCAAACGTATTGGTATTTTGTTCATATCAACAATGTATTCTTGATTTTAAATTTCCTTTAGCACAGGACTGACATTCTGAGAAATATTTAATTAAAGAAATGTCCATTGAAAAGAAAAAAAAATTGGGAAAAAACCTTGAAACTCCAAAAAGTAATTACTTCAAGGAGGGTAGTTCCTGACCTGCATCTAAACAACTGCGTTCCTGTACACGTACTTACATTTTTGTAAAAGAGGCCAAAAAAAAGATTCGACTGTCTTGTATTTTGGGGATACGACAAACAGTAAAAGCAGAAAAGCTTGAACTTACCAATTGCTGAACTCTCGGTTCCTCTCCATGTTGTTGACGACGTTGACTTTGGCCGGGCTGTTGCGACTGGTCATTGGTCTGTCCTTGGCCATGTGACCTCCACAGTCCGTCACAGACAAGGTGGCCATGCCCACCGCGATGTCAGGCATAGGGGACGCTTTCTGATCAGGTTTGCGACAAGAGTAGAATTAAGAACACTTCTGGTGATGGAGACAACGGCTGGATCTGTATCAATACAGAAAAAAAAACAAGGCGAAGTAAATACTACCGTTCTTTTAAATCTTTGAGTACGGAACTGCCTTAATTAAATATAATTATTGAACAATGCACATGACATTTAAGCCAATATATCGGCTTAATGTCTCTATCAGGTTCGAGTTTGAGTTGATGCATGTTTATCAGCTCACATTACATTAGTGGTTAAAGAGCAGCTCCATTACTTTTTTTAAAAATTAAATTAGATGGCTCGATTTCCTTATTTAAGTTAGGAATTACTTAGTACTACTTAATATTATTCTTTTATTAATTTCAGTCATCTTCAGCTCTTACATGTACCGGTATTCACTGAACTTAATTTGCTAGGAACCTCAACTTCAACAAATACTCCAAAGTGTGCAAGAAACAAATGGCACCTTGCTGAGTCCTGCAAAATCCTGTAATTTTGAAGGAATGGAATGGGATCACGGAAAATGTGCATTGTTTACTGTTCACACAGGAAACAGTGAACAATACGCTGGACCATTGAGCAAGGCATACTGATGACCTTTGTGGACATAACAAAAATATGTATGATAGCATCTTCACTGCTGAACAGTATGGGGGGCAAAACATAGAAAAAACAACAAATATATATGTTTAATTTTCTGGTATGGTTATGAAGGTTCTGCAAATTTACAATTATATTCCTTAAAATTTATGACACGTACATATTCCTATTAATTTGAAAAATAAAGAAGAAATATGATGATTTATATACTGTGCCTGCACACTGCAATATGTACACTACACCTGTCTGTACATGTAAATGATATACAGGAGGAACCTTGAGATTATCAAAAGGAATTTACATGTATAACCTAACGTATCAGCAACAAGACAGCTGTGAACAATTTTCGTTGACATGATTTAAACAAGAAAATTAAATAGTATGTACAATGAAACAATACATGTTGTACATGTTGCACTTTAATTACGATCATGTACATGTATTGCATACAGTGCACACATGCATGTATTGTGCAGTGCGTACAGTTTCTGTATTATTCATTTTCCACTGTACATGGTGTATATCATATACAAAATGTATGCAAGCCATATTAATTCAAATTAATGCAAAGAATAATTCCATAACCTGCAGCTATACAGCACTACCATCTGCTGGCCTCACGCTATCATATGTTTTGGCGCAAATCTTGGCTTATTAGCGGCAATTATTCACAATTATGGTTTGCAGAAGACTGAGACACACGAGGCCGGCCCACTGCTTCCATATGCAGACCTCTGGGCCTCGGGAGAGAACATACACAGCGATGTTCTCTAATTCATCTGTTCATGGTATCTGGTTGACATGATGACTATTTGTGGTCATGCATACAATACATTTTATCATTAAATTAAATAAAACCCGAAAATAGACTCTTCACTGCCGATCTTAACTGAACATGTATACATTAAATGTACTTTTTTAGGCCACAAAAGCTACTAGCAATATGCAAAATTTACACTCATTCATATTAAATGCAGTACATACAGTACATGCATGGTTTATTGTGTATCAAACATAAATATTTACACTGAATGGTCATCATTTAGTTATGAAAGAAATTAATATGAAATAAAAAATACATGAGCACACAGTGGTTATACTGTACCGGTACATACAGGAAAATGAATGTGCCAATTTTGAACAACCCATTAAATGTGTAAACACTCTCATGCATAATGATTAAAGGTTTTTTATGACAAGTGTCAATAATCAGTTCTGACTAAGCACGCAACTGCATGCTTGTGCTTTGTGTTTGTATGAATATTCCATACTACATGTATGCACATCATAGTAATAGTATAAGGGACCAGCTAATGGCATATTGGCCACAGGCAGAATCCACTGCCAGAGGAATCCTCATGTGAATTGTGCTTAATGCAGTCGAGGTATGGCAGTCCCACTGCTATCTGCCTGATGTACATTGTACATTGATGCACATGCTCACTGGTAATCTACATGTACATGTACACATACAATATGCACCTAAATGATGTACATATACGCATCCATGCATGTACATGTTCATTTACACCTACATGTACAATGTACATGTACATGTACATGTACATGCACACATTTATGTACATGTGAATGTACATGTATTTAATGATACACGTACGTATACAATACATTTGGCACCATTTTTGACAAAATCCTTGCAAAGAGGTACCGGTTCATGTACACATACAGGTACAGCCCCTATTGTCCCTAATCCTCATTCCTTTGTTTGTACTCCAACTTTTTAGCATCAGCTCTCATTGGGTTTGTACACAAATTTCAATCGTGGACGTTCGGTCAATCGTGGACATATTGTCTGTGCCCTAACCCTTTTGTCCTAGGTCCACAATTGCCGGGGTGTTTAATTACTAACATTTGCACAATGTAGTTTGGCAACATTCATGAAAGACCTTTTCAGCATATTTCTATCTTACATGTATACTGTGCATGAATTATCATGTTTGTGGCCAAAAATTACCAAATTTTACCAAACTGAAACATTGGTAATGGTAAAATCAAGCATAAAACATTCAGGAATGGCCCGCATAAACGTGTACCGTCGGTACAATCCCTAGAATTTATCGTTTTCAATAATCTTGTCAACTACAATGCCTGCAGGTAGGCCTATACGTTACAATTTGTGCTAAGGTTAAAATAAAACCAATCTGGTCAAATCTTAACAGATTAACACACTAAACAATCCTTCAATCCTCCAGTCAAGCAAAATGCTGAAAATATTGACCCGGGCATTCTATTGCTGTAAGACTCCCAGATTATTCAATCTGAGTGCATTGGCGATTTAGAGACCCTTCCGGTTGAAGGGAAAAAAATATAATACGATGGACATTTAGGAAGAGCGCTAAAAAGTGTGAGGCTGGCGCTTGAACTAGGCAGCGCAGAACGCTCCATGAATACCAATCAACACAGTATCAGACACCGTGGCACCAATGACGGCTAGGCTGGGGCTTTAACACAGCCTTAGCATTAAAGGGGTCCAAAAGTTGTCCATGGGTACAGTAGACACATGCACACACACTGTACATAAATCGTACATGTATACATGTACTGTACATGTAGTACACTGCTATGCTAAGAGTGTACATTTGCACATTGTGAACATGTGTATGTATGTACAATATATCCATCTGAAAATGTCTGAATATACAGTCATCTTCTTTATTATTATTGCTGCATAATGTAACACCCTGAGGTTATGAGCCAAAAGATTTAGACAGAAAATGAAGTAGGCAATATCATGGGTATATTAAAGCTCTAGGCCATACCAAAATTCTTGCTCGATAAATTTTTAATTTTCTAGCAATTTTGTTTTCTTGAGGGGATCAATTTCACTTTGAGATCTATTTTAATTGCATAAACAGCATAGAAAAATGTTGTTTCTACTTTAAAAATATTATCAGAGTGTCAGTCTTTGAACTACTGGTGTATCACGTGTACATATATACATGTAAATGACCTTTACAAAATCAGAAAAAGCTCCCTCAAAAAAAAAATCTCTTGATTTCTACATCATTAAGCTGTGATGACAGCTATTTGCTGAAGTGTCAGTCTGTTGCCATGTCAATGGCTTGATGAATTAATAGCATTTTTCACACTCTACGGACTGACAGCAAAGTCATGAGTGGAAAATACAAAGAAGTGCGCAACATCCGTTTCCTAATGAGCTTTGTGTGTGGAAGCATCTGAGTTCAGTGTGGGGAGGATGAGATTGAAGACGCAGTGATGCAGGCTGGAGATGATCAATGATGCAAGATGCTTCCAACAACCGCTATGGGATGGCACCGGATTTTCCAGATGACTTGCGAACTACACATCAGATGAGGTTTGCACCGATGCTGTCAATAAATGTTCAGTCCATTATGTTGGCTTGTCTCCCTCCCCCCTTCCAATTGAAAAAAAAATTACACAAGGAGAACAATCTCGACAAAGATCTCTGGAATGTTACATGTCAAACCCAATTTTCAATTCAAATTTAGTTGAGCATTATCTTTCTGAAGTTTTAACATGTACATACTTCAGTATGTACAATCAAACGTAAAGCTAAATTCTTGTTGGAGATGAAACCATATGCAAACTTTGAGTGATTATGAAATCATGGTTGGCGTGTTAATTTAAGAATTGTGCAGTGGAATACAAAACATTACACAACCTTCTCTAATAATACATGTACGTGTACAAGAAGGTCCATGCTTCCATGGTGTACATGAACAGCCTACAATGTACATGTACATGTGAAGAATTTTCAATACATCATCGTACCGATTGAGACCTTACAATGCTAAACCAGGAAAATCATAGCAGTTTGCAATTCTCATCAAAACCCCATCGTCTTCTTGTTTCCTTTAATTCCAAAGAAACTGAACCTCCAATTGCCTTTCAGTAAGAACGGAGCCGTTCTTCTGGCGGGCTGGCTGGCCTGTTGTTGCTTCTCCTCAAGGAAGGCTTTATGCGACACTAGAGACGGCCTGGCACCAGTGATACTAATCGTAATGCACCGTGGGGCTTTGCTTGGCCAGCCTGTCTGTGCATGGGTGCGTGTTGTGCCCGCGCAGTCAGCGTCTGCTTTCTGCTTGAGATTAAATATTCTTCCCACTCCCCTAGGGCTAAGGCTCAGGATTGAACCATTATGAAATAAACGAGACCACAATGCCAACGTAAGACGTCTATAAAAAATACCCAACTTGGTGAGTGTACCCGTAATATTAAAAGTTGCAAAATCTTGACACTTAATGTTTTTCAGAGATGTATGCCATTAATTTGAATAGGAATATACCAATAAATACATGCACACATTGAGTTATTGATGAATGATGATTTCCATTTTACAATGTACATGGTACGGTACATGTAATTTGAGGTACATGTACATGTACGGTAAGTGTTCAGTATGTGCACATGTCCATCTACATGTACCTCCTCAATTTTGACTCAAAAAGTCGCATTCAGTCAAATAAATATGTCCTTATTTTTTAACTTGCTTGTTTTATATTATAAAAGGAACCATACTGATCAGCATTTTCTGGAGATACATGTACCGGTATACCCTAATTAAATATGGCTTTAAGTAAAAAAAAAAAAGAATTAAATAAATCGATCCACCGGTACATATACATACATGTACATGTACATACATGTACATGTACATACATGTACAATTTGTACGTATATTCATAAATGCACTGTCGCACACAGAGTGCATGAATATCCCACAAGAACCATTTCCAACTCACAACCCCCCCCCCCCACCCCGACATTTTGCATATGTAGGTTATTTCAACAGACCAGCGAGTGATGAAGATTACAGAGGGGCAAAGATACATTTCATCACACATCCCAGTGCCCACGTACATTGTGTCCTCTCTCTTTCGCTAGCTAATGTAAACCACACCAGAGATGCTGACATATCGGATGACATCTTGGACTTATCTTGCGTGTACCGACTCATCCACGCACGGTCACGCATCTCAATGGTTACTGACTAATTTATGAGATGTTGAGTAAAGACTAAGTAGACTTGTACAAGGCTACTATTTGGCAAATAAGACAATAATTTAGATGTATTATGTACATGTATACATGTACATGTATGAATAGTTGGGTATGGAATGATAGCCACTACTGTACTGCATTGGATATGCACCTCTGGCCCGGATGCTGTTTACAGTTTCCATTGCAGATCTCAACATTTCATAAAATACTGTGCACACTGGTCTTATTCTGAAGCTACCAGTACATGTACATGTATATTTTTTGTACACAAGTTTGCATTTTTTTTAGGCACTTACTATTGGTATAATTTGCACTGTTCATTTTCAACGCACAATTTATACAGTACCACAGTATCTTTAAACATGTACGTACTGTTTTGAATGTCCTACATGTACATCATTCACATGTACTATGTATTTATTTTGTTCTTGAAAAACTGGATGACTATTCAGGTAATTGTGCATTGTAAAAACAATAAACATGTACATGTACAGTAAGTTTTAAAACTATGGGTAATGGCAATATACCCCTTAGGCTTTGCCAGCAGAGCATAAAACATGAAAACACATTGTAATAGTACAATATATGTACAACAATCGAAATGCTTTCTTCTCTTCAGTTGTCTACATACAAATAAATGGATGTTCGTTAATTAGAAAATTCCAAGGTGACTAGGACAAGGACAAACCCACAAGAAACTTCATCACTGCATCACTAGATGCTTTGTCATGAAAGCCAAAAGGTCCTTCTCAATGCCAGAGCAAACTGGACGGAATTTCTCATCAGGCAATGATTAATTTATGAAGTGCAGTGTCAAGAAGAAGAAAAAATGGTCTGGATTTGCGCCAGTCAAGTGCGCTTTCATCGGAATGCTCGTCACATGACACTTCAACGGCCAGCGGTTCTGATCATAATACGGTATGAATCACAATGAGTGAGCCAGCTACTTGGATTGATTTGAATTGCAACGTTTGAAGTGCTCAGTGCGTGTATGAACTTAGGGAAAGCTGTACATAAATTTAGCTGTCACTAGTAATCCTAATCAAATAAACAGGACTGTACCAGTACCTATAATTATTAATAGAGTAGAACATGTAATTTGTTTTCAAATTTCTTTCAAACAAACTAAGTGTTGTAATAATCACATGCATGTATAATGACAAGGATAGAAGTAAAAACCCATAAAGAAACCAAATCTGTCAATGAAAAACACACTGCTATGAATTAGAAACCTACAATCCTCAACACATTAATGATACAACATTGTACCTACTGGTACATGTAACTGTTCACAGCTCAAATTACATGTGCGAAGCGAAAAATGTGCAGCAAATGTACCATCTGCCTCGGGTCAAATACAGATCTGTGATCAACATTCAAATACTATTCAAGATTTGAAATTGACCTTCCTCAGCTCTCTGCTCTTTTTTTTGACAAAGCTATGACAACTAAACTGAAGAAATTGTTGTAAAATTAATTTAACTTGTACATGTATGTATTTAAATGGTCATCATCTATAGGTACTTGTACACGTAGAAGCACAATAACAATCTTGCAAAAGATATATCTGAATTAAAATTCAGAATCTGAATTTTGAAACCACATGCTGTCAAAGTGAAACCACCAGCTCTCCATCACAACTTCAGAAACGTTATCAATCAGAGGACATTTTGAAAAAAATGTAAGTAAATTTACGATATCTGGAAATATCGACAAAAAAGTAGGTGTATTTACCTCAGTCTATAAACACCAGCTTGCCGTCTGAAGTTGTGATGTTAAATACTCAGCCACATGTACATGTACATGTATGTACATGTACGTTAACACCATGCATCTGCGCTGTAGAACATGAACTGACTTGTCCACCCACCTTTTCAAACAACAATCAACCTCCAACTTCATTTTAGGAGTAAGTACATGGGTCCTAGCTCTATGGTACATGTCTACACATGTACAGGTACAATATGTGGCTCACTGGTTTTAATCTTTGCCTTTTATTATATTCAATGGAGAGATGTGTTGAAGAAGACACAATGCAGGTAGATGGGGAACCAGTTGGTGCTTATGATGACATCATCTCTCAGTATTGGTAAAACCATGTACATGTCTCTGTACCAGGCAGTGACTCTCCAGGAGCGTTTTGGGCTGATAGTTTTCCGGGGGGGGGGGGGATAAAATATATCTTGATTACTATACATGCACTGATCTATTGATAACATCATAAAACGTGGTTCACAAAAACATGGGTGGTCTACAACTGTGCATGTTTACAAGTCCGAGTGTAAATCACCAAACACTGGTTGTCGTCTATGAAAAGACCAGCTTCAATTCGATCTCAGGAAGGAGCCTGCTGCTCTTGCCATTGTGTGGTTTGATCCAGATTAAACAACCCATCAGATGTCAGGAAAAAGTTCCTCTATCAACTGCCAAACAAATCGGAATACCTTTGTTGTTCCATCAATACAAACTGAACCTTATTTAAATGAACTATACCCGAGGGCCTTCTGATAACAAAAGCTCTGAAAGGCTCAGAAAAAAACAGGCTCCATCAATCAATGGGATAATAATTATGGAGTTAGTGACCTGAATTTGGTGCCACCTTAGAGAAACTTGACCACACAATAGGCCATGACATCATGCTGATGAGGTAATACAGGTTATTCCCCATTCCTTTGTATTCAGTGTTTTGTACACAAAACCTACTGTTTAGTTCACCGTCCTGTTACTATTTTGGTTGCAAGTGGAGTGGTTATTAGTATAGTCCATACCCTAGCTGTTCCTCAATAATGTTGACAAGTTAAGGGGGAGTTGGTGCAGATTAATGGCCCAATCAAAAGTCAACCACAAGAGTAATTGACAGGACAATGGAAGTGATAGGAAAAAACAGGACGTTCAGTTGTTTTGAAGGAAGCCAAGTAGCGGATGTCCTTTGGGACAACAGGTTTCACAACTTGTTTTTGTAGGGCACTCATATGGTTAATATATTTCAATTAACTTTGTGGTTTTTGTGATTCAAGTGACTGCTTCGCATTCCACACTCAGAATGAACTCTTCGTTGTGTAAAAATATGGAACTTCTGCTAATCACTAAGTTAAACTTGTTTGCGTCCTTTTACATTCTGAGTGCTGCGGTCTGCATAAAACATGTAGTCGGAGTATCTGTTTCCATTTTCGAACACACCAAATATTCAAGGCTTTTCACTGATGACAACAAAAAAGTTATACAGTCCCCCATTTGAACATGTCATTCTTTGGAAATACATGGTTACTCGCATAACATTAAGGGGACATGCCAAAAATTGTCTTTATTTTAATTCAGTAGTTTCCTCAGATCACAAGTGTAATATAACCAACTGAATATGTTTACAAGATATCACATGGACACTAAAAATGAAGACTAAATTCAGGTTCATGTATACGATGCTAAAAAGGATAACATTTACTAGCATTACAGTTGTTCTCTGCCTTAAAAACAAAAACTCACAATAACACATTTTACACATAAAAACAAACTACTTCAAATCCATAATTTCAGCCCCCAAAACAACAACAACAACAACACAATGAACCATATTCCACCTCACTGGCACACCATTAAAATGAAAGGTCTTGTTGCCTCATTTCATTTAATACCCCCATTTGAGGTTATGATGCTTGCAATTCAAAAGAAGATTTAATTAATTGTCAACTTTTCAGCCATGTCCACGTTTGCTTGGAATTGCCATGTGCATTGTGCATACATGTACTCCATCAGTTTCGCCTTTTCTTTACGGACATTTGCTGGGATAACGTGCAAAAGAAAAAAGTCCCACTCCCATTCACCACCCCACCCAGATCAAAATCAATAGCAATTTCATATCAATGAGAGCAGGTGTCAACATTGCCATGGCGACCAAAGTAAAATCATTGAAGCGCACACCACACTGATGGCATGCAGCGTTAATGGTTCAGGGTGCTGGGTTGCAATCTATGGTTGTATCCTGGCATGTGTCGAATTTGTCATGATTGGTGGTCTAATGGCCTAGAATGAACATAATACAAGTATGTTTATGAATAATTACAACATGTACGCCTATGAATCTATGAGATTGAAGTTATGGACTTAGCCAAATGTACTGGTAGCAATGTATTATGTATCGTATATTGGACAAGAAGAAAATTTAACCATTAAATAAACAAAATTTAGAGCAGGTCTGAGAATGCAGCTGTGACAGTGTACCAGCATATCACAATGTGGCACAAAAAATATCTTAAGATGACAATACTCAGCTCTGATATTTAAGTAGTAACCTGTTTTATCGCATACACTAAATGAAAAAAAAATAATGCTGTTTTGGTAAATTTGTATACCGGTACATGTTGGTTAATTGAAGCTAAAACAATTTATAAAGAACAGTGTGCAAAGTTCTGTGCATTTATAAGCATGTATGCACAATATACCTTATCAAATTAATTCCATACTTGTGTACATGCAACCTTGCACAACAGATGTACTGTAGTGATTTATAGAGAACAAATATAAGACTTCAAGCTTTGTCAGGGGACTTTACCCACACTTATCAGGTAAGGTAAAACTACTCACACTTCTTGACCACAAGTTAGCTGCCGGTTGCCCTGTCACTAGGTGACCCGATAAATATTTGTAGGGTTGTGGTATAAAGCACATGTATATAACCTTCATATGCATACAATGGGTCAATCATGCATAATATGCAGTATGAACACACTAAACTCATAAAAAAATATCAAGCTCTCCTTCAACCCTCAAAAGCTAAGCTCTGGACTGATGTTCAAGTGATGAATATTCAGTATGCACACAAATCCTGGCAACCAATCAGTCATCTAGCTCAGTGTTGGGTACATTTGCCTGTTCCAAAGCCAAGGGAATTGGTAATGAATATTCTATAACCTGGTCGTGATTCCTCCAATCCAATTTGGTCGATTACCATGTTTATTACCATACTGGAGCCAGAGTCTGCTGCCTCAAGGTATTTGTGGAACAAATGGAGCAAAGGAATTGGCAGAGATTCACAACAATGGAAGAGCGTTTTTATTGGGGCGGAATACTAGGCTTTGATCTGAAATGTATACATGTACTTGGCCTCAAGCAAAGTAAAACAGCATTGAAAGCTGCCTTTACCACAATGCCACAGTTGCATAAATTGTGAACATTATCCTATGATGAATTTCTCAACAAAGTCTAATCAAGAATGCAAGAAAAATGCAAATAGCCAATCAATTTCACATTAAACTAGAGCTAAATCAAAACAAAAAATACTCATAAAATGCTGTCATTTAATACCTTAGTAGTTATTAAAATGGTAGTTTCAGAAAATTACAAACTACATTGTCTGTATGCAAAATGTATACATTATATACAGAGGACATCAATTGCTAGGGTAGTATGGATTGATCCATCAGGCCCCGCCCACTGCACACATAGCGCATGTGTCGTACTTGTACATGTACATGTACACCCATGTTGGACATTTGTACACACATGTGGGATGTTAATCACAGCTGTGATTGGTCAAGACATCATGAGGTGGGGCTATTTCCCTCTCAAGAAAAAAAATATCCCTCAATATTCCCTCAAGAAAAAAATATTGGCTCGCACAGGTCAACTTTCTTCTTTCCCTAGTACTGCAAGCAAACGCTGGTTTGCCCACTGTTTAATCTTCATCAATAAACCTGCTTTTTTCCCTACACCTAGTCGTGTTGCGTCTTGAAAAACATCTGACATGTACCCTGAGAATCTAGCTGCAGCTTCAAATGTCAATAATAGGTCACTGTTTGAAAGCATCCATCCCCATGCCAGTTCAATTTCAAGTTAGTCAAAGTTCAGTAAACCAACCTCGTTTTGTTTTTTTAATACTGCACTACAGAAACATGTACGCACTTGGATTGATGATGAAATCAAGTGCATATCAAGTTTTAGATTACAATTCCTCCTGCTGATGCAGTCAATAGTCAACATAATGGATTGCACATCATGAAAAGACAGTCAGGAAGCATCTAGCTATCAGCCAGAGCATATTGGTTTGAGAACCTCTTTAATCTCACTAGTTCTTCTGACGATTGTATGATTTCGAAAGCGAGTTCCACCACATCTGGATAAGAGATTGCCTTGTAAGCTCAAGCCAAATGATACATACATGTACCGGTACATGCATAGTTGTAAATATCACATTATTATAATGACAGTTCATCAAAAGAGGCTTCACTCGACCTACATGTACGTGTGTTTGGCATGTACATTTATTTCAAAAACCTCTTTGCATTATGCACATGTGATAGTACATGGACATATGTACATTGTACATATACATGATGTATGTACATGTATAAAAATGTACAAATGTACTACATGTGCTTAAGGAAAACAGTGCAATGAAATAGCCATGAGATGACCTACACGCTCTTTGCCAGTGTCCTGAACCAGAGAGGTCAAATGGTGGACAATCTGACTCCACCTGAGCTCACATCGTATCCACGGAGACACTCAGCCTAGAAAGAATGACGCTCCTCGGATCGCTTGATTTATTTACTTGCTACATATGCCCCCCTTCTCTCTCCCCCCCCCCCCCTCCACACACCCGGACTCCGTTCAATTTCTTCTGCCGGGGGCAAAGCAGCACTTGTGTGTTATTTCAGATTATTCACTGTGAGTGTGCTGGAAGTGGAATGTGTTAGATGTGAAGAAGCAATTTTGACTGGACATGATTTGAAGATCTTGAAATTAAATTTGAAATTAGTTTTAATTTTGCTGAAAAAGCCGAGTTTACACTTTGAAGGGTACATTTTCATCGTGGTAAAAAAAGGTTGAATACACTATACAACGTAAATATATTTCCCTTAACCAGTATGTATCAATTCAGCAAGTAATTGGTCAAGAGTGACCAGTACTGAGTAGTTAAAAATGTGCCATGTTTTTCATACATGCTACACCTTGTCTCGCACTGTTTCATGCAGTGCTGTAAATTCAACATTTGATGATACATGTACATCAAATCACCCACAACATAAAGCCACAAACTGATTTTTGAAACCATTTTGGTAAAAAAAAAAAAAATTCTTCTCATTCACCACAAATTTCAAACTATTAGGTCTATACACACTGATTTGTCAACTGGTACATGTGCTGGTACACATGTACATAATTACCAAGATATGGGAGGGAAAACAACTCATTATGGACTTGACAAAAATACAACCAATTAAAAAAAACAACGATTTTCACCCCAAAAGTGACGTTCTTAAAATCCAAAGTACAGATATGCACATTTGCATACATGTGTACATGTATTTGGACAATTTAGACTGATTAGCCATGGATATACAAAAGTTTTTTTAAATGATTTTTTGTGAAAAGATCACATTTTTTGAAGCATTGTTCAGAATCATGAGTTTGTTTACGCTGAACTTACATGTAACTTAGGTATGACAATTAGGACTTTAAAAGAAAATCTCCAATGAATTTACCTATTATGTACATACCGGTATGTGCAATTATACGTATCAGTTTCCTTCGATTACATACAATGTGGAAACTAGTACGCAATATGAGTACATGCATAAATATGATACAACAATCATTTCAGCTTGTGTCTATTGTGTGTACGTAGGTACATGCAAATGGCATATTCACAGCAATCCATGTATGTAATTACCGTACTCTGTGAGGGCAGATAGTGACGTCAATAGCCAGAGATGGAAAATAAATAAAAACTTGTTTCTGCATTATTTGAAAACCAAATGCTGCGTAAACATTACAAGATTTTTCCCCCTGCATTTCTCTTTTAAATAAATGAATCATCAGTCAGGGCTTTTTATCAGGTGCAAGGCAAGTGAAAAATTACAGCACATTGTAAAGTCTGCTTCATGAAAAAGTATCTTAATAACTCTACATAATTTGTATTTCTCCTGGGTCGAAATTTCAATAATTAAATAAAACTAAATCATTACTAAAAGAGTAACACAGAATGGAAGCTGTGATTAAGTAAACATATTTTTAGGATATTCTGGCCTAATTGTTTAAAGAGGTATGTGTACCGGTACATCTTGAATCTACATGACTATGCAAGTCAAGTCCAGATGTGAATACATGTATAATTTCTAGCCATAATTTCTAGTCATGTATGTATGTCTAATTTCTTGTCATACCATTTGTTGCACAAATGTACTGCAAGTAGATATGTTTTCAATATCAATCTTTCTATTTTGGGGACAATTTTCTATGAATAGCAAACTGCAAATTTCTTCAATTATTTGCACGTATTTCTTGAAATATCCTCCATCCAGAACGGAGAGAATATAATTTAAAATGAGTACATTGGTCAGAACAGATACCAAAATAAATGAATGAATGATACATGTATACTTGTTAATAACTCTTTTTTCGTAAATTTCCCAAAGGGAAAGCAAAATTTGTCTTGCACGTGCAGGTTAACAATGTTAGGAAAAGTGAATTCTCAATCAAGTTACAACAAGAATTAAGTTGAGTACCACTGTTTTATTTTGAAGGAATTTTTAATCATATTGAAAAAGGAATAAAAATTTAGCAGGCCTAAAATTTCCGCCCTGGGGACAGAAACATCAGGCCAGATTATTAGTCTTAATTTATATAATTCAGGTCAATCCAGTCAGTATGTTTGCAGCAGTTTTATTTATTTCCATAATGCATGAAAAAGTGAGCAGATATTCCATGAATATTATCATTAGTGTCACACCGCATATTGCCCAAAGGCACATTTATGGTAAAGCAAAACTACCACAACACAAAACCTTTATTTTCTTGTTTGCATACAGATTGGCACTTATCCAAGAGTCATAAATGTGGGGTTATCCACAATAGGATACAGAGACATTAAAGATGCTAATTACAATGTATGTGGGAGAACACTGCCTCCTAGGCGGTGTCCATGATTGCCAATCAATACAATTCTCTCAGGATTCCCACTGCACAGTCTTGATCCAATTAGTGCTGCTAAGAATTTTTGTCAGAACATTTACAAATCAATACAAAGATCATGGAAGTCGTATTAAGTTAAAGAGTATTATGCAAAACGGGCAAAGCAAGTGAAAGAAATGATTGAGTTTCAAGCTAAATCAATTTGGCTGAGGCTGTCTCATCCAAAGACAGTATTGGTTTGTGCACAATTAGAATAAAATTATATTACATACTTGCGCCATATCTGGCAAACCAGTGTAAGCACGCAATGTTTCCCCAACCCAGAATGGTCATGAAACTAAGGCCATACATGTACAGCAGTACAGACTCCTTAGGCTTTACAGTCCATCATTTGCAGCTATCCAAAAAGTAACTGACGTAATATTGTTAGAAAGCACACTTGGTTTAAAGACAGCAATGGGATTTAAGTCCCTGTGAAATTATTCGTTTTGGTAAGCTGTCATTTTGAAGAAATCAATGAAAGAAGGCCATTTCCAAAGGTGCGTCTAAACATGCATTCTTGGAAATTTCTATTAGTAGTTCGTTTTTAATTCGGCGAAGCGCGTTCAAGTATTGACATGACGCACACGTGTGCACAGTTGCTTTAATTCGTCGGTTCAGTGCGCGACATCGCGTAGCTGCAATCGGCTCAGTGAGAACGTGTCTCGGACACAGAATTCAGGCCCAATTCAAAACATGACTCAGCAACTTTTGATTTGAAATCGAGATCCTAGAATATTGTTTTCGCGGAATATACAGCATTCACTGAGCTGAAACTTCATCAGGTTAGTTGTTCAGCACCCTTCTTTAGAATTGGAGCACTTTGGTTGCTTCAAACGAACATAATGCACAAATTACAAATGATGGACAGAATTCCATATCCCAGGGGAAATTATGGTCTTGTTTCCTACTGAAGCAGAAACTTAACAGACCTCCAACTTTTTTCCTCTTTTTTCTTTTTCTTACAGGTGATACCGTGAAGTCCAAGCGCTTTATTTGGTTATGACATTCTGGTCTAATAAATAAATAAATCCACAGTCCCTACCGTATTGTACACATTCCTATGGCGTAGTAGTATAGAGTTTGGGTTATGAGAAACGTTTCCATCCACTCTGTAAAGTGCAAACTGCAAAACCATGATATGAAATGCAGAGACAACAAACACTGTGGTCAGGCCGGGCTGAATTAATACTAATGGGAGCCAACTGTACATCAAATACGTCCGTTTCCTTGGTCTATGATCAAACCAAATGTTAATCCAGTTAAGTACAAAATACATGTGTATTGAAGCAATATACGTTAATTTACAACGTCATATCAAAAACTGCACCTAGCTTTGCACAGATTTTCACACACCTTCAATTTAACACTTTTGAAAATTATCATCATTCATAATCTCAACTCGCTCAATTGTTTTGTTTTAAATAATTTTTTTTTTTAAATACAAACAAGAATACAGTAACCTGATGCCAATTTATTGTAGGAAAAGCATTATTTTCATCATTACAAAAACAATGATGCTAACAAAGTGCTATGTTTGGTAGTATTACTGTAGGTCTCCTGAAGTCAACTTACATTAAATGAAGCCCCTTTTTTCTTCGAATAATATGTCATACAATTCTGAATGTTCGTTGGGCCTAAAAAGACTATCAATCTGGAACATGACGCTTGTAGACTGGTACCCTGACTGATGATAGCGCACTTTTACATTTCCCCCGACCTTCCCCTCGCCTCACAGTCATGCATTGTTCCGCTCCCTTTGTTGACGAGGTTCTTATTCCTCCATGGTTTGATGTTGGTATTTGGGGGTCCTACTAGCATCAACAAGCATCAACAAGCGTCAACTTAGCATCAACATATTTTGTATACGTTTTTAAACATCAGAAGTAGCTGTATATATGGCAGAAATAGCGAAAAAGAACATCTTCAGCATATAAATTAAAGTTAAAATTAATTAAAATGCTGGGTTTTTTTTCAACCCGAAACCTACACCGAGGTTTGTCAATTTAGTACTGGCCACCATCTTGCTTAGAGCTCCGCTTCACGAGAACAAGATGGCGGCCAACACTAAACCGACAAACTTGTTGTACATGTACGGTAGGTTTCGCATTGAAAAAAACCCCCAACTTTTTTATGATTTTAATTTTTAAGTATAATTAATATGCTGAAGATGTTCTCTCTATTTCTACCATATAAAGCTACCGGTACTTCTGATGTTCAACAACTTATACAAAATTTGTTGATGCTGGGTTGACGACCGTTGACGCTTGTTGATGCATTTTAGTAGGACCGGTAGGAAAAAATGTTGCAACCTGACGTCATTTCCGCGATTGTATACATTTTCCAAACAAAATTGGAAATGTTTCTCAGTCCCAGATTCATGTCTTATCATATCATCATTTTTGCAATGAATGACCTTCATTGAGATGATATATGAAGAAAAAAGTGGCGTCAGGTTGTAACATTTTTTCTGGACCGGGACTTGGTATTGAAATAGAACCTTTTCATTTCCATAAACTAAAAATGCTCATAAATAAGCCCTCTTATTGTTTCATTGTTTATCAATTAATGATCTTTGTGAAAGTGCAGGAACATGCAAAGAATTAAATACACCAAAAGTATCCTACTACTTACTAGTACGTCAGTCTTTTGTTTTTTATTTAAAGAAATTCATTATTTAATTTACAACACAGTTCAGGAAGGTAACTAACTTACAGTCTGCACTTAAAGCAAGAAACGATCTCAGGTGATAACAATTAACATGTCAACATACAATTACAAACAATCTGACATTCGTGACAATATACAAATATGTTTCAAGCATTAGCATGTAATGGAATTTCACTCAGGGATGTCAGAATCACGCCACATGATTATCACGTGCACACCGACACTTTTGACAGTTTTAGACGATACAAAAGCAGAAACATCGACAGCAACACAGTCAACTTATCATTATAACTTCTTCCACTTACACATTTCATCAATTTTACGTGTATATTCCGTTTTCTCTTAAAAAAAACACACGATTCTAAATTTACCTTTCACGTGTCCCGCGCGCTTTGCGTACGTAAATTTGTACTGTACATCATGTACTGTGTGCGTAAATTATATGCAGTGACGTGTAGCAGCCATATTTGACAGCTTGCCAGCCACACAGTTAATTACGTTTTTATTCAACAAAATTAAATACCTGGGGAAAAACAAGGCAAATGAAACATCAACGAGAAAAACACGGTGTAACTTACCAAATGGCATCAGATTTGGAGGGGATGTTCCCCTCCAAAACCTAAAATAAAATCCCACATCCCAGTACGAGGCGACATGTTTTTCCGATCGGCCAAATGAGCTCGACCGCAGAGTTCACCATTGATTTTGATAAAATCTACTAACCAGCGATGGGCTGTCACTTTACTTGACAAACCTCCCTCTGGAAAACGATTCCTGTTTCACCTACTGTTCCATATTTTTCCAATAATAACCCAAATCAAAGACATTTGGGCAAATATTTTAATTATTGTAAGCTAATAGTAAATTTGTGTTAATGTATTTACGACTTATTTTTTTAGAATATGAAATACGAATTTTATAAAACACATGTACACGGAGGGTAGGTATTGGCTGTTTAATCGGCTGTCACGTGATAGCTCTAAATTTAGCCATGACGCCTATGCTAAATTTACAGGTGTAAGCAGGAGTAGACTTGAGATCAGTCCATGCTTGTCAATAGCTGCTGTTTAGGAATGAATTATCCGATAATAATACGTAGGTACTGACGTTGACGTAGTGACGAACTTGATCTCCAAGTCTAGTCGCGGAATTCGAGGAAACGAAGTCCATATTGGTGGCGCTCTTTATTTTATTGCGAACAACATCTTACAGCGAGGAAATAGGGCGGGGCCGGCAGGGTGGATTTGGAGGGGGTTTCAAGTTGTCACGGAAAATGAATTTGGTGCAGGAGAAAATAAAAAAAACCCGAGAGAGGATTATTTTGTTCCTTTAAACTGTTTGGAGGAAGATGTGAGAATGATGCAACTGCCATTAAAATGACAATGAAATGAAAAAAAAATGCATCTCTTTGAATAACCTCCTCAACTGACTGATTTTCTTGTAAGTTGAAGTCAATTGTAGACATTATGCATGGCAGCAATCTTAAAGAGGAAATCCCTTTGTTTTGCTGGCATATGCATGAGTGAATATTGTGCATTCATTGTTACTGAATTAAAATAACAAAGATACCCTCTAAGATGGCCGCTGTGCATAAAGTCTATAACTAAGGCCTATATAACAGGCTGTTTAAAAATATGCATACAATACAGTCAACTCTCATTAGTACAAACTCTGTTAATACAAAATTCTGGTTTTAACAAACACAAAGCCTTGGTCCCGACTGTGCATTTATACACAATGAATGGGACTGATGTTCCTCTTTATACAAAATTCTGATATAACAAACAATTTGGCTAGGTCCTAACGAGTTTGTATTAACGAGACTCGACTGTATTATTTTAATGGCTTTTAAGAGTGATTTGTACTCGAATAAAATACACAGGAAAAAAATGCGCACAAACAAGCAAGAATTGTTTTATTCAATCAAAATATTTCAAAAATAGAGTATAACAGTACAAAAATACTCACTATCAAGTTTACAAAATGCAGACTTCTAGCAAAATTTTTGATGAAAGACATTACAAATACAATATTTCCCGTCACCAATACATACATAAACAGTCCAGATATTCTTCATTGGAAGTCTTTAGAAAAATGCTCTAGCAGAATACAAAAGTTAACAATGGTAAGCAATTGTGTTAAAATTTAAAACTAAAATTATTTTAAAAATATCTAACTGAAATACAAACTGTTTTACCCTGCCTTTTTCTTGAAAATATACTGTTTGTTTTTTACTCATATGAAGAATAACACTGCTTGAAAAAATAAACGTGTTTTACTATTAGGAATCTAAACTTACTTGACAAATATTCACACTTGAAAAAATGCACTAAAACTTGAAATTCTTTAGGCCTTTTTCTTTTAACCTTCACCAAAATAATGCCTGCAACCCTGAATCACTACTTATTACTTTGGTATCAAAATCTGTCAGTACAGTCACATTTCCTCATCACCGATAATTTATTAGAAAACAAGGTTCAATTAAAATGGTTCAGATAGGACTAAAACAAATTCTAATCAAATTAGAAGAAAATGTTGAGATGGAATAAATCCTCCCTGATACTATCAGTAAACAAAGGTAGGTCAAAGTTGAGTAGTCAATAAACAGTAAACTGAATCCAGTTAAATCAAGGTTATCATTATTATAAATGTTTTAAAATTTGAAAGACATAAGAACAACATTTGTTGTACTTTATTTGGTAAAAAAACTGTACTGAAGTTAGAAGGTAACATTTCTGCTTTGCAATTACCTTTTAGTGATTACATCACAGACAACATTTGAAGACTTTCTTTCCAAAACTTGATAAATGCTGTCTTTTGGCTGGCCAAAGTCAGGTTTGAGGCGTTTTATACGGTTACACACTATTTCAGAAAAAACCGACAAGCGAAAATTTAAGTTTCAAAACAGCTGTTATATTGTTTTTACTATTTAAACCTCGATAAACATGCACATTTTTCACTTTTCTTCAAATGGATATACTGCGTATTGGAATTAAAAAAACTCTTCAATTATAGTGATTACATCACAAACAACATTTATTGTGCAAATTGTTGCAGAAAAAAAAGGTCACTTGACTTCAATTGTTGATTTCCACATGCTGGGCTTGAATATTCTGGAATGTCTTACTTCTTGACCTGGATAATGGTACAAGATGAAAGAGAAGGAAAGGCGAAGGAAAGGAATCCAGGAAAACAGACATTGGAAGCACAGAAAGGGGAAATACAGAGAAGAACATACAGCAGCTCAAAACTGCATTGCACATTTGCAATGTTAGAGAATGCAGAGAAAGAAGACTGGCCTAATTGGCGGATGGAATTAAATTTTTCTTTAGCTGAAGAAAATACAGACTAGCATAAAGGCATGTAGGATCGTTTGCTTTTTATGCATTTTTTTCGTTTCCACCACTCAAAATCCAAAGAAGAATGTGCAAAACCAACCTCTTGAAGTTTCAGCTCAGTGGATATTACACTTTTTGAGAAAAACAGTGAAAAACCATTGGCAACCTTTTGATCACGAAAAAAATGTGATTTCGTCCATAGCACTTTGCATTTCCAAAAATCATTCAATTGACTGATTGTTGTAAATCACATACATTTCTTGATTCATTCTTAATGGCAGCAAGCCAAACGGAACAGTTTCACCAGTACGATCTTTCATCCAAGTAAACTTTTTGATTATAATTTGGTAGGTTATTTTTGGCGGGTTAAATGTAAATGATCCTAAATGCCTTTAAGTAAACTGCAAAAAAAAAGGTGTGGTTTTTTTGCCAAAGCAAAAATATAAAAAAATATTTGACGTAGGAAAATGCATCACTTAAGAAGGTTCCAATATTCAGTTCCAATAAGCACGTTGTCCTGCCAAGATTTTAAAAATGCAATAATTTCTTGCAATTTCCAGGAAATCTCATAATTCAATGTGCTCATAGGGATGGGGGAATTCAGCATCTGAAAGATGGTCATTGTTGTCCATGTCATTGGACCTAATGAGACCCTCGACGACTATGTCCAAGGTGTCATCATCTGTCATTCCCTCTAAACCATGCTCTCTAAAGTAAGTCTTCAACTGATGCCAAAGAATGCATGCATGGGCAGAATGATTTGATTGATGGATGAATGACAGGGCATAGTGTACAGGTGAGTGATAGATTGATTAGATGAGTTGCAAGCATTGGTACAAATTACAAAAGAATGGGTTGAAGAAAATTGATATTGCAAAAGAAACAGAAGACAAATGACAATTGGCACCCATGTGAAAAATATAAGATAGAGTCAGAGTTAAGAACAGGAGGAGAAGAGAAGGGAAATAGAAAAATTGAAAGAAGTTGAAGCGGGGCAAAAAAAGAAGGAAAAAAACAAACAATCAAAATTCATCATGATTATATTTAGGCCCTTGGAATTCCTGGTATGTTATGGTGTCATCTTGGTCTTTGTCCTGGTAATGGAATAGTGTATCAATATCATGTTCCTTCCCAAAGTACTCCTGGATCTATATATGATTGACAAGAAGTCATTGTTATGATGAAGATATTGAGATTTGGTGGGTGAGGTTTGTAGACAAAGGTGATTTGTGATGGTGGTTGTGGTTGAAAAGGAGGAGATGGTGGTGATTATTTGATGGTGATTTTGATAATGGTTATTTTTTGTTTATGAAGATGGTAAACAATTTTGGCGGGGATGATAAATGATGAAGGTGATGCATGATCACAGCAATGTTATTGATGAAGATGATGAATATGATGATAACAATAGCCAGGATTGTGGTTACGAGGCAGATAAAGTAAAGGAGAAATCAGGATGATGTTGATGATGTAAATATGTGATGAGAGTTTAAAAATTGAACAACAGAGGCAACCAATAAGCAGGAGACCGGATTAGTAAATGCACATGAACAGAAACAAGCGATATGATTGAGAATAGGACAGAGTATTATAAGAAAAGTGAAGCGAACAGAACAGATCAACATATAAGTCAGTGATGGGAAATGGGGGGGGGGGGGGGAATTGGAGAAAACCAAGAAAATCAGGTAAACTTGGATTTATTTTTAATTAAACCATTGCTATGACGTCACACTATTGTTAAAACTGTGGATTCGGATCTACGAATCTCTTACACTGGTCACAAAGTGTGGATTCGGAACGAAGAATCTTTCGTAAAGTGTGGATTCGGAATTACGAATCCACACTTTGAACATGTCGGACAATTGTTCCCCATAATGAGCCTGAATAGGACCATCTGCGTGAAAATTTGTTTTCCGAAAATTACCAATGCATCTTCATGCATCTTAATAATTTAAGTCATTGGTGAAAATAAAAGGTACTTCTCATTTTTTCCTGATAATTTTTGAATGAATAAATTTAAGGTAAACAATTGCGCAAGGTTATTTTTTTTTTAACTAGCCAATTAATCTTCAAAAAATTCTGTTTATGTAAAAGACAAATTTAGACAATAGACTGACTCATTGATTATCAAAGTCTGCTGGGTTATTTCAAACCAGGTTAGTTTATTTAAACCAGGCCCAGTAATATACTTTGTCCTTGGTTCAGACAGAGCAGTCACATTTTTTTAGCAACGGCCACACTGCAGAGCACACGTACATGTAGGAAGTGGTGGAAAGTGCACAAAAGCCCCAATAACAATGAAACTTGAGTCATAATATCCAGCCAATCATAGCAGAGCACATCATCATTTTGCAAGGTCACAAGGTAAGGTCAATGTAATGGTTGACTGCATCCCAATAGTCGCACACTTTAGTGAGCTTCGCCTACTGTGCCTATTAATGGGTGGCCATGGTTCCACATCAACATATAAATGGCAGACTTTTCTATTTGAGGTGTCAACACATTTTATACTCTGAATCAACAGCAGGAGAATTGATTGATTTTTGTCGCTTTAGTAAAATGGATTTTTCGATCACTCAAGAGTTGAATTAATTGTCCCAAAATGGTGGGCAAAAGCATTAGTTGGAAAAATCTCTTCTAAACGTGTATGATTGTGAAAACAATACATGCCAAATTGATACAAATCTTCAAAATAATGAAAATATTTCCCGAAAGCTAGAAATTTATATCCCTTTCAAATATCACCATAGATCAATTGCAAGAGAAATCTACAACTGTTTTTCAGCAACCCTTTTTTTCAACTAAGGCAGGGTGGTATGAAGGAAAACAATTCTAGGGGGGAGTACTTCCCATATTTTCTGTGATGTATTAAGAAATTCTGAAATTTCTAAAATCGGTAAATTTGTATTAAAAAAAAAACAGTTGGCCCTAAGTTTCTCACCTACATGTACACCTACAGCCCCTACTTATGAAGAAAGTGGGAGAGTTATTTTTTTTGTATATATTTGACAAACTATACATACCTCCTCTCTGGATAATTCGTTGTTACTATCCAAGTCTATCTTGGCAAACATGTTGACTGGCTGCTGGTCCAGAATGGATCGAACCATGACTTCATACACTGCTGGTCTATCTGTCTGGGGTTGGTTAAGACCTGCTTTACAAAAATAAAAAATAATCAAAACATCAAACATCATCAATGGATACAACTTAAAAGTTTGACTATTTTTGTATGGTGTTAAATACTTTTAGCATTGTTTTTTTTTCTTTGGTTTGGGGATTTTGTCACATGCAATGGCAAAGTACATGAATCTCTCTCAAACATGTAAAAATGGATTGGCAGTTTTTGGGACCCCGACCTTTTATGTAATGTAATGTCAAGCACTGGGTAATTAATTAAAGGTAATATACAACACTTGCAAACAATAAAAAACAAAACTGCCAAATTATTATGAAATACCTCACTTGGGTGTTAGTGAATAATAGTCTCAAGCATCGGTCACCTGGTTTGCTGCCATTTTCAAGAAAAGTGACATTTCCAACAATAGTTGGCCGACCATCATTGGGAAAATATCCCGACTTTTTTCAAACACTGCCCCCAAATTTATCAAATTTAGTCAGTTTGCAATCGGTTACACATCCGTGAATAGGTTTGTACACATCTGTGAATGGGTGCAAAACAGCTAGTCTGGTTCCCTGACCTGACAGTATTCCCCGACGTCTATAAATTGCTCCGTTTCTTCTGAAGTAGGTAGGTCAGGAAACCAGACTACAAAAACCACATTTTTTCATGGTTTTCAAGCATCCATGATGAACACAAAACTTAAAACAGATCAGTCAGTGTAAAAATATTGGCTATTAATACTTAAATCCACAAATCCATCCATTTCTGAAAATTACAGCAAAAGCGATGTTGTATATATTTATTTATTTATATTTATTTATTTATTATCCACATCCAACAGCAGAACAAACCGCCAATTACAGGACTGGTTAAAAAATATTATACAATTATTAAAAAAAAAAATATAGATATATATACACAAATATGATCAAAAAGAATCATTATAAAAATATATATTGATGTTATAAAAACAAACTAAAAACAAATTATATGTATATAGGGATGAAACGAGCACTGTGAATTATGTGATAGGAGACGATTTCATTTTCATATATACCTTTAACTTCGAACCAAGTTAATGACCAACTGTTAGAGTTAAAAAAAACCATGAAGGTAAATTGCTTGGGCTACTATTCACAGATCATGCATATTGAAGTTATTTCTGTGAGACCAAACATTTCTACTACTTACCAGACCTTGGGTCTACTTGCATCAAGGGTGAACCAGCCTGAATAGTGATCTCTCGTTTCTCGCCTACGCAGACATCTCTTAAGCCCTCAGTCAGACCAGGCAGCTTCTCCTTGTCGTCAACTGCTATATATAAAGGTCTCCCTCTTGATTCGCTGAAATTTAAGAGGAATTATTTACTCACATTACTAAACAGTAATATCATTTTCAAATGATGACATAAAAAGCCAGGTATCTGCTAGATAAAAAACTGTCATGAAATGTTGTCGCAGAAGTAGACAGAAATTGCAACTTTGTAAATCCTGGTACCACACCATCGGTCCCAACTTCAGTTGGACCATCCCAACTGAAGTGTTCCAGTTGGGCTGGCCCAACTATAGCTGTCCTGGACTCAGATAATTTTTCACGGTAGAATTCATCACACATGTTTGCCGATTCATTCATATGTTGCAAACACAATTTATGTTAACAAAATACAAGTTAGTTTCTCTGGCACTTTGCATCAAGTGTGTACGACGCAAACATGTACATACGACATGGTTTGTAAGCACAGGCTCAGCGTCCCAACTACATACAGTTGGCCAGCCCAACTGCAACACTTTAGTTGGAATAGTCCCAACTAATTGGGATGGTCCCAAGTAAAGTTGGGAGCGATGGTATATAGGTGGGGCGCAACAATCCTGCCAGATTGGGTGACATTCAAGCTGTGGTGAAACTAGGCATTCTGGCCTTCATACAAGGATGTTTTGCAAGCTTCAGCTTAACAACTACAACATTGTTGCAACTGTAGGTCTAGGCCTAGCTTGAGTGACTCCAGCTGACATGCTCATATTCATTCACATGTAGCGCTGGAGGAAGGCCTGTGCGTTTCCATGTGGTAGCAAGAGACCCTAAAAAAATGGCCTCTCCCAAAAATTGTTCATTTTCACCTCTAATATCCCACCCCAGAGTTCACCCACATACCTCATACATTCAGCAGTCATTTACGAAGCCTAATGATCGACTTGAAACAAGACCACAAAAAAAAAAACGTGAAAAATCTTGACAATTTCGGTGGCTTGTCCGTAAAAATACGCCAGTTCCAACGGCTGTCTTCCATTTTGTTTTGCTAATTATATTAATATATGCATGACGTGTGACATCAAAAATCGGCGCGCGCGCGATGTATGTGGGTACCACACCGCTTTCAGGCGTCGCAAGTGAGTTCAATTTTCGTCTGGTGCGTTGTCGCGGAAAGCAAGACAACGAGAATGCTCTCCACGGCAACGCACCAAACGAAAATTGAACTCACTTGCGACGCCTGAAAGCGTTGTGGTACCAACATACATCGCGCGCGCGCCGATTTTTGATGTCACACGTCATGCATATATTAATATAATTAGCAAAACAAAATGGAAGACAGCCGTTGGAACTGGCGTATTTTTACGGACAAGCCACCGAAATTGTCAAGATTTTTCACGTTTTTTTTTGTGGTCTTGTTTCAAGTCGATCATTAGGCTTCGTAAATGACTGCTGAATGTATGAGGTATGTGGGTGAACTCTGGGGTGGGATATTAGAGGTGAAAATGAACAATTTTTGGGAGAGGCCATTTTTTTAGGGTCTCTTGCTACCACATGGAAACGCACAGGCCTTCCTCCAGCGCTACATGTGAATGAATATGAGCATGTCAGCTGGAGTCACTCAAGCTAGTCTAGGCCTAGCACAAATATTACAAAATCTTAATTATTGGACAACTCACGTGGAGTCAAATTCCTCATAATTCTCTCCGTCATCATTCATCTGCTTGGCCACAAATTGCAGCTCCAGCCAGTTGCCCGAGGCAGCCACTCTTGCACAGGATTCCAACCGGTCCAAGACTCTGACTGTAACACCCTCCTGGAAATCGGGAAGGTCTGGGTGTGGTATGATTTCTTTTGGAGGTACAACATCCTCCTCTGCATGCTCTGCATCCGCCGATGCTGATGCAATTAAAACTAAAAGTACGACGACAAAATCAAGGAGAAACAGATGGCTCATTTTCATCATTTTCATTGTCTATTGGTGTCTTAAACTTCAATACAAAATAACTTTTTTAAAACACGCTGCTTTCAAAAGTTCCCGAACAGTGCTCCGCGCGTGTAGAACCAAACCCTGTGATGTGGGAATTTGTGCAAGTGCTAAATTTCAACGTGTCCTTAACTTCTGACACAATGTACAATAACAACAATAGACGAAATAAATATTTAACAACGTGCAGTTGAGGAATATCGCGGTTGGAACAGTTCACTGTTAAGAGGGAAAATAGGACGTCGAGCGGAAGTGCTAATTTATTTTGTGAAAGTATGAAACCAGAAATCCAAGTTTATTGACAACAAGAAGAAGCGATCATATTTTTTTGTAGGAAATAAAAAGCTTTTAATCACTGAAATTAATATATTTCAACTTTTGAAAATGACGGATGAGTTTGTGGTTGAACTTCGCGATGCATCGAGCTAAAATTTGCAACCACCCCTCGAAATTTTTGGGACGGTCTGGACTATACGCATCAACTACATGTTTGAAAAGGAAATTACCTTGAATCAGTGAGTATTTTGCTATGCTGACGATGACATGGCCGCGTTGGCGCATGGACGTCCGTACGTACGTACACGTAGGGCGCTGTGGTCTTCCGCAAACATCAGTAATATCCAACATCTGTTTGTACACAAGCAACGTTAGTTGAATTCCTGCCCTGCTGATACCGGGTAGAGGACTCCTGTTCAACGTGCATAATTAATGGCTGAAATGCAAGGGGTACTCTTTAAGTGGACGAACTACCTGGCCGGTCAGTATTGACTATTGTCAATTATTGTCAATGTCATGATTTAATTGATTCATGTCTGAAATTGTGATATTTGTCGTATGAAAAATGACATGCTTGATTTAGCACACTACATGCACTAAGTCAAGCAGCAGTCATGGCAGTAGGCTACCGTAGCCCAGGTGGACTCCCTTTCCTCCCTACGTTATGGAGGGAGTCCAGGATATGACATGTATGAAGTGCTCAAAACCGGGCGAAAACATTTATGACAAATATTTTCAATATTTTTACCTTGTTGGAGAAGCCAATTTTTACGTCGTAGTATTCTATGTGTCCTTATCTATTGGGCTGCTGGGTTCAGGAATTCCATATGCGATGCTGACCGACGTTAATCAGGAAAATAAACTCTAAAGCAACGTTAAACTTGTACGTTGTTGTAGACTCTTTTCATCAGTTTCTCACCGCCGAGTCTAGTTGTACATGACGTACGTCCGTGGCGTGCAGCATGAACGCGCAGTGTGCACGTGCGATTTGCTTAGTAACCACTAGTCTGGTTCCCAGACCTGACAATTATTCCTGACGCTCATGTCTAAATGGAACCAGACTAAGTAACCACCCTCAAACGCATGCGCACTAACTTGTATTTGTAAGCGCGGTCGTCTATCCAATGACCGGGCATGTTTTAGCGACCGTGACCAGAAACATGTTTCGGCTTTGGTCATTGGTGGAGTGTTTTCATGACTTCGGTTAGCTGGAGTAACGTCACTGCACTTTCCCACCAAAACCAACCAAGGAGGGCGCTAGCGTGTGCACTTTCGTACGACGCGGTACGGTGATGAGAAACTGATGAAAAGAGTCTACAAACACGTACAAGTTTAACGTTGCTTTAGAGTTTATTTTCCTGATTAACGTCGGTCAGCATCACATATGGAATTCCTGAACCCCCTGGACCAATAGATAAGGACACATAGAGTATGTAGGCGTGAAATAAGCTTCTATAACGAGGTAAAACATAACAAAAATCTGGTCCAAATTTTGGGTGGTCTTATGTAGAGAATTGTCATCCTGGACGTCAGTCGTAATGCAATGAAGACTTCGTCCAACCTGGGGTATAGGCTACCGGTACACATGGTACATGCATGACACGTACATCGTATATGTTCACAGAGCGCTTTACCCCTAGACATGCTAGAGTAGAACTTAAAGCTACAGTCCATCATTTGTAATTAGTGCATTTTGTTCGTTTGAAGCAACAAAAGTGTTCAAAATCTAATGAAGGATACTGAACAACTTACTTGATGAAGTTTCAGCTCAGCTTCAGCTTTATATTCCGAGAAAAACTGTTCTAGGATCTCAATTTCAAATCAAAAGTTGCTAAATCATGTTTCGAATTGTTTTGAATTGCAGCTTTACGCGATGTCGCGCACTGATCCGTCGAATTATAGCAACCGCGCGCGCCTGTGCGTCGTTCCAATGCTTGTGCGCGCTGCGCCGAATAACAAAACGAACAACTAATTTAAATTTTCCTACAGTGCTTCTTAAGAAGCACCGTTGGAAATGCCTTCTTTCGTTGATTTCTTCAAAATGAGAGCTTGCCAGAAAGGATAATTTCACAGGGAGTTTAGTCCCCTTACTATCTTTCAACCAGTATGTTTTTCAACAATAATTACGCCAGTCACTTTTTTGGATAGCTGCAAATGATGGACTCGGGCTTTAAGTAGAATTTAGAAATAGTAGGCCCTATGAGGCCCCATATTTCTGGGCGTAAGAACGTTTTTAATATCTATAGCCTACCTATAGCCCTAGTCAGAGTAACTTGGACCTAGTCCGAGTAACTTGGACCCAACTTATCGCCTTTTTAACATTCGGACATGGTCTGGCGATAGTACTGCTGTCTGGCAAAGCGCACTGCTGCTGTTGCCTGTCATTCCAAAATCTTTGGCGCTCTGTGAAGTACCCGGATGCAATACGCGGCCGCGGATGAAGAGCGCACACAAGAGCCTCACTGCAGAGGGCTCAAAGATTTTCCAGAATTAAGGTCTTTTTATTTTGACTTTACGATGTCAAAAGTACCGATTTTCCTAGTTTCTGATTGGTTTAATCAGTTCCGAATCGTTCAAAAGCTGCTTTGCGCGGGGAAAAAAAAATGACGCGAGAAAATAAATTTTTCAGCCAGAAACACCCCGAATCAAGCACATTTTCTGATAAATTATTATATAATTTTTCAAAATTAGTTCATTCAAGAGAATTCCAGCAAATTTTAAAAAGAGAATAATTAACGTAAATGATTTTGAAACTTTTGTCTGCAGCACAACGGCATGAACTCACACACCGACCAAAAACATTTGACACAGCACGGAAAACGTCACACAAAATTGATTAAGGCGCGTGTGGTTGGGTCGAAAGTGCACGTGCGATCTGGAACTAGGCAAAAACATACGGTCATTCGTTGGCAAATTTTCAAATATTAGAGTCTCTACAACTTATTTTGATTCAACTGACATTCAATGGAAGAGTTTATTCAACTGTAGTGTATGAACAAAATATTTGGAATCACACGGTACGAGTGATGAACCGAGGAAAAAATGTGTCGTCGATTTGCAGCACCCGTGATTTTCTACAAATTTTCCAAACATGTCAAAGTGCGAGTCAGAAATCTCGCCAAAATTCCTATTCTAAAGATTTTATCGAAAAGATCTTTGTGTGTCAAGAAGCTTACATTTTCCTTTTCAAAATGCACTTCGTTAGAAAGGTTTTTATTTGAAGCGATCCAGAACTAGGAAAAATCGGGAACTAGGCCACAAACTGCCAATTATATGCCCTGTGCGTGGATAGTCCCTTTGCTAGGGGAGCCGAAAATCAATTTGAAATCACAATTATTTTGTCACTTTGTACTCACACAATGCCGTCTGCAACTGCTTAATAGCAACAAAACGTTAAATTCTGTACCTTCAGAGGTATAGTTATCCTGTAATTTCGGGTTGAATTCGGACGACTTTCGGCTGCCAATGTTCACAAAAGTGTCATGCTGCAAATCGCCCCCTCACTAGCATGACTTCCAAAAGTGCATGCATGCAGGCGCACTTTTGAACTATACTGAATGACAGGCAACAGCCGTACCGATGCACTTTGCCAAAATTTGATGCAATTTTGACTCAGACTTGACGTGCATTACTCTGGACTGGGAGAACTTGGACCCGGGAGACGTGACTCGGACTCGGAGCTTGGTCCGATGGGCCCTAATGTTAACATATTTTAAATTCAACTAGAATTTGTTTTTGGGGAGAGATTTACTTGAGGTGTGTCTTGTTTTATCCAGGTTGGCAGCTGCGGTGGTTTGTCCTAGATAAAGGCATCCTAGCCTATTACAAGTCTCAGGATGAGGTTCATCTGGGAAGTAAAGGATCCATCAAAATTGCCTGCTGTGAAATAATAGGTGTGTTTTTTGTTATCATTGTGTAATATTAGAAATGCAGATAATGCAAAATATTGACAATCACTGAAAGTATTTGTATGAAATATCAAGCAAACTTGCAGTGTGATCAATTTGATTAGGGTGTGCATTTACGGATAGTACAGGAATCAGGTACCGGACTAAAAAACACATGGGCCTGGGTACCGTTAGAGAAACCCAACCGTGAAATGTAAATCTCAGAAGTTGCTGTACAGATTGCTAGTAAAGGTCTACTCGATAATACTACCACATCAAGCGTCAGTATAGCAAGATACCACTTGCACAGTGAGCTCAATACAGGCATGTAGCTTTTCGGTACCTGAAACCAAAACATGAAACAAGTGACCGGAGATCCACAGAACATTGCATGAACTACATTACTTTTTACTCTGTTTTTCTGTACTGTGAAACTGTAGGCCTATTCTTTGCAAACAAACTGTGCTCTGATGTAAATGAACAGTGTAGGATTTGATGATTCCAATATTCTTTTATTTGACTCTGATTACATCCAAGAGTTAGGATTCTGTTCAGAAACAATTTTTGTCCCAGCAGAAAAGGGAAACTCTCAATCAATCCACTGATGAACTGCAATAGTAAAATCCCTAACAGGATGTCATGTATATGTGTCATTACCTTCTGAGTAAATATTCTGTTTCTGTGTCCTGTCCTGATCAGTCCATCCATCAGATATGTGTCGTCTTGATCTGATTATTCCTGGAGAGCAGCATTTCTACATCCGAGGCACGTCGCCTGCTGAACGCCAACAGTGGCTTGTTGCCTTGGGCTCAGCCAAAGCATGTCTGACGGATGCCAAACAACAACAGAAAGGTAGGTTTGGAAACGGTGTTGCGATAGCTGTGACATCTTGACAGACTGGGCCATATGTCCACATTGTATCGCTGACAGTGTACTAGTTTGCTGTCATTTCATGATAGGATCTTTGTTTGATTATAAGAACAGGATCATGTTTCGTAAAAAATATGCCCTTGCCATGCTGTGTTCTTGCCTGCAATGTACTTTCAATCCTACTTGCTTTAGATTCAAGTATGACACCGAGTATTTTATTTGATTGAACAGCAAATTTGCCAAGAGTTGGAAAGCACGCATGCCTGCCTTCAAAGGAATATGGCATTGTGAACCCATCAAAAGTAAAGCATTAGGAAAGATTCCCATATCTGGCCATCACTTGTCACCCTGTGCACAAACCCTATGAGACTGGTCTGAACATTTCTGAGTGTTTTCTCAGTAAATACTTCAATATTTTCCCTGCTAAATTATCATATTATCACATTCTGATGGCTGATATGTCACTGAAGGGAAAAATTAGTGATGTACAAATTGTAATTGCATTATTGTAATGTACAAATGAAAGCTTTTAAAAAAACAAAGCGCTTTTTCAATTCACTTGGTCCCCATTTTTTTTTATGGAGAGTTAGAACAATCTGAGTGTACGTGTACATACCATTGGTGCAGTTTTATCAAAGCTACATACCATTGGTGCAGTTTTATCAAAGCTAAACGGTACATATGTACATATGGAACTAATCCAGATACTGCCTGTGATAAGAGACCAGTGAGGCTTATCACCAAAGCATCCGGATTCAGATGCTGCAGTGTAGGATTTAACTCAATTAGATATTTATGAACTGCATGCCACATTCCAAAAACAAAAAAGACTTGGTTAACAAGAAATTACTGAAGGAAAAAATACATCAAGGGTCATAGCAAGTAATGACATTGCCCAAACTTGAATGCAGGTGCATATAATAATGTGGTTCTTATACAAAGCTTTACACCGGTGTCTCAAAGCGGTTCACAGTTATTACCCCTGATTATCAGGCCATGAGACCAGTTTTCTGCAGCTGAGATCAGCGCAATCTGGTCTCTATCTTCACAGGTAGCCATTTATACTCCTAGGTAGAGAGGCAGTTGTAGTTAAGTGTCTTGCCCAAGAACACAAGAACATATAAGATGGTAACCATCGGACCATGCTGCTTCACAATCCGATTCGTTGTTCAGTGCAATGGGGTCTCCAGTCTGCTGTGTGACAAGTGTTAAGGCCAAATCTCAGTCGCTGGTAAGGCTTGCCTTGTTGTCAGCCTGCTGGTCACTGATTGCTTTGTTTTTGTGCTTCTATCCAATACAGATCGGACTGAAGAGCTCTTAAAGGCCAAAATGTCCGAGTTACGCCTGTACTGTGACACACTCATGCAGAGTGTAGCCAGTGTGAAAATATCAGCTAGTAGTGAGGAAACCCCAGACATTGAGGTATGCCACTCTTGAACATTAACACGTGGTTCATTATTGACAAAATGGTATTGAAATGACATTATTCACAAGATATATATGCAATGAAGACTGCCATTGTAGGTTTATATATATATTGTTTCCTTCTTTTTTGGGGGGGGGGGGGCCCACAATTGACAAATATCCTACCACTAGGGCTGTGCCGAATATACTGAATATTTGAATATTCGGTCATCAACAAGATACCCCAATAACATTTGTTCAATTCAAATATTCGTAAAATATGGGCAGCCTCGAGGCGACGGTGAAAAACACATAAGCTGAGTGATTTTATTGTTTCACAAATGCCACACTTTTGTTCAAAACCATTATCACACGTGATTTGAGAGCGTCCATGAGGTATACTAACTCAAATTTCTCGTTTAAATAGGTCAAATATCAGCCCTTTTGTCAATTTTGGAAAATCAAATATTTGAATATTCCGTCAAGTCCAAGTCAGAATAATCAATTTCTAAATTATTTGAAAATGGACAGCCCTATAAATCCACTAAGAAATCCACCCACAGCCACCCCGACCTTCACATTCATAATTTGTTACCCCATGGACTGTTTTCCCCACCCTGACCATAGATCCGCAGTGGCATTCTAGGCTACAGGTGTTAAACGTATACAATTCTTTTGAACAACCCTTATTGAATTCATAATTGTGGCCCTTTAAGGATTTTTGTTTCATGGAAATATAAAGTCTGAAATATCTGCCTTTGACTGTGGAGAGACACTATGATACAAATATTGGCATGAATGCTGTAAAACTAAAAACAGTGTGCTTCTGCTTTGTTTTGTTTCTTTGATGAGTTACACAATTAAGAATAGTTTCCTCTTTTTTTGGCCCCACAACTAGAGTGCACGGCAAGTATTTTGCTATAAACTTGTAGGTTCATCTTAACTTGTATCAAAGCTTACACGTAGATGCATGTTTCTACTTTTTCTGGATTTTCTCCGCATTTTTGTCCTATCTCCCTGCAGAGGCTGAATACATCTACCACCCTTCTATCTGAGACCTGCGACACCTTTATATCCACACTTCAAGACTGCATGAGACTAGCCAACAGCGCCTATAGCACATCCTTCTCCAACAGTGCATTTAACGAGACGGTGGTCCCCCCTTCACTCCAACAGCAGGTAAGCCTCAGTTTGTTGGTGAGCACACACGCAGGCATACATATATTAACCAATTTCTGTCTTTTCATAAATGACAGCATATTATAAATTCTAGCTACATTATTTTCTCCTTTATTTCTCACTGTGCAGTTGCCTGCCTGCAAAAGGCTTTGGAAATTTGAGTACACTGGACAGTAAACTCGTATGTACATGTAGACACTTATTTTTTTAACTCCAGCCTAAGGTGTGGATAATCCGTGAAGCTGGTAATAAATGATTATGTGTGCACAGAAAACTGTCGCTCATGTACCTGAGACAGTTTACCCATTCCCATTGGTCGAGAACCTGTCACGGTGGTGGTGTTAAACGGTTGATAAAACACTAACTGGTTTTAAACACTTTTTTTTCTGGTGTCACATGAATTTGGACTCCTACGAAATATGATTCCTTTTACCCTTTTATTGTTGGAACGTTTACAATCTTCACAATGAGTCCGTATTTCATAAGAATCATAAGAGTTTTTATTATTAAACAACAGGATTCTCATTGTATAGTTTCATGGGGACTTACTTCACATACATGTATGTATGTTTCTTTCTGAAGTCTTTTATCAATCTGAAGTTTGGAATTCATAGCTTTCCTTGTAATATGTAATTTTCACTTTGTGTATGTACAGTATCTTGTAATATTAATTTAAAATCAATGTATGTATTGTTTAATAACTAACTAGTTTTTATTGTCCTTGTAATTTGTATTGTTTTAACGTTTTAATCCAGGGCCCCCAGGGAGATCAGTTCTCAGAAAGTTGATGGGGCTACCCTGGTAAAATAAAACGATAAATAAATAAATAAAAGTCTGTATTTCATAGAGTCCTAAATTCTCACTACACCGGCACTGCCGCGTTCTGCACCACATCGCGCAGTATGCCCCATGCACGCACCAATCTCTATAAGGAGGTTTTTAGTACTACTCGCGAGAGGCACATACATGTACCATAAACATAGCATAAACAGAGGGGTGTTTAAAAAACACGAACTTAAACTTGTTGAACAAAATCGTTGAAAATGTACAGTTTTGACTTGTTTTGACTTTTTGACCAAAATGCGCTGATATTTATGAATGTGAACAAATATGCGGCTCGGTCCATTATCTGCATTCATGCCCCAAGCCCGTTTTAAATGTACTTATTTAATACGGGCCTGACACATATTTATTCTCGTGTTAATTCTTGTCAAAAATTTGAAATGTTTTATGCCATTTATGAACCTGGAAGTTTTGTCATTGAGGGTAAGTTAATTAGTTCTCAATAGAGGGTATTTCTGTTAGAATAGTTTATTCTCATGGTATATTTCAAGGGACATAAAGGGGAAGACCAGAAGCAGATGAGCAAGCAATACTTTAAGGGAGCACTATGGCTGCATCCGAATTACTTAGCTACGGCAGGCATGCAATCAGCTTCTCCCAAGGGTGCATGAATTATTGCTGGTCAGAGCCACGTCATTTTGGATCCAACCCAGTCATGCACTAGCACAGACCATTCCATGGAGTATAACCCCTCGACGAATAGTGCTCGCTCAATGACGGCAATCTCTGTAGGAGAACTGCACCTGCGTATTTTACGCAATCAAGCATGCATTGCACAGTGTTGAAAATGTTCCAAACACACGCGCTTGTTGCTCGAAATGTGTTTGAAATATGACGCAGCCGATGCGCGTTATGCAAGTTGACGCTCAAAATGCCAATGCACGTGGATGGTCTGTAGGAAATGACTTCATTTGAACGAGACCTATAAGATCAGTCCTTAATGCACGGTGCCACTACTTGTTTGCCTAGAAGTGACCACTTTGCAACTTGGTGGCGTATACGAATCCGGGCACAGATCACTGTACACTCACAAGGCCCCCTTCAGAGGTGAAAGCATTGTGAAAGCTATTGTGCAAAGCAATTGCCCTGTGACAGATTCCCTGAACAATAGATAGCACAATGCTTGCGCCATTGAAGGGGGCCTTCATGGTAGAATTGTTAGCGTGCTCAGATTGGTCTATTGATCATTTGCCCTCTGTTGTTTACATGCGTTACCACATGCACAAATGCATGTGAAAAGGAAAAGTGTTTCCCTAGTGCAACATTAATACCATTTGCCAATGTTTTCAAACAGATTACAGATGTCACATTTTCCCAAGATGTACCTTGGGTAAGGCAATATTATTGCCTCCAACTGCAGCTTTTCTGGACTGTGAATGTTTGGAATTGTGAGCATATGCTAGAACACATGCTACTTGATATTCCCATATAGGAATGTTTGCCTGTGAGTATATAGGGACGTTTACTCGTTCCCACTGGGCATGGATTGTCTTCCCGAAGGAGCCTTCCAGAATGAACAGTGATGTTCTAAAATAGCGACACTCCCTCATCTAGGGTTCCTTGCAATCTTGATTCAGACATATTTTTCAGTTCCCATTAACGCTGATGCTATATTTTGTCAACAGTCCAAGAAGTCTACATCAAGATCACATTCTGTGGAAGACAGGTAGGGAGTTCTGTGAACAGGTTGCTCATTGCCTTCTGAAAATGAGATAACTTGTAATTGGCCCAAATAGTCTACAGCAAATGACATATTTGGGTTACAGCTGGAAGATGATCATTCTTTTACTGAATGTGATTTGAAGAAGTGTTTTACTTCTTCAATAACTATTTTACTAAATTATGGAGTCCTTTCATGTTCAAGTTTAAGTAGAGTTTGGGCACGATTTGTAAAGTACATTGTTGTGAGTGCAAAGCATTAGCATTTGTTGTAACAAGAAGCTTCTGGTATGACTTGATAAGTCCAAATTATTTGGTTCCAGTTGGACAATTCCAAATGTTCCCTGGGTGTGGGGACAGTTTCTGACATACATTTTATGATGTCTGTCTTTGTTTGTAAGCCCCGTTTCCCAGGACCTCTTAACAAATGCTCAAAGTGTTTACATCACTGAAACTCTTGGACAACTCAACTTTAAAACTGTCCGAGTCTTCTGTCATTTTGAGGCTGTAGGTTGCTTCATTTCCAGTTGAGATTTTTTGAGAATGAGTTCTATGTATCCACTCTTTGCTCCTCCTATTCCAGGTACAACCCCCCTCAAAGCAAGTCTGGAATCCCGACCAAATACAAGAACCTTGAAGACATAGCAGCGCGTCCCAAACCTCACCGGACGCGGGCACCACACCACCAATCCCTGTCAGCTCCCACGACACCAACGGCTAGCACCACACCGATGTCACTGAGCGAATCAGAAGACGCCCATGTGGCTGATTCAGGAGATGGTGGCCAGTCACATCCGTCGGTAATCAGAGAGGCTGAGGAGAAGGGAACTCTGTTACAAGTGGCCATGCAGCATCCATCCATGCAGGAGAAACCAAGGTTGCAGACATTCTTCTCCAAAATGAAACCGAAGTAAGGTCCAAAAGCTGTTCTGCTAAAGCAGTTTCATTTCTGCTAAGAAATGGAAATGTTTATTCATAAAACGGAATTTGCATCTGGATGATGTAAATCAATATTAGGTTTTGGCCTTCGCCGACATATAAATGCTGTATACTCAGTGTATTACCTCCCGAGTGAAAGTTGGAAAAAATCACTCGGGTGGGACTCAAACCCACGACCTCCTGCTTTCTAGTGCAGATGTCTTACCACTCGACCACCGAGCTTGCGGGATCGGTTGGCTAGTTCGAATCTGATGTATATGAAGCAGCGGGTAACACAATTAAACTATTCATTAGATGAATTTGCGTCGGGGTGATGTCAATCAATATTTGGTTTTGCCCTTCACCGAGGTATAAACATTGCATACTCAGTGTGTTACCTCCCGAGTGAAAGTTGGAAAAGTTCCATGATTCTAACGGCTCTCATTTACTTTACGGCAGATGCATGTCTGTGGCATTGTACAACAAACTACAATAGGCTATGAAAACTCTCGTGCTCACTTGTTAACAGAACTGTGCCAAATACAGCATTATTTGAATATTTGATCATCTACTGAGTATTCCAATAGCAAATTTTCTGATTGAACATTTTTTTGACAAATGTTAACGATGTTGAGAAGATAAATAAAAAAATGGTGTGATGTAATTTTTAATCATGTATTAAGTTGTGTGGTTTTATTGTTTATCGAATACCACATTTTAGTTGACTTTACACACATGATTTGAGAGCTTCCTTGAGGACTAATAATTGTTATTGCATCATCAAAATTTTTCTAATATCAGCTGTTCAGTCATCTCAAAAAAATATCTCCATACACACATGCTGCTGAGCTCATGCTCGCACATGTGGTCAATACCCAGACCAAATGTTGGCTGAAGAGAACAACTGGTAACCTTTCCCGTTCTAGTGGGAGACAGAAGTTATCCAAAGGGACATTTTTTTTTACTCACCCTGTGCTAACCATATTGAACAAAGGAGGAGAGAGACGCAATTTAAAAAAAGATACTATCCCTAGCAAAATTTACAAAATGTTGGGAAGCTTTATTAGAATTCAACAACAAATGTAGCATCTATGCATTGTGTATGTTTAGCGCTATGGACAACTAATACAGAATAAGCAGCTTTGACTCTTGTGGAAGCATGATAGCCGTATTGTGACATAACGTGCTGTTTCTGTTTGCTGCCCTCATTGACGCAATTTTGTATTCTGAGCGTTTTCATGCTAGACATGTACCACAAAATGTTATTTTTTGTCATAAATTGGCAATGGACTTGATAACGAACAAGTCCCTGACGAAAATGAAGTTTTATGGCAAGGCAAGGTGGCTGAGCTTTAAGATTGAGTATTCAATGGGAATTGAATCATATTTTTTTTAATTCAAAAGCAGATGTGTGTCTTGAATCACTTATCAATTATGAAATCTTTATTGAAGCTTCTTGTAAATTGTTCTCAGCTTTGAAGATGTCCAGAAGGACTTGGATGATGGCGTCAAGACCAAGTTGTTCCTAGATGCGTGCTCACAAATCGTGGCGATATTTGGTCAGTTGCTACTTTTCTTTTTTGTCTTGCTTTTTTTCCTTTTTAAATTTTTTTAATGACATTTAAATGCAGGCACTTTTAAGACTATAATTTTCAATCTTGCTGCTTGCAGGATTTTGTGTATGTTCAAGGAAAATTAATCAACTATGTAAACCCCGAAAATTAATGAATTGTGTTGGGTACTTTTATTGAGATTGAAGTTGGATATATTTACATCAGATTTAATATACAGTGAAATCTTGACAAGTCAAATCTTGACTTAAGCAGAGTTTTGAGTTACAGTGTGTATACTAGTGAAGGTAATGGATTCTTCGTTGGACTTAACAGGTGTTTTGAATTATCAGAGTTTGACTTATCGAGATTTCACTGTAGATGCATTTTGTGTGTGTGTGTAGATGTGATGGGCTCGTCAGCATTTGCACTAGTCAAGATGGACATGAATGGTAATGTAAAGGTACAGTGAGTGATCCTTGTTATCAACATTATGCATAGGACTCTGGGTCAATATTTTATGGGTAAGAGGTTGTCACAGATATATACGTAAGAGAAAACATGTATGTTTGAACTTTTACAAAAGACGGGGGTGGGGGGGGGGGACAAACTGTAATGTGAGCTGCCAAAAAATATCACTCTAGAGATTTTATGATTGATTATTTTTAATAATGGAAATGGTAGCATGTGACTGTACCCGCATGATGTCGGAACACTAAAAAGTATGAGAAAACTTTCAAATACAGGATATTACAATTTTTGTCATGTTTTTTCTTGAAATGGGATTTACCGATAAAAAACTTATTGCCAAACCAACAGAAGGTTATTTTGTTGGCCTTTTTTGTAGTTAAGTCACTTAAAGTCAAGGGATCTTCTGTGAGGAAAATACACTCTAAATGCTTTGATTTTATAGAATAACAGCACAAAGGTGATGGAAGACCCCCTCTAAATGTAACATGAGTTACCATGGAAATGCCTGTATAGTCACTGCAACACGTGTCCTGAATAGGCACGGAAAAGTTCATTTGTAAGCAGGTCAGTTAATGAAGCTATGTTTTTTTCTTCTTCCACTCTTCAGAAATTAAGGCAAAAGTACTCAAGCAACCCCGCCGCTTTCCAGACTCTACAATCCATTGTCCAACAGGAGAAGAGGAGCAACACTCATCAACTCAAGAACTCTGCAACAGATGCACTCATGTGGCTCAGGAGGTATGGAACTCATTATGGTACAACGCCACTGTAACAAATACAATGGGGTCCACAAAAGAATGTTCGTTTTAGAGGTCGTTTGTTATAGCGAAGACTCTCCTCAAAATGTGCTTTCATTGAATTTCATTAAGTGACTGAAACTGAAGGAAAATTCAAGCCATGTAAATGTATAGTCATGTAACGAAACTTACCAACATGGTCAGTACCGCTCAGATTCAACGTGTGTGGACATCCCACACAAACAAGCGGCAGCCTTGCCAAAAATCACGGTGTTCTATCATTACGGATGTGAGGATAAAAAACCTCACTTAGGAGAATATTTAACTTTGTGAATTAACTCAGATTAGACTTTAATCACGAGTTGGCCATTTTTAATAAAAGTTAGGTAAATTCTTCATTTTTGGAAGTTGGGAGGAAAAATGAAAGCAATGGAAAAAAATCATTACAAATTAATATCAGTCTGCTCTGATGAAAAATTTCAACTTTGTGATTAGACATATATCTAAAAAAAAAAAAAATTGAAAGTGAGGCTTAGAATGCACTCCATTCGTAAAATAGTCTGGCACCATCCCATTCAACAGTTTACAATTTATAAAACAGATTCAGGAAGCACGATTGAGAATGGCTTACTCATGAATACGGTGTATGACTTGATGTTTAAAACAAAAGCATGACCTATGTATTCAGCATCATTGCAGGTTTAGACAAAACTGCATTTGAAACTGTTTTCAGGACCATTTTAAGTTACAAATTTTTTTTTTTTCACTCACGGGAAATGTTAGGTGTAGCTACTTACTGTTTATGCCTTTTCTGTTTTGTTTTTAAATGTCCAATCTGAAATGTGCAATCTACATGTATCATTGTTTCTTCTATAGTCACAAGAATCTTTGATTTGTTTTTACTTTTCAGGGCACTGGAGTTTGTCTGTGCAATGATGGAGGAGCTAGGAAATAGTGGAAAGGACTTCTCTGTAGCTGCAACGACAGCGTACAAAAAGTCACTACAGAAATACCACGGATGGGTGGTTCAAGGAGTCTTCTCAGTAAGAAATGAGTTTGCAGTTACACTAAATAAAAATCACTACAAGCATCCCCACACAAAGCAAGATCTTGGGAACATTTGGACTAGTGTGACACTTTCAGTTTCATATGAACACTGCTGTGTATGTGTCTCATGAGAGATTATTACATAACTGCGGACCAGTACCAACACCAATACTTCACCATGCACACTTTCCTTTTTATAAAAACCATCAACACCAACATGAGATGCCAGTCCATCACAGGTTACTGCCCAGCTAATGCCAATAACCATTTATACTCTTAGGTGGAGAGAGATTATTGGGGTGAAGTAACATGCCTAAAGGACACAACATATATGACTTGGAGTCACAAAGCCCAACCACTAGGCCACACTTTCTCCTTCTTGGTTCTTGGTTGGTTCATCTCCTAAATACTCTGTGTGGGAGTTTATACAGGAGAACAGAAACACCGGGGCAAACCCCTTCTCTTAGCGATAAGTGTCACTGGGTTCTTTTACGTGCATTGGATTACACAACACACGGGACCTACGGCTTTAAGTCCCATCCGAAGGACGAAGCAATAATGGTTAAGTGCCTTGCTCAAGGGCACAAGTGTCCACCCTTCGGGCTCAAACCCATGCCACTGTTGCCTCTGAAACACCAGAGTATGAGTCCAGTGTTCTTAACCGCTAGGCCATGACACTCCTGGGGGCTGGGATGGTGAAGTTTTATCTATCAATTTGGGATCCGCGTTCTTTCAGTGCCTTCCCCCTCTTGTCATCCTCTGACACCATGGTCACTTAGTGGAGATGTTGGTTTTCCCATTCCTATTAAATCTACTTGCTTTTACCAAGATTTTTGTTCTCCTTTTTAAACTTTTCTAAGTACCGGTATCCTTCCTAGTCTCTTCTGCTGACAGATCTTGATCAGGGTTCCCCTGATGAGAAGAAAACAAGAAGTTAAACAAATCCCCTTGCATTCACAAGCTTGGTGCTCACATTACTGTCGCCTATATTTTGACTGCAAATACAAAGGTCTTTTACTTGATTTATTATTAGGGCTTGAGGGTCTGATCATAATCTCAAACAAAGGCAGGAAGGAGAAAGGATAATTGGATTTGTTTTTTACAAGACATCACAATGTCATTTTAATCTTCCAAGCTAGTTGATGTTTTGTTTTTACAACTTTTGTTGTTGGAGTGGTGAACCATTTATAAGTACGTATATTAAACTGAGCTATCTGGCTGGCTCATTTGTTTGAATTGTGTTGATTTCTTCACACCAAAGATAGTCGGAAGAAGCTATATGTTTGCACACATGTAGTTTAAGAGATGCCCAGAATCAATACATTACTCACTGTGGCTGAGAAGGGCACAAAAGCAACAGATGTTACAAACATTGTACTGGGCAGAATCTGTCACTTGTTTACTGCAAGATTACTGGGTCTGACAAGCTGCAATATCTAGTATTCTTGTTCTTTTGTCAGGTAGCGGTTCGGGCCTCGCCTTACTATGAAGACTTCATCAAATGCCTGTTAGAGAATCCCGAAGACATGGAACGGAATGGGGAGCAGATCGTTTTAGAAGACATGGCCACTAGTATGCAACCCTTACGTATCCTGGTCAACCAACTTCAACAATATTACTACTCCGAGAACCTGGAAAACCATGCGCAGGTATAATGTCAGGCAATGGACATTGCAGTGTAGCTCAACAAAAAGGTCAGGTCAATTCTGAAATTTATTATTCACGATGCAGTGATCAGATGAAATGGGATGAAATTTGCATCAAGGAGATTTAAATTCGATATTTGGTTTTGCCCTTCACCGACTTATTTTATAAACATGCCTGAATAACTCCCTTCATCTGATTGGTGGGTCGTTGATCATGTGACATTGAATTATATGTCCCAACCCATGGCCAGGCTGCAACGCAACAATACAAGTTACTTTCCACAGTAGATAAAAGTTCCATCCATTGCAAGGTCACACTATTGGTTGTGCTACAAAACGGCTCAGATGACATGGATTTATTCAGGCATTGTTAACCCTAACCGCCCTGAATCCTTCAAAATCCTCTTTGCCAAAGTGGAGGAATTTGAAGGATTGAGGTTACATGGTAAAAGTGTGTTACTGATTTCTTAGGATGCACTTTGTCAAGGTCTTGGGCCGGACCTTGTGTTGTTTTTGCTTAGCCATGCATAAATATATGCCTGGATTATGCTTGAAATCCGCCGTAGTGCTCCAGGATTGTCACTGGTCAAGCCTCAACATATTGACAGTCACTGTCGCAGGATTTTGCAGGATTCAGGCAGTTGTCACCCCTCCATGGACCATATTCAAGAAATATTGGAGGATTTTGCAATATTGAGGCTAAATAATGAATGTTTTAGGCTTCGTCTGGTGAAAAAAAACAACACTCCATCTGTCCTTTATGAAATTAGTCTTACCATTGCGCTGATAAATATTAATTTGTTTGTATAATATACACTGTATGTTCAGTGTTTTACGAGGGCTTGGGAATTCACAGGCTTACTCAGGTGCATATACTATGTATATACATGTGTAAAAAAAACGGGGGTTTTATTTTCCAAGTGATCTTTTCCACCATGTTTTTGATAGAATTTGGTTGGTTTGTTGCCCTTTCCAAGTTAACAAGCTCGATCAGATCTCAGAAGCAGCGGGCCAATGAATTCATGTTCATGCATGAGTCACGTGATTGTGCCACGTAATTTTTTGGAAGGAGTAGTGTTTTGAGTAAATAAAATCAGCTTTTTTTTATCCCAGTGACCCCATGATGACCTTTGACCCCAGTTTTGGCCATGTGACATGTTGGGGCTGGGCTGGGCTGCTGACACTTTTGACAAAGTTTGGTTGAAATCGGTCAAAATATGTAGGAGCAATAGACAATCTCACCATTTGTAACTGATTAACGAACTAGTGGAGAGATGACTTGTTGAGCTGCTATTCTGCAGCTAAACAGTAAAAGATATATACCTTATGAAGGAGATTTAACTTACCGTAACTGTTAGCTTAGGGTGAGCCAATATATGAGCTGAAAATTGCATCCTGTGAAGAGGTCATAGTGCATTGTCTTATCAAGGAATTAATCTTGTATTCAAAGCGGTGAATGCCCCTTGACCTGTTGGGAGAAAAGAGGTGGGGTCTATCTCTCCGTTGAGATATTTATAAAAAAAAAAAAATTAAAATTTGGGATCAAGTTGAAAGTGTACGCAATAACCCCACTGCTAAATTGACATGGTACGATCTCCATGGATTGGTCAGAGGTCGTATCAAGGTCAATAAAAAGGTCAGTTGGCTGTTTTCACCGAGTGTCACATTTTTGTTCTTGGTCACTATTTAACATCCGTTTTACCCAGTTTTGTTATCCCCTAGTTTTATAATGGTAGTACGTGTCGTGCTTTCTCTTCTGGAATGCATGTGGGTCATTCTACAAATTTGGGGTCCACTTTTTTTCCCTGACATATCTGAAATCTATGATTTTGTAATGCTATAGCGCTCCTACCCAACAAATACAACATTGTTTGAAGTCATTCTTAATGATGCTTGACTGGCAACTTACAAGGTACAAAGGTAACAGGGACTGGAAAAACGTCACAACTTAGGACCCTAAATTTATAGAATGACCCATATGACAATAGAGCTGTAAAGGGAATTTACTGGATCGAGAACACAAAACATACCCTACTATTCAACAAATATTGTTTTTAATTTCCAAAAATCTTTTACCAAAGAAAAGAAAGTCCACATTTACTCAATACACACATCATTTTTTGTTATCATTTGCACAAAGTAGGTCACAATTTCTTTTATATAAAGTGGTCACATGTTTGTTCCATTAGAAAAAAACCCACATCGGATATAATTTGTACAGAATATTTTAAACGATTATATTTTCTGGTTATCTTTTCAGGGAAACTGAGATAAGTCACTTGTTTTCCATGTTTTTGATTATTTTTTTAGTTAATTTACAAATAGGAGAGACTGAGCATTATTCCATTGAAAAGATGATGAATGAGTTAAAATTGAATAATTGTACATATCAGAATTAAGTGGTCATTCATTGGCTGTATAGCAGAGCTGGTGGTTTTTAACTTAATAGATGCAGCCAGTCTGCTACCGGTATGTGGTATTCAAGTGTAGACATTCTTGTACATTCCAGCTCCTTAGTGTACATGTGTATTATATGTAAAGACATGCTGTATCTACATATCAGGGTCTCTGCCAAGAATTTCCGTTCCTGTAACATTTTGTTCGAGGCAGACATTTTGTAGATATCATTTGGAAGCATCAAAGTGCCCAGCTGTGTTTATCTTTTTGTTGATCCTTAACACAAACACACAATTTTCAAAAGAATTTGCCCGTCACCATTGTGGTACTTGATTTGCAAACTCAACTCAACAGAAAGAATTACATGCAATTATATTTCCAAATCCCTCACCATAAAAGTCACAACAAAGACAATGATTCATTTTTTATGACGATTTCTCCTTTTAAATAAATGAACAGCCTGCTATTAATATAACTGCAGTTTCATCTTCTCAGTCTAGTGTGCACTCTTGTGATAGTGTTTTTAAGCTCTGGCAAGAGCTTCTTCTTGTTACTTCATGGTCAGTCGGTCGGTCAGTCGGTAGGTCTGTCCCCAGCAAACTGACCAAAAATGGACCATCTAAGTTTCCCATAAAAATATAACTACCACTTGACCAAAAATTGACCAAATGCAATGCCGTCGTCAGTAAATACACTCTTAGCAAAACTTTTTTGAACACGCCCCTTTGTCTCGATCGATGCACATGCGCGTCTATTTTGCATATGAAGTGAGACATTCTGGATCCGGGCCAGAGCTTACTGTGCACTCGCTCTTGTTTTTTTTAAATTACTTTCAGCTAAAAGCACCATTACAATACCACTTTTTCACAATACTATACATATCGTGATTCAGAGGTGTTGATTATGATACAGGTCACAATATGATGGGCAATTCCGTGGTAACTTGCATTACATTAAAAGGTACAATCCATCATTTGTAATTTGTGCATTTCGATTGTTTGAAGCAACAAAAGTGCTCAAAATCTAAAGAAGGGTACTGAACAACCAACCTAATGAATTTTCAGCTCAGCTTCAGCTGTATATTTCTAGAAAAGCAACATTCTAGGATCTCGATTTCAAATCAAAAGTTGCTGAATCATGTTTTGAATTGTGCCTGAATTCAGCGTCCGAGACACGTTCTCACTGAGCAGTTTGCAGCTACACGATGTCGTGCACTGATCCGACGAATTATAGCAACCGCGCACGCGTGTGCAAAGTGTCAACGCTTGCGTGCTTCACCGAATTAAAAAAATGAAGTACTAACGGAAATTTCCAATGCATTGTTGGAAAGGCTTTCTTTCGTTGATTTCTTCAAAATGCCAAAAAGAATAATTACACAGGGAGTTTCCCCTTACTATCTTTCAACCAAGCATGTTTTTCAACAATAATTACGTCAGAAACCTTTTAGATAGCTGCAAATGATGGGTTTTTGCTTTAACAGGGATCTTCCGTCAACTCTGTGCTGTTATTCTATAACGGCCAAGCATAGACCGTTCTCAAGCCCCCCACCCCCCCCCCCCCCCCCCTTCCCGCCAAACACTCGGGCTTATAATGACCCCCAAAATATGGTGGAACAGTTTTGGTCCTCTCTCCAATAGAATCCAACAGAAAGTATGATATGGGGATGTGGTGGCATCAATAGACTTAACATTATCCTTTCAATGTTTTGTTAGTACATTTTCCTTAATAAAGGCATGAAACAAGATACTCCAGTCAATACCTGGCCAGTACTCATTGGCTTTGTGCACCATAAAACATTGGCTGTACAAGTACAAGATGGTTGCATCTAATAATATGTGTTGCATATAACGTTCACTTACATTTCACATTCAGGACCAATGCAGCCATGTGTAATATGTACACATGTGCTCTATGCATTGAACAAAACTTGTCTTTTGATTAACTGCCAATGTCAACATGTCAGTCATGCAGACACAGCCTTATGATTATTATGTTTCGGCTAAAGTTCAGGTTTTCACCTTTTGCGGTCTACCCGATGTTCCCCAATACCTATGTTCCCATAAATCTTTAGGGTTAGGTTGGGGGGGGGGGGGGGGGTTGTACCTGTTTGACTAAATTGTTATAGAATACAATGCTCACTGTGTTTTCTCCGGCAGCATACATAAACAAAAAGCACTGAAGTGTAATATGGTGCTCAAAAAAATATAAATAACACGAGGCAGGCGGAATGAGATTTTTTGTACTCAGTTGAACAGTATGAAAAGATTATGGACGCTTCACATTTTTACTGAACAGATGACAAAAGTGCACACATTGTGGGTCAGGATTGGGCCGTGCAAGACACTTTATTGATGTATTCTTGATTCAAGACAGCAAGATGTGGTAACCGCCGTACTTCACTTAGTCTTGATCCAAGGCTGGATTGCATTTATATTCCATAATACAGCTGGTGTCTGACAAGTGTGGTTAGCCTCTGCAGTGGCCAGTCGCTATCAACATGATGAATCAAACCCAGTGATTGAACTTCAGCAGAGCTATGCAGGATAGTCCAAGCACACCTTATACATGTGCATTAGTTTTAATACAGTGTGCATGAGGTATGCTCAGAATGCTCTGGGTAGCCCTGCCGAAATTCCCGAGACTGGATTTGATTCTTCCTGTTGAAAGCAACTTCTACCCTTGGCGGCTGTACTCTTTAGTACACTAAACATAGGTCACCAAAAGAGGGCACTTTCCGTGCAATTCATTTGTTTGTTTTACATGCATTAGGGTGTGTAACCAAACATCACTGTCTTGAACAAGGACTGTGAAAGGTAGAAAGCACATTGTAGCGAAGGAATTGAGGTATATACATGTATCCTCCAACCCACAGTGCAGTTTTAGGCAGGATGGGACCCTGCCTAAAACTGCAGCATCCAGAATCACTGGTATCCAATAGTTTCCAACTACTGCCTGATACAGTAATATTATATCCTGACATCAGACACATTGTGACTTATTTTATCAAATTATTTCAATGCAATTATTAGAAATGAGAAGACATATGTTGAAATTCAAATAAATGTACATATGCAATAGTATACAAGACTGTTTCTGTGACTTGTAAGTTTTTCTTTATTTTCATTTGTAGCTTGAGACTTCCATACACAAATGAACACGTTTTCAATTTCCATAAAATCCAAAATGAAATAGCAATTTTGAGTTGAAGTATTCAATTCTATTTTGATTGCAAATGATCTATTATTTAATCCCTGCAAAGGACTAAGTCCTTTTCCATAAAAAAAGTAAACCAACCCACAAACTGTCCATGCATCAGCACAGGGAGCAAGGGATTTTTATTGTACTACTTGTTTTGTTATCTCTTAGGGAAATGATACATGTAGATAAATATACAAAGCATGTAGTCACATGATTTCACTGACTACAAGTATTCATGTTCAAGGAATAGTTATCAAATATACCGTCTCTCGGTTATGTTGGAATGTGTTACAGTTTTCTGTGTTATTTATGGGCCTAATGATCTTTATAAAGTGCACATATCCCCCAGCATTGGTGCTCAAGGCACTACATCATTATTACCCCTGCTCATTGGGTCGGTTAAAGATTGAAGCTGCCATTTTAGTGCAAAGCAACTAAAATCGATCAGAAAATCAACTTCTGCCCTCACAGGTACCCATCAGTGTGGAAGTTGAGAACTTTTTTTCCCTGAGTACTGCCGAGTACTTAGGTTACCGAGTACAAGTATGAGTACTTGTACTTCCGAGTACAAGTACAGGTCTCCGAGTATGAGTAATTGTACTTCTGAGTACAAGTACGAGTACTTCTATTTCGGAATACGGCCATACGGCAAATGGTTCATTGTGTGTAATTGGCCCAGGCCCAGTCAGACCGATATACAGACCCACTCACGGCTAGCTGTTGAATGTGTTTGTCCAGACGTGCACAGAGAAAAATCAGGAAACTTTGACTTTGCCGCAAGCCAATCAACCATTTCAAACTGAAAATATCGATAAAATCCTTATTTTATAAATCAAAAAAATGGTAATTGACTTACCACGGCCTTCTTCCACGGAAGGCCGTGGTAAGTCAATTACCATTTTTTTTAGTACTGCTATTCGAGTACGAGTACTTTGATGATCGAGTACAATTTCGACATGTCGAGTATGAGTACTTTGCTGCCCGAGTACAAGTACCGTCATTTTGAGTACGAGTACTTTGACATTCGAGTACGTGTACGAGTACTCTGAAAAAAAGTAGTCAAGTAATGCTCGAGTAGGAGTACCGAGTATGAGTACCACAACACTGGTACCCATTTACTCCTGAGTGGGGAAGCAACAATGACAAAGTGTCTTGCCCAAGGACACACACAATGCAACCCCTGGCTGGACTTGAACCCATAACCTGCAAAATGCAGAATTTCCTGCAGACCTTGAGTTAGGCAACAAGCATTCACAAGAAAATTCACAATTGGATACTTTTATACTCTGTGCCCATATACATTTTTTACCTGAAACAATGTAAATATAGTTCCAAAAATACTCAATTCTCTCACCAATTATTATTGAACTATACAAAATGTTCTGTTTTTTGTTTTGTTTTTACATAATTCAAATACTTTAAAAGGATATTTATCTTATACAGGAATTTTTGATTAATTATTCACTTCAGAACCACAGCAATGTAGTCAACAGTTAAAAAAAAATATAATTAGAAAAGATACATCACAAAATATACATGTACATCAAATAGCTATTTCTTTGCACAATTCTCTTCTTACAGCTCACAAAAAGGTGTTTTCATTATTTGTTAAACATCTAAAGGATGTATTTAACTATTTATCTGGTGCAGACGTATGGCCTTGCAATTAAATATATATAACTTTTCAGCTAAAGGCGTAACGATACCATTGTTTTCACAATGGTATACCTGATTCTGGGGTATTAATATGATACATATCTGGGTTTCCAGGTCACAAGATGATGATAAATATAATTATTTCAGGATTCTGAGGTATTGATATGATACAAATCACGGTATCAGGTCACAATATGATATATAAATAAGATAAAGATTTGCAGTAGCACTATGTGACAAATCTCTTCTGTGAGTTTGTGAGGTTCTGAAAAGAACTGGTGGGAAACTCACAAACTCAGAGAAGAGATTTGTTACAAGGTGCTTTCATAAATCTTGATCTGATTCCTATCTCCACCATGCAAACATTCAAGTCTAATATAATAAATAATGATTCTGAGGTATTGATATGAAATGATTGACGGTATCCAGGTCAGAATTAACGATTGTTAACAAAGGTAAACTCAATCACATAATCAACTTCTGCCCTCACAGCTACCCATTTACTCCTGCGTAGGGAAACAATGAGTGACAAAGTGCCTTGCCCAAGGACACACGCACCACAATCCCAAGCTGGACTCGAACCCATAACCTGCAGAATGCAGAATTTCCTGCAGACCTTGAGTTAGGCAACAAGGATTCACAAGAAAATTCACAATTGGATACTTTCATACTCGGTGTCTACATACACTTCTTACCTGAAAAAAAATAACAATTACCCAAAAAAGTCCATTCTCTCACCAATTATTATTGAACTTTTACAAATGTACTATTTTTTTTTTTTTTTTTACATATTTCAAATACTTATCTTATACAGGAGTTTTTAATTTACTATCCACAGCAATGTAGTCAACAATTCTAAAACCAAAAAATATATCACAAGATATACATGTACGTCTCAATAAAGTTTTTCTTTAACAATTTTCTTCTTACAGCTGACACGAGTGTTTTGGTTTTTTTACTATCAAAATGAGGTATTTAACAATTTATCTTGTGTAGACCTATGGCCTTCATTTAGCAAATGTTCAAAATTTACAAAAAATACCCTGGAATTATTCATAATTCACTCTGATTGAGGTAAATGACATAACAACTTTCATGATTAATTATATACACTCTTCAGTGTATGAATAAAGGTTTATATTGGGTTTATTATTTTAGTCAGTAAAAGTGCATTCACATTGACAGATTTTCAGTCTGTCAAAAAATATTATAAGTTTGACAATTAGCGTGTCTGTATTCACCTGAAAAGAAGTGTGTAGATTATTTGTCTTTGACTGTACAGATCAAATTGTATGCAAATGTCCTAAAATGAATTTCTTACATTTCTAACTATAATAAATAAAATTGTCATAAGACATTTTTTGTCAAATTCCCAAGAAAAGTTTTCGATTTAGTGAGGCAATTTCTTTTCTTGAAATCAGACTTTTATCTCTTGAAATAAGATGTTTTCTTTTTTCTTCTAATGTTTATAAAACCATTTGTTGTAGTGTTTATGTAGAAATATTTCACGACTTATCGAGGCACAGCACATATCTTGAATTCACAAGGCGAGTAGTTGATTCCCGGTTCCCCCATCACATCTGGACGATCTTCATTGTCCGGAAATCTCAGCGTGAACTTCTGCAAGATTGTCGTGATGTACAGGAATATCAAGGAACGAGTCCACATCTCCCCGGGACATGATCTTTGACCTACGTATCAATAGAAGCGAAAAAAGATTTGTGTATTAAGCATGTGCATGTTTAGTCTGAGTATCGACCGTTATCCACGGAGCCCAGTCTCCTGTCTAACGTCTGATATATCTAAGCATGCATGATGTCATTTCATTCCGAAATCAGGACTAAGATTGTGATTGGTCAATTTCGATGCTGCGTTTTTGTAATACAACAACCTGTACAAAAATGCTACTCATCATGGGCGTGATGTTTACGCACGCGGGGAGCTCGCATTACGCGCGTATAGAAGGCGCCTGCTGATTGGTCAGTTTCTTGAGATCATACTTAGTCTAGTTGCATAATTAATTGATGAATCTGTTAACGCATCATAGACCATGGTCGGCTTCGCCAGGGCCAGGGTCTATTACATAGACTAGTGCATGTTCATCCCCCAATGAAATAAAAAGAAGCTAAACGCCCATGTTATGATGAATTGCACACCTTATGAATGGAACACCTTATTTCTTAAAGATATGTTGTTTTTAAAAGAGCTTTACTGAAACTATACGATAAAACCATAAACACAATATTATTTTGGAACAGGATGCTGTACCATGTCAACCTCTTCACTGTACAGAGTTAAAAAGAAAGTGACCCAATGAGACAAAAATATGTTAAAAAACATGTGGCTTGCTGCATTTCATAAAAATAACAGGAATAAAGTACATACTATTGATTAGTAACTGTGAAAATTTCATGTAATTTGCGTACTATGTTCACAAGTTATGTCTCTTTTAATACAAACATCCCAACATTTAGCTGTCCACCAATGATCATTTACCGTTCAAATACAATAAAACAAGGGCATTTTCCTGCCTTCATAAATGAAAAAAAATTTGCACAAGACAAGACAAAAATCACCATCATTATTTCAAAAAAGAATCCTCATATTCAAAACACAAAATCTGACAGTAAAAATAACGTTCGAGTCTTGACAAAAAGTATAAAAATCTCATTTGTATGTAATCTCAATAGCTTCAAGTGTCATTCCATGGAAAGCTGTATAAATGGACTCTTTTAGTAAAATATGCAAAACTTCTGATAGCATGGATCAATTTCAGTACTTCCTTTTTGAAATAAGTGGAAGAACATGCCCGTTTATCTTAGGCTTCGTTGTGTAATTGCTTTTTAAGGGGGAAAAAAATCATTAACCCAGGTCACTTTCTTGTTGACTCGCCCTGTACTTTGATGTGGTTTGTGATAATTGCAGTTTTGAAGTGTAACTTGCTTATAAGACAACTCGGTACTTTATCAGTTGTTTTTTAAGTTGTGGGTCAAATTGTTAATTTCAGTAAGTTTTAAAATGGCCACAGCAAATTTTGTATACCTGCAGAAAAGGTGACCATCCGGTTCGGTATCTTGAATTTTCCTCCCGCATCCAAGAAGCGTCCGGGATCAAACGTATCTGGCTCCTTCCACAGCTTGCTGTCATGATGAGCGGCGTAGATGTTGGTCAAGATGTAGCTGCCCTCGGGGATGAAGTAACCCCTGAGGAACATGTCTTGTGTCACGCGATGAGGCGCCCCCAAGGCAGCTACTGGTCGGAAACGATACACCTCTGAAATGGTTGCCATGGTTGCATGCAGTCTGCGCTTATGCAGCAGAGAAGGTGCATCTTCTGTGCAGATGTGAGCACATACAAAAATGTATAGTGAATGAGAAGTATCAAATCTTTAATATTACAGATATGTCCATATTGAGCTATTAGGCTTAGTTCTTGAAAGTGACTTATAGTCCCAAGTCCAACCAATTCAAGTCTCCTCCAAAATCTTCTCACCTGTCCCAACGACTTGATCTAGTTCTTCCTGAATCCTCCTTTGCCACTCTGGATAGAGCATGACCATTTGCAATACCCACAGCAGCTCAACTAGCGATGTCTCAGCTCCCACAGTGAAGAAATCAAAGAACATCTGCATGTAATGTTCATCAGGAGCTAAAGCAGCAGCAGCTTTATCCATCACGTTGCTATGGTTACCATCACCTTGGTTACCCGCATCATGGACACTACTGCTAGAACTATTGTTTTTGTTCATGTACTGTTTCTGAATCGCTAGGATGCCGTCCAGGAAGGAGTCCAAGCTGGTATCTGTTGACCAGGTGTCGTCTTTGAGTTGTTGTTGTTGACGCCGTCCCTGGAAAATCTCCAAGAAACTGTCGGTGAGTTTCTTCTTGTTTGGCATGAGCTGCTCAACGAAATGCTTGGGTAGGATGTTTGAGGCCAGAATGAAGGCTGGGTTCTGGTGTAACAGCTCGGTCGGTGAATCCCGTAGTTTGATCAATGCCTGATTGTTGTCAGAAGCGTTGCCAAAAAAGAAGCTGGATGGGAATAATGAGCTGAACCTTAGAACACATAATGGACCATTTGTGAATTCGAAATTTGCACAAAAAGTGAAAATCGGGCAAGTTCACAATCCTAGTTCACACTTCAAATCTTGGTTTTTTTTTCTGGTGGCTGGTTACGAAATTATAAAATGCTATTTTGACATGAATTCCCAATTATATTTTAGAGCACCGGTAGCCCGATTTTTGTGCCAAATTTGTGGAAACTAACTACCTATTTTGACTTCCGGACTGAATTTCAAGATACATGCACTAAAATTATTCTCTTGATTTGCACTACAAGTTTTACTAAGGAACGTGTAATCCCATCAATAGTTATTTGAATGAGTTTAAAGCTCATCCATAAAAGGTTCGGCAATGCCTGAGGAGGAGGAAGGTCGGGGAAGGGGAAGTCGAAGTGCACAATGGGAGACTCCACTACAAGACACATTGACATGTGAAATACTTTTCTTCAATTTAAAAAAAAAATGTTTTGCGGGTTTTCATAACGGCCGATTTGTTTGGCAAACCCGTACACTGAGAAGCTGTAGAATACGAAGCTGGATAAAGTGGTTCTGGCGTCCAGAGGTCGCCCGGTACTCTCCGTTAAGTGTTGGCACAGCTCTGTTAGACTCTTGGTGAAGTGTTTCTCTCCCTTCACGCACCCAATGCCCAGGGCTCGCATGATCTCTCGTGTGAACAGACGCTGGTATCGGTGGAAAGGACCGCTCTCAAGGGCCACCATTCCTTAAAACATCGTGGAAAGATAATAAGGTATTAAATTTAGTATTATACCTAAATAAACAAACAAAACTATTTTGTATGTTAACCAATTTGTTGAATGTAAAAAGGGGGTGGGGCAATTCTGGACACCGGTCCAGGGTTTCCCACAGTCGTGGAAAAGTCCTGGAAAAATCCTGGAATTTAAAGCTGTCATAATTATGACTTAATACTAAGTCATTATTATAGATATAAGTCATAACAATGACTTAATAATAAGTTATAATTATGAGATACAAGTCATAATTATGACTTTTTTGTATTATGTCCCTTAACGCTTCCGTAGTTAAGTGATTGAGCAGCACCTATCGTTCATGTTCATCGTTTACAAGACTTCTTATCTTCGCTTTTAGAGGGCGATTTCAAACAGTGACCACTCTATTTCACTTTTAGTTTAATGTTCTGTGATCTAATCTGCTATTTTGAATGAGAAAAATGTACTTTTGATTGCACATTCACGAAATTGTATTCCAGAACTCTGTGCGAAAAGGAATGCTTGCGTAAATGAATGCGCAGATATAAACGTACGCCTAATTGGCCGTCTGTTTCTCAAAACCGAATGCACGGACAATAAATGAAAACGATTGAACTTTCGTTGAATTGAAATGGGATTTAAGATGTGCATTTACAGACGAAAACGAATGACCGAATTTTAGAAGTGAATGAACATTTCGGGAAATTGGCCGGGAAAACCTATTCTGCTATAATTGCAGTCCTCAAATATGCATTCCAGTTGAAGCTCCCGAGTCCTGTTGGCTGTTGCACCAAGTTGACATGCGTTGGTGGTGCTCGGTGGTCTTGTGTCAAACTGGAATGACAATGTGGATCGGCATCCGTTGCATCAGTGTGGTACTGGAAAGCCCGATTTTGTCCTAGAAACAGCGAAAAGTCATGGAACTTCACTTCAAGATTTCCGTGGGAACCCGCTGGTCAAACCAGGTACGGGTACACAGCCATATGGTTGCGAAGGGCGATTTCTAAAGGTTACGTAACACTTTATTTTGAATGAAACTACATGTACACAGACATGTTCACGTTGGCGGGTGAAATCTTTGAAAATTAATTTCTCCCGCTTGGAAGACCGTATCTTCATGCAACTTTCAGGATTTATTTCCCCTATAGACCTCATGATCCAAGTATGTGCTAAAACTCATTGTGATATGTTCATTACTTTTCGTTGTGATTGGCAAAATAGGCCTGGCTACGTGCAATTTTGAAACTTAACTGGCGTGCGCAATATCTATCAATCTTTTCAAGCCTCACGAATATTAATGAGGTTCCTATTCATTACGGTGTGCAGTAAACAATTTGTATAAAAGCCGCCTTCACTCCAACCTCGTCCCCAGTGCTTACTTTATTTCCAACATCATTTCCATTAGTGGGTGCGTACTGCTCGACACCATGGGGACGAGGTTGCCTTCACTCTGATTTGCTCCGATTCATTCTTTAGTGGGGTCTGGGAACCAGACTACAAGAACATGATTGGTTTTCTTGCTTTTTCCAGCATCTACAATCCCAAAACGTAAAACTATTTAGTTTAGCAATATTTGCTATAACAAAATTGCAGCAAAAGCAAATATTGTACATTCCCTTTAAAACAAATCCTCCTGAGCCGGGAATCAGGAAAAAATGTCAAATTTATTTCATCGATTATCATTCATTTTATTTATTTGGTTCTGTAAGAGATGTGTCACAAGTACTGCATAATGATTTGTACATGGCCTTCAATGATCTATCCGGTTCGTTAGTGTGACGTCATCTCAATTTAACCATGCGTCCTTCACACGGTGTAGCAGAGCACGAATGGAACCAGAAGCTAAATGCAACTAGAGCGTTTATCCAATGGGCGCTAGTTATCAGTGGTGCGCGCGTGTGTGACGTTTTTATAAATGAACCGGATACCCTTGGATCATGTTAATAAGAAAACGCTATTCTTGCTAAGGTTGGCTGTCCGCAGAGTATTATCAAAGCTTCTCCATGACGACAAATGACGACAGTGCTTTGCAAAGGGCAAGGCACTTCATCTGCCTCAGTTTAACACCCAGAGAGACATCAATCCAAGATGTGGGATCCTCAACGGTCATCGCTTTCAGCCGAGCCGATGAAAACATCTTGTCATTAGCACGTGCGTTTTCATCGGTTGTTATGTGTTACCATTCAGCACTCGTGACTCAAGAACCGTTGAGTTTTACGTAAATACGTCTGGGAGCTAGATAAGCCAATGCAAAACATTCCGGGATGTCCGCGCCCGCCTATACAGCCACTTCTATTATCGGTGACCACCGTTGCATGCTGCACCTTATGGATCTGCTTATTATAAAATATGTAGACGAATTTCAAATTTGCATTGAAACCGAGCTGTTAGTGCTAAGCCATTGTATCAGTTGAGGATCTTTTTTTTTTCAATCCTCTTAACAAAAGAGAGCACTGTGGCCGGGCCGCGAATTTGTGTTTCCCAAACGAGATCGGACAATATCAAAAGAGGGAGCTCTCTCTCTGCGTTATGCATATTCATGATGTCCAGGTCTTTACCGCTTTAGAGAATAAGTTATATAACAAGGAATAATGGCGTTTAAATCACCGACGATTGGCAGCTGATTCGTGAACTGGTTGAGGGTATTATTCCTCATCGGAGTTCGAATCTCGGTGTGCGTTTTCCACTTCTTCTCATTTTACGTTTTAAATAACTAAAGTGAGGAAGGAACATTTCTCACAAGACGTAAAGCCTATCTTGGGTTTGTGTTGTGGAGAACAAGACATTAGATATGCATGTAATGGACCAATCAGAAGATGGGAAACGGAGGTCGCCAAGTTGGGGAAAAAGATTCACGGCCCGACCTTGGCTTCAATGCCATACTAATGACGTCCCACTTTGTTTACGTGTGCGCTTTCCTATGGTGCTCAGTGGACCATGGGCCCCCACTGGCTCCATAGGAAAGTGTACATGTAAACGAAGTGTAACGTCATTAGTACAGAGGCTTATTTACGTGATCACTCATGGTCCTTCGGATCGGATCGCGCTTGAGTCTAGTAGACGTGCACTTGTACTTACGAAGGAGTGACAACCAGTCATTTTGGGGCATTCTTCTGTACTGTTGCTTCTTCTGTTCACTTTTACAGTATAATAAATAAGATAATAAGAAATCTGAGCTCAAGCTTCTATATTATTTTGTCACTCGTCTTTTTTTACTCGTTTGGCGCAATATCTGCCAGATTTCCATCGAGGCCAATTTTAAGGATTCATTGAATCAAAATGGTTGCTGCAAATTACGCTGCTCATAATTTCTGTTTCAGCTGGAAGATTTTGATAAAGCGTATCTTATCATACCGATTAAAGGTAAAATAGAGTGACCAAGAAATATGAATACCACGCTCGAATCCTCAATTGTCATAATGCATTATGTACATTGTCATAAAATGTCTTGATTCAAGATTAAGACTGTAATTTAAAACTTGCAATGCACACTCGACCCAAAGGCGCAACTAAAGTAGAGAGCCGGGCATTCTGTGATCGACGTAGCCAGTCATGCCTTACTCATTTCGGTGCTACAGTGGTGCTAGGGATTGGAAACAAGTTTGAATCAATAATGAAATGAACACTGAGGTGCGTGCACTCTTAGTCAAATTTGCCAAAACCAAACTTGCATCCTGATCATAGCTGTAGTCAGAATGGCTGCAAGTTTAACTACTTACTACAAGTCAATCAGACTACGTGCTTTCCAAGACTGTAGGAAGCGAAAACTTTTGAAAAACAAACCATCAGAACAATACATTGATTGAGGTATTTTTGGTAAACCATTTAAGGCAGTATAATCCCAACACAAGCAGGTCGTGACTGTAAACTTGGGCATCCAGCCTGCAAAGCTACAGTTTGGTTCCGTGGCCGCAACCATTTATATTATTTTCAGGGTATAGGTCTACTCGTCAGGATTTTGCGCCCAGGGCAGAACTATACTTCACGTCAATTTTGTTCAGCAGTTGTTACTCTATACATTTTCAAAATCACTCATGCGAAAAGAAAATACAAAGTTACAAACCAAGTAACACTTACCCTTTTTACTGCCAGACCCACTCATAATTCCTAGAAAGGCAGGTCTGTCGTTGAAAACAGCCCCATTGATTACAAGTGCCTCGTGTATGATGTCCACTTCACTCAGAATAAACATCCGAATCATTCCCAGCTATACAGGTTAAAGAAATGTGGAAGGGTTCGGGCTTGTCAAATCATTTCTGGCTCAACAAGCCGGAAAGTTTTGTTTACAGTTCGGTACTATACAGCCTAACGGTTTTGTTTACCTGCAACTGGCTACACGACTTTAGAAAGGGCCTAATTTAACTTTTGGAAATCGGACGGATGCCCAAAATAGAACGTGCGGCTTTGCCACTCGTCCGGATACGTGCAAAAGAAACGTATTTCTCTCAAACAGATTACTGTTCTTTTAAGTCAAGGGTATTTGAAGTTGCGTTGTGTCACTTGTGTGATATTTATATCGGGTTTTAACCCCCCCCCCCCCGAAAAAAACTAGATTCCTTTTCAAATTTGCAATTTTTCTATAGCAAAACACAAGTTTCGCTTTTGAATGAGACATCGATAGAGAAAGCGGTCCCTTTTTAGGGATTGAGTTATCGCAGAGCGGATCTGTTTGTGCCCCAAATAAAACAAACCCAAACAAACGTCCAAAACGGTGGGAAAAGAGGGTTTTATATTTGGTTGGAATAAAACATACAATTTTGAATTTATTAACATAAACAATTCGAATTGGTTGAAGAGCACGGGGAACGCAAATTTAAAGCATAGAAAAACGATTCCCAAATCATATACCTTAATTGTAAATATAGGGCCATACTTGATAGCAATTTCACGGAGACGCTGGATGGCGTTACCTCGTAGCTCTAGGAGCGACCCAATGAAGGGTAGACCGGTCGGTCCTGGAGGCAGCCTATTCATAAGTGAGCGACGCTGAGAATGCTCTACCCAGACATACAACAAGAGGCAAGCGTTGGTGATCACCGCTAATAAGATAGTTTGCACCTCTAGCACTGTCCACGGTAAAGATGACGGTAGTAAGTTGCCGGCATGAGAAGTCGCTGGCTCGTGCAAGGAAGCATCTTGACTGTCATCATGAGACATTGTCGCATCGGGCCGTAACGCGTAATGATCCTCAATTAGACCATGGAGGAATAAAAACTACCGAGCACGCATCATCCCTTTATAACCATATAAGCAAGGATACTGTCAGCCCATTTTGCTCGTCATTGGCAAATCTGATGGCTAAAGCATAAAACGTCGTAATCATTATGCCAAGCGATCGTGAGTGGGCCTATAGGCGGGGGCGCCTTGTTAAGTTTGTTCTCAAGAGCGAACCGTGTTGGTGAACGACCTTCTTTCACAAAGCAAGATAGGATCCTTCCGCAGTGCACACAGTGCAGTGATAAGCGTCAAGTGGGGAAAGACCCCGCGTCGCGTCGATGCACGTCGGCTCGGCAAAGGGCAAGGACGGCTGACCACCAAAGTCTATTTGATGTTTTACGACGTGCATACACTTGCGTGCCTCACAATAATAAAACCAAGGAGCTTTTAAACGTTCCACGCTCAAACACACCACCAGCTAGCTATAGGACTGCTACACAGTATCTTCAGTAGACTTTATGTGCCGTGGTGTCCGTGTGTCCCACCGATATCTGCCACACGGCGATAAAAGTGTGTTGTGTTTAACAATGTGATTATTCGTCCCAACAACGAACGTCGTGGCCGCGCCGCATCACAAAATAGAAGTTCAATTGCACGGTTTTTATTACTACGGGTGGTGGCGCTGTATCACGAATCTGATTGGCAAATTGGCGGACGATACGCGAGAATCTCCGTTTGTTCTCCCATAGAGGCTAGAGCAAGGACGCTGCTAACACAAAGAAGGAAATAAGAAATGCTGCCAAACGAGTAGACGAATTTAACTTGTCGAGAACAGTTTTTAAAATATATAAATTGGATATGAAATAGGCCTACATGTAGTTGGGGAATAGTTTTAAACCGAGATAAATTGAATATGCTGGCTAGTTGAATAGTTCTGATCATGGAGCTAGGCTAGTAACAGTTTTGAATAAATAGGATACTGGAAGTGAACCACCAGTTATTGCCATCTGAAAGAAGTAGAACATTGATGTAAGTACCAGTTCACAAGTCAACCAATCAGATAACAAGGATTTACTCAGGTGTTAACAAGTAAAACAAATAATGAATGTTTCAATTTCATTCGGTGATAGAATGAATGTTCCACTCCACGAGGCGATCTGTCACCTCGTGAAATTATTCTTACCATTGCACTCACAAAAATGCATTATTTGCTCACTATTTTGCTGGGTTTCGGCATGGCGTATGTACATGAGTCGGAGAAGAAACAGTCCTGCGCGTTCCGCGCGGCACTAATTACGCGGAGGTGCAGTGTTGTTGACTCATGGTTGACTCGTACGTGTCCCTGACTCGGACTCGAGTCGGACTCAAGTCGCTATTTTTTGACTTGAGACTTGAATTGACTTGGGGAAAAATGACTTGAGACTTGACTTGACTTGAAAACAATATGACTTGTGACTGATGACTTGACTCGAATAAATTTGACTTGCTGACATTAACAAATTTGAGACTCTTTAGATACAAATATTGGTGTTTGAGAGAAGATGTTTGAAAAGTATGATATTTTTGATGAACCCCATTCCCATCTCTACTCTGGCTCCGTCGTCGAACACATAAACTGGTTCCCTCATCACGTAGTATGTGCATTTACTCGAGACTTGACTTGACTTGAAAAAAAATTGACTTGGGACTTTACTTGACTTGTGAACAATTGACTCGCGACTTCACTTGACTTGGAAAACATTGACTTGAGACTTGACTTGACTTGCTAAAATTTGACTTGGGACTTGACTTGACTTGGAAAAAAATGGCTTGGTTACACAACTCTGCGGAGGTGACACGGCGAGCAACACTCGGCCAATTTATACCGCTCGTCTACCTTTTCCCGGGGTCTTTGCAGTTTCAACCTCGACCGGTCTCAATAGCATCGGGGAGCATGGCTTCCCGTATTCTAATTACTTTACGCAATGATGAGTTTATGGATTGTTACCTTAAAACAATCCTTTACGTGTTTAACGTAATAACTGCGAATCATGCCAGTTATATCCCTGCGTTATATTGGTCCATGCACTCATCGTGCATGACATGCCCTAAAGTTCGATACAACCAGCGAGGCGAGAGATAAACAAAGTCATAATCATATATTTATTATGACACAGTACTTTTTCTTTTAAACGTTGACGTCAACTAGGGCCTATATCGACCGGTATAGGTGTTTACGTATACACGCACATTGGACCTTGCTCGGGCCGCTTTACGTCTGTGGTAGCACCCCTTCATCTATCGTATGTTGTTATGGGTCATTCGTAAAAGTGCAGTCAAAAAGTTATTTCCAAGGAAACATCCAGGTCCGAGCTTATTGATCGCTCTTAAAATGTGCGTGGTTGGTGTCTTGGATACCAACTTAATGACGTATAGATTTGTGTGTCGACAATCGGCCGGGCAGGGGGTGGGAATTGAAAAATCCTGTTACTCTTTGTACGTTGTAAACAATAAATATGTCACATTTGTAGGCCTACGTATGTGATGTACGGTGTGCTTTTGTTTTCTAGTATAGGCATATAATATCCCTTCCCATCAATTCATATCGCTCTAGGCCTACCATTGACCCCTCCAAATCATCCGGGGTTTACGCTCTTGTCATATTAGCTGATTGCTGAGTGTATATCCGCCTCAGATCATTTGGGTAACTCAGTGTACTTGTTGTATTGGTCGAATTAGGAGCCTGAAGTGCGTACGTACTACCTGAGCGCAACTCGCGCGAGCCTGGTGCCACCTCAGAAAACGGCTGTATCACTTTTGGATGACATCGAAAACAAAAATCGACACCCGCTTGGTTATTAAATAAAATACTCCACACATTTTGAATTACTTGCGATTAAATTACGACCCGACAATAATTCAGTTCGGCGCCCCCATGAGAGTCGATTAAAGTCCAAAATCACAATATGGTAGTTTTTCTCGTTGTAATAAAACATATAGGCCTATAGTAAGTTGAAAAAATGTTCATGAGAATTGTTTCTTTTAACTTTCAAAGAACACGGACTGATGTGAACCTTACTAGTCTCCCACAGTCGATCATCAAGACCAAAAGGAAGAAGCAAAATCTCCTTCATAGGCCGCGTTCATATCCAAAATTCCAAATCCATATGCAGCAAGTTGCAAAAGGCGTGGCGATGGTTAATAACGGAGTCTTATATAGCGCACGTATCTACCAACAATTAGGTACTCAAGGCGCTGGAAATTATGTCAATTATTAAAGAAAGGTAAATAAAGTTTATGAGAAATATGAGACCCATTATGTAGCACCTTATAATGGTTTACAAGGTGCTGCGGCGCACATTGCAGCCACTGCCAGAAACACCGGGGCAAACCCCTTCTCTTAGCGATAAGTGTTACTGGGTTCTTTAACGTGCATTACACAACACACGGGACCTACGGCTTTAAGTCCCATCCGAAGGACGAAGCAATACTGGTAAAGTGCCTTGATCAAGAGCACAAGCACCCATGTTCCAACGGTCAGGATTCGAACCCATGGTTATACGGTTATCACAAAAATTACAGAAGTTACAAATTACAATATCTTTGCAATGGATTTCAGTGGGCTTGTTTAATATTGCGGAGGCTAGGCAGGCGGGCTTGGGTAAGTCACAGATCCTCTACACAGTGTAGCGGATCCGTGGGTAGGTGCACAGGGTAGCGAGGACACCTTGTGCGTGGGAAACCAGTAAAAACAACGCACCAGGTCGATATCCTCGTTTGTTTACTCGCCCTGCTGTCACGAAATTAAGATGACAGCTACACAACAACTTCAACATAAATTCTTTCAAATCAAGGCAGAGAAATCAGACTTGCATGAAGAGAGACGGAGATGGAGTGAGAAAAAAAATGGAATAAACTTCTTTTTGACAATTACTTTGTTTCAATGGACAATAATTATTCCCATTCCCCCACACGTTTTGTTTCATTGACATTTACTTTGAACACAGCGGATTTGAACCTACGACATCCGCAATATCTTACGTTGCTCTACCGACAGCTAGCTATCTAGCCCTAGTTTTATCTGAACTTGGTCTGAAACTGAAGCATGTGGACCCTAATTCTGAAACCAAAGACAGAGCTATCTCCATGGAACCATGGTATGATCAAAATTGGGCATTCTTTGTTCGTGCAAAATATACTTTGATTTTAAAGTGACAAAATTTACCACTGCAACAAGAAATTTGGCACATTTCAAGATCTGGTCGACGTGTAGTGCAACCGCTTGTGCCATGCTGGAATTTTCTTAGCGCACATTCTGCCTTCGAAATAAGAATGCTTTTGTTTGTCTTTGCGGACTAAATGAAGTTTTCGTAAGCAAAAAACCGACTATAGTTTTAAAACAAATGGATTAGAAGTGCTGATGTGCGGGCTCCTATTACAGGGATTCCTGTTTAAAATGATTGATTGTATTGGCCCTACATTGTAGCATGCCTTCGGATTTTTAACAACCATCGATACAAATTCTTTGATTCTCAAATGGAAACATTCGTTATTTCTTAACCAGTAAACCTCAGAGAACAGAGCATGTAATCAGTACCTAAACTTTTATGAGTCAAAGAATATTTATGGAAAAGGAGTAGGACCCCCTCCCCAAAAAGAAAATAGATATTGTTCTACTCGTACGACATCAATGAAATCAGAAAACAGTCGTTTTTGAGAGACGTTTTAGATAGTGTTGCACAAGTTTTATTTACATGTAACTCATTTGGATTCTCCATACAAAAATACACACTGAACTGCAAAATAGATCATACAATACTATAAATACATTGGTTGATTTTTTTTGTTTTGCTTACAAAGACATGATCAAATATTCTGACAGCTTGAATCAAGAATTGGTTTTACATAATTAAAGTACACAAAATGCCAACAGGGTTATCATGTCATGTGATTAATTGTCGACATAGATAACAACATTGAGGAAACTGATAGTTCATCTTCTGTTTGTCTAAACGAGGATTTCGCATGCTGTAAAATAAACCCTCGTGTCCACAGTGAAAAACCTTTGTGCTTTGTATAGTGAATGTTCATGGTGTAAATCGAGGACACACACGTGCAACACCATCGATAAATCGAGGACAGAAACCGAATCGAGGACTCCTAAAAAGGAAAATGTGTACAAAACCAATGGGAGCTGTTGCGAAAAAGTACAAACAAAGGAAAAGGGAAGAGGAACAAAAGAACATCCTCGATTTACACTATGTGTGTGTGTGCGTGTGTAAACACCGGCAATCGTAGACGTAGGACAAAAGAATGTGGGCGCAAACAATACGTCCAGGATTGACCGAACGTCCACGATCTCAAATCGTGTACAAAACCAATGAGAGCTGTGGCTAAAAAATTAGAGTACAAACAAAGGAAAGAAGATTAGGGACAATAGGAGTCCACGATTGCCGGCATTTACACACGTGAGTGTGTATGTGTGTGTGAACCAGACCAGTTCAGCATTGTCTCATATATCATTCAATGACTTCTGATAACATTAATTGCACTGCAAAGATACATCTTTCATTCCCCGCATATCTTTCCTGTTGATGACTGTTAAGGAATTCTGCAATCATATCTCTGAGTCCCATGGTCATTCATGACGGGGCATGGCTTGTAATAAATAACAAATAAAGATTTTTTTTTTGGGGGGGGGGGAGTTTATTTATATTGGGACTTGATTTTTCAGGGGCATTTGAAAACCATTTTAGTCCCAAACAGAACTTGATTAGGTTATATCGCCTTTAGCTCCTCTAATATGGGTCCATCATTTTTGATGTAGAAATGAGTCCATGGTCATCTCGCGTAAGATGCTTATTTTACTGGTTTGACCTAAATCACAGAAAGTAAAAAGAGAACAAAAAAGGGTGACACATTGGCATTGTGTTATTAAGGTAGGTGCACAGGGAAGCGAGGACACCTTGTGCGTGGGAAACCAGTAAAAAACAACGCACCAGGTCGATATCCTCGTTTGTTTACTCGCCCTGCTGTCACGAAATTAAGACGACAGCTACATAACAACTTCAACATAAATTCTTCCAAATCAAGGCAGAGAAATCAGACTTGCATGAAGAGAGACGGAGATGGAGTGAGAAAAAAAATGGAATAAACTTCTTTTCGACAATTACTTTGTTTCAATGGACAGTAATTATTCCCATTCCCCCACACGTTGTGTTTCATTGACATTTGCTTTGAAAACAGCGGTTTGAACCTACGACATCCGCAATATCTTACGTTGCTCTACCGACAGCTAGCTATCTAGCCCTAGTTTTATCTGAACTTAGTCTGAAACTGAAGCATGTGGACCCTAATTCTGAAACCAAAGATAGAGCTATCTCCATGGAACCATGGTATGATCAAAATTGGGCATTCTTTGTTCGTGCAAAATATACTTTGATTTTAAAGTGACAAATATTTACCACTGCAACAAGAAATTTGGCACATTTCAAGATTTGGTCGACGTGCAGTGCAACCGCTTGTGCCATGCTGGGATTTTCTTAGCGCACATGCTGCCTTCGGAAATAAGAATGCTTTTGTTTTTCTTTGCGGAATAAATGAAGTTTTCGTAAGCAAAAAACCGACTATAGTTTTAAAACAAACGGATTAGAAGTGCTGATGTGCGGGCTCCTATTACAGGTATTCCTGTTTAAAATTGATCGTATTCAAAGTGGCCCTACATTGTAGCATGCCTTCGGATTTTTAACAACCATCGATACAAACTCTTTGATTCTCAAATGGAAACATTCGTTATTTCTTAACCAGTAAACCTCAGAGAACAGAGCATGTTATCAGTACCTAAACTTTTATGAGTCAAAGAATATTTATGGAAAAGGACCCCCTCCCCCCAAAAAGAAAATAGATATTGTACTACTCGTACGGCATCAATGAAATCAGAAAACAGTCGTTTTTGAGAGACGTTTTAGATAGTGCTTGCACAAGTTTTATTTACATGTAACTCATTTGGATTTCTCCATACAAAAATACACACTGAACTGCAAAATAGATCATACAATACTATAAATACATTGGTTGATTTTTTTTGCTTACAAAGACATGATCAAATATTCTGACAGCTTGAATCAAGAATTGGTTGTTTTGCATAATTAAAGTACACAAAATATCAACAGGTTTATACACAATTGAGGAAACTGATAGTTCATCTTCTGTTTGCCTCATCAACGAGGACTTTGCATGCTCACCATTGACACATATCATTCAATGACTTCTGATAAGTGACAATATAAATTGCACTGCATATCTTTCATTCCCTGCATATCTTTCCTGTTGATGACTATTAAGGAACTCTGGAATAAATATCTGTGTGTCCCATGGTCATTCATGACGGGCATGGTTTGTAATAAATAACAAATAAATAAATCTATTTTTGGCAGGGCACATAATTATTTTCAAGGTTATTTATATCGAGACTTGATTTTTCAGGGGGTTTTGAAAATCTTGCAAAACATACCAAATGGATTCCAGAAAACTAAAAAAATACAACTGTAACAAAATAAGGGCACAAAAATTGGCGAACCATTTTAGTCGCAAACAGAACTTTATTAGGTTTTATCGTCTTCAGCTCCTCTACTAAGGGTCCATCATTTTTGATGTAGTAATGAGTCCACGGTCATCTTGCGTAAGATGCTCATTTCACTGGTTTGACCTAAATCACAGAAAGTAAAAAGAGAACAAAAAAGGGTGACACAATGGCATTGTGTTATTGAGGAGGTAATGGTAGTCATATGGTTATATTTGCACTAATAGTGCATTGTTCATACAACTACACTAAATGTGCTGCCTTATATTTCCTAAAGGGGGCAAAAAGGTACTTTCCTAATGTAAGCGAGTGAAGAAAAAACACTATGAAGAGTTTTTCTGTCATATGCTATTTAACAGAGTGGAAGTTTCTCTCTTAAAGTGAAGTTACACTCTTTAAGAATACCTTTTTACTATGGCCAATTTTGAAGGGAAAAAACCTATAAAAGAGTGAAACTTCCATTCCTTTAAGGAACCATATATGGCAGCCAACTCTTTTAGAGTGGTTTCTCACTATTTTACATTTAGAGAGTACAATGTGTAGCCATTCTCACTTCATTTTTATGATTTTGTTTCCTGCATTCATTACCTGCAAAGTAACAACCATGAAACCAATGGAGTGAATTTTCACTCTTTAGTAATGTACTCTTCGTTAGGACAGAACTGTGACATCAATCCCATGCTGGTTGCACAAAAGATCAGTTAGCATGAGGAAATTTAACGTGTCCTGGTGAGCTTGAATTCAATATGTACAAACTTGTTGCCATAAATTTCAAGAACATTTTCGGAGCAGGTTTAGGGTTCCTTTTGAAGTGAAGGTCAGGAAATTATGATTGTTTCCCATCTAGTGAAAGTTACTGAGTTCCACAGTTTCATACTGTTACAGAAATTGGAGCATATATTCAATTCATTTCATTTTCCCCTTCTTAAACACACGGTTCGAAAAATAAAACTGAACGTCCATTGCTGAAATGACAGCTGCACGAATCGGACATCTACCACCATTTACCACTTTCGTTTTATATCCTAAACTTGTCAGGATATGCACAATGTCAACAATATCAGGCTTATCCCACCCCTTCCAATTGAAAGACTCCCCAGGAGGTAGTTTGGGTTGGGACCAGTGGTCCCTGGTTCATTATTAAACAGAGGTTATATTTAACGAGAATTCCTCGAAAAGTTTAAGTATAGCTATGATTGTCAACAATGACCAATTATGCCCAGGAACCCTGACAGACAGGGGTGCGTGCGGGAAGGTATTGTGCACTGAGGGTGCGCTGTATGGAGGTGATCACTGAAGCAAGTCGCTTTACAAAGTACAGGAAGTCCAAAGTCAAAGGCATACATGTAAATGCCTCCAGTGGCTATTGGGAAGGTGTATTTGTTTGGTCCCTGTAGTTCATGCTGGGAAGCTGAGCTCATGCACTTTTTGGGTGTGAAAACTGTGAACATGTTGGCATATTGGAATCTGTTACAAGCTTTGCTGATATCTCCATGTTTGGATAATCAATGAATAGGGCACAAGTTGTACAAACGTTTATACTGAAGCTTTGAAATCCCCCATTAGTCCATTTTGTAGAAGAGAAATCATAGTCTGTTAATTTGTAAACATAACTTATCTTGCAAAAAAGCATTTCGTGTTGCTGGCGAGAATTTTTTTTTAAGTTTCATTAAAATTATTCTCACCCAAATGATCTTGACCTTTTTCCATGTAGCTTCAAAACCAACAACATTCAGCAACCTATACCTTCTCACAAAGTTCATTTCCAAAAATTGCAAGACAAGTTATCCCAGTTATATTATAAATTGCAAAAGATGTATGTGTGTATGCAGCAGGCGCAATGGACTCATTTTCTAAGCCTCATTTTCTATAACCCCACGAAGAAGCCTGAGCCCTTCGGGGCGGCATTGCTAAACATATGACTCTCTGCAAATGTAGCTTCTGTTCATTTCACAGAGACTTTAGCAGTCAGCCCAGCAAAGAGCAAACTTACATTAGAGGCAACAGTTGCTTTAAAAAGTGCCACAAGATCAGAAATCTCCATGTGCCTTGTGAGCATAACCCTCCCATGCAAACAGACATGTTCTCTGCCAAGTGGTCCTTCAGTGAAAAATCAATCAAGTGACTGTTTTCAACAGTTAAGAATTTGTGATGCGATCAAGCTAATCGGAAAATCAAGCTTGTCGGGAATTTTTATGTGGAGATACAGGCCAAAATAGGGCCACTTCATCACATCACTTCATCACATCTCTTGGTGTTCCGACTTACATTATTTTTGAACTAAAGATGGTATCAGCATGCAGTTTTCACAGCAGTAATGCTGAGATTGTGCTCTTTCGAAATCTGTAATAAATTTTTTTTTGACCAGGGTCGACAAACGACTCATGTAGCTTGATCGCATCACATTTCCAGCCTTCATAAAGCAGGACTCACTGGCTGGGACTGTTCAAAGCCACGTCGAATAGTTTGCGATTACCCGGAAAAGTACCTACTAATTTAATGACAGAAACCTTTCCCAAAGTGAAACCTAGGACTGATATCAAATACGCTGTAAAATTATCCTACCTGAATGGTATCATTCAGAATCAAATGTGGTTTTAGCAAATGTGCCTGCGGGCAGGTTTATATTTTTTTTAAATTTTTTTACATGCGTTAACAACGGAATCCAGTTATGAGACCCTTCTTTGTTTTCTCATAATACATACATTGTAAAAAAAGCAAATGATTCTCCACGTATGCACCTTTCACTGAATTTGCATGGCCAGAGCATCTTTGCATGAGTGGAAACTTATATGGATATGCTAGCTACATAGGCAAGTGTTTCTAGGATTAACAGCCAGCTATTTTACCTCTGACAGTTCAAATATACAGTTGACGGGGGTAGAAAACAATCCCAGTTTCCTACACAAGGCTGCAATGCGCCTTGCCTCCAAACTAAAACACATCTCAAACTATATCGTGAAGCACTGCTTCACCAGTTACCTAAAATCATCTGACTTTGATCAATTCACTTCAAAACCAAATTGGCAAATATCTTACAAAATGATGATAATTCCAAGCACTGAAAACCAAAACCAAATCCATTGGTTGCTGTTTGGCAAAGGTCACAGTGCAAACCTACTTCCTAAAACTGAATGAGAGACTTGTCTGATATCATTCACGAGGCACGCAATGTTAGCTTTGTATTGTTCACCCAAGTGAAGATAAATTCCAAGCACTCAAACCAATCCATTGGTTACTGTTTGGCAAAGGCCACAGCAGAAACCTACTTTGTCCTCCAATTCAATGACAGAATTATCTGAAATCATCCATGTGACATATTCAGTGTTAGCTATGTACTGTTCAAAGAGGGTGGCTCTATGGGTTATCACTGAATTACTTCCCAAGTTGTGGGTACAAGGTATAAAGTGCAACGCAAGGACATGATACCGATAAACCAAAGGGCAAGGTACCGGGTAGACCACATGTATGTAAAGATTGGAACAGGTCAAATGCTGTGTTACAGCTGATACACACTGGACCACCTCCACTGGTATTAGTTTAGCTCCAGGAAATTGCCTGGAGCTTATCCCTTACAAAAATGTCCCATGGGGATGTCCCATGGACCCCATGGGAAACCGATGTGGAGAGTGGTGAGGTAGGGTTCGTCAAGTCAGCGTCATGATTGTCGAGTCCGAGTCTTTTGCCGATGTGACTCAAGTCAAGTCTGAGTCACCCAAATTGCAACTCGAGAAAGACTCGAGTTCGAGGCTTAGACTCGAGTTCTACAACATTGGAAATGGTAAAAGTAGAGGTGGGGAGTCCTGTAAACTACCTGACTTTAATACTATTCTTATCTTGGTAAACTGGCATTTCACTCTTTGGTATTGGATTGAAATGCTAGAGAGTCATGTCAATCCAGTGTGTTGGATTGGTCTGAAAACCTAGTATGGGGAAAAAGAGTCCTGGAGATTAAATGAGGACGGAGCAAGAAGATAGTTTAGCTCTTTTTTTTCAATCCACACTTTTGTTCTCTTGATGCAGTTTCTGAGACCGATTTGGAAGGAAATACATTGTAAGGAAATGCCAGGCTTACCTAATATGATTTAGATATCAGCTTAATACAGTAGGGAACAATTTGGAGCAATTGTTTATTTCTCACTGTTCATTTTATTTTTAGTCAGAATATGTGTTTTTGTACAATTTTATAAAAACAAGCTATCGTTTTTTTTTTGATCAAACGTTATGGAAATGACTGTTATATTCGTGTTGGAAAGGGGAATATGTTCTATATGTTTCTCGAAATTTCTAAGGCATGTAAGAACCATTTAACTGAAATATTCTCTATTATCATTTTATTATTCAACACACTGCCAAATCTAGAGTCATCAGTTTATCTCAGCAATGACAAATGAAGTGATTCGAATCCTCACCATGATTAATGCCACCCTATACAACTCAATTTACCAGAGTAAACATTGTGTCGACAGTATCAGGCTTGTCAGCACTAGCCTAGCCACTGTGAGTACAAAGTCACCATATTTTTAGTTTGGTTCCTAGTCCACTATTTGGAGGGCCTATATCTAGCATTATCTACCTCAGGGACAGTTGTCTTTGAAAAGTTTCAACTTGTAAAGTCAGCAATGAACAACTATATTCACAGACCTGGGGGAAATATAAGACACGGTACAGTTCCCATCCCACTGAGGGTATTGCATGGGAGCAATCACTGAAGTAGTTCCCTTTTATTGGACTCACAAAGTGTACAAAGTCATACGACCAGTGGCACACCCAGGATTTGGCTGGGGGGGGGGGGGGGAGGTTTCCACACTTTTTTTCAAATTGTTTAAAGGTTAAATTTTTTTCAAAAATCTTGCCCAAAATTTTTGGCCACAGAATTGTTTTTTTTTTTTCACGGACTATTTTCACGTTAGTGGTGCCACTTACACCCCTATTTTACTACTCGAAAATAGGCCACATACATATATCACCAAGGTCAAATTGTGGGACTAAAAAAATGAATTACCCCCCCCCCCCAAAGTTTGACAACCTCTTTTCGATTGCCAGATTTATTGATATTTGTAATCCAGGGCCTCACACAATTTGGGGGGGGGGGGGGGTGGTGAGTGGTTGTGCGCCACTTTGCTTGCTAAAGCACAAAGCTACCAACATAATGCCGGAAATTAAACCACTTCATTCCAAATCGTGAGTGGGCTGTCTGTATTGTGACTTGTGAGCACCATATTGTTGAAGTGCACCGTGGGTGGTTGTGGGCGGTTGTGGGAACTTTTCTGATATGCAATGGACAAAGAGTGTTTTGTTGCATGGTACCTTAAGTTGCACGACAAGGGCAAGGTACAAACAGTCCAGGTCTCTGATGACACAGATGAGCAGCAATGCATGAAATGAAGCCAATCCCTGCATTCCACCATTGAGAATTTCTTAGAAGTACACCCTATTCATCATAGTTTATGATTGATGCCTAACCTAATTCTCAAGTGTTTTATTTTCCTCAGAACCCTGTCATTCAAATAAGATTTTTAGTGGTAAACTGCATTTACAACCATTTGTAAAACTTGTCTCGGATTAGGGATGTAACAACAACACACCACTTTGACAATAAGACAGAGAGTTTTTATTCTTATTATTTAATCCGTCAGTGCCATAAGCTTGTTTCTAACTGAAAGGTCCACTGAGGTTTTTAAAAAAACCAATGCAGCCATTTTTAGAAAGATATAATTCAGTTGAATATTTCTGAAGTTCTGGTTGGTATCGTTGTAATCCATGTATACAGTGGCTGAATACACATTACTAATGGAAGAACAACATTACCGATGCTAACATGCATTATTATTAAAACAAAGTAAACTGTACCATTTACATTGTTGTATCGCAACATTCTTTCTACATAATTACATATGCATTGATGAACTTTCAGTCCTCTGAGATATTAAACTTATTGTTAAAGTTTATTCAGAAAGGAACTACATGTATTGTGATCCCCCACCCCAAAAACCAGCTGAGATATTTTATGAAGCGTATTGGCTATCGTTACGGCAGCCGTAACGTAATTTTCAACTGCTATCGTTACAGCATTGCAAAACCACCATTGTGAATCACATATGCTGTATTTAACATTTATAACTGCCCTTCCAACCAGAGCACTTTGGACACTCGATTGGTTTATTGAAGTAAGCTTCATTTTTTTTCCTAAGTGATCCATGGCTTTGGAGGACTTTATTAAAAACGGAAAAAGAAGTCCAAAAACCATTTGGATGATAGTCTGGTTCCAAGAGCCAAAGATCGTGACGGTGAACATGTTGAATATTGTCAGGTCAGGGAACCAAACAGTCAACTGTTATAACGATAGCTACTGCTAAATCCAGTTATTACTGCACTTATGAAAAGGGACGGTTCGTAAAACTTTCAGGGGAAACATAACAGCACTTCCAAATGAAAAGTAAGAAATAAAAATGAGAAACTGCTGTATTCAGTGTGTCATATTCCCTCCTTTGGGGTAACATTTGCAATATTAAAATATGACCAACATGACCAATGGGAGATAAATGATAAATGGAGGTCTAAAGAGATGTGAAATACTTGAAAAATGAAGGCAGAAATCACATTTTCAAGATGTAAAATGGGGGAAAAACTCCTCAATACCTGCTCATAATAATAAGAACTTTTGCTGGGGGGGGGGGGGGGGCAGTGGGTCGGGAAGTGGGGGGGGGGGGGGGGGAGAGGTGAGGAAGTAGAAGGGGAGGGGTGGTTAGGGGGAGGGGGACTACAAATCGTTGGGGCTAGATCTTCTGACCTTTAAATGCAAGCATTGCCATACAATGCTTGATCTTGTCACAAGTTTTTCAAAAATAATGCGACAATTGTAGTTCTTACCTCCTTGAGATATATGTTGAAAGCAATGTGCACAAATTCATCTTTTGTCATCGTCCGTCTGCGTTCATTCTGACTGGCCAATAACATCTGAGTCATTTGAGATAAGAAAGAGAACAAAACTTGTGATCCTGCCTTCCTTAAACTTGTTCAAAGCTTGTTCAAAACTTGTTCAATTTCTTCTCAGTCAAGAGAGGGCGCTCTTGTGAGTTGACATCAAGTCAAGTACATGTTTGTTTTTTTACTTGTCCCAAGTTTTTCAAACATTTTTAGCCTCTGAAGAAGAACATGTTAAAGCTACTGTCCATCATTTGCAGCTGTCCAAAAAGTAACTGATGTAATTATTGTTGAAAAGCATACTTGGTTGAAAGATAGTAATGGGACTAATCTCCCTGTGAAATGATTCTTTCTGGAAGTTGTCTTTTTGAAAAAAAAAAACAATGAAAGAAAGCCATTTCCAATGATGCGTCTAAAGACGCATTCTTGGAACTTTCTGTTACTTGTTCGCTTTTAGTTCGGCGAAGCGCGCGCAAGCGTTGACATGACGCGCACACGCGCGCGGTTGCTATAATTCGTCGGTTCAGTGCGCGACATCACGTAGCTGCAATCGGCTCAGTGAGAATGTGTCTCGGACGCTGAATTCAGGCCCAATTCAAAACATGACTCAGCAACTTTTGATTTGAAATTGAGATCCTAGAATATTATTTTCTCGGAATATACAGCATTCACTGAACTTGTTCGGCACCCATCTTCAGATCTTGAGCACTTTTGTTGCCTCTACTGAACATAATGCACAAATTACAAATGATGGACTCTACCTTTTAAGTTTGCAACTTCAGGCAGCATTAATTTTTTACATTGGTACATTTCGGGTAAATCCGTTCAGTAAGCAGTTTGCAGTAGTCCTATTCATTTTCACACGTTTATGTTATGACATCCCCGATAGTCATTCTTTTTGGTATATGCACAAGCCACTTACGTGATTTCAACTTGACTGTTGTGTTTTTTCATTCACAAATCTGGATACAAGTTGCAAATAGTTTCACTTCAAAATTAAAGTTGCAACAGAAACCATAGTTTGGCCTAATCTGTACTAATATAATGCTGTGAGCAATGAGTGTTGCCATAGGGCAAGGAAAGGTTGTCCAAAGAGTTTACTTGCTTGTTTCTTTTATTTAATTTTGAACATTTTTTTAAACTTGACAAAGTGATTTCAAATGTGCCAATTGCAAGCTAGGCTTGACATACAAAGCACCTCAAAAGAATTACTTTCTGAGTTTTCGTTTGTGCAAAAATATAAGAGATTCCAATATGCTCGAAAAAGAGATTGTGAAAATTAGTTACCTCTAATAAGGAGTCGGTTATCACTTCATTGGTAAGCTTTGATCCTGCAGTCAAAATTCTGTCAATAAAAAAATAAAATCATTCAGTACTAAAAGAATCCTGATCCATAAACAGGCCCACACTAAGCTGACAAAAACGGTGTCCAAATTCCATAACGTACAGGCTGGAGTTATGTCGTCAGTGGTAGTACTTTCAAAGGGAAATTAGGGGTTCTGCCAACAATCTGAAAAGTTTCCCCTAATTTCTTTTTTTTAGCAGCAACATTACAATAAGTACAAACTTCAATGTACTGCAAACAAATGACGATGAGCCAATCAGCATGCAGTGCCATGCGTGAAGCGCAAGTTGAACGCGCGCTAGAGTTCCACACGCGCGCGGCAGACACAGTTGCTAGAATCGATTAGCATAGCTGCAGTTGATCAACTTCAGATTGGTCAATGGCTTACGTGTATTGCATAGGTACATACAGTAAAATTATGTGAATTTCATTTAAATTTGGGTCGGATATTCATTAGGGTCGACAGCAACTAGCTGTGCAGTTACTTCATGAATAAACTACATGAGTGACAGTCAAATAGACAGCCTTTGGAGACCATCTGGCCTGGAGGAGAGACTGTATTGCAGACAGCGCCTGAGACTCACACGAAGACGCTATGGCTCTTTGAACATTCAAAATAAAATACGTTATACGTACTTAAAGCAATACGTGTTCAAACCAGTCCATGCACACGGTGTCCCATCCAAGGGTAAGTTCTATCAAGGACTAATGGTTAACCAGGTGGTGGTTCGTGACGTACCTAGCGCATGCGCACTAAAGTTGACGTGCAAACGACTGTAGTCGAACTATTGTCATTAACGACCATAAGAAAATTGCAGTCAACCCATTTGGACGTTTCTGTTTATTTACACAAATAATAGTGATTGTGTATTTAGAACACCTTAAGTACATAATCTCCATATATAACAATAGTGACAAAAGTGACAGATTCGTAAACTAATATGGAAAAAATATGCAATGAAAATGAGATTTAGCACTCACAGTTTTCGTTTGCCACCATTTTTGCTGACAGCTGGTTCCCTTTGCACTATGCTATGAAAAATTGCTATTGATAACCAGCTATGTGTATATCGTGGCGCGACCAACCGCGGTACAACCATCGTCGACTAGCATGCATTCTATCAGAGTTAGTCAAACTATGGTTAACTATAGTTCTTGATTAAACTTGCCCAAGTGGCTCTTGATACAGGTCAAAAAGCACCCTTGTTCATGTATGGAATGCACGTACTGCGTTAACCCATTGCATCAGCTCCATGCTGTTATCTCACCCAGTGCATGATGCAAATTATTGTGTCAAACATGTAAACATGTCAATGCACAGTCCGTCTTACTGTTCAGAAATCAGGTTCAACTTACGAGATAGGATCAGTTGTCTTGACGGACAGTGCATCTTGTAGTTCCTGTAGCATGGTGGTGGCCAGTTCATGATCAACTACACCCTTGCTCTGATGGGTCGTCAACAGCTGAAATAATTCCTCAGTCTGTTTCAAATAATCTTTAATGTGAGAGAAAAATAAAACACTCAGTTTGTGACCATCTTTTACCTATGGGACGAGTCAAAAAAGCAGAACACAAACCCCTACAAATATATTTCATATTTATACAAAATATGTAGCACCAAACATAATAATTACTGGAAAGCCAATTGTATATAAGCTACTTTTAGATGAAAAAAATTACTAAAATTGCTCAATCCGTTGAAAGAATATCACCATTTAAATGCAATGACCCTAAAACCTGTTTCGTCCAAAAATAAAAAAGAGCAGTTTATTGTGTATTCAGACTGTTTGGAACACAAAGAAAATGACACAGAATACTTGTTTCAACAACTGTCAACAACTGTAGTACACAATAGCTTTATTAACAACCCTGGTTAGGCAAACAATATGATTTTAAAAAATCCACTTTTTGTAAAAGACGGGCCTTCAAAAGGGCTTTGTTGAACATTTTCTACCTTTAAACTGAGGTTTTATCACTGGTGATGTTTGAAGACAATTGTGACGACGATTCTTGAAATCGCATTTTTGGACGAAAGCCGAGGTTTTAGTGACTTTCAACGGATTGAGCAGTTTCAGTAATTTTTTCATCTGAAAGTAGCTTATTGTAGAAATTGGCTTTCCAGTCATTATGTTTGGTGCTACATGTACATATTTTTTTAAATATGAAATATAACTTTTTTGGTTTGGGTTCTGCTTTTTTGGACTCATCCTGTATAAATTTAAGGGTTTATGACAGATAGGATTCAGATTTTTGTTGCCTTCATGCAGCAAACCACGCAGTATGCAAATTAGCTTGAATATAGCGTGACTAAGATTTGCTCAAAATTTCATGGGTTGTCAGAGTGCCAAAGTTCCAAAGGCTGGATTTGATTCTTTTTGTTGATAGCACCTTCTACCACTGCTGGGGCTTGACCACGATGGCCATGGAACAGGGCTGGCTATGTTGGGGGAAGAAAATTCAAATGCAGTCTTGGACCGAGACTAGTGACTAGTGTCAATCGGTGTTGTACATGTAATCGAGTACTTTTATCAGAGTACAAAGTACTGCCAAGTACCACTCGCATCTGAGTACTTTGACCCTAGAGAAGAGTACAGATGCCCCAGTCCGAGTAAAAGTACGAGTACTTAGACCTCCGAGTACGACTAATGGGGTACTCAAGTGAACTGAAAACATGGATGTAATAGACTACTTTTGAGCAAGACTTCTTGAAAGCCAAAACTAAATTTCTTGATTCCCCCCCCCACGAATCCTTTTAATTGAGTACAAGTGCTTTGATGATGGAGTATACCAAAAAGTCAAGTGCTGTTCCAGCACTTTGCTTCTCGAGTACGACTACCATGAATTCAAGTACGAGTACGATATTTGAGAACGCATACTCAACTACTGGAGTTGTACTTGAGTGTGAGTACTGAGTACTCGAGTACTACAATAATGAGTATCATACATGAACTTACCAATGAGTACAAATGCCGCCACAACTCCAGAATGAAAAATGTCAGGATATATGACTTCCTCATCACGTGGTCCAATCTTGTTGAGCAAATGCTCACAGAATGTAGCTGGAATGTTTCTACCAAGATGGAGAGAAAAGAAGCCCATGACAAATCAATTTGGGTAGTAATGAACTTTTTCCATGATTTTCCATGGTTCCTATAAATCACATCAATGCACTGGAAGAAAGTAGTTGCTGTCTAGTTTGAATACGTCAGTACAGTTGTTCTTGACTCCCTCATTAAAAAAAAATTCAAATTGCAGATTTTTGCAGTTTTAATTAGCTTTAAAACTTGCAAAAAAGGGGACTATTTCAAATATTAGTATGCTAAGAACCGAAAGCCTACACAGATTCACAATTTTTTTTCTAAATGTTTTTATAAGTTTGAATTTTTTCAAAAATGTTGCCCAACATTTTTGGTCTCAGAAAATATAGTTTTTGTTAATTTTTTTTTTTTTTTAACATTGGTGGTGCCATTTACACCCCTATTATACTACTCAAAAATTTGCCATGTATCCATATCACTACGGTCAAATCATGGGACTAAAAAACAAAAATTGACCCCCCCCCAAAAAAAAAACCCCAACCAATTTGAAAGCCTCGGGGGTGGGGGGGGGGGGGGGGGCTCTTAACCTCTAGATTTTGACCAATCGGCGAGTGCTTTCTATATCGGGTCTCATCATGGATATCTATCAATAAAACCTAGACATGCTGAGAATTGAGTAAACAAGTCTGCGGTCACGCGCTCTGTAACGATATGTTACGCGATATGCCGGCAATAATAGAACTGGCAAATCACGGTCGGGACTAGGTTTTGAAGATCTATATGCGCGCTCGGTCGTTGTTGTATTTCAAAAACACTGCATCTGAATCGACCAATCACAGTTTTAGTCCTGATTTGGGAATGAAATGGCGTCACAAACTAGTAAAGGCGTCGCATAAAGTTGCATTCCTAGATAAATTAGACGTTTGACCGGAGATAGGGTGCCATGGAGAACGAGTGATACTCAGACTACTACCTACTGTGCGCAACACTATATTATCCTTGCCTATTACAATGGCGACGCTGGGTCACTTGGGTCAGTGATGAGAAAGCCCTATTGACCAATGTAGATGAAGGTATTAATCATTTAACATATACCCAAGCTGTTACCTGCATATCAAATTGAGAACGTCTCTGTAAGCACTGCCCATCAGTCCAGCTGGTGTTCTAGATCCTGCTGGCACACAAACAAGGGAATAATAACATAGTCCAAATGAAATCAATTAATACAAATTAATTGAAGTTGGCTTTTGGGCTGAATCAAATTCATGAATTTTATAGTACGTCTTGTTGAAATAGCAATCCAGGCACGTGATCACTGTACACAAACCAACACATTTCACAAGCGACAAAGAAGAGACTGTGACGGTGAAAAGACTGACAAGAAGAGACTGTGACGGTGAAGAGACTGACACAAAGAGACTGTGACGGTGAAGAGACTGACAAGAAGAGACTGTGACGGTGAAGAGACTGACACGAAGAGACTGTGACGGTGAAGAGGCTGACAAGAAGAGACTGTGACGATGAAGAGACTGACAAGAGGAGACTGTGACGGTGAAGAGACTGACAAGAAGAGACTGTGACGGTGAATAGACTGACACGAAGAGACTGCGACGGTGAAGAGACTGACAAGAAGAGACTGTGATGGTGAAGAGACTGACAAGAAGAGACTGTGACGGTGAAGAGACTGACACGAAGAGACTGTGACGGTGAAGAGACTGACAAGAAGAGTCTGTGACGGTGAAGAGACTGACACGAAGAGACTGTGACGGTGAAGAGACTGACAAGAAGAGACTGTGACGGTGAAGAGACTGACACAAAGAGACTGTGACGGTGAAGAGACTGACACGAAGAGACTGTGACGGTGAAGAGACTGACAAGAAGAGACTGTGACGGTGAAGAGACTGACACAAAGAGACTGTGACGGTGAAGAGACTGACAAGAAGAGTCTGTGACGGTGAAGAGACTGACAAGAAGAGACTGTGACGGTGAAGAGACTGACAAGAAGAGACTGCGACGGTGAAGAGACTGACAAGAAGAGACTGTGACGGTGAAGAGACTGACAAGAAGAGACTGTGACGGTGAAGAGACTGACAAGAAGAGTCTGTGACGGTGAAGAGACTGACACGAAGAGACTGTGACGGTGAAGAGACTGACAAGAAGAGACTGTGACGGTGAAGAGACTGACAAGAAGAGACTGCGACGGTGAAGAGACTGACACGAAGAGACTGCGACGGTGAAGAGACTGACAAGAAGAGACTGTGACGGTGAAGAGACTGACAAGAAGAGACTGTGACGGTGAAGAGACTGACAAGAAGAGACTGTGACGGTGAAGAGACTGACAAGAAGAGACTGTGACGGTGAAGAGACTGACACGAAGAGACTGCGACGGTGAAGAGACTGACAAGAAGAGACTGTGACGGTGAAGAGACTGACAAGAAGAGACTGTGACGGTGAAGAGACTGACAAGAAGAGACTGTGACGGTGAAGAGACTGACAAGAAGAGACTGCGACGGTGAAGAGACTGACAAGAAGAGACTGTGACGGTGAAGAGACTGACACGAAGAGACTGTGACGGTGAAGAGACTGACACGAAGAAAGAGACTGTGACGGTGAAGAGACTTACAAGAAGAGACTGTGACGGTGAAGAGACTGACACGAAGAGACTGTGACGGTGAAGAGACTTACAAGAAGAGACTGTGACGGTGAAGAGACTGACAAGAAGAGACTGTGACAGTGAAGAGACTGACAAGAAGAGACTGTGACGGTGAAGAGACTGACACGAAGAGACTGCGACGGTGAAGAGACTGACAAGAAGAGACTGTGACGGTGAAGAGACTGACACGAAGAGACTGTGACGGTGAAGAGACTGACAAGAAGAGACTGTGACGGTGAAGAGACTGACACAAAGAGTCTGTGACGGTGAAGAGACTGACAAGAAGAGACTGTGACGGTGAAGAGACTGACACGAAGAGACTGTGACGGTGAAGAGACTGACAAGAAGAGACTGTGACGGTGAAGAGACTGACACGAAGAGACTGCGACGGTGAAGAGACTGACAAGAAGAGACTGTGACGGTGAAGAGACTGACACGAAGAGACTGCGACGGTGAAGAGACTGACAAGAAGAGTCTGTGACGGTGAAGAGACTGACACGAAGAGACTGCGACGGTGAAGAGACTGACACGAAGAGACTGTGACGGTGAAGAGACTGACAAGAAGAGACTGTGACGGTGAAGAGACTGACACGAAGAGACTGTGACGGTGAAGAGACTGACAAGAAGAGACTGCGACGGTGAAGAGACTGACAAGAAGAGACTGTGACGGTGAAGAGACTGACACGAAGAGACTGTGACGGTGAAGAGACTGACAAGAAGAGACTGTGACGGTGAAGAGACTGACACGAAGAGACTGTGACGGTGAAGAGACTGACAAGAAGAGTCTGTGACGGTGAAGAGACTGACACGAAGAGACTGTGACGGTGAAGAGACTGAAAAGAAGAGACTGTGACGGTGAAGAGACTGACAAGAAGAGACTGTGACGGTGAAGAGACTGACAAGAAGAGACTGTGACGGTGAAGAGACTGACAAGAAGAGACTGTGACGGTGAAGAGACTGACAAGAAGAGACTGTGACGGTGAAGAGACTGACAAGAAGAGACTGTGACGGTGAAGAGACTGACAAGAAGAGACTGTGACGGTGAAGAGACTGACAAGAAGAGACTGTGTCGGTGAAGAGACTGACACGAAGAGACTGCGACGGTGAAGAGACTGACACGAAGAGACTGTGACGGTGAAGAGACTGACACGAAGAGACTGTGACGGTGAAGAGACTGACACGAAGAGTCTGTGACGGTGAAGAGACTGACAAGAAGAGTCTGTGACGGTGAAGAGACTGACAAGAAGAGACTGTGACGGTGAAGAGACTGACACGAAGAGACTGTGACGGTGAAGAGACTGACAAGAAGAGACTGTGACGGTGAAGAGACTGACAAGAAGAGACTGTGACGGTGAAGAGACTGACACGAAGAGACTGTGACGGTGAAGAGACTGACACGAAGAGACTGTGACGGTGAAGAGACTGACAAGAAGAGACTGTGACGGTGAAGAGACTGACAAGAAGAGTCTGTGACGGTGAAGAGACTGACAAGAAGAGACTGTGACAGTGAAGAGACTGACACGAAGAGACTGTGACGGTGAAGAGACTGACAAGAAGAGACTGTGACGGTGAAGCGACTGACACGAAGAGACTGTGACGGTGAAGAGACTGACAAGAAGAGACTGTGACGGTGAAGAGACTGACAAGAAGAGACTGTGACGGTGAAGCGACTGACACGAAGAGACTGTGACGGTGAAGAGACTGACACGAAGAGACTGTGACGGTGAAGAGACTGACAAGAAGAGACTGTGACGGTGAAGAGACTGACAAGAAGAGACTGTGATGGTGAAGAGACTGACAAGAAGAGACTGTGACGGTGAAGAGACTGACACGAAGAGACTGTGACGGTGAAGAGACTGACAAGAAGAGACTGTGTCGGTGAAGAGACTGACAAGAAGAGACTGTGTCGGTGAAGAGACTGACTGGAAGAGACTGTGACGGTGAAGAGACTGACACGAAGAGACTGTGACGGTGAAGAGACTGACAAGAAGAGACTGTGACGGTGAAGAGACTGACAAGAAGAGACTGTGACGGTGAAGAGACAGACAAGAAGAGACTGTGACGGTGAAGAGACTGTGACGGTGAAGAGACTGTGACGGTGAAGAGACAGACAAGAAGAGACTGTGACGGTGAAGAGACTGACAAGAAGAGACTGTGATGGTGAAGAGACTGACACGAAGAGACTGTGACGGTGAAGAGACTTACAAGAAGAGACTGTGACGGTGAAGAGACTGACAAGAAGAGACTGTTTACGGTGAAGAGACTGACAAGAAGAGACTGTGACGGTGAAGAGACTTACAAGAAGAGACTGTGATGGTGAAGAGACTGACAAGAAGAGACTGTGACGGTGAAGAGACTGACAAGAAGAGACTGTGACGGTGAAGAGACTGACACGAAGAGACTGTGACGGTGAAGACACTTACAAGAAGAGACTGTGACGGTGAAGAGACTGACAAGAAGAGACTGTGACGGTGAAGAGACTGACAAGAAGAGACTGTGACGGTGAAGAGACTGACACGAAGAGACTGTGACGGTGAAGAGACTTACAAGAAGAGACTGTGACGGTGAAGAGACTGACAAGAAGAGACTGTGACAGTGAAGAGACTGACACGAAGAGACTGTGACGGTGAAGAGACTGACACGAAGAGACTGTGACGGTGAAGAGACTGACAAGAAGAGACTGTGACGGTGAAGAGACTGACACGAAGAGACTGTGACGGTGAAGAGACTGACACGAAGAGACTGTGACGGTGAAGAGACTGACAAGAAGAGACTGTGACAGTGAAGAGACTGACACGAAGAGACTGTGACGGTGAAGAGACTGACACGAAGAGACTGTGACGGTGAAGAGACTGACAAGAAGAGACTGTGACGGTGAAGAGACTGACACAAAGAGACTGTGACGGTGAAGAGACTGACAAGAAGAGACTGTGACGGTGAAGAGACTGACACGAAGAGACTGTGACGGTGAAGAGACTGACAAGAAGAGACTGTGACGGTGAAGAGACTGACACGAAGAGACTGTGACGGTGAAGAGGCTGACAAGAAGAGACTGTGACGGTGAAGCGACTGACACGAAGAGACTGTGACGGTGAAGAGACTGACACGAAGAGACTGTGACGGTGAAGAGACTTACAAGAAGAGACTGTGACGGTGAAGAGACTGACAAGAAGAGACTGTGACGGTGAAGCGACTGACACGAAGAGACTGTGACGGTGAAGAGACTGACAAGAAGAGACTGTGACGGTAAAGAGACTGACAAGAAGAGACTGTGACGGTGAAGAGACTGACACAAAGAGACTGTGACGGTGAAGAGACTGACAAGAACAGACTGTGACGGTGAAGAGACTGACAAGAAGAGACTGTGACGGTGAAGAGACTGACACAAAGAGACTGTGACGGTGAAGAGACTGACAAGAAGAGACTGTGACGGTGAAGAGACTGACACAAAGAGACTGTGACGGTGAAGAGACTGACAAGAAGAGACTGTGACGGTGAAGCGACTGACACGAAGAGACTGTGACGGTGAAGAGACTGACAAGAAGAGACTGTGACGGTGAAGAGACTGACACAAAGAGACTGTGACGGTGAAGAGGCTGACAAGAAGAGACTGTGACGGTGAAGCGACTGACACGAAGAGACTGTGACGGTGAAGAGACTGACACGAAGAGACTGTGACGGTGAAGAGACTTACAAGAAGAGACTGTGACGGTGAAGAGACTGACACGAAGAGACTGTGACGGTGAAGAGGGTGACAAGAAGAGACTGTGACGGTGAAGAGACTTACAAGAAGAGACTGTGACGGTGAAGAGACTGACAAGAAGAGACTGTGACAGTGAAGAGACTGACACGAAGAGACTGTGACGGTGAAGAGACTGACACGAAGAGACTGTGACGGTGAAGAGACTGACAAGAAGAGACTGTGACGGTGAAGAGACTGACACGAAGAGACTGTGACGGTGAAGAGACTGACACGAAGAGACTGTGACGGTGAAGAGACTGACAAGAAGAGACTGTGACAGTGAAGAGACTGATACGAAGAGACTGTGACGGTGAAGAGACTGACACGAAGAGACTGACGGTGAAGAGACTGACAAGAAGAGACTGTGACGGTGAAGAGACTGACACAAAGAGACTGTGACGGTGAAGAGACTGACAAGAAGAGACTGTGACGGTGAAGAGACTGACACGAAGAGACTGTGACGGTGAAGAGACTGACAAGAAGAGACTGTGACGGTGAAGAGACTGACACGAAGAGACTGTGACGGTGAAGAGGCTGACAAGAAGAGACTGTGACGGTGAAGCGACTGACACGAAGAGACTGTGACGGTGAAGAGACTGACACGAAGAGACTGTGACGGTGAAGAGACTTACAAGAAGAGACTGTGACGGTGAAGAGACTGACACGAAGAGACTGTGACGATGAAGAGGGTGACAAGAAGAGACTGTGACGGTGAAGAGACTGACAAGAAGAGACTGTGACGGTGAAGCGACTGACACGAAGAGACTGTGACGGTGAAGAGACTGACAAGAAGAGACTGTGACGGTAAAGAGACTGACAAGAAGAGACTGTGACGGTGAAGAGACTGACACAAAGAGACTGTGACGGTGAAGAGACTGACAAGAAGAGACTGTGACGGTGAAGAGACTGACAAGAAGAGACTGTGACGGTGAAGAGACTGACACAAAGAGACTGTGACGGTGAAGAGACTGACACGAAGAGACTGTGATGGTGAAGAGACTTACAAGAAGAGACTGTGACGGTGAAGAGACTGACACAAAGAGACTGTGACGGTGAAGAGACTGACAAGAAGAGACTGTGACGGTGAAGCGACTGACACGAAGAGACTGTGACGGTGAAGAGACTGACAAGAAGAGACTGTGACGGTGAAGAGACTGACACGAAGAGACTGTGACGGTGAAGAGGCTGACAAGAAGAGACTGTGACGGTGAAGCGACTGACACGAAGAGACTGTGACGGTGAAGAGACTGACACGAAGAGACTGTGACGGTGAAGAGACTTACAAGAAGAGACTGTGACGGTGAAGAGACTGACACGAAGAGACTGTGACGGTGAAGAGGGTGACAAGAAGAGACTGTGACGGTGAAGAGACTGACAAGAAGAGACTGTGACGGTGAAGCGACTGACACGAAGAGACTGTGACGGTGAAGAGACTGACACGAAGAGACTGTGACGGTGAAGAGACTGACACAAAGAGACTGTGACGGCGAGGAGACTGACAAGAAGAGACTGTGACGGTGAAGAGACTGACACGAAGAGACTGTGACGGTGAAGAGACTGACACGAAGAGACTGTGACGGTGAAGAGACTGACAAGAAGAGACTGTGACGGTGAAGAGACTGACACGAAGAGACTGTGTCTTATATTTACATGTGTTAAATGTGTTATGAAATAAAGACACTGTCTCTTTTTGTTTGCAGGTTCGTGGTCTCCCTCACTCCACTAATTTACCAGCACACGCTAATGCCACAAACAGTGTCAATTTTGATATTATGGAGCTCTTACGTTTCAAGTCATGGGCTTAAATCTTTTCAATCAATTCAGTTTCTTTTTCCACAGGCAATAAACACCCATACTGAAATTTGTATCCTTGTGGAGACATTTCTTTTTTTCTCGTGTACTAAAGTTTTCGAGTTTGTGTACTTTCAAAATGCTCCTATTTTAACCAGAATCAATTTCCTGGGCTGAAATTTGGACTTAATAAGCCCTACATAAAATACTTCAATTTGCGACAGATCAACACACCTTTGGAAATTCCTAGTTTTTGAGTAAAATCCATATATCTATTTTGTGATAACCCTGTGGAGACGTATACAATCTTTTGTTCCCTATTGTCCACATGTCTCCACAGGGTACCATGTACCAGATCAATATCAACAGCATGAAAAAAAACAAAAACAAAATTTAGTCTCAACTGACTATTGTTTAGTTATGGCCGCTGATTTGTCCGGGCCCACTTTTTTCTGGGACACACTCTACATGTATTTCCACTGCAAGTTCACTCATTCATATACACTTATGTGTTTACATGTATATATGCAATTTGTAAAAACTTTGAGGACTTGGTTTCAGATTTTGAGGACTCGGACTCAGACTCGGATTGGAAGGATTTGGACGTAGTGGACTCGACTACAACATTGGAAGAGGAGGTAGTCAAAATCATCCAACACTGAGTGACCAGTAATTTCCCCCTTCTCCCCTCCAAGTCCCCCCTCCCCTCACTTTCAATCACAACTGCAGCATAGTTGGGAATCTGGGAGCTAATCATTAGGGACTATTTCCCTGGTACTAGTGACCAGTTGGGCGATAGTATATGCAAACTATCGGGGCTGGTAGCTTCATTTACGTTCCTGTCACACTGCAACATTGACCAAAGAAAGAAGCATATTTGATTCATTACGATGTATGAGATGTAATAATGAAAATTATCCAACACCTCAGGACTCACAACACTGCTATAGAAGCCCATCACATGGCAAATCAATTAATTATTGATGATTAATTTAAAGAATAATAATGAACTATTTCACTGTTTCCTCTCAAACCATGATGCAATTATACGTACTGTTGACTTACCAGAGGATGAGCTGAGTATTTCATATGCTGTGGACACATTATTTGCGAATGCTGGCTGATAGTGGTCACTCAGTGTGAGGTAGTGGTAGGCACGGTTCAATCGATTGGATTTCTCTCCAAGAGTGCTGAAACTGCACGGGGAAAAAATGCACCAAGAAATGTTTGTCCTTCACATTAGAAGTCTCAGTCTTTTTATTTTATAAAGTTTGTTTCAACCGCAACAGGGGGTTTATCTACTCTTTTGGGTTTGTCTGTGTGTTTTTTTTTAAATTTGATTGTTAGGTTTGCCGATATTTTTTTCCGCAAATGATTATCATCTTACATAATTATGTCCTGTCACTGAAAGCATCAACTACTAGAGGGTGCTACACGCCCCTAGGGTGTTAATAACATCATATCCCACATCAAAGCAGTCAACACTTGTTAAACGTAACATTAATATTGCTGGACATAGGAAATTTAAGGCCAAGTAAAAAAAATAACCAGTTTCTCGTCCCCACTCGCTTCCATTTTCCTGCACCACCCCCATTTAAAGGTAGAGTCCATCATTTGCAGCTATCCAAAAAGTAACTGACGTAATTATTGTCGAAAACCATACTTGGTTTAAAGATAGTAATGGGACTAAACTCCCTGTGAAATTATTCTTTCTGGCAAGCTGTCATTTTGAAGAAATCAATGAAAGAAGGCCTTTCCAACGATGCGTTTAAAGATGCATCGTTGGGAATTTCCATTAGTAGTTCGTTTTTTTATTTGGCGAAGCAAGCGCAAGCTTTGACACGCGTGCCTGGTTGCTATAATTCGTCGGTTCAGTGCACGTAGCTGCAATCAGCTAAGTGAGAATGTGTCTCGGACGATGTAATCAGGCCCAATTCAAAACATGACCCAGCAACTTTTGATTTGAAATCGAGATCCTAGAATATTGTTTTCTAAGAATACACAGCATTCACTGAACTGAAACTTCATCAAGTTAGTTGTTCAGCACCCTTTTTTAGATTTTGAACACTTTTGTTGCTTGAAACGAACATAATGCACAAATTACAAATGATAGACGCTACGTTTAAGTGAATGCATTTGCAATATAGTTTGCACATTTGGTCAATATATTGTCTTTTTACTTGTTTCCAACAAAATTGTAGCCAAGTTGAGAAAAAACTTGAGAAATTGGTAGAATCCATCCGCCATCTTGGAAAAATAGGAGGGATGTTTCCTTCATTTTTTCAAAAAGCTCGGATGCGAAACTTTTTTCACTCGGCCTCATGAACTGGCACTACAATATACAAGAACAGCAAGGCTTCATTCACAACCTGTTCTACCATTCACCATGCACGACTTATCTTGTGTAGGGTAGGATATGAACCTGGGCCACCTCTAGTCAACACCTAGCCCAGAATGGACAGCCTCTTCATTGCATTATGACTGACGTCCAGGATATAAATTGTACCACCACAGCGAAAAAAATTATGACACATTTTTTTCATATTTTTACCAGACGGAGGAAGCTGAAATTTCGCTTACATATTCCTTGTGTCCAGGATTGTGCCTGCGCTGGGTTTAGAAAAGGCAAATATGTCCGTGGGCGGCGTGTTTACCGAAAATAAACCGCAAGTTCTACGCATTCGTTGAAAACAATTTCAGTACGAACTCCCCGCGTGAAGACGTACACGTGCGTGCTGTTTGCTGCCGCTTGCTGCCGTGGCGGCAGCGTGCTAGGTGTGCATGCACGCGCACGCGTAATCTTTACACGGGGAGCTCGTACTGAAAATGTTTTCAACGAAAGCGTGGGATTGTGGTTTATTTTCAGTAAACTCGCCGGCCGCGGACATATTTGCCTTTTCTAAACCCAGCGCATGCACAATTCTGGACACAAGAAATATGTAAGCGAAATTTCAGCTTCCTCCGTCTGGTAAAAATATGCAAAAAATGTGTTATATTTTTTTTCGCTATGGCAGGAGAGATTCATACCCTGGACTACGTTGCGTGTACACAGCGGAGTCCAACCTGGGCTAGTCAACACCGTGTATACCACTGAGGTTACTCACTATTGTGCAAGGAATCCGACAGCATCGTCTGGTCGATTGGAGAGAATCTTAGATAATGCATCTCGGATCCAGTTTCCAACTCCACTTTTTTCTGTATGTAAAACATAAAATTCAAATGCATGGAAGCTGTGAGTCTCAAATATTGAAACCTGTTTATTTTTGCAAGGTCTCATGTAATTTGCTTAATTAACACAGCATAATGCAACAAATATCAGGAAAGCTGATATTTTTCCCAGTAACTTGCAGAATCCTGTTTTTCCCCTTTTACCTCTGTTTGTGGGTACAGAGTGTTTATTGAAACACAAGGAAAAACCAAAAAAGGTCCCCCTCCAATAAAAAAGACATGCCAATAAAAAAGTGATGATAATTTATAAGCACTTTCAGGTTAAAATTGTGCATCTTGTTTACGAGGTAAAAATAACACGTGTTGCTGAGCATGCCCATCAATCGAAAACTGTTGCGCTTCTATGTCATCATGCGTTCATTCCGATATGCGCTCGTGTCTAGCAACGCAGTCTAGCAACTGTTTCATGCACTAAAATGAGGTTTACCACTCGCATCACAGCTTTGGTACTGGAACGGCAACCGATAGTGCATGAAACAGTCATCGAGTGTTACGCTTCCGCGTGACGTCATGCGCCAACAGCCAGCGCAGCCGGCAAAAACGACTAGTACCAGCGCGCTGTGCATGGTAATTGACCGCCATTCATTGTACACAATTTTTTTTTGTGCACAAAGCCACAAACCAATTGCAGTCCTCGCCATGCCTGCAAGGTTGTCAGGTTAGCGGTTATTCCTCCTTTTTCGGTTGCGGTTCCAGTACCGCAGCTGTGATGCGAGTGGTAAACCTCATATTAGTGCATGAAACAGTCATCGGGTGTTACGCTTCCGCGTGACGTCATGCGCCAACAGCCAGCGCAGCCGGCAAAAACGACTAGTTGACAGCCTGGTAACCGACCGCCATTCATTGTACACAATTTTTTTTGTGCACAAACCAATTGCGGTCCTGGCCATGCCTGCAAGGTTGTCAGGTTAGCGGTTATTTCTCCTTTTTTCACTGCAATTGTAGGCTGAATCTTCATCGTGGATCGTTTTTTACTTCAATAAGTTCAAGGACCTGTGTAATGGTTATTCCAGGCAAGTTTGGGGTGAGTTGCAGTCGCAATTTTTTTTGGGACCTGCCTACGCTGCTCGGTTACGTGAAAAACTAGCTCCAGCCCTAAATGACAACCCAATGATAAAACTCAGGGCTGGGTAACTCCAGCTAGTCCAAATGTTAAAAAAGGCGATAAAAAGTTGGGTCAAGTTACTTGGACTAACTCGTATGATAAGCGTCAAAGAGGGCGATCTGCCGGCTTAATATCGTTTACTAAAATCGGCGATCGTGTAGTTACGATCGTGTAACTTGATAGGAGAACAAAATCCACTTATATATATTTCGCTATTACCAAACTAGTACAGTAGGCCTAGCCTAGTAATGTTGTTGGCGATGTTCAGCTGTGGTTCAGCGCAATCTAGATTCTGTACACACAAGTTCACAACTGAAAAACACGTAGGCCGAAAAGCCTTTATTTCAAAGAAAACAAAAATCCATTGAATTATATGTAAACATAATTAAAACAAAAGGACAAGGTCGAATTAGATAAATCATACCTAGAAATTCGCGTTTACTTTCATTGTTTCCTGAAACAATTCTGTCGTCTGCCTTCTTCTTGTTGTCAGACATCTTTCACATTACTTGTGTTTCCCAAAAGAGGGCGCCCTTTAATTTTAATGGGGACCGCGCCGACCGGGAAGCGAGCAGAGACTTGCGTGAGGATTAAAAAACTTTTTGCCTTTTGTTTTTCTCAGTTCAGTGCAGGTGAGGGCTCCGGTACTAGGCCTATTACTCCATTTGGGAAAGAATGTTGCATCCTGACGCCACTTTCTTCATCATGTCAGTTCATTGCAAAAATGTTGAAAAGACATGAATCTGTGAGAAACATTTGTTACAATAGAAAATACTTTGAAAATGCACTCAACTCTATAGGGGGGGGGGGGGGGTTAAACTTTAATTGTACACAACCACACAAGTGGCGTCAGGATACTACATTATTTCCCTTCCCTTTTTTAAGTTCTGAAAAGAGAAGACTCCAGACTCACACTAAATATAGGCAAGGTAAAGTTCTTGCGTGTTTGATAGTCCGAGTAACTTGGACCCAACTTATCGCCTTTTTTAACATTTGGACATGGTCTGGCGATCGCCAGACCATGTCCAAATGTTAAAAAAGGCGATAAGTTGGGTTCAAGTTACTCGGACTACGTGTTTGACCAGTAGGCAGTACACTTCTGAATAGTTCATGAGCTTCTCATCCCAGCCTCGATCCTTCCAGAATTTTCCGTACTGGATCACCACTTTTTTTCAATTAATTTTCAAGCGCCACAAGTTGCATCCTTTATGGTTATTCCCTCCACTTTCCCTCCTCTACTCTCACCCTCTCCTTTCCTTTATTCCTGTTTATTGATCAGTCACTTACTTCAACAAGATTCGAACCTCATGAGAAAATAAATATTCATAATGACGTATTGCACTATCATTTGCCGGCTCATGCGTTGTCTTGGTTGTCGATGTCATGCGTATAACGTACCGCTGTCTTCCAGACACTTCAATCAGTTGACCGGCTGCTTCAACTTAGTTCTGCACAACGTGATCCAAAATGTGCTCTAAAAACACATTTTGCCTATTTTTTCCCGCATTTTCACAGCTTCCTGGATTCCTCTTGGGTGAAATCACAAGGTGAGGTGAAAATTGATGTGTTTGGTGGCAGGTAAAGTGGTGATCCAGTATGGATTTTTTCCCTTTTAATTATTTCCAGCAACAGTTTAGCAATGACTAATGTATTTCAAGTTCAAAATCTGAGAAAGGGTGACAGCTCCTTTAATTTGAATCGAACACAAAAGTATCAGCACAAAAGAGTTGCGAAAATGGAAGATTCCATTCGCCATCTTGGAAAATCTGCCTACTTGGGAGCAAAATCAAAGGGCCACCTTTTTTTTGCAAAAGCCTGAACGAGAAACTTTTTTTTGGTTTACTTGGCCTTATTATTACAGAATTCTGTTCTTACTTACTTAGACTAATTATATAGCTCCTCCCACTCCCATTGGAACATCGGGCAACGAGGCTCCTCCACTGACTGCAGTCAAAGGTAACCCTCTGGGTGTCCCTCCAGCTGACTCCCAACTCATGTCCTCCCTGAATGTGTTGTGCCATGTTTTCTTCGGCCGACCTCGCTTCCCTCTGGCAGATGGAGTACATATCCAGCTAGTTTCCTTTGCTGCGTCATGACGACGTCCTGTACTGTAGGCGTTCCAGACCAACTCTCATTATCACCTCTTCATTGGTCACATGGTCTCTCCATGAGATGCTAAGAATCATGCGGAGGCATCATCCATGGAAGACATCTAGCATGTGTGAGATCTCTCCTGTTCTCTTCCTCGTCTCACATGCATAGATAATGATTGTCGGGGATAACGTCTGACATGTAGAGATATGCAGCTTGGTAGCCCTGCTGATGGTGCTGGAAGACCACACTAAGTGAAGTCTCTGGAAGACTGATGCAGCTTTGCTGATTCTTGCCCACACATTGACCTCCACATCTCCTTCTCTCGAGGTGTGCCGGTAGCTTCCAAGGTATGCAAAGTTCTCCACGTACTCGATGTCTTGCTGGTCAATGGTGATGGGTGGGTAGTGCTGTGGGCCGATGATCATGGCCTTCGTCTTCTCACGGCTGATGCGCAGTCCAACATTCACCCCATTGTCATTGAGGTTGCCGGTCATATCTTGCAAAGCCTCGGGGGTCCGGCTGAGTAGTGTGATGTCATCCGCCAAGTCTAGGTCAGTCAGCCTACACCGCCCCCATTTGACGCCAAAGTTTGGGCCATTCATCGTCTTACTCATGAAGCATCGTCTTACTCATGAGGAAGAGAAAGGGGGTAAGGATGCAACCTTGTTGCACGCCAGTCATGATGTCGAACACGTCGATAGTACTGCTTTTGGTCTTAAACCAGCAGCTGGAGTTCCGATACAGCGCTCTGAAGATGTTGATACACTTGTGTGGGACGCTGTACAGCTTGACTATCTTCCAGAGTGATTCCCGGTGAACGCTGTTGAATGCTTCTTGAAGTCAATGTAGTTGACTTGAAGTCACGTCTGGTGCTCTCGACACTGCTCAATGATGTTACGCAGAGTGAAGGTCTGTTCGCAGCAGGATCTCTCCTCTCGGTAGCCAGATTGCTCTTCTCTGATGATGGAATCAACCTCCACCTTCAGCCAAGCAAGGAGCACACTGAAGAACACCTTACCAGGCACTGACAACAATGTAATGCCTGTCCAGTTGTTATATTTGCTGAGGTTTCCTTTTACTTTACTTTATTTTACTTTACGTTAACTTTACTTTACTTTAACCCTAAACAGTTAATACAATTAGACACAAATTGATACAGGTTTGCTTTCTGAATTTAATGATTTATTTCTTCCTGTCCTTTCATCTTTGCCGTAGCCCAAATTTTTTTTTGACTCGCCAGCTGGGCTACTTAAGGAATAGTTTGACTAGCCCGCTGTTGTTTTGACTAGCATTCGGCTAGCGGGCTACCACTAAAGTCGAACCCTGATATACACAAGGGGTTTACTGCTCAATCCAACAGGACCCAACGGAAATGTAAAATAGTTGGATCCTATTAGATTGAGCAGGGTTAGGGATAATTATATAAGGAATCTAGGCCGTTCAAAAGTAAATCACAAGTCTTTTCACAATTCGGATAGTCCAGTGCCTAGCAACAGGGTTAAACAAGTTTGTCACAAAGTTCATCTGTATAGCTTGTTACTTGACATGACACCTGCCAAAATGTCAAATTCGTCTGTGTTTCCATCGGGGGTGACCACTTTGGAGCGGGTTCCTGAGTACATTGACTGAATGGCTCAAAGCAGGTTCGGTCGGACTCCGTATGCCTTAACAATCTTCGCCATCTTCCCTCTGTGGATGGAATCAAATGCTTTTCTGAAGACAGTGAAGGTCAGGATTGCGGTCAGGTTAGGGCCCGTGACCATTCAGCCCCGGTATGAAAAGGGCCCCCTGTTAAGCTTGTCCCCTCCCAAGAAGTCCTTTCGTACCGTCCCAGCTACCGGCCCAGGAGCTGGTCCGGTTGCTAATCAGGAACTCCTCTATCCTGGGGTCTATTGTTTGCAAGTATTGAAACCTGCGTGTGGTTTTCATCTCTCAGCGCGAAACAATAGAACACTTTTGTCGGCACAGATTGAAACCCCTGCCATGTGGTTTCGCGCACAATGGGACCGTAAATTACCAAAGAGTTCGGAAGGATTTTATCTTTAATCCGATAAGTCTGCTATAGTTCTGCTCAGAACGTTCTCCGAAGGGGCAATAAATTGATGCGCCTGACTGACTTCAAAACTTCTGGTCAGACAGGACCATGTACCGGACGAGACTGGGCTGAAGACCGGACTGGCTCTGGACCAGACGAGGTACCGGGGGGGCCCTTTTCATACCAGGGCTGAATGGTCACGGTCCCTTATTGCTGTTCACCTCCTCGATTATTCGCCTCAGCGCCAGGATCTGTGCTGTTGTGACCTCTTCTCTCTGAACCCGTTCTCGTTATCTCTGAGGTGAGGGTCGATCGTGCTGTGTAGCTGATTTAGTATCATACAGTTGAACATCTTTGCGATGATACATGTGAGGCTAATGGCACGGTAGTTGTCGGTTTTACCGATATCACCAGATTTGGGCACGGGTATGATGTTCGACAGCAACCATTGTCTGGGGACTTTGTTGTTGATCAGGGCGAGGTGTGCAGATTTCCAGAATGATGTCAATCTCACAATTCTTGAAGACTTCTGGAGGAGGAATGCCATCCGGGCCTGCGCTCTTCCCATGTTGCAATGTCGACTTGACCCTGCAATGTCGACTTCACCCTGGCCAGCTCAGCGGCCGTGAATGGTCCATCGTTGATGTCGAGGTTAGTGAGGATGCCAAGGCTGTCTTCTTCAGCATCCTCAATATCTGGGACGGTTGGGATCGGCAATCAGGATCCTCTCAGAATGGAGGCAAACCCCCCGAAGAGCCCTTCTAGCTTGAGGACTGAGCAGCAGTCCCACCCCTCCAGTAGCTGCCTGCGCCGCATTCCTCCACTCCGACGACGTGACGAGGTAGCTGCCCTCCACTCTCTCTAACACAAGCGGGTCCGAGTGAACTCTCCTGTGTTCCTGCACACCCAATATCTCCCGTCCACATTTCACTGCACAATGGGCCATCTCCCTGACCCTCGCCTCCTCCCTCGCCGTGTTTGCATTGAAGGTGGCCATAATAAACGGCCTCCCGCAACACAGAATCACATTGGACTTATTGCTGTTGTCAGGAGACCTCCTCCCAGGGGGGTTTAGGGGGCCACCGTCATACCTGGCCAGTGCCTATGTCCACAGCATCGCTCCTGTCCACTCCCGGGACTGGAAATATAGGATTTGTTGTAGTAAACTTCACCATTGGATTTTCTTTCAAGGCTAATAAGACCTGGGGGGTGCCAGTCCTCTCTGGACTACCCTGCCCGTTGGGGGCATAGCCTCCCATTCACCCTTGCCCACGCTAGGCTGCGTGTAGGTAGACTGCTGACCAAGGCTAAAAAGCTCTACCTATCCGGGTTTGCGATCAGAGTGTATAGAAAGATATGCATCTTCCAGAACTTTCATTGATTTTCAGACTTTTTTTAATTGGCAATCTCATCCCTGTTGTTGGAAACAAATAAAAAGACAGTATATTGACGATATATATTTGCAAAATGAATATTGTAAATGTATGAAATAATTAAAAAAAACAAACAAACAAGTAGGCGGGCAGGAAAAATGAAGTGGGGGGGGGGGGGGGTGGAAGATTGGTTTATTTTTTTACGCATTTTAAAGTGGATGCCATACATCAACACGATTTTTGCGCATGATTCACGGTGCGTGGTAGCCCCACTAGTGTGGCCCAAGTATTGCTGATATTTTTTACTTTAATAGCCTAATGTGCAAACTAGCTTTCAGGATATTCTCTTTTTTATCAACCAATATCATTTTATTCTCTATGTGAAATGACATTTGAATTTTCAATAATTGATGCTGACTTTCCGTTTTTTTCCCAGCACAATGATGTTACGTGTTCCAGTCAGTGTCGTCTGTCATTTGATGTTCATCTTACCAGTAGTGTTCTGTGATGAGACTGGTCGGCACAGCTCTTCCGATACCAACAATCTGGACATCTTTTACGATCCCGCCGCCAAAGCTCCGTTGGGCTCACATCGTGAACCAAGCGACTTCTTAGAGGAACTATCTGAAGTCCCTGGCCCTGTAGAATTCAACCAGCGTTATGTCAGCCAGTATCGCCCAGTTGTCTTTCGGGGCGCTGGACAGCAGTCCAAAGCCTACCACCTATGGACTGAGGAATATCTTACTGAGAAGTATGGCAATTTGACAGTCAGACTGGAGGCAAGGTAAAGTGTGTCATGAAAATAATCCTTTGATTCTTTAGGGCCTGCAACTGTACATTAGGCAGATAAGATCATATTTGCTTTTCATGTTTTTTTGGGGGTGAAAAGTGGGGCGCCGTGCCCTGAATGAGCATTGAGTTCATGGTCTGCAGGTAATTCTGCAGGTTATGGGTTCGAGTCCAGCCTGGGGTTATGGTGCGTGTGCCCTTGGGCAAGACACTTCGTCACTCATTGCTTCTCCCCACCTAGGAGTAAATGGGTACCTGTGAGGGCAGAGATGGTTATTGTGATTGATTGTAGCTGCTTTGCACCGAAATGGCAGCATCCAGCTATACCCTCGCCAGGGAGCTGAGATTGTCTTTGGAATGTTTCATTGACCCAATGAGCAGGGTAATAATGATGTAGCGCCATGAGCACCAATACTGGTGGATATGTGCACTTTATATACGCATTATTGTTTGTTTTTAATGGTAACACCACTTAAAATTCAAAGAAGAATGTTCAAAACATTATCTGTTGAAGTTTCAGCTCAGTGGATAGTACACTTTTCGAGAAAACTGAAAAACCATGCACAACCTTTTGATCACAATACACGATGTCATCAATGACACTCTTTTTTTCCAAAAATCAGTCAACTGACAATTGTTAGAAATAACCTACATTTCTCGATTTCTTTGAAATAACAAGCCAGATAGAATAATTTCACGGAGTGTTTAGTACCGGTACGATCTTTAATCCAAGTAAGCTGTGTGATAATAACTTGGTACGTCATCATTATCTTCATTCCCATTTAGCGTCCATTATTCCCATGCTGTGGGATGGGATGTTGTCTTTCGTTGGCCCTGTTCCATGCAGTCCGATTTCTGACATCCACATTGGTGAGGTTTGACAGTCTGAGGTCTTCTGCTAGTGTCTCATCCCAGGTCTTCTCTGGCCTGCCTCGTGGTATCGGACCGACTGTTTCACAGTTCTGTACTTTCTTCAGCCAATGGCTTTCCTCCCTTCTTGCTACATGTCCATACCATCTCAGCCTGCCTTGCCTGATCTCGTCTGTTACCTTCATCAGACCCTGCAGGAGGTCGCCATTCCTCTTTTTCTCACATGTAGGCTACTTTTGGGATAAATGCAAATAATCCTATAATGCCTTTAACTATAATGCTCTGCGACATCTGCCTTTTGCAAGCACTTTCTATTTGGATCGTGTTGACGTGTGAAGTTTTCTAGCTTTTTGATAATGTAACACTCTAGACCTATGCAGAAAGCTTTAAAAACTGCCGTTGATAGATTCTCTTAGATCAGGGAAAGTGCCCAAAGAAAACCATACGTGGGCAATCAGACTCAAGTTAATTACATTTGTATATTTCTACCATTTCCCTTTCCCTTGTATTTCACATACAATTTAAGTTAATTTGATCATGTGAGTATTTATATTTTTCGGTCATAATCTAAAAATGCTTCGAATACAAATTAACTTTTAGGGTATGTTAGGAAGAAAGGTACCAGTTTTACATTTTATTTATGGTTGCAGCAACTAGGTGGTAGGGAGGGACAATCTTCATTTTGGCTGATCTAGATAAAATTCATGCCCTATTCCCAATCCCCCCTACACACACACACCCACACCCACACCCACACAGAAAAACTGAAAGTAATAATATGAACAAAAAAAATCAACACTCATTATCAAAAATCAAAATCCCTGATTTGAATGGTTCCCATCATATCATCAATTTTTCATTGTTAGACATGAATCCAACTCGCGCATACCAGCAGGTGTAGGAGGCCTAGGACGGGATACCATTGCACACTTCCTAGAGCATTACCAGACATCTGATGGCTACATTATCTCCCAGATACCCTCCCCGATGGAGCCTGATATCGCCTTCCCTCCGTGCCTGACCTGTGGTTCCTTCTCAAGAAGCATTCAGGTTAGTTCAAGCCACTGCTTAGTCTTTTGTCCAAGACTGGATTTCAATTTTCTCCCCTGTTAATTACAGCCGGTCTATGACTAGCACAGTCAAACTGCCGAGGTGACAGAGGGTGCTTTCAACAAAATGAATTTTGGATGTTGGACCCTTTAAATTCCTACTGGCCTACCTCACACATGCACAGGCTTGAGGGATGTTAGGGGGTAAAAGAGCCAATATTCCCATGACAGATTTTGATTCAACTTCTACCGGAACAGCATTTGCCAGGGATTGGGACCAGCAGCATTAGGGAAACATCTCTACAGTGCTTGATCTGAAATATCCTAAAGAAAAGATCGGGGGATGGGAGGGGGGGGATATTAAGAATGAAAGTTAAATTAAATAGTTGCTACAAGAGTGATCTATTACTTCAAAAGGAGAAAGTGGGATTCTGAGCATTTGTGGGAAAAATGCTTTGTTATAAAATTTTGCAGTTTTTGTGACACAAACGAGTCCTGAATTCTGTACAACTGTATCTCCATATGTAAGTATCCCCAGATGATCGCATCCCCGCACTACATGTATGTATGTTAAAAGTTATTCAAATTACTCTCATTTCCCTAGTAGTTGTCTGAATTCCATAAAACTTGGATTGGGTCATTGAGTGGCAAAGATAAAGTGGGATATCTTTTCTTGTAATAAGGGCGATAGTTCCGTGATTGCTTGGTAGTTTTGTTAATAATCTGTGTATGTGCATTATGTGTGTGAATCCTTTCATGCGAGCTTGGTCAGTAGCAAAACTAGCGGCTGTCACGTGATGGTGAATGGAACAAAAACAATTCAGCTCTTGCTCTTGAATATGAGGTATAGTTATAATTGTTACAGTTGAAGGTGTTCAGAAGACTAAATAAGTTAATTACATTAACAATTTGTTTGCCTCTGCAGGAAGTCCACGTATTTTTGAGTGCTAAAGGGGGCAAGACAGTGCTGCATCGAGATCCATATAGCTCAGTGCACTGTGTCTTCAATGGAACCAAACAGTGGATTGTTATTGATCCTAAGCAGGTTGGTATAACAGTCATCCCTTGTGTTTCTTCTTGTTTTCATACTTAATTATCAGTCTCCAAATTTCATGAAACTCATCGTAACTTACATTGTGTATGATGCATCGCAGCACTGCGACGCGTCATATCCCTACGATGTGTCGTAGCTGCGACTCGTCCTGCGATTCGTTTCAGAAAATACGTCATAAGTGTGACGCGTCGTATGTGTACTTATAGCACAACACGATGACTGTTATATGTATTTAATCAACTTAAAGTAAATAGTCTTCTGATATTCTGCAAAGAGCCTTTGAATCTCCTTTTGAAAAGTTTTTAAAACTTAAAACAAAATAAGGGACGTATGATGCAGTTTTAAAGCAAAACAAGCTCACGGAAGACTGTATAGCTAATTCATATTTCCTTTGATGCATTTTCCATAAACTTGCATCTTCACACACATTATCTTGGTATTATAGTCTCGTTTATGTCATTTTTATGGCATTTATGTAACACATCGTAAGTTTTGAGAAATGGATCATGCGTCATGAGATGATGCGTCACGAGTTGCGCTGTGTGACTCGTTGTAACTCGGGTTGCGACACATTGCAGTGCTGGACTATTGAACAGGGCCCAATCTTATGGCTCTTCTCTGTTGCAAGTTAAGAAAAATATTGAAGTTTAATTAATAAGATATTAATGATAAGCCAATGATCCTTGAAGGTTTGCATGGTGGAAAGATCAAGAAGTGAGAGGTTTGCAGTAACACCATGTGGAACTATCTCTTTTGTGAGTATGTGCGGTTCTGAAAAGAACCTGTTGGTTTAACTCGACGTTTCGACCAGTATGCTCTGTTCGTCATCAGGAGAAAGATGACGAACAGAGCATACCGTTCGAAACGTCGAGTTAAACCAACAGGTTCTTTTCAGAACCGCACATACTCACAAAAGAGATAGTTCCACATGGTGTTACTGCAAACCTCTCACTTACTAAGCCAATGATCATAATAATTCAATGGTGGATCATGCAGTGCTTAACAAAAGGTGAAGCTGCATACCCTGTGAATGGAAGGAAAAAAGTCTCTACCTCACTCGAAGGTTTTCCCTCGCACCTCTAAAACTCTAATATCCACCAAAGTTCCCCGCTAGGAATAAATCAAAAGACTGTCATGGTATTTTCCGGCTGAATGATATGTAGTAATAATAAGTACGTTCTGTCATTGTCAGGGTACGCAGTGCCCTATTTACGCAGTGCCCTATTTACTGTGCACAAAGCCAATAAAAATAAGAATACTGAAATAACCAACATGATTTTTTTCTCTGAATGCACAACTTTATTCCACAGAAAGCATCTCTGTACATATCAGAGGAATCAACATATGAGTTTGGTGGATATTCCACCATCGACGTGGATAACGTGGACTTAGACGAGTTCCCCAAGTTGAGAGACGTGGAGTATGCCCGGGTCATACTGAATAAAGGAGATTGCATCTACATGCCGAGTGGTAGGCTGACAATTCATACAGTTCTTTGATTTAATGGTACATAGGATCATTTGCATTTGTCGTAATTTAATGAAATGGACCGATTTAAGGGCTATTAATTTATAGCAGACTTCGTTCTACTGAGCTGTTTAATATTTTGAGTCCCTCGGGGCTGGAAAAACACAAACAAAAATGCTGTTCATTTTCAACCGTCAAAGTGCAGATAGTGGAATCTGTCGTGCAATACCTTTAGGTCACTGGGAGTGCTGGCTGTGTCGTGGGAGAGTAATACATACATATACATGTACCTAGTATACCCGAGGATACGCATGAAGTCAAGAGCTGGCTGGTGGCCATTTATCGGATATTGTATTTGAGAAACCTGTTTGTTCTTAGTGATGGTTAGGTCTTAACCATTGTTAAAATTGATACAATGTTCCTCTTTTCTTGAGAATGACAGCATACCAGGCACAACGATTTTATAGGATGCCTCACACTGTTATACTTGCAATCAAGTGGGCTATTTCATGATATTGTGGGCAGTTTCGTTTGTTAGTGTTTGCAAATGATCCTATATGTCTTTAATCAAGGGATTCTGAATTTGAATATGAGAAACTGTAATAGCGAGTTTATCCTCTCCACACTATCTAACGTCGCTGGTGACTTTCATTGGATATATTTTCTTATAGTCAGTGATCCTCTGTCAACACTTACTACAGATGATAGCTACAAACCCAGTGCATGGGCCACAAAACTTTCCATTACAAGAGAATGTGACAAGTACATGTATACAAATTGTGATTGGCGGGTGTAGGGAATTTTGGGCCTATTTACTGGTCTGCACCCTTGGGTTAGTGCACTGGTGATGAGCCAATGTGGTGATGAGCCAAATGGCCAGGATGTTTTTGCCATTGAAAAATTCAAACACTGCAGTAATCCAATGGTATATCTCGGCATCTCAACAAAATTGGAACATCCAGCCCCTATATCAAGTAGAAGTGTCATAACTCTATGGTCCTGAATCCATTAAAATTCACTTTATATGCAAACAATGTTAATGTTTGGCAACGTTAGCAACACTTGCGCAAGAGGGAACATTCTCTGCTATGTTCCCACAACGGCTGATGCAATGAATGTAATTATCCAGACCAGGATAATATTTTTTTGTTTTCTACATCCCAAATAAGTTCATATAGTACTGGTAACATTTCCTTTCGAGTTGTAGTTAATTTTTCAAGGATTTTAAAAACTGCTATCCAAGCAGTGACACAATTTTAAGGATTGGCGCCGCCATTTTGGCAGCAATGTTTTATGGCATATTGTTCCATTTGGGGTTGGCACGTTCAAAGGGCCTAGCTAGTAGCTAACAAACGCAGACATGATTGCGTTAGAATTCCTGTCCGACGCCGGCCCCCTATGCCTGAGTCGACGTAGTTAGTTAGATGAAACATGATTATAATGCAGTCTCTTTCGATAATACCAAAAAGATAATACTTAAAAAAAATTACTTTAACTTGTATTTTTTTTTTACCAAGATGGACGCCTGCAGTGGTTGCCATTGTTTTTGTCACATGTCTGGAAACTGTTTAAATTCCACATGTTTCCCACCAATTCCCCCAGGCTACATGCATCAGGTCCGCTCCAACGGTTACATGAATGCTGCTGTCTCAATCTGGTTCTCCCACTACTACGAGTTTGACGCTGAGGGTTGCCATGACGACCATGGTCCAGCAGATTTTCGACCAATGAACGAGGTGGATGTGTTGTGGAGATACAATGGGACAGGCAACCTGTCACAAGGCATGATGGATATTCACATGCTAAGGTATCTGAGAAATAAAAAAATGGCTGAAGCCAGTTCATACTTAATGCGAACGCGAATGAGAAATTTGTGGTGAAATTCAACAGAACTTGAATGCATTCAACTTTTCATAAATTGTAACTCAAATTTTGGCCTTGATGTCATCACAAATTTCCATTCATGTCCCTGTCTTTATACAAGGTATGAATCAACCTTTAAATAAGGGAATAAATATGTGCTTGGCCGGGTTTAAACAAGTACGTTTAAAACCAGCTAGGGGCTTTGTAGCCGATAATTCGCAACGGCCATTATCAGCAACCAAACCCCTAGCCGGTTTTAAATTTACATGTTTAAAACCAGCCAAGCACATACTTATTCCCATTCATAAATAGCTTTCGAAAAAAAAGTCAAAAATCACCAATTTTTCCAATGACTTTGTTCAACAATGTACTTTGTGTTTTGTGAAACAGCCCTCTGGCCTTGTCTATGGTATGTGCCTCGCTTGACTAGTGCTACAAATCCGCTTAAATGGAATTGGGGTGTGTCCGGCAGATACTACGTGATATGGCACAGAATGCAGGAATTATGTTTAAATCCAGCCAGTGTTTTTTCCAGTGGTTTAAACCATCCATGTGACAGGTTCTTGACCGATAGGAATGGGTAAACTGTCTCCGGTATTTATGAATGTCATTTAATTTGTATTGCTTGTGATAAGTTCTGAGCTGATTTAAACTGCAACTCACTATTAAAAAAATGTTCTTGTCCCTCAAAATATTTTGTCAAAAGAAAGTGTACCTGAAGAGTTAAAGAAGATATATAGTTTTAGGCCCAAAATATTGTTGCACTGCATAATCACATTTATTATTGTTTTTTCTCTTGGTATTTGAGCTTATCTGTCAGCTTATTGGTTCTGCATGCAGTGCATAGTAAATTACACAAAAATGTCTGCTTCGCTAAATTAAAATATATTCTAGATATTTGCAAAATGAAAAAGTGTTGGCAGTGTGCTTTTGAAAGTAAGCAGAGATTTTATTTCTTTTGTTGAAGCAGATGAGGTTGTATTACCTTTGTTTCCTTTGTTAAAGTGAAATTGAGGTGTTTGATTTTCAGAGCACATGTCAGTTTTTCAATGTTGTTTGTTTTGTAGAACTGTCATGCTGACTGTGGCTGACAAGGAGGGCAAACTATGGATTGAAGATTTTGTAACCAATTTTATTCATGTGAGTGTTGATTATTTATTGATGTGGTGTCAGTTAGTTTTAATGTAAATGTAATAATATGCATTAAGGCTATAGTCATTATTTCCCATATCATTGACATTGATTGCATGTAGCTGGCTATCGTGAAAACTGTGTTTCTTTCTTTCTGATTGGATGGGCATATGAACACAGATGTGGCTTTTGATTGAAAAAAAATTGTGATAAAAAAAACTGGAGCAAAATTGGGGCAAAAACCATTGCTTGAAAATTCTGGAATGTGAAGTTTTTTTTTGAAAGGATTACTTCTAAAAACATTTATGATCAGTTTTGATTTACTTTCCAACATGTACAATTTTGTTGGGTTTCAAAATCTTCATCCACGTATATGCCAATTTAATAAGATTGCTGTAGTGGGATTGCTGTAGGAGTACAAATCCTGACAAGGAATTTTAAAAGTGTCATATTTCCATTTCAAATCGTTGCTTATTTCTCTTTTTTTTTCAGGGTGAAACCAACGAACCAGAGTATTACAAGACACTACAAGATTCAGTAAGTGCAGATTTTTAACTTTTGCATGCTCAGCCAAAATATGCAGTGAACCACTAATGTACAGGGCGAGTAAAACATTTTTATGTCCCTTTGGATAAGTTCTTGTCTCCCACAAAAACAGAAAAGGTTACCAGTGTTTTCTCTTCAGCCAACATTCAGTCTGGGTATTGACCACATTCAGTAAAAGTTTCACCGATATTCAACCATGCATGCAAAGGATACAGGCCTTTCTTCCACAAATGTTGTCGAATGTTGGCTTAAGAGAAAAAGCTGGTGACCTTTCCTATTTTTGTGGGAGACAAGAAATTATCCAAAGGGACATCGTTTTTACTCACCCTGTACATTGCACTATATTTTGGCTGATAACATGTTTTAGGTGAGCAAATGATTTTTGTGTTAGCAGAATGCTGAACATTGAAGTTCTGTGAAACTGACCCTATGTGTACTGTTTTTAGTTCAAGGTGTATTTTGAAATAAAGTAAAAATAATTGATCGTGCCTTAAAAAGATTTCAACATACATGAATAAGTGACCATGACAGCCACTGGAACTTGAATAGCTTTTCATTGCAAAAGCAAGCTAGTGCAAATTATTTGCAAAAAGTTATTTCATTCCCATTGGTTCATCATTGGTTGAACATATTTGCAGCTGTCGGTTGTCTTGAATGACGTCATTGATTAGAATATATGTGTACAGAAAGATGCTGTTTGAAAATGTAGATAATTTTATGTGGCTATTGGAAAAATGAGGGAGAATTTATCATTTTGGGGTTTTGGAAATGAGTTGGATTAGGACAGAGTTTGCAAGAATTCTTTGTTATGGGCTCCATGCACAAGTACTCCTTCAAAGGGCAGAAAAGGAGAGTTGGGGGAGACCTAGACTGGTTCCCGGTCCATCGTCTGCGTATTTCGAATGATCCAAACTTATTGGGGGCGGGGTTTAGTCTGGGAGACCATCGCAAGTTAAATTTGAACATATTCCCACGCAGACGATGCCTGACACTCATGCGAAGACGCTGTGGCTAATAGCTTTGGCACATTCAGGAAGTCGTACGTACTTCACGCGTGAACCAGTACTGTGGAGTACGCACACGCTGTGCGTCCCGTCCACAGTGCTCTAAAAAGTGGTAAAAACACGCCCTCTTTTGTTGGCGCACGCAGCCCATAATTGGTAGGAAGTGTCAGGTTTTTGCTTGTTTTTGGCATAGTGTCCAATTGCAGTATCAATATTGACTGCTGCATTTAAATGATTGCATAAACATCACTTGGTCAACACCGTCACGGAATAAACATGTCTGGATTATGGTTGTGAAAACATGCCCCAGATGAGTAAATGAAGAGTGCAACACCTTGTAACGTTTCACAGTTAAAAGTTTTCTCCCAAAGTTCAAAGATTTTCAGCTGGTACTATTTTCCTTTCCAGTTCCGTTCAGCACTTGATCCCACCAACAGAGGTTACATCACAGTAGAAGAGCTGAACAACTTCTCCATCTCACAACTCAAGGACCTGGTGTGGTCATTCCAACTTCTGGACCCATCGGATACTGATCTGTTTGAGTACAGTCATATCCAGGCCTATGACGTCAAGTAAGTGACAATGGTGACATTTTTGCACTATTCTAGATATTGCTTGTCCTTTAGTAAGCATGTGCAATACTACCAGTTGGTCAGTATTTCATAGTCCTAAATTCACAACGCACTCACCACAGCTGCATCTGTGCATCATCGATCACGCAGTATGCGCGACGCGTGCGCCAATCTCTATAAAAGGAGTTGTTTACGTCTAGGCTCGCGAGCTGGACACTCCATTATATAGCTAGAGGGGTGTTACGAAAAACAGAAAGTAAAATTGTTAAACAAAATCGTTTGAAATTTTTAACTTTTGACTTGTTTTGACTTTTGGACCAAAAATTAGATTTTTTGACCGAAAAGGTCTTTATGAAATGCTGATATTGATGGAATGCTGATAATGACCCTCGGCCTCGCCTTGGGTAATTATCAGCATTCCAGACTCCAACCAGTCTTAAACATAGTGTTTAACACCTCCCAAGCACACATTTATTCCCTTACAATAACAAACAAACGAACAAACTAGCATTGCTAATGTCTTCAATTTAGCATCATGCCACACAGAGTGATCCCTGGCTGTATGGCATGCACAGGTTTATGGTTTCTAAGTCGCACCCCTTAAGGAGTGTCGTGGCCTCGTGGTCTGGATCATTGAATTTTTCGTTTTCTGCGGGTAATTCTGTAGGTTGTGGGTTCGAGTCCAGCCTGGGGTTATGGTGCGTGTGCCCTTGGGCAAGGCACTTTGTCACTCATTGCTTCTCTCCACCCAGGAGTAAATTGGGTACCTGTGAGGGCAGAGATGGTTATAGTCATTGATTTAAGCTGCTTTGCGCCGAAATGGCAGCATCGAGCTGTATACTCCCCAGGGAGCTGAGATGGTATTTGGAATGTTTCATTGACCCAATGAGCAGGGTAATAATGATGTAGCGCCTTAAGCACTGATACTGGTTGATATGTGTGCTTTATAAATACATGTCATTATAAATACACATCATATACTAATGTACCCTTAACCAGTTCACGTCGGAGGACGTGATAACACTCACAGGCGCGGCTGACGGGTTAAAATGTCAAGATTTCCTCGACTGGCCTCTGGGTGACGTCTAAACACGCTAATCCTTCGTGTCTTTTGTACACACACACAAAGTCCGTGAAGTCTCTGGAGGCGAACCGTGTGTTGATCTTGAATTGGCCGTTGTGCATGGCTTATTGTTCGACCTTGAAGTATTGAAACATATGAGGTTTTTGCAAGAAATATCGTACAAATACTGTTGAAATGACTCTTGCGAATCAATATTTGTTGTGTTTGGCTGTATATCAGGTGTTGGCTGGAAAATGTTGCCTTTTGCGGAAATCAAACTTTTCTGCAAAAATAATCCGGGCGCGTTTTGGTTAAGGTTTCCTCATAAGTTATACCTTAGGGAGACACCAGATATTAGGGAGATATTTCAATGTCAGGTGTTGGCAGTGCCTCAATATGTCTCTCCCCGTGGTCTCCCCCAACTCTCCTTTTCTTACCGTTGAGGGGGCACTTGTTCACGGAGCATATTCTGCGCTTATACCACTCGTTCAAACATTCATGTGTGGGTACTGAGGTGTGTGTTTCTCAGACAACTTTCAGCAAAAGGCACACACTACTGCACCTTTCAGTTTTGTTAAACATTTCATTGGAAATAGGTCAGGCATCCATTGTGTTGTTGGCATGTGGGTTAACTTTAACATGCATCAACTGATTCACAGGCATCATCAGATTCAAGAAAGTGCCCTGACTATCCACAAGTTGTGGATATTCCACAGTCTCTCGGACAGTATCCGCACAAGCACAACGATGGGACAATAACATTTTAAGTTTCATTAGTGTTTTACTTGTCTCCCTTGTTACCTGTTCATCTTGTCACTGGTTGAATTTTAGGATGCTCTACGAGGATCTGTTACATCAAAGCCAAGATGGATCCTTCTCAAGAAGTGAGTTCATTGAAGCATACGTGGAAGATCTTGGAGGCACCAGCGTTGTTGCTAATGAGGCAAGTCATTCATTTCTCACCATAAAACGGCTTCAAATCTGTAATTTTGCTAATTGTTTTGTTTTCTAAATGCCATTTTTTACTTCAGAGTGTTATTATTATTGGCATTCCTGTGTTTTTCATAGTGCCGGGGGATTGATTCCTCGTTATGCAAACACTGACATGTTCATACGAAATTTAACGCAGCTCCAATTGTTTAAAAGGTGTAGTAAGCTGAAATATCCTGAAAACTAGAAAGGACCCTAATTCCAATAGACTGATCTTTGAAGTTCCGCGTCATGACGTTATGATCAATCACATCCATACTGTAACCAAATGTCTACTTTAATATCACACCTTTGCACTAAATGCACACATGCATATTATTCGTTATGACATCATGAAAACGAGGAATATGCACAATCATTATGGCGTTTTTACAGGTCTTCATATTCTTATGTTTGTCTGAGAGCAGTGATTCTGTTTACTTAGTGCATTTCGTTCTTATATAAAAGTAAAATACAGTCTATCTGCATTTGAAGCATTTGATGTTGTGGATCACCTCTTTGCAGTCTTTCCTAAATCGCCTGTTTGCTATTCCGTAAATCAGCGGATTCAGGAGAAACACCACACTGGTGATGAAAAGCATTCTAGTTGTTGCGGGCGTGTTGTACGCTAAGCACACGTAGCATCGCCTAGTGCAAAGGTCATGTACACCGACAGCAGTGTTGTGAAATCGTGCATGTTTTGTGTTGAATATTACGTTGGAAATTCGGGTAGGCAGAATAAATATTACGAAAATGGAAAATGTCAAAGTGATCGAACGAACCGACAGCTTAAAGGCCATAGAAGCAAAATTTGTATTTTGGCTACAAGATAAAAATGACAACAGGGACTTTTCTCGGACTTGCAGTGGCTTTTTTACACACAAAAAAGTTCCGTTTTTTTTTTCCCAAGCAGCCGTTCCGGTTTTTTTAAGTAGACCCAATTCCGTTTTTTTTTCTCAAGCAGACCCTGTGGCATCTCTGGACCTAAAGCCTTCAGGTTCCTACTGCCTGGAACTGACACAAGACACTATTTTAGGCCTTGCATATAAATAACATTTGATAGCTGCTCTTTGCTGGCAAACGGTAATGAGATATTCTGATTATCCATGTCCATCTAGTGTTTGTCGTAGGAATAGCGTTTTGAGCGCATTACTAACTGTGATGAAGACTGACTCATCAATATTCGACAGTAGATCGCTTAAAGCCCGAGTCTTCCTGCTCGCTTGAAAGACATTAAGTTTGATTGCGTATTATTAGGGAATCATGACTGGTTGACGGATTGTTAATGAACATGACGTTATTGCAAGTTCCTGTATCAGTCAACCATTTAAATTTACACATTAGTGGACATCATTCATTTCTATATTAATCGAAGAAAAAAGCCAAGTTAGCTATTTGTCACGTCAAAATTAGACTGAAAGTACAGAAAACAAAACCTGTACCGATACGTTATTGCATGCACATCAATCATTCAAACTTTCATCAGTAATTTCACTGTTACATTTACAGGTGAATGTTGTTCATTTTTACGGGGACACTAACAAATGACTTAAAGAGGGTTAAATTTACTGATAACACACCATTCCCTAGCTGCAACCCCTTCCCACAATCCAGCAAATTAACCTTAAAAAAACTGATCAGAATACCCTGTTTTTTGGTGCTCGTCCTTGTGTGTTGTCTGTAAACTATTTATAATGATATGCGAGCAAGTGTTTTTCCCCCAAATTACAACACCTGGGTCGTAGTCCTACATTTAACGTTGATTCACTGATATCAAGAAATAGGTATAAACATGTTTCGTTTTATAAATATTATGGGCTTATAGACCTAATTTATGACCTCACTTTTTGAGTGACATTAAGCCCTTGCCTGTGCACTAAATGCACTATAGGTTGCAGACCAGTAAATAAACTTCCATAGACCCCAATGGTAAATGCTCCCACTTCAGAAATTGGTAAAAAATACTAACAACTCTCCAAGGTGTTCGAGACACACATCAAATTAAAGCTTATTTCATCATCTTTCATTTTCTTTTCAATTTTTGGGGGGGTCAACTGATGACTTTTAGGAGAAATTTCCATCCGAAGATGATCACCCCTGATAATAAAACGATGTTTATACTTCATTGCAAAATAGAGCGCGTTAAGGGCCCCAAGTCCATCCAAATTGAACGGAACTACAAGCTCACAGTCCTATGCATGGCTTCCACCCATATTTTTTACAAACCCTCAAGTTCATGGCCCATAGCATGCTCAAATACTGAAGATTTTGAGGGCATGCAAATCGTGATTTGGCCGGCGTAGGCAATTTCGGACCGATTTACTGGTCTGCAACCATATGGATATTTGGCTTACTGCACTTCACTTAACAATTAGGACCAACTCATCTTTACGTCATTAATGGGTGACTTGTGCGTAAAGCGCTCGCCTCTCACCAAGGTGACCACGGTTCGAATCCTGGCCGCGGATCGCATGTGAGTAGAGTTGTGCGTTGGTTCTCTCCTGTGCCACGTGGGTTTTTCTCCAGGCCCTCCGGTTTTCCTCCCTCCGGAAAAATCAAACAATTTCGATCTCAGGCTGTGCTCCGTGGTCATATATGGGTCGATGTGGCCGGCAGCCATAGGTGCCTTTACGTGCCAGCGGCCCGACCACGTTGTAGCCGCGTCCTTTGCAATTCAGCATACCAGCTGCGAGTAAGGATGATTAGCCTCCCAAATTATTATTATTATTATTATTATTAATGTTACATGGTCGTTGACATTGTCTGTTCTTACTACTTTGTTTGTCTGATGACAGTGGCATTGTTTTTTTCAGTGCCTGTCATTCTTTTATAAGAATACAATACATATTTTTAAGTCTACCAGCATTTGAAACATTTGATTTTTCGGATCACCTCTTTGCAGTCTTTCCTAAATCGTCTGTTTGCGATTCCGTAAATCAGCGGGTTAACTACACTGTTTATCAGAAAAGTGATCGAAATAGCCCTAATTATTGTTTCAAAATCATCATAATATGGAGTCGCAAAATTTTTGACGACGAAAACAAGGTAAGGGATCCAGGTCAGGAGAAACACCACACTGGTGATGAAAAGCATTCTGGTTGTCTTACGCTGTAGTTTGGCAGCACCGACCCTTTGAGGGGCGTGTCCTGGCTCTGGACGGGCCTGCCTCTGCGATGGAGTATTGTCTTGGGGCACAGTTTTAGCTTTTGGTTCAGGGATCACATCGGGTTGGCTAGGGCCAGAAGAGTCTTGGTGTGCAAAAGATACAACGTAAGCAGCAGTGCATGCATCATTGGGTTTCTTTTTGTGAGCGTTTGCGTAAGTTGTTAAACTTGTGCTTGGTGGATTTATGAACGTCGTCACGACCTCGTCCACAAATGATTCACGTGTCGGTAACTCATTATTCTGCTGAGGTGGTGTCGGTGGTATCGAGCAGTTAATGTGACGTTGGACTCTCAGATCGCTCGGTCTGCGTTCATCGCGTGCAGTTGGAGCTTGGGCGGGCCCTACCTTGACGTGTTTACGGATAGTGGCGTAAACTTTCCCGTAACATGCACCCATTGTCACTAACGCTGTCACAAATAAAACTGGCTCTACAATCGCTTCTATTTTCCGGTATAACTGTAAAGAAGGGGGTGTGGTGCCTGACACGTTAAAGCAGATACTTAGGGCCATTTGCCCAGCATTAATAGCAATTGCAAACAACACTGTCACCAAAACAGCTCTCTTAGACCGCCGCGGGTTGAAAATCCGTTTTTTTGGACGGCATACGCAGTCATAGCGTTCTACCGCAATCACCGCAGTGATACTGAATGACGAGGCTATTGCTGCATCAGTAAGTCCAATGAAAACATCATATACTATGAGCAGCCCCAGGGGAATTGAATACTGCGAATGTTCAGCGGCCAAATCAAGAGAAATTGCGATAATCGCCGGGATCATCAGCAAGCAGACGGCCAGATCAGCCCAGGCCAGGGCTCTGATCAGAATATCGGTGCTGGTCTTACGAGTCTTGGTCCAGTAGTAGACACGAAGAATCAGGCAGTTACCAGGTACTCCAAGTAGAAACACTAAAATACAGACGATGAGGAAAAGAGTACCGGTATATCGAACACCGATGGGATGGTCCTCAGCGAGCGACCCGTTTGTGGCTGTTGCATTCAAAGTGAAAATGTTCTCCATGTTGGTATTTCAAATCAATTGGATTCTAATTAAAAATTTCACACAGCACAGGATTTGCCTCTATCTTAAAATTGAGCCTACGTCGAAAAGAATGACTCGAAAATTAACATTGAACGTTTATGGTGAACTAATCATTTTAGCCAGTTTGGTATAGACTGTGTCGCTGTAGACCAAAAAGCCTGCATTTTCCTTCCGTCTCGGCAAACTGACACAGGACACTATTGGGTCCTTACTAATAGCTAGCCGCTCTTTCCTGGCCAACAATAATGAGACATTCTGATTATCCACTTCCATCTAGTGTAGGAACTAGGTATAGCATTTTCAGTACAAAAGTGTAATGAAGACTGACTCTTCAAATGACAACACTATACATTGACCAATAAGCCTACGTCTTGCTGCTCGTTTGAAGGACATCAAAGCCTACTTTTTATGAAATATTATTTAATAATATGGGATCGACTGGTTGACGGATTGTTAATGAAGATAACGTTATATTGCAAGTTCCTGTACCTGTCAATCATTTTAAATATACACATTAGTGGACATCATTCATTTCTTTATTTATGGGAAAAAGGTAAAGTTTAACTGCTTGTCACCTCAAAATAAGCCTGAAAGTTCAGAACACAAAACCTGTACCAGTACGTTATTGCCCATCAATCATTCAAACTTTCATCAGTATTAATTTCAATGTTCACATTTGCCGGTGATGTCATTCATGTTATATATCGGGACCACTAACAAATGACTAAAAGAAGTTCAAATTGACAAGTGACACACGATTGCCTGTACCTCCTCCCCACAATCCAGCAAATTAACCTTACAAAAACTGATCAGAAAACCTTTTTTTCGGTATTCAGCTTTGTGTGTTGTCTGTTAACTATTCATAATTATATGAGAGCAAGTGGTCTTTCCCCAAATTACAGCACCCGGGCCGTAGTCCTGTATTTAACGTTGATTCACTGATATCAATAAATAGGTACATAACATGTTTCATTTTATAAATATTATGGGCTTATAGACCTAATTTATGACCCCGCTTTTTGAGTGACATTAAGCCCATGCCTGCACACTAACTTCACATATAACACGGATATTACGTTTGACAAAACAAGGTGAGGGATCCAGGTCAGGAGAAACACCACACTGGTGATGAAAAGCATTCTGGTTGTCTTACGCTGTAGTTTGGCAGCACCGACCCTTTGAGGGGCGTGTCCTGGCTCTGGACGGCTCTGCCTCTGCGATGGAGTATTGTCTTGGGGCACAGTTTTAGCTTTTGGTTCAGGGATCACATTGGGTTGGCTAGGGCCAGAAGAGTCTTGGCGTGTAAAAGATACCACGTAAGCAGCAGTGCATGCATCGTTGGGTTTCTTTTGGTGATAGTTTGCGTGAGTTGTCAAACTTGTGCTTGGTGGATTTACGAATGTCGTCATGACCTCGTCCACAAATGATTCACGTGTCGGTAACTCATTATTCTGCTGAGGTGAGGTCAGTCATGCCGACCAGTTAACTTGACGTCCGACTCTAAGATCACTCAGAATGCGTTCAGCATCGCATGCAGTTGGCGCCTGGGCGGGCCCTACCTTGACGTGTTGACCTGCTGAACCTGCAGAGTGGCATTAGGGAAGCACACGTATTGCTACTCCTGTGTGAATTGGCTGTGCTTATGGACTCCATGCACAAGTACCCCCTCACCGGTTACAAAGAGTGGGTTGGGAGGGACCACTATGACAATGGGAGATACACTTGTATGCATTTGCATTGTATGCCTACAATTCGTGCATTGACATTACAGGTTTGTGCACTTTCAATTCAGAAATATTTCTGCATACTTCATGCCATAAGTGTGCACACAGTGTGTCCCTCCGAAGGAGATCTCATAAGTGGTCAAAAAGCGCCATCTGACCATATACCCAGAGAGTCCATTCAAGAACGGTCCATTCTAGCAGAAGTATGCTTAAAAGTAATGCACACTAGAAAAAGACAAAGTTGGTACATTCTGAACTCTAGCTAATCCGCCGCTTCTTGACGTTTCAGATCCTTGATCAGTTTGGGAGCGGTCTTGATACAATAACGGCAGAGATGGTAGACCGCATGGCCGACGCTTCTCTCTCCAAATTCCAGAAGGTTCCAGAATTTGACCCGTTTTTGGAACATCTGTGGTACAAACACTTGGTCAAGGAAGGGATCATTCAGAAATTCAAGGTTGTACACGACGAGCTGTGAGTGAAACGTTTCTGTGTGTGAGGAAGCTGTATCAAGGTAAATTCAATATTGGGGCCATTCCATGAGAAAGTAGACATGGCTGAAATGTGGACAATTTATGAAATCTTCAAAAGTGCAGGCATCACAAAACCTCAAATGTGATATCAATTTAAAGGGGACAACCGCTGGCAGTGAGATGAAATACTCTTCAGTGTGTTTTTGCCAAAAATATGTTTTTTTTTGTGGCTGCAAGGACGGTTTTAGGTAGTCATTTTGGCATCTTCTTTTGCATGCAAAATGCAAGTGTACAGCGTGTGTCAATAAAAACGCAGGATTAGAAACAAAAATATTAAGAATATAAACCACCCCTATTCATCATAATGTTAACCCTCTTTTCAAAGTACCTTTCCTTCTCTTCACTATGCTTTTTATCCCATCTCATTTGGACAATCCTGTCCAGAAATAGAGTACATTGAAGAAGGGTTATAAATTCCAAGCTGGTCTGATTTGTGAAATCACACATACCTAGTGAAAGGTTTGAATTCAGTACAGGTCAGTATTTGTGGATCACAAAGAAGGACATGTGTGGCAGGATTAGGCTTACCGGTACATAATCCTTTAGTCCACAATCAATGTTATTAGTCAATAATTCTTGATGCTTTGAAACAATGATATTCCAGTTATTAAATTTAAGTGATACTTATCATCAGTTGTTTCAAAGAAAGTTTTGTTCTGGTTTAATTGTCTTCAATGCATACCTGCATTGTACATAACTGGTCGTTGTGTTAAGGTCATTGAATCAGACCAACCCGCTTCGTAGTTGAGTTACTTAGTTTCAAGGGATCTTCTGTGAGAAAAATCCACCCTCAATGCTTTGACTTTATGGAATAACAGCACAGAGGTGGTGGAAGACCTCTAAATGTAACGTGAGTTACCATGGCATTGCCATTTGGGTTTCGCCCTTCACCGATGTGTGTTTAATAACACTGTGTACTTGGTGTTTTCTGAAGGCTTGCGAGAAAAAAAACCACAAGCTTAATACTCTGGATGGGACTCGAGCCCACGACCTACTGCTTACTAGTGCAGATGTCTTACCAGTCAACCACCAGACTTGCCAGAGTCGGTTGGCTGGTGGTTGGTTCGAATCTGATACAGCAGTAAGTACTGCAATCAAACTATTTATCGGATGGAAGACGCCTGCACTGGTAAGCAGGAGGTCATGGGTTCCAGTCGCACCACAGTAAGGTTGGGATTTTCTTCTTTCTTGCATGCCCTCGGACAACACTAAGTATACAGTCTTTAAAAAAAAATATGTGGGTGAAGGGCAATTGAATTTATATCTCCCTGATGCAAATTCCATTCTGTAAATGGTATCAAGATACTGGTAGATGGTTGTTCCAACAATTATTTTTTATAAAATATATTTTGGATGCTCCTACAAAGCAAGGGCAGATCCAGAACACAATTTGGGGGGGGGGGGGGCCCCAAAATTTTTTTGGATTCTAGATGCTCTGTGGTGCGATCTGAGGCAATTTCTGACCACTTTAACCAATGTTTTTTGAGGAAAAGATGGTGGTGTACTCATTGCCTGCCATTATTGCGACGTCACATAAAAAAAAAAAAAATTGCTTTCGTTTTTTTGGGGGGGGGGGCCCTGGCCCCCTTTGGCCCCCCCCCTGGATCCGCCCTTGCTACAAAGTAGGCACTCTTAATTGTGTCTGACCTGGCCATCTGTCCTTTAGTTTATAGGACAGGTGGAAAGAAAATAGTAGATCTCTAAGATAGATTCATCTTTAATTAATGGAAGTAGAAGTAAACAGTACTAATTGCAATTAAATTGAACTGTATTCTTATTTAGTATAGGTTATAGCTTGAAGGCTCTTTACATTTGAGCTCTGGGCATGATACAACTATGCTTTACTAAAGAGCCAGTGAAACACATTTCAGAATATTAAGAAAATGGACAAGATGTGGCTGGCCATCATAAGAACTTGAAGGATGGAAATGGTCCATTTTATTTATTTGTTTCAGAAAAACCTCGGAATGCCATTAGAAAATGCAATGCAAACAATTTTACATGGGTGCATTGCCAGACTTCTAGTATCTTTTTAGTATTTGGTGGGCCTGTTTTTGAATCTTTTGTAGTAAGTAGTAGTTTATCTCCAATTTATACTCCCAGTTTATACTCACTGAGTAGCATGAAATGACTGAGAATACTTCTATTCCCCCTGGATGGGATGCCAGTCCATCACAGGTTACTCCCCAGCTAATGCCGGTACCCATTTATACTCCTGGGTGGAGAGAGGCAAGTGGGGGTGAAATGGCTTGCCCAAGGACACCTTACCAGCAGCTGGATTTGAACCCCTGACACTCTGATTGTGAGTCACAAACCCTAACCACTGGGCCGCACTCCCCACACTTTTGAGTATGGAATAACTGCTTGAATCAGATGGAATTCAAACAGTGTTATGTCAAGCTGAAACATGTGCTAGCTGTCTGTAGCAGTTGCCATTCTGTGAGGATATATTTGCTTGCTGAATGTAACTTTTTCTCCCTACACTTTAGGCATCAAGCATATTCATTTTAACAATGTCTGCTTTTACTTCTAGGAATGTAGTTGTTATTCAATATTTTGGGTTTTGCCCTTCACATACGTATTTTTAGGTTTACTTGGTTGGGACTGCTTACAAGCCCTGATTGAATTTACATCTCCCGAATACACAGAACAAATTCAGAAATATTCAATTCACACAAAAAATCATGTAACTAGTTATTGCTGCTGTTCCTATAAGTACCCCACTATATTAAAATCATCTTGTAATACTGTATTGTTTTTTTATCTCGGAAGTCTAAAAATGATTGAAACATATGCGTTTATATTTTACAAAATATATGTTATCATGTTTTTGTAAATTTGATTGTATGTTTACTTGTAAATAGATACATAATTTGGTATATATTTTTCCTACAGAAATTGCTTTTTTGAAATAAAAAGTGTGTTTAAATGAAGTCTGTTCCTTTCATTTTGATTGGTTTTGGATTTTTCTGTTTAAACATAAAACCAAATTTAATAGGAAAAACTAACACTTCAGATTTAATCTGTGCTATTAATAGGAAAATCACGCCCAATTTTCAAGTAGGACATAATTGTAAGCCCTTATAAGTGATCATGTGTCATTGTTTGATGTTTGTGTTGTTATCACATATCCTGATTGCTACAGGAAGGGGAACCATTGCCTAAAATAAAACCTCTCCTATCAGTAGGGGGGCTTAACGAGATCCCCACAGAATGGTACAGAATTGTACAAGGTTGATTTAATACTTGCATTATCAAGGAACTGTGTGCATAATTATTATTACATGTACCAATAGTTGACGCCCATGTACCGGCACGTTAAGCCAAACCGCAGAGCTTCCTTGTGTAAGATAGGCTGGCTGGGTGGATTGGTATCTTGAAAATTGTTTTCTGATAAAAATGAAATCGTTGCTGTAAATTTTGGGTAACTCGGAAGACCTTTGGAAATTGTGGGGGGGGGGGGTTTAATTTGAAAGAAATTTTCCTGACAACAGTTACTAACAAATCAATGAATTACTGTTCAGATAAAATGTATGGGTGGTAGAATGGGGACGCTCTTCTGAATGGCATCGGAAGAGGTTTATGGATACGTTATCATTACGAATAATCTTGTTTTGGTAAAAATGTGTGCATTTCTGAAGTCGTTGCCAACTGTAGAATTTGGAATCAATCTAGTGTCGAGTAAATACATAAGATACATAGTTAGTTATACGAACATCAGATGCATTCATTTCAGTGTCAGATGCTAAGAAAAGTAAGTAGGACTGAACCCATGTTTTTATTTTGTTTTCTGGCCAGTGAAAATAAGTTATTAGATATGATTTCTTCCTGGAGACATGCCACAGCATTTTTTTCAAGTGGAAGTTAAAAATCATGCCCCTGCTCTTAAAAAAAAAAAAAAAAATTTCTCCTAACGAATTTGTTTGTTTTGTTTAAACAAGAAAAACTTCGCTGTTTGCGCACAAATGAACCCGCCCTGCAGAGGCGAATTATTGTCTGGCAGCTAGTAATTCAAATTTTGTGAAGAAATAATTCAGTAACTAAATGTCGGTGGACTTTTGCGATCGATTTCTCATTCATAAGTGAAAAACTTTTATATTGCTAGGAATTTTGGAAAAAACAATTCTATTTTTTGAGATGAAACTCGAAAATAGCACGGCCAAGTGCATATTTAATTTTGTGCAATACGTTTCTCTTTCCACATAATTTACAGCAATTTTGCCCCCCCCCCAAAAAAAAAACAAAATTCTCTTCTGCAAGTTATGAACCCCCTTCCCGGTCACACACATCTGAAATTTTTGAACTTGCGTTCCTCTTTCTTGTTACTTACAGTACACCAACCTATTTTTAAATAAATGCCAATTTCAAATATTCAATTTGTGTTTGTGCAGAGTTGGTCTAAATGGATTAGCCAATCTCTGTGGCCTCACATATGACTGCTCACATGCTGTTGTTATCACACCATTAAGTCATACCAGATAACAAGCTTTGGGTTAGGATTTGGTTTCTAGGGATGACGTTTATGATTATGGCTGTGCAAATACTACAATCAGGAAGTAGCTGGAATGACATGTGACTACTATCCACCAATCACAGGCTTGCTTGTGGCCTTCCAAGCAGCTTCACTTTAGTAACCCAAGTTGTGATTGGTCCTTTTTTCCTTTAACCTGTTCCTTTTTTGTGAGCATCTTTACTTGCCAGGAGGCTGTGCATGATTGTGGTACAGTACATCAGCATTTCAGGAGTTGCAGAGTGAACGTCAAGTCTGCTGTCGCCATGGGACGACTGATACTCCCTGGGGTTTTGCTCTGTGTGTTACTCCATATCAGCACACCAGCTACCACAGGTACTTGTCATTTGTGTAAAGGAATATTGAAGTTTTGTTCTTTTGTAAATCTTTTGTAAACTTGTGTTACATTTGGAGGGGTCTTCCTCCAACCTCTGTGCTTTTATTCTATAATATCAAGCATCTAGGGTGGATTTTCTCACAGAAGATCCCTTGAAATTAACTTTAAAAAACAACAAACAACAACACCAGATTTCTGTTGGTTTGGCAATAAGTTTGTTATTGGTAACTCACGTTACAAGAAAAGGACATGGCTAAAAATTTAAACGCCCATGTCATATGAAAGTTTTCTCATACTGTGCACTTTTGGAAAAATTTTTTTAGTGCCAAGACATTGGGATGTAAGTCATTTGCTACCATTTCAAGTATTACAAAAATAATCAATCAAAAAATCTTGAGAGGGTTATATTTTGGTAACTCATGTTATGGTGACTCACGTTACAATTTGTTCGCCCATCTTTAGTACAAATTAAGACATATATGAAGCTACTAATCAAAATAAAACAATACCCTCTTTTCACATAAAATGTGTTGCTGTGATGTCACTTTAGGAACACACTCTTCAGATTTAGGATTTTTCTCTTCAAACTGTAAACCCCAAATTCTGCCTGTGGAAAACATGTGCGCAAAAAGTTTTCTAATTGTCTTACTGTCATATACTCAGACAACAATGAACCACTGAAAGCAGAAAGACAACCACAGCAAACCCCTAAAATTCTGGTGACATTTTGTGCTGAAGCAAATGTGAAACTGAAGTTTCTGCTTTCACTGAGGCATCACAGCTTTGCCATGAATATGGAAATTTGCATAAGCATAAAAACCAACAAGGCACCAAAACACTCTTAAAATGACAATATGAAGATCGTAAATAAAGTTAAATGGATTACAAAGGTAGATTTCAAAGATCTGCATTTAAAATTCCATTCATAAATACCTCGGACAGTTTAGCTATTCCTATTGGTCGAGAGCCCTTCACGTGGCCGGTCTTAAACGGATGATAAAGACATGGCTAGCTGGTCTTAAACACTTTTCCAGTGTCACAATAAAATGTGGACTCCTAAAAATCCGGTGCCTCTTACCGTTTTATTGGTTGAACGTTCACAATCCTCACGTAGGCATGCACAACACTACCAGCGAGTCAGAATTTTATAGTTCTAAATTCAACACGCAACGCCCCAGGTGCGTTTTGCGCGACATCGCGCAGAACATGCTACGCGCGCGTCAATCTCCATAAAAGGGTTGTTTACATCTTACTCGCCAGCTGAACACTCCATTATTTTGCTAGAGGGATGTTTCAAAAAGCATGAAGTGAACTTGTTGAACAAAATCAGGATTTTTTGAACGAATTATTTGATTTTTTTTACCAAAAAGGTATTTATGAATGGGAATAAATAGGTTTTGGTCGGTATTTATCACTCTGTTTAAGACCGCTTAGAGTCGGGTAATTACCCGAGCCGGAGGCAAGGGTAATTATCAGCACCCAGACTCTAAGCGGTCTTAAACAGAGTGATAAAAACCTCTCGGGCACAGATTTATTCCCTTATTATATGTGCATTTTAATATGAGAATTCCTCCTGATCAACCTTGACATTTCAAGCTTTAAAGGGCCATGCAGTGTAATTGTTTAAAATGCAATCCTTGAAAATGCACCTTTGTGTGCACCATTTAACCTTTTTTCAATTTTCTTTTGCCATTTTCAAGGGTATGTTGGTGCCTTTTTGGTTTTATGCTACTGAAATTTCCATATTCATGAGCAGAAGTGTGACATCATTTCAGGCAGAAACCTCAGTATTACAGCTATTAAAGGGAATATACAACATTTGCAAACATCGAAAAATAAAACTACCAAGTTTTTACGAAATACCTTACTAGGATGTTGGTAAATGACAGTCTAAAGCATCCTGTAAAATTATGGCACCTGGTGTGAAGTCATTTTCAAGAAAATGGTATTTTTGTATGCATTTCGGCCGACCACCGTTGGAAAAACCTAACTATTTTTCAACTGCTGCTCCAACTTTACACTTTTTCCAGTCCAAATTTTGTTTGCTATTGGTTACATGTTCATGAACGGGTGCAGGCCAGCTAGACTGGTTCCCTTACCTTACAATTTTCCGGCATCTATAAATTGATCCATTTTATCTTTAGTGGAGTCAAGGAACCAGACTACTTGAACATTTTTGTTTTTTTAATTTTTTTTCAGCATTTTCGAACACAAAACTTCAAACATGTCAGTGCAACAATATTTGATCTATTATACTAACCCCTCAAATAGTTCATTTCTGAAAATTACAGCAAAAGCCAATGATGTACATTCCCTTTAAGCTCAGCACCAAAAGTTGCCAGAATATTGGATATTTTGCTGTTGTAAATTTTCTTTTCTTGTTGTTAATTGTGTCAGTACATGGCAGTAAGCCAGTGAGCAAACTTTTCTCAATTTTTTTCAATGTATTTTGTTTATTAGTTGTATACGGTCGATGTGTACAAAGACAAAGGGTGTTTCACTGATACTTTTTGTACATCATGTGGTCACGTGTTTATAAGTAAAAATAAAATAAAATAAAATTTAAAAAAAAACCAGAATTCATCGGCTTGCTCATTGTATCTGAAGATAGACAATCCCAGAATAAATCTGATTTGATATTTTAGCATATTCCTGTCTGGTGTAATGCTACTATTTTACGGTTATTTCACAATTCTTTGATCTTTGACCTAGAATTATCTGTAATCCTTAGGCGGTCCTGATCAAGTCTGATAAATTGCCAACCTCATCTGATTACTTTTGTTTTTGTGCAACTATAGTTACTGAATCATGCTAATCCATGATATCATTTGTTAAATGATATTTAATTTGAGATAATATTTAATCCTCACATGACTGTGCCAAAAGCGCTTGGTAATTCTTGCCTATAATCTGTTAAGGTTTGTTACTAATTTTCTTCTAATTATATCCAAGTTATAGGAAATGTTCAAATGATTTTGAATTTTATGTAAAGCTAATCTTTAAAGTGTCAGTAATGTGTAAATTGTTGGCATGCACGTAGTCTACGTACAAGATTATGCCACAAATGGCATCTCCTACTGTCAGACAGTGGCCAGTCTTGTTTCATAACCCCTTCCCCCCCCTCAAATGAAAATTGTCTCTTGGGCTTCTGATAAATACTAAATTACCTACAGTATATGATGAACAAACTGCTAGAAATGTTAATATTTTGACTCGCAAACTGTTACAGGCTGCTGATGAGTTATACAGGGTGAGTGCAAAAAAACATATACATACATCCCTGTTTCGTTTTGGTGAAAGAACACTTAACTTTTTTGGTGATCGATCCGTGGATTCTGTGGACAGAACTTTAAAACAGTGTTTGTGTTTAAAATTCTGCAACTTGAAAAGTACATGAGTGTGTTGAATGATTCTTGTACTAAAAGAAAGCTTATTAATTGGGCTTTTATATCTTAGATTATGAAAGTGCTACATGCAGAATTTCGTTAAAAAATATTGTCCTGACCATTGGATTTCCTTTTTTTGACTCGCCCTGTATACTTTGATTTCAGTGACAATTATTTTCAAATTTGTTTCAGTAAAGTTTTGTTACTTTGAAAATATATTCTGTAGGAAGTTTAGTAACAAATTGCATGTTAACAATCTCAATGATCCCTCCATGAAACTGCCCCAACATTCATGTATATCCACTTAGTCAAAATACATGAGACAGTTTACCCATTCTCACTGTAAATAGGAATTCACTGGCTGTTCAGACACCGGCCTGTTTAAAAACGGTCGCAAGATGCTGCACTATGCACGCCCCACGTGCACGCAGTACCCGTTGCATGCGCCTACTATATACAACCGTGTGCTTGAGAACCACTGATATGACCTCCATATAAGGAGAATGAGATGTTAAACAAAGAGAATGACATAATGGGGAACTGCTAACATTAAACTGGATAGCTCAGTTGGTAGAGCACTGGTATGGTATTCTGGAGGTTACAGGTTCAAACCTAGTCTGAGTATCACCCGTTGTCCAACGGAGCCCTCTCTGTCTCCGGTCCAATGTCTGATATATCTCAGCATGCAATGTATGCGACCCCTTGCACCAGCCAATGGGATTCAACATGACGTTATTTCATTCCGAAATCGGGACTAAGCTATTGAGTGGTCAGTTTGGATGCTATGAGTTTTTGCAATACTACGGGTATAGAGATCTAATGAAACCCGACACTGGCTTTCAAAACGGGTTACAGAAGACCCGATAGAAGGCGCTCGCTGAATGGTCAGAATCTTAAGTCAAAATGCAGTTTTGTTTGCATAATTAATTGCCGAATTTGCTTGCATATTATAGACCTTGCTGTGCAGGGCGATATTCCATAGACTAGTTCAAACCCCACTCCTGACAATTTCCTAGTTTAACTTTCTACTTATTGCACTTAGTCAGTTTCTGTTTATGATTTATTTGGACTTTTTGTTACTGTTTGTAGCATGCTACGTACCAGTGGATTTGTCTGGTCCATCGGGCAATGCATCTTCTCTTGAGCACCCTGATCCCTATCCTTGGGACTATGACTGCCAACTCTTCACCATTACTGTCGACGATGATAAGATCATCCGTCTGATGTTTGACAGCTTTGATCTCGGGGATGATGATGTTCTTATGATCAGTGAGCCCAACAAGGTTGATCCTTTGGTGAGTTTTCTCTCCCTCTCTTGGATTTACATGACACTTAAGTTGCAATGTACGCAATTTACATGTATTTAGTATTTTAGATTGTTCGCAGATGAGGGGGATCGGAGTATGGCCTAGTAGTTAGGATTCGTGACTCATGATCAGAGGGCCACCGGTTCGAATCCAGCCACTTGCCATATGTTGTTTCCATGAGAAAGACACTTCACCCCTAGGAGTATAAATGGATACTGGCATTAGCTGGGGAGTAGCCTGCGATGGACTAGCATTGTAACTAGGGGAATAGAAATAATCTGAAGTTGGTTCATGCCAGGGAAACTGGAGATAAACGCCAGCCTGTGGGCCATATTGGCTCCTGTATGACAGACTTTACTTGTTATTAATGGTGCAATTTTGTGCAAAATGTAGTTTTTGATTAATTTTTCTGATGATATTTTTAAAGGAATTATTAGCCAAAGTTGTCAACAATTCGAGCACATATGTGTTTGAAGCAATGTTTCAAAAGTAACATTTTCAAGGTATTATTGTGTTTATCTTTATCATTTTGTGTTTTGCTGACCCCTAAACGGCGCATTTGAAACAAAATACTCCTGTATACTCTTGGTGGCATGGGTGGCTTGTGTGTAAAGCGCTCGCCTCTCACCAAGGTGACCATGGTTCGAATCCTGGCCGCGGATCGCATGTGAGTAGAGTTGTGCGTTGGTTCTCTCCTGTGCCACGAGGGTTTTTCTCCGGGCCCTCCGGTTTTCCTCCCTCCGGAAAAATCAAACACTTTCGATCTCAGGCTGTGCTCCGCGGTCATATATGGGTCGATGTGGCCGGCAGCCATAGGCGCCTTCACGTGCCAGCGGCCCAACCACGTTGTAGCCGCGTCCTTCGCAATTCAGCATACCAGCTGCGAGTAAGGATGATTAGCCTCCCAAATTATTATTATTATCTAAGAGCATGAAGGGCCACTGCCTGGACACACAACTCAACTCAGTTAGACACTACTCAACCAAACTCTTATATTTGAACCCAACCAAATCCTATTAACCCATTTCAACCCATTTCCAACTTAACCCAGCCACTAACCTGGCCCAACCCGGCCCAACCAACCACAAACGAGCCCAGCCTAAACAAATCCAGCCCAAACCAACCAAAAGCCTCATGCAGCTAGGTATCTATCAACACTATTCCACTAGTACATTTTTATTATTTCAATTTTTTAGGAATTGCTTTTTTATATTTGATCTGCATGACGTCATTTTCTTTTATGTTCCTTCTTCAGATTTTACGAGCAGGGAGGCTTCCCAAAAACTACTACAGTTCTGGAAACACAGTGCAGCTCAATTTCACATCGGAGAGCTACAATGCAGACAACCGTACAGGCTTTCTTGCTTACTACACAGAGTCAGATAGGGGTACGAACTTCCTTTAGTTCCCTAGTTTTTAGTCTTCATTTTTAAGTAGTTGTGGTCTTAGACTGGTAGTTTTTGTGAGAGTTCATCTACTATCCGTACATTAATAGAGATGGTACTACAGGGTATGTGGCAATTCTGGATGGCAGGTTTCAAAGAATTATCCTTCATTTTTTTTTTTACCCAGGACATTTATTCTCAATTTTTTGTTTGTTTATCATACTTAATTACACACATTGCTAATAGTTGTGTGTGTTATTTCTGGTCTAGTTATTCCAGAGCTGAAGCAACTTGTCCAGTCCTACAACCTCATTCCTGGCAAACCTACTGTGATTCGATCCCTGGATTACCCACAATCCTACCGTGACTTGGTGTTGTATTTCTTCACCTTCACATCGACCCCCAACACCAGGATCTGGGCTGAGATCATGGATCTGGACACGGAGGAAGGACTTGACTTCATCGAGATGGGCAACGGGGTCAATGCCAGCCAGCGATTTGAGACCAGGTTGGCACGGGTGTCTGGTAGACGAGGCAGGTATCAGCCAGTGGTATCGGAGAGCAATGAGATGTGGTTGCTGTTTGAGAGCGACTATTCAGTTACTGGACGTGGATTCTCTGTCATGCTGTATGAGACGTCAATGGGTAAGCACAGTTACTTGAAAAAAATCCACATTTTATGCTTAATAGATAAACTTGATAATTTTTATGGACATTTTCAATTCAAAATGGTACATTTTGGCATGAAGTAGGAAGCTATTTAAGAATTGTTAATTATATCAAATGCCTGGTATTTTAAAGAAAAAAATTATTTAAAAATTAATTTGAGGACCTGCTGCCACATTTGTATCTAAACTCTCATTTTTTGATGGAAATATTTGCCGGCAATTTAACTGTTGGGGATTAAGTTACACTCCTAAAATTATTTGTAAAAAAAAATGTCTTGTAAATTTTTTTAATATGAATTGAAAATGTTTCACTATAATTTGTAAATGCCATTACAAATTGAAAAATACTGTGCAAAGTCTTGTGAGGTTTGGAGTTTCCTTGTTTTTTTCCTAAATTCTCAGTTGCATGCCTGAATATAGGCAGTTATTAATTCAGTATCTACATAGGAATCTGCGATTTCACCATAAATTCAATTAAAAAATGGAGAGTGTGGTTTGTTTTTGAATCCGGCTGCTGGCCATATGTGTGTCCTTGGGCAAGCCACTTCACCCTCACTTGCCTCTCTCCACCCAGGAGTATAAAATAATGGCATTCTGAAGCTGTCTTCAGGCATTAACAGGGGAGTAACCTGCGATGGACTGGCATCCCATCGGGGGGGGGGGGGGGTTACAGAAATATCTACAGTCGTTTCATACCTAGGATCGAAACCAGAGGTAAATGCTGGTCTGATAAGCTATGTTGGCTTGTCACAGACTTTACTACTTACTTCAATAAAAAAAAGGCTGTTTTCGATTATGTTAATTTCTTTGATTAAAAAATTTAACAAGTAAAAAGAGAAATGGAAATATTTGAAGACATTGAAATGAATACAAAGTTGTTTCAAATTAAAAAGAAGAAGTTGCTGTGATGAATAGCATAGTATATCTTCTGTCTTGTTTCTTTCAGGTCTTCCAGATGCGAAAAATGAGACTGCTATGCCTGCTAATGTTACATGTGGGGAAAATATCACCATTCCAGAGTCAGGTCAGTAGTGTTTGAATACTTCAGCAACCAAAATATCTTGTTGGTTAAGGGTTTTGGATTGTGATATATGAGACAGGGATTGCTCATGCCAAGGATGACAAAATATGGAAGGAAAAGCTTCATGTAGTTAAATCGGAAATCTTGACCCAATATCAAATTGAATTGATACTACAAACACGAATGATCATTGGCGCTCATCCAGTGTTGATCTAAATGTGTGTCCCAGTAGCATGGACACTGGTTTGGTTTAAAATTTGTGTCCTTCAAAGCCTAATTTTCACTGAACAAAATTGCAGGGTTTAATGTGGGGTAATCCCAGAGCGAATAACACATTTAAAGTAATTGTCAATCTTGGCCCCCCTCCCCAAATTGCTCAAAATGAAGTTACAAATAAAATTCAGCATTGTTTTATTTGCAGGTTCCACATCTGTATCACTGTCCAACTACGACAATGACTTGCTGTGCATATGGAAAGTATCTGGTGTTGCCGGTTTGAGAATTAGAATGACACCAGATAACTTCAGTCTGGAATATGGGTATGTTGGTTTAGGCCTGTTATACATTAAAGATCTATTTTTTCCTCCAAATTTTCAACTTGTATGTTTTGTTTTAAAGCTAGAGTCCATCATTTGCAGCCATCTGAAAAGTAACTGGCGTAATTATTGTTGAAAAACAAACTTGGTTGAAAAATAGTAAGGGAATTAAACTCCCTGTGAAATTATTCTTTCTGGGAAGCTGTCATTTTGAAGTAATCAATGAAAGAAGGCATTTCCAACGGTGATTCTTAAGAAGCACCGTAGGAAAATTTAAATTAGTAGTTTGTTTTGTTATTCAGCGCAGCGCGCACAAGTATTGGAACGACGCATACGTGCGCGCTGTTGTTGTAATTTGTCGGATCAGTGCGCGACGTCGCGTATAGCTGCAATTTAAAACATTTCAAAACATGATTCAGTAACTGTTGATTTGAAATTGAGATCTTAGAATGCTGTTTTTTTTCGGAATTGTACAGCTGAAGCTTAGCTGAAACTTCATCAGGTTAGTTGCTCAGTATCCTTCATTAGATTTTGAACTCTTTTGTTGCTTCAAACGAACAAAATGCACAAATTACAAATGATGAACTGTAGCTTTAACAAAAAAACCTACTTTAATCCAATTTTGGGCATCTGCAACACTATGTCTTAGGTCTGTTGAATTCATGTGTGTTTCATTGTAGGTGAAATAGGTCTTAATTAAAAAACAAAATCTTTTTAGCAAACTGTTGAAGTTATCAAGCAAATTAAGGTGTGGCCATGACTAAAGGGCTGAGTACATTTGTGCCTGTCTGAAGAGTTATTTCAGATTTCTGTGAGACACCATCTTGTGGCTGTAGACATCTAAAATCCTGAGACATCACGCAAGACACTGCTATTTTATTTGCAAAATTGTTTTATGTGTTCTTAGTGTTGACCCTTGCTGACTTGAAAAGTCTAGTGATTTGAAACATGAAAAAAAACAAGGATGCATTTTTGCAAATTGCTAAGCCGTTGCTGTACAATTGTTCCAATTTCGGTCACAAAATGTTGAGGTGTTAAGTGCCTCAAACGGTTCTTTTTTATTTAATCTTGTACTTTTTTTCCTTGTGTATGTCCAAACAGTTTTGATGTTCTAGAGATTGGCAGTGGATCTGATCCCATGGATCAATCCTCCCGTTTCATCTCGCTGACTGGAGATAATCTCAGCGGTCCCATGATGCTGGAATCTGACGCAGTATGGCTCAGATTCCGCAGTGATGCCACGACCTCAGATCAAGGATTCAGTATTACATTTGATCAGCCCACCACAAATGGTAGGTGATGTTGTGGACCTGTGGCAGATTTTCAAAACTTTACGCCATAACGTAACTCCACTTTGGCACATGTTATCATGTAAGTTTAGGCAATAGCTCATGATGTCACAACGCACAGCAACTTTCAACACACAGCAACTTGGGGAGTCAGGTTGGCTTAGCATTTCTTTCCTTGCCTTCCACCGCTGTTACCCGGGTTCAGTTGCTGCCTGGGATAATCTGTGGATTGGGTTTTCAGTCCCTACCTGATTCCATGTGTTTTCCCCAGAATTTTCTTCTGGGTTTTTCCTCCCACCTCTAAAACTGTAATTTCTTTTCATTGTCTTCTCTACATGTTTCTTCAGGCTTGTGAGCTACAGTGCCTAGGGCACTTTTGAGGAGTCCTTGTTTAGATTGCCAGAAATAATTAATATTCATAAATACCTCAGACAGTTTAGCCATTCCTATTGGTCGAGAGCCCGTCACGTGGCCGGTCTTAAACGGATGATAAAGACATGGCTAGCTGGTCTTAAACACTTTTCCAGTGTCACATAAAATGTGGACTCCCATAAAATCCGGTGCCTTTTACCATTTTATTGGTTGAACGTTCACAGTCCTCACGTAGGCATGTGCAACACTACCAGTGAGTCAGAATTTTATAGTTCTAAATTCAAAACGCAAAGCCCAGGTGTGTTCTGCACGACATCGCACAGAACGTGCCACGCGCGTGTCAATCTCCATAAAAGGGTTGTTTACATCTTAATCGCCAGCTGAACACTCCATTATTTAGCTAGAGGGATGTTTCAAAAAGCATGAAGTGCACTTGTTGAACAAAATCGGGATTTTTGACCAAAATGTTGGATTTTTTTGACCGAAAAGGTGTTTATGAATGGGAATAAATATGTGCTCGGTCGGTATTAATCACTCTGTTTAAGACCGCTTGGAGTCTGGGTGCTAATAATTACCGTCGCCTCTGGCTCGGGTAATTATCAGCACCCAGACTCTAAGTGGTCTTAAACAGAGTGATTAAAACCTCTCGATCACACATTTATTCCGTAAATAATAATAATAATCAATGATGTCACATACGAATAGCTTGTCAGTTAAAACGATTGGGGATTTTACCTAGTTTGTACCCATCCTTCCTGAGCAGTGGGGGTCAATTTTCTCTTTTTTTCTTAAATGCAAATTCTGGTATGTTTTTTTTCGTCTTGCAGATTGCGGAGGAGAATTCTACATTAACGACACCAACCCAAGCATCACTGTAGCAGTTGACGGCACAGACTTACCATCGTCGCAATGCCAGTGGGTCATTCATGGTAGACCTGGCCGCTTCATCAGTGGCAACACCATCAATTTCAACACAGGTTTGTTGATAATTAAAAAAAAAAAAAAATCACAAGAGGATTCTTGAATCCATAATGAAGACATGTGCTCAATGTTGATATATGATAAATGTTCCTTGTTGAAATTTTTATTGGTAAACTGACAAAATTGTCAAAGATAGACCCATACTTCTTTAGTTTTGCAAAGATTGTAAGTTAATCCTTAAAACTTTGTCAAATCAAAAACTTAAGAGATGTCAGATATTGCCAAATGTTGATATATGATAAATGTTCCTTGTTGAAATTTTTATTGGTAAACTGACAAAATTGTCAAAGATAGACACATACTTCTTTAGTTTTGCAAAGTTTGTAAGTCAATCCTTAAGACTTTGTCAAATCAAAAACTTAAGAGATGTCAGATATTGCCAAAAAGCTATGTGTAGCCTAAACCTTAGATAGAATGCTTTCACTACTCAACACTCCTCTAAGATTGGTTCCAAACCAACCAGGCCAACTTAATGTATCAAAAAATCCATTCATTAGACTCTGGAGTAGTTTCACACGACTTTAAAAGTCGATCTTTTATGTGAAGTCATTCCCTGTTATTTCAGAATCGACAAATGTTCAGAATAGTTGCCACAATCTGCGTGTTGTTTCTTCTGCCAGCTGTAGATTTATGTTGGGAATAAAAAAGAAAACAAATTTATGTTAGAGGCATAATTATGTTATAGGCCAAACATTTTTAGGACAACAGAAGAATCAGTATATCTTCTTCAGGAAGTTTGGAAACTTTGAAGACGTGTAAGGAAACCTAGCAGAATGTTTGCATTTTTGAGGAAAGTATTCAAAAATCTGTGGCATTTTAAATTCACTGCCAATTTAAGTTCTGTCAAAACCAACTTGCAAACAAGTAGGGATATTGAACAATTATTTTTTTTTGTGGGGGGGGGGGTGCTTGATCCCCAAATTTCTCCTCCAGAACCCCTTAAGTTCTCCGCTACAAGCAGGCATTAGACAGTTTTTTGTTTTGTTTTAAAGAGAACATTTTTCAGGCTTCAAAAATGTTGGTTTAGCATTTGTGTTCTTGACTCACCAAGCATGGGTCTCTCCTTACATACAATCTTGCAGAGGATGTGTATGACGTAGTAGAGATCGGCACTGGGGATAATCCAGCTGATCCTAAGACAAGAATTAAGATGATTGCAGGAAGTATGGAAGAAGGGATGTTCTACACAACTTCCGACACTGTGTGGGTCACTTTCACCGTCAATGGCGGCCAGGCTGGGCAAGGCTTCAACATGTCATTCACTGATGGTAAGGATTGAGGGACATACTTACTATGGACTCTTTAAAAAAAAAGAAACCCAAATGGTGCCCCCAGTTTTTTGAAGAAGTTCTGCATGTAGCGTTTTCCACATCTAGAATTTGAGAGCCCAATTGATAAGCTTTCTTTTAGTGAAAGAATCATTCTTATCGCTCATGTACTTTTCCAGTTGTGGAATTTCGAACACAAACACTGTTTTTTAACGGATCACATTTAAAGTACGTGATATTTCAGTAAAAATGAAACATGTCGTATCTTGAAAATGATATCAGAATAATGCTATAAGTCTCCGGGTAGCCAAATAGAAGGCAGGGCAAGACTTTAAACTCTTGACATTGTAAACCATGATGTTATAACATTGGAAGCAGCAGGTTTTTACATAAATGTTATAAGTGCCAGTTATCATGGTTATGATAGTGTTCTGATGTGTTTTTTGGTATATGAATAGTTTTCGTTTTGCTGTAATATCACTAACCTTTACTGTGATCGGTGGACAAGCTTAAAAAAAGTTTTTGTGTTGAAAATTCCCTAACTGGAAAAGTACATGAGCGATTTGAATGATTCTTTCACTAAAAGAAAGCTTATGAATTGGGCTTTTATATCCTAGATTTGGAAAGCGCTACACGCAGAACTTCTTTAAAAAATAGGTTTGCACCATTTGGGTTTCCTTTCTTTTTACTCACCCTGTATATTCGAGGAAGCCCCCGTCAATGATAAAAGCATTGTGCAAGGTATCCGGTTCGTTAGTGTGACGTCATTTCAATTTAACCATGCGTACTTCACTAGGTGTAGCATAGCATGAATGGAACCGGAAGTGTTTATCCAATGGGCGCTAGTTATCAGTGGTGCGTGCGCGTGTATGTATGACGTTTTTACTAACAAACCGGATTGTGCAAAGCATCTGCCCGGTATAGGATCATCTAAACAAAAGCTAGCATAATGCTTTCACCATTGGAGGGGGCCTCGATGAGTGTTCCGTGATTGCGTGCTGGAACGGTCAATAGGCAATGTGAATGTCCCTATATATCATAACAATTCTTTGATCCAGTTGGATATAATTGTGCATTTTGCATATTATCTTCAAACAAACTTGAATCCTCGATCCTGATTGGTCGAGCTATTGCAACGACAGTTTGGTATCCCATATACCACGGTCCATACACGCACATGTAACAGAATTACTGTTGAAAAGTTTGTGTACGGCATGCTCCTTCCATCTTTACTGTGCGTAAAGTTTGCTTGAAGGTAAAGTCGTCATCCCACGCGTGTTTGTGGAACACGGAAAATGTAGTGCCTTTGTAATCCATCTTCGGCTGTGTGGCGTATGGGACACAGATGCACTACAATAGACCATTATCATGTTGCGGCCATCGATTTTTTTCCCATTTAAATCAATGTAACTAAAGCGAGGCAGGATGGAAATATAGTCTGGTTCTTTTTTGCACAAAAAACATCATTCAGTACTTACATGGGATACATAGAACATGACTGAAATGGTGGCAACATGATAAAGATCTATTTCGGTGTTCCACTTGCGCTTTTATACTCGCGCATTTTCAGCCATAAGAATGCATTTAGATATGAGTCACTGCCTGGCACATTACTCAAGACAAATGTTGCCAAGCATGGGAACAATGGACAACATGTAAGGGTGACATGGGTGGCTTGTACGTAAAGCGCTCGCCTCTCACCAAGGTGACCATGGTTCGAATCCTGGCCGCGGATCACATGTGAGTAGAGTTGTGCGTTGGTTCTCTCCTGTGTCACGAGGGTTTTTCTCTGGGCCCTCCGGTTTTCCTCCCTCCGGAAAATTCAAACACTTTCGATCTCGGGCTGTGCTCCGTGGTCATATATGGGTCGATGTGGCCGGCAGCTATAGGCGCCTTCACGTGCCAGCGGCACGACCACGTTGTAGCCGCGTCCTTTGCAATTCAGCATACCAGCTGCGAGTAAGGATGATTAGCCTCCCAAATTATTATTGTTATTATTGTTATATAAGCTGTCATGGAGTGCTGTTAATCACGTTGATTTATCCCCAACCCCATGTTCTCAGATGCCTGTGGAATCACCACCCTATTGGACAGACAGGGAACCATCCAATCCCCTGGTTACCCTGTCAGTTACCCTAGCGACGCCGACTGCCAGTGGATCATCCAAGTCCGTGGGGGTTATAACATCAAACTGACCGTTACTGACCTGAGCACAGAGTATGGCCATGATAAGCTGCTTATTGGTGGTGTGGAGCCCCAGGATTCTGGGTGGTCACCGTATTATGTAAGCATTTTTTTTTTAGAAAAGATGGGGAATAATCCCTAGGCCGCATTTAAAATATCTAGTACCTTCGCCAAGGAAGTTAAGTTTTCACCAGCATTGGTTTGTGTGTTGGTTGGTTAGTGTGTTGGTTGGTTAGTGAGTTTATCTGTGAACAGGATAGCTCAAAAAAGTTGTGGACAGATTTTCATGAAATTATTTGTAGGGTGGTCCTTGGTACAAGTACGAATCGATGAGATTTTGGAAGTGATCGGGATCTGCGTGTGGATACAGGATTTTTCAAAGGACTTCACCCATATGCATGTAAAACTTTCACCAGATCGCTCTGTGCACAGGTTTGTGTGTGTGGCACTGACCCAGGGACCCTGTATGCCTTGTAACCCACCTAATCTAACCACACAGGTCAATGGACTTGACCATTTGTATACAGTGGGGGAGTGGAAAAGTAGACCAACACAGGCATATACATACAAAATGTTTGAGTTTAAATGTGCACTAAAATATGGAAGTCCAATGGATATGCAAGGCTGTATGGGTGTACTAACAATATGGCGGGGAATTGTTCAGCCTTGGCGGAGGTGTGCGCTCTCTGAGTGCTTTCTAGTTTTTGTTAATTATTTAGACAAAAGTCCCTTGTCTCATTTCCAGTGGGGTTCCTTGGCAGTAGATGAGGAACGATATTACAGAAATTTGGGGAACAACTAAATAATTATTTTGGTATATTTGTGTGGAGCTAGAGAAATATGTAAGAGGACAATATTTTTATTATTATTATTATTATTATTTATATCTGGTAATGAAAAAAAGATTCCTCAAATGGGCCCCAGGCACTGTAGCTCGCAAGCCTGAAGAAATTAGAGAGAAGAAATCACAGTTGTAGAGGTGGGAGGAAAACCCCAGATGAATATTTTGGGGAAAACCCACGGAATCAGGCAGGGACTGAAAATGAAAACCCATCCACATGTTGGCCCAGGCGGGATTCAAACACAGCACAGCTCACAACAGTGGAAGGTGAGGAAAGTACCGCTACGCCAACCTGACTCCCTTATGTTTGGATGTCAACATGCTCTTCGTTTAATTTCATCAGAGGGTAATTGGAGTACAATATGAAGAAACCATAACGAGGACAATGAGAAGTTCTAACTATACACACTTGCACATAAAATATTCAAGAGAATGAAAGATTTTTTTTAATGATTTTGTAGTCTGTGGTTTGAATGGTATATTGTTTCGATTGTAGGAGCTGACTGGTGAGATGGAATCTGCTCAAGTGATGAGCCAGTACAACGGCTTGTCCCTGCGACTCATCAGTGATGGATCTATGCAGTATGGGGGATTCTCTGCCACCTATGAAGAAACATGTAAGTCTTGTGTCTGGTTTACACAATGGGCTGGATTTAGCCCATTCATTGGTATTGCAGGGTGATCCTATATGATAGCACTGCCCGGCTGTCTTCAGCAGTCTACTATCAGTCTGAATTAGTCACTAGTGACAGTTAGTAATTCAGTCAGTCAGTCAGTGAGATAGATGCAAAGAGGGCACTAGGTTGGTTCTCTGGGACCAGCAAAAATAAAGAATTAAAAAAGTATGTACAATAAAAAATAAACAATAAAATCAAAATTTAAGTGGACTAGTGCAGGGTTTGAACCTTGAACCTCCGGACTGCCCTTCCGGTGCTCTACAAACTGAGCTCTCATATGGTCACTACTTATTTACATACATTTACATACATCTGCACTGAGATGGGCTCATGACTAGCGCCATGTCTGAAATCAATCACTCGTGAGTCATTCTGAACGACTCAGACAGTCGATCTTTCGCCATCTAGAATGTCTAGTCGCTGCTAATTGTGTCAGACATCAGATTTTTCATGCACTTAATTCAAATCTTGTCGTAAATTTGGTTCGGCTCTACTCTGGAACGCTCAAGTGTCTTTTTTTTCATACACCACTTTGATAGTTTCCTGCCCCGAGGGATATGTACTGGGCAACAATGGCAGTGCCTGCTACAAGTTTGTATTGTCCCCATCTACTTGGGAGGAAGCACGAGATGAATGCCTCAATGTTGCCGATGGCGACTTGCTTGTTATCAACGACCAGGCAGAGTTTGAGTACATCCAAGAGATGGCCACCAACATCACTGGTGACTGGTGGGTAGGTGAGTGGAAAGTAGAAAAATTGTAGGCCTTGTCCGTAGTGTTATTGAAATGATTGTTTCTGGCCAAGTGACCAAGAGGGTAGTTTCATTTTATGCATGTAGGACTTTTTTTTAAGGAGTTAAGATAGGTCCTTGGCTACACAAGGCAAGGGTGCCTAGCCACTCTGGAAATCAGGGAAAACCTTACAAAAGAGGTTCCATTTTTCCAGTCAGGGAAAACTGAGGGAATTTGACATTGACCCAGAAGGGAATGGTTTATGCTGGTTTGGCATATGTGCGTCTCTGTTGCATACGGTGAGGAAAGGATGGCTAAAAGGGGAGAAGGGAGGCCATCCCTTGTCAACAAGTTGCCCATGTATTAATTATCAGTATCTTAGATGCTTTGCTGCAACCACCTCTTGACTTCCAAGCAACCTCGTTAAAGTGAATATATTTCTCATGGAGTTTGGGGGATTTCGTAGGGAAATATCAGGGGAAGCTCACAGACTTTTATTTTCAAGAAGTGCTGGAACTCTGTAAGCATGGCCATCTGGGGTAGCAGTATCACATGAAATACTGTCAAAATGCATGGTTGATAAAACGTTTGTGGCATACCTGTCTGTCAATTTGTAGGGCCTAATTTCATGGAACCGCTTAGCAAAATTATGTGTCAAGTAAATGTCAGTTGAGATCCTGACACAAACAATACATATAATGCAGTTTTGGCTTGTAACCTGTTTTTGCTCGGCAATTATTTCTGTGCTTAGCAAGTTTCTATTTTCTGACCTTAATCTCAGGATGGTATGATCTAGCCATTGAAGGGCAGTGGAGCTGGGTCGACTGCCAGGCTAGCACTAGCTGGGCCAATAGCAGGTGGGCCAATAGTTCCTCTGGAGATGCTGCTATGGAAGAAGACTGCGGGATGTTGCTAGGAGACTCGGGTCTCCTTGACGACAGGAACTGCAGCATCCCTATGAAGTTTGTGTGCGAGACCACCAAGAAAGGTATTTCACACGTTTTTTTCTGCAGAGAGAAACTAGCCTATGTAATAAATACTTTGTGTTGTTACATATTTCTAAATCCCAAAACAGCTGACTCAAACAGAATCCAGCAGGATGTTTCTGTTGTATTTTCTTGAATACAGCGGAGAAAGGAGACCTTATATTAAATCTAGCTTGTTGGATGACATGTACATTGATACATGTATCCTTTAGGAATCTTCACTTGTAGGTTTTGAGTGGAATAAGCAGACTGTATTTTGCTGTTGGATAGTGATATATAGAAATATAGGCAGGCTTGAATTATGGTGATTGAGTCTTTGTACGTTTGCGTCAAGGTATCTATATAAAAACCTTTTCTGTCAAAATCTATAAAAAGTCCAAAAAGTTGAAAATCTTCAAATGATTTTGTTCTCGTGGTACATGTGCTCAGCATCTCCTTATATGGCGATCATATCAGTGGTTCTCCAGCAACTGTTTGTAACTGGCGCGCGTGTCGCATACTGCGTGTATGTTCCGCAGAGCGCAGGATCTTAAGTTGTGACTGGTTTAAAAGATCATTAAGACCACCCATGTGAATGGCTCTCAACCAATAGGAATGGGTAAACTGTCTCAGGTATTTATGAATGGTGGTTTAAACCTAAACTACCCATGTGACAGGCTCTCTGCCAATCAGAACGGTTAAACTGTCCCAGTCACTTTTTAAATATGTGTTTTGTACCTCTGTAATTATAGCAATGGTTTTATCCGATTTATAGCACCTTGGGGTTGCATAAGGCATTATGTATTTGTTATTTTGTATCATTAATTGTTCAGACTATACTGATGCATCTCCAAGTCTCATCCGTGGTCGAGCAACCTCCAGCTCCAGTATTCTACTGTCCTGGCGTGTGTCGTCCATCATCTGTGATCTCCGTGGATATCAGATCCGTTACAACACCACTGCAGCCATGGATCAGTTCAACTACATCGACGTCATGGATCCACAGGCAAGCTCAGTTGAAGTGACTGGTCTGATGCCCCAAACCACCTATCTCTTTGAGTTTGTGTTTGACACATTCTCCGATGGTTTGTCCTCCTACCGAACCGCAAAGTCAATTTTTGCCTCAACAGAAGGTATGTGTGTCTGTGAAATAAAAGTCATTTGACCCTTTAATTGATTACTGCACTAAAAACTGCCTAGAAAGAATGTTACATCCTGACGCCACTTGTTTCATCACATATCATCTCAATGAAGGTCAGTCATTGTAAAAATGTTGAAAAGACATGAATCTGGGACTGAGAAACATTTGTAATTTTGTTAGAAAATACTTTGAAAATGTTCTTGACTCTCCATAGACTTGGTACACAACTGCTGAAGTGGCGTCTGGATACTACATTCTTTCCAACTGTGCTTAATACTCATTGCGGTGCCCAAAACTGCCTAAGCACTATATGGTTTTATATATTCTTCAGGGAATAAACACAATGTTATACAAATAATGAATGTTTGTGGGTCCAATGGTAAGATTGATTTCATGAGGTGACAGATGAAATGTTCCATTCCACGAGGCGAAGCCGAGTGGAATGGAACATTTCATCTGTCACCGAATGAAATTATTCTTTCCATTGCACGAACGTGAAACATATATTATTTGTTTTATATAACACCTGAAAAAATCCTTGTCATCTGATTGGTTGACTTTTAATAGCCAATTTATTCAGGTTAAAAACTGTTTAAAAGTTCGACAAGTTCATCATATTTATATTAATTCAAACTGTTTGGCAGGTTGAGAACAAGCATATTAAATTTATCTCTATTTAAAACAGCGCCACCACCAGCAGCAGCGACACCGTGCAATGGAAGTTCTATTCAGCGTGCAATAGAACTTCCATTGCACTGTGCGCTGTGCGCCACGCACGCGCCGTGCGTTGGTACAAATAATTCAATGACATGTGATCAACGATCCACCAATCAGATGACGGGGATTTATTCAGGTGTTGTATAAAATACAATGTAGTACAGGTGCTACTTGGTTAAGTCATTGTATATGTTGAAATCCTATAGAATTCTTTGTCTTGAACTGTCTGTGCATGTTATTTCATTAAAGCACCAAAACAAATTGCCTGGTCTTCATGTTTTTTTTTCAAAACTTTATCAGACGAATGTTGTCCACTGTTGGAGTGTTGGTATTTGAGGGTGGAAATTGCAGTGTCTTTTCAGTATGATGTGAGGGATTCTTTAAATATTGATGTCATTGACAATTCTAGTGACAATGAGTAACATAGGGGACCTCCATTGCATTAATGGCATTTACGAGTTGACTTTGGTCAAGCCAAAAACAAAACAGTATAACCATTTGCCAAGTTAAACACATGTTAGTTTTTGCATCTTCACTTTGGAGCTTCACTAGAGGGGTCAGGGTGTCACACACCCCATTGTTCATGTTGTCCACCCCCACCCCCTTTGCTATTCAATTTTTCCCGCCGGCCAGCTGACCGGGAAAACATTCCTGGCAACGTTCCACCACGAAGTGGTCTGTCAGCAAATTCACTGTCACCCCCCCCCCATTCAAATTGGTCTGGCGAAGCCCATGTCTCAACACAACATACACAAAATTATCCACCTTATCGAATCAAACTTCTGGTGATACATATTACTAATGACTTATTCCCTGTTAACTTTGTTCTAACACATAAATATCCAATAAATATTTTCTTCATATATCATTATCCATGATTTTGCCCATGGTCTTTTATCAAACTAAGCATCTAATATACTTTCTGGAAAGAATGTTACATTTTGACGATACTTTTTTTCATCATATATCATCTCAATGAAGGTCAGTCATTGCAAAAATGTTGAAAAGACATGAATCTGGGACTGAGAAACAGTTAGAAAATACTTTGAAAATGTTATAGACTCTCCATAGACTTTGTACACAACCGTTGAAGTGGTGTTTGGATACTACCCTCTTCCTATATGCTCTAAACAGAAAGCCCATGCCCCGAGGGCTTTGAGCCTGGTTATGCTGACAACTGTTACAAGTTTGTCAAGAAGTTGGTGACGTATGAGGATGCGAGAGCTGACTGCCAGCGGACTCCAGGGGGCGATCTTGTCATCATCAACGACGTTTCAGAGCAGCAATACATTCAGAATAGAAGTGTGGATGGTGATTGGTGGATAGGTGAGTAGGTTTTGAATAATCGACAAAAAAAAAGACTGATTTTGGCAACCGATGTTAGAAGCCTTTATAGAGGTGGAAGCATGCTGCATGCATTATTAAAGACAAGGCACTGTGCGCATTGTGGTAGCCCTGTTAGTCGAAGGTGCCCGGAGTGCATACATATTACCTGAGCGCAACTCACGTGAGCCTGGTACCACCTCAGAAAATGGCTGTTGCCAAATTAGTCTAGACAAAGATATTTTCTTCCACCGTTCGCATTGTTAATAAGTGGAACAAATCCCTGTACAAAGGATTATGTGTATGAGTTATAGACCTAGTGCTTTAACCACGCACTAAGAAAAAAATAAAGTGAAACATTTTCTTCATTCACATCTGGGTTTTTGACACATTCTTTAAGTTGGAAACTTCTGTCCTGAAAGTAAAGTGCTTAAAACATTACATTGGTCAAGGGCCAACAAAATTCTAAGAAAACTAGAATTGTGTCTGTTTTGAAACAGAACATAGGCTTTTACAGATGTTTTGGATTCATTTTCTGTATGTGTCATCTGATATTATCGTATTAACTTTAGAATGATCTGTTATTCTGTTGTTACAATATGTTACAAAAAACATGAAAATTTCACTTAAAACTCAAATGTTAATGTCATCATGTTGACATCACAATTTCCATTTATATTAAACACATCCCCGTCTATGAACATTCCAAGTGTCAACCCAATCGTGCCTGCAGTTCTGTAGATTAAGGCCTTCATCAATGCACCTTTAGTGTACTGTAACTGGACACCTGATGATATCATCAAGACGTCACTTCAATGTTCATCAATAACACTTCTCTGTCTATGTACACACAATGTATGAACTCAATCGCCCCTGTGGTTCTGTAGACATTGGCTTTGAAAAATGCCCCTTTATAAATGTAAAATAACTTGACACCTGATGACGCCATCATGACGTCGTCACAATTTCCATCAATTTGACATCCCCGTCTATTAATTTTCCAAGTGTCAACCCAATCGCACCTATAGTTCTAGATATATTGTCATATAGGGCGTTTTGACAATCCAAGTATCAACCCAAATATGCTCCAGTGCAAAATTCATTCAATGGACCCTTTAACTTGTTTCTTGACCAGGTTTGAATGACCGCGCTGTGGAGGGGCGTTTCCGTTGGCCAGACTGCAGCCCACTGACCATCTGGCAATCCAGACAGTGGGCTCCTGACCAACCCAACGACCTGACCGGCAGTCAGGATTGTGGTCAGCTGTTGGAGACTGGACAATGGAACGACTGGCAATGTGACCGACCAATGCAGTACATCTGTGAAATTATTACCAAAAGTAAGTTTCCAGGTGCATGTTTGAAATAATGAACACATTTTGTAATTGTTTTGAAATATTCAAAGTTAGCCTTGGCTTATATATTTTGTTTGCAAGATCTTATCCGGATAAATGTATGTCTACTAGAGCTTAATACACTGGGGCTTTTCTAGACCAAACATGGTGGGAAAAAGGCTTCAAATTGAAATAATCCATTTTGACATATTCCCTTACCGAACATGACTGCTGTCCAATAGCAGTCCGATAGCAGTCCGATAGCAGTCCGCATAGCATGCGAATGCTATAAATGAATGCTATCTCCAATAGCATTCTCATATAGCATTCATTGAGGTATAGCAGTCCGATAGCAGTCCGATAGCAGTCCGATAGCATGTCAGGAAGCCGAATTATTTAAATGAGCTATAGCATGCGCATGCTTTTGCGAATGCTTTCATAGCATGCAACTGGAATGCTATGTGAATGCTATGTGAATGCTATATGTGAATGCTATGTGAATGCTATGTGAATGCTATTTTGCATGCTATGATGAATGCTATGTGAATGCTATCACGACTGCTATCGTGACAAGGACAGGGCCGGGCATCCTACAATTACAAAGTACATTTTCAATGTCACAATACACCCAAAAAAACTCCTGTGTTAAAGCTTTATTTAATAATTTTATGCACTGAACCATTTTTAACAACACATTTTGAAATGTAAAAGACCTATGATGTGGACTGCGATCAAAATATATAAAGTTACAAATTTGTTCTTTAAGACTTTATCAGCCTCATTCTTTGGTGCACGTACAAACATCGAAACACTTTGTCTAACATTGTCTTGCTTATAAAAGCAATGGCCAGAAATTTGATGCAACTATTTCTGCTTAATTTGAATTATCTTTGAAGCAACCACTAGTCACTTTTATATTTGGCATCACAATTTAAAAACAATTACATGCATTTGTGCTTCATTCAAAATATAGCTGATTCAAAAATTCAATCATGGAGGAAAGAATATGTTTAAGACTTCACATCTCAACACCATGAACACCAGCATGCTCAATACCAAAATAAAATTGTCTTCATCAAGCCAAAAATTGAATACCATCACAGCCTAGTACATGTAGTACAAAACTGTATACTTACCAAATACAAGCTGTTTTGTGAGTGTGTTGCACGTGTATGGAGGCCTCCAAACTGTTGCTTTGAAGTTGTCAATACCAAAGACTTTAGTCCATTCAGTCAATCATCCAGTGTACATGTATTTTGTCATGTACAGGTTGAGTGCATGCATGTGAACATGAAATTATGTCCACAAGCATTCATGCCATAAGCTAATGTCCATGATTTCTACAATTTCTTGCAAGACTATGTGCAGCCTACTGCACTCTGCACTGACAATATTCAACTGACTGCAGTTTTCAAATTTCCCATACTGACCGTTAATCTGTGGAATGGAAGGTCATCACTGTGTCATGTGACTTGTAGTCCATGATACGATAGGCTTATATATTGGAATGCTATTTGCAGGCTATGCTGAGCCACGGAATGCTATACTTTAAAATTATTTTACAACTGACTGCTAAATTGGAATGCTGTACTCAATTTGCAGTCCTCCCTCTTTCACTTGCATGCTATGTGGAATGCTTTGGAACTCGCATGCTATTTGGAATGCTATTTTCATTCTGCATGCTATTGAGAATGCTATATGGACTGTTAAAGTTAGCAGTCATCAAGTCATCATCTTCTGTGAATGCTATGTGAATGCTATTATAGCATGCACATGCTATTGGACTGCTATTGGACTGCTTTTATAGCAGTCCTGTTGTTCTTGAAAAGAAATTGTTTTTAAATTGATAAAAATGGGAAATATATAAGAGGGCTTGATAGAAATTTTGAGGTTAACTGGGACAATTTATGCATGAAGACTGTCGTACTGGTAACAAATGTAAGGTACCATCATACTAGATGAAAATTAGTAGATTTTAGTTCTCCCCAAAACACATGGGTTTTGGGCATCCCAATCTGTGTAAGGATATTGTTACCTTAAGGGCCTGCCTCAATTCATATTTAGGACATTCCAGACAAGTTGCGGGTAGAATCATTAACTTTGCCTGGAAGAAGCTCTGCATTTGTCCCGGACACGTTCCGGGGGAATTTTCACTAGCAACTGCTTGACTCACCAATATTGATAACTTCATTGCGGGAAGATTGTGGGGAAGTTGTTAAGAATCTGCAGCACACTCATATTTCTGGCCTCGCTTGTTGCGAGCGGGGCGCTGACAGATATTTTCGGCCTCGCTCCCTGCATGTTTATCTGTCATCCGTTCTGAATACCGTAAAACCTGTGCAGGTATTCACGTCATCCGGCACAAACTGGTTAATTCAGTCATCTCCCAAGAGTGATTATAAAATAGGAAACTCTACCTACACAACAAATAACAAAATCATATGAAGTCGTTCATTATAGCACTTGAAGGGCAAATTACAAAGTCCAGAGTTAACGGGTCAGAAAGTGTCACGATTGGACCCTAAATTTAGAATGAACCAAATAATAAATAGAACAAATGTATTTATTCTGGACAGATTTTGAACCTGAGGAAGTGAGGCCCAGATTCTTCACAGCTGTTGAGGTGACCCCATACTCTATTCGATTGTCTTGGCTTCCCCCTGTGAATGACTGTGACATCAAGGGCTATACCATCATGTGGAGGCGGGTTGGTGACGCACCCATGATGGCACCCATTGAAGGGGTAGAGACCACCGAACTCATCGTTGATAACCTGATACCTGAAGAGACCTACTCCTTCCAGATTGCTGCCGAGACATTCAGGCAGACTCTGCCTTTCAGCTCGCCCCGGAATGTGACGTTGTCGCCAGGCAGTGAGTCTTTGTTTTGTTTCTGTTTATGGTGCACTAAAATTTGTGACATTAGAGTGTCTCCTCTCATGATGATTTTTGTGGTTCATTTCAGAATGAATAAAACATTGTTCGAAGTCAGTTAAATGATACTAAATGGTGTAACAAGAACACCACAATTTGGTGTCCACTTTTTGACCCCAAAATTTATGGAACAACATCACATATTCCACCAACAGTTGAAACTTTCTTCAAATCTTGCATCCCACAAAGAGTAACTATATTTGTTCTGTCCTGTGCTTGGTATCAAGGGCTTGTATGCAGCTATAATGTTTATTTTATTCTTCTTTTCGAAGCAGTTTATGCTCTGTGGGTATTCCACAACATTTCCATGTTATAAAGATCCACTGCTAAGTTTATTCATCGACACTACACATTCCACAAACACTTGCTTCAAGTTTTGTTCACCACTCAAGGTGGCTGCTGCCCTCTGGGTAATGCAAAACTCATCAACTCTAGAGATCAGCTATCAGTTTGGTCATTAAAACTCATCAACTCTTGAGATCCACTATTCAGTTTGTTCATCAACACAACATATTCTACAAACAGTTCTAAATTTTGCTCACCAGTTAAGGTGGCTACTGCCCTGTGGGTAATGCAAAACTCATCAACTCTTGATATCCACTATTCAGTTTGTCCATCAACACCACATATTCCACAAACGGTTGAAAACTTTGCTCCCCAGTCAAGGTGGCTACTGCCCTGTCAGCATTGCAAAACTCATCAACTCTTGGGATCAACTATTCAGTTTGTTCATCAACACCACATATTCCACAAACCAATTTCAAATTTTGTTCACCACTCAATGTAGCTACTGCCCTGTCAGCAATGCAAAACTCATAAACTCTTGAGATCCACTATTCAGTTCATCAACACCACATATTCCATGAACAGTTTACAAATTTTGCTCACCTTTCAAGGTAGCTATTGTCCTGTGCTAATGCAACACTCATCAACTCTTGGAGATCCACTATTCAGTTTGTTCATCAACGCCATATATTCCACAAACAGTTATAAATTATACTCATCACTCAATGTAGCTACTGCCCTGTCAGCAATGCAAAACTCACCAACTCTTGAGATCCACTATTCTATTTGTTCATCAACACCTGGTGAACCTCAAATTGTTTATTTTGTTCTCTATTCAAGCTGGCTTCTGCCCCGGTGATTATGAGATTGGCCTGAATGACACCTGCTACAAGTTTGTCAAGAGGCTGGTGACTTGGGACGAAGCAAGGATGGATTGCCGCTCCTTCCGCAATGGTGACCTGGTCATCATTGATGATGTCATCGAGCATGAATACATCATGGAGAGAATCGTGGATGGTGATTGGTGGATTGGTGAGTTTAACATGAATATTTATAGTTCTTCATTATCCCAAAATTAGGTGGCTGTAAACCAAAATCCAACATTGTCCATGTGTCATAGAATGGCATTTTGCTCTGCTGATTATTTTGTGGATTTTTCATTCTTCATCGTATCTCGCCCCTGATTTGGAACAATTTCTTTTTCATTTTTTTTTTCATGTGTCAAAAGACCTTTCAAGTTTAACCTTTTACAGCAGTCTTTTGTCTATTATTCCATATACATTTAAACAAATCCTAAATACTTTCCAATCGATAAATGTTTCCTACCGTAATATGCAGGCTTTAGCGACCGTGGGACAGAAGGTCGCTGGCAGTCGGTCAACTGCACGGACCTGACCCCTTGGCAGGCTTCCAACTGGGCCCCTGACCAACCTAATGACCTGTCTGGAACTCAGGACTGTGGTCAGCTGTTGGAGACTGGTCAATGGAACGACTGGCAGTGCGACCGACCCATGCAGTACATCTGTGAGATCGCACCCAGAGGTACTGAGACATCATTTGATGCGAAAGGGGTACAGGGGTTCCAATCAAGTATATAGTTGGAAAGCAAGTAGATTCAAAATTTGCCGTATCCATGCTCTTCAACATATTGAATTTTTTTTTCTAAACGCATTTTCAAGTTGTATCTTTTGTTTAATTGGTAAAAAGTACTTTTTGTCTATTGTGGACGTTTTCAACCTTCTGTCACTGTAGGCACACACTCTTCAGATCAGGGCTAATTTTCTCTTCAAATTGTAAACCCAAAATTCTGCATATGGAAACATTTGTGCATACATTTTTCTCATAGTTTATAATGTTGTTACTGAGACAACAACGAACCACTGAAAGCAGAGAAGCAACCACAGCAAAGGATTGCATTTTTAAAAATTCCATTACATGGACCATTTAAAACCTGCTCACCAGCACATTGGATAATGATACTGTGGTGAGGTTTTTTAGTGTGGGTTCTAAAAACTGATACCACCTCATCAAATTGTGATAGCACCTGCAATTAATTTCAAATACCCAATTTTTGGCAGGTCTGGGAAATAATTTGCAAAAATTGCTATAACCATAAACGGCACTGCCCATATAGAAATACACATGTGGAAATAGAAATTCACCTGTGGGATATTTTTCTGTTTATACCTACCATATTTTTAATGTCAATTAACTAGGTTGGTAACGATTATTTGGGAGAGAAGGATATCTTCATGGATTATATCAAGGCACCTCCACACTTGGCAAAAACATTGCAGCACATCCTAGACTAACCCATTAGCTCTTGTGCTATGGTATTACATTGTATTTCATTCAGGAACTTTCTCTTTTTCATGATTCCAGTGTTTAACCCAGAAGACCAAGTGGCCACCAACCTCACACTGGAAGAAGTTACTTCTTCCTCAGTCACTGTGAGCTGGATGCCTCCCTCCTACAGCTGTGATGTCCTGGGTTATCGCATCACCTACACCATATCTCTGAGCATCTACACGTTAGACGTGGAAGGTGGCGACACATCTCAGGTTACCGTGAGCGGTCTACGTCCGTTGAGTCGTTACTCCTTCACCCTTCAGACCAAGATGGCAATGGGCAACTCAGAGCCTAGTGAACCCGTCATCGCCAATACTGCTGCTTTCGAGGGTAAGATGCTGCGTGTGGCCCGGCTTATTTCTTGGAGCTGAAAGCACAGAAATGTACTAACCACAAAATGTATTTGCTTAGAAAAAGTGGTTAGGCCAAACAAAAAAAAGCTCTGCTTCGAATTTCATGCCTTTCAAAAATAGCGTCAAAAATTGTATTTATTTTGCCATTTTTTTTTAGTGCCGATTGAATGGAGTGTTCAATCATATGTCTATTTTGGGTCTGAGTTAGTTTCATTTGCGCCACGAAAGCTATCGAAACTGACCCTTTAAAAGTGATAAAACCTTGCCTCAATTAATGTAAAAATATTTTTGAGGTCGGTTTTTCTTAAAGTTTAATTTAATTAAGTTGTTAAATACTAGTGGAACATTGCTCCCAGAGTAAAACATTAATTCTGTCCATGGATCTCTTGTTCTCGAATACCCAGCTTGAATGGAATCAACTAATTGATGGTCATATATGCAAAACAGGCATATTAAATGAATTTGAGTGACCCTGTGCCACACCTTGCCAAAGTCAGGCCCCTTTTTCCATTCCTGCTGTTCTAGAGACCAAATCAAACTTTACCATCACCATGCTGAATGCTTCTTAACCACTTCACGCAGGGATTATTTTGACATTAACCGGACTCAGGCGCGGGATTGTTTTTCACGAACCTTGATGCAAGACGGGTTCAGGCTGTCATCTGCGGGTAGCACACCCTGTTATTTCCGGCCTCGCTCGCTGGGAGAGGGTCACTGACAGATATTTCCAGCCTCGCTCGTTGCATATTTATCCGTCATCCATTCCGAATACCGCAAAACCTTGCTGTGTATACACGTCATCTGACGTGAACTGGTTAAGGTAAAGGGTTGACTTTTCAGGTTAGTTTTAGGAGAAACATCATCTATAATGCCAACTGCCTTGAATGTCACACTGATTCAAACATGTTTCCTCTGTTAGGTTGTGAGGATGCCATTCTACGCACGGATGCTGTCGGCAACATAACATCTCCTCTGTTCCCCGATAACTACCCACGCCTCGTCAACTGTCTCTATCGCATTGATCTGTCTGCATCTGTTGGAGCTGATGCTCGCATCAGACTACGATTTGTGACTTTCTCCCTGGGCGCCGATGACTATATTGAGATCAGAGAGCTTGATTCAACTTCAAGGAATAATGGGATTCCTACGGTGAGATTGTTTGTTTGTGTTGCAAAGTCTGTCGCAAATGATGCAAATATTTGTTAATAGACCTTATTTACGATGAAGCCATTTTTGATCGTGTTCCCTACGTACTTACTTGTATTTACACATATGCGATTTTGTTGCGTGATAATGTCGCGCGTCTTTATATACACGCACAAATCAACGAGCGCGTTTACATTTACGGAACAAAGTCGTGAGACTTATGACGCTAATTATTCCATAAATAGTGCAACATATCGTCTATTTGTTCGTTCACACACGTGCTTGTGCGACATTGCCGCGCGACATAGTCGTTGCGACAAAATCACGTACGTATAGATAGGCCTTGTAAACTGTTGAATGGGATGGTGCCAGACTATTCATGCATTCCTAGCCTCACTTTCAATTTTTCTTTTAAATGTGGCTTTAAACATTAGCGTATCGTTAATCACAGATTTTAGATTATTCATCAGAGCAGACTGGTATTAACTTGTAATTAACTTTTATTTCATTACTTTCATTTCTATTCGCAAGTTCCAAAAATGAAGATTTTACCTCGCTTTCAATTTAATATGGCTGACCCGTGATTAAGGCCTATATTTAAAGCCTTGGTGTTAAACCATTAACATTGGCAGTGGTTTGGCAATACTTGTCAAGTAATAAGAAGAATATTTGATTCACTCTTCTCAATTTTTGACACTTCCAGCAAGTTTCTTTATACCCAACACACTAAAAAAAAAAAATATGAGCATTTAGGTTTTAATGGGTTTAAACACCTGAACCTTATTAAATTAACCAAAAACCCAATTGCTTTTTGGCCTTGAATAGATTGTGAAAGGCCGGGGACCAGTTAAGGACTATTTTAGCTCTGGCAACTCACTGGAAATTGAGTTTGTGTCGGACACCACTGCCGAAGCCCGCGGCTTCAGAATTCTATACTCCCTGTCTGATGAAGGTAAGCCTGCTGATATACAAATATTGAGTGGCTCAGAGTGAAATAGGAGGAATATTATCACAGGGCAAAATCTGGACTTTTCCATATCATGAGGCGAAGCCGAGTGAACTGGAAAAGTCCAGATTTTACCGAGCGCTACTTTTCCTCCAATTTCACAAAAGCCATCAATATTTGTTTTGTATAACTGATATATAGATCCTTGTCATTTGATATATTTGAACTTTTAATGTATTTCTCTCTTCCAAACCACCCCTTCAAGAAAATGTTTGAATTCAACTCTGTAGCGCTGGCTCTTTGGAACAATACGCACTACGCACAACGCTAAACGCGCACACCAGCATGCATTTGCACACAAATACCACATCATGGAACAAGAGTGATCCTAACTGTTGAGTAGTATTTCCCATTCCCCATGGGCCAATGGGACTTTTTGAGCCCGGCGTGAATGGGAGCAATAACGAATGTCATGTGATGTGAGTTCCACCAATCAAATGACAAGTATCTGTATGTCAGTCATATAAATTGAAATGGATGCTTAATTATCTATGAACATGGTCTATAATTATAATTGAAGAGCCTGCAACTAGTAGTCACCAACGGATAGCTGTTGATGGTGTGAATGAATTATAGTTTGACATGGTCTTTGAAAGCATTTTTAATCATTGGAACCCTAGAATTGTAATATGTGAGGCGATCTGGTAAAATAGACAGAACTGCGCAGTGGTGGAAATGAGGGTATGCAGGTATTAGGAAGGAGAACACAATTCTCCTTACAATACTGTTTGTTGCACTTCAATCGGATATTGCGTTGACAAGTTATGGCGGTTTAAAGATTGCATTTATCGTCATGTCAAAGAAGTATACTGAGAAAAGGGCCTTTATTAAGAGTTTCAAAAATTTGTAGTCGTGAAAATGAAAGATGCCAATTGATTTTCCTTATTAACCCTTTTTCTATTCCACATATTTTATACTATATCTTTAACAAGTGTAGCAGACATATCAAAGAATACAAATATAACTGAATCTTAAAATCGAAAAAAGAAATCACCCCCAAGTGTGCTATTTCATAATTTTTGGCAGCTTGGTTTTTGAATGTATGCAAGCGATCCTATATGTCTTCAAGCCGTAACTTCCCCATTGTGTTTTCACTTTCTACAGTCCAACCAGCCGTTAAAGATTGCGGAATGACTTACACAGTCAAGACGAACACCCTGCTGGGCTTTGAGTCGGTAGGCTACCCCAACCGCTACGACAACTACCAGGACTGTACCTGGTTCTTCACTTGCAGTCCAGGCAAAGTCATGTTTGCATACCTCCGTAAGGCTGGCCTAGAAGACGGCTACGATTGGTTGGTGGTCGGCGATGGCGGCGATCCAATGAATGAGACCTCGGTGCTACAGCAGGTTACTGGCAAGGCCGAGGAAATCAGCCTCTTCTCAGAAGATAACATGATGTGGATGACCTTCAACTCGGACTACTCCAACTCTGGGAATGGCTTCAGCTTCTTGGTGGAGGAAATCGACCCAAGTGAGTCATTTCTTTTTCTCTTACTACTCTTGACCTTTAACTCGTGACTGGGACTCGATGTTTGGTGACTCAAATAGAAATCTGCCTAATAGCTTATTATCATACTGAAATTCTACAGAGTTTGGCCAAACCAATTAGTTTAAGTTTTTTTTATAATTATTATTATTATTATTTATTTGGCATTAAGAACACATACAAACATTCACAAAATAAAAAAAATAAAAAATGAAAGCGAGATGCATATGCCCAGAATTTGAATTAAGTTTGACATTTGGAGCACTTTGGAGTGACTGTTCACGTGCAAGTCGTTGAAAGATCAACTGTTGGTATACACATATTGAGTGGCTCAGAGTGGAATTGGAGGAATATTATCGCAAGGTAACATCTGGACTTTTGTATGTCACGAAAAGTCCAAATTCTACCGTGCAATAATTTACCTCCCATTTCACAATTTAAGCCACTCAGTATTTGTTTTATATCCTTGTCATTTGATTGACAGTTAAAATCAATTTCTATTTCAATACAACATTGGTATTTTTCTCTTCCAAACCACCCCTTCACAATATGTTTGAACCCAGCTCTGTAGCTACTGGCTCTTGCGCGCTACGCTAAATGTGCACTGCAGCACGCTTTTGCACACAAATACCACGCCATGGAACAAGGATGATCTTAAATATTGGATAGTTTGACTTTTTGAGCCCTGGTGTGAATAGGAGTAATTGAATGTCACGTGATGTAAGTTCCTCCAAGCAAATGACAAGGATCTGTATGTCAGTTATATAACAGTTAATGTTAGGAATGACTCTACCATGCAGAAAATTGAAAACTTGTCACCTGTTTGAAATCAACATATTTTTGTTTTTTTTATAGCGTTGTTCCTAAAATATTTTAGTTCAGCCCAACTCTTGAATGCCAGTCTAAATTGGGTGTAAAACTGGGTTTTTTTAAAAATCTTTTTTCTTTTCTTGCTTTTAAGCTGAAGTTTCAGGGCCGCCACCCAAGGTCCAGAGATCTGGTGACGTTGGAATCCAGTCAACCTGTGGAGGTGATATCCTGGTGCCTAACGACGGACAAGCAATCATTACATCACCCAACTACCCAGACGACTATGACAGCAACACTACATGCATCTGGCTAATCACTGGCGTCCCGGGACGCAGATTTCAAATGAGCTTTACTTACTTCAACACGGAGAAAAGGTACGCAACATGTGAACATATTTGAAATAAATTTTAGTAAAAGTCATCTAATTGAGTTTCCTGATGACAAACAGAACGCACATTTTGAAACGTTGAGTTAAAACAACTGGTTCCTCTCAGAACCACAAAACTCAAATAGAGATAAAATTATCAAGGTGTTACAGCAAAACCTTCCAAACTTTAAAAGTAATGTTGTTCACAGCTATTTGATTTTAAGGTAAGTGCAGATTCACAAATTAGACCTGTTCTGAATGCCTTGCTTTTGCTGGGCTGAACTAAATGGATTGAGCTGGACGATAGCTTAACTGAATGTTCAACTAATTAAATGCTTGCCATGATTTAACTATCTTTGTGTGAGTTCAGTGTACTTTCAGTGCCATCAAGTGATCATATGTGATGCGATCAAGCTAAATGAGTCATTTGTCTGGAATTTTTATTTGGAGATACAGGCCAAAATAGGGCCACTTCATCACATCACTTCATCACATCTCTTGGTGTTCAGACTTCCATAATTTTTGAACTAAAGATGGTATCAGCATGCGGTTTTCACAGCAGTAATACTGAGATTAGTGCTCTTTTTAAATCTTTAACAAAAACATTTTTTTGACCAGGGTCGACAAACGACTTGTAGCTTGATCGCATCACATATTGAATTCACTCCCTGTGATGCTGATGCAAGGAAGGTTTTTGTGAGCATGCGCACTCCTACAATGTTAGCCCCAACTTTGAATTAGCATGAACAGTAACATGCGGTTTGGAATGACAATGACAATGTTTCTATGATGAACTAAGTTTGCCATCACCGAATTCCAAAAGGTCAAATTAATCAAGTTCAGATGGCGGTGGCACAGCTTTTTGAACAGGCCTCAGCGACTGTAATCTTTAAACTCAAAATATTTTTGTTGAAATCTAATATACTTGTTAAATGAAATGCAGGTTTTTCTCCTATTCTCATGGGATTTAAGAAGAAAGCAGTACAAATGTTACCAGCTTAACACACACTAATGTGATGACTCCACTAAACACCAGGTTTTTGCAGTATTTTACAGGATTGTGGACTGTAGTCCAGCCACAGTTATTCTACTTTCTACACATTGTCTCCATTTTGTGCAGTTTCAACAAATATTCCATTTGGTTACATTATAGATTTGATTTTTACTGACTCAGAAAAGAAAATTGAGCAAAGAACTATTTTTCAATATTGGATTTTGCCCTTCACCGACGTATTTTTAAATGCCGTACACTCAGTGTTGCCCCAGAGTGATTGTGAGAAAAAAATCACTTGGGTAGGACTCGAACCCAAGACCTCCTTCTTACTAGCCCAGACGTCTCACCACTCTTACCACTTACCATGGCTGGCTGGCTTGAATCTGATATAGCATCAGGTACCGCAACCAAACTATTCACAAAGGCCCTGTCACACTGTCTGCGATCTTATATGTGCTCTCACTGCGTCCTTGAAAAATAGCTGGGGCGCAACAACAACTACTAGATCGCAGCGACAACTACATAGGTCGCCAGATGGGCGCTAGAGAGTCTTAATGGTCTCAGATGAGCGCAAAGGTCTTTGAACATGCTCAAAACAATCGCAACACCTCTGCACTTTGGCCAGGGCACCGTAACGACGCAACTCGGGCACTGTGTGAGCGTGAATCATGCGACATTGAAGTGGCATTGAGGCAGCTTATAGGCGCAAGGCAGTCGATGTAGTCTCTATGAGAAAGTAACTTGACTGCGATGAACTTGTATAATAATTTTTGAAACTGGACTGTGTATTGACCGTTTTGTCGTGGTATTTATACAGCCCAAGTGACGTCACATGAGCGTATATTGGTCGAATAGGGAGCGCGACGCGAGCTACTAGGACGTATTAACAGCGAGCAGAGCGTAGTGTGGGTGCAGTGACAGCGGAGCGGCAGCGACTAGATCGAGTAATTGGGCTTGACAGGGACGTATAGAGAGCGAGTTGAGACAGAAAGTTGTCATTTTCTTGCGTCCTCGCTGCGATTGTTCAATTTATGAAATAAATTTGGTGGCCGTAAGGTCTCCTATGAGAGCGCATATATTTTGTGACAGGCCCTTAAGATGGAATGTGTGTCTGGGAGATGTACCATAAATGCAGTATTGGGTTTTGACCTTCACCGACGTATTTTTATAAACACTTTATACTTTGTTGCTCAGTGGTCCAGTGGTATGATGTCTAGTAAGCAGGAGGGCGTGGGTTCGAGTCCCACCCGAGTGATTTTGTTCTCACAATCACTCGGGACAACACTGAGTATACAGTGTTTATAAAAATATGTCGGTGAAGGGCAAAACCCAATATTGTTCCATGTTATAAAAAAGAACCATGGTATACACAGGGTTGTATTTTCTCTTACAATTTTCTGTTTTCTTTGCAAAGCTACGACTACTTAACTGTGGGTTCCGGTCTGGATCCGTCTGATGTCACATCCCTGCGCACAGCGGCGTCTGGTTCCAGCCTACCCAGTGACATTGTACTGGCCAGTGACACTGCGTGGGTACTGTTTGCATCAGATAGCTCCATCAATGCTGGAGGTTTCTCCATCAGTATCCAAAATGGAAACGGTAAAAAAAAAATCAATTAAATTTTTTTTTTAATTTGGAGACGGATCTTACATCTGCTAAATATTTCATTTGACCTTTAATTGTCATTTCATTTGAAAACATCACCAACCTGGTTGCATAGAATCCCAGGTTGCCATGGTAACACTTCATTCTAAAAATAAAAGCCATACAAAATCCCAACTTCATACACGCTACAATTTTAAAGAGGTTGTGGAATGCTCGAAGACATTTCCGTCATTTTTCGGGTATATGTAGCCTAAGGTGTGATGAAATAAAAACGACTATTGTTTCTGTCATAAAATGAGTACAAAAGGTACTTTTGAGAGCTGTTTTTCAAGTCCTGTCATGCCTGTTTCGACCCGAACGTGCAATTTGTGTAAAAGTCGTCGTTGCGGGCAGCAAACAAAACACAGTAAATCGTGACGTAATAAACAGGACTCCCGATGCAGAGTAGCCTAAATGAGTCCTGTTTATTACGTCACGATTTACTGTGTTTTGTTTGCTGCCCGCAACGACGACTTTTACACAAATTGCACGTTCGGGTCGAAACAGGACCTGAAAAATAGCTCTCAAAAGTACCCTTTGTACTCTTTTCATGACAGAAACAATAGTCGTTTTTATTTCATCACACTTTAGGCTACATATACCCAAAAAATGACGGAAATGTCTTCGAGCATTCCACAACCTCTTTAAAGTCTAGTGATTAAACAATGGTAATACTTTTGAGAAAAAAGTTGCCCTGGACAAATTCTCTGAAAAATCATGGTTAGATAGCTGAAGTCTATAATTTATATTAAGTTCAGAAATTATTGCTATCTTGGTCATGAAATTCAAAATAGATGGATTAGTCAGTCTTTTTAAAATGTTTTGGTGCAACTTTTACTTTAGCTGAAAAACACAGCTTATAGGAAAGGGTATTTCTATGCCACTTTTTCTGTGTCAGGTTTCATGAAGCTATTTTTTAATTGTTATTTATTTCATACCCTAATGTGAAAAGATTTTTTGTTGCCGTTTTCTAGACTGTGAGGTGATTCTGACTGTACCTGCTGGCGGTAATGTAACTGTGATGTCACCCAACTACCCCAGTGATTACCCAAGCAACTCATACTGCTTCTGGACCATCGTCGGTCAGTCAGGCCAGGCCCTCAGAGCCGACATTGTCAGTTTCAGTACTGGTGAGTAACAAATGGCATGTTTGAAGTGTCATCTTTGCAAAGTCGCTTTGGGCACTTTTTGTTTCCATTATTGAGAGCCCAGGGAACAGGACACACAGCTTGGGGGTAGTGTACGGTCATGTGTAGCTTGAAGTATAAACAACTTTTTTTGGTTCTGAATGTGCACAAAGCCATGGCGTCTGCGCATAGTGTCAGGCATCATCAGCAATAGGTCCGATCGTTCAAATGAGGTTATTTCCTACAGACCATCCACGTTCATCGGCATTTTGAGCGTCAACTTGCATAACGCGCATCGGCTGCGTTGTATTTCGAACACACTTTGAGCAACAAGTACGCATGTTGGGAACATTTTCAACACTGCGCAATGCGTGCTTGATTGCGTAAAATAAGCAGTTGCAGCTCTCCTACAGAGATGACTGTCGTTGAGCCAGCCCTATACAGAGTGAGTCAAAAAAAGCGGGACCCAAACCCCATAAAATATATTTCATATTAAAAAAAGTATGTAGCACCAAGAATAATGACTGGAAAGCCAATTTCATATAAAGCTACTTTTAGATGAAAACAATTACTGAAATTGCTCTATCCGTTCAAAGAATATCACTATTTAAACACAATGACCCTAAAACCTGTCTCCTCCAAAAAAAGCGATTCATTTTGTGTTTTGACTGTTTGGAGCAACAAAGAAAATGACACAGAATACTTGTTTCAACAACTGTCACCAACTGAAGTACACACTATCTTTATTAACAACCCTGGTAAGGCAAATATGATTTATAAAATCTACTTTTTTTAAACGACGGGCCTTCAAAGGGATTCTGTTGAATATTTTTAACGTTTAAACTGAGATTTTATCGCTGGTGATGTTTGAAGGTAATTGCGACGAGGATTCTTGAAGTCGCATTTTTTGGACGACACAGGTTTTAGGGTTATTGTGTTTAAATAGTGATATTTTCTGAATGGATTGACCAATTTCAGTCATTTTTTCATCTAAAAGTACCTAAGGAATTGGCGTTCCAGTCATTATTACTTTTTGGTGGTACGTATATTTTTAAATATGAAATATAATTGTTGGGGTTTGGGTTCCGTTTTTTTATTCACCCTGTAGGTCTCCCCTAACTCTCCCTTTCTTACCGTTGAGGGGGTAAGCAGGAACTCTGTTGACCATAAAATGCTTCTTTGTCAAGTGATATACCATTCTTACAAACAAACTCTTCTTGTGATTTCGCAGAGGATGGATATGACTTTGTGGATGTCGGTGTGGGTAACCAGCCTGCTAACCTCTCCACACGCTTCATACACACATCTGGCACCGGTGTCCAACCATTCAGTGCAGAATCCAGCACTCTGTGGATGACGTTTACCAGCGATGGCACCAATAATGATGGAGGATTCGAGGTCGTTTTCTATGACGGTGAGATCACAAATCTGAATCTTTCTGACTTTGTCCACACATTTTGAAATGTAAAAAAAAATGAGAAATTTAATTTACTTAACTGATTTAATGGATCTTTTACTGATTACACATCAAAAATTCATCACTTTGTGTAGGAGTTAATTAAAATGAAAATCAGGTATATTTGTTATTGTTTTGGACCGTATAGTTTTTACTAATATAAAATTCAAATTATTAATTCCTCAAGAAGAGATACCATACCAGTAATGTGAGGCGTTGGTCTCAAGTTGGACCATCTATTGCACTGTAAATAACCAGTTTGAATGTTACGCTTTTAGTACGCATTCATAAAAGCCTGTGAAGATTCTTGCAAGAATTTAATGAAATAACTATGTTGTGGTAGATATAGCTTCACGCCATAAAAACACCAGTGACGTTTTACAAAATGGTACTTTGACGTTTTGAAGTTTTTGCCATGTCCGTTTCTTGTAATGTGAGTTACCGATAAAAAAGTAAATGCCAAACCAACATTTTTGTTGGCCTTTTTTGTAGTTTAGTCACTTAATTTCAAGGGATCTTCTGTGAGAAAAATCCACCCTCACGGCTTTGACTTTATAGAATAACAGTAACGTGAGTTACCATGGAATTGCCCCAGTATTAAATTGGCATTCATCCTATTTTGTATGCTTTTCCTTTTGGACTTTGCAGATAGTTGTGACGATACCGTCATTGAGAATACCACTTCGGGTAGAATAGAGTCGCTTAACTTCCCCAACACCTACCCCAATAACCTGGACTGCGTCTGGACCATCCGCGTTGGTGACATCTTCCGAGTCAAGCTGATGTTTGAAGCGTTTGATGTCGAGGCCGGCTTTGACAAACTAATCATTGATGGTGTGCAAGGCGGCAGTACATTGGTATGATGTTGCTTTTACATCTCTCATGCAGTGTGTAGTTTTTATTGAAGTCTATTTCTCAGAAATTTGTTCTTGTCTCGTTTTCCTCTACAGACCAGCTTCCACATTGAATAAAAAATGAAAATGACCCATACACTTGACAAATTGAAATTTATGTAAATGAACTACTGAAAGCACACTCATTTTTAATCACTATCATTGTTGCCAAGGAATTTTAAAGGTGTATGACTACATTATTCAAATTAAGAATATTATTTTTGTCTGTCTTTGGAGTCGGTCTGATAAGCTCTGATAATGAAAGAGAGCATTGTGCACCACTGAATTGTATGTATCATTTGAAATCTCTTCTGTTTAATTCATTAATGATTTTACTCAGACTGTACTCATCTATTGTGCAAGCGAAATATTTGCAATGGGAAAAAGTTTCTTCACCAAGATATATTTTTAGTTAGAAAATCTCCCATTGTTTTTAAACAATTTGCCAAATTTATCTGACAGACTTTGACTGGTTCCGACCTCCCTGACGACATTGTAAGTGAAACCAATGAGATCACAATCCGGTTCCAGACTGACTCGGACGGAGGCACCTCTGGATTTGCTCTGATGTTTGAAGAAACATGTGAGTTCAATGCCTAACATGCACTGTCCAGATGTCATAAGAAGTCATTTCAAAATCCACCCTCAAAACTTGATGCTTCTCTTGCAGATATAACAGCCTTAACCGTACAATAAATAATTGTTTTAACCCTATAAGGAGGGGGGGGGGGGGCAGCCACACGATGTGCCACACCCCCATGAAACTTATTGTAAAAGCTCCGGCCAGGCCCCAGGGGGGCCCCCTTGGCGAGCAATTGCCCCCCCCCCCCCATGGCAAACGCCATACATATGAATTTTTGTATGTGTTATGGTAGTGCCCCCCCATGCTTAGGGCTGGCGACGGCATGACTTTCACTGTTTTAACTAAATCTGTGGGATGTCCATAATTGCCATGGTAATTGATTTAAACATATTCATATTCATAAAGTTTGCTGTTTTTTATAAACACCACGAAAATATGGGAGTGAAAATCTGGTTGTTGTTTTTTTGGCCGAAACCTAGCAGGTATTCACTTTTAGGTGTTCATGCTAAAATGTATTCTGGGAAGCCATTGGCTCGAAAAGCCAAATTCAATTTTAATCTTTTTGTACAGTTTTCTTTCTTTTTTTTGGGGGGGGGGGAGTTCTTGCAGGACAAAATTCACTGTTTTAATAACACTACCATAAGTATTTAATTCTTGCCTGTTTTGGTTGAAAAAAAAACCTTAAAATTTGACAAAATCACAAAAAACGATGATTTTGCCCCAAAAAGTAGGTAAAGCGCCCTCTTACACTGACTTTTCATGCCAAAGCTATTGACCGCAAAAATGGTTGTACCAAGTTTGAAAACATTTAGAAGAAGAATGTAGAAATTATGCCAAAAATAGTGTTTTGACCAAAAATTGGCAAAACGTAGTAAAGTGCACCCTTGTGGTCGCCACAGTGCAACCAAATGTAATCACGTTCTAGAGTACAGATGAGTCAACATTCCTGCGAAAGTTTAAGAAATTCGGCAAAAGCATATGGAAATTAGGATATGGGGAGGGGGGGGGGGGGGCCGGCACAATAACACCCCGAAAAAAATTCATTGATAACATCTCAAATTGAAGTTTTAGGAAAATCTTCCTCATCCCTTGCTCTTTATCTTCATATACATGTAGACTATTGCCCGGATGGATATGTTGCATTCCCAGTCGGCGAGGCGTACACATGTTACAGGTTCTCCACTGAGGAGAAGAACTGGCTAGAAGCACGCAAGGACTGCCAGACCACTGATAACGGAGATCTGATCATTATTGAGAACGCCCTGGAGAACCGGGGAATTGCTGAGATCACTGGGGGTCTAGACTGGTGGCTAGGTGTGTGCTAGTGTGCTAGTTTGATCGACATCCGCAATAAAAACCCATTGATTTGCAGCAAAAGAACAGTAGTATATAGTTGCACATTCAGAATCTTGTACACTATTCACCCCATATGTGTGAACCTTTGTCTCTGTAATATTACACTCTCACATAGACTAAGCACTCGAACCTACTACAGAGGACCGTTTTGAACAAAAGACCCAACTCCGAGGACTGAAAGGATCTGTTGTTCTCCCTTTGTGTGTCTGTCCTCGGGGGTTATGTAGAACACATACACTTGGAAACACAAAGCATTGTCCTCGGGAGTATAGTAAAACAAGAGTGTGTGCACTCATCCAGTGCACCCCTCCCACAAAGCTCACACGAGTGGTATTGAAGGGCCGTGTACTGTCCATGCACTGAGTCCATAGTGATACACGTGACTTATCCAGACTTCAGTGTTTGCCCAAAGGTTTACTAGGGTCTATCTGGATTCATATCCAGGACGAGTTCTGGACAAGTTGCGGTAGAATCATTCACCTTGTTCCAGAAGAAGCACTGTATTTCTCCCGGGCATGTTCCAGGGAAATTTTCATTAGCAACGGCTTGACTCACCAATACTGACAACTTCAATGCGGGAAGATTGCGGGGTTGTTTTTGAGAAACCTGCAACTTATACCTGCTACAATGTCTGCAAACTTGTCCGAAACTCATCCCAGATATGAACTGAGACAGGCCCTTAAATTTTATTGTTGTCATATTTGCACATGCTCTAGTTTCCAGTCTTGTGAAGGCTCATGAGAGATTCTTGATTACAGTCCATGACCCTTGCTGTTCTTTTGATGAGTTAGTCTTGTAAGTTACTTTGATAGCTTGCAGCTGGGCAATAGTTGGCTATGGTTTAGGACCTATGGGGAACTGGCCAGAGCTGAAGTATGTTTACAGCTACTGCTCCCCCCAACACCCCAGCCCCACACCCCCAGCCCCAGGCCCAGCCCCACACAACCAGCCCCAGACCCAGCCCCACACAACCAGCCCCAGCCCCACACAACCATTTTATAGACACGGTCGTTGTCATTTTTGTATGCATGGGCAAATAGAATCTTGAAATGTTTGGGGAAAATATATTCAGATGTTTTCCCAGGAACTTTTTCACGTGGGTAAGTCTTTCCATCCAACCCCCCCCCCCCAAACAAAAATCAAATCAAAATTCTGTGATTGAAAAGTTGGCCTTTGGAAACTGATTACCTTCCAAAATGACTCTGTTTACCTCCCCCTCCTCCCTCCACCAACAAAGATTTTTTGCTTGGAGTTACACCGGAATAAAGTAATAATTCTGCTCTTATTTAGGATTCTATGATCGCGCTAATGAGGGTATATGGCGTTGGGTTGACTGTCAAGCGCCAACGGCGTGGGGCACAGCCAACTGGGATGATCCATCGGGACCAGACAACGCCAACGGTGATGAAGACTGTGCTATCATCTTAGATACCTCAGGCCGGTACCAGGCTATTCCCTGCGAGACACCCAGACGCTACATCTGTGAGATTGGCCAACCCAGTAAGTCTGGCTCAGTTTAAGAAAAGACCCTTTTCACCTCAAATTCATTTAAAAAAAAAAAGCCATCAATTGATTTTGTGTATGGGCTCCGTGTACACGTACCCCCTCAATGGTAAGGAAAGGAGAGTTGGGGGAGACCACTTGAAGAGAGACTTTTGAATGCATTGACGACGACACCTAGTGCTCAAGCAAAGACGTTATGGATTTTTACACATTCAGAATATAAAATTAGTCGTGCGTACTTCGCGCCATACGTGCGTGAACCAGTACGTAAGTCGCAAACCAGTAAGTCCAAGAAAAGGTCCCCTTTTTGTCCCGTTCGGAACACCATGTTTTCTTTAATTACATAATCATTGCAAAGACTAATAACATAAATATTCTTGTGGGTATTCTCCTTGCAGATACACAACAGTATCTAACACTGAAATCCATGAATATCTTAGAGGGGTAAACTTTTGTTACGTATGGGACATAGCGTTCGCGAATCGTTGGACTTGCCCAATTAGTTTTCATACCAGTATTTTGTATTGTTATCTATAGGCTTTTGAGGGGATAAGTAAAAAGCAACAACTTTCCAGGAAACTCATGGTGCTTTTGCTCTATGAAACTCTTTCAGAAAACTTTGACGGTAATCCAGTCAGGTTGTCTGGATTTAGCTATTCAACCAGCAGCATTCATCTGGAATGGGTGCTTAGTCCACAACGCTGTGACGTCCTCAGCTATTTCATCCAGTACAGCACTGCATCAGGCAGTCCGGTAAGGAAAAGCCAGCAACACTTCTGGGCCCAATCTCATAGCTCTGTTTATATTGCGGCATTCTGCGCTTACGAAGCACCATAAGCGCAGAATCTATTTCATTGCACAATTTTTGTTTATTATTTGATTTCATGTTAATGTACAAATAGTTGCCTTTATAAATTTTGATATGGCTTAAGCTGTACCTACATGTAACTATTATAATGACACAGATGTCTTCCAGCAATAACAACCTCTTTCATTTTTTTTATGTGCAATGATAAAATGTTTGTGCTTTGAAAATGAACACTATTGACCTTTGACCTGGCTGATGTGCTGCCATTGTCTTATAACAGTCTATTAAATTACGGCATTGGAACAAGTTCGAGTTTGGACTACAAAGTTCAAATAACATCACTCAAACACAGGCTGGTTGGACTACTCTAGTCCACTTTTTGGAAATGAAGCCCGGGGCGCTTATTTTTATTTACAGCATGCATTGTATTTTAACCAATCACATCACGTACCCTAACATGAATATTTATCAGGCTGTCTGGTTCTTGTAGTGTTTTCCCTTCAAATAAACTTATCCCAACCAACAAAGATATTTGATGAAAATGGACATGGGTTCGAACCACAGATCTTGCGCTCCATAGTTCATTCCACTATCCACTTGGCCACTGTGGCAGCTCAACGAAAGCCGTTCTTTGAAATGCTGTAATGTACATGCACGACTGAGTGATAGCAATGGTGTGACGTCATTGTTATTTTCTTATGAATAAACATCGAACTAGCAGAATAATCATGATCCATTGACGATGTGTGCTGCAGATAAGAACACCGCGCCCGAGGCATGGTTGCATCACTGGTTACCAATCGCCAATTATATTCAGCATTATAATGTACAGCAGGGAGCCAGGATCAAGACGTTTCGTGATGACATTTTGACCATCATTTGACTATAGGCATTCACACGTTATAATTACTGCCCAGGCGTAAGTTACATCACCAATCAACCACTAGTCGACTAATGGTCCTCGCCTGAACTTGCTCACAGCTGTATCAATGTACTTGTCTCCAAGTTGTGTCTTTTTCTACCTAATAATGTTGAGTGTTTAAAAAAAAACTAATATCATTTTTTTTTGTATGAACAGGAGGAAGCATTTGTGACTGGTTCCAATACTAATGAGCTAGATGTCTTTGAACTGGTGCGGGATACCAGCTATTTCTTCTCCATTTCTGCAGTCACGTTCACATCTGGAAAGCTACCATACTCTGATCCTGTTGAAATCAAAACACTTCAGTTTGACAGTAAGCTTACCTCTTGTTTGTTTTTTTCCCTGAATTTTATCCTGAAGGGTGTGTAAGCGTAAGCAGGAGTTTATCTTTGCTGTGTTAAAGCTTACTTGGTGTAAAGATAGTAATGGCAATAAACTCCCTGTGAATTTTTTCTTTCTGGCATGTTGTAATTTTGAAGGAAACAATAAAAGAAGGCCATTTCCAGAGATGCGTCAGGTGACGCATTGTTGGAAATGTCCGTTAGTAGTTGGTTTTTAATACGGCAAAACCGTAATGGGTGCGTGCAAGACGCACGCGTGCACGGTTGCTGTTATTCCACTTCAGTGCATAACATCGCGTAGCTGCAGTCTGCTGAATGAGAACGTGTCCCGGACGCTGATGTCAAGTGCAATTCAAAGCATGCCACGGCAACTTTTCAATTGAAATCAAGACCCGAGAATATTGTTTTCTCCAAATATACAGCATTCACTGGTTTAAAATTTCATCATGTTAGTTGTTAAGTGCCCTTCTTTAGATTTGAGCACCTTTGTTGCTTCAAATGAAAAACAAAATGCCAAATGGGTAAGATTTGAGGCTTTGCATGGTGGAGATACTAATGAATGAAAGGTTTGCAGAAACACTACGTGGGAATAATTTCTCAAACTAAGAGAATGGTTCTGAAAAGAACCAGAGGTATAAACTTGACGTACCAGTCAGTATGCTCTGACCGTCTTCAGGAGACAAATGATCTACCCTACCTTTAATACTCTTATCTTTACAGATGAGTATTGTCCCCCTGGCTGGCAAGGTGGCTGGGAGTACCAGTGTTACAAGATTGTGTTGGATCCTGTCACCTGGGACGAGGCGCGCGCTGATTGCCGATCAGTGGAGAACGGCGACCTGGTGGATATCAACTTCTATGCTGAATTGCAGTACATCAACCAAACAGCTCCTGGTGAAACACTGTGGATCGGTTAGTGGAACCAACAAAATTATTATAATGGAACCATAATACGTCAGAAAGAAATTGTGGATTGGTGATGTGGGAGAAAAACGTGTGGATTAATACAGCAGGTTGTGGATTAGTGGACAAGAAAATCTGTGGAATTGTGGATAAGGACTAAAAGTTGCAAATTGGTGGTTTTGGATAAAAAAAATTCAAATGGTTCATTGCATCAACACATTTGTATTGGTTGAATTAAATTTTTGTAACACCATTTTGCTATTTCCTGATATTTATTTTCCTGCCTCATTGCCAGAAAAAAATCCACTTTTATGTTTTTTTGTACTTTAAAGGGAAATTCCGTAAATTCGGACGTACATGTCAGACAGCTTAATGAGCTTCTGTTGGTAGTGTGAATGTGATACATTACTAGTCTAATATGTGACATCTAATGAAGAGCAAACAATTACAGACCAACAAATCTACTGCCACCTTTACGACCTTGTAAAATCATGTGGTTGGATGTACAAAAAGAGCTGGAATTTGCAGAGTTGCCCTAAAGATGTTTTAAGGTGTTCTGTACTGTTATCTTTACACCTGGAGATGATCAAGAATTTATAATTTTTTAGAGAGGCTTGTAGAATAATTGAACTTATAAAGTTTGTTAAGTTTGTGCATTGGGTTGTGGTTGAATAATTAGTTTGTTGATCAGTAGAGCAGCTCTTTTTTTCTTTTTATTTGATTTGGCTCTTTTAGTCTATTTGGATTGGAAAATTAAATAATTTGTCAATAAAAGTTTACACTTTTTTCAATATCCTAAAAAAAATCATTTAGCACTCAAGTATATTCCTGTGAAGGGGCAAACCCTTTTTGTTCCAATGATTCACACGTTCAAAATATCCCAATCATTCTTTTTAAAGAATTTTAAAATTTCTTTGGCAATCAATGAATGTATTTTTGTCGATGCACCAGGTTACTATGATAAGGGTATTGAAGGAGACTGGCGCTGGTCTGATTGTGAACTGCCCAATGCTTGGCAAGCAATCAACTGGGCACCAGACTCACCCAATGATCCCCTTGGCAACCAGGACTGTGCGGAAATGACCCCCGACCTCCTGTGGAATGACCAACCCTGCAACGGCAATGTCAGGAACGGATACGTCTGTGAAATATACACCAAAAGTAGGTGTACATGCATCTTTGTATCAGCATGATCAGTGTGATGGGAAACCCATGGGAAACACAATGCTTAATTTTCTAAACGCAAGTTTACATTTTACTACGTAGGCAGTGTATATTTGACCGTCCCCGATTTTGTTTTTAGCTCTATTACCAGCAAGGCACTGACAATGCGCAGTGAGTGGTTGTTTTGGGACTTTTCTATCGTGACGAATCTTTGTCTGGTTCCATGCATTCATTGTCGTTGTGACTTCGGATTCACGAGATGGCAATCAGACCTAATGCATCTTCAGACTTTCTTTCCTTACAAAAACAAAATCCTCGAAAGCCATGAATCAGAAAAATAAGATGAAATATTCTGCAATTAAATGTAGGTTCAATTTAAAACAATAAAGGAAGAAAACTCTGACTTTTTTTGAGGGGGGGGGGGAGGCAAATTACAAACTGAGTGTACCGGCAGAGAATCGAACCACGCGCATTCTCGTGATTCCTAGTCCAGCACGCTATCAAAGTTCTTTTGATGGTTTACAAGTGCCTACATGGTATTTCTTCTCCTTAGTTGTGTGACTTACTCACTCTGTATCAACCAGGCAGACCGGGATTAAGATCTTCCAATGATAAACTTCTTCTCTCTATTCCCACAGGTTCAAAATCCCTTGGAGACAAATCTTTTTCAATAACAGGCCCCAAATTATGGAACACTATTCCCATCAACATCAGGGACGCGCCATCTCTCACCATTTTCAAGAAACGTCTTAAAAGTTTCTTATTCATAACATCCTAGTCCTCTCTTGTACAGCGCTTTGATCTATCTTGTAAAAGCGCTTTATAAATACTTAATTTTTATTTTTATTATTATTATCCACTAGGCCAGCGTTCATTTGGGTTAGGGAGGCAATTTAATATCTTATATGGTGTAGGCCTACTTGTATACATGCGCATGAAGCACTCTACAATGTGCCGGCTTAAGAACCAAAAAAATGCGGGACCAATTCACAGCTTTTAAACACTTCGTTTTACTAACTAGTGATATCCATTCTTTGTGCTGCCGGGAAACCCATATGAATTTTTTTTTATTTAATTGTGTTGCAACCTCTTGCTTAATGAACCACACACTTGACACCACACACTTGACAAATAGGTTGCTGAAGTGAAAGTAGCGTTTGTTTACAACCCCGTGCTTTTTAATTGAAGAGTGCAATGTTTCAGTCTTCGATGAAATGCGTGTCTGTGTAAACTTGGGCGCAGTTTTATGTTGACACTTGCACGCCCCACCCCGCCCCCCGGTACATTGTTTACAGGGTTTATTCTAGCTGTATTGCACAAAGTAGCGGGTATGAAAATGGTTCATAAGTCTTTGAGAACGATGAAATTGATGTTCTCGGGAAACATGATGTGATAAACTCCGCGGAGTTTGTGGGGCCGTCCTACATAAACTTAATACAGTATGTCAGGTCAACAGTTTTTCGACCAATGGAATTTCACCATCTAATTCCATGTTATATTCACAATTTTGTTTCTTTTGCCATCCAGACTATGCAGATACTGACCAGAATCCCTCCAATCTCACTGGCCAAGCTCTGACGGCCACTAGGGTCTACCTGACCTGGCCCATCAGTGTGCGTTTTGTCTGTGATGTCCTCGGGTATAAAATCCAATACTGGTTTGACGATGAGGACCCAAAGGTCGGTTGTAATTATTTTATTTAAAAAAAAATTGCGAGATATTGTAGTTAATTTTATCTAAAGAAAGACATTAAACAGTTCATCTTTTCTGGCTTTGGAAAGTCGCCATAATTTAATATTCAAAATTGGTCATTATTATTCTGTTCCTAAATTTAGTTTCTGAGGCCCCTCCTTAATAGAAAGTTGTATCCTAGCCCACTGCTTTGTTTTCTAATTGATTAAATCCACAGTCAGCTCTTAAATCTGATGTCTGTTAGATCTTATTTTTAATGTCAGAGAAAAGGATGTTCTTTCTCCTTTTTATGATAGTTATATTACCTCTCTATAGATCCGTTTTCATATCCCCTGTTGTGATGGAAGTTTTAGAATCACAGGGAAACTAATAGTCTAGGATTTGCTTTCCTGTTTAGATCCAACGTGTAGATGGGGCAAGCACTAACCGTGCAGTGGTGGAGGGTCTAGTGCCCAACAAGAACTACACGTTCTATATCTCAGCCTACTCATCCCTCGGTGATGTGACACCCACAGCCTATGTCAATGTGGTGACTCCTGATGGAGGTAAATCAAGTCATTTTATTATAGTGTCGTCAAACACCGTAACCACTGGACCATATGGCATTCTACATTGATGGAAAAAAACATGGGTACCTGGGTTCCTGTTAAAGAAGCCCAAACTCAAAATTCAAATCTCGGAAGTTGCTGTTCAGATTTTTCATAAAGGTCCGTGCAATAATACTGCCACATCAGTGCGTCAATGCAGCAAGATACAAGTGGTGAAAACTGCAACTTTCTTGAGCATCATAAACGTGAAATATGTTTTGTTTTCCCATGTAGCCTGTTTTTCATTAAGAAAATTCCCCACAAATGACATGCACAACCTTTTTTTTCATTGTCTGAGAAGTTACTTAATTATTTGTAAAGTTGGTTACAGGTACCTGATCCCATAATCAGACTCTTCTCCTTACAATACTGTTTGTTGCACTTCAATCTGACAAGTTGACTTCAGTTGCGTTGACAAGTTATGGCTGTTTAAAGTTTGCATTTATCCACATGTCATATTGTATCTTTTATATATGTGCAGTAGACATATCAAAGATTACAAATATGAATAAATCTGAAAATAAAAAAAAATCACCCCATTCAGTGTTTTGCATTTGTCTCCAGTACGGCCTGTGCCCAATTCCGTTTGACTTTTCCAGAACGCCTCACAAATGTCAGCAACACAGATTTAATCAAGCAAAAATGTGTTTAGACTCAACTCAACCTTGTCAATCCGATGACTCAACTGGACTCGACTCACTGACTTTAGAACGACTTGACTTGACTCAAGTCACAACAAATACAGTGACTGGTCACCAAACTTTGCCATTCATGTGAATAGCTTGAAACTTGACGTGAGACTGGATAAATGTTTGCATTAGAATCAATTTGCTATCAAATGAGGCTTAAGGGTTTGCATGGTGGGCATGAACATGAATGGGAGGTTTGCGACACAACTCACAAAGAAATATCATATCATTCACACAGTGTTACAGCAAACCTCCCATTCATTACTTTGCTATTACCTGATTCCAGCTGCTGTTCATTGTCATTATTTCCGAGTATTCCTCTCTTCTTTTCCCTCCAGATCTCTGCCCCTCAGGCTATCAGGAAGGCTACGACTATGGCTGCTACAAGTTTGTCTCTGACATGAAAGCTTGGAATGAGGCCAGGACGGATTGCTTATCCACTCAAGATGGTGATTTATTGATCATTGACAGCCAGGCAGAGCTGGATTACATCTCTCAGGTGAAGGAGAACATCACTGGCACTTGGTGGATTGGTGAGTAGATGAAGAGTTAAGACTATCCTGCGATCGGCATTTTTTTAAAAGTTCATTTAGACTCTTTTGAATAAGATGTTGAATTACTTCATTCCCACGTCATCAAAAAAAAAGAGATGTGGATTGGGGTCCCCCAGAACCTCGTCTCCATGGCGTTGTGCAGTACACTACCACTTGCCCTCGCCCCCTCTTTGTTGGTTTCGCTTTCATCTTGTGTATTGCTGATGACTCTAGAGGTCGCAACTTCTTCTACAGTCCTTTTCCGTCCGGGTGAAGGTCCCTTAGCCTTAGACTTTCACTGTGTCACATCTGCAAGGCAGCAGCGTTTCGGTTCCTAGATGGGCTGCCTTCCCTGGCTTGCGAGCCCCACCTGCTCGGGTTTGGAATCAGAGTTTTCCTTCTCCTGGATGAGCTGCCTTCCAAGGCTTACGAGCCCCATCTGCCCGGAGCAATCTGGATTTGTGCATACGATCACAATACAAGAGGCGCAACTGCTAGTAATCTGATTGTTCCAAAGTACAAAACGGAGTGCTACAAACATAGTCCAGTTATCAATTGTACCAGTATATGGAACACCTTGAGTACTGAAATTCGCCTGCCGCCATCCTTATCTCATTTTAAATCACTTCTTATAACAAATCTTTTAGCTTCTGGTTCTTAATTATTTTTTCGCTGTTTTAATTTTTACTTTTATATACCCACCCAGTTTGATCTTTATAATTCATTCATAAGTGTCATTTTAACTATTCAACTTCGTAACCTTTAGTTTATTTTTCTAGATTTTCCGAAATTTCGATTTAGTTTTTTTTATTAACTATGTATATTATTGCTTTATCATTTTTATGCTTGTATTTTATTGTTTCATTATTTTGTTTGGTGTATATTTTTTATAGTATATTAGAACTTCTATTTATGTTTTATTTAATTTTAATTATATTATTTCCAGGACCCCATACCACAAGTTAATGTGAATGGGTTTCCTGGTAAAATAAAAGATAATAATAATAATAATAATAATAATTATAATTAGTTAAGGAGTAGTCTGGTGCCTTGCAAGGCTATGATTCAGCTGTATCTGTTTTTGAATGTGGTGTGGCACAGACCGAAGCAATTTGTCACTGGGTTGCTTCAGATGTTTGAAAGTTGCAGTTTGTTTTATTACATTGTAGTTACCAACTTTCAGCGATAATTTATTTGTCAGGTTTTTCTATAAAGAATGATAACATTAAGCAGTTTCAATAAAAAGAAAGCACGGACTCTACTATAGACATGAAAGAACACTCACAGTTATTTTGTTAGGCTGGTTTAAAATGAGCATCAATAAGTTAACTTTCCTGATTTAAAAAAAAATTACATTTTTGCATACCAAATAGGTCCCCCACCCCCCCCCCAAAAAAACCCCAGACAAATATAATCAACGCAAGAATCCATTTGAAGGATTGCTTAACATTTTTTAGTAAACTGACCCTTTAATGAAATACATAGCTATTATGAATATTAACAACAAATCTTCTTATTTGTGTACGATTCAGGTTTCTATGACACCGCAGAGGAAGGGGCGTGGCGTTGGGTGGATTGCTCCACCCCCTCTGGTTTGAATGGCACTTACTGGGCTATTGGCCAACCTAGCGATACTGATGGAACAGAAAACTGTGCCGAGCTGACTCAAAACAGTAAATTCAACGACATAGCCTGCAGCAACCAGCTGATGTATGTCTGTGAAATTACTCGCAAAGGTATGACAGAGTCGTACTCAAGTGAATTCAGTGAAACTTGCCGTATGTGATATAGGTCTATGCTGTGTGACTTAACACCCCGCAATCTTTGTTTTGCCACAGTTTGATTAGTTCACTCTCAAATCTGGAGAAATATAACTCAGTATATCGATAAAGAAATTCTTCATTCATCAACTTCATTTGTCATTTTGTGTGTTCACATGCATTGCCCACTTAGTCTTTAATTACGCCTATTTAAAATTTGCTGTGAGTTCACTGTATGATGCTCAGCACAGCATGGGAACCAAAACGGGAACCAAAACTACCCGCTTCTCACCCTTTCCATCAAATTGTCATCATGTGGTTTTCACGAGAAAACCACACACAGCCCACAATCATTCTTGCAATGCCTGGAGCCGATACAACTAGGCCAAGTTTGCGCAAGCACTATAGTTAACCATAGTTCGACTAACGCTTGCCCGAACTCTGTCTAGTCGACGGTGGTTGACTACGTTAGTCGACTATTTGGAACCAGCCTACTGGGGCTGGTGCATCGCAGGTAACCAATAGCTGCGCTCATTCATAACGCTAGCAGGGAGCCAGATCAAGTTTTTTGATAACATTTTGACCAGCGTTTGACTAGAGACGTTCGCACGTTGCTATTACTGCACAGGCGTAAGGTACGTCACAAATCAACCACTAGTCGACTAATGGTCCTTGCCCGAACTTGGCCTAGAATGACTATTTTTGAATTTTCTTACCGCAGAGTTCTTCCCAAGTGATGTAGATCCGTCCAATTTGGAGGGCTTGTCCACAACCTCTGAGTCTGTACTGCTTCGATGGACAGTGTCGGACTATAACTGCGACATCCAGGGATATAAGGTTCTGTACAGTGTGGATCAGGGAGCTGAACAAGAACAGGTTTGTTTTGTTTGGTGGCTCTGTGTCGTTTTCTCTTTCAGAGTGATTACATTTGTAAGAGTGGTTATTTGTAACAAACCGTATCCTCTCTGAGTGATCCCCGTTTGCTATTTCCCAGGTTTGTAGCGTTGCTAATAGGAGTTGTGACTTTGGGGCATGATCGGTGGCTGCATGGCATATATACGGGTTTATAGCGCCCTTGAACAGAGATTTTGACAAATTTAGAAATTGCTGAAATAGGGCTGAATAGCTCAGTTGAGTTGGTAGAGCACCGGAATGGTTATCCAAAGGTCACAGGTTCAAACCCCGACTCCAGTCAGTTTCTTTGTTCAAATTTGATGTAGTTTCCACGCTCTGTTTTTTTTAATCGTATACTGCCTTGCTTACATTAGTGGGGCAGATAGGGAAATATTTTGGGGAATTGTGCCTTTGACAATACAGGTATGGCACTTGGCAGACAGTCAGAGTATGTCTTAAGAAAGATATTTGGATATAGGGCCATCGCAGATTTGTCCTTTGAAAAATATAGGTAGAATAACAAGCACTTTTCAACTTTTTCAAAATGGCTGCCATTGCTTGTCATTCTACCTAATTTTTTTTCAAAGGACAAATTTGCGATGGCCCTATATCCAAATATGACATACTCTGACTGTGCGCCAGATGCCATGCTTGTATCATCAAAGACACAATCCCATCACCTATCTGTCGTACTACATAGACTCATCATAAGTGTTAAGGGTCATTTTCTTCACTTTATGTCAAGAGACAGTTGCTACAGCCAGAGTTTTTCAAATTGAATTTTCTGTAGGGTTTGGCTTGTTGATACTAATAGGAAAGCAAACATGATTCTTATTTAAAATTTGCCATGTTTGTTTGAACTTCCTACCTAGGTTGTTCCTGGATCCAACACAAACAATGTGAATATTACAGGACTCCTGCCAGATACTCTGTACAACTTCAAGTTGCTGGCATACACTGCGTTTAGTGATCGTGAGGTAACTGCAATCACCACAGTGACAACTCTACAGATTGACAGTAAGTACACATGACGCATATAGGCGGATCCTGGCAAATTGAAGATATATTGAAATTTGCTGCAAGTGGCTGCAAGGCCCCGGCAAAAGAATTCAAATCTAGAAAACAAATCTCAATTGTTTTTCTGATGTGCAGACCCCTGTCCTGAAGATGGCTGGGAGTTGGGCAATGGGGGCAAGTGCTACAAGTTTGTGGAGCGGTTTGAGACGTGGTACGATGCTCGGGCAGTGTGCAAGCAGGATGCCGATGGTGACCTAGTCATCATTGAGACCCAGGAAGAGAACTTGTACATACAGGACAGAACCCAGGGTGGGGATTGGTGGATAGGTGAGTCGGCAAAACAATCAATCGTGTGTCTCTCTCCCTGTCAGGGATGTGGTCGAGTCCATCACAAGCTCATCACAAGTAAATCACAAGTCCAGTCACAAGTAAATCACCAGTCCAGTCACAAGTAAATCACCAGTCCAGTCACAAGTAAATCACCAGTCCAGTCACAAGTAAATCGAAAGTCCAATCACAAGTAAATCAAAAGTCCAGACACAAGTGAATCACAAGTCCAGTCACAAGTAAATCACAAGTCCAGTCACAAGTAAATTACAAGTCCAGTCACAAGTGAATCACAAGTCCAGTCACAAGTCCAGTCACGAGTAAATCACAAGTCCAGTCACAAGTCCAGTCACAAGTCCAGTCACGAGTAAATCACAAGTCCAGTCACAAGTCCAGTCACAAGTAAATCACAAGTCCAGTCACAAGTAAATCACAAGTCCAGTCACAAGTAAATCACAATTCCAGTCACAAGTAAATCACAAGTCCAGTCACAAGTAAATCACAAGTCCAGTCACAAGTAAATCACAAGTCCAGTCACAAGTAAATCACAAGTCCAGTCACAAGTAACAGGTGAATGGTAACAAAGGAATGCCTTCAAAGCTTATTTGAAGAGCTTATGATTTGAAGTGGGACTGGAGGACTTGGGATGGACTCGTGTTGGACTTCTGATGGACTTAATTAAGCTCGTAAATCATGGAACCAGAGCTGTCATTACAGCAAAGTTTTAAAACTGACCTAATTGTGGAAAAATATTTCATTATGTGTTCCTCATTTTGTTGAATCACCGAACGCACCAAAACAAGAATGGAAACAATCAAGAATCTCAAGTAAAGAATGGAAATGTAAAACTCTTGAGACTGAACCTGAGTGAGCACTTTTTATCCAGGATGGCCACAAGTGTCAGCATTTTTCCAAAAGCCATTTTTCCACAGGTGTTTTTCCTGTGAGTCAAAAAATAATTAAAATTGAAAAGTACTCGCTTTTATCCATAATCTAAATTGTACAACTCAGGTACTATGAAACTGTATCTACTTAATAAGCATCCTAGTCAGGGCAGTAATGCTCTAGCAATGGAACAAATGTTTAAATTTGGTATGATGTGAGCATGAAGCATAAAGGCTAGTTCATGCTTGTTGTAATGTCAAGGCAAATATCGGCTATGCGAATTTGCCAAAGTTAAAACGTTATTCAGCTCTAGTGAATTACGCCATGAATGCGTCGCAATTTCAACAGTACTTTCCGTTTGCATTCCCATGTGGTATAAGTTTGGCCTTTCTTGTATAGAGCATAACGGCAGAGGCCTTCACCACACTATGTGCAGAGTAACCAGCATCTCTGATTCTATTGGTCAGGTTTCTATGACGTCTCAGTCGAGGGTGACTGGCGTTGGGTAGATTGCTCCACCCCCTCCCCATGGACGGCGTCCAACTGGGGCGCAGACCAACCCAACAATCTCAACGGTAACCAGCATTGTGGACAGATCCTGAACGATGGCAAATATAATGACTGGCAGTGTGATCGCACCATGCAGTTCATTTGTGAAATCTCTCCTAAACGTAAGACATTCTCTTCATTCTGTTTGAATCACAATTAGAACACATCTGCTTTCTCTGACTTGAAGTATCCCAGTTAATAAGTCTTCAGATTTTTCTTTTAGAAAAGGTTTGATTCTTTGTATTTTTCTGAACTCTATCCCATGTAGCCTATACTTAAAACTGCAACAAAATTATCCCAAATCTTTCTATCCTTAAATTTCCTTTCATTTGCCCAACTCATTCTTTTTACTGAATGTAGTATCATTAACTTAGTTATGAAAAAATATCATAATTGGAAAATACCTCCAAAACATTCTGATACATTTTTTTAGTCACACATTTTGTAAATTAATCTCTGAATTAAAAATCACTAATCAGATTGTTTTTAGTACAATAAAAATCTAATTAACATGTCCTTACAATGGTTTTGCCAACAAAAATGAGTTATTCCTGGGAAATCACTTATGTAATTTCAATTTCGTAATATGTTAGAGTTGAGTGTTCTTGACGTTCATGAGTCTTAAGCTGGCCTCAGGTCGACCTGCGATTTGCTTACACCACGACGGCACTGTCAGCATCAAGCAGAAAAATAATACTCAGGTCACAAAACTGAGAAACGATGTGATTCTCTTGAAACAAGTGGCATCCCAACCAAAATATTCGCATCCATGCTCATGTCACCCAAGACGCGACGATCCACCACGATTCCACAGTATAGACAGTCATGTGGCTTCTTTGACAATAAGGGAATAATTATGTGCTTGGTCGGTTCGGCTTGATCCATTATCAGCGCGCATTCCTCTGATACGGTCTTAAATGTACTTGTATTCCCATTCACAAATACTTTTTGAGTCAAAAATTCGACACAAGTCAAAAATTATACATTTCAAACGATTTTGTTTGACAATTTTACTTTATTGCTTTTTTTAAACACCCCTCTAGCTATGGTATGGAATATCCTCTCACGAGTAGTAGTAAACAATCTCCTTATATGGTGATTGACGCGCGCGTGGTGCGTACTGCGTGATGTTGCGCAGAACGCGGAGTGCCGGTGTGTAGTGTGCTGATTGGCTACACAATGAAAAAAGGATGTCTTGATGCACGCACGAATGCGACTTTGTCGTAGAAGTTGAAATTTTTCTACTCTTGCGACTGTTGATTTCTTTGAGCGCTGACTTCTTCCGATCGTCCTAATATCGTTGCAGTAACACTCAGGTCACACAAAATCGGCCCCCGAACACAAATGTTCCCAATGGTCGTAGCTCAGGCACAGCTTGATCCTGAAAAGTCAGTTGCCGACTGATCTGTGTTGTCGCAAGGGCGACCTGAGGTTGGCTTTAGCCTTTATTCAAGTCTTTGGGTTTACCTTAGATTAATTTACTCTAAGACTGATTTTAAAGTCTGTTGTACAGTTTACTCAATTATGTTAACTGTTCTCTCAACCTCCAGCGTTTGATCCGAGCGACGGCAACCCGACCCGCCTCCGACTTGCTGAAGACACGCCCAACAGCGTCCTGGTGCGTTGGCGCCCCTCCCTGGTCTCCTGTGACGTGATTGGCTACCGGATCAACTACAATGATCCAATCATCAACGGTTTCACGGAGGTACTAGGGGGCAATACCTCTAGTGTGATAATCTCTGACCTGCTAGATGGCTTCACTTACTTCTTTGCCATCGCTGCCTTCACCCAAGAGCAACTGTTACCCTACAGTGAAAGAGTGTCTATCGTCACTCCCTCTCTAGATGGTACGTATTTGACAGGCATTTTAGCATTATAGACAATTAGAAATTATGGCAAGTACATTTTATTCAATTTGTTGGTGTCATTTTTCATATGGGTCATTCTACAAATTTAGGGCTCAATGTGTGACATATATTCTGTCCCTGGTACCTTAGTTATTATTATTGTTATTATTAATTATTTCTGGTATTTAATGAAACCAAGGATTCCTCACAAGCGCCCTAGGCACTGTAGCTCACAAACATGAACAAACCTATAGAGAGAGGGAAATGAGAAGAAATTACAGTTTTAGATGTGAGAGAAAACCCTTGAAGAATGTTCTGAGGAAAACCCATGGAATCATAGACAGGGACTGAAAACCCAATCCACATGTTGGCCCAGGCGGGATTTGAACCCGGGTCACAGCAGTGAAAGGCAAGGAAAGTACCGCTACGCCAACCTTACTCCCCTTTGTAATTTGCCATTCAAGTATCATCAAGAACTTCAAATTATTTTTTAGTTATTGGGTAGGTAGTTTGCTCATAATCACTCTTTGAGGACGACTGCATAAATAAGTGCATTCAGAATTATAAAATCATAGATGTATAGAATGACCCATATTCGGTACTACATGTATAGTAGAATAACAATCATGTAATTAGGTTACATCGGAATTAACGTGACTTCAAAAGTTATTTGGGAACCAACCTTTGATTCCGTATCCATGAAATACTTGAGAAAAGATCTGAGAAGTACTCTCAATGTTTTTGCAGGTTTGTGTGAGGAAGGATGGGAGCCTGGACTAGACTACAAATGCTACAAGTTTGGCATCCAACAGAAGACGTGGGAGGAGGCAAGAGCAGACTGCCAGAGCGTCACTGATGGGGACTTAGTCATCGTAGAGACCCAGGAAGAACACAGTTATCTGGTCAACAGAACACTAGGCGGTGATTGGTGGATTGGTAAGTGCTCTTTGGATTTCAAGTTGTTGATATTGTATTTGGTTCATAGTTGATGTGAAATATAAGCAAAAGTGTGCATCGACATTGAGCACAGATTAGTGGATACTTGTTGAGTAGTGCTTAGAGAGTTGATTACAGTTATCTAGCCAACAGAACGCTAGGTGGTGATTGGTGGATTGGTGTGTTCATCTGTTGAATTCACAGTTGTTGATATGATATTTGGTTGGTAGTTAATGTAAGATTATAAAAAAAAAATTGTGCATGAACATTGAGCACAGATTGGTGGATACTTGTGGAGTGCTTAGAGAGTTGACTATAGTTATCTGGTCAACAGCATACTAGATAGTTTATAGATATATTATAGATAAGTGACAGTTGATGTAGAGTGTAAGATTGGTGGATACTTGTTAATTTGTCTTTAAAGAGGGACCATGGAATGGTTGATTACCATTAGTGGATTAGTAGCTTGTACTTGTGGAGTCATATGGAAATGGGCTGGTACATATACCATGCAAGTTGAGGGCAAAACAAATTTGTTAGGGAAGTGAAGAAAGTCTCAATGAAACATCTGTTGTTAACGTCAGAAAGTTCAATTTGCTTTTTCTTTTGTGTTAAGTATGAATCGGCCTCAACCGCACTAAATGCTTTTTTTATTTAACATACATTTTTGTAGTTAATGAAATTTTCGGTATAAATTGATAGGTTGTTACATTATGGTTCATTTCCATAAGTTGATTTTTCGGACCCATGAAAGCATTCATTAGACCATTCAAGCTGCCTGGGGAGCATACAGCAAGATGCTGCCATTTCAGTGCATATAACTAAATCATACACAAAAGCCAAGCCCTCACAGGTTCCCATGTGCTCCTGGTGGAGAGAAGCAATAAGTGTAAAGTGTCTTGCCTGAAGACATAGGTACCACTACTCCATTATCTGCAGATTTACCAAAATCTTGAGTTCACGGCACTCCATGACTAACCAAGAGACACAATCAGTGTCAAACAGACAATAATATAATCTGCTTTCTTTGTTTTTATCTGTGATGCCTCGATTCCAGGTTTCTATGACCAAGGCACAGAGGGTGATTGGCGCTGGGTGGACTGCCAAGCACCAGGAACCTGGGCCAGCGGTAACTGGGGCAGCAATCAGCCCAACGACTTAGACGACAGCCAAGACTGTGGCCAGATGCTGCAGACAGGGCTGTGGAATGACTGGAATTGCCAGCGACCCATGCAGTACATATGTGAGATCAATCCAAAAGGTGAGTTGTTTGTGAGTGACAAAGAAAAGCGCAAAGCTTTAAAGTTGACCCGACTGTAATGGTTGCTCAGATTTGCCGTACAGTGTACTTGTGACTAAAAGTGTACAATCAACAGAGAGAGGGGCAAGTGGGGGTGTAATGACTTGCCCAAGGACACAACATATGGCCATCGGCTGGATTTGAACCCCTGACCCTCTGATCATGAGTTACAAACCCTAACCACTAAGCCACACATCCCTCAAGACAATACGGTGTAGACGATAGTGTGTAGACAATACTGTGTAGCTCTAGACAATTGACCTATCGCAGTTGACGAATTAGCCACGTCTCTTAGACAATCCTATGGAATTTTTGTATGCTAACTTTTGTTTGTCTCAGATGTTGCGCGCTCCGCGTCCATTTGTATAGCATGTTTTTGGACAATATTTCACAAGCTGTGTTGACGCAATTCTACCGCGATAGGTCAGTTACGATGCAGCCAGAGATTCTCAAGAATGAACTTTAATGGGAATTAAATCCAGGTCCCAGTCTTGGTTCGTACAATATCAGTAAATATATAATCGAAATAAAGTTATCAATAGACTCTGTGCACAAGTACCCCCTCAATGGTTGCAAAAAGGGAGTTGGATCGAGGGAGATCTTTTGGAGAGACATGACGTGACGTGTCCCTCACACTGGGGCTCTTGAAAGTTGTCACAAAGCACCATCTACTGTCCATGCAAGGAGTCTATACCCAAGCATACTTTGTCTGAAACCTTAGCGCTCATGGTATTTATATCCCGTTTCCCCGTTCCTGCTTTGTAGCCTTTACTTCCGAGGAACAAGGTCCCACCCTATTCCGTGGCCGAGCCAATGATCCAGTCACCATCCGGCTTAGCTGGACCCCCTCAGAGTACAACTGTGAGGTCCGCGGCTATCGCATCGTGTACGAGGAGGAAAAGGTTGGCAAGACATTGACTGTAGAGGGCGGTGCAACCAGCTCGGTGTTGCTGAAGAGCCTCAGTCCGGGGGCTACGTATGTCTTCTACATCGGAGCATTCACTAAGGACGACGAGCTGGATCTGGAGAGTAGATCAGTTCGAATACAGCTACCCCAAAGTAAGATGAATTAAGTTTGTGTGCAGTCTCATAATTGAGCAGTTCAAGTCTTTGCCTAATTATTCTAATTGAACCCCTAGGCCCTTTTGGCTACAGGAACCATCCTCAATCCTTCAAAATCCTGCTATTGCTACCATGTAAATATTAGATTCAGCCTCAATCCTCCAAAGCTTACTTGGTTTAAAGATAGTAATGGCAATAAACTCCCTGTGAAATTATTCTTTCTGGCATGCTGTCATTTTGAAAAAAAAACAATAAAAGAAGGCCATTTCCAAAGATTCATCAAGTGACGCATTTTTGGAAATTTCCGTTCGAAGCTGGTTTGTAATTCGGCAAATCCGTGAGTGGGTGCACGCAAGCTTGACACGACGCACATGCGCACGCAGTTGCTATTCTTGTCGGTTCAGAGCGTGATATAGCGCAGCTGCAATTGGCTGAATGAGAACGTGTCATGGATGCTGATTTCAGGTGCAATTCAAAGCATGACTCGGCAACTTTTGAACTGGAAATCGAGTTCCTAGAATATTGTTTTCTCGGAATATACAGCATTCACTGAGCTAAAAGTACATCAGGTTAGTTGTTAAGGGCCCTTCTTTACATTTTGGGCACTTTTGTCTGCCCAGAGACAGTCAATACCAATATGGTTAAAGATCATGTCACCTCGGCATCGATGCTGCTTGGGTCTACAAGCCAGAGTCTAGCTCTTTTAACAAGTGACAAAATGATCTACCTTTAACATTGACGGAGTTGAAGACAATGTTCTAATTGCTGTATCTCTTTTCCCCATCCTGTTACAAGCTGGGGTTTGTGGCGAGACTGACTGGACGGCATCTAGTGGTATGATAGCATCGCCTAACTACCCAGACGCTTACCCTGCCTTCCAAGAATGTGTCTACACTATCTCACTGCCAGATGCTGCAGCATCTGTCCAGATAGAATTTATGGACTTTGACCTGGAAAAGGGGTAAATATACATTCTGTCCTGTGTGTCCATTACTAGTCCATCACAAGTAAGTCACAAGTAACAGGGGCTAAACAATAAAGAGTTACGGCATCCGGGAAAAACGTGATGTATCTGTAGTAATGTTGTGCATTGGGTCGGGTTGACCAGGCCAAAACGATCCGAAACAATATAGATATAAACCAAATCCAAACCGAAACCAATCTGAACTCCCTAAAACTGACCCGACCTGACCAAGAATCAAGCAAAAACCGACCTGAACCGACCCAAAACTGAAACGACCCACAGAAAAACGAATATCTGGCTTAGGCAACTGTGTCTGCATTTTGTGGCTGAACTTACCCACGTCTCATGAAAATCATCATCTCTCAGTAACTGAATCATACCGTACGGTACTCACAATGTGACCTACTGGTGGGCCTACATATTACAGACCGTGTGTGATAGCCCGCAAACTACTCTTAGGTCGTATATACCAGGCACAGTGACACTGCAATGAATTTTACACCGTGTGCATTTTCGAACTGTTTCAGGTTTTTTTTGGGTTTATTTCAAGTTTTTTCAAAATGGCTTAACTGACCCAACCTGACCCGAAAATTGCAGAGACAGAACCGAACTGACCCGACCCGACTGAAATGATCGACAAACCGACCCGACCCGAAACCGACTTCGGGACGGGTCGGGTCAGTTGCGGTTTCGGGTCGGGTTTTGCACAACATTAATCTGTACACATATCCGTATGGCATCGCACGTATACGGATACGTGATGGGGCATTCAAAATTCAGTTTCGGCATCGCGCAGCTACGTACACCTGTTATTGTTTTTGTGCACATGCAGGATAAAATTAATCATGCGTCCTTCACGCAATATGTGTGTGAATGAATGCGCACACGTCCCATCTCCCCGACTGGATCTCTCACAAGTTTCACAATAGGCCATGTACTGTTCATGCATGTAGTCCATGCCATGATGCCCCACCCCTTCCTCTGATTCCACGAACCAAACGTTGTTTTTACTATCACGCAGGCACGACTTTTTGATGATGGGCCCTGGCCTGATCCCAGACGTGGACATTCAGTATGCCCTGACTGGCAGTGAGCTGCCCCAGATGGCTATGATTGACTCTAGCCAGGTGTGGATGCGATTCCTTTCAGATGAATCCAACCAGAGGTCAGGATTCTCACTCATGTATTCAGCTGCTGAAGGTGAGAAACAGACACTCTTGCAGCTCAAGAATGTAATGCAGACGAGTAAAATATGATTGATGTCTGGCTAGAATGTGGTTCATTATACAATTTTGTCGCTGTGATGTAGTCCATGGCGTTTTCTATCCTAAGGGCAGCAAATGGTACCTGCGGCAAAACTGAAGGTGCCAATTGCCCCGGAGGGCATACAAAACCCATGGACTGTATCACAACAGACAACACTTGTTTTGTTATACCATGGTATTGTTTTTATATTTCATTTTTGAGTCTCTAAGAAGTAACACTATAAATGTTAGTCTTGTAAATATAGGATATTGTGTACACCCCTGAACACACCGATAATTCGGCTCGGGCCATTATCTGTGTCCAGGCCCCTAGCCGGTTGTAAACATACTTGTTTAAAACCAGCCAAGCACATATTTATTTCCTTAGTAGACCACCACTATCAAGAACATGGCTACACCAAAAAAAATTCCGCACCTTTTTTGCTCCTAAATCATTGTACTGATATTGGTAGCTGAATAATCTTAATAATGAAGGACTTTACTGTGTTTGTTATAGTGGTGTTATAGCATTAATTTGGGAAGCAAAATTGACTGATGCACATTTTTAGTTCTCTAATGTGAATTTTTCCTTGAAAAAATTGAGAAAATTTGATACCAAAAGATCCCAAATGTAAGTCTTATTTATAAGTAAAATTTTAAATGCTCAAATGATCAGTGAAACCGAATAATCCTGCCACATCATGACTTGGTTAGTAATACAAAATAAATGGCTTCTAAGTTTTGATTTTGATTTGTTTGATTTGTTGATTGACAGCTGACATGAGTGGGGAGAGCGTAGGCAGTCTGACCATAGTGCTCATCAGCCAGTCATTCAAATCAGTAAGTCTTTTCTTTACATGGGTTTTATTTTCACAATGTACTAAAGGCTTTACACTCAGTGACCCCTGTAATACAGATTTGAAAAGCTTGCTTAACAGACTGATCCATTAGGCTCCTCCCACAACACACATGGGCATCAACACGATTGCTTCTCCATTGCCAAATGTATGTTCCAGCCCCACGCGTAATACGCATGTAAATGCATGTCAAACTTTTGCGCACGTATGTCGGAAATTAAACTTGAATGTGATTGTCCAAACTCTGTTTTGTGGGTCAATTACATTCATTGTGTAATTAATGAGATGTAAAGTACAGTATGCAAACTGCACTGACTTCCCACTATGGGCTCTGTGCACAAGTACTCCTTCATGGGCCAGAAAAGGAGAGTTGGGGGAGACCTATAGACTGGTTCCTGGTCCATCCACTGCATATTTCAAATGATCGAAAGTTATTTAGGGCGGGGATTAGTCTGGAAGACCATCGCAAGTTAAATTCAAACGTATTCACATGCCGACAACGCCTGATGCTCACGTGAAGACGCTGTGGCTATAGCAGTTTGCACATTCAGGAAGTCGTGTGTACTTTGCACGCAAACCAGTACAGTACATACAGTACCCACGCGCTGTGTGCCCTGTCTCTCAAAAGTGGTAAAAGCGCGCCCTCTTTTGTTGGCGCGTAGTGGAGTCCCCTTATGTCAGAAAATTATATTTTTTTTCAAATTTGGGCACATTTTAATAGGAATCATTGTGCACATCAAAATAAAATTGGAAAATCACGCCAAAATAGATTTTCTCTGGAACTTTGAAGCGGGTACATATAAACTCAGGATTTATGAATGGGAATGTTCAGAGCTTGATGAAATTTCACTAACTGTGAAATCTGAGGTAAAATTTTTGCTCTAGCAAAGCACTAGAGGCGAAAATACAAAGAGCGCCACATCAGGGGCCACGCCATGTTAGGGTACATCAACACTATATCAAAGCCTTTGACAAGCAAAACACCTATGACACCTATGACAACGGAAGAGTTTCTTCACAGTTAATTATCTATAGAGCAATCCGAGTACATGCGTGCTTTCGCCATTGAAGGGGGCATCCTTGATCATATAGTGGTAGCGTTCTCTTAATGGTCCATTTCACTGAAAATTAAAGTTTTCATTTAAAGGTTTTGGAATGGTAAATTTTGTGAGAAAAAAAAGGAAGGTATTTGGACAAAAGTTATGTTGTTGAAGTTCTCAAACTCAAACTCAAGTTATGTTGTTTTAGAAACAAAAAAGTGACTTTTTAAAACCCAATTTCACGGCACTGATAAGCACACGATTTTCTGCTAACAGAGTCTCTGTCTATGTCATGGAGACCATAAGCAGTAAGCACAGCAAAAGGTACGCTTACTGATAAGCAGCACTGTTAAATTGGGTCCAGGTTTAAGCATGGAACAATATTATTCAGGATTTTTAAAATCTGAAGTCATAACCTTTTTTTACAGTTCACCGAAGCTGTTCAGACTGAGTTTGCCATCGCTGTGGCCAATCAACTGAATGTTTACTGCAAACTGGCTGAAGACAATTGCTTGGTAGATGCAACAGCAGAATTCACGTAAGGCTCTAACCTTTTATGAAACAACAAATTCATCTCCACCAGCCATGTTTTTTGGTTTGTTTTCTGAGACCTACAAGTTACCCCAAAAAATTAAATAATCGATTGTTTGGGCAGCAAATAAGCCACACCCTTCTGTCTGATGCATATATCTTGACAAAAATTCATCCACAAAATGTCTGAAATTAACTGAACAGTTGGTCAAAATTTATCCCTGTAAATGAATGGGCGATGTTTAGACATGTTGTCTCCAAAAGAGAGTGAATTTGGACACTTTTAAATTTACAGTGTAAGTATTTGGCAAACAAACCAGCTTGGGACCCCTTATTACTAATGTTTGGCTTTCATAAGGAAATTTTTGACATCTGACAAAGAATTTCATTGTCTGTAATAGATGGCTTCAACTATTATTGATGATAGTTAAAACCACATGCAGTACATGTAATATGTATTGTAGAATCCAGTATTTTACAGTGAGAGTGGGTTGATTTGCCCAAAAAAATTCTGGTGCTTCATTGTAATCGTTTGATTTGCACATCTCAATAAATATCTTTTCTATTTATATAGCCATGGGGTTTAGGGGAAACATTGGCGCACACTGTGGTTATTTGAAAAGCCAAACATCTCATGTTTTTTTTCTCCATACATTTTCTGAGAATAGTTAGGAACACTTCTCACAAAACATATCCATCATGTTTCCAGAATTGCAAACTGCTTTGTTTTAATTGCATATATTTCACATGGGAAATCTACAAATGTTTTTTTTTTTAAACAATGATGGATATGTGAAAAACTAAGTTTTTTTTTTAGTATTTATGTTTTTTCAGTAATCTGATAGTGTTTATATAGCTTGGTCACACTGATGTCCAACAGCCGTGTACAAAGCTGATGGACTTCATATTATTATTATTATTATTATTTATTCAGCCAAAGAAAGAAAAAAAACCAAATATACAGTAGACATAGACTACAATACATACATCGATACCCAAGAGAAAACAAAGAGAATAAGAAAGCTAATCACCAAGATGGGCTAGGGGCAACAAAAGCAAAACAATTACTGTAGTCCGTAGACCTGTTACCCAACAATTGCAACAACAATATCTTTGTTGCTGGTTGTTTCAACCAATGATTTCACAACCAGAAAGGGGTGGTTTTGGTGGAAGGTGGGGGGGGGGGGAAACAGTGAACAAAGTCTTGATAAATTGCTGAAATAAAACAAAATATCCCATATCTTTATATCTAAACTCTGTCTATAACTATCTGAAACCATATAACATATTCACTTTTATGTCTGTAAACCTTTTAAAACTAAACGTTTCATTTGTGGGTTTTCCTTCTTCTTTTTTTGCCTGCAGAGACAAAGAGGTCCGCTTCGCCAGTTTGGAGGACGTAGCTGAAGGATTACAAGTGACTTTCTGGGTGATTGACCCCACTGATCCTATGCGACGTCAAGCCGCATTGACTTCTAGTCAACTGCAGTCCATGCTGAATGAATATGGGGCGGATGTCGAAAACGGTATATAAAATGCTTATAGTTTATCCCAAAATAATCATTAATAAAATATTAAGTCTTTGTCAACAAACTTAATAGAATCAACCTCACAGAGAAACTTACCAGTTGCTTGCATAATAATTAAATTGAACTAAGATTGACTGGAGTGGGTTTGACCCTGTGACCTTCAGTTTGCCGTTCCGTCCTCTACCAACCTGTGTTGGCGGTTCCCCAATTTGTCAACGTCTTTGTTCAAGGGGCGCTAGTCAGAAGCCATAAACCTGCATATGCCATGTAGCCAGAAATCACGCCCTGACAAACTTGGTCTGGTAACGGTAAAACACATGTGGGCGATTGAAGGAGAAAGTGCAGGGAACCCCATTGAGACAATTTCTTGATTATAAAATAAGCGATTTCTAAAGAAGGACTTGACATCACATCAGAGTTCATAACAAGTCCATCATGGTCACAAGCAAATCACAAAGCAATTCACTAGTCCTGCCTAAAGTCATGAGATGTATGATACTTAATGATGACTTATCATGTGCTTGTGAATACCTGTGTTGGACTCCACTATAACACTGCTTGCAACCTGTGGTCGTAAAATTGCGTCGTTTATGCACAGTAGCCAGCAAGCCTTTTTTTTACGAGGACAAAGAAATCATCCATTTATCATATTATCACAATTTATGGACAGAACACAAAATGTTTACTTCAAGAGTAAGCAAAAAAGAGTAAATGGAAGGTTTTTAGTAATTTTTTTTTTAAATCAGTAAATTGAAGGTTTTTAGTAATTTTTTTTTTTAAATCATAGACATTTTGGATATTTTTTGTTCCACTTGAGAAATGCCAATTCTTATTTTATTTTTTTGTGGGTGGAAAAGCGGTTTTGGAGGCTACATGCGGTCTGCATTCCCATTGTAGAAAGCCAGCTTATTGACTTAAAGGACTCCAAGGATTGAATCTTGCTGTTTTTCTCCGCAGATGGACAGTTCCAGTTTGTTGTACGTACTGAATCCAATCCACTGAGTGAACCATGGGTCATTGCACTCCTGTGTGTGCTGGGTTTTCTGGTTCTAATATTGCTGGTTGTCATTGTTAAAGACCTGAGCAGCAGAAGGTTAGTACAGTAAGCTAGTGGATGATATCTGAGAGGGGGGTTGTTCAAATCAACACTTTTATGTTAATGGTTTTGTCTTTTTGCGGAAGGAATTTAGCAGGAAGGTACAAGACATTTACAAGTATCGAACAGACAAGAATTGATCTTGGTTAAAAGATTATACTGTCATGGTAATTTCTGAGGTAAGAAATAGGTTTTAATTGAAGTTATCTGTGAAAAACATTTTCTTTTTTGCCATTATACAGAAAGAAAAGGCCAGGATCATCATTGTCCAGCAGCGATGTTGAAATGAAGTCTCGTGACGGTAAGAAATAGGAATTCCACATCAAAACTTTCCTAAGGGGATTAGATTAAGTTGGAAGGCATTTTTGTAAGATATGGGTTTTTATAATATGTAATTCACTAAATTTATTTACTTTTGGGCAAACACCACCAGGTTCTGAAAATATTTTTAATGGACTAACAAATTTAGGGTCCCCGGCCTCGACCTAAACCTGGATATGCTGCTGATGTACCACTTTGCCAATTTTGAAAAATGTTTTTGTTCTTACTGTTGTTATTTTTCCCCGCACATTGTAGACTTTATGACCACAGATGATGCAGAGCTGATCGCTAACATTGACAATGAATCTGTGTCACCTGATGAAAGAAGGTATGCTAGATATCCAAATGATTAGAGAAATGAAAGTGGCATAAGTTATATACAAATACCTGTCATGATCAGCACTGGACAAATGTTTTTGAAGATATTGAAGGAGCAAAAAAAGACCAAGTATATAGAAAATGGCACATAGAAAATTTCCTTTTTTTCTTCAGAAAAGCCCTTAAATTGTCCTTGGCACTGTTCACACATACTGGAATTTGTATCCTTGTGGAGTCATTTCCTTGTTCTCGTGTACTAAAAAATTTGAGTTCGAAAATCTAGTTTCAAAATGCTCCTAGTTTAACCAGAATTAATTTCCTGGGCTGAAATTTGGACTTAATATCACTTATATAAAATACTTCAATTTACGACAGATCAACACACCTTGGAAATTCCTAATTTTTGAGTAAAATCCATATATCTATTTCGTGATCATCTTGTGGAGACGTATTCATCAATAGAAATTGCCCCGTGAAGACGTATACAATCTTTTGTTCCCCGAATTATACCCATGTCTCCACAGGGTACCGTGTACCAGATCTCAATGTAGTACAAGTGCTAATGGGTTTAACAAATTCTAATTCTAAAGTTAGTATGCTCTTTGCAGTGCTTACTGCTTAGCCTGTGTGAATGAACACAGGTATGTTAGCCAACAATCTATTAGCAGTGCCCTGAAATGTGGCCCACTACTGTTTAATGACCTGAAGCCAATGCTTTGTTGATTCTAACGACAGGGTTCCGAGTAGCGTGACCGCCAATGTCTACTATGTCAATCCCGTTGCGGCATCCATGAACGACGAAGCTGAAGTTAGCCAAGATCTGGGAAATACCAATGATGTGCCTGAGGTCAGTGACCCCAAGGACGAGGTCATTGAGGTCAGTGACCTCAAGGGAGAGGTCAATGGGAATGTGGAGGTTGAGGTTGAGCCTGAGCCGCTGTATGCAACAACTACAAGGGAATCAATGAAGAAAGAGTAATCTTGCTACAGAAAAAAAAAAAATTCCATCTTGTCTTTTTTTTTTGTAGAGCTAAACCCGGGGTGTGTACCAGTCATGCAAACTGTTTTTCATTTGTTAGCTTTAGGCCCTGCAAATGTGCCAACCTTAAATGGAATGATAATGTCATCGAAAAACTTTTGTCAAAATGGCGGCGACCTGTATGCCAATCGTACAAGTGTCACTGTTTGGATAGCAGCTTTTGAAATCTTTGAAAAAATTAATAGTAACTGGAAGTGAATTTTTTCTAGTAATGCATGAACTAAGTTGGAAACAGAAAACAGAATCATTATGTTCAATTTGTGAGTTGGCCATTTTGGAAAACATAGGCAACGATTCCGGAAGGCCGTTCAACTCTGGTGGCAAACAGTCGATCCCACTTGCACAAATGTTGGCAATGTTGGCACATGTTGTTTGTGTAAGTGGAACGCATCCCAAATGCAAGGTAAATAAAAAGCTTTGATGTATCAAAAATCCACACACTTAGGATCATTTGCTGTTCATGCATGTTGTTCGTTGCTAAATAACACCACTCAAAATCCAAAGAAGAACGTTCAATACCTAACCTGTTGATGTTTCAGCTCAGTGAATATTACACTTTCTGAGAAACCTGTGAAAAACCATGCACAACCTTTTGATCACAAAACACGATTTCGTCATTATAACTCGTTATTTCAAAAAATCAGTCAATTGAGTGATTGTTGGAAGTCACCTAGATACATTTCTTTATCTTCTAAATGACAGCAAGCCAGACGGAATAATTTCACGAGGTGTTTAGTACCAGAACGATCTTTAACCAAGTAAACGTTTTGATAACAGTTTGGTATGTTATTGTTGGGATAAATGCAAATGACCCTGTATACCTTTAATAAAGTATAAAGGACAGCACCCATGAGGTGCTGATGTCATTTAACTAACTGGGAGATCATGCTTGCTGCGTGTACATTTTTTGTATTTTATGAAAATGAAGGGTTCCTCCAAAGTGCCCATGGTCACTGTAGCTTGCAAACCTGAAGAAACCTGTAAAGAGAAGACAATGAGTAATACTCAGTTTGAAAAGTGGGAGAAAAAAAACAGAAGAATGTTCTGGAGGAAAAAACCCACAGAACCAGGTAGGGACTGAAAACCCAATACACATGTGGATCTTGGTGCAACTGAAATCCGGGCCACAATCGTTAAATGTGTCTTTCTGATAATTTAAACCAGGAAAATGTTGACATTATCACCCAATTTTGTGTGTGCAAGAATGGATTTTAATTTTATACTGTTAATGAATGTGCTGACGTGAACAAATTCACACAGTACTTTTGCTATGTGTATTCTTCTGCTGCAATAATCATTACACTACCAATGTGTTGAATTTTTTTTACAAGTAACGTTTTTAATTTGTATTTCTACTGTTGCTTTTTATAACCTTCCAGTTAAATTGTTTTTTTTACTGTTTTGTTTAGTAATCCTCATTTGTTTAGTATCACATTATCTGTGCCAATATAATTTTTCATTTTGTTTTAACTTTTTGCATTATTTTTCAAAATGAAATTAATCAAATGATATAGAAATATTTTAAATTGGAAAAGGATAATATTTTGCTTAATAAAAAAAAAATCAAGTCAAGACAGGGTCCACGTTTGTGGTACCAAGGAGTTGAAGGATGGTTTGAGAGAGGTCGTTCTCTGTTTGCCCTAGACCCCCCCCCCCTCCCAGACAACCATTAGACTTGCCCCCATCTCACAAACATTCAAAAGCGATCTAAAAATGATCAAAAATATGAATTAAAAAAAAAAAATATGCAGTATCGTTTGCCTTGTATGTTTTTTTCCCCTTCGTTTGAAGCAACAATATTCAAAACCTATAGTAGGGTACATAACAATTAACCTGTTAAAGTTTCAGCTCAGTTGGATACTATACTGTACATTTTGAGAAAACAGAGAAAACGTATGCAAAATCTTTATGGTCTTGTAACTGGATTCCATTGCTAACGCACGTAAAAACGGAAAAAATGTTGCAACCTGACGCCACTTTTTTCTTCATATAATATCTCAATGAAGGCCAGTCATTGCAAAAATGATAGGACATGAATCTGGGACTGAGAAACATTTCCAACTTTGCTAGGAAATATTCCATAGACTTTGTACACAACTGCTGAAGTGGCATCAGGTTTCAAATTTTTTTCCAAAAACAGTGTCCCGCTGCACCCCTTTTTGTAACCCCCTTTAATTTTACTTTTTTTCCGAATGATACCATTTCAGGTGTAAAATTTCACAGGGTATGTGAGCAAGGTTTCTGTCACTAAATCAATAGGTACTTGTCGGGGTAATTTGCAAATGCTCCTACGTGCCTTTTACCTCAATATCACTACACTTTATGTTGTTTTCTTTCATTGAGCATTGATAATTTTGTTGGAATTGCATTGTTAAAGACAGGTATTGTTATTATTAGTAAATAAACCGAGTAGTGTTTGACAATTCTGATTGTTGTTTTGGTCATTCCGTCCAGGTTTTGTGTCAAATGTAGTATTAAGGAGTAAATATAGTGACTGTTACATCTCATACATTTCCGTGATGAAGCTAATATTGATCTTTACTTAACTGATGACACGTAGGGCGATTCAGGGAATAAATGTGTGCTTAGCCAGTTTTAAACACTATGTTTAAAGGGAATGTACATCATTGGCTTTTGCTGTAATTTTCAGAAATTGGCTTTTGCTGTAATTTTCAGAAATGAACTATTTGAGGGGTTAATATAATAGATCAAATATTGTTACCCTGACATGTTTGAAGTTTTGTGTTTGGAAATGCTGGAAAAACCAAGAAAAACAAAAATGTTCAAGTAGTCTGGTTCCCTGACTCCACTAAAGATGAAATGGATCAATGTATTGATGCCGGAAAATTGTAAGGTAAGGGAACCAGTCTAGCTGGCCTGCACCCGTTCATGAACATGAAACTAATAGCAAACAAAATTTGGACTGAAGAAAAATTTGGAGCAGTAGTTAAAAATAGTTAGGTTTTTCCAACGGTGGTCGGCCGACCACCGTTGGAAATGTATACAAAAATACCATTTTCTTCAAAATGACTTCACACCTGGTGCCATAATTTTACAGGATGCTTTAGACCGTCATTTACCAACATCCTAGTAAGGCATTTTGTAAAAACTTAGTAGTTTTATTTTTCGATGTTTGCAAATATTGTATTTTCCCTTTAAGACCGGTTGGAGTCTCGATGGGTGATAATTACCCTCATCCAGACTCCAACCGGTCTTAAACATAGAGTTTAATACCGGGCAAGCAAATATTCTCATTCATAAATTTCTTTTCGGTCAAAAAATCAAAACTATTAGGTCCGAAAGTCAAAATTATAAATTTCCAACAATTTTGTTTCCCCCCCCCCCCAACAGTAGTGTGGTTGGGGTCTACGAGCGAATACTTACCTGTAGAGCGAATACTACATATGCATTGTTCCCTATGCCGGCAGGCAATTTGCTAATAGTTTTACACAATAGCGCCCTCACGTGTCCTACCCACGATGCCCTGTGACATGCGCACTACATTAGCGTCCTCTTTTTCTCAAGCGTTACTTGCGTAAGCACTCAAGGAATCGAGTATAGTGGGGAAGGAGGGAGGGGTGCTCTACAGGTAAGTATTCGCTCGTAGTCCCCAACCACACTACTGTGGGGGGGGGGGGGGGGGGGGAGTCTACATCACTCTACTTACCTGTAGAGCGAATACTACATATGCATAGACTCGCACCGAGTAAGGCGGTGGGTATACGCAAATTACCGTATGTCTACAGGGGTGTAGGACATGAGGCGTGTCCAAAGGTAAACAACACCAAACCAAAAACCTACACCCCAGACGCTCTAGGCTTCACCTCGTCAGGGGAACCCAAAGAGCTCGTGCGCAAAAAGTCAGGGGGGTGTAACCATTATGGGAATGAACACATGATAGGTACACCTAATTAAACTTAATGCCCATACAAATATATATATGTATATTTATATGCTCACCCGTTAGTGCTTCCGTGAGGCTCGACTGGCCGCTAGCAGCACTTCTCTTCCAGCCTTGCCATCTGCCTGGAGGACATCCTTCAGGTAGCATTCGGAGAACGTGTTAGGGTTCTTCCAGCAGGCTGCCTTGACGATGTCACCTAGGGGGACACCCTTAAAAAAGGCCCACGAGGTGGACACTCCCCTGACCTCATGCGCTCGAATGGGTCCCTGGGTCGCTGGCCAGCCGCCCGGTACGGAACGGATAGCTGTCACGATCCAGCGAGTGATTGTATCGCGGGACGCCGGCCCATGGGGCGGGGTCGTCGTGATGAACAATTTGTCATGTCCCGTACGAAGTGACTTCGTACGGTTGACATACCAATTAAGTGCTCGAACTGGGCACCAAAGTTTGTCGTTTGTCTCGTTCAAAAAAGACTTGATGTCCGGGACAAAGATGTCCGGGGGCATAAAGGTCTCCGACTGGTTCTTTGCGAGAAAACCGGCCGTAGGGATCAGGCGGACACCCCCCGGTTCCCACCGGATGTGTCCTGTCTGTATCGATAACGAGTGTAGTTCGCTACGTCGTTGGGACGTAGCAACAGCCAATAGAAAAGCTACTTTGATGGAGAGCTGTAACAAAGTTGAGCAATTCATTGGTTCAAAGGGAGCCTTCGCCAGTGTAGATAATACACTGAAGAGGTCCCAAGATGGGATTAATGTGCGTACTGGGGGACGAGTATTAAACATCCCCTTGATCAGTTGGCTAATTGCAGGGTTGCCGGAAACGGAGGAACCGTCCGAAAATCCCTGATGGATCGCGGCAACGGCCGATCGATAATTTTTGACCGTGGCCGTCGTGAGCCCACTGTTAAAAAGGTATAGGAGGAAATCCCCCACTTCCCCTACAGAAGTATTGGGGGGATGAATGGATTGCCGTCTACACCATTTAAAGAAATGGCGTAGTGGCTATCGTACACCTTTCTGGTTGAGGCTCTACGGGACTGGGCTGCAATTGTTGCAGCTCGTCGCGAAAGGCCTGCTGAGCAGAGGGATCGCGTGACAATACCCAGCACGTCAGGTGAAGATCCCCCGGAGCCTGGTGACTGATTCCCGAGCTGGGCTGATAAAGGAGATCGGCCCTCCGCGGTAGAATTACCGGGCGGTGAACCAAGAGTCGGACGAGCCGGGGAAACCACGGCTGGCGGGGCCAGAACGGGGCTATGAGGAGAATTCGGCAATCCTCCTGCTCAATCTTGGTCAGCACTCGAGAAACGAGGGAGATGGGTGGGAAGGCGTAGGCCAGTAGGCCGTCCCACCGCACCGACAGCGCATCGGTCTGCCACACGTTGGGATCTGGGCCCCTCGCGCAGTAGATCGGTAGCTGATTGTTCATTCACGACGCGAATAGGTCCACATGCGGTCGGTCGATTAGACGGAAGATCGACTGAGCCACCTGTGGGAGCAGTGACCACTCTGTCGGGGCGATCCAGCCTCTGGAGAGAGCGTCGGCTGTGACGTTCTCTTCCCCCGAGATGTGGACTGCCGACAGTGCTATCCCGTGATGTATGCACCAGAGGGTGAGATCCCACGTTAGTGCACACAGATGGCCTGACCGAGTGCCACCCTGGTGATTGATGTATGCCACCACTGTGGCGTTGTCGCATCGTACCAGGACTGCTTGCCCTCTGACGTCTGACTGGAAATGTTTTAGTGCGTAGGTGACTGCCAGCATTTCCAGGACGTTGATGTGGGATGATTGATGTGCGGGGCCCCATACGCCCGCGACCTGTCGCGGGTGGAGGGTAGCCCCCCAGCCGTACCCTGACGCGTCGGTTGTGATAAGTACCGACGGGCGGGGCGGGCGGAAAACGCGGCCCTGCGTTATATTGGCCTCGACTAGCCACCAACGAAGGTGGGGGACTAGCCAAGACGTAGTGGGCACTGGATGGTCGATTGGGTGCCGGCGGGGTCTGTAGAAAGACAGCAGGTGAAGTTGAATTGGCCTCATCCTCAGCCTGCAAAAATCCACTAAGTCTACCAGACTGGCCATAAGGCCCAACAGCCTGAGCCAGGCTCGGGCCGGAGCCACTACCATCGGGAGGAAGAGGGACACGCACTGCCGAAGGTTCAGCAGGCGGTCCTCCGACGGACGGGCCAGTCCCCTGCGAAGATGGAGGGATGCACCTAGAAAGGTGGGAACCTGAGAGGGGACTGGATGGGATTTCTTGGTGTTGATGAGAAATCCCAGGTCGGAAGCAAGGTGCCACTTTAGTTCGAGCGCCGCTTCCGTCTCCCCTCGAGAACGACCCACTACTAGCCAATCGTCGAGGTACATGAATATCATGATCCCTCGTCGTCGCAGTGCCGCCCCGATCGTCTTCACGATCCGGGTGAACACCCGCGGAGAAGTGGATAGCCCGAACGGGAGCACCACAAACTCGTACAGTATATCCTTGTATTGGAAACGTAGGAATTTGCGGTGTTCCGGCCTGATCGGTACGTGAAAGTACGCGTCTTTCAAGTCTATACTGGCCGCCCACGCTGGCGTTATGATCGATGCAAGAATGGTCCGTAACGTTTCCATGCGGAAACGTTTCGGACGTATGAACTTGTTGAGGGGTTTTAAGTTCAGTATTGGACGCCACACGCCGGTCTCCTTCTTGGGGGCCAAGAAGAAGGTTGACATGAAACCTGCCCGGGTCCCCCCTTGGGGGACAACACGAACTGCTCTCTTTAGAAGGAGGGCGTCGATCTCCTCCTCGAGGGAGCGGCGTTTTGTTGTGTCGGGCGGTACGGGCGTTGTCCGAATAAGCATGTCCGACGGGGGGGTCCTCGTAAACTCGAGCGCGTAACCGCTGCTGATCGTTTCGAGGACCCACCGGTCGGAAGTCACCTGCACCCAGGACCCCACGAACTCCTGAAGGCGGCCTCCCACGGGTCCAGCAGCCGGAGGCCGCCTGGAGACGCATAAGTCACTTGCGCCACGCCCCGGTGTACCGGGGAGTGGGCGCACGGAAACCGCGTCCCGACTGGGGACGCTGTTGTCCGGTATGTGGTTGTGAATAGCGCGGGCTGACCGCCTTATCGGCGCGTCCACGAAAAAGACGGCTGTTTCTTTGTCTTGTCCGCGGTTTTCGGCTCAGCCGGCTTCTTGAGATTTATTTTCTCCGTGGCCTTGAGGCGCTTCGCCTGGGCCTCCATGGCTTCCTGGAACTTACCAGAAAATAAGTCCGGGCCTGAGAGCGGGAGATCGTCGAGACGCTTTCGTGCTCCCGGTGAAGGGAGGAAAAGCCCATCTAGCACATTGGTGCGGCGTGACGATGTTGCTAATGTCGACACTCTAGCAAACTGGTCGAGAGTGGAGCATAGGCCACGATCGAGGCAATGGAGAGCAGCCACCATCATGTCGGCTGGTATCACCGAATCTTCTTCATATCCCAGGGCAAGGTACTCGGATAGGAGAAGAAGAAAGGACGTCGCACGCATACCCATGCATGCCGCCGAGTCCATTCTCCGGGTGACATCCTCCAGCTTTCCACGGGTCTTGTCCGTAAAAGGAACCTTGGATGAAGCTGTCCCTCGGTCAGCGGCGAGTTTGTCAATGGCCGAGTCCGGCAGGACTGGAGTTGAGAAATATTTCTCAAAATCCCCCGAGGGGAAATGATAATATGAGTCTACGCGTTTAGCGTAGGCACTCCATGTCTTTGCGTGCTTTATCCCGTCGATGTGGTCAACGCACACGCGGTCCAGGGGCATTATGGGAAAAGCCCGGACCGGTTCTGCCGTCGGTCCCGATCTCTTCTTGAATGACTGACGTTCAGGAGGAGGAGGTTCGGCCCCAGCAGGAAGATTCAGAACTCTGATCATATCCCGTTGGACCAAGTGGAGTTCGGTCTCAGCCACCGATAGGCGTTGCATGGTGCGGGTCAGTTCGTCCGCCGAATTGTCAGAGTCCGGGGGGCGAGTTGTCACCGGGGAATGGGAACCAGGCCCCGGGGGCGAAGCAGCGCCGTCACGGTGTCCCGGTATCGAGCCCCGCTCGGACTCCAGTGACACCGATGGGTGTAAACTAATACCGGGCGGGGACGCCGGTGCACGGCCCTCCGTGCACGGCATTGTCCGCTGGTCTGTAGTCACCCCACCACGGCCGTGATGACTGGCGTGTGGGGGCTGTAATTCTGGAGGGGACTCCGGCGCACGGCTAACCGTGTGCGGTATGTCCCTTTGGCCCGGAGTCGGCCAACTGTGACCGTAATCTCCCTGTCGGCCCGACAATGAGGCCGCGAGGGAGTGAAAAGCCTCCAAAAAATCATCGCGTGAGATCGGGTCGCCACCCTTGTGGCGTTTCCCACGGTGTGATCGGCCGGATGACTCGCTAGAACTCGTCGAAGAACGGCGGGTACGGCGGCTCTTTTTTGATTTTTTTCTTCTTTGAAGAACGACTCCGAGTAGTTGTCGAGGATTGCGGGGACACCCGAACAACGAATAAAATCCGATGTAGAGGCATGGCCCTCCGAGCGTAGCGTTAACGCTCTGGGGGAATCCCAGGGATTCGGCTCTACGCTATCAATAGCCCGGGCGGCCGACAGCGCCCCCACGCCGGTAACATAGGCGGGTGCTGTACGGTCGATCAGCCGGCCATATAACAGCCCATCCCCAGGCATCGTGGTAATCACGGGGCTGGGTGGGCCTGGGTGCACTGAGCCATGGAGGAGTACTTCCTCCGGCTGCGTGTGCCCCGTAGACGGGCCAGGGACAGGCACGGTGCGCCCCGTAGCGGGGCCACCTTTCGCCGTACGTCCCTTTTTGGGTACTGCCCCGGCGTCAGACAATTTCCTTGTCTTGCCGGTGCGTTTCCCCTTCAGTTGGGCGGACCCGTGAATATTGACCGAAGACGGTGGGGTTGTACGGCCCCCCGCTTGGTCAACGGGTCCGTCAGCTCCGACAGCCGGCATTGGCTGAAGGGGCCGACTAGGGGACTGCTGCCGCGGTGACGTACCATCACCGGTGCAGTCCCCCGAGAACTCGGGCTTGTCTGGTGGGATGTACGTCCCTCCATTATCGACACACCCAGTCCTCCCCAACTTCCTAGATTTACTCATTCTTACTTCACTTCACTCAAATTACTTCACTAGAACAACTCTACAATAAACACTTTCTCTTTATTTCTTCGAAATAGCTTTCTCCAAGCAAAAGAGGTACGAATAAAATAGTGAAATTCAGGTCGATTGAAATTCCACGTTATACCTCGCCTGCGGCTAAGAGAAAAAGAGGACGCTAACGTAGTGCGCATGTCACAGGGCGTCGTGGGTAGGACACGTGAGGGCGCTATTGTGTGAAACTCTTAGCAAATTGCCTGCCGGCATAGGGAACAATGCATATGTAGTATTCGCTCTACAGGTAAGTAGAGTGATGTAGACCAACAATTTTACTTCATGCTGTGCCAGAGTAGTGTGAATTTAGGACAATAATACTGAGTCGCTGGTAATATTGTGCATGCCAACGTGGGGATTGTGAACGTTCAACCAGTAAAACGGCATGACACTGGATTTCATAGGAGTCCAAATTTCATGTGAAACTTGAAAAGTGTTTAAGATCAGCCAGCCGGTCTTTATCATCCGTTTAAGACCGGCCACGTGACAGGCTCTCGACCAATAGGAATGGGTAAACCGTCGTAGGTATTTATGAAAGAATTTTCATACATAGCTCAGTTTTGGTAAAACAAAACTTATTTCTCACCCTAAAAACAAACATGTAATTGAAAACGAAAAGATAATTTGAGAAGACATTGATGCTAAGTTTTAGGATGATTTTATTTATTCATTGAGATTGACCCATTTATCCAGTATACAATAGAAAATATTGTGAACATCATTACAAAAAATAATAATTTGATATTTCTTTCAAAAAACTTGTTTTACATTACACACATTTAACTTGTTTAACAAGCTGAGCATTGTCATTATGCTCACTACCACTACTACTTCCAAGTTGTATTTATTTTGTGAGAAAACCTGGGCGGTCAAATTGCTTTTAGCGATGCTCCGAACAATCTACAAATGAAATCAATTGAAGAAATCTTCAGGACACCCGCGTAATTACTCAATTTCCAGGATTACAAAATGCTTTGTTTCCCCCGAGTCTGTATTTTTCATATTTCAGATAAAACTTAGTCAAACCCATACAAGGTTCTGATCCCTTTTGTTGGTGACAATTGATAAGGTAGACTTATGGGTTTTTTTCAATTGGGAATGTTCAAATCATTGCAATTGTATGTAGCATGTATTGTAGTGATTGTAGAACCCATTTTCAGATTTAAGAGTTATGTACAGATTTAATCACAGCAATTTCTAACATGTCTTTCAAGTTTTGGCACTGTGGCTACAAAATGAAAAAAGAAATTGGAATGCAATCTTGACTTTTGACCATACATCTTAAACTCTCCTCCATTTCAAGGCGACTACACTGCATCTGTGTGTATATAAAAATATAGTCTAGGCAAAGTATGAAGCAACAAAAATCTTACACAAAGTACTTCAATTTGACATTAAACATGTATTTAGAGACATATTAAAGTTTACTATAATCAAGCTGGCAATTAAAACTCATTCTGAATTTAAATATTCTACGCTTACGTTAAATTTGCTTACTTTAATAAACAAAACAAATATCCTTAGTTTGTTTTTGTCAATTCTACGGATCAGTTTAGAATATATATGAAAATTCAAGTATTCATATCAATCCATTACCTTATAACACTGTACTGTATTCAGAATATACAAGCATACATGCATAATTCTTACAACGTTAGGCACAAGCTACATGGATCCATGCAGACTTCGCAAATCTTATCATCAAAATTTTACAATCTGCATTATAATTAAACCATGCCATTTTTGTTTCTCTTGGAATGTCGCTAAAATATAAAAATTCAGGTCAGTGACTCAGGGTAAAAGATATCTGAGTAAAGCATCACATTTTTGAGGCATACAGTTTATAATCAGTGAACTTATATCAAGTGAGATCATGAAATAAAAGACTTCAGAAAAACAAGTCACAAAGACAAACGTGTTGATTAACATCGCTCATTCCTCCGTAAGCAAGCATATATTTCACATTTTGTGATGGTTAACGAGAAAGCAAAAAACTCCGAGCATCCACAACTGCTTGATGTTGACGATACGTGTCTATCAACTCTTTCCACTTCTCATGAGTCTGGAGTAGGTACTGGTTGCCTGTGACAGGGACAGAAATGGAAAGAAACCCAAATTGACCAATGGTATGCGCAGAATGGCTCATGAATATGTATAGTAAGTAAAGTCTGTCACAAGCAAATATGGCTCAGTTTCTTTAGCATGAAACAACTGAGAATATTTCTGTTCCCACTGGATGGGATGCCAGTCCATCGCAGGTTTACTCCCCAGCTAATGTTGGTACCCATTTATACTCCTGGGTGGAGAGAGGCAAGTAGGGTAGAGGTGGCTTGCCCAAGGACACAACATATGACCAGCAGCTGGATTTGAACCCCCTGACCCTCTGATCACGAGTCACACACCCTAACCACAAGACCACAAGGGTATGAAGTGTCATAATTATACAGTCAAACAATGTTCAGTGCGCTTATCATTTCAAGAAAAGAATAAATCTAGATCTATGTCTGTTTGATGCACAAATCGTAGGGCTTTTCCGCATTATGATTTTTTTAGGAGTTAATATGTACACAAACATAGTTCCATGACATATTAGTAGTTCTTGTTCTCCAGATATAGAACTTTAAAATATCACCTTTAAGATGACGTCAAATGACATATGATGACATCATTATGACGTCATCTTAAATTTTGCTTATAATACGTCCCTATCTATGTTCAGATAAGTTACAACAAAATCAGACTTGTAGTTCTCTAGAAATAGGACTTTACAATATGCACCTTTAAGATGACGTCCCATGACCTTTGATGATGTCATCATCTCCACTTTACCTAGAACACATCCCGGTCTACCTACATACCAAGTGTCAACCCAATTGGACTTGCAGTTCTGTAGATATCGGATCTTAAAATATGCACCTTAAAGATGACATCACGTGACCCGTGACAACGTCATCAGGACATCACTGTGCAGGACACAAGTTCACTATGGGGTCTATACCTAAGTTAAGTTAAGTTTTATCGGAATAGGACTTTGTTTTAGGTCAAAAGTGCCCAGCTGAATAAAACATGTACATAGTCTATGGGATTTGGGATAGAACAAAATGAGAAAAAACAGGAAAGAACAAAATCAGAACAAAAACAAAGGCTTTTCTGCAACAATGCGGAAAAGCCAATTTTGATTAAAATATCCCCCCCCCCCAAAAAAAAACCCCACTTGGTTTGAAAGCATCTATTATCCAATTGTCCAATCTGTAAAAACTTACCAATGACGATGAGGCCTCGCTTGGCTCTAGAGAGGGCGACATTCATCTGATTTTCATCGATGATGAAACCAAGGTTCTTCTGTTTCCAGCCAACGCTCGCCTTTTCCTCAATCTCAATGCGCGGCAAGGAACGCACTGTAGACATGATCACATAGTCCCACTCGCTTCCTGTTGAAAACAATTGATATTCAAAAACATATGAACTCTTATCTCACTGTACTGCCTCAAACCATGTTGCCCATTACTCACTCTAGCACCTGAAACCAACCAAGCACTCTATGTTTTTTTTTATTTATCAGTGAATAAATAAACACCACCAACCCAACAAATAAAAAATAGTTGGAAGTAATTTTTTAATGATATTTGAATGGCAAACTACAAAATCCTCAAATAATTGGGACAGGGAAAAGAATATAGAATGACCCATATTATAAGAAACAATGGGAAATCCAGAAAAGTATGATTGAAATTCCACAGATTGTTGGCAGTGAAAGGAACTCTTTGAAAGATTTGGACCAACCTTGGCTTGTGATGACAGTCCTGACTGACACACCTTTCACGCCGTGTCTCTTCAACACGTCTTCGATCTCGGCACACTGGAGGCGGTACTGTGACAAGATGACGATATCCTCGGGTTTGATTTGATATCGTCTCACTAAGGACGTAGCCATCCGTACCTAGGGAGAACAACCCAGTAGCATTTTCATCTATCACTAAAGGATCCTATGATGCAACTTCGCTTATCTTTTAAGCTACAAATTGTGAATGAAGTTTGTCTATCAAGACTAAGCTAGAAGAAATATTAACAAAAGAGAGAGAAATAAACATGTTTATACCTTAAGCCCTATAAGAGCTTATCAGGATTCCCACCGAAATTTAAAAATGAAATTCAATATTAAACTTTTCCAGGACAAAATTAGGGCTTTCCAAGACCAATTCCTAAGCTGTTTTGGCATCTTAGGAGCCTATTTTCAATACACTGGCCAGTCATCACACTGAGACAAGGGGCGCCACTCCCTGTCAGCCTTCCAGTTTGACACAAGACCACTGAGCACCGCAAATGAATCACAATGGTGCACTGAACATGTAACAAGTTTAGAGCAGACATGCATAAAGAGGAAGTACTGGTAAGCTGGAATGCAAACTTGGAAGCCAAATATTAGTTGATTGACTTGATTGGCGAAATGTAAATGAAGTGTCCTTACCACGTGCTTGACTTCCTGAGGGTTGGACTTGGACTGTTCATTGCCCTCGGCCGTCTTGACTGTCAGGGTCTCTTCTTTACCGTACAGGTGACAGAAGACCAAGGGGTAGGCCCTACCCCCAGGCCAGATATCCTGCACCTGCTGGTGGGGCTGCCTACGTTTGACAATATCCGCCGTTTCCAGTTTGCCATCGTAGAAGGCGTGGGAAGGAAAGTCGCAGATGGCCTCGTGCTGGCAAGAGAAAGGAAACATGGCAGAACCATTTAGATAGTGACATCAAGAATGAGTCATAAAGGGGATATAAGAAGAATTGTTGGCATCTAAGGAATTTAGAGCACCCTGGCCTTGTGGTCTGTAAAACTGAACTCAAGGTGTGTCATGTTTGTGGGTAATTCTGCAGCCTGAGATTGTGGTGTGTGTGCCCTTGGGCAAGGCACTTTGTCACTCATTGCTTCTCCCCACCCAGGAGTAAATGGGTACCTGTGAGTGCAGACATGGTTATTGTGATTGATTTCAGTTGTTTCGCACTGAAATGGTTGCGCCAAGTTTAGAGGGTCTTTGGAATGTTTTATGGGCCCAATGACCATTAATATTGAAGTACATGCATTTTATAAAAACTGCATTATTTATTGACCAAACACCCTTACTCACCATTCTGTACTGCATGGTCAGCATGTGGGCTTTCTTCTCATATTTCTCCAGCAGTGATATCTCCATGCCTAGAATTTGAGCCGTCTTCTCCTGAATAATGGGCCTGTGTATGCAACACACAGTTAGAAATCAGTACACTCTACCAGTGACTTGTATTAGGATCACACTGCACTCTAGCAATTCTAAAACCTACATTTCCAATACATAGCTGCACTCACTCTCCTTACACAATGAAGTCTGCTGCACATATTCATGATTGTGCATAAACTTAAAGAAAGCTCCAAATTTGGTCTGATTTGGGGACAGCTATTTGCATATATATGCATTTGTATTCTAAACCTGAAATGCACAATCATCTAGTAAATGAGTATTTCATTTTACTCTGCACAAAAAAAATACACATATGCACACAACTTTACAGATGCGGTTTGGGTATTTGCATTGTTCTCCCTTTAACCCTCTTCTTTAGAATTTACACTGTTGGGCACGGTTAGACAAAGACCGACTTCTGTTCCTTAGTGCGAGAACCCCACAAGTACCCTCTCGTAAAAACATCTATTTGGCATGGGTCTGAGCTCCACCCATGCCCCACCCCTTTTATCACTGTCCCTCCTCACCTGAGTTGTTTATGGTCCCCGATCAGCACCACTTGGCATGGGTTGGTGCTGACTAGCGGTATCAATGTTTCCGGCTCGTTGCACATACCAGCCTCATCAATGATACACTGGACGATGTTAGTGTGCTCTTTGATGCGTTTGCTGCCCGCTGCATTGCATGTACACAGAATGATCTGGTAATTCTTCAGTTCTTCCTCCTGCAATCAAATCAATTGATGTAAATAAAACGACAGAATCAGAGAAAAAAAGGTTAACAGAAAAGCCATTCTGACACCAAGGCTGAATTTCATGAAGAAAATGTTGCTGAGGTTGCGTCCCAATTACATGGCTACAGCTAGAAATTACACACTGGTCTATGGGAAGGGGCTGCAGCCTTAGCAAAATTTTCTAGATTTATAAGCAAAAATCAGCTGGGTACCGGTTATAGGCAATATACACCACAAGACAATTTGGCTGGTAACCTGGGATTGCCAAGCAAGTATTTTCTGTGCCTAAGCAATTTCTGTGTTCAGCAGCTCGTAGAAATTGGCACTGAAACACCAAACCAATCATTAAGCATGGAAGGTAACATGTACGCACTGGGCTCTTGCGTTGAGGCCTCACAAGGATTTTCCCATACAGGGTGGGAGAATTCAAAATGGTGATTTCGCACAACAGTAGAAAATTTGTTGTGCTGGTAAGGGAGGTTACAATGATGACATGCAGGGCAGTTTGTACTAAGCGACAACATTATTCAAAATCTTAGGTAGGGACCATAGCAACTATAAACCTGTTGAACGTCTAGCTTTAATGTGGATACTATACATTTGGAGAAAATAAAGAAATTGTATACCAGATTTGTTTGGTTTCATAACTGGATACCATTGCTTACACACATAAAATAAGTGTGTCCGCGTGCACCCGTATTTGTAACCACCTTGAACGTTGATTTTCAATTAAACGATACTAAATGATCTTTAGTATGTATCATTTTATTTTACCAGGATAGCCCCATCAGTTATCTCACAACTGTTCTCCCTGGGGGCCCTGGGGAATCTCAGGGAGAATAATTTCCCAGGGTATTTGATACCAGTCCTATCTTCACTTTGAGGAGGGTTTCTGTCATTAAATCGGCAGGTAATTTTCCAAATGATCTGACATGGCTTTCAGCATGGCACAGCTTATGTTCACTGTAGCACATAATTTTCAAATGTGTTGGGCTGTTTTTTTCCTCAACTTTCAGTAAGCATGGAGGAGAGCGCCATGCTTAGGTAGGCTTGGTGAGGTCGTTGGTCTTGTGAATAGCTAGACCAGTTGCCTCACCTCTGCTTTGGAGATTTCATGCTTGTAGGCCTTGACATGACTGGTCTTGAGCACATAGCCCTCGCTGCGGAACATCTGCTCCCATTTCAGGATGTTCTGGCAGCGAGTGTTGGTCTTCTGACGGATGAGGTGATGGAGAGAGATCCCCTTAAGCTGAGGGTCCATGCTGGCATCTCTGGAGTTGCCCGTCTTGCGTGTGCTTCCTGGCTCACCAGGGATAGGATAGTCTTTCCTCTCGATGGTCTCGCTGTAGACACGAACGACCTTAGCGTTTAGCTTCTGGAGGTAGGCTGCACATAAACAAACAATTACACATTCCATTACATTTCAAAACGGTATTAAACATATTTGAAATTTATAAATAAATACCTTAGACAGTGTAAGCAGGCACAGTATTGGGAACCTACTTGATATGACATCAACAGACTTGTTAGATGGTCCGCAGTACAGAACCTGAGGTGGTCCCTTGCCCGATGGTGGTAGTCCCTTGTTCATAACAGTGAAGAAATGAGCCAGGTGGGCACCAGTGATGGTCTTTCCTGTGCCTGGATTGAAGAAAAACAAAGTTTGGAAAAAGACTGAGCATCGAGACAAGTACTGTTGTCTGGCCAGAGTCAGTAGCCAGGATCACGAGCAAAGTTAAATTTACACAAGTAACACAAATTTCAGACTTAGGTTCAAGTGTCACACTGAACCGATTCTGAAGATGTGAATTCAAGGTAGGGTAGATCATTTGTCACTTGTGCATGTGTTTTGAAGCAACAAAAGTGGTCAAAATCTAAAGAAGGGCCCTTAACAACTAACCTGATGAAGTTTTAGCTCAGGGAATGCCGTGTATTCCGAGAAAACAATATTCTAGGATCAGTGTCATATTTTGAATTGCGCCTGAAATCAGCATCCGCAACACGTTCTCATTCAGCTGATTGCAGCTACGCAACGTCACGCACTGAATCAATGGACAATAGCAACCGTGTGCATGTGTGCGCCCTGTCAACTCTTGTGCACACCCATTCACGGATTTATTCCGCTACTGCGAACAAATACAATACGCAAATCCTGTGCACAGCGTAAGTTACCAACTCGTTCTTGAATTTGGCGGCAGGGTTGGTATGTTATATGTTATATTGTTATTATGTAGTTGCTCTCAGTGGAAACTGATAAATACTTTTCCGTCCAAGAAAACTTTTCCACAGAAAGTACAGACTCTACCTGGTGGTCCCTGGATGACGGTGAATGGCTGTGCTACAGCCTGGCGCAATGCTGCACTCTGAGAGGCATTGGGCTTGGCAAAGGGTGAGTTGGGAATCTCAAACGAGCGAATCCTCTGCGACAGGGCTGGCAGTAACTTGCTGAAGGGGTCTGCAAGGATCAATCAGAAAGGGTTGCAAAGTTGTAATTGGGCGACTCAGAGGCTTTGGAAGATATTAATTATCGGCTACTGCTCTCAATCAGCTGCTCTGTTTAGGCTCTCGTTTCCCACAAAATGATCATAGTTGGAAAGAGCATCAAGACGAACAATGTCTTTTAAGAGCACAAAACTGTACCTTACAAAGTTGAAGTTGTCGAGGAAAGTAACCTCAGGGTATACATTTTGGTCCTCAAAAATTTAGCTGATTCCTGTCACAAATGAGCATTTATTGCTTTTTGTCCAACTTTGAGCATTGACAGTGCACTATACCATAAACAGAATAAACCAGAACCAATCCAATGACTACCCACCATCTTGGTTTGCTCTTGGTTTCTGCAACAGACAGATGTCTCGGATGAGGGGTGACACTCGGTCACTATCCAGCCTCCTCACTGCATTCTCAAGCCGCCTGCAGCAAAAATTAACGTCAAATGAGATTGGATCATGTAGCATTACCTCTTCATTTTTGCATACCATCAAATTCCAGTAGCATTTACAATTTGTTTTAAATTTATTTGGGGGAAAAGCATTCTAAGTTAATAAACGAGTAGGACCTGAGGTTTGCCAAATACAGAGGCTTGAACTAATTGATCTGGAAGTTAAGTACGGCTTTTTAATTTGAAACTCTCAGAGAGGGCTAAGTGCACAGTATCTGTTGGTTTGGAGAACTTTTCTCCAAAAGTAACCCACCTGTCTGGTTGCGTTTTGGGCACCAACTCCACAGTGCAGGATGGGGGATCCGATGACAGCAGGACATCAGGAAATGGTGACGAGAACTGTGTCCCTGTCACCTGCACCACGACCATTCCTTTGTCTTTGGTCACATCAACAGTGGCAGCATGTAACACAAAGGTCATCTTGCCCGGATGGACGTTGGATGTTGGCCGCATCGCGCGTGGTTTGCAGTCCATCTCTCGGAGACGGAGCTGTGTATTACTGGTCACTGTCAGGCCACCATAGCGGATGCAGAGATAGTCCAGGTGTGCCTCCGGATCATCACAAGCTTCAGATTTCTCATTCTTATTGATCTTAGGAGGGTGGCTGAACCTGATGTGGTGGTCATCGCAGTAGTCTTCCCGGACAGTAAAAAATCCAGAGTAGTCATAGCTGTTTGTGTCTTGGTTGAATGTACGGTCCCAGCGGATCTTGACACTGTGGATGATGATGGTCTCATCGCTCTGGACAGCATTATGAGCTGTTAACATCTCAATGATGGGAAGCCACACTTTCTTGTAAGAGCTGATATTCCTCATACCAACTGGACGATGTGTTGCGACTTCAGCAAAGCTTGTGATTGCCTCCTTACGGTGCTCTGTGCAGAGATGAAACTTTGGCGTGAGGCCAAAAAGCTGGACTGTTGGTGCTAGCAAGCCCATCTGTGTAGAAGCATGAAGCTGGACTTGAACTACATCACCAAGATCAAAGTTCCGCTTGAAGTTAATGAAGAGAGATGGTTTTTTGGGATCTGACCTCTCACAGGTCACCTCTCTCAGGGGCAAGTTGTAGGGAACATCAGGATTACGTTTCTGTTTCCGTCTTGCTTCTTCATCTTGTTCTCTGCGCTCTTGTTCATCTGTTGCAACCATGACAGCAGTCCTGATCTGATAGATATCTTCTGTCTTGATCCCTGTTATGATCTCCTGCCACTGGTTTGCAGAGATCTGAATGATGAACTTCCTTGTGTCAAGCCTGAACTCGGAGTTTGGCTGTACGTGCACTGGGCTTGGGGTTCCACTGATGTCATATATTCGGTGCTTCCATACCAGCTCCAAGCTGGCATCTCCCTCTATCACTGGCTTTTGGATTGGTTTCAGGAGTCGCAGAGGAATACTGTGTGACCTAGAAGGAATGAAACGACGGTAAGGGAACAGCAATCCAAGGCCAGCATCAGAGGTGCTGACCACAAATGCTAGAGTCGGTTCAGGGGCTTCCTTGAGCTTCAGGGCAAGCTGGAAGGCATGTGTCTTTTTGTCAAAATCCTGGCAATTAATGGCTTGGTTGGTGCAGTGATGGCAGATCTCGGCCAACTCAGCAGATGTGTAGGGTGCCACCAATGAGCCGTCTCCATTTTGGGCTTGAATGTTCTCCAGTGAAGCTATCAACATGCGATGCACAACTAGGTCAAGAAAACGGCGGATTGGAGATGTGAAATGAGTATAGGATGGCATGCCCAGTGTATGATGCCTCTTTGCAACTTCACTTGGGTGGTCTCCAGAGCTGATGTAAGCTGATCGTTCTTGGATACGAAAAAAGGTGGAAAGAGCAACAGCCAACTGAGGATGATTCTCATCACTGCAGATGATGTCTGTGATCCTTGTCAAGTCATTTTGTTCCTCATCTTCCACTGCAGCTTTCAGCTTGTGCCAAGTCTCTCTTAGGACATGAACATCACTCTCTTCTTCTGTTTCAAGCTCCTGCAGGGAAGGTCTCGACTGCAGATCTACACTGTTGGGAACATCTTTGCCATGCTTGTCAAACCATTTCTTGACTTCCTCTTCACCAGGAGGTAGCTGTCGCCGTAGCGGTGTACACTTTGGATACTTCATCATCAGAAAGCGTGCCACAGCTTCATTTGCAAGAAGCATCATTTCTTCAACAAGAGAATGTGCCAGCGGATGGGGGGCCTCCTCCTCTTCAGCATCATGAGAGAAAGCAAAGCGGCCTGCCCCAAGACGAATTCTCCTGCGTTCCTTGGCAAGCTTGCTCAATGTCATGATCTTTTCCTGGATGGTAGCATTACTGTTTTGCTCAGTCTCATCAGTCATCTTGATAATATTCTCCGCAGCATCATATGAAAGCTGGATACGTGATCGAATCACAGACCGCACAATGTTGACATTACCAACAACTTCTCCATTTTCATCCAGGGTGACAAAGACTGAGATTGTCAGCCTGTCTTGTTCGGGGAGCAAACTGCACAACTTGTTACTCAACTGCGGCGGCAGCATGTTGACTGGCTTGGCAAAGGAAGGATAGAAGGAGGTTGCTCTTTCTTTTGCTTCATCATCCAAAGCTGAACCCTTCTTGACAAAGTAACTAACATCGGCGATGTGGATGCCAATGAAGTAGTTATCTTCCACCATGTCGATACTTAGAGCATCGTCCAGGTCTTGGGATTCTGGGGGATCAATGGTGAAAACAACCCGACTTCTGGCATCATACCGAGACTTGATCACTTCCTTTGGAATCTCCCAGTCTTCGGGGAAAGCATCAGCAATCTCATCCACGATAGAGTGTTTCCACCTCTCCCGGATGCCATGGACAAGCTTGAGGATGCGAAGCCCATCTTCCTTGGTATCTCCAGGTGGCAGTTCCTCAGTGATGATGCCCACAGGATAGGGTGTCTTTGCATGCCATTTCAGATACTGCACCACAAACAGCTTGTTTGGGCGGTCCTTACGAGAAACTTCAACATTTCTCTGAAACTGGAAGCCCTGGTCAGATGCCCTGCAGATGTTGTAAATAGACACCTTTGAGACTTCTGGAACTTGGTTCTTCTTCGACTTGGTCTTTGGCTTCTGTCCCTCATCTTTACGAGAGTAGGCAAAGATCTTTGGGAATTTTCTGTCAATTGGAACCATCAGGTTATCTGTAAACCTATCGATGGTGCACACAATTTTCTTGAGATAGGGATTTACTGCACGTTTCAGGACGCATATGACTTTTCCATAGGTCTTCTTTTCTTCAACAGTATCTTGAGCTCCATATCCTACGGCATTCTCCAGTTCGTCTATGTCTTCAAGAATTTCAACGATGATTTCATCCAGGTTAAGAGCTTTGCCTCGCTTCCTCTTGCTGGTGATCAAGATCTTCAAGGAGGAGTCTTCATCCTTTGGTAGGGCATAGGTGTGTCCGCTCAAATCAAAATGAAATGAGCAGATTTTGTATCGATCTGGCTCCTGTCCAACACGTTCTAGATTTTCCTGTTGCACAGTTTCATCCAATTCATCCTCTTCTACATCTTCATCTGAATCATACTCTTCAAAGGTGTCAACTCCTTCAAGACGTGAACGGTCACGTTTATCCTCAATCAGGAGGATGTGACCTCTCCCTTCAACCATGCGGACATTACGCAATTTTCTAGATGCATTCATTTTATCAGTGAGGTTATTGCGTTTGGTGGAACCATCAGATACCGGTAGGTGACTGGCTATCATAGAATCCCTGTCCATGAAAGGTTTGGTTTCCTGCTGATGTTTTGCCCTCAGCATAAACTCATCCTGTGCAACCTCTTGAATGTCATTTTCACTTCCAGAAACAACAGCTGCCTCAGAATCTAAGCCTGAATCGTGGTCTGCTACCTCCAGCTCTCCACGATCTTCCAGGACTTGTCTGTGCAACTCTTGCAAGATGGCATCTTCTAGATCAATGTCTTCCTCATCTGCCGACCATGAGTTCTCATCTGACTGGCCATCCTGGTCGCCTGGCATACTGTTACTTATACTTGAAGATCTGAGTGCAGGAAATTCATCACTGCTCTGCCTCGTTATTCCTGGGACTGACAAGTTCGATCCTGCACTAGGATTCTTTGGTGGAACCTTCCAAGGATTTTGTCCCGCTGGCATCTTGATAAGGCCTGCCTCTTGCCAATTCCCTGCTTGTTTGCCTTGACCTGGCTCATTCCTGGGAGGAGATGTTTGGTTCCTAGATGCTGACGGCTGGAAAGACTTAGCAAAGGGATTCAGGCGATGCTTGGCAGCCTCTACCTCTTGACGAATTTCTTCCATTGTGGTGCCCTGCAAAGACAGAACAAGATTGAACATAAAACTCACTTCAGGGCTCTCTGTGATTTGATCAGAGGCCTAAGCATCTATGCACTCTTTGGAGCTTTTGATAAGTTATTTATGTTAGTTCTTCGGAAGCCCGTACCTGCAAGCTGTTGTTTTTCTCGCAGTCTTTAAGGAAGGCCTTCCAGGTAGTGGCACACTGCCCCTCAGAGCAGAGAGTGATTGGATCACCAGCTACAATGACAAGGGACTGCGCCCGGGTCAGTGCTGTGTTGAGAAGCTTGTGGTCGGACAAGAACCCGTAGTAGAACTCCTCATCTTGTTGATTGGAGGACCCAACTTGAGAGGCTGCTGTTAGGCGAGATCGTGTCAGGGTGCTACGAGTGCGAACAGTGCTGATCAGAAGAGCACGGAACTGCTTTCCTAGAGGGTAATGTATCAAAATTGAACGTTGTTAACCAAGTGCTCTTCAAAAATCTTAACTTAACATTAGAATCAAACCACTAAATAAAACTGGTGGCCAGGCCAAATTATCAAATTCTGTAACAATCTTTCATTTACAAATTTGGACAGAGGGACTTTACCTTGCACATTCTCTACTGTTTCCACATCAATGTCCCCGAGGCCTCTTCGACGCATTTCAAAGCGAATCTGACGCACCTAAAAGCATTGAAAACATTGATAGTTACAAGGTTGTTTTTGATGCACAACATATGTTTTGCTGTAATTTTCAGAAATTCATGGATTTGGGCAGTTAGCATGTTATAGCAAATATTGTAGCACTGACTTGTTTGATTTTTTGGGATCATAGATGCTGGAAAAAAACCAGAAAAACAATCATGCTCTTATAGTATGGTTCCCGACCCCATTTAAGAAGAAACTGAGCAATTTATAGATGTCGGCAAAGTGTCAAGTCATGGAATCAGGCTAGCTAGCTTGTACCCGTTCACAGGAGTTTAATCGATTGCAAAGAAAATGCGGCCTAACTAAATATGATAAGTCGGGAGCAGTACTTGCCTACCAGCGTTGGTAATTGATTCAAAATTAACACTTTTCTTGAAAATGTCAGCACACCAGGTGCCATGATTTTACATGTTGCTTTAGACTGTCATTCACTAATAGTCCAGTAAGGTGTTTTGTGATAATTTGGTAGTTTTTGATAATTTGGTTGGCTTGCAAATGTTGTACATTCCCTTTATACTGAACTATTGATTTAAATATACCGACGAAAAAACAATTAACAACCACAGTGAGACATTTCCTCTATTTTTTTTTTTTCAAATTCATGTTAATTGACCATCTGATCGTCTGAACAGAAAAGTCTCGAAATTCTAATAAAAAAAACCCATTGATACAACAGATGTTTAAAATATTTACATTTGAAGATTTATTTCTACCTGCATGGAGTATGGGGAAATGATGCCTATGCTGTTTTTGTTGAACTTGCCCCACTTCTCAGGCCACTTGCGACACAGCTCTTCCGCACGGAAAACTATCTCAAGAACCTGGTAATGTCAGAGTAAAAAATACTGCAAGTAAAACTTGTGGGATCCCCCTGGCATGCTGGCAGTTTTTATACAGTCAGTTAGTACAGATACTTGTCAGTGTCCCTAACCAAAATGGAAGATTTCTTTAAGCAGTGGTGAACTTGACCTCTGACTCGTCGGTCCCAAAATCAATAGGCTTCTTAAGAATACAAAGAGCAACCAACAAACATGACAAACCAAATTTGAAGTTCCTCAGTAAAGTATTTTTTAAGTTATCGCGCTGACAACATTTGTATTGTTTTAGCATTAGTGACCTTGACCTTTGAACTGTCGGCCTCAAAAGCAATAGGGTTCTTAACACTTCCAAGAACAACCCACAAACCAAATTTCAAGTTCCTAAGTAAAAGTATTTCTCAAGTTATCATGCTGAAAAGAGTTAACCGAACCAAAACATAACGCACAGACACACAGATAGACACACACACTTTTGTTTATGGTGTAAATAGAGGATTTCCTTTTGTTCCTCTTCCCTTTTCTTTTTTCGCAACAGCTCTCATTAGTTTTGTACACGTTTTCTAATTGAGGTCGTCCTCGATTTGTTCCCTGTCCTCGATTCACCGATGATGTTGCATATGTGTGTCCTCGATTTACACCGTAAACAAACTCATCCATTTATGGTGTAAATCAAGGATCTTCCCTTTTCCTTTGTATATACCTTAACTTTTTCGCAACAGCTCCCATTGGTTTTGTACACGTTTTCCAACCGAGGAGTCCTCGATTTGGTTTGTCCTAGATTTGGTTGCTGTCCTCGATTTATCGATGATGTTGCACGTGTGTGTCCTCCATTTACACTATAAACAGGCACATACGTACAGACAGAAGGAACACGCTATCGCAATATCCCCCTCCGGCTTACAGCCAGGGGGATACAAATCCGACAGGCTCTACAGAATGAAGCCTTCAATCCAATATTTAGTACCTCCTGAAAAAGCTTGACAAACTTTTTGGTGCAACTGGTACAAAACTTTAAGAAAATTAAAAAAAGTTATTTCAACTCATCACTCCCCCATACGGGCAATTCCACACTCACGTGAAAAGGCTGGTAGGTGGAAAATATTGAAATCTTCCAAACTACGAGCATCACAACATTATGTGGTGTCAAATTAAAGGGGACAACAAGATCTTTCATTTGAGTGGTGTGCCAATGAGATGGAATGTAGTCAAGTCTGATTTTGGGTAACAAAACCTTTTTTTTTTGGCTAAAAATAATGGATTTTTGGTAGTCATTTTGGCACCTTGTTTTAACATGCAAAATGTGACTGTTATTAAGAGTTTTTGTGTTTAAGGCAGAGAGAAAGAAAAGAGTTACATTATGTTGCAGTTTTTTCTTTACATCTATAGTCCGGCGCCTTTGAATGGATACCAGAGAAAGTGCGCGTTATAAATACTGTATTATTATTATTGTCAAACTCAGATTTTATGCCGTTAGAAACCATGTAGAGGAAGAAACGTGAGTGACGTAACGTGAATGACGTAACGTGAATGACGTAACGTGAATGACGTAACGTGAGTGACGGTACCTCCCTGTAATCTAATGCCCCTTGCATCTAAAATACACACTTATTTGATTTAAAATGGGTTTTCACAAGTAGCTATGGGTTGAATGAAAGGTAAAATATTGCTACTTCTGTGTTGCAGACTACAGTTTGAGGAGACTTTAACAACAATGTGAGTGACGACCAACAAAACACACGTTTCCAAAAAGTGAATAAATGGATTGAATTTTTCTTTCCATTTTTGAGTACCCTTACCCCAAGGTTGTTGTATGCCTGGTTTGATTCAGCTTGATCAAATACTTTTGAAGAAGTGAAAGGTCAAAGTAGCCTCATGCCATATAAATGTAACGTGAGGGATGGGGGAATTGCCTATCATGCATACAAAATTGGCACTAAGGAACTTCTAAAACATGTATCCGGATTACAACTATGTAGACATAAGAATAAGACATGGACTTAGTATATATGTGCCTTCCTTTCAAACAAACCTCCAGGTTGTTGACGTAGGACATTCCAACGTGTTGGTCTTCTCCCTTCACCGCACAGAAACTCAGCGGATAGAAATCGGGATGCACTGGATGGTTACCCAGGGCTTTGAACTGCTGATGGTAGTAGGTCTCCGCGATGAACTTCAGAATCTGCTCGCAGGTACGGTAGTTGTAGGTCAGGACGACGTTTGTGATGTGCAGCAGAAAGAGTCGCTCCAGTAACGACTTGTTGAATTTGGCAGCACGTGCTGTGTCGGAGAAGACCTGGTGACGATAATAGAGTTTGAAATTTGATAAGAGTTTGGGAAAAGATAAAGCCCAGTTTGGTCCAATTCAAGCCCCCTCCAACAATGTCAATAAAAGTCTGTATTATTAGCTAACATTAGTAAACTGAGCGGTGAGACTAAGTTCTAGTCAATTTTGTAAACATACATTTTGCTTCCAAACTTGCTTGGATTGGAATATATGTAAAAGTGAGTGGTGTTTCACGATTCAATCCCAAGAGATTCTTTCTTGGCATAATAAAAAGTTTATACTATCATCAAAATGGCAAGGCCTTCCTAATTCATAGTAAATATAGTAATCGAGTGGAAACATTCCACGAAATGGGAATGAAAATGAAAACAAGATATACAACAGATATTTTAACTTCAAATTTCTATGATTGAATTGGTCTGCTTACTTTAGGGCTCATCTGTATGTGGTCTCCGGCCAGCACAACACATGTGTTTCCTGTTGCCAGGGTCAGCGGTTGCAGTACTTCAGTCTCCAAGGTTTGTCCAGCTTCATCAATCAAGATGTGAGTGAAGTGACCCTGCAGGTTGGCTAATCCCAGGATGCCAGACGTGGCCACCGTTGTGATGACGATGTGGTACTGTCGGATCTTGTTGGCATCTGGAAGTAGTATCTGGCCGGACTCGTCCATCAGGACGTAGGGTCGGACGATAGGATCAATGGAGCTGATCTTGCGGTAGGTGGCGTAGATGCGGAGCATGCGAATGTGGTGTTTGCTCCATGTCTGCTCCACAAATTTGTGGAGATGCTCTGTGATGTACCAGTCAGCCGCACTTTTGAACAAAGTAACACAGTTTTGGTAATCATAAGATTGGGTCGAAATCACTCTTTACAAATAAAATAACCTTTTTTTAGAAAAGTGGGCTTTGCAGTTAGTAACGAGAAAAAATCCAGATAGACCATATAAACACACATTATGTCACTGAACAGTCACTTACCTATCTGCTAACATATATTCAACTGTTTTATAATCAGAGATCTAACTTTACTGAAAATATCATTGAACAAACACAGCTACATGACAAGCATACATCTAGCTACAATGTGTCCACAGTTAGTTACCTGTTGGACCGAGTGCATATTAGGATCCTGCACAATGGCCGTGTTACCACAGCTCTCCTGACGGCCGTTGCCAAAGTGTAGGTCTTTCCAGTTCCAAACGGCCCAAACACCAAGACCGGTCCCACGCCATGCATTGGCATAGCGTCGCTTCCACCATGCTTACAGATGTAACTTGCTGCACGCTCTTGACGGAAGTTTGTCTCCTGAAGATGATCGGCATCGATAAAGGGAAACCTGAATATAAACATAAAAGAAGCAATGTCACCGAACAAGTAGATGAGGTCCACGATAATTTCAACAATCCTTTTAGGTCAGTTCAGTCTGTATGCATAGTTACCATACCTCACACATATTCATCAACAATGGGCTGATCTGTTAAGCCCTGCCCCCTGATATTTTAACCAATCATAGCAGCGAGTGCGCAACCTAATGTCTGACAGAAGTCCACAATGCAAGTACTTATGAATGAAGCCTGTGGCATAATATGCAAAGTGGGTATGACTGAATCCAGAATGATCCACTCTTACCGTTGAGGTTTGTTGGGCGGTGGGAAGACCATGTCCATATTGTGCATCTCTTCAACGGCGTAATGCTGATGGCAGAACGGAAGCCGGTTCAACTGGAACTGAACCTGGACAGTCCGTGTGGCACCATCTGTCAGATTTTGTTCACCGACACAAGCTGGACTGAGTTTCAGGTTGATGTTGTCCTGAGCTTGACTTCCGTAATCCTGATCACGGAGGATGGCTGCCTCATACACCTTCAAAATGTTAGGAATGATAATATTCAGTCAGTGTTTAATCTGAGGTACACTGTGTGCAAGGCCATGCTAGTTAAAAAAAAAATACTAGTTTGCCTTGAAAACAATTCTCCTGCAAAAGTGTTAAATAGACAACCCAGTGCCATTCAAAGATACAGGATGAAATCCAAAGCAGCACAGCTAAACCAACACTCCTGGCTTTGACACACATTCGCTTTTTTTACAAAATATAATGAAATACCCTTAAAGCCAGAGTCCATCATTTGCAGCTATCCAAAAACTAACTGATATAATTATTGTTGAAAAACATACTTGGTTGAAAGATAGTAACAGGACTAAACTGCCTGTGAAATTATTCTTTCTGGCAAGCTGTTATTTTGAAGAAATAAACGAAAGAAGGCCTTTCCAACGGTGCGTCTTTAGAAGCACCAATGGAAATTTCCGTTTATATTTTTTATTTTTTTTATTCGGCGAAGTGCACGCAAGCGTTGACACGACGCACAGGCGCGTGGTTGCTATAATTCATCGGATTGGTGCACGACATCGCGTAGCTGCAATCGGCTCAGTGAGAATGTTTCTCGAGCCCTGAATTCAGGCCTGATTTAAAACATGATTCAGCAACTTTTGATTTGAAATCGAGATCCTAGAATGTTGTTTTTCTCGAAATATACAGCTGAAACTGAGCTGAAACTTCATCACGTTGGTTGTTCAGCACCCTTGTTTAGATTTTTAGCACTTTTGTTGTTTCAAACGAACAAAATGCACAAATTACAAATGATGGACTATACCTTTAATCTGATTGGTGGATCATTGATTGCATGTCATTGAACTGTTGGCTGAGCTCTGATAGCTCTGATACTGTACATTCATAGTACAAGTTTACAAGGTACCAATTAGATGACGAAGATTTATTCAGGATATTCAAAGGGGGAAACCCAATATTGGATTTATTGAGGTGTTGTATAAAACGAACAATGAATGTTTCACATTCGTTCATTTCATTCGGTGACAGATGGAATGTACCACTCCACTCTGCTTTGCCTCGTGGAATGGAACATTCCATCAGTCACTGCATGAAATTATTCTTACCATTGCATTCATAAACATTCATTATTCGTATATTATATAACTGACATACAGATCCTTGTCATTTGATTGGTGGAACTCACATCATGTGGCATTCGTTATTGCTCCCATTCATGCCGCGGCTCAAAAAGTACTATCCGCCCATGTGGAATGGGAAATACTATTCAACAGTTAGGATCATTCTTGTTCCATGGCACGTTATTTGTGTGCAAATGCATGCTGGTGTGCGCATTCAGCATTGCACGTAGCGCGTATTGTTCCAAAGAGCCAGCACTACAGAGTTAAGTTCAAACATTTGTAAAGGGATGGTTTGGAAGAGAGAAGTACATTTTCCACCAAGTTTGTACTGAAATAAAAGTTCAAGTATGACAAATGACAAAGATCTATATGTTAGTTATATAAAACAAATACTGAATGGCTTTCAATTGTGAGATGAAAGGAATATCATCGTTCGGTAAAATATGGACTTTTCCAGTTCACGAGGCAAAGCCGAGTGAACTGGAAAAATCCAGATTTTATCGAGCGATAATATTCCTCCCATTTCACTCTGAGCCACTCGATATTTGTATATTAGCCAATGTTTTGTTGCAAATATAGCGTTGATATGACCAACTACTAAACAGACTAATCCATGTACAAAGTAGGATCACAAGTTCATGGTATTCTACTGTACCTATTGCTCAGGCGGTTTAGGGTTTGCCCTTTAGTGCGGGGAGGTGTTTGTTTTTTTATTTATTTATCTATTTTACATGACAGCATACCTTGTTTGTCTTATCAAATTTGAGCAGCATTTTCTTCACACTCCTCATGATGATCTGACTAGCCTCTGAATCGTCCATGAGGGCCTGCTTCAGATTAATGCTGGCATACATCTGACCATCATGAGACACAAGGTAGCCCTGACCTGCCAATTCAATGCTCGCTGCCGCGTTCAGCGTTGTTTCAATAGAGAACCTGAAAGTTAAAGCCATGTAGAAACATTGGTTTTTACCCCACTATTAAAAAACGCAGCGCATCCAGGCAGGCATGCAGTGGAAAGCCACGGTGCGCCGTGTGCACGCACGCCGTACACACAAACTACGTGCGTACAGGCAACTCTCCAAAAGTGCTATCATTTTCGTTTCCCTTTCCGTTGACTTTTTTCAAATCGTAGATCGTTGTCATTTATATCAATATAAAGCTTGAATATCAATGTTTTACACACACCTTGTTCCCTGGTAAAAAACATGAATTTTCATCTTGAAAAACGATGCTGAAATTTTCAAAACTTCGTCTCTCCACTCTTTGTGAACCGATCGACCTAGAACACACACCATGTGAAAGCATGTCTTCGGATCTATTCGGAAAAGCCCACGGTGAAGCTCTCCAGCCAATCAGAACGCCCGGTTTTCCTCTGGAAAATTTCACCCCGAAACCGAGTGCATACGAAGTGCCGCGAAAAGCGGTGCTGCGTCATGACCTTCAAGATCGGCACGAGAAAGTGATCGCAAAGTATGGGCACCGCGTTACTTCTGTCGCCATAAAACCAGATCAACGAAGAATTTGACAATGAATTTCGGTGGAAGTACACATGAAATACTCAGAATAAATGTCTCCAAATTTGAAAACATCGGTTGAGCACTTTTTTTGTTATGATTTTTCAAAGTTCATCAGGACATTTGAGCCTGTGTGCTTGGTTCCGCGTGTGCGTGTGTTGAGGTTAAGACTCCTGTAATTCGACACCCCACTGAAGTGCCTACTTTTAAGGGAATTGCGATATTATCTTTCAGATGCATTTATAATAAGCTAAGGGATGTAGTTTAATATGTACATGTACGTACGTAGGGCCTTCCTTGTTGCTCGAGAGTTGAGAAGTTTTCTTTGCCGCCATCATGCAATATTGTCGAATAGCACGCAATAGCAGTGAAAACTCTGCAAAATATGAGCTAAATCTATGTCCCATGATTCAAAGACATTGTTTTACTCCTGTTTGTACGAAAATATGCACCGGTTCTCGTACAAAAATCAATTTCGACGGAACAATTGCCATGGGCTGCGTACAAAACTTGCTGCACGTGCGTAAAGGGAATTCCCCTTGGTGAGAAATGGCCTGTGTAATACAAAGGAACCAAGGGCACCAGCGTTCAGGTGCCTTTTGAACACGCTGGTATCCGACAGTAGCGTACATTCCGTGTATTGGGCAATCACATTGTGAGTGCGTGCGGCGTGTGAACTGGTCGATCTTCGTCTGCACTGCAGGTTGGCCTTGTCTAGTCTAGACCCGTGAATGTGGCGGTATACACTGCAACGCGTACATCGTATTGAACAGCTTTCGATCGGCAAACTTCGGCAGGAATAGAATTTTCGTTTGAGTCCGGAAATTTAACAAGCACTTTTATGACCAATACACGCACAAAACCTTATTCGCGAACTTTGAGTTGCGTAGGATCTGTCATTCCAAAGAAATTTCGAGTCTCAAACGGAAATTCTATTCCCGGCGATGCTGGCCGATCGAAAGCTGTTCAATGAGATGTACGCGTGGCGGCGGATACCGCCACGTTCACGGGTCTAGGCCTTGTCATGTTTACAGTTTGAGAAGTTCGTCTCGTTTATGTTTCCACCGCGAATCGAGCCCAGAAATCAGTAGGATGTGCATTGGTCGGTTCATATTAAATCGTACCGTGTAAAATGAATTTGAAATGAAGCTCTTTGAAATCGTGTCATCGATTGAAAAATCGTTAAAATATGTTTATTCATATACTTTCATAATCGATTTTCACCATCCCAGTAGTTTTGTGCGGATGATCTAATTTCCTTGCCCGACTTTATATTTATATCCCATTTTAAACCGTCCCCGTTTAGTCTGACTGCGGAAAGTATTCATTGAGAGGTTTCCCGGTTGATACCCGGTTTAATACATAGGCCTACGGCACCGTATTAAATTCCACCCTGGGAATTGGAACATAATCAAAATATATTTCTACCGAGAAAGAAAATAACGTTACAGCCTTCCTCCAAAAGTAATACAATGTATATCTTTGGTGATAACGAGATTGTCTGTGGAAGTTCTACTAGAAGCTGGCAAAATAATCCTGGCAACTATTGTGTCGGTGTATTTAAACTGCACCTTGCAAGATGGTGATTTGTTTGCATCATACAGCAAGAAATCAGTGTCGGCGCGCTGCGGCGGGCTGTGTGTATTAAGTGCGTTCAGCCGTGTCACCTATTGTTATTCATGTTTTCCACCTGCGCCGCACGGCGCCGTGCTATCGGCAGGCCGAGAGAAGCTGGAGTGCGGGCCAGTGCGGCGCAGTGGGAGCAGTGAAGCGGATCGCGGCGCGCCGAGTAATTTTTTATGGACGCTCAGCCTAAGCAATTCTACATCACGGATAGCATCTACTACATGGATGCCTCCTATTACCAACCAAAACACGCCCTACAAGATTTATTCCAGAGGACATTTCAGTATTTTACCGGTATTATAAACAACAGCGTTTTGTAGTTTCTATCAGACGCATAACAATAAAAATCAAGTTACTGTCAAGGGATCTGATTAAACACTTATTGCAAAGTTGGATTTTTGTTTTAACGCCTTTTTCCTCAGACTTTCACTTTTGGTATTTCATTTAGAAACCAACCACTGTTGTGCAACTTTCAGCATCTAGCAAGAGTGAAAGAGTTTGAGATTTGTCTAAGTTAGTCACCTAGCGATGCGCTTGGTCTGTTCCCTTTCCTCCAGGTGTAGCATCTTGTGCATGTGAAGCTTGTAGTTATCACGGTCCAGTCTACCCAACTCGATATCATCAATGCTGAGCGAGGTTGGAGGCTTGTAGGTAGCTAGGAGTTTCTCCTCAAAGGCTGTCTGTTCTTGGTCTACGGGAGCCCCATCTAGGAACTTGACGATCTCACTGTTGCTGCTGTCCCAGGTCTGGATTTGCTTCTTATGCTGGATCTTCTGGAAGGTTTCAAAGTGTTGCTCTGAGCCCACATGGATCTGCGGGATGAGAAGTGATGTCAGTTGTAAACATGCAGTCATAGGTGAAAATCCTGGAAATCAGGACAAATCCTGACCCCCAAAAAAGCTGAATTCAGGAAAAATCCTGACAACAGCAACTTCTAAATCTCCCTTCTTGTATGGAAGCTCACAGTTATGAAAAGTTACACTGCAGTGATTTTATTTGTTTCATGCATAGTGAGTTACAAGCCTTTATCTTCTTGACTAATGGGCAAGACATAAGAAAACAGTTGTTGACTGTTGTGATGTGGGATATATCCTTTTTAACCCCTCACCCCGGGTGCTATGGGCTCTTCGGTGCTACGAAAGCCATATCCTACATCACAGCAGTCAACAATTGTTGCTTGTCACTGCTGAGGGTGTACTAAAGCACATCATCCACAGTGCAACAATAACTCACCTCCAACTTGCGGACAAGGACAGGTTCACTCCCGAAGTCAAAGAGCACCCACTGGTTGAAGCTGCCCAGCATCCTAGAGTGGAAGAGGACATCAATGTGGTACGTCTCCCCGTCTCCTTCAGTGATGCGGTTGCCAGGGCAGACCTGTGGTTTGTCCTCGCCTTTAGGACTGGACAGGTAGAAGTGCAGGCGGTGGTCATCATACAGGAGGCCTACTCGCTTCAGAGATTGCTGATGGGATATCAATTATAGGAAACAAATTGCATGAACAAACAATGCATATCCTATGGGCCTGATGCAGAGCTTATTGGCTTGTAAATGCAGGATGTATGGTCCTAATGCAAAACCTATGATGGGCTTATGCAAAAACTATGGACCTAGTGCAGAACCTATGGGTTTATGCAAAAACTACAGGCCTTGCGCAGAACCTGAGCTTATGCAAAAAACTATGGGCCTTGTGTAGAAATTATTAGCCTTATGCAGAACCTATGGGTCTAATTCAAATCCTATGGGCCTAATGCAGAACCTATGGGCCTATTGCAGACCATGTGGGCACAATTATTGGCCTGAATGCAGAACTCACGGACCCCGTGCCTAACTCATGGGCCCAATGATAAAGTTGAGATGCGCACACATTGAATTGTGCATTTACCAGTTGCAAATCCTTAATGCACATTCTGAAATATTCTGATGGACATAAAATCTAAGCACAGCAGTTTGAGATTAGAAACCTTTAATAGTCCTAATACAATTCGGACTAGCTTATACCAAGTACATATATTGCACGATGCTTCTCCAACAGATTTGTGCGCATCTTGCACTACATTTAGTTAAAAGCACGATGGACATGTGGATTTTGGGCCTTAGTCATTTATGCACATCATAAAATGTCTAGAATGTTCATTCAAAACTGTAGAGTCAAGAAATCTTGCTCCTACCTGCTTCTTGGACTTGATGAGGAACTTCCAGGTAAATGTGAAGGTGGTATCTGCTTTTCTCTCAGTGTGAAGGAACTTGTTCAGATCTTGAGGGCACTGGATGTGGATACCTGGCAACTCCTCAATGATCTTGCACAATGGAAACAGGGAACAAATGCAACGTTTTCAATTACGATAAATCAACATTGCATGTAGAGACTTTGGAGTAAAGTGTAGGATGTGCATAACTATGCCCTCTGAAAACAACATAAATAGCTATAGTTACAAAACGGGTACGACATTTTGCAGTACGGTTTGGAAAAAAAATACACATGTGCTCACACAAAACATGTACAAGTCTCTATTACATTGCTTGTTGCAAGTCTAGTCTGAAAGCATTGTGGATTGTTGATGGTGGGTAACCTTGCTTATCTTGTTTATTATGGAATACAAACAAATCCATGAAGGGACACGTACAACAAAATGTAGTACGATTTCCATAATTTATGCACAACTCCAGTGTTAATTAGTCAAAAAGACCTCATCTTTGTCCAATGATGGATTTGGGTTTCTGGAGGGTGTCTTCTGGAATTTTTTTTTACAGTTAGTGTAAATACCCAGGATCAGGGCTGGATTAAGCCCTAGGCACCAGTGTTTCGTAGGCCCTACTCTGCACCAGTCACCAGCACCAGTTTCATGTTGACGTACTAAGCAAGACAGGCTAAACTGATAGCTCTATAGCCTGTTGGCACACTGTGGTATTTTTGTAGGCCCTCAAATTTTTCGTAGGGCCCCCAAAACTGTGTAGTCCTAAGGGAACGGTGCCTACTGTGCCTATTGGATAAATCGGGCCTGCCTAGGGTAAATGGGCTTGCATCAAGTTATTTAGGTATGTTTGGACTAGGAACTTGTAAAAGATGAATCCCTTTTCTAATTAACACCAGAGTTCTGCATAAATTATGAAAATCGTACTGCAGTTTGTTGTATGTGTCCCTTGTGGAGGGTTTGTGTTAACAGTGTACAATGTTTCTGTCAATGACGACCACTTTTGTTATTGGTTGATTTCTTTCAACATAGCATTAGCCAAACTGAACTGCTATTCTGACTTTGGACCTACCACGCTCGTTTCATTGGTTGAGTAGTTGTACTTCTCCAGGACTTCATCCATGAAGGCATACAGCTTCTGATCCTTAGCCTTCTTCATTTTCATCATGCGGTATTGGTGCCGTTCACGCCATTCTTCCAGTTCCTCAGAGCTGTGAGCATGGGTACAGTTGTTCTTGTCGGCTGGGGAGTTGGTAAAGACACACGCCTTCCTCTTGTGCCTGAGTTAAACAAAATAATTAGTTTCTTTGTTGATAAACAAATGATAGTAATTACTTACTGCTATGATTGAACATTGAACTTCTACACGGTTCAAACCTACGACATCAAGATACAGTACCTCTACCAACAGATTCAATGTTGCTGGTCTCCCAATTTATCATTATTTTGATCTGAAGGTGCCAGTTAGAGGTATCAAGGCCATTCGACATTGATTCCTAGATTTTCATCACTCAATCCTTCACATTGTCTTCTCCCAAGGGAGCCAGTGGATTTCATTTGAAACAAAAGGTTTTGAATCACCTGGGAGACCAGTGGATTCCACTGAATGGGCAACCCAGTTAAAATAAGAATGAAATAAATAAAATAAGTTCATTTTGAAACAAAAAGTTTTGAATCCGCCAACAACTAGAAAGCTTGTACTTACTGTTCACATTCCCGGTACTCCCCATTCAGAACACTCCATGGTGGGCTGCGGTACTTCCACTGCCTCTCCTTGTCGGAGTTGACCTTTGCCCTGTGATCGATGGTCTGGGTGTGCTGCTGCAATTGCCAGTTCTGAGCAAAGCCGCGGTCACAGTAACTGCAGTAGTAGCGCTGGACCGTGAAGTGCCCCGGGATCACTTGGGATGGGGTTGCGGCGTCGCAAGATGATGAAGCGTTGGATGCTGCCGTAGCGTTGGACGCTGCCGAGCTGTTGGAGCTTGCTGCTGAGGATCTCTGCACAATCAACATCACTTCATCAAGTGTCTTCACTTTACGCCAAGAAAATAAAAAGCATTTGACATTAAGTCCTGATATGTATTGGAACTTAGTTTTAATACCACCTATTTCACACGATTTTGTCTGAAGTAGCGTAGGATAAAGTAGTAACTCTATCTTGGAAAATACAATTGGTCTGCTGCTTGTTAACACTTCATCTAAGGTTTGTAGTTGGACTGGACCAACTGCCAAAATATGTGCTGGCTGTAGGTGGGTGATTTTTTTTAGGAATGAGTAATGCATGCTGCAAAAGGAAAACCCTATTGTTATTTGTAACAGAAACTTGATGCAAATTCCAGCTTTGTCTAGGAAATTCCAATTCAACAAAAACACCTGAATTCGAGTTATTGTCTCTGAAAAGCAGCAGCTCTTTGAACTGAACAAACATTTCTTGTAATACTTGTCATGATTACTGTGATTGGGAACTTCCCCATTGAGAAATGCCACCCACAGAGAAGCTAAACCCCTTGTTTTGAAAACCTGAATTCAGAGAAATTTGCCTCTGAAAAGCAGTCGTTTTTTTGTTACCGAACATACCTTGTATTACTGGGAATAGGAATTTCCCCAATGAGAAATGTCACCCACAGAAGCTAAACCCCTTGTTTTGAAACCTCAATTCAGGAAAGTTTGTCGCTGAAAGGCAGCAACTCTTTGAACTGAACATACATTTCTTGTTTGCTTGTCACGATTACTGGAATTGGGAATTTCCCCGATGAGAAATGTCACCCAGAGAAGCTAAAACCCCTAGTTCTGAAACCTCAATTCAGGAAAATTTGTCGCTGAAAGGCAGCAACTCTTTGAACTGAACATACATTTCTTGTTTGCTTGTCACGATTACTGGAATTGGGAATTTCCCCAATGAGAAATGTCACCCAAGCTTAACTCCTTGCTGAAAAAAAGGATTATACTATTTTTGGCATAAATCTTCTGGCTTGATGTGATACATGTATGACATTGGAATGATAAAAATACAATGTAATTCTATTATGTAATTACCAATGTTGTAGTATTTGTACTTGAGTACGGTGGAATGTCGCTATAATGAACATCACGGGGTCCACAAAAATTGTTTGTAACAGCGATCGCTTGGTATAGCGACTTTAAGCCAATAATTACCAGCTTGTGGTTTTCACACATTAGTGGCGCCCTCTTATGACCAATGTTATAGCGCAGTTTCCATAATTCCGTAAGCAGAACTTCACCCTATATGCCCTGGTAGTTACTGAATGACGACTTTGAAAACATGCAACTATTGAATCATGTTGTACAGTTTTTGAGCTTACACGAGTGGCTTTTCCATTCTATTCCTTGGGGAAATATATCCATTTATCGTCACTTCGGTTGACATTTTCCAACAATGTTCGGTTACATATTGTACACAAAAATCGGGAGCCAAGAATGATGTTCGGTGTAGCCGAATGTTCAGCATAGTGACGTTTCACTGTACATTTGTCGGTAGTTGTACTCATACTTGTAGTCACGAAAATGTACTCGTACTCATACTCGTACTCACAAGACAAAAATTACTTACACTAGTGCTCGTACTCATGACAAAGTACTCATACTCTTGCAAATAGGGCTGTCTAATTTCGAATAATTTAGTATTCAATTACTCGAAACTGTGTTTCACCAAATATTTATTAATATTCTGCAACTTCGTGCATGCAGTGCTGCCTGTAAAAAGTTGCACGAAGAGTATGCCAGTTACAATTTGCGTGCGGCAATCGATATGGGGCACATGAGTGATTTGCAGTATCTTATAACTGTAAAGGGCGTTAACCTCTTAAAAGGATGTGAACGATGAACCACGCATGCCATCCACCAAAAAAGTTACCGTCAGTTGACAAAAAAGTGGCACCTGACAATAATGTGCGATAACTTTATAAATAACATCACATTCGTGTGTGTATTTTCATAGTGTTTTTGTTTTCAAATATTCAAACCGGTAAAAGCTATTCGAATATTTGGTTGATGATCGAATATTTGAGTATTCGGTATATGGCAGACAGCCCTACTTGCAATTGTTCTGCAAGAATTCTACAAAATTTTAAGAACTACGTGCAGGAAAAGAACCAGTTTTTACATTTGTTTCATGCCTAGTTAAACAGTAAAAATCCCTGAGAACACGCGTACCCACTGTACTTGTACTCATGGAAATGTACTGGATTACAACACTGGCAATTACTCACGTTAATCAGTTTAAAGTGTCAATCAATTTAATGAATGAAAACATATGATACAGGGTGACTCAGTCTGATGAACTTAAATCCTGGGAGTTTTCGGAGTGATAATTCGTCATCAGTTTCTAAAACTTCATTTGAATAAAACAAAATCTTGTCACATTTTTGAAATCTTCCTTGGAAAGTTCCCCACATTTACCGCAAATTAGTTCCAAGTTGGCAACGTTAGTTGTCTTTACAATCTTCAGTTGTCAGTACTACTCACGATTGTACGTAGCCATGTATTTCCAGAGTGCGCCTTCCTCATCAAAGTGAGGAAACATACATTCTGCTCGACGGCACTTGTCAAGGTGTCGGCACAGTTTCGGATGAATCTCCCGTCGTAGGTTGGGATGACGAGGCTTGACAGGGCAATACTTCTTCTTGGATGCTGTGAACACAACCACCATCTTGTGCTGCCACGGATGCGGGTTGCTTCCAGCACAGTATGCAGGCTTGCGAGGGTTCTGGCCGACGCACTGGTTATTCCGCGGGAAGCACATCCCGCACACGTATCTGATGTCGTGGAAGAATTTGGGTATGGCCTGGGATATCGCTGGGGTCGGTAGGGGTTGACTGGCAGACGGGGCTGGAGTCCTGGCGGCAGTAGCAGCAGGGGCGGGGCCTGACGGTGATGGTGGGGGGCGAGAGACTGCTTCTGAGCACAGTTGAACTATGGTGTCACGCACCAGTGAGTACAGAACCTCAAATTCCCAGACCTCTATTTCAACCTGTTTCAAAAATTCCAGAAACCGACAGTTTTAACAAAAATTGTGCTCTAGATGATCAGGGGGTAGACAGCACACTGTATGATATTGACTTGTTTTTACTATTTTCTTTTGTATCGCAAATAAACTATCATCAAACATACCAACAGAAAATCAGATTGTTAATACATTCTGTAGTAACATTGTATTTAAACAACAAACAATGAAAATGCATGATACTAAAGATTCCTGGACTTAGTGTTATTCTGAATGTATGCTCAACATCCTAAGTGCTCATCATGTATACTGAGCACTATACTTTATTTGATCATAAAGCAATCAAAGTTGTCAGAGCATAAATGTATATATAATCCAATACTGGAGCTCAAAACCTCTGATTTTTCTCACAGATCCTAGGAAAGACCAGAGCCTAATTTCATGGTTGTACAAACCATAGAAATAGCAGCAAGTTTATGTATTTTCAGCAGCAGTTAGCTTATGTTATAGGTCAGCAAGGAAATTTGGCCAATGTGCATGTGCACATCCCCTTGTGTGCTCACAGAATTAGTGCAGAGTTTAAGCTAGTACTGTAAGCACAGACTGGTCATCATAGGTGCATTACTCTATGGTTAGCAGAGCCATGAAGTTTCTGTCTGAGACACTTTTGGAGCGACTCCACTTGCCAGAATCTTGTTTATTTATTGCAAAATTCTTTAGAGGGGAAAAATTAATTACCAGATTATGAGCAAACTTGCAGAGATCTCCAAACCGACATCCAAAGCGTCTCTGGAGGTTGTTGCACAGGTAAGCCCTGGCCGGTATCCCCTTGGGCTTAGGCCGGACCTTCTGGTACCTGGTCCTACGTCCCTCATTCAAGACATGGACCAAGGCTTTGCTCAGCTCCCATGGATGTTGGCTATCCTCATTGCTGCACATTGGCCTAGTGGGGCTCTTTAAAGCCATGACCTGCGGCGCTCCATCAAAACAACTCCCACATAAGTACAGGAAGTGACCCCTGACCCTTGACATGAGCTCCAGGTGCGACTTTCTGTCTCTGATCAAGGGAGGCTTCTTGGCTTGTTCCGGCAGGACCGCTTTAGCAGCATTCGGGACGGCGATGGCGGCCATCTTGCTAGCGCTCCTGCCGATCTCAGGCCGAGGCTGCATCCCCTTGGCTCTGTTGGGAGTATGATGCGACACCACTTGGAAGCCACCTTGTTCCCGACTAGGCTCCTCTTTGAGCTGCTTCACCCCGATTCCCTGGGAGTATCGAAGGTACGTGACAATCTCCTTGCCATTGAAGTGGCCTGCACGGTCAGCATCCCATATCATCACTTCCTCCCGACTGTGGCAGAACCAGCAGGATTCCTCACCAACTTTGCATGGCACGCCAGTGTTGAACTGTTCACACAGGGTGTATGGACCCAGGAAATCTGGCTTGGTTCTGCGACGGATCTTCCCCCAAATCTGTTGACATAATACAAAAAGAAGAAAAGTTGTAGCATCAGGCTTTGCACAAATTAAAAAGGAAATCACTCTTGTAAAGTACAATTTCAAGCGTTTATTTGGCATCTGGTAAGTTTTTAAGCTCAGGATGTTATCTCAGCATTTGCCCTTTTCAATACAATGTTATGCACATGAATAGACATCTTGGTTAAACCAAGAATATTTCTGAATGAGCGATCTGAAGGTGTGTGACATTGGCTGAGATACCGTATCAATGGAATAGGGCCGAAAAAATCTTTGAAAAAAATTCAAATGAACCACAAAGGGAAATTGACTAAGTGAATTATAACAAATGAAAAGTTGAACAAAGAAATTGACTGGTCCCCGTTTGTTATTTCCCAGGTCTTATTGTGACTTTGGGTGTGATCCCTGGCTGTATGGTTTATGGCATATACAGGTTTACAGCTTTTGACCAAAGATATTGACTAATTGGGGAACCGCAAGCATGGGCTGGAGAGCTTAGTTGGTAAGAGCACCGGAACAGTTATCCGGAGGTTGACTGTTCAAGCCCTGCTTAACTTTTCAAATGTAAAATTGAAGATATGGGCACCTCATTTAAGTGTGGGTTAAGATTTCAACAGAGATCTTCCCTTTAAACCTGCACCAGCACACACACTCATGTTTTACTATACTCTCGAGGACAATGCTTTGTGTTTCCCTTTGTCCCTGAAATATAACTCTCTCCCATAGATTAAGCACAGAACCGTACGATCGAGGACCGTTTTCAACAAAAGACGCAACGCCCCAGACTGAAAGGATCTGTTGTTCTCCCTTTGTGTGTCGGTCCTCGGGGGTTATGTACAACATGTACACTATTGCAACATTTCAGGTCACTCTAAGATGCATAGAAGTTACTATCCAAAGGACACAAACACATGTCCACCAGCCAGACCTAAACATCTGAAGCTTCTTTGGTAAACCAAACTATACACAAACTGATCTAGGAACAAACCTCATTAGAAGGAGTAGACACGCTGCCTAGCCTGCACACCAACCACCCACCGAAGCAATGATGAGAACTGTGTGGCTGGTACCTGTGCGCCTGGTAACCGTACTTCCCGGCAACAGTTAGGTAGCACTTTTCACAAGCAAGTCTGTGAGAGAAAGGGCAGACAATGTTCGCTTGTTCAGAAAATATCAAGAACATAATGAACCATCTCAAACTGGCACTTTACAATACAGATTAGAGATGGGATGCACACTACAGAATGGTGCCAAGCATTTGTCACAAAGCGGTTAGCCACTTTTCAGCTAAAACGGCCAACTTCCTGAATCAAGTGTCCAGCACATCACATCCTTCTTGGTTACCCCAAAGGAATTACAAGCCTCAAAAAGAAAAAGGACAGCTATTCACAGAAAAAAAGTCAAAATTAAAATGCACGCGCATAAAGTAACTGTAAAACATGCAGTGCCCTCATTGCCTTGTGCAAATTGAAAACTTGTTAGGCATTAGCTACACAAGGACAAATGATGCACAACGCAGAAAGGTGGATAACCTTGCCAGTGGCAACTTTTCTCGCATTAGCGCACTAATTTTAAGTGGGCATGACACTATAAATGTGCTACTTTGGATATCAAACATTTCAACTGTATCAACAGAGGAAAGTGTGACTTGCAAAGTTTGCGTCAGAGTGAAGTTTGTTTGGGTAATTTTATTTGGTTTTTATTATTTTTTATTATTTTTATTATAGACGTAAAAGTTATGAACACTGTTGGAGAGCTTGACGAAGAAATAAGTCTCTAGCCTGTTTTAGTAGGAATCAAGCATCGGGGAAGGGCAAAAAGTCAACCAGTGATATAGCCTTGGTCACGGTGTTCTGAATAAACAAAGAGTCCAATCCGGCGATCGAAGGTCGGCCGCAAACAACCATAGCTGTATGCTATTCACGCACATGTACTGCACGAAACTTGAACAGCGACCTCACGTGGCTAGGCTGCAATATGCAAATCAGCTGGTGCTGAACGAGCGCCTTTGAACAACCGTGAGTCTTGCGTCTGTTTTTCTTTATTTAGTCACTGGAATTCCAGCGATGATCCCGTATGCAATTAAAGACTCAGTACTCAGTCGTGGAGGCTCATATTTTACATGGACATAGAGTTAGATAGTGTGGCTACAATCTCCAAAAAGTTTGGAGTGCGCAGACCAAATATAACTCCATGTAAATCGGTGGACAAAATAACGAAAATTACTCGGAAAAGACAGATGTTCCAAGGCGTTTGTCTACCAGTAAACATATCTAAACCTGACTGACTCCCAGGTTGGACCAAGTTCTATTTGTGCTTTGCCTACCTGAGCAGGAGCTTTTTCAGCCAGTGCATGCTTTCCTGGGAAATCACCGGCGGAGGGCCAACAGTGGCGGCATTACTGGCAGCCATCATCGGCTTGGCAGACTGCTGCATCGTTGGACCCGGACCTGGGTTAGCTTGTGAGGCATAGCTTGCGTTTTTGGTTGGCATGCTGAACTTCTGAGGTTGGGCTGTCCACAGGAATACAAAAGTATTTAAAGAAATGCAGCACAGTTAGGAATGCATGTCCAGTTAGGAAATGTTTAATGTTGCTGCTCACTATCCACACACCGGTAAAGAATTAAATCATACTTTTAGTTTTTGCCATTTACAATTCTTAATGGTACATGACTGTTTAATGCACGACAGTAAATTAATCAGCAAATGTAAAATTGAAACCTCGAAAAGGAGGTAATGTTTAATTCATCCGAAAAATCTGTTTAGTGTAAGGAGCATGACTTCACATCACAGTAAATAGTGAAAAAAAACACACATCAAAACAATTGAAAACAAAAAGTCCCTATACTTCTATGCAATTTTAAGCTATTTCATAGCAGAGCTGTAGCCGAATCCATCACAAACCTATCCCAACTCCGGTCACAAGTAAATCAATATTGCTTTCACAAGTCCAGTCATAGGTAATAGGCGGTGAGCAATGACAGAGGATTGCCTTTGTCACAGTTCATCTGAATTGCTTGTGACTTTACTTGGCATTGGATAACTTGTGGTCTTGCAAAGACTTGTGAAGACATGTGATGGACTTGTGAGGACTTGCACATGATGGACTTGTGAGGACTTGTGATGACTTGTGATGTACCTGTGATGGACTTGTGGACTTGTAAGGACTTGTGAGGACATGTGATGGACTTGTTAGGACTTGCACATGATGGACTTGTGATGGCTTGTGATGACTTGTGATGGACCTGTGATGGACTTGTGATGGCTTGTGATGACTTGTGATGGACCTGTGATGGGCCTGTGATGGACTGGTGGACTTTTGATGGACTTGTAAGGACTTGTGAGGACATGTGATGGACTTGTTAGGACTTGCACATGATGGACTTGTGATGACTTGTGATGGACTTGTGATGGAATGGTGGACTTTTGATGGACTTGTGAGGACTTGTGATGGACATGTGAGGACTTGTGATGGATTTGTGAGGACTTGTGAGGGATTTGTGATGGACATGAGAGGACTTGTGAGGGACTTGTGAGGACTTGTGATTTCCTGTGATTGACATGTGAGGACATGTGATGGACTTGAGAGAACTTGTGATTGACATGTGAGGACATGTGATGGACTTGAGAGGACTTGTGAGGGACTTGTGATGGACAGGACAGGACTTGTGAGGACTTGAGAGGATTTTTCATCGGCCCTGTAGGGGTTATTGATATCGTAGAGGTTTGTAAGCAGCAGGTTCATTAAATGCGCTTACCAGATGCATGCTGGGTGGGTGCTGACTGCCCAGGTCCAAGTTGATTCCCGGCAGATTGACCCCCCAGGTTCTTCATGTACTCTGCTTGCTTAGCAATATGCTTAGTGCCAGACAGGTGCTGAAGGAGCTGCTTCTGGGCATTGGATTGCACCTTGCATATCTTGCAGTACAAGGAGGCGTAATCAATACCGGCTGTTGGTGTTCCAGTTGGAAGTGAAGCATTGGAGATTCTATTTCCAGGGGGTTCAGGTGCGGCCTCTTTCTTGGTTGGTTTACTAGATACAACTTTGGGAATTGCACCTTAGAAAAGAAATCAAGAATCAATCATTTTTTATCACTGCCAGTGCAAGATCCGTTTGAAGTTTAATAGTGGTGTGCACTTACGGGTAGTATGGGATCTGGGTACCCTATTGGAGTAAAACACGGTACCTGAGTACCTGTAAAAGAAAATCCACTGCAAACATTTCAAATTGTGGAAGTTGTCTGAAGGGTTTTATAGCTTTACCGTGTAATCTGCAACTTTTGCTAGCTTCTTCTAGATCTGTCACGCGTAAAGGTTCATATAAACGTGAAATCTGTTTTGGTTTTCCATATACAAGCATGCAACTGGGAATTTAGAAAAAAACGAGGAAATTCCAAACCACACAAGACTTTGTACAGTGTTTTTCATTTTGTAATGGCATTCATGAGAAGTAAAAAACAAGGAAATCAGCGGATCCGAGGAAAAGTTGCATGCCTGCATATAGCCTGATTTTCATTTTGAAACTACCCCATCAAAGGCATTCAAAACCTTTGTTTTCATTGTTTGAGGAGCTACTAAGTAAATTTTTAAAGTTGGATAGGGGTACCCGATCCCATAATCTGGAACCGGTTTGTGACATTAACGGTCGGGAACTCGGGTACCCGGTTCCGATGCACACCCCTAGACATGACTAAAACAGGAAATGGATTGATAGATTGTCAAAGACGGGAAACCCTACAGACACCTTGTCAGGAAGACGGAAATCAAGAATAGAATTATCTGCACACATTTAAACATCCCTTCTTTCTCCTATTTTTGGGCAAACTGAGAGGGGAGGATTCAATTTCATAAGCATCTTATTTCAACCTATTGTGACAAGACTCACCATTGTTCAGATTGCTATGTGGCAAATGAATTGGACCAAAGTCATCCAGGCCATACGAACTTGAAGACTTGGCAGCAGTGGTACCCTGCAAACAAGGAGTGATAACAGAGTCAAGTTATTGGAAGTATTAAAGAAAGCTGACTGCACACCAGTTGAGACAATGATGGTTACTTAATCCACACACAAATCTTCAAAAACTAAACTCTAACATATTTCCCAGGTTTGCAGATGTTGCCAACATCGTGACTTAGGGCGTGATCCCTGGCTAGTTGGCATTCGGGTTATATGGCTTCTGGCCCCTTGAACAACGAAATTTGACAAAATGGGGTACCGCCAACATAGGGCTGAATAGCTCAGTTGGTAGAGCACTGGAACAGCAATCTGAAGGTCACAGGTTCAAAGCCCCTTCTAGTCTATTTCTTTGTTCAACTTTAAAAAAATTATTATAATGCACCTACCGTAATTTTCGGAATATAAGCCGCGCGGCGTATAAGCCGCAGCACGCAAAAATCTGCAAATTAAGATTTGAAGTCGGCCTATAAGCCGCACCGGCGTATAAGCCGCACCGACGGCAGAGGTTTCAATTTTGTAAGGCCTCCAAATTCTAGCTTAAATGCTCTGAACCAGTTCCATTTATACTACAGAAGCTATAAAAAGGGCAACAAAAGTTGTATCAAATCATTTACAATCGATACTCTCACAAACAAATGTGGAAATTGATGATGAGAAATAAACACCGGGAATTGCTGCCCGCTGCCTCGTCCGGTCCCCGGCCGTAAAAGTTAATACATCGCCCGGCGCGGCAGCCTGCGCCGTGCCGGCCTAGGACAACATTTTCCTGCAGCACGTGAGAGAGTATGCAAGTGATTTTCCCCATTGCGTGTGTTGTCTGACTGGAGCGCTATGTACAAATCTTGCTTTGTGGCAACAGATGCTGATTTGTTTTGTCCTAAAAATATACAGGTCCGTTTTTATCTCAAAACTTATCAAATGTTGGTGATTACTAACGAGCAGTATTCAAGTTTCGATCGTAACTTTCTTCGAAAATAGTCAAAACGATGCTGCCATTTTTATGGACGAATCCATTAATTTTGTAAGGGGTGATGTAGTCCCTATTTTGAGGTTTACATCGTTTCTTGAATACATTTCAAGTACAAAAATTATATTGTGACGTTGAACAACTGATTATCGAATAAAGAAATGTTTCGGACACCATAAAAAGTATTAGTCATCTTTTTTCTTTTTTTAAACAGCGGAAATGTTTTTTCCAAGAAAGTACACCCCTACGGTATATTACCTCAAATGGTGTGGTCCGCTGGGGAAAGCATGCTGCATGCAGCAGCACTAGAATTTGCAAGCGTCGATCGAAGACAGCTTTCACCGTACTTTTTACCGCTCGGCACCTTCACGTGGCACGTGATTTCGGTTCGTTAATGACTTTCTTAATTGATAATTCATTTCAGCAACATATCTCTTCTTATACCAGTACATTAAATACACATGTGAATTTCATTTTTATTCTTCAAGGCTCGGCGTATAAGCCGCCCTGTGTATAAGCCGCAGTAAACATTTTCATGGGCAAAATCAACGTATAAGCCGCGGCTTATATTCCGAAAATTACGGTAGTAAGTTTCCCCTTGTGGTTTATTTCGAAAAAATTAAACAAAACTGAGACACTTGAGCGACACATAAACAAAATTTCAGTTTTCAGTTATGGGTTGAAGAGGTTTGGATTGAAGTGAAAAAAAACTTGAAAAACCAGCGAAAGCTGGAATTGTTCTGTGTTAATGAAAAGTGGTGTTATTATGTTAGTCCAACAAATTTATTAAAAAAGAGAGACAAAGAGATAAAGAGAAATAGAGAGAAAGAAATTAGTGGAAGACTTACCTGGCTGACAGGACTATCAGACTGTGCTCCTCTAGGTGAAATGCTGGATGCATCTATGGAGTAACAAAGGGAATGGAAGTTAATTAAAACAGACACTGCATTTTTTAAGGGAACGAGGCTTAACGCGGGCGAGGCGGCTTCATGTCACATGCTTCGCAGCTCTGGTACCTCTCGGTTAATACTTTGATAGCAAAAAGTTTCTTTGATAGCAAAGCCAAACAATCAGGTAATATTCTTCCTTTTATTAGAAAGTTGTGGGTTCAAGTTAAACCTGGGCAAGTTTCATTCAAGCTCTATGCCAGCACTAAAGGCATGCATGCAGTGCTCATAAAATCAAATCCGTGAGGGGCAAATCAAATAATAATGATAATATTAATTTGGGAGGCTAATCATCCTTACTCGCAGCTGGTATGCTGAATTGCGAAGGACGCGGCTACAACGTGGTACATGAAGGCACATAAAGGCGCCTATGGCTGCCGACCACATCGACCCATATATGACCACGGAGCACAGCCTGAGATCGAAAGTGTTTGATTTTTCCGGAGGGAGGAAAACCGGAGGGCCCGGAGAAAAACCCTCGTGGCATAGCAGAGAACCGTGGTCACCTTGGTGAGAGGCGAGCGCTTTACGCACAAGCTACCCATGCCACCCAAAATACACAACATATAAAAAGTTTTGTCTCTGTCAGCCATTATTTTATTTTGCTGCATTCTGGATTGCAAGCCAATGCCTGGACATGCTTAGGATTGTGTAGCCTTACCACTTTCATAGATTTCATCACAAGTGTCATCCTCCTCTTCCTCCTCCTCGGATGACTCCTCCTTGACAAGCTGCTTGGTCTTATTCTTCTTCTTACTCTTTGTGTTGGCTTTTGCTTTCTAATCATGAGAAGAACAAATGAAATTCTGAAAGGTATCTCAAGATTAGTTCAAGCTAGCTAAACAATGACATGTTACACATACAGCAGAACGCCACTCTAACAAACATGATGGGGTCTGTGAAAAATGTTCATTATAGTGGTCGTTCGTTATAACGATCGTGCATTATAAACAGGAAATAAATATGTGCTTGCCAGTTTTTAAACGACTACATTTAAAAACTAGTTTGGGGCCTGGATGCGGTTAATGGCCCGATTGACCAGAAGTCCATATCATATTTCGGAAATAGAAGTACTTGTACTCGGAATACAAGTACCCGTACTCAGAAGTACAAATACTTGTACTCGTACTCGGAAGTACAAATACTTGTACTCATACTCGCACTTTGAAATACTCGTACTCGGTAACGTAAGTACTCAGCAGTACTCGATACTTGGAAAAAAGTACTCGACTACAACACTGATATTTTGAAGTACCCATTTATTGCCCTTGATTGGATGGGCCCAGTCAGGACACAATATAAATGCAAAAAAAAAACCAACATGTTATACGTGGAACATGCTATATGTGGTGCCCGATGTGCTGTATCCTCGTAAAATCTCGCTGGGATTTAAGGGTCAACTTGCACACCCTATTGGACCAATTTGGTCAGCACTCCTACCTGGTTGTTCTTCTTGTTTGCCTTGACGTGATCCGGCAACCATTCCATAGCCACGGCTCCTGCTGCCTCGCCATTCTGGGTGCTTCCAAATTTGGGCCGACGTCTCATATGGTCATACTCTTTATGAGGGTCCAAAACCCTGTTTACATTAGCAATTATTTCTTGAACCCGGGGGTCCAGAAGAATCTGGTGCAACAAGAACAAAATAATAATGAAAAAAATTACTAAGAGACCAAAAAATGGCAACCAGAATCACGAGTGGGGGCAAAATGACCTTTTCCACATGTTCCATAGATACAAGAAATACAATCATGTAACATCTTTTAATAAGTATTCAAGTTTATATGCAAAGCAGTGTAAGGTAATTTATATGCAACGCAGTGTATATGAAGTAAATGGTTATTTTACAGACTGGACAACTGGCCGTTCTAGACCAATGAAATTACAGTATCAAAAAGCCCATCCCCACAGTACATATATGCTGTTGCATTTATGTGATAGGGTGGCTGACAATCCATTTCAATCCAGTTTTTAATAACTATTACCTAAAACTGAAAACAAGACTACTTTCTTACCCTTTCTGGATATTCAGACAGGAGAGATTCAAAGCCAATTATAAAGTGCCACTTGTTGGTGTTAATCCACTCCTTCTCAGCGATCTCGTACCGTGCCAGCAATTGCTGCATCCGTGCCCGCTCACAGTTTGGATCGATTAGCAAAGCTTTAAGAACACATGGAAAAAAATTAATTGAACAGAATAGGATAGAGAACTTTATATCGCACTGTACGAAAATTTATACTATCACACTATACCATACAGTTGACCAAGCAACCTCCAAAGAAACCATCAATGTTTTCAATAAACGGCAGTGGCTGAAGTCTAAATTTAGGGTCCATTCTAAAATATATATGCGTCCTTCCAACGCAAAACCAGTGGGAAGTCACACAGCCGTATTTTGAGATACAGCCTATGATACACCGAACAGAAAATAAGCTGAAAATAAGTATAAATCTGTCAGATTTTGTCCCATTCACATATTCTATACATCATTGGAAAGCTTATTCAATGTCCTTTTTATTCTTTGCTTACTTTGAAATTTGCACTTTACACGTGGCTCTAATGCATCACAATTTTTGAAAAATCTTTGCTGCATACAATGTACTTCATCAATTAAAAAGACATTAAAGTTTAGCAAATGAACATTAACTTAAGTTAAAACTTTCAAATGTTTTAATTTAAAAACTTTTAAATTTAACAGCAAAATTAATCATTCATTTTGTTACTTTTGATGCATCGTATTTGGAAGACAAGTGGAATATCAAACCACAGTAGTGGAAGTGCAAAAGGCATGCATGGCACCCCCGGACTCACCTTAAATGTAGGTGACATGGCTCCCTGATCCAAAGTACAATATTGCAGGTGCAAAAGGGATGCATAACACCCTCAGATTCACCTGTAGGTGCCATGGCTCCTTAATTCAAAGCACAGTATCGCAGGTGCAAAAGGGATGCATAGGTGCAAAAGGGATGCATAGGTGCAAAAAGGGATGTATAGGTGCAAAATGGATGCACAGGTGCAAAATGGATGCACAGGTGCAAAAGGGATGCACAGGTGCAAAAGGGATGCATGGCAACTCCTCTTAGGTGCCATGCTTCCCTTGAGTGTTCAAAAACGCAATGTCCCCCATCAAAGCAGTCGACAATTGATAAATGTACATACCCTTTTCGCTGTCTTGTAGGGCAGCCTCAGGAAAGCCCTGTAATAACAAAAGAAAATTAAGAACATTTGAGAGGAGATGACCACAAAATCTGCAAAGAAAAGAGGTAATAAAAAAATGGAGTCGCTGACTGTCTCGCTGACTGGGTACTGGATAATCAGCATTGCCATTGTAGACTAAAATAGATTAAAATACACCCAAAATACACAATGTACACTAGTTACATGTAGAAACAAAATACCTAAAAGGTAAACTTAAATGCATCAAGACTTGTCAAGATTTTGGAAATTTTATCAAGACAACATAACATTTCTCTTTTGAAAACATCAATTGCTCCAAACTGGTCATGAATGTGCAGCAACTATGCATATGCCTCATTCTATTTTTAAACAAAATAAAGTAACATATAGGGCCTAACAAAACATCTACAACAGCAAACTAATTACATGCAACAAAAGAGCTGTTCAGCCAATGCAAAAATATCCATTTATGTAAGTCATTCAGTGGTAACACATACTGTACTAGGCTTCATAAATCCTGCTAGGTAACCACCCATCACAATAGAAAAGGTCTGCAAAGCTCAGAAATCACTGCTCAACTTGCAAGAAATCTGATACAAAATGACGATGCAAAGATTTTACATCAGAGACGTTCCCTGAGATGTTACACATAATCCCTGCAGTGATTGCTCATGATGGACTGATTTCCCAAGCACATGGGGGGAGCCCCCAACATGTCATGACTGTCGTAATGCACCCAGCAGCGAATGAAATTTGCACACGTGTATCACTGAGGATGTGACTATGAACATGATGAATATTAATATATGCACTGTACACTACGCATGTACATGTACATGTATGCACAGTAACGTAGACTGTGAGTGTGGTGTGCCCCCCCCAAAAAAAAAACATAACAAATAAAACCCACAAAATGATAATAATAATAATGTATAGCACAGATACATGTATGGTACACATATAACCCAAATCTGGGTTTTTTTTTGATTATTGCATGTCAACCAGGAAGTTATTAAAGGTTTATGAATACATACATACAAGGCAATGTACACGTACATGTACATACATGTACATGTACATTCAAATACAAAGGTCACATATTTAACATGTAGCCTATGCATGATGATGGATTTTAAAAAACATGCATGTCAATAATTTCTTGCTAATAATGTGAACTGTTAGCCCAGAATTGTCTACAGTTTGTGGGGACTTGTGGCTTTTATACAGTAAGCTGACCTGTGTAATGAGGCCAGGTTTAAAATGCATTTGCTCTTGATGCTGGCAAATGCCATCATAAAGTTTAGATATTGTCTTGTGACTTTTTATTATTTCTTGGGGGGGGGGCGCTTGCCTGTGTTCCCTTTGTTGAATCAGAATTATATTAGGGCAATTCCATACGTGTATCAGAAAGTCAAAAACTGATACATTTTTAGACCTTCTCTAAAATATTTGCTGATTGGCGAATTGTATAACTGAATACTCCAAATACAGATACCAAACTAGTGTTTCATGGAAACGGCCGGGAATGTGATATTTGGGGTCAAATTAAAAGGATTGATCGGTTTTTGTGGTTCTTTTTTAAAAATTTTGTCCTGTACAGCACAAGTACTTTTCTGCTGTACTAAGATAATATAAGATGAATGAACTTTTACAAAATCAATGATTTAGATGTTATCAACTACAGACATTGTGCCCTAAAAAGAAAAGGTTGATTTATAGACTGTCACTGTTTCAGTACAAATTACGACATAATTCAAAGATGTCCTGTGCGACTATTTTGCCTGTCATGCACGACAAGCTGTCCTTAATTTTGTGGCCTTTCTTTATTCAAACAAATTTTACTCCAGAGATCATAATATCTGACCCTTGTTTATTTGTTTACAATGTTTTTAAATTGCTTGCAAGAAGTTACCACTGATCAACTCAAAAGAGGTTTTGACCCAACTTCAATGTCAGAAAAAAAAGTGAATTTCCTGCGTGGCATGTGACACATGTTACATTTTGAGCAATATTATCCTGAAAAGTAAAGTTTCAGCCAAGTTATTTATTAAGGGAATAATAGTGTGGGAGAGCAGTTTTATACGTTTGGTTTAAAACTGGGTAGGGGCCTGGTTGCTAATAATGACCAGAGCCAAACGCAAAGGTCATTATCGGCGACCTGGCCACTACCCGGTTTTAAACAAAACGTTTAAAACTGCTCAACCACACTACTATTCCCATTCATAAATACCTTTTTGGTCAAAAATGTACACAAATTTACAATAAACTTCCAATGAGTAGAAACATTGACAAAATTCTGACTATGTTTTGTTCACAAATTTTAGGTTAGATTGCCATCCATGTTCTGGGGCCATTTCTATGAACTGAGTGTGTGATTGCTTCCCCCTCCAAACAAAAAGCAACAACAGCTCAAGATTTTTTTTTTGTTCACAAAGACGTTTTTCACTTTTGTTAACACTTCAACTATCCTATCTTGTAACAATTACATGTACATGTATCTTACATATTCCAGTGAACTGACATATATTCAATTATGGTATCGGAAAAACCTCATGAAACTTGTCACAACTTGAATGATTACATGTATTTACAATATATGTAACTGCAAATAGCCTAGACACTTACAATCCAAGCAAACACTTAAAAGTTCAATGCATGACAACAAATTTACCATTCAGTGACATGACAAATATACTCAGATATGGAGAATGAACTGTTGCACTAGGAACCATGTCCACAAAATGTTGAAATCAGAGTGGCTGCCTAGTTCAACAGTGTGAAATGACAGGGTTCAAGCAAGATGGAACAACACTGATTGCCAGTCTTCATCCACAGCATAGTGGCCTAACCACTGATATCAGATTCTAACCAGCCAGCCAACCCTGGCAAGCTCGGTGGCAAGACGCCTGCACCAGTAAACAGGATGTCATAGGTTCGAGTCCCATTTTGGAATGGTTGCAAAAGAGGGGAATGATTACATGTACCTAAGAGCATGTAAACAATACGTAAAGTGCAATAAACCAAATGACACGATTTGCTATTTGGACTTCCTTGTATTACAGGAAAACAACTGTTATTGTTATACCTTTGTCTTGAATACTGTATTTTCATTGGCCTAGAACGATCACGTGTTAAGTTTATAAAAAGGCATGGCAAGGATTGTGAAGGATTGAGGCGCTGGGTATCCTTCATTTGAACAGAAGTGCAAACTTTTGGAGGATTTTGTAGTGAATGAGGATGGTTTCTAGCAAAAAGAACCTAGGTTTTAATACACCACATAAGTGCATAGTCTGGCGCTGCTTGTTTCATGTACAAGCATGATCAACCTCATGCCTCGTGGATACGATCTTGCTGCGCCATGTTGCTTCTCATCATGCCTTGCGCGATCGTAACCCCTGGAATTGTGTACTTTAAATGTGCCAAAATATGGCACACTATACTTAGGGCTGCAGTTTATCCGTTTTACATGCCGACGCCATCTTTAAAATATCAAAAGTTGTGATTTTGAAGAAAAAATCCTTTCAAACATAATGTTTGGATGTTGCGTTATTTAGCAAAGATTTGTATTAAATGTACGTACCCCTTTTGTGCCATTACAACCACAGATACAGGGGTTTTTTTAGCCAAAAACGTGGCTGACATAATCCATATCGTACAGGCATAGCGACTTTTGAATCATAATTTTTTTTTTCGTATGTGATGTTACGTGCAAAGCACGCAAGCGCATTATGGGCGTGCCTGGCGTGCAATCTTCGAAATGCGCGCGCAGTACGCTGTGAATAGCCAATCAGCGTCATTTACGTCATCATCACAGCCAGGGGTTAGTGTGAGGAACGTGCACGTGCCCCTGGAGTCGAGGCTGAAGCATGATACATTTGGAGGCAGTATTCAAGTTAGTCTCCAACAATACAGCTTATTCTACAAACTTTTCAGCCATTCTGAATCGATGCTTGCACTCTGGGACCAGCTTTACTTGGCATCTTTGTCTTTGTAATTTTAAATGACAACAATTTCCTTTCCTGCAAATACGTCAAAAAGCCTATGAAACATTCAGCGAGAAAATTTGGTACAAAAATTATTGGATCTTATGAACATCTCATTCTGGTTAATAATTTAGCCAGTTTGTTTCTAAATGGAGATTCGGCATATAATCTTTGAGACTGTAAAAAGTATGTAAGACATTGAATTGGAATAGAGAAAGACAAAGAATTTTCTTACCAGTTTGCGAGTGCATTCTGATAGGATTATGTAGATGCTCTTGTCCAGTGTGGTTGAGCATGAATATCCAGACAGAAGCAAATAGCTGAAATGTAAATTATACATTGATTCATCTTGGTTATTAAAACAAGTACCAATTGGTACAACCCACCGCGGCCGGGTAATATGGGAAGACGGCTTACGGCACCGTCCGTGCGCGCACCAAGGCCGTACCGGTACCTCACGAGTACAGAAAATGAAAACGAATGAGGCCTGATTTAATATGCAAAAATATGCAAATTAGAAGCATGATAAGTGTTATCAAAACCGACTTTCGGAAGCGAAGTTGGCAGAGTATAGTGTTCACCAACCAACCAACCCACCCACCCACCAACCAGCCAACATAAGCAGTTCAAGCCCATGGCGTGTTTCACACCAATCTAGGGAAAAATAATGAATATTGTCTATTAGAAGTTACATGAATCTCATTTTTTTCTTAAATGTGGCAATTGCAGGACAACTATTTAAATGCTCTGGCAAGGGCTTCTACATGTCACTTCATGGTTGGTTGGTTGGTCGATCGGTAAGTCGGTCGGTTGGTCTGTCCCCAGAAAATTGACCAAAAATGGACCCCTAAATTTCCCATAAAATATACCACCAATTGACCCAAAATTGACCAATTTCAATGCCGTCGTCAGTAACTCTTGGCAAAAGGTTTCAAAACACGCCCCTTTGTCTCGTTTGATGCGCATCATGTCTATTTTGCATAAGAAGTGAGACAATCCGGAACCGGGCCAGATGTTATTGTGCACTCGGGCTTGTTTGTTAATATTTCAAATTTACAACAGGTAACACACCTAAGACATAATGACGTCATGCTTTGTCATGTTTGTTAACATGTGCACTTCCTATGGGAGCTAGGTGGGGACGAGGTCCACCAAGTTCCCATAGGAAAGCCACATGTAAACAAAGTGTGATTCATTATGTCTTACATGCAAGTCTATTCAATGATTTCAATTCAATTTTACTGAAATCCTTGTGACCCTACCCCTCTGATTTCTAAACGTTTTTGTTTGAACACTTAACTTTCTGGTCAAAAGTGACTTTGTAGTGAAAGCAACCGTTTTCATTTTTTTACAGTTCAAATTTCATAGTATGCATAATTTCGCCTCTGTGGGAAAAGTGAATCATTTGCAAAAGGTTAAAGATTGAATGTTGTAGCAACAAGCCAGTTAGAAAACAGCTTTTCAACCAGAAAGAAATGTTTGCAATGCACATGAAACACCATTGCCAGGTCGTCATTTCGATAATTTCTTTTATATAACCGACATACAGGTCCTTGTCATTTGATTGGTGGAACTTACATCACGTGACATTCGTTATTGCTTCCATTCACGCCGCGGCTCAAAAAGTACTATCCGTCCATGGGGAATGGGAAATACTATTGAACAGTTAGGATCATGACGCAGTATTTGTGTGGAAATGCATGCTGGTGTGCGCGTTCAGCGTCGCGCGTATTGTTCCAAAGAGCCAGCGCTACAGCGTTGGGTTCAAACATTTTTGTGAAGGGGTGGTTTGGAAGAGAGAAATACATTTTCCTCCAATTTTCTATTAAATAAAAGTTCAAATAAATCAAATGACAAGGATCTATATGTCAGTTATATAAAACAAATATTGAGTGGCTTTAAATTGTGAAATGGGAGGAATATTATCGCTCGGTAAAATCGGGACTTTTCCAGTTCACTCGGCTTGCCCCGTGAAATGGAAAAGTCCAGCTTTTACCTTGCGATAATATTCTTCCCATTCCACCCTGAGCCACTCAATATTTGTATATCATTTGGTGGGATACCCAGCATGTAATCTGCAGAACAATCTTATCTTAACTATTTTAATTAATTAATTTTTTTTTGGGGGGGGGGTGTTTTACAAATAAAACACAGCCAGATAATTGACAGGAACAGTTGATCTTACTCTTTCAATTTGTTAGCATCCATGATTGTGGAGCCGGCTGCCTGATAATCACCCTCTGCCATGAGATCGGTCGCCTCATCTTTCATCAGTCTCTGTACCTCACGGATTGTTGTCTTCGCCTACAAGTTCAAAAATAAATCCCTTTTAGTTGCTTTATTCTTGTTCCTACAATGTGAATTCGGTCTTGTTAAAACTTAAAGAGATAATATTGGAGTAGCTGAGTTTTTTTGCCTTCAGATTTGGTGTGGTTGCGTAGCTTATAAACAGCTCCATCAGACCATGCCAAGGTATATTTAATTAGCCATTTTTTTCTGGCAAAAAAAGTTGATTTAAAGTACTGGTTTCTTAGCAGTTCATCAGGTTTTGCAAAAAGGACATTTTGAATGCAAATGGGCGTCAGGGGGCATCCCCCCCCCCCCCCCCCCCCGGAAAAGCAAAGCAAAACAAAACAAAACACAACAAAAAAGGAAGGGAAAAAACAATGAAAAAGAGGTGTGAAGTCATACTTGCTATTAATTTAATACACATTTAACAAAATGGGCGTCTGCAGGGGTGTCATTGGGTGTGGAGTGGGTAAATGTCCCCGCCCACCCTCGAAAAAATGATAAATTGAGAATATGCTAGAGAAAGTACAAGCATTTTGGGGAAAAATGTGCTTTGTCCCCCCCCCCCCCCCCCCCCCCTCAGGAAAAATCCTGGTGACGCCCATGTATATGACGCCATGAAGTCATTAAGTGCAGTACACCGGTGAAGCATGCCCACAGTGCAGTGACTGATTCATGTAGTACAGATGTGGCATATGTTTCAACCATGCTACGTCACTCCAGCACTGGTTACATGTTAATGTGCAGTTAAACCTCAGGCTTTTCAGAATGTAAAGTACATGTAAATGATTACTCTGCGTTTAAAGTTCTCTTACACATAGTCTGCATCACAAAAAATTGTCTGGATTAATTGTGTGAAGGCACAAGCTATAAAAGAATGACTTCAAGCAGAAAAAATAACAGCCTTGCTGTTGAAACCCCTCAGCCAGAGTCAAGTTATCATCCGGAAACTATTAACCTTTAACTCAACATGGTAACCTTGACCTTTGACCCCAGAACCAATCCCAACATGCCTGTACCAATGGGCAACCCCCTACCGAAGTAAGCCATCAACATTTCATTTCTAACTCAATTTATCATCCGGAAACCATTCACCTTTAACCCACCACGGTGACCTTGACCTTTTGACCCCAAAACCAATCCCAACTTGCCTACTCCCAAGGGCAACCCCCTACCAAAGTTATACACCAAAATCTCATTTCTAACTCAAGTTATCATCCAGAAACCATTTACCTTTAACTCACCACGGTGACCTTGACCTTTGGACCTCAAAACCAATCCCAACTTGCTTATTCCTAAGGGCAACCCCCTACCGAAGTTACAATCCAAAACAACATTTCTAACTCAAGTTATCATCTGGAAACTAAGCTGCCCAGACAGACATACGGACGGACGCCGTAGGTGATGACAATACCCCTCGAGCCTCTCGGCTGAGGGGTAAAAACTTAACCATCCTTTCATTGGCTCTTTAAAACCTTTTCACAGTTTTAGAAAATCTATTTTTGTAAAACTAGTCTGACAGTGATTTGGCAATGGTGTTTGTTTTGTTTTTGTTTTTCAAGAATTTAGCTTTGTAGAATCAAGTAGGAATAAGAACGTTCTTATTCCTCCATGGTAGAATTGACTTGATTATGTTCATGTACAAATACAAGCAAGGACATTATTTGGTGACCAAAAACAATGTTACCTTTTTGGTCTGTCAATCAATAGTTATTATTAACAGACGCATAGTCAAACAAATAATTTGGTTTGATCATGGGTCATGGTTCTTATTACCTCACAGTTTGAAAGGGTACATATCGTCGGGTCAGTGCAACAAGGTCGTAACTCAATTCTGCAACAAAGTCGCATCTCGCGCAAAACACTCCGACTCCGTGCAACAAGGTCGTATCTTGTATATCGCGACGTCCACTGACTTTGTGTGTACATCCGGGTTATTTTAAGCGAGATAACGACCTTTTGAAATTGAAAACTCGCATTTCACGTGCATGACGTCACACGCCATTTCAGTAGATACGACCTTGTTGCAGGAACATGACGACATTGACATGTGGCTGAATCATCAGTAACTTCCCAAGCTAATTATTTTTGCAACTCTGGGACCAACCTATTGTCCTCTTTGTATCTGACTGACTGACTGACCGACTGACTCCCCGACTCACTCCCATGGGCGTCGCAGAATTTTTTTTGGGGGGGGGGGGGCAAAGCAAATTTTCCCCCAAAATTCCTTAACTTTTTCATTAAATTCTCAATTTATAATTTTTCCGAGCGTGAGCGGGGAGCATTTGCCATACCCCCCCCCCTCCCCCATCGAATTAACAGCATATATGGCATCGCACCTCTTTTTCCTTTTTTCCCCGTTTTCCGGGGGGGGGGGGGGGGGGAGGGAGGGGGCAAGTGCCCCCCTTGCGACGCCCATGCTCACTCCCCTCCCCCCCCCTCCCGACTTACTGACTGACTGTCACTTGGCCTGGTTGTTGGCTGATGAAGAGAGCCCAACATTCCCATTTAATAGGATTCTCCTATACACGCATAAGCTAACTCTGGCCCACGGTGTAAACCAGATGCCATAAAAGACTTCCATTGAATAGCTATTCGCAATCAATTGAACAATAGTTTGAGTACTCTGGCACCAGCTTTACTGCTTGCCATGTTTTGTTTCTTTGAAAAATAACCCTTCTCAAAATAATTCTCCTTTTCATTAGGGCATCCCTTTTTTATTTCTTTGATTCTCATTTCTGACCGACCCTGTTTTGGCTCCCAACCGAAGGAAAAAAACACCTATTTTATTACCGCCGACCTGTCTGGAACCCCATGAACAAAAAAAAAAATTACTTCAAAATTCACACAATCGGGCTCTGTATTATTTGAAAAGCTATAGAAAATGAATACCAGATTTTTATGTGAAGTTTCTATAGCCTATAGCAACCAGCGGAATCACAAAAGATGAGAGGATGTTGCCTCTCATCATGTTACAATGTAGGTGTCTATGGACTCCGTGTTCCAACGAAAGAGGGAGCGTTTTGACCACTTTTGAGAGCCCCGTGGAGGGAACACACAGTGCGTACTGTACTGAACTGGTTCGCGCGCGAAGTACGCACGACTTCCTGAATGTGCCAAAGCTATTAGCCACAGTGTCTTTGCGTGAGCGTCAGGTGTCGTCGGTGTGCGAATACGTTCAAATGTAACTTGCAATGGTCTCCCAGAATAATCCCTGCCCCCAATAACTTTGGATCATTCGAAATACGCAGACGATGGACCGGGAACCAGTCTAGGTCTCCCCCAACTCTCCATTTCTGCTCTTTGAAGGAGTACTTGTGCATGGAGCCTATATGTCATGGCAGCCACTACAGCCATGGTGCACATGTAATGTAAATCAACTAGAACTGGCAAAATATGATGTTATTAATTTATTCAGTTATATCAACTCATGATAAACTCATTGCAATAAACAAAACTACAGACAATACCCACTTGGTAGCATTTAAGTTAGCCATCTTTACGGGTGCAACTGCATTTTTTTCCCTAAAAGATTAATTTTTTTCTCAACTGACCAACCCAACTTCAGCAGGAAAAAAAAAATGAGAACCATAAAAATATATTCTGTAGAACCACAGATGCGAATAACCAAACAAGCTTGGGCAATACATTCTTCAACCTTAACACATTATGGATTCAGACAAGGCAGGAAAAAGCTTACCTCATATCCGATAGGAATACGGTCAGGATGGAACCTGTGATGGAAGAAAGAAAGAAAAAACAATCAAGAACCATCACTGAAGTGAAAAGTCCAAACCTGAATTTTGTCAAAATGTCCTGGCTCTTACTAAATTTAAAATGTTGCCTCACCTCAAGCGGTTCAAGCCATCCTCTATATCACGTTGACGTTCTTCCCTTGATCTAGACATTGTAGCTAGAGTGAGTCTTACACCTCTAGGACGTTGTAAGGAGATAAGAGATCACCATGTTGCCTGCACGGAAAAAAAGTCAGTCGACGTTTAGTTAATATATGACAAATGGATTTAAATGTCCAAAGACTGAGCGCCAAGGCAGTATATACCATGCTATGAGACTGGTGTTTGAGCACAAGTGGTAAGCACTGCAGGACTAAGATTTGGTGCTGCGGCACAAACTTTACGGGTGAGAACAAAGTTGACACAAACTCTGTTTCTGAATTTGTTTCTTTATCCCGGAAAAAGTATAATCCATAGGTTTCATGAAATAATATAATGTACCAGTAGGTTTTATCTATTTGATTATCAGATGATGAAGCCTTCAATGGCAGTAAGGTAACATTTACAATCTTCTCTGCAATCAACTGCACATGCCATCATGAAATGCATCACAAATTTTGAAATGCAATTGCTGCACTCGATCATTTTATGCATCGTGCTTCAAATGAATTAAAGAACAATGCCACATTGTATGGGCTACAGTGAACATCACTATGGACCATTTCATGAATGCTGCCATCTTTGTGGTCGTGCGGTAATCTCACAAGGCATTCCATACATATACAGTGGAACGCCGCTATAACGAACATCGAAGGATCCACAGAAATTGTTCGTAATAGCGATCGTTTGGGATAGCGATTTTAAGCTGCTGGGGCTCTGGTAATCACTTTTCAAAAAATAGCGTCCTTCAGAAATTTACCCTGCTTGCCCTGGTACATTTTGTTACTACATGTACTGGAAGACGACGTTGAACATGTGTCCACTATTGAATTATGTAATTACACAGTTGTCCAGCTTACTACCTACAGCAATAACTGGTTTTCTCCTTCTATTCCATGGGGAAATGATAGCTACTTATCACTTTCCGTTGATATTTTTCAACAACAATGTTCGGAACGTTTTGTACACAAAAATCGGGAGCCATAGACGATGTTTGGTATAGCCGAATGTTCGGTATTAAAGCGGTGTTCGGTATAGCGGCGTTCCACTGTATGTACATCCCATCACGCCAATGTACTACACCCGAATTACCGAATTACTTGGCTATGCTGGAAATTACTGCACATAGCCTATGGAATCGGTGGCAGTTACTTCACATAGACCCATGTGTTATATCCAGCCCTAGTAAAGTAATTCGGATGCACCCTTGTACAGAGATGAAACTGGCATATGGCCAAAAAATCGGAAAATAGGCCCAAGAAAAATAGGTGTCCGAAATCTGGGCCACACTGCAGTTAAATTGTACATGTGCATCAATACACTTCATGCCCAATTTCCGGACACCGACTCCTGCTTTATTTTTGATCCAAACAAAATTTTACAATGAAAAAAAACGGTCAGTGTTTTCATAGCATAAAACGCCTGAATTAAGGTTAGAGTAATGGAGTCATCAACAAAGAAGTTCACTTCTTACTTGAGAAAGTCGAGGAAAAAGTCTGAAAGACAAGGGTGCCATATTCATGGTGCTACAATCGATCATGTCCATGATTCAACCACACAACTCCACTACTCCACTTGCAATCGTACGTAGGGAAAAATCAGGCATTATCGTCTTTCTCTTCCAACCAATGCCAGTGACATGTTTCGCTAACTGTAAGGCCCCCCCCCCCAAAAAAAGTCTCCAGTTTCTGGTATGGAGCTTGCCCAAAAATTGGTGCGGTGACGCGGTTTTTTTTTTTTTTTTACCTGATTTTTTTTGCTTCAAATGTCGGCTGATGACTGCAAATGGTGCCCAACTAAACTTAGTGCAAATATATGGGAGTCCAGAGAGGCCACATAAAGCTTATTCTTGACAATAACCCAATCTAAAAACACGTTAAAATTGTGCAGCAGCAGGATTCCAGTCAAACCAGTGAGTTTGGCGGTTTTGAGACATCATCTTTCATTGAAAAAAAAACGTTTTCATTTTGCCGACGTGCATGGCTACGGCGACGCGCGCGCATACCAGAAACCGGAGACTTTTTTTTTTGGGCCTAAGGTGTGATGAAATAAAAACGACTATTGTTTCTGTCATGAAATGAATACAAAAGGTACTTTTGAGAGCTGTTTTTCTGGTCCTGTTTCGACTCGAACGTGCAATTTGTGTAAAAGTCGTCGTTGGGGGCAGCAAACAAAACATAGTAAATCGTGACGTAATAAACAGGACTCCCTATGCAGCGTAGTATAAACGAGTCCTGTTTATTACGTCACGATTTTTCTGATTTTACGAAGAACCCGACGACTGTTGATTTCAATTATGCGCTCGCCGACCAACAAATTACTCGATGAATTTCAGTTTTCTAAACATATAAACGCACATTACAAAGGAATGGGAGTTTGTCATTATGATAAATATGGGTCTACTCTACAATAAAAAAAAATATAAAAAACAAAACAACTTTCAGCATTCCACAACCTCTTTAACCGCTGGCCGCTAGGTCATCACAAGGGGAACATGTACCTGAAAATGTAGAACTCTGTCAAGTTTTTATTTTCACATTTAGACTTTGTCTGCAGTTTATTTACGCTTTAGAGGCACACACACAAAGCGATAGAAAATTAGCCCCCCCCCCCCCCCCCCCCCCATTTTCAGACAGGTTATGTATATTTCGTTTAATTTCCAGGTTTGTTTGCACACATTTGTATATCTAAATATCAACACGAAATTACACGAAAAGTAGATGTCTGAAAATGGGGGGACTAAATAAAGACGGTGAGTATGCTTCTAACATGTCTAATTCTAAAGCGTAAATAGGGCCTAATTCTACAAATGAAGTCTAAATGTGCAAATCCAAATTTGACAAGTTCTACATTTTCGGGTACATACATGTATGTTCCAAGTGTGGCCTTCACTTACGCGGTTGTCTAGTAAATTGGCCACATTATGGGGCTAATATAAATAGGGAACCGGGCCCTAGTCACTCAAAATCCCGCCACGTCATTTCATGCACATTGCGAATTCTAGTCTACCTCCATGCGGTCTTGCGGGTATTTAAAAAAAAAAATAGAGTGACCGGAAATCGTTCCAAAAAAACATGTGCACAATCCGTCTCGCACAAACATTACCTGGCCTGTTACCTTTCTCCCAGGACCGTCTCTGTTACACAATGTATTATTATTTGTCTTACTCACGAATTGTTACCAATCAATCCCAGATGAACAATGAGAAAAACGGCTGAAATGTGGGAGTGGAGCGTGCGACCGCAACGCGTGCGTCTGATCCGAAAATACAATGGAGATTGCGCCACCAACGATAAAAACCGTCATAACTTCGGGGAATTCCCCAACGCAACGGGTATTTTTGGCGTGAGAAATGTTTTCAAGGAAGCACAGCAATCGTTGCGTTGCACAATGCAGGCCGAAATTGTGAATTCGGGTCGAGTACGATATGGCCCATGTACTGAAAGAATATGCCTGCTACTTGTGAATATATTCCACTGCATACCGTGATAGGATCATCTGCAACAAAATTGCTCAGAATTTTAAGTACATGGTCACCATGTCATGGTGCATAAAAGCTAATCGATTGAAGTTTAAGCTCAGCTCAGAAAACAGAGAAAACTGCACAGTTTGTGGGATCCGAAACTGGATTCCACTGCTATTTTGTTTAAGCAATTTGTGGTGAAGCTTAGCCCCATAAATGTGGCCAATTTATACCTCCGTAAATAAAGGTCACACTTCCACCATGTACAAAAGCATCAGAACTTTATCAAATTTTGATTTTCACATTTAGGCTTAGTTTGTAGTTAATTTTTGCTTTAGAAGCAAACTCACCCTCTTTATAGGCTAATCAGAAAGTGCTGCCTTTTTCAGTTGTCTAATTTTCGTGAAATTTAATGTTGAAATTTTGATACGCAAACGTGTGCAAACGAATCTGGAAATTTGACGAAAAATAGACATCTGAAAAAGGCAGCACTTTCTAATTAGCCTATAAAGAGGGTGAATATGCTTCTAAAGCAAAAATAAACTACAAACTAAGCCTAAATGTGAGAATCAACATGACATTTGACATGTTTTTGTACATGGTGGAAGTGTGGCCTTTATTTACGGAGGTAGTCCAGTAAATTGGCCACATTTATGGGGCTAGGTGAAGCTAGGCCTAGTCTCGAAATTGGGTTAAAAAAATATAAATTTCTTGCAATTAAGACTAAAATCCGAATTTAGTGCTTTACGATCCAATCGCTAACATAAACTAAAGAGCAATGCCACATAACTAAAAAAAAAATACGAATAATGGAAAAGCCCCAGGTGCACTGAAAATTTCATTTTGTGATACTTTATTATCGTAGAATATTTAATGACCTGAAGAGTACTTATAACTATGCTTTTCATTAAAAAAAAAAAAACATTGAAGAGGAGGAAAACCGAAGAAGTCACTAAAACATCAAACGTAGTCAAGCATACTTTTGTTGGAAAAAATAACTGGCTACTGATCCCTGCAATTTGGCCTACCGCTTTAATTTTACTAAAAAAACAACAACAATATATTTGCCTAGCCTACAGCGTTTTTAACAAGTCATTTCATTTTGTTTGAAGTGACCTCAATATGATCATTCCGAAACGCATTCTTACCATATGTCCCAGACAACAACGACTCGGACTGATGAAATCTTCCCAAATAGGTTGTGTGCGCGTACTTCCTTGCGAAATGCACGGGGAAAACATATACACCACGAACAGAGTTACACACAACACGATATACGTGTGTTCATTCACATATTATATTTGCAAACGCGGTTATTTTATTCAACCCTTCACCGACGTCTTTCATAAAACACTATATACTCAGTGTTGCACCGAGTGTTGTGAGAAATATTCACAAAGTTCCACAAACACATACCACGGCCGGCCAGCACTCCAGCAGGTGTTGTCTGTGCAATTCTCGGTTTGCTGTTGGGGAATTCCCATCCGATTGCAACACCACAATACATGTACATGCATAATGCTAATTATGACAAACGACCAGACTGGTGCCCGCCTCCATATATACATATAGGCAAACATAAAAAATGATAATAAGAACATCGGGACCAGTGCCCGACTGACAACCAATCAAAGGGCTCCACCACAGATATAATAGGCAATAGGAAATGAATATTTATAAAAACTGACAATTAAGTTTTGAGTTAAGAGTTGATTATGATTACATTTACATCATGTCATTAAGGTCGATCGAAAAAGATGGAAAAATAACAATCCGTCAGACACTGAGAACAAGCAAAGAAAATGGAGCATAGGCCTACATAAAGTTGTGATCAGGCTTAATTATCAGGACATGTGACATGAATATTCATACTCCATATTGACTGTAATTTTTGCAGCCATTACGTATAGTTTGTGACAGAGATTGAATTGCTGGCACGTTCTAGCAGCGTGGCGCAATCTTCTAGTCTAGGGTATAAACCACAATAGCCTCACGTAACGGTACCGGGAATATTAGTATACCGCCATTGGGGGGGGGGGGGGGGGGGTGATGGTGATGGGGGGGGGGGGGTGCATGCTTGAATTCGGATCGTGTCAGAAACTATACAATTTGCTGTGTTGTTCCCACCGTCACTCTAATATGAAAAACGATCGAGAAGTCATGAGTAAACGTCACTATATGCCTGTCAGTCACCATGGCGTGTTTGAATCACTGTGCTAATGCTATAATATGCTGTTATTCTAGACCGACATGATTTTGTTTAAATTACATCACCCCGAAGCAAATTCTATCTTGTGAATACAAAAAACGCCTAATGCAGTAAATCCAACGGGTTATATTTTCGGTATAAAACTCACTTGGCAATCATTGTGATAGACTGAGACCGAGTTTTAATATAATACATTTTTACATAAACATGTACGTAGGTATATAATTAACATATTAAGGTGGCACTCGGCGGAGCAAAGTTCAGATTTGCATGACACTGCGAATTATACCGCGCATGCGCAGTGGAATGGCGTTTTCTGGATTGTGGGAATTTCGGGGTGAGAAATACACATGTACTTCCCGTCAGCGCCTGCCCACGACATCGACACGACACAAGTGATAATATCAGAGTTTCAGTGCAGTTTCGTTGAAATCTATATCTGTTCAGTAGAGGAGGTTATTTTAAAGAGGGAATTCCAATTTCTTTGGAAAGTAGCGCTGCCTCCCGCCTACGTACGGAGGCCATAGGGTGGCAGGTCTGAACTGGTGTTAGTCCGTCAAAGTGGGCCAGGTGCATATACCTATGTTCTCCAATACCGATGTTCCCCAAAATCCTTACCATATAACCCTAATCCTAACCCTAACCCTAACCTAACCCTAACCCTAACCTAGCCCTAACCCCCTAACCCTAACCCTAATCCTAAGGATTTAGGGGAACATAATTATGTATTGTGGAACATCGGTAGAAGACCCCGTCAAAGTGGCGCGATTGTCTGCTGACGTTCACAAATTTACAAGCCTCTAATTTGTTTAATCATCAGACTAATCGAATGGAAGTTCCTCATTGCGTTGAACGTTGAAATTTCATGACTATAGGTCAAAGGGTTTTGGAATTATGGCTAATTAATTATTCATATGTACGAATGGTAATTCTGGTCTGTGTCCAAGACGTATATGGGAAAATTAAGTGTTCACGGCGCGTAGCGCCGAACATTTTTCGCTGCTCGACAACCCCTGGTCCGATTTTTATATTTTTGGTGTCAAAAGATGCGCAAGGCTTGAGGCTAAAAAGTCATATCAGCTCGGGTCGCGAATTTTTTTTTTTGTAAAGGCTATCGCGGAAAAAGTCGAGGGGGGGGGGGGATTCCGCCCCCCCGGCCCAGGGTTAAATGATTATAATATCTGAATAAAATGTGTTCTTTATTCACATTTAAGGATGCATTTTAAATAAAGTACCAATAATGTTGATCGACTCTGTAACACGAATTGCTATAATTGAACGTCACTGCTAACGCGGAAATCGTACAGAGAAATAATGTTCGTGATGATTATGATAATAACATATCAAGCTCGAGGTCAAAGTTTCAACCCAGACATATTTCTCATCGTGGGGAAAACCGCTGTGTACGCAATGACTTCCACGAAGCACGTGACAATGCTATAAATAGCATGTAAACAGCAGAGCTGGAGCGCTTCATTTCCTAGTAGTACTTCAATGCCAGAGCCTATTTTTTGGGGGGGCCTGGTTGAGTCGAGTGGTACTATTGTATTATCGTCACCACTCACCAAAATGTACCTGTGAGAGTGCCTTGCTGATTTTGCTACCCGAAAATAAACCTATGTGCGGGAAGGGTGAGCTATAAGCATATCGGTCTATCACGCATTTTGAAATATCCAATTCGATATTGGTTTGATCCCGGGGTTTGATCGACCCGATGCCGACAGACACAGCGACTGCCATGAACATTTCATAGGTAAGTAACCTTATTTTATAAACTCCACATATTTTTCATTGTCATGATTGTTCTTTGTGTTGAAAAGCATTGCAGATGTAGGCCTATTGTTTTATTTATCAGGAAAACATTAAAGGGAATATACAACATTTGCAAACATCGAAAAATAAAACTACCAAGTTTTTACGGAATACCTTACTAGGATGTTGGTAAATGACAGTCTTAAGCATCCTGTAAAATTATGGGACCTGGTGTGAAGTCATTTTCAAGAAAATTGTATTTTTGTGTACATTTCCAACGGTGGTCGGCCGACCACCGTCGGAAAAACCTAACTATTTTTCAATTACTGCTCCAAATTTACCATTCTTTTCGGTCCAAATTTTGTTTGCTATTGGTTACATGTTCATGAACGGGTGCAGGCCAGCTAAACTGGTTCCCTTACCTTACAAATTTCCGGCATCTATAAATTGATCCATTTTATCTTTAGTGGAGTCAGGGAACCAGACTACTTGAACATTTTTGTTTTTCTTGGTTTTTCCAGCATTTTCGAACACAAAACTTCAAACATGTCAGTGTAACAATATTTGAAATTTATACTAACCCCTCAAATAGATCATTTCTGAAAATTACAGCAAAAGCCAATGATGTACATTCCCTTTAACATAGGCCCTATTAAATAGGCCTGTACGCACATTATATCTTATAGAAGAACGGCGTTTAACCACTCATATTGCGTAGGAAATGTGACAATATACGCTACTGTTAAACAGGGACATAGGCATATGCACTGTATTAATAATAGGGCATGGGTGGTAGTCAATTATAGGGTAAAACCAAACCGGATGTTACTGTTGAGTTTTACTTCGGACTTGTGCAAATGTTTTACTTTTAGAAATACGGAAAATACAGACTAATGAGTCAAAAAGAAAGTGACCGAATTACAATTTTTGTTTTAATTTTATGTAGGTCGCTCCAATTGATGAAAGGAATAAGTGTGCATGTTATCGACTTGTGAAATGTTCACTTAATGATACTCTATTCTCAAGTTGTCTTTAATTTTAATAGGAATGCCACTATAACTTCACTGAACTGTGCACCGCTGATCATTTTACCGATACGCATTGATGAGTACCCTTTCTGAACGAAAACTTGCAAAGGTATTACACACCAAAATCACCATTATCGTTTTGGAAAAAAAACCCCTCAAGTTATGAATCTCAGTTTAATTTGAATGCCTGTGTGCAATCAGCCAAATAACTTCAACAGCATTTCACATTCTATGGACAACCATTAATGGTATGGTTATATAGTAAAACATGCATGACCCCTGATAGCAACGATCCATTTCAAAAATTCATTTTTGTTCACATGTATGGGTGGAAAAACATGCTCGTTTATTACATGCGTCATTATGTGTATCAATTTAATTGTGTTTTAAGGGGATAAATCCTAGTTACTTCCTTCTTGACTCGCCCTAACATGTAGTATAAGGTGACAGCTCTATATGTTCCGACACCTTGGGCGTTTTCGAATCCCTGTTCTTGACAACACGCGTGTAACACGAGAACTATGGCGTGTCAAACGTTGCAAAATTCAATGTTTCACAATATATATGTTTGATGTTCAATATGTGATTGTTATCTTTTACATTTATGTGCGATGTTCAATATAAGTGTGCGATGTTTTTCATTATGTGCGCGATGTTTAATATATTTGTGTGATGTTTTACAATATATGTGCGATGTTCAATATATGTGTGCGATGTTTTACATTTATATGCGCTTTTCAATTTATATGTGCGATGTTTGACCTTATATATGTGCGATGTTTTCAATATTATGTTCGATTTTTTGCATTAAATGTGCGATGTTTTTCGATACAATTGTGTGTGATGTTTTACAATATATTTGCGATATTCTCAAATATGTGAGCAATGGTTTACACATATGTTTGACATTTCCAGCTATTTGTATTCGATGTTTCATCGGTATGTTTGCATTCGATTTTTGCAATGCTTTTCATTCGATGTTTCGTTAAGAGTCAAAGTCTGGTTACTAGACCGCGAAAGTCTGACTATTTTGCCTAAGGTCAGTGTATGAGACGTCAGGGGATCGCGTAAAGTGATTAGAACCAGACCTAAACGGTAAAAACCGGAATTGTGGGGTAATTCTTTAAGCATACGCAATGCGTTCATCCATGGAGAAATTTCTCCATGGTTCATCATTGTTTGGGCAGTACCCCCAGCTGTGCCTGTACTACCCATAGTGTTGTGTGCATCATCTATGCATTGAGGAGTGCATGACACATGGTCTGAGCTCCAAGGCCGATGTCCACCTGTCCCGTTTAATGATCCAGTTACCTGATAATTTGTTAGCATAAGCTGATAGGCGACAAACGGAGTTACGTAAATTCATTGGCTTATGTGGCACACGATGGAAGTAGTGTGACATTTGGGCCTAAGATAGATATTTTTTTAAAAACTTGACCATATTAATATTCAGTGCAAGTTTAGTGAAGTACCAATTCAGACTTATTCTCAAGTTGCACTCTTTTTTATAGTACAAAATGTCGAATATCCGATCGAGTGTTGTAAATTCGAGTCGGGAGGGGCACCGAGAGGGATTAAAACCATGATATAATACGGCCGATTCCGACTACAGCTACAACCACACAAAAAAGTTAATAATGTCTGAAAAATCTCATTATTAAGATTGCTTACATCATATCACATGGCAAGGGGCTCTGTGCTTATCGGCAAAATGGGTGCGTTTTGGGCGAGCACTGTGTTCGGGTACAAACCCCAGTCCGTTTGCTATTTTTGTAATATTTTCCCGTCCAAAACAGTAGCTGAACCCGTTATCGGCTGCCTCATCAGACCTCGGCGCGGGTGTGCGGGGCGCAACGCACGGCACTTACGTGCACTCTGATCAGCGAACCGCGCCTGTCACCACCGGCCGGGCACTATCTCATCTCGGCCTCAGAGCGTGGCCCTTCCCGACCCGATTGCACTGCAGATTTGAAGGAATTTCAAAGAGGGTTTCAAAAGGGCTTGCCAGTGCGTCGATTTTTTCGGGGCAGGATTCTTTTTCATTCCCCTTTCGTAAGGTGAAAAACCAACCGGCGCAGTACCGGTTGCAGTTTCACCGTAATTCTCGAATAAACAGCCCACCGAGTGTTGTATAAACAAGATAAGCAGAGTCACAGAATTCGTTGTCCGCGAGAGCTTCCTTGCTCTGTGCCGGTGAGAGACTGAGGTAATTTTTTGGCAAAAGATGCTTTCTTTTTAAAACTTCACGGATTAATATTAAGTGCAAGGAGTGAAGTATACATGTTTAGACTTCTTCTTAAGTTACACTCTCAGTCATTTTTAGTACACAAGGGCAAAACGTCAAAATGTCGAATATCTGAGTGTTGTAAATTCGAGCCGGGAGGATTACGGTTGCGCCGAGAGGGATTGAGACCTTTACGGCCGACAAAGAAAAGAAAAACATTAGGCTTATGTCTGCAAAATTTCTTTAAATCGATTGGTTAAACATAGAGGAATATGACATCCAAACTTCAATTTTTATAGGCGCCCCGAATTGCGAAAAATTCGAAACAGTTTCAGCCCAACTCATTGCACATCGAGCCTACATCCAGGCACTTGAACACCCATTTTTCATCGCGGATAGAACAGATTTCCGGCTTTGGAATGCATTTGGTCCGTCATTTAATGACAGCAATTTTAATTTGTTGTTAAATCATTTTACGAAAGGCGGAACTAAAAAAAAATGTATAACTATAAGCGCCTTGAGAAAATCGGTGCATTGGTAAAACCGATTAATTTAGACGGAGATTCGGCTTTTTTTCAACATTCACTGCCATTGAGTGAAACCATGGTGAAACGAAAACCATTAATTCAGTCAGACAATTTTGTTCCATCGCTAATTTCAGAAATGTCCAGATTCGATAGATGGGTTAAGGCACTAATTTATTAGCGCCCCGAATAATTCGGTATCGAAACAGTCTCAGTCCAACTAATTTTATATTGAGGTTAAAATCCAGGCAAAACATTTTTTTTACATACATCGTTCATCAGAATAACGGATTTCCAGCTTTGAAATGAATGTGTTCCATCTTTAATGAGACAATTTCGGGGTTTTTTTGGGTTAAATCATCTTACGAAAGGGGAATGAAATAGAATCCTGCCCCGAAAAAATCGACGCTTTGGCAAGCCCTTTTGAAATTCCTTCAAATCCACAGTGCAATCGGGTCGGGAAGGGCCACGTTCTGAGGCCGAGGGCCCAGAGATGAGAGTGCCCGGCCCGTGCTGACAGGCGCGGTCCGCTGATCAGAGTGCACGTACGTGCCGTTCGTTGCGCCCCGCACACCGCCGAGGTCTGATGAGGCAGCCGCGGCTGATAACGGGTTCAGCTATTGTTTTGGACGGGAAAATATTGCAAAAAATAGCAAACGGACTGGGGTTTGTACCCGAACAGAGTGCTCGCCCAAAAACGCACCCATTTTGCCGATAAGCACAGAGCCCCTTGCTAATGATGTAAGCAATCATAATGATGAAATTTTTCAGACATATGAACTTTTTTGTGGTTGTAGTCAGTATCGGCCGTATTATATCATGGCCTTAATAATCCCTCTGGCAGTGCCGCTCCCGGCTCGAATTTACAACAGTCAATCGGATATTCGACATTTTGTACTACAAAAAAGAGTGCAACTTTAGAATAAGTCTAAATTGGTACTTCACTAAACTTGCAATGAATATTAATATTGTAAAGTTTTAAAAAAAATATCTACTCATGATCTTCGGCCCAAAGGTCACACAACTTCCATTGTGTGCCACATAAGCCAATGAATTACGTAACTCCGTTTGTCGCCTATCAGCTTATGCTAACAAATTATCATGTAACTGGATCATTAAACGGGACAGGTGGACATCGGCCTTGGAGCTCAGCCCCCTAGCCCCCCCCCCCCCCCGTAGAACCGCGCCTGGTCTAGTAACCAGACTTTGACTCTTAACGAAACATCGAATGAAATGTGAAACATCAAATGCATATTGCAAAAGATCGAATGCAAACATACCGATGAAACATCGAATACAAATAGCTGGAAATGTCAAACATATTTGTAAAACATTGCTCACATATTTGAGAATATCGCAAATATATTGTAAAACATCACACACAATTGTATCGAAAAACATCGCACATTTAATGCAAAACATCGAACATAACATTGAAAACATCGCACATATATTATGTATAAGGTCAAACATCGCACATATAAAATGAAAATCGCATATAAATGTAAAACATCGCACACATATATTAAACATCGCACACATAATGAAAAACATCGCACACTTATGTTGAACATCGCACATAAATGTAAAAGATAACAAACACATATTGAACATCCAACATATATATTGTAAAACATTGAATATTGCAACGTTTGACACGCCATAGAGAACGTGTTCTCGAGCTGGTCGTTACGAACGCGCGGGTGCGTGTCGCATCAATATAAAGCAATGCAAAATGGCCGACAATCGTCTGAATTTGTACTTAGGCCTATTCCAAATGAACGAGGACGACTGTTGCAAAACCGGACATGCGGGAATGAAATTGCAGACCTGCACTATAATGGTATTCTTATTCCAATCATAAGGGGTATTAGCCCCCCCCCCCCCCCCAAAAAAAACCCCACAAAACAACTGTACGAATCTGCACAGTCCGCCATTTTGTTCAAGCTGCACCTCGCCGAACCCTCCATCAACCGGGGAGTGGAAAAATCGATCCGCGAACGCCCTCTCGGGTCTGTTCGTCACGTTTGAGACCGCTGTTCTCGTGTCGGGTTAACCCGAGTGTTGTCAAGAACAGGGATTCGAAAACGCCGCATATGTTCTGACAACCCCCACATAAGATTGTATTACTTCCGGTTAGGGTTAGGGATAGGGACATGAATGTACAGTTGGAACAAATGGGGGGGGGGGGGCATGTGCATGTGTCGGAAAAAGGTCTGTAACCATGGAGGAATGGTGTAACCTAGTACAATGCAAAAAAACAACTTGTTTTAAAGTTAACACAGTGACTCAACAAATTACTTTTTAACACAAATATTGATTGATCCTTACCCAACTGTGGTTGTGTCTCTTGTTTGTAAGTACATTTTGTAATTTTTTAAATTCAGTTTGTGATCAGAATTATTATCCTATTTGATTTTAACTTGACATTGCGTTTTTTATCGAACAACAAAAACAACACTTAAGAGGAGTTGTTTTTGGTTTCGAACATCGTGTTTGCATCCCAATCAGACATGTGCATTCTCAAGTATGTGATCCTTATGATAAGACAGCACAATCAATGTCATAAAGGCTGCATATTGATAGAAAATATACAGCTTTGACCCGATCCAGGACTTAAAAACCTAAAAGCGAAATAACAAAGTCAACAGCAGGTGCACATGATAAAATTCGATTGCACTTGTTTTTACATACATTCGATTTGTTTGTCTCCTGCGACTTTTCACTTGTAACTTTCCCCTCTTATTTGGTGTCTGCAACCATCTTATAAAATGGCTCATATTTTGGGGCGCTCTTGCACCCCAAAACAATTTGATCCGCCCTGCAGCGAGTTTAGACCGGGAAGTCAACAGCAGGTGCTGTTTGTTTATATATGTTCATTCCTATAAGTATGTTTTCGTGGGATCGTTAGGGGCAATTGTCATAAATGGGCCAATCTATAATTGTTCAGATGTCGGGAGAGATGCAGCGGCACATTTAAATGTGGAGTTTGGTACGCTAAGGTAGCTGAATTGCTGTTGCGTATTTGTAAAGTAATCATTCCGAAATCAAAGTAAACAACATTTGAAGCTTGTTGCTTAATAGCAATTTAAATGGCCCGAAATAAATTGTACATTGCAATCCTTGACAATGCACCTTTGTATCCCATTAAACTGTATTTCAAATCTTAATACTTGTAGCGCCACTTCCATTTTTTTTTGCATGCTTTTTATTCTTATGCAAATTGACAATATTTAGGAGCACACGTAGGATATCTTTTCAAGGCCGAACCTTCGGTGTTACAGCTACTTCCTCATTTTTTGATAATTTTTGGCCATAATTATGGTTAATGTTTTTTTTCCAAGTAACACGACCAACTGCGGTAACTTCTGCGCAATGTAACCATTTAAACTAAGTGCTCTCACAGTAATTTCCCTATTGCTGGGGACCGGAAGTGTAAGGTATAATGACCTTCTTGACTGAAGTGTTCTAAATTCAAACAGGGGTCCCTTTTTACTCGTTCCCAATAGCACCAGAAAGATTTGATAAAAGTTGACAAACGATGGCGCATCGTCCAGACGAACGACTTCAGAGAATAAGATGGCGGTTAGGAACACTAAGGTAAAAGAGAAACCTAACGTTTCTTCAATCTTTCCATGATTCTTTTTTCATTTTTAAAGTTTGTTGACACAGAGTTTAAATAATGCACCACTGGGTCGGTAAAACATGATCATTGGTGCAAATAGAGTGGGTGAATAACTTCTTGATAAAATCGTACAGTTGGTGTCAATAAACAGCCTGACACCATGCATCCGTCACGGTCGTTTGACTTGAAGTTTGCGTACATAAACAAGCATCCAACACAAATGTACGCCCACACATCTCAATGTGTGTAATGTCTATCTACTACACGGCAACTCTCAAATTCGTAAAGGCAATCGTGTTTGTGTTTCAATCGCAAAATTACAATTCTACGTTTTTTGTGTCTTTTTCCTCAGCTTAACTCCCGTGGACCTTCTGCCTCCTATTTTAGTCGTAAGTGGTCTTTCATGACACACGCTCTTCAAACGATTTCGATTCTTTCTTAACTTGGGGTAATTTTCATTTCAACCCTCGTAAACATAATAAATGATTACGTCAATCCGGGTCAAAGTTTGAAGGTGACGCTGGATTTGTCCCGCAATAATTCACTTCTGAATGATAAATAAGTGTTTTGAAACAAGATGTGCACCGGTACCTTTTGATAAACAGGGCGCTCTTTACAATTTCCGTGTACCAATTGCAGGTACATGTATACATAATCGATATTTTTTAATGGATGAGTTGGGGGCTGATCTATTGCTTATCCAATTTTCTCTTTTCAAGCTAAATCAGCGAGATTTATAAGGTGTCATAATGATGTTATTAATGGATGCAACATTAAATGTACAGCTTAAAGACTTCATAGTAGAACTACAGCAAGACATTCGGGAAGAGGCAATGGATCTGTTTGCGCAAGGCAACTACAACACAGCTGTCATGTATCTCAATCGTGGCATCGACATCAGCGGGTAAATCTTAAGGACCATTTACTATGTTTTTTAATCCATGTAATCTTTAAACAACTTAATTTTTAAATGTTCGTGTTTTAAGGATCTTCGGCGCTCTTTTGGTTTTCATGCTAATTTGAAGGTTCCATATTCATGAGCGAAGCCATTGTGACACTTGAGGCTTTAGTGTTACATCTGCTTTATGCTAATTCGAACTTTCCGTATTCATAAGCAAAACCAAAAATTCGTGATTACCATGATGGCACTTAAAGCCACGTCCAAATTACTCAGTTGGCTACGGCTTGAAATTACACACGGGTCTATGGGAAGTGGTGGCAGCCGCTGTCAACGACTTGTGTGTAATTTTCAGCCGCAGTCAAGCAATTCGAACACGGCCTTAATAAGCCCGGTTACAGCTCCATGCGAATGCGAAGCGAATTTGACGTCATGAAACATTCGCTGCGAAATTTGCCCGAGTTGATTATGTTCAACTTTTACGAATTCGCAGCGCGAATACTTGCCAGTGCTTGCCATCACATCACAAATTCACGTTCGCTTTTCGCTTTCGCGCCGAGTATGAACCGGGCTTAAGGCAGTATGAGTGTCAGTGTTGCATCTGCTTTATGCTTATTCGAATTTTCCATATTCATGAGCGAAACCATGATGACACTTAAGACAGATTGTGAACGCCTTCGCGCGAGATGAAATCCTGGTCCGTTGTTAATTTTTTAATTAAGAATGTGAAAAAAACGTGCAAGTCTGGAAAATATCGCTCGAAAACTGTATAATAAAAGTGGTAAAACGCATTCCAATTACGTGCCTTGTTCAAAAAGAAGAAGAGCTCGGAGACCCGCAAAATATAAGAAAAAATGGATACGGAGAAGGTGTGGTTTATAGTCCATATTTTAGCTTAACATGTCAGAATCTACTGTAAGTTCTGTAACAAATGAAGAACAAACGTCAAAGGTTTGACAAAAATTGTTAACTTATGATGTATTCACTGTATTGTGGTTCAAATTATACCGAGTATTCCTTTGCCTAAACAAAATAGACTACAATTGCTTAAAGGGCAATGCAATGGAATCGTTTTGTAACCGCAATCCTGGAAATGTAACTTTATTTGTTGACTTCATATTGCCATTTTTTGCGTGCCTTATTGGTTTTTAGCAAATGCAAATATCCATATTCATGAGCAAAACTGTGATATCATTCAAGGCAGAAACTTCAGTTCAAAGCTTCAGCATATAAATTCACCAGAATTTTAGGGGTTTGCTGTGGTCATCGTTCTGCTTTCGGTGGTTCATTCTTGTTTCAGTCACTAACCTTGCTCCATGTTTAAGGAGAATTAAGGAGAATTTTGGGTTCAGCTTACAGAGAAAAACCCTGATCTGAAGAGTGTGTTCCTACAGTGACTCACAGCCACAGCGCCCTCGGTTGGCAGGAAGAGCATGAAACATTTTTCATGTTTAAATAAGGTGCCCTTTGCAAAACAAATTGACCAAAAGGGATATCTCGTATCATTTTTAAAAAATATATTTTGAGAGGAATGGATATGTGCTACAACTATGTTCCAGTGTAAAATTCAACGACTGCCAATGACTTGATTAAGGCCTCCATACATACAAAAGGCCTCCATACATACAAAATGTCATTGTTATAGATCGGGTGTAGCGTAAATATCCGACTCCATGAAATGTGGACTCATTGGTAGTACTGCGCACGCGTGAGTACGATACTATGCTATTTTTAGGATCGTTTCGGGAGAGTGACCTTTCACGTGCGAGGGATTAACCAATAATAGGGAAATAGGGGTCCGATTTTCATAGGAGTCGGATTTTCATGTGACACCGGATCTATGAAAAATGACTTTGGTAACATGGTATTCAAATACTGGGATGGTGTGTCAAGGTTACATTGCAACCTCAACCACGGCAGCATGCATGGCTACAGAGACGGCACATACACAAAGGCCTTCCAGATTGTGCGTGTGTGTGAGCGCATTCATATTGCTCCTCGTTAAACCATGGCTAAACATACAGTTCATGAATCATGAGTCATGAGTTATGGAACGCGGGTCGTGCAAGTAGTGAAATCATTTCTAATATTACATGTAGGCCTACTCTTCTTTTGATGAGTTATATCCGTACAAATTGAAGTGTTTGCAATCCGTTTGTAGGCTTCTTCGACGAGACGGTTCCTCTTGCTACACGACAACCGATGCCCAACTGCTCATCCTTCGCTCACAGTGTGCCAACAAACTGGTCAGAGCCGTCTTTTGATTTTTTTTATATTGGCATCAATGCTTCTGTACTAGCATTTAAAATGATACTTTGATAAACGAGCGACGATTTCTTGGGGGGGGGGGCAGGGACGGGGGGGGGGGCAGTGGCTTGAAAATCGATGGTTGGGTGTTGGGAGAAGGGGGGGGGGGGCTGGAAGCTTCCTTTACCCTCGGGAGTGCTGTTGAAACCTGAATGTACATACAACATACACATGTATGTACTCATGCATGGGCGTGATAACGTCAGCCGGTGAAACCATCTGTTCGTTTGTACACCACTTTTCATCGGTTACTTCATGTATGCGTTAGGCCTACCCCTCAGGACTCAAGACTCATTGAATTTCAAGAAAATGGGTCACGTATCTAAATAAACACAATGTAAAAACATTTACGTATTCACGGGGCGATGGGGCCGTGCCCCCCCGTCCCGGTGAGCAATTGACCCCCAACGACAGAAAAAAACCATGTTTACATACTTATGTATTTGTTTTTCATTGTAGTGTGCCCCCCCCCTATAGTTAGTGCTATGGCCCCTATAATGCCCGGAGCTGTTGACGGCGCAGGGGATGTCAAAGGGGTCCAAACCCGTACCCCCATGGTCCGCAAAAATAGGAAAATCATGCAGGAAAAAAGTAGCCATGCCTGCTACCCCCTGACAGCTACCCCCCCCCCCGAGCCAATTTTGGATCCGCCCCTGTAAAGTTGTACAACTAACGTTAAACATTTAAGTTGGCAAAGACATGATGAACATTGAGGTAACATTGGGATATATTAATGGTGCATCGCCATTGGTGTCCCCCGCCCAGTGTTATTGGGGGTGGGGTGTGGGTGTGTGTGTGTGTGGGGGGGGGGGGGAGGCATGCTCCTCGTCCTCCCGAAATCGCCGCCCATGGATTGATGAACATTCGAATCTACAACATGTATATCCAATTTATTTAAAAGTTGAACAATTAAATTGATTTTTAGTTCCATTCCAGAGTTAAGATTTAGTTATTATCATATTGTAACTAAATAGCAAGGAAAACTTCGTGTGGTATATTTTATTCATATTATCACATTATGACCCAAAGGTCAAATTGCGTGATAATGTACAATAATAAAAACATCAAAATCACGGTAAACATGAATTAAAGAAATACATATAGAGAAATAACCCATATAAGTTGGTTAAGAATCAAGACCAATGAAATTAGTACATTGCACATACACATGTAGATTTGTCTGCCTCAAACCTTAAAAAAAAAATTCTCACCAATGGAAGTCATGTACTTCCTCCCATTATACCATTATGCACAACATAAATTATTCAAATTCATGATTATGAATAAAAATCTAGTTTAAAGAAAGTCCCATTTAAATTTGTGATAAAGCCATGCTTGTCTTCCTCATTTCGTGATGATGGCAGTTAACATCTTAACTTCGTTCCGTGAAGGTAACGACACATCTTTACTCTTTGTTTAAAAAAGCAAAAAATCACAGGTCTTTTTCTTCTGAAAATCATCATGCATGTTTGTAAATTAAGTTGTCTTTTACAGGGATATTCTCAAGCAGCAATACAGGATGCCGAAAACGGTACGTGCAAAATTGTTGTTTCAAACTGATAAAGCAACTAAAATTCTACAAAATTGAAATATAAATAGAAACAATTGTTACTGAAAGACATATAATCATTTGCATTGATCTCAAAAGTAATCTACTGAATAATCAAAAAGTTTACTTGAAGCTTGTATCGGTACTAAACAACCCGTGAAATTATTCCGTCTGGCGTGCTGTAAATTGTGAGAAATAAGAAATGAGAAATGTAGGTGATTCCAACGATCAGTCTATTAACTGATTTTGGGAAATGCTAGGACGGAATCGTGTTTCGTCATCAAAAGGTTGTGTACGGTTTGTCACTGTTTTCTCGAAATGTGTAATATTATCCGCCGAACTGAAACTTCAAAGTGTGTTTGGTTTTTTGGTAACGAGCAAAAAGCAATAGATTCGATATGCCTTTAACATTCAAACAAAGATAATTCTCCAACTCGCGGTCAGTGTCAACAGTGAACTTTTTCTTGAAAAAATAAAGTGGTTTTGTTACAGATATCTGCCCTTGCAGTGTAAGAAAACTAATTGATCAATGCATACGATGAATGTAATCACTTTGTAATTAACAATAAGACAGTTTTCAGATTGTAAGTAACGTCTTTGCAATGCTTCATACTTTTTACAATGTCTTCTCAGTCTGGCGATCAAAAACAAAAACAAAACAGAAACATAAAAACACGACAAAAGATTAGTTCTTATCTGAAACAAGGTAACCGGGTGTTGGAAGGGTTCACGGAAGAAAAATTTAGTTGCATTAAATTCATCTTATTATAGTTGTGGTCCTAACAATTCGACTGTTACTAAACTATGTAGCTTTGTATATCAACGGATACTCCATCCCTGCCAGGGTCGAGTTAGTCAAAGCCAAGTACGCATTTGCCTGTGCAGAAGGGGGTCAATGTCTGGTGGAATTCCAAGAATTCTTGCTCTATCAAGTCCCACAAAAGGTAAGACGGTGAAAATAAACTTTAACCTATCCTTTTTCTTTCAGAGAAAATTTCCTTCAAAACAGATATTTTCAATGGCAGTTTTTTTCTTCAGATTAATGGGCCAAATACATGTAGGCCTATAGAAAATGATGTAATTTTGTACTTCTATTTTTCCTAGTGTAGATTTGGGGAGAAGTGGAGTTTCCAGATTGACTCTTCTTGTTTTATTTTGTTTTGAAGAAAAAGCATTGATTTTATGTCTTGTTTCCTGGGCTTTCAGACGGTGGTATAATCTCCATACAGCCTTCACCTTTTAGACGAATAGTTTCATGAAAAAAACAACAAAAATGAGTGTTTTTTGTATAATTTACAGGTTAAAGAAAATCCAGAAATGGGGAATATCATAAGACAGTTTGAAGACGCCTTGGACCCCATGGCGTCGATGCCCCCGACCAGTAGGGAAACCACTGCCAACCAAGCGGCCCTCTGTCTCGAAACACCTGCGCCGAATTGGACTCCATTTCACAAAGAAAACATTGCTCAGAACAACTCGGTGAAAGGACTAGATATGTAGAAATCTATACCCATGATATTCGGGGTTTAATTTAATTTGACAATTTTCCAAATCAATCTTTCGTGTCAATAAATGTATTGTATCATACTGTATCAAGTAGATATTGTGGAAAGCTTAATACTGTATGATGTAGTGGAAGCCTTTAAATTTTTGTTTTTGTTAGAAAATCATTCATAACGATATACAAAAGTGTAAAAGATACAAAATACCAAGAATTTACATTGTCCAAGTTTGTGATTCTGAAAAGGGCAACACTCTCGACTTGACGGGTTAACATAAGAAACTTTAACAGCAATTGAATATGAGCTTATTTTCCTTACTTTTTATAATCAAATCGGCATTACTAACCTATCCGTTGAGTCAAGATTCGTGTTTTTTTTAAGATCAAGTACGCTCTTGCTTTAAAATTCGCGTTTAGGCCTCAGAAGTCATGCTGAAATTAAAGATGACCCCTCGTTATTCACTTTGTCTTAAACACGGTTTCTATTGTAGGAAAACAGTGACATGTCATGCAGACGAAAAGAAAGAGGACAAGTGGGATGTACAACCGTTGGCACACATCCACACTCTGAAAAGAACACAACAAATGGTGAGTCAGTCTTTTGATTTTCATTTTTTTTCCACTTCAAATCTGCTCGAACCACCACGAAATGGCCAGTAAATTTGAATTGTTAATGGCCTTTAAATGATGATCTTTCAATAGTTTCCTGAACTATTTGGAAAGATATACTGTTGGTTTTTCTCCATGAAACAGTGAATAATGATTCGATTGGATTTCTCTTACAGAGTTGTCACAAGTCACCCCACCACCGCTATCACCACCAGCAACATCAACACCACAGCAACCTTTACCTCCACCCCCACCACTACCATCACCGCCACCACCACCATCTTTGCCCCAAACAGCTCTTTCTTCACCACCTTTATCATCACCGACCCAATCATTACCGTCTCCTCGTTGCTCTGAGCTGGAAAATAGCGCCACACCACGGAGCAAGACACAGACTCCGACAGCGGCCGACGAGGAGACCAACAAGGATTCACTAGTTTCACCACCAGAGATTGCTACATCTGAACCGGCGGAGATTTCCAAGACAGCAAATGACTTGGGCTGTAGCCAGGAAGGAGAATTCCAAATCGTTCAATCAAGTGTCAAGTAAGGATAAAACACAGAACGTGGTAGCTGTAGGCTATGCGTTTGCTTGTCGTATGCTATAGTATTGAGTACTGAATGTTTGGAGTGTCCCATTAATAAGGGTTCATTTCATGAAACTGGTGGCACAATTTACAAATGAAAATGTTAAACTGCATTTCGGAAGGTTTCATATAAATTAAGATGTGATCGAAGTCATTACACATTGTCTAAAAATGGACTTCCATTATGATTTATGTACTTGTGGCTAAATTGAGAACTTGGTTAAAATACTCCCGATCTTTTTTTGTTTAGGAAAAAGAAACTTTCCAATGCAAAATCAGCGAGTACCGTCGCCGCCTCTATTCCCATCTTCAACCCTCTCCCGCTGTACGTGTGTGGAGAGTGCTTCGCAACCAAAAAATCCAAGTTGGTTTTGAAAAGGAAAGGCAGCGATCCCGCAGTTTGCGCTGGCCCAGGTTCCCACAACTGGCAGCAGGGCAAAGTAGCTGTGATGTACTCGAAAGAGAAGAAGGCCTGGTTTGAGGTGAAGCCAAGAGATCCTAGGCTAGGATCCAAAATCCAACCCAAGGTGTGTCTATCGGGGGTTACATGCCCGCGTACTAACTGCATGTTTCCACATATCAAAGAAGAAATGCAACTCTGGCAGTACATGTGGACACACCAATGTGAGTATAAAAGTTTACTGGTCACGTTAGACTATATTTCAAAATAGCATGAATAGCAGCCGAAGTTTATCTCCTTCGTGCGGAAATCAATATTGAGAATGCATTTTATATGAGGGGGTAAAATCCAAAAATGGACTTGTAGGAGTTTAGGAAGGTTATAGATTCCTCAGTCCTGCAAAAGAGTAAATAAAATGATACCCATACTTTGCAGGCCCTGTTTTGGATTTAAATGTGATCGGAGTCGTACTAGCCTCTGACAATCGAAATTGGAACTGCTTTCTTTTCGTTTTGTTTCGGTTTTTTAACTCGCAACCTATACAAGACCTCACGGACAATTCAAAGATGGGTAAACTATACAGTGGGTAAATTACATTTGATATCGTGTCTGGTCTTCAGTAAAGTGTTTATGTTTGTCTTTAAATGCTGCCTCCTGTATTCAGTGCAAACGTTGGATGAAGTCTTGTCAGCAAGAAAAGGAACACCACAAGAGACAAAGAACAAGCCAACGACGACATCTTCACTAGCTGCACAGCCGTCAGTTTCCCATCATTCCATCCCACCTAACAGACAAAAAGAAACTGTCCCCATCGCCGCTAGAGAACCTGCTATCCCAAGTTTTAAGCATGCCATTAAGTATATCTGCGGTCAATGTTTTACACTCTACGGTGATGAGCAAGTGGGGCGAGCTGGCAGTAATTCACCCAAATGTGCTGGTGCACTTCCCCACTTGTGGGAACCAAGCAAGGTGGTAGTAATGTACTCAAAGGCAAAGAAAGCTTGGTGTAAAGTCATGCCAAGACATCCCAAATTAAGGGCATCGGTCCAACCTGTATTGTGTCAGCACAGTGGAGCTTGTCCACGACCCAACTGCATGTTTCCACACATCAAGGAAGAAATTGATTTGTGGGTGTTTATGGCTAAGTACAAATGTGAGTACAAAAATGTCGGTAAAAAAATGATTAAGATAGCCTTTGCACACTATTTAAGATCAACATTCTCAACTGAACTACTGTTGAGGTTCTTTTAAGTTGGCGATCCTTAAAAAAAAGAAGATTATCGGAGATGTTCAATATGATAAGACATGACCCATCTTATAAACGTTTGTGCACGCTTGTTCTCATATATTTTGCAGTGACGACCCTCGATGACGTCATGCCATTTCTGAAGCAAGCAACTGAGGCTGCAAAATCTTCTCCTCAGTTATACTCGTCCGCAAAAACTCGACCAGTCCAGCGACAAACAAGTGCCTCTACTGCTGATATCGTGCCAGCAAGACTCCATCAGCCTGCAGCGGCAAGCAGGGAAAAGCCTGAAAGAAATTCCTCCGCTGTCTCCAAGTCATCAGCCTGTAAGAAACCCCTGCAAACTGAGTATAATGCCACGCCAGACAGACATGGAAAGCAAGAAAATACTCAGAAAAGCGCTACACCATCTACATCATCATCTCTCGTGCCGCCAACCTCTCAAGAATCAAAGACCCCTAATGCTGCAGCTGTACGCACAGATTGTTTATGTGTCATCCAGCCAACCACTCCCACTTTCCCCCACCCCATCAAGTACGTCTGTGGTATTTGCTTCCAACAGCACGGTGGGTCTAAAGTGGTTGGACAGCGGGCAGGCAATGGTAAATCGCAGGTATGCGCGGGTTCAGGCTCTCATGCCTGGAAGCAGTGCAAGATGGTAGTGATGTATTCCAACACCAAGAAGAGATGGTGTAAGGTTAAACCGAGACATCACAAATTGAGACCCAAGGCCCATCCTCAGTTGTGCGTTCGAGGCGAGTCCTGCCCCCGGTCGGATTGCATGTTTCCACACATCCATGAAGAAATAGAACTCTGGGTCTACATGGCAGATCACAGCCGTGAGTATACCATTAGTCTCAATATTGACACCGCTATGAGCTGAGTGACTGAGGAAAATAGTCCAAAAGCTTTAGTGGAAAAATCTGCTAAGAACGTAGCCATGCCAATGTTGACCACTGTGACAAATAAAGACAAACTAACTTTAACGGCTTAAACTCATTATAGCCATGCAAACCTTTAAAGCAATCATTTCACTTGCATTCAAACCTGAGCAAAATTTTCATTCAAACTCTTTAATCTACTTATTTTTTATATTATTATCACTCAGTGAAAACTTTAGATGAAGTCGTTTCTGTTGGGCAGAAATCGGTAGAAGGTTCCAAGACAAAAGCTGTTGTTTCTGAGCCATCAACTCTCAACAAATCCGCTTCATCAGAGGAACATCGTCATACCTGCTCCTACTGCGATAAATCGTACCCGGAGCAATGGCAGCTTCAACAGCACATCCAAAGCAAGGATCACTGGGCAAAGGTCAACTCAGACGAAGACAAGAAAGACCAGTGGAAGCATCGCAGCCCACCCTGGAATGTCGTCAACGGACAGTACCAAGAATGTTTGGAGTAAGTAGTGTCAGTTAGCCCTGTCCATTGGTTCATTCTCACGGAACAGAAATCACCCTGTCTGTATGTGAACTTCATGCTTCGGGTTGAATTTCTTAATTAATTCTTGATATTTCTTATATTCAACATCGCTTAGGAATAAAAAGGAAAGGTGCGTGTTCACTGACTGCACCAAAGCGCATAGTGTCGAAGAGTTGGAGGAATGGAAAGAAAGACATCGGTATCGAATGATGAAAGTGAAGAAAGCCAAGGAGCGCAAGTTGTACGCGTTCATGGACGGAGTTCTCGAAAAGTATAACTTCTCGACACGGGGCGGTGATGTTGTGAGTTAAAAAAAAAACTCGACTCTTCAATCAACGGACTGATTTCAATTGAATAACCCAATCTTTTTTTACGATCAGCTTGCCCAATTTAAAGCATTTTCTGGTGTCGGACACAGATTTGAACTATTACCAAAAAACGATCGAACAGTTTCTTCATCCCATTCAAACCTTTCAGATTGCAGAAGAATTACCGGGAGTCCATGTCAGTTGCTCCGATGAGCTGACCCAGTTTCTTGTCACGGAAGGAAAGAACAGTGACTCGGCCAGTTACACCTGGACATTCACCTTTAAGGCTCCGGACACGGTAATTTTGAATAAATAACTGTCACGAACGTTTGTTATTTTTTTGTTAATAATAAAGTGTTTAGGAGCAAGGATATTTAAAACAAAAAAAGGAATATATCCCAATAATGTCGAGCTTTACAATTTTCCACTCCCAAACAGAAATCTCTGCGGCGTGTGTGTCTGGTTTACGATGACAACAGACTCTATTTCAGGTTGTCACAGCCTGCTCGTGAAAGCGAGGCTCAGGTGTGTCCTGGCAACCTGATTGTAGAGGAGGACAATAGGACATATCGGATTGACGTCATCTTTCGCTCTCAGATCCTCGGTTGCTTCTCCCAGTGGGTCCTCTTTGACCTGGGTACTGAACCGTATCTTGTCCAGAAACTTCAGGTAAGTCAAACCGAAAAAATGAAGAGACAAATGTGTATGTCAACAACTAGAAATGGGCACAGGTCTAAAATTGATGCTGTAATGACCACGTGAGACTAGACTTCGGCCCTGTAAATGCTTTGTCAACTACCTCATCATTCGATGCCCGGCATAATCCGAATCTTCAAATTTACGCTTGTGCCTACCATAAAATCCAGTCTCAATACCAATATCCCTTTTTAAATACTGGCAAGAACAATTACTTTTTCCCTTTCAGGTTCAAGTTGGTTCAGCAGCTCAGCATGAAGCAATCAACGAGCCTCAGAGAGAGCTAGCGAGACCGATGGTCGTGTGGAACAACAGCGACTCCGACATAGTCCGATTTGACGACGAGGACTACCAGCTTTCATCCACTGAAGAGGAGCTGCTCTCGAGCTATCGTGTACCAGCCAAGCTCGGCATTGACAATCTGGAAGAGATGAGTCGTGACAACTATAAAGAGTACATGCACAGAATGCTGTACTTGGAAGAACAAGAGTGCAATAGAAAGATATCCAAGTGAGGCAGAAGAAGTATTTTTCTGATACTCAGATATATTCCTGACAGCTTTTAAAGACAGAACAGTCCTTTTTGGCGTTATGTTTATCGACGATTTTCAAGACTGAAGTAGGCATTGAAAAATGCATTCGCAGTACAAGACTGTTCTAGTTTTGTATACTCGTTAAAATTTGCAAGTTGTTAATATTTTTTTGGCCCGCATGGATACCTTCTGTATTTGTTTTAATATTGCAATACTTAAGATCCGACTATCTATCTTTCAATTGGAAAAAAAAATTAAGTACATTTCTATCAACCAGGTTCAGCAGCTGCAGCACGATGAAGTGTCTAAACACGATTTATGTTGAGACGTCGACTGGAACAGTCGTGAAGTATTCCACGGGTGATAGTAAGTATGGAATGGTGGATATGAAGACAACCCTCATGGATGACTCTGAGACCAGTCAAATCATCGAGAGAAGTGTGCGTAAGATGATGCTGAAATTCGCCAACTCAGAAAGAGTAAGTGCATGATGTTAGATAGTCTTGTTGGAGTAATCGATGAGCTTTTCTGAGTTCATGTATTACCCATGATGGCGAATGGTATAATGGGGAGGGTAGGCGGTCTAACCCCGCTCCCCCTGGGCTGCAACAATATATAGGAAAAGCTTGCAGAAAAAGGTAGCCCATGTCTCCACCCCCCACCCCCCGACAGCTGCCATCCTTGATGAGCCAAAGGTTGAAATGCCGCTGCTTTTTGATTTACCTGAAGTCCCTGGAAGTTAAAGCAACCTGTTGAAACCGTTTTAGAAGTGTAAAACATCGGCCTGCAATTCCGTTCACCGTGATCTCTATAAGACTCTTGATTATGGACCAGTTTTAAACTGCGACTCTTGATTATAGACCGGGTATATAAGCTTCGTATAAAGCATTCCTTGCCCATTTCCGCACATATTATTCATATCAATTTGTCATCCAGATTTACGAGGCAAGCATACTTCTGGATCAAGATGAGACTGGGAAACAACCCGGGAAACTCTCTACGTAAAACTCAGTCCAACGTGTGTCGGTGAACAGAAGCTCAAAAATGGCACCGAGTACCAAGTCGAGATACAACTCCAGCTGAGCAGGCTTCAGTTCTGTTACATGCACTCTGCCGTCGATCGACTGACAAATATGGACATGGTTTTCCCGCCAAAAGAAAAACCACAACAGTAAGATTTTTTTTTCCGGAGTGGTGATCTTCTCTTTATTGTTGATAGGGATCAACGCACAATATCGTTGTTATCGTTTTCAAAGATAACGTAACCAGCTGATCATGTGATAATACTTAGTAAAGTGAAAAAAAAGCAGTTAATGCAATTATGTGGCACTTGCGTTTGATGAGTTGACATGAAAAGTTTGTATTGCTTTACCTTTTATTCAGACTGCCCTCGCTCCAGGTCAGAGTGAAGGATCAGAATCTCCATCAGAATCGGGCAGTGGGATTCATTTCAGATCACGGAGGGCGCAATGCACGCCAAATGACCGGTGTAGGGCCGGTGCTCGTGTTGGGACCATTTGGTACGGGAAAAACACACACCTTAGCCACAGCCGTCCAGCGTACGTTGCAGCTTCGACCTGATAGCAAAATCTTGATCTGCACCCAAACAAACAGGTAACAATTTCAAAGATCTTGATACCAAAAAAGGTCTTCGGTTATCCCTTGTGACACAATTATATTAATTGCATAGCTAAACTTAAAAAGTTACAGTTTCTCATTGAAGTTACGTTCGCTTATTTTATGATCTTGTGGTCGACATCACCACTTCTTTTAACATTTACTGCGTCAATATCTTTCCAGACAATATGGTACTGGCTGGTTGAGTATATCAATGATTGAGTAATTCATTAAATAAAGAGAAGTATTGACGTAGGGCACAGTGATAATTATGTAAATTATTGTTGCTTCATTTGACATTTTTACTCCACAGTGCTGCAGATTTATACATCACTGAGCATTTTCACAGACTCGTGCAGAACGGCAGCATCAGTAAGATGGTTCGTGTCTGCGCCAAGTTTCGTAACATCAAATCCATCCCTGAGATTGTGCGATATTACATACCCATCAAGGGTTTTGACATTCAGTTCCCATCAACGAAGGAGATTAAAGCATGCAGCATTGTCGTCACTACCCTGGCAACATCTCACAGACTTAAATCATCCAAACTTCATGGCCACTTCACTCACATCTTAATCGATGAGGCAGGGCAAGCCCTGGAGGCAGAAGCGTTGCAACCTTTGACCTTAGCCACAGGAAGTACATGCGTAGTTCTTGCCGGTGATCATCTACAGATGAGTCCGAAGGTATATAGAACCTTTTTGTTCAAAACAAGCTTATAAAGACTGTGCGAATACGCCGTAATGCAGTAATTCGACCCAGCTGGGTAACTTTATTCTTGCTCTTAATATGTTTTATATTTTTAGGTATTTTCCCGAACCGCCCGTCAGGGTAAATTCCATATATCCCTTCTCGAGCGTCTATTCTACCTGAAGGCGGCCAGAGTTTTGCTGTCCTCAAACTATCGGACCTGTCAGAAGATGCTAGACTTCATCTCCGGGTCATTTTACTTTGGAACCCGCTCAAGCCAGAGCTTAGAAGCAGTTGGGAAACACGAGCCACACCCGAGATTCCAGCATCCTTTGATGTTCTGCACGGTGAAAGGTGTGGATCAGAAGATCGGCATGTCGTACGTCAACCACTACGAGGTAAAAAGAAATCCACTTGAAAAACAGCTTAGTTATTGCGAAATTACATCGATCCCTTTTGAATGTGTCATTATTTATAAAAGTAATATCAATTTAAATCCAACAGGTGGGACAGATCTTGGGTATAGTGAAGGACTTACATGCTGACTGGCCTGAGGAAAAGTGGGGGAAGTTTGACAAGAATAGCATTGGTGTTATAACACCGTACTTAATGCAGGTAATGTTTTTGATATATTCACATCTCATAATAGCATAGATTTATGCAGATCTAAGAATGAGGCATGGGTATGCTGCAACCGTCAGTGAATGATGTAGTATATAATTTATAAAAGACGTGAGTTACAAACGTCCAACACGTTATTGTTTGTATCAATCAGGTACGTCAAATTCGTAATGAGCTTCGAAAGGTTAGACTGGCAAACATCACTGTCGACAGGATCCACGGTGTGCAAGGTAAACACGTTAGTGATGCAGCCTGCCTTATAGTAACAACATACATGTACTTCATAAGATTTCTGAAGGCTATTTGTATATTTCACACCTATTATGCAGGGTTGTTTTACCTTAAAGGGAATATACATCATTTGCTTTTGCTGTAATTTTCAGAAAAGGATGGAATTGGGGGGTTGGAAATATATTGCAAATATAGTTACACTGACGTTTTTGAGGTTTTGGGTTCGAAAATGCTATATAAACAAAGAAAAACAATCATTTTCCTGTAGTCTGGTTCCCTGACTCCATTTAAGAAGAAACAGAGCAGTTTACATATATTGGGGAAGGTCAGGGAACCAGTCTAGCTGGCTTGTACCCGTTCGTAGGTGTGTAATCAATTGCAAACAAGTGCGATGGTCAACTGGGGCCAGTATTTGAAAAAAAGCCATTTTTTTCCAACGCTGATCGGCCGATACGCGTTGGAAATTGATACAAAAATACCACTTTTCTTGAAAATGACAGTATACCAGGTGCCATGATTTTACAGGATGCTTTACACTGTCATTCACTAACAGTCCAGCAAGGTATTTCAAAATGATTTGGAAGTTTTATTTTTTGATGTTTGCAAATGTTGTATTTTCCCTTTAAGTGTGATTGGTCACATTGAATGGCTTCTGTTTTCGCCCGTTTGGTGGTTATGTTTTACGTGATGATGTCTGGACTACGCACATTAACTCAACGGATCTGTTACGGGGATTAAAAGTAAAAAAAAATACTGAATATGAAGAAAATTATCCAAAGTAACTGTATAATTATCAATAATTAATCTTCAAACCTCGTCTTTTTCCTTGTTTAAAGTTTCAGCCAAAACGAGTTATGTTTTTTTCCCTTGTTTCATATCTTAGGACAGCAATATCGTGTGCTGATTATCAGTCCAGTGAGAACTCACAGCACATTGAACAAAGTCGACTTGACTGCAATTGCGTCGACAATTAGTCCAGCGAATCGCGCCGACGAAACCTTCGACTACGGCTTTCTGTCTGATCCCCGACTCCTCAACGCTGCATGTACGCGAGCACAATCTCTGCTGGTAGTTGTAGGTGATCCATCGACCTTGTGCTCAGTAGGTGATTGCTCTAAGATATGGCGAAGGTACTTGAAAGAGTGTGAAGAAAATGGCACTCTGTTCCCATTGGTGAGTTGCTTCCAATTTAATATCGAAAACATAATCATTCGGTCAATCGACCTACATTCCGTAGATAATGGGAATCCAAATATCACCATATCTCTGAACGATTAACTAGGACAAGTCAAACAACATTGATTAAAGCAAGCCTATTGGCGACAAACACCTCGAATTTTATTTTTATTTCAGAAAAAAAATATATTAATATCTCTCTTCTTTTTTATTCAAAAATGCAGGGAACCACAGTTGCAGAAATTCAGCACGAAATGGAAGCATCGAAGCAGCGTTTGAACCCTTGTGCCGCCGTCTTCAAACCTGCAGAATCATGGACCAGCACAACTCCTCCAACCGTGAATGAAGCTGATGACGAACCACCACTTGTACCAGAAGCTCCAGCTTCATCCGAGATTGATTCTTGGCTACCAGAGGACGACGACACAGTCCCAGATGGTATCATCCGGGAGCTACAAAGGCAGATCAATGAAGATCAGAGCATGTTGGAGGACACTGGTGCAATTCCAGAGGTGGTTGATGATCATGATGCCTACAGCCAAAGAAAGGGTCATGCTAAATCAAGAAGGAAATCTCATAAGTACAGGATGGTAGAAAAAAACGATCGCATCATTCTGGAATTCAGTTATGAAGACGAGTCGAAACGAGTGCGTGGTAAAAATAAAGTGGATGAGTTCGACTTCGACATGGGCTTGAAGAATGACGAGCATGATGAGAGGGCACGGAAGCAGGCGTATGAACGAGTGAAGGAACAACCAGACAAGTATAAGATCTGCTCCTTTCATTGCGAGGAATCGGGGCGCACGTATGCAGTTCCCCTGGATGAGGGTCTTGCTGGGAGGATTTCAATCACAAGTAAGAGGAGACGTGGAAGAGCTCTGAACCTAGACGAGGTTATAGTGGAAATATTCGACGACATCGATGAATCGGAGGTTGCAGAGAATGAGAAGAAAAAATGCTACGGGAAAGTCATCTGCATATGCAAGAGGGCTGCTAGATCTGCACTGATGACTGAGATTGTTTGTAGGCTTGATGAGCACATGAATAATTTGATGGTTCCAATTGATCGCACGCTCCCCAAGTTGTATGTATGGTCTCACAACCAAGAGAAGAGTGGAATGAAAAGTCACAAGTATGCGTCACCTGACTTCAGTTCCGTGTCTATTTACCAGTTCAAGGGTTCAGATGATTACATGCCATTTGTTCAAAATGTACAGGTGTCAAGGAAGGATCGGAAAGACAAGCTTTTTATTGTCCGATACCAGAAATGGCTTGCTGCTCTTCCTTACCCGCTTGGCGCTGTGACAGAAGAGCTTCCGATTGGAGATGACAGAGAGAAAGGGCTTCGTATCCTAAAGCTTATGCATGGTGTAAGGGATAATTGGAGGCCTAGTGTCATTGAGAAGGTCAACAAGCAGTTTCCATCTGATTGGACCATTCCTGAACAAGAAATCAAGGCGCGGTATGACGCTCGGAAGCAAATGGCCTTTACCATTGACCCACCAGAAAGTCAGGACCTTGATGATGCTTTGAGTGTAGAATTGGTAGGAGACAACTACCAAGTTGGAATTCACATCTCAGATGTATCCTACTTCGTCTCTAAAGACACAGCGGTAGATCAAGTGGCCAAGAGCAGGGCAACATCCTTCTACCCCCCTTTAGACAAGCCTGTCAACATGCTACCTGAAAGGATCAGCAATGGGCTGTGCAGTTTACTTCCAGATCAAGATAGACTTGCAATTACCATCTTAGCAATGCTAGATCAGGATGGCTCAGTTGTGGGTGAGGTAAAGCTCATGCGGTCCGTGGTTCGTTCTCGCAGGCGGCTGACGTACAACGATGTCGAGAATATCATCAGCAGCTCCACCAGCAACGAGGTAACGAGCCTTGGCACTGTAGAGGGAAAGATCTACGCTCTTAGTAATTTGGCTAATGCCAGAAGAAAAATTCGGCTGGGAGTTGGTCGGTTTGCTTTCTCGCATGATGCTGAAGAAGATGAGGTGCAACATCCACTGGCGCATTCTTTGGTAGAAGAAATGATGCTCCTTGCCAATCAGGCCGTGGCCATTTATCTTGTGAAGGTATATCCCGACTGCACTCCACTGAGGAAACAGCTTCCTCCAAGTACTGAAAATGTCAACGATTGGTTGGTCAAACACGGCAAAGACGTCACTAACAGTTTGGATCTGCAATCTAAGAATTTACCAGTCGATGGGTTAGACAACAGTCAGGGTCCAAGTGAGATGAGAGTATTAAAGGAAAAGTGGAACCAACTGCGAACGGCTACTGCTAGTGATGGAGCGCACGACCAAATTACAAGGATCACCGACTTGATCACCAGTGACGAAAATCACCCACAACTGGCCGCGGCAAAAACGAATTACTTCCGTATCCAAGAGCGTACTAGCTATATCAGCACTGGAGAACATCCAGACAGATCTAGGAGAGGTCATCACTCGCTGAACATGTCAGCCTACACTCACTTCACCTCACCGATTCGTAGGTACTTTGACCTCGTCGTACATCGCATGCTGATTGCTGCAATAAATGACGAGAAGGCTCGAGGTACTCTTCATCAGTCGGAGAGACCGTACACCGATGTCGAAATTGGGGCAGTAGCTCATCACTGTAACTACCAACACTCCAATTCCCGTGCATTTGAAAGGAAGGCCCTTGCCTTGCAACATGCACTGAGGCTCAGGGAAGGCCCTCGGTCGTTTGCGGCTTTCGTGAGTGAGATTTCTGACTCTAATTTGGATCTGTTGTATCCCTACAAAGGATTCCTTCCGTCAAGGTCCCCACTCAATCTTCTAAAACCGATCAGCAGGCCGGAAATCAGCGAAGACAACATGAGAATGGAGCTGCAGTGGAAGGAACGAGTCTATGAGTTGCACAGTCCGGGTACAATGGCGAGGCAAATTGCTGTTTCATCTCATTCACGGGAAACTGTATGCACACTGTACACTGAGACAGCTGTGGTAAGGGTTTCAACCGAAGATTGGCAGGAAATCCTGAACGGGGTTCAAGCCCAAAACATGTACATGATCAGTAAGGCCGTGAATGATGCTGACAGCATCCAACAACCTACCAGAGAACAAAAGAAACAAGAGAGGAGACGGAGACGAAAACACAACATCATCGAGGAAGTAACCTGCGAAACGTCAGACGCACAGAGGCCCTTACCCTTCGTCAACTTCAAGCGTAACTTTGAACGAGGTGACGTGGTGCAGGTTCAGCTGAATGCTACCATTCAAATGGGAGTTTTGATGCCCAGCCTTCAGCTGTTTTGCCTCACGCCAAATCTGAATCTGTGCACCGAACACCGTGCGAATGCCATAGAATGCTTCTCTCGGGTAGCGACACACCGTCCTCCTGCCAGGATAAAGAGCATTTCTAAATATCAGGCAGTGTGGTTACCAATTCTAAACATGATCTCAGCCTACGATGCTGTTCTTAGTGATGAGGCGAGTGTACTTCATGGCGTAGACATAAAGTGGAAATGCTCCCAGGAACATGACGATCAGCCAGTGAAGTTCAGTGGGACATTCGAACTTATGAAAATGGTCTGTCACCACCGCAATGTAAGACTACGCACCGGGGATTATCTGTGCATCCGCTACAGGGATGTACCCCTGGATCCCAAGACGAAGCACAGCATCCTGGAGCTTGGCAGCACATCTACTTCCAGTTCATCATTCACAGCAGACACAGATAAAACCACCTTCGTTGCCCACGTTGTCATTTCTGAAATTGAGGACATCAAGATCTGGACTGACGACTGGAAGCTGATCGTCCAAGTTTTGATGAATCAACGATCGGCACCATTTCCAGACGTCTTGCTTGGGTCTAAGAAGATCCCCGCAGGCACCATCGAGATAATACCGAAGTCCAGTTCAGATAGGTAAGTGCACGCATTCAAATTCAATTTGAACCCATATGAAAGATTACATTATCATAATTACATGTGTAAGACATCACTGTAAAATGAGTCAAAATGAAGTCAAAGTTAAAACATATTAATATGCTTACAGACGTCTTGAATCTGCAATGAAGAATTTGGATACAGCAGAAAAATTGACCAAGGACATATGTCTTCATAAGACACCGAAGGTTGACGACATAGGTATGTATAATATCACATGTTTGCATTTATCACCTGTGTTTATGTATCACTTAGCACAGATTTGGTACCAACTCATTGAAAACATGTTCTCAAAGGAATACCAAACCAGGAAAACAATACTCATTCCAAAATATTACCATTAGATCAAAGTACAAACTAAATGTATTGACTAATTCTCTTGGGAAAGTATGAGATTTTTTCCTGAAAGTCGTAATTTTCTAATGGCCTCATGAGAGGGTGATCCTTATTCTCCAATTCATTTCATAAATTGTATAGATATCGTGATGAAGAGGCTGTTGGAGCTTGGTGGACAGATCAGGTCGTTTGAAATCCGAGGTTCGCCATTCCCCGTTCCGAATGGACCTCAACAAGCTGCACTGAGACTCGCTCTACAGCAGCAATTCACCATTATCCAAGGCCCACCAGGTATGGAGGATATAGCCCATATCACCCACCATGTTTTAATCGTGCTGAATACAAAAAAGGCACCTCAATCTAGTGGTTGGTTCATCAATCTAGTGGTTGGTAAGTGATCCGACGGGGTATGACAACGAAAGACAGTGATGTGCTTGCTCGGGTTCAGCTTCCCTGATGAAATTGTGTTCCTAACGTTCCTTCGCCATATATTGTGTATAATGTTGATGTCGAGGAAACTTTTGTTTAAATATTGTAATTCAGTTGGACAGTTAACCTTGTCGAGTACGAGGTTTTAATATTATGTGAATGTATTTGTGAGTGCTCAAAAGATGGTTCAAGTAAAAAAATTGCAGGATTTGCTATCACGATTTGCACAGTGATTTTTTTCTGTGCTTTATCCAAGTGCTTTAATGTATCATTTGGGATGGACCAATCTTCCGTTTTTTTATGATCTTAGGGGACATCTGCTATTAAGTCAAGTTATCTTACTTTTAAGTTCGTCCTGTCTTTCTTGAAGCGGTCTTACTCTTTGTTTTTCACCTGTTCTTTTTTGCAGGCACGGGCAAGACAATAACTGGTGCCCATCTGACCTTTTTCTTCACGGAAGTGAACAAGCAGCTACCTAATTCGGGCAGGGGACCACCGCAAGTCCTCTACTGTGGACCATCCAACAAATCCGTCGATGTTGTTGCCCGTAAGTTAATGAAAAATTGAACTGTTCATTTGGGAAACTGTATGCTATCACAAGACGGAACTATCACGTCACTTATATTGCCCTCTTCTGCAATTTTTACACATCTTTCCATAGGTTTTCCTTCTGCAGCTATAAGGTCATGCCACAGTGACGTAGATTTCTTTACCATTTCTATCCTTCGTAATTCAGACTATATCCTAAGACTTGGGATACCGGCCGTCCGAGTGTACAACCACTTGGTGGAACAGCAGGACTTTCCAGTTTCCGGACACACTTACGGATCCAGTAAGATTGGGAATGCTCAAGAAGCCAAGATGGACCCTGATCTGCGGCACATCTCATTGCATCATCTCATCAGGCAGAAATCAAACTCGTACAGCCCAATCATCCGAAACTATGACCGGATATTCCAGACACCGCACTACAAGATCAGTTTCTCTGAACTGCTGCAGTACAGAAGGACAGTTCAAGCGGCCGAGGTTAGATTTGAGCAATGAAAATCACACATTTTTCATTTCACTCTCGTAAACCTCAATTTGTAACAAGCCAGATAAAAGTGCCCATCACTGTTGCTCTCGTGTTCATCAGTTGTACCCAGTGGTGAAATTTGGGGTGATGTATATTTTGCATTGAGATGAGCAGGTTTGGTGTTGTGAGGTTTACTGCGCATAAGGTGTGATATTGGGCAGCTTATAACTCCGTGATGTAAAAAGGTGATGTGGTACGTTGAATTAAGTGCGATAAGGTATTAGCGCCAGTAAAAATGGTTCGGTTGTGTTATTCATAGGAAGAAGAGTTGAAAAACTGCAAAGTGGTTCTTTGCACATGCAACGAGGGTGGCAGCGGACGCATTCAAAAATGTGTGAATGTGATCCAGTGCATAATTGACGAGGCTGGGATGTGCAACGAACCAGAAACCCTGATACCACTGGTGGGTACCGTCAAGAAGGTAGAGCAACCCAGCGCCGTCCTCAAGAAAGTAAGGCATTCCCCACGACAGGTTGTTCTGATTGGGGACCACAAACAACTGAGGTGAGTCATGAGGTGGTGCAACAAACCAAAAAACATCACATTTCCATCTGGATTACAACGACCAGCTCTTCTATTTTATTGGCCTACTAAACGTTGATTACATTTATCCTGTAATCATCAGAGTGGAGATGCAGAATGCAAATTAGTGGTCATGGGAAATAAGTATTAGTCTGGTAGTTTGGTAGAGATTTTCCCTTTTGATTTGCGATCCTGAATCCATCGGTCGAAGCCATTATTAAAAAAAAGTTGCAATAAGTGTCAGGAGGACAGTATGCGTAAGTGACAGTTTTCTAGCCAAAGTGGATCGTGGTTGGAAATGGGAAAACCTTTACAGAAAAAATGGAATTGATAAATATTTTACCACAAAGGCGTAGAGATAATTATTGTATCACGGCTTTGGTTGCAGACCCATCATCCAGGAAAGGACTGCTGTTGAGCTCGGTATGGAGATATCACTGCTAGAGAAATACGAAGAGGAAGCCACTATGCTGACCATTCAGTATCGCATGGTGAGTTCAAATTTGTACAGTGACCCTCACATTTGGACAGAAACATATTTCTCCTTCAAGTCCTAGGTCTTTTAGGTCTACCTACAACTTACAAGGTTTAATTAAAAAGGTATTAAAACTTGCCCCTTCTTACCTTGCTCTTGCATAACACAATATTTTCTCCATAGCACGAGTCCATCTGTGCGTTCCCCTCCGAGACTTTTTACAGTGGTAAGCTGAAAACAGCCGAGACTGTGAAGAAAAGAGAGCCACGTCTTGGGATGATATGGCCGGGTGGCCAGAATCACCCGCTGGTCTTCTGCCATCACGTCGGGGTTGAAGAGGTCCAGAGTGTACGGACTGGGGAAGGCAATGAACAGTCTCGGGCAAATCCCAAGGAGGTCCAGCATGTGGTGAGCTATACCCATGGTTTAACATTTGATGAAATGATTTGCCTTTGACTGCTAAGATAAGCGTTGTGTCTACTGGTCCCAGGGGCAAGCCTGTAGTACTCTTTGTACAAACTACCTGACTTACTGACTTACTGACCGATTGACTGATGACTGACCGATTGTCATTGTGAATTAGACTTGCCTAAATCACTCACTGACTGACTGTCGCTTGTGGGTTAGACTGGTTACCTTTCTCACTCACCGACACTTGTGATTTGAACTTGTTAAGTCCCTCACTGACTAACTGTCACTTTTGAATTTGACTGGTAATCTATCTCTTTATATTTATCTGTAATATGTCTTCATGGATCATAAGCAATTTTCAAAAAACGTGTTTTACAAAAAAAAAATGAATGCAAACGTAGGCGTTTGGGATACTCTAGATTGGTTTCGTACATTCTGTGATTAGCCCAGTTTGGATGTTGTCTTCATTGTATTACGATATTCCTTTATAATGTAGCGTGGTAAGGGAAGTTAGCTTAGCTTATTCTAAGATGAACGTTGGTCATGCACACTGTTGAAACGATGTATCTATCACCTGTTCCGAAAAATGCATTTGAGACCTCAAAGAAATATGCCTATTTGGCATTCAAAACCGTAAAGGTGGTACTATCGATGAAATACTGTTCTTACTGTAGTCTGTACGATATACTTCGTTGATAGATCCGCATAGCGTCAGTAATGGTGAATCGTCTGGGTGTCAAACAAGACAGGCTGGTTGTCTTGACCCAATACCGCCTTCAGAGGGCGCTGATCGAGAAGGAGCTGGCAGACACCGGCCTGGGAAACATTGCAGTCAGCACAGTCATCACAAGTCAAGGTAGGCTAAGATTATAACTAACGAATTGCGAGACAGTTAATATATTAGTAATATAAATATCGGTAGTCCGATTATGGTGAATAGTAACTTTAAGAATCCTGTCGTCCAAGTCTCCATTGCCAAGAATACGACGAGACGAAGGCCATTGCAGTCATGACAGGGAGCTCAAATAGAATTGATGTCAACTTGTGGGGCTTGAGGTAGACGAGAGAAGGTGACCTTTTTACCTCAATGACCTACTGAGCAATCGAGATCTTGCCGGCGTCAACATGAACACCTATTTTTTTATACGAAAAAAAGATCCGTTTTGGCAATGATCTTCTGTTCAATACGTGTACTTGCTCACTTTATCAGGTAGAGAATGGGATTACGTGATCTTGTCCACCGTCAGATCACTGCCGAAGGTGGAGATTGATGAGAAACCATCAGCTTCATGGAAGAAACGCAACCTGGGCTTCATCTGTGACGAGAATCAAACCAATGTCGCCCTCACGCGGTCCCGAATGGGTTTGATTATACTTGGTGAGTGATAAATTCATGTGTGCGTTCATCATTTTCCTAGCAGTCTCGCTCAAAAAATGATGTCGCATATTAACAGGACGGCTGTTTACTGCCACGTCTTTAGACAGTGAGCTATGACATAATTGAAAGGCAATGCACCTTTAAGTTGCGATCCCCGTGCTCATCAACAAATCCGATTTTTTTAAAGAGAGTTTCAATTTGTGCGTTTAATTCTAACCGAAATTCTCATTTTCGCCAGGTTTTTTTTGCACGTTTTTAAAGATTGATGCAAAGTGCCATACTGTGAGATTTCTTTGTTGAAACATTTCGTAACTCGCTCCCCGGTAATACATGTACTACCAAATCATCTATATTCTCATCTCAAACTATTGAACATTGTTTAGAGTAACTTATGGAGACACTTTCAGTATGTCTGACATTAGGGAAACACTGGTCATTAGGGGGACATTTGAATATCTTCTTAATGATTTAACTACCATTTCTAGAGGGAAAATTGTATGGTCGAGAACTTTACGATTCCTTCGTGAATGGTAGAATTGAACAATTTGGGGAGGGGCAAGTTTTTATGAAGGGATTCCGTTGGTTTTTTTGTGCACAAGTCTATGGGAATGCCTCCCTATATAGAAACCATTCTTTATACTTACTCCTCCTATCACAGGGTGTTATTATTTTTTTTTTCAGGAAACGAATTTCTCCTGACCGTTGACAAAACATGGGAGAAGCTGCTGACCCATTACCACCACAAGGAAGCTGTGGTTTATGCCGAGAACTTCCTAAAACATTACTAGTAAAGACTGTGACAGCACTTTCTTGCTAGTTGATCGAGAAGTATAAGATGAATCTAAAAGTGTGGCTAGACGTCAAGTGAATCCATCTTAGTGGGCAAGGTTAGAGCTGAGGTAGCCCATTATTAAATGAACTGAAATATAATCTCAGTTATAGTATTGTGTAAATTGAAATCAATTCAATACAACTCGCTAATTGACGAGTTGTGATTATTCAGTTGTAGTTATTAATGATATCTGTTTTATGCTAATTCCTTAATAATATGCATCAATGCTTTCCATAATTAACAGTCTCTTGTGTTATTAAATAAACATCAAATAAAACAGATGTAATATATTGATCTCAAAAATAGGCCTGCTAAACTAAAGGTCAATCGAATGAAATTGTCATTGTTTCAAGAAAGTGTGAACAAGGCACATTTACTACGTTTTCTATTACAAAGTCGTACAAATATTTGTATTACTATTACATCATGTGTACAAATTAATTAATACTATCAAAATAATATATATATACTTCAGGTGATGGTATTGTATCCATTGTCGGTTTCATTGTTTGTTTCAGTTACAAGATTACACCATCTCTATCCAAGAACAGGGGTGGTATAGGCCTATGCAATTTTGTTAAGGCCGGGACTAAACTTTACTACTCATATCTCCGGACATCGTGATAATCACATTTCAAACAAAAGTTTGTTGGAAAATTAAAATCCTGTTGGAAAATTTGTTGCTGCAGTAAAACCTCAATATATTTTTGCTGAGAATCAAAGAACATTTTTTTGCTTAAATCAAAGAACTATTTGATTTAAAATGATACCATGCATTCCAGATGACAGTTTTGTAACTTTGATGTATATTTTCACGTATTACTCTCACGTATTATTCACGGAAGTATATAACGTATTTAGAAATGAAATACATGTATTACGAATAGTAGAAGGAAAAAAATATAAACCTTATTCTTTAGAGCTTAATATACGAAACTGCTATATCAACCTTGAGTGACAGAATTATCACAGTTAGATTTACTAAAATATTTTATTGCCAAAACAATGAGTTATTTGGAGGAGTTTTTGTGCAGGCACAAATATTAAGAACAATGGAAAAGAACTGCCCTAAAAGATGAATTTTTAATGGTCTGTTCATCTAAAGTTACGACTGTGCTCACATTTCTAAACGTTTGCCATATAAATATGACCCAGAATATACATTGTGAAGAAAAAGGGACTGTGCTTATTAACAGTAAATAAGCTCAGATGCCATAGTAAAGATCCGTCATGCTCGTGCTACACAGAATTATTGTTAATTTGAAGCTACAATTTAGAGCATGAATGTATATCGACCAAACAATATCCGTAATCAGAGCTTTGTTATAAATGCTTTAACTTGAAATAAAAGAAACTTGTTGGCAATCAATGTGTATAGCCTAGGTCGGTAATCAGATGCCGGACTGCCTCCGAATCCTTGGCTCCACTGCCACTTGTAGAAAACCACCCCTGATTTTTTTAACATTGAAATATGGACTGATCTGCAACTAGATTGTTTAGTTTTCAAGCACATACCTCATTACATTGGGACCAAGACAGAGGCAGAGGCAAACAAAGGCAGTCTTGTATGTGCAGTGGCGTACGTAGGGGGGCACCCCCTCCCCTTAGACCCCTCCCCCAGGACGGCGATCCGTATCCACCTAAGTGCCCCCCCCCCCCCATCAAATGCTGGTGCCCCCCTGTGCCCCCCCAGACTGAAAAGTCTGGTGACGCCACTGTGTATGTGCCCCACCCTTTTGATTTATATTGTGACGATCAAGTTCATCCAGACTTTTTCGGCAGAGACATGGCGAGGGGTTTACTTGTCTCCCTTGGAATAAAAAAGGCGGGGGGGGGGGATTAAAAAGAATGAAGTATAAAATGTATCGCAGAAAAGAAGTTAGTTTAAACCGATACTATAAGCGTTATTTTTTTTGTATTTTTGAATAATTGAAACTTCTGGAAAGGGGCCCGCTGCTTTGTACACAACATAATTTACATGAACACATTTTCAAAAGCACCCCAAGCATCAAATGATGCCCGTCTCTTACCCCCACCCCCCCCCCCCCCGGCCACACATACACACACTCACCCATCCTAGGTTTTGTTTTTCTCTTTCGGGCCGGTAAGCGCTTTGCGCCCCCCCCCCCCCGGAAAATATATTGTACCCCTATATCGAAGCTGTAGATTCCAGTTTAATATCACGGGTCGTTCGCTCCATGCATGAGCATGATCAAATCGTTCATAATGATGAGCAAAAGTTGTCCCCTAGTTTGAATATTAAAAGCCCAAGACAGGGCTTCTGGGATAATATGACGACAGGCACAAAGCCCTGGTTTCACAACTTGCACAAAGGCCCATGACCGGACACTCGATCTCAGTTTTTGTTCCGATCGCATGCATTGTGCATTGCTTACGTCACAGATCGGCATATGCTTAGCTGGGGGGGGGGGGGATTTATTTACCCATCCTCTCCCGAGACGTAATACTCCTGAAAATACAAGGGAGCTAGCAGCTAGTTTTCTTGTCGCCTTCAACTCTTGGAACGATAAAGAACTGGTTCTTACATCTGCAAGATCCAACCCACCTTCAATGAAGTACATGAAGGTCGTCACACACTAGTGGCCCAAGAAAATCAGGAAAGCCCACAACTTAAAACTTAAACCAGGCCGGAATATAAAACTTCGCAACAGGAAGGGTTGACGACATACGTCAAAATCAACTTTCGCTCTGGAACTGTCAACCTGGTAGTTGGTGACAAGACTGTCAGCTCTTCAAAGGCATGGGCCCTGAAAGACTAATGGACGGTATTATATATCTAATTATTTGTTTTCTCATTTTTCATCAACACTAGGGTGCCCGTTACTACTCATTCATACAGGTTTATTTTAGACTCATTATGGATTTCTTTCAAAATAAGGATAGACTGCTGTTGTTTTTGTGTTGCTTTACCATTAAAGGGAAGATACAACATTTGCAAACATCAAAAAACGAAAAATCAAAAAACGATCAAATAAAAAAAAATCTAAAAACGATCAAATTATCACGAAATGCCTTACTGAATTGTCAGGGATTGACAGTCTAAAGCATCCTATAAAATCGTGGCTCCTGGTGTGCTGACATTTTCAAGAAAAACTGTATTTTTCCAACGCTGGTCGGCCGACCAGCGTTGGAAAAAAAACTGGCTTTTATTCAAAAGCTGCTCCTATTTTTTCATATAGTTATTCCGCATTTTCTTTGCAATAGATTACACACCTGTGAAGGGGTACTAACCTGCTAGAGTGATTCTTTGACCTTACAATTCCCCAAAGTCTTTACGTTTCTCCGTTTCATCTTAAGTGGGGTCTGGGAACCAGACTATGAAAATGATTGGTTTTCTTCGTTTTTCCAGCATCTTCAAGCCCAAAACGTGAAACCAGTCAGTATAGCAGTATTTGCTATAAAGGGAATGTACAGCAATTGCTTTTGCTGCAATTTTCAGAAATAAATGGATTTGGAGGATTAGTATGTTATAGCAAATATTGTTAAACTGACTCGTTTCACGTTTTGGGCTTGAAGATGCTGGAAAAACCAAGAAAAACATCTTGTTCATGTAGTTTGGTTCCCTGACCCCACTGAAGATGAAACGGTGCAGTTTGTCGACTTTGGAGAATTGTCAGGTCAGAGAATCAGTCCGGCAGGCTTGTACAGGTGTGTATAATCAATTGCAATGAAACTGCGGAAAAACTAATTATGAAAAATTCTGGTTGGCCGACCAGCGTTCATATTTCACTGATCCACGTGTTCTGTGTAATTATTATAAAAACAGTTGACGCTTTCAATAGAACTAGTGTCATAGACCCCACATAATATCCCCGAGTCACTGAAGCCCAGCTGTTGCTGCTTAAAGGGAATGTACAACATTTGCTTTTGCTTCAATTTTCAGAAATAGGTGGATTTGGAGGATTAATATATGTTATAGAAAATATTGGTAAACTGACTTGTCTCACGTTTTGGGCTTGTAGATGCTGGAAAAACCCAGAAAACCTATCATGTTTTGTAGTCTGGTTCCCCGACCCCACTTAAGATGAAACGGAGCAATTAATACACTTTGGGGAATTGTAAGGTCAGAGAATGAATCAGTCTAGCAGGCTTGTACCCCTTCAGAGGTGCGTAATCAATTGCAAAGAAAAGTCGGAGTAACTAAATATGAAAAATTCAGAATTTTTTTTGAAAAAAGCCAGTTTTCTCCAACGCTTGTCGGCTGACCAGCGTTGGAAAAATACAGGTTTTCTGGAAAATGTCAGCACACCAGGAGCCACGATTTTAAAGGATGCTTTAGACTGTCAGTCCCTAACAATTCAGTAAGGTATTTCGTGATAATTTGATCATTTCGTTTTTTGATGTTTGCAAATGTTCTATTTTCCCTTTCACCTTTTCCAGAACTAGACCCACGGTTTTGGTAGAGCGTTTGTCCTAACTAAACAAAATTCACCCGAAGAATCCAATCAAAGAAGAATTTAGTAATCGGCGAACATTAACTGGTCAATGTAAATATATCCTAGAAAATCAAAGGATTATTTTTATGTACACATTATTGTATTCCACTGCGTAATATAATTTTCAAAAATATGAAAACATAAAATACTAATGCAATATGAAAAAAATATGAAAACATGAGCTGTGCGAACAAAAAAGTATTTCATTAAAAAAACTACAAGACGTGAGAACCCCTTTAAACGCACTTCCGCTAAGGCCAGAAATAGTTCGTTAACCTTGTATTACATGCTCGCAAGTATTTTACGAAAAAGTATTGCACCATTACCAAGTACAGTGTTACCAGACACTGCAGTGTTGCACAATAGGGGGCCTGCATGTATGTCTGCATGTGCATGTTTCTTTCTGTCCCAAAACATTGATTCACCATGTTGGCACGTGAGAAACAGTCACCGAAAAGAGTGGTTCACTAAGCAGGATTGCACAACTTTCTGAGCCATTGGGCTCAACCCAAAATATTTACCTTTCCACAAGTGAGGTGCATGTCTGTTGTCGGTAGCGTATCGGCGTATGCAGGTTTTGAGTCTGGGGGAGGGGCCATGAAAATGGGTAGTTTTTCTGGGAAAATGGTAAAACGCGGGGAAAGTATTACTCCGTTTTGAAGCGGTTGCATGTGCTGGCGCTCAGGGGAGACTTGTAGAACCCCCCGGATACGTCACTCTCTGTTGTTTTCCAAGACAGGAAACAACTTGTCGATGTCCACTACGTGAGGAAGAGGAAGAGAAAGAGGGAATTAGGATCAAAATTAATAAATGTGCAAAATGAATTTTTTTTTATGAATTCTGAATTATTATGGATTCCTATGACTCGATCTGCAAAGTGGATGTCAATTTCGGTAAATACAAAAAAATTAGATTAGCCTTGTGAAGCTGGTCCCAGAGCACACACAATTCGAATCAATTGGTTTGGAATGGCTAACAAGTTCGTAAACTTGATGGAAATGAACAGAAAAAAATCAACTTTTGTCATACGCACGGAGACTTTACTGCTGCATTACATGCATGAGTAGGCAAGCCCTCGTAAAGCTTCTTCCAGACAAACGTAAGTCAAGTGACAGTGACATCCAATGAGTGGGTCAGTACGTCAGTCAGTCAGTCAGTCAGGTGCAAAGAGGACCGACAGGCTCCGTAGGACCAGCAGCAGTCACTATATGCCTATACGTAAGCTTGTCTTGTACTGACCAAACACCGACTCGTCTAAATCCTCCAAACTACAAAAAGCATCCAATGGGGGTATCGAACTCGCACCATCGGATTTGTAATCCAATGAAGTATACATGACACTACACCAGTGACTCGATCGATGGGGTAGTTTTAAACATTATACTTTTGCATATATAGTTTTACACGGGCTAAATGCAACAGACAAAGAGGTCAAAATGATGAACTGTTTAAAATTTCCATTTTTTTCGGTTAAAAAAAAGAAAAAAGAGGCGGCCTCCAAAAAGGAAACTGGTGTGGACGCTTAAAGTTTTTATTTGGCCCTTACCAAGTTCGGCTTTAGTCTTGTGAAAACTTTTGAAGAAGCATTTTGTCATTTTCAGTATTAAAGAAATGACCACAAATGACCACAACGTGACTTCCCCCACCTCCCCCCCAAAAGAGAAGTGACTGCCTGTCGATGAAGATCCTGTCCAAATTTGACTGAAATCCGCCAAAGTGTTTGGAAGATGTAGCATTTTAAAGGCCAATTCGGTAGAAAGAAGAGGAAGATACGTGTCAGCAGCGCCAGTATTATCAGCCGGTGCCGTAACACACGTTGTATGGCTGTATTCTCGTAAAATATCGCTTCCACGATCTATTACTAACACCTGATAGGGTTCAAGTACTACGATCGCGCTGTTTCACAATCGTGGTCGTATTTCTCTGAACCTGACCTGCAGACATGTCATGACTTGTCGAACAATGCATATACGCAACATGCAATTTCTCATGCGGGGATTTTTTGGGATGAGAAGAATCCACATTAATAAAAAGATCAGCAGACTGGAGGATATTTGAAAAGCGTTTGCATGCTGCAATGCTTTCATCATCGGGTAATTTTGGTTTACATAGAGTGCGTTCGATTACTTCCGCCGCGTTTACTCCTGCAAGCGCCAGAGCGCTCTCTCACGTGACTTAATTCTCGCTCTTATTCGAGCCTGGCCCAAGTAACCGACTGGCGCCGAGCCGGTTACTTGGGTAAGTATTCCATGATAGGCCATGTAATAAACATGGCTGCCAACGTGACGTCCGGTGAGCGACTAATGGAGATCAATATGGACACCCATTGATCTCCATTATAGATCAATATGGGGCCTCACTCAGGCCGTGTCCAAAACGGGCTTCCAGAGCTACGGCTACATCTAGTGTCAGCGCGTCCCCGCGTATTTTCAATGGGTGCGGACCTAGACCTAGCTCTAGACAGTGTCATGTCCAGTGGCGTAGCCAGGAATTTTTTAGTCGGGGGGGGGGGGCGCTGGGGGGGGGGGGGGGCCTGGAACATTTCATGGGGGGGGGGGGCGTCATGTAGATCAATGATAATTTTTTTAGAAACTCAAAATCTCAGTGAGGGGGGGGGGGGGGCGACTGGGGGGGGGCGACAAGGTTTCATGGCTGTCGCCCCCCCCCCACTCCCCCCTCCCCGTGGCTACGCCACTGGTCATGTCAAAGTTCAACTGTCCAGCTCTTACACGAAACTTTACCCGATCGCGTTTATTTAGCTCCACTGCGCATGTCTGTCATCACGCGAGGAGCCAGGCGCGAGTAAGCTGGGGGAAGTAATCGAACGCACTCATAGAGTTCTCCAAATCTCTACTCTACTGTGCGAATGGAGGAACTTGACATCTTCAGGGCCGATCCGATTGATTTTCGGTGCACTTTTGTTATTAGGTATTGCTTAGATTAGCGCATAATTCGTCTGACTGCCTGCTTGGCGACCCGCTCACCCATGTGATATTACCATCATTAAGTGATTAAGACTGGTAACTATATAACAGTAAATGGGTGCCTTTTTGAAAATTTGTATCAGGTCATAAATCCTTATCCAAAATATTGTTAATCATATACCAATCACATACTTCAACTTGTTTCAGTACATGTCAGCAATCGACATACTCTATTGTTATCGACAGGATATGAACGATAAGCGCAAACACAAAAACACGCGGCTACACGCCCACAATGAACGTGGGTCTGTATTAAGAACTATGCATGTCTATTGTCAAGAGTCAGCTACAAGGCCGTACGTCATCGAACAATGCACACACGCAACATGTAAATATTTCTCATGATGCTGGGAATTTTGGAGGATGAGAAATATCCTACCCTCATAATGGATACATCCTTATTCCAAGGGCCAATTACACATGTAAGCTTATGTTGCAAACTTGCAATGTTTCAGAGAAAAGTAGAGATTTATTGCAAGGTTTCAAGTGTGTTTTTGTTCATGTTTCGAAAATGTCAAAATGTATGACTCTTTCATCTGCACGACAAAGGGCGCATGCGCACCAATTCATTAAATTAGCGCTGCGTCACATGCAAAACAACAAGCATGGGCGAAATTTGTCATGGGGGAAATCCCTTATACGCAATCCAGTTTTATAGCGCTGCAGCACATTCAAAACAACAATCATAGGCGAAATTTGTCATGGGGGAAATCCCTTATAGTTATACGCAATCCAGTTTTATAAAATGCGTAGCGAAATTCTATGCGTTTCAGAGTACAGACCAGTCGTACATGTACATGTATTGGATTGCTTTCTCTGTTGACTCAAGCACAAGGTGCCAAACTGCTTGCAAGTGGCTCCGTAACATTTAAAACCACCTTTGTAGCTGCGTTCAGAAAATGGGTCTGCCCAAGAAAAGCCAATCAAGTAGAGCTAATCTGGCGACCGGTCCGGTTACGAGCTATTTCTTGATTGTTTGAGCCTCTACAAACGGACATTTAGGTAAGCTATTATAACCATGTAATTTGACAACTAGGGGCCTATATCATGACCAGATGTAAAATGTATTTTAAGCTACATTGTACAATGTTATTTTGTAGAAAGCCGTGGCATTTTCGCTTGACTATAAAACTGAGCTTTCCAGGCTGAATACCTATAATATATTGATTAATAGTTAAGTCAGTGAAATGAATGAATAATTACCTCTTTGGCCCTTTTCTTTGATTATAAAGCAATCCAGATTCGCACGCGTTGTATATAATGACCCATCCATTTTCATGTATTTTTAGGCCTTCGAAAGATTAATAATAATAATGGATACTTATTTAGCGCTTTTAACTAAAGATCAAAGCCCTTTAATTATTATTAATACCCCTGATCACTGGGCCAACATCCAAAGACAATCTCAGTCCCAGGCTAGTGGGTATACAGCCTGATGCTGTCATTTCGGCGCAAAGCGGCTGATACAGCTTTTTATTAAAGATGTCGAATGTCAGTAATTTTTAATTCTTACTATTTTATTGCTTTTTTGTCCATTTTTTCCCGTGTGTTTTATTTGTTTGTTTTGAAACTGTTTCAATTTTTAATCTTCAGTGTATATGCATATCCAGCCTTTTATGTTTGTCTTTTGTTTGTCTTTGCTCCTTTGTTTACTTTTTTGTTGGTAGCGTTTTTTTTTTTTTTTTTCTGTGTGCTTGGGTCTGTCCTTTTTGTGCACATGCATGTCCTGCCGTATGTATTTGTGTCCTGTTTGTCTTTGCTGCCATTGTCGGCCTTTTGCTCACTGTTCTCTTTGTGTGTTTATAAAGATCTGTGTGCTTGGATCCGTCAATTTTACCCCCAAATGCATATATTGACTTGTTTGTGTTTTTTCTTACCTTTTTTATTTACAAATAATGAAGTTTGTTTGCTTGTTTGTTATGCTCTGTGTGCTTGTGTGTCTGACTGTTCGTCGTGTTTTTGTTTGTTTTTTTGTTCGTTTGTTTCTGTGTCTTGTGTAAAAATTGTACTGTAGTGGGAAAGCCTCTCGATAAGCTTCTTATGTGCTAAGTTTTTTAGGCAATCCATCAGAGCCCAATTCCTTAGGCTCTTTTAACCACAGAATTCCGCGCTTACGACCACAAATTTTGTGCTAACCGCGCTAGCAGAAAAATTCTGTGCTAACCCGTAAGCACAGAATCCTTAGTTATGGGATATAGCAAAAATTCCTCGCTATGGCGTGGAATACGCTTACCGTAAGCACAGAATTTTCTGCTATAGTAAGCAGGCATTTTTCGGTAACGGTAAGCAGAGCCAAGAAAATGGGCCCAGCAGCAGGCCTACATAATATTGCACAATTTGTTCAGTGTTTTTGATGTTTTTGTTTGGGGGGGTGTATTTTAGTTTCTTGTATCTTAGCTTTTGTAGTTTGTTCTTTTGTTGTGACTTTTATGCAATGAATTTGTAAACTGTCATATATTTTAATTGTCTTATAATTTATTTGCCTGAGAAAAAATGTAATAAATAATAAATACATAAATAAAAAAATCAGTCACAATACCCATCTTTGCCCAAAAGGCACCGATTTGCTCCTAGGTGTGGAGAAGCAATGAGTGACAATGTGTCTTGCCCAATGACACACGTAGGGTTGCAAAGGGGTGGAAAGTTTCCGGGAATTTTCGAAAGTTTCCCGGAAAGTTTCTAGGAATTTTGAAGGGCTCGGGAATTTTTGGAATTTTCAAATATTGGCATTTATTATGTTTAACAATTGGGTGTTTTTTTTATTTATTATATTTAGTCACCCGAAAGCAAATGAAAACAGTCTTTAATTTTTCCCCAATTGTAAGTGATGTTTACAAATAGGTGTTATAAAATTAAAATTAGGGCTTGTTGATATGTTCTTATATAACAGATTTTTGTCAGAAAAGAATGACTAAGATTTAATCATAATGGGGGATGTCCCAAGTCTAGCTCTAGCGCATTTTGGAATTTCCAAGTTCAGCAACTTCATGTTACATATTTTTGGGAATTCCCATAACTGTTTAACAGTGGGGGCGCTGTTCTAATCGGACGCCCATGCACACTATCGGCAATAGTGTGCAAATTCACCCCTTTACCCAACGCTGGCTACGCTTCTGTGTCCGATTATTTTGGACAGGCGGAAATAATAACAACTTTTTTTGCCAGAGCAGGGGGATTTCTACACCCAACCCTCCCCCTCCCCCGCCCCTCGATCCGCGCCTGTCACACTGTCACAATGAATGTCCAGGATGAAATCGGTCGTTTGAGGAATTATGATTGTAACATAAAGTGATTGCTTTTGAAAATCTTTCAACTCAAAACAGGAGAATGGATGACGACCGGGAACAGCGTAGAGAAAGACTTCTTCGAAATTTTAGCCTACTCCGGTAAAGAAAAACAAGCTATTCATTTTGAATTTTGTTCTTGTCGTTTTTAATTTTTAATTTTACCGCTCCGTCTAATATTGCCGGTTGAAGCCACGATGGCCTTGGCGAAAGGCTAATGGAGTCGAGGCTGGGTATATAATTATTATGCGGACCTTTGGTAACAGCCATAATGGAACTTCGAGCGGCCCAAAATTTGCTTTGATATTAATCAAAGAGCTTTCGTCGAAATTTGAGAAATGAAGGCAGTATCCTGAAAGGTAATTCATGCGATAAGTCAGCCTGATACAAATAATATATAATAATAATATTGGATTTTTTTCGGGAGATACAAGGATATATTTGCACTCGCTAAAACAATATTGCACTCGTCTTCGACATGTGCTCGTGCAATATATAATCTTGTATCCCCCTCAAAGCCATCCAATATTACATCAAAATCTCACATGATGCCGAGGATGAACTCCAATGTTGAGACTAGACTATCTCGTGTAAGCGTTAGTCTATAAACGCGCCGAGGTAAAGTTTGGTTGGATCAGGGAATGTTTTTTTTTTCTTTCTATTTTTCTAGCAACAAAAGTGCTATTCAGCTTTGTTTGAGACATTGGACCACAAAAACGGCCACTTTTATTCAAGTATGGAATAATTACCTGACAATTTTGTGTGCAAAAGCAACCTCAAATAAATGCCGATATAGTATTTCAGAGGGTTGCGGATAAAACTACAATTTGCTGAGGAGTGCTGAGCACGGACAATACATCTTTAAAACGGCCACATTCGAATAAATGGTTTTCTGTCTCTTTTTGTTTTTAGTGAAACACCTGAGGAACTACTCCCACCTCTGAGTATTGTGAGTGCCATTTCTAATTTATATCGAAATAGGTGGTACAAAACCCATTAGTTTTGTCAACGAAGCCCCATGATGCTTATTTATTCTTAACGCCTAAAAAATGCAATACAAGATTTTCTTCTTTAATTTCCACGCCAAATTTGACACCATATTTAGGTAAGGATTACACATCACGTAGACGATTTTTAAGTCACTCATCGCAGTCGACTTATAAAAAGGGTTTAGTTTTAATTCGCCACACATGTCGAGCTTAAAAGCTATTGTCCATCGTTTGCAGCTATCCATAAAAGTAACTGACGTAATTATTGTTGAAAAACATACTTGGTTGAAAGATGGTAAGAGGACTAAACTCCCTGTGAAATTATTCTTTCTGGCAAGCTGTCATTTTGAAAAAATCAACGAAAGAAGGCCTTTCCAACGGTGCGTCTTGGTTTAGGTTGATTTAGCTCCATTACTTTACGTTAATTTATTGCGCGTCCACGAGAGACAACACAAATGGCGGAGATGGCGCAGTGAATGGGCGTGTGTGGATGCGCTGCCGATCTAGTGTTTTTATTCTGTGAATTCATCGGATCAGTGCGCGACATCGCGTATCTTCTTCTTATCGAGTCCACTTCACAAAGCTAAATTCGGTTCAGCCAACGCCAAACACGTTTCTCTGCATTTTCATTGTACAGTTGTGCAAGGGTATTGTAGCTGCAATCGGCTCAGTGAGAACGTGTCACAGACGCTGAATGCAGGCCCAAAAACACGATTCAGCAACATTTGATTTGAAATCGAGATCCTAGAATGTTTTTTTTTTGGCGGAATATACAGCTGAAGCTGAGCTGAACCTTCATCGGGTTAGATGTTAAGCACCCTGTTTTTTTAGATTTTGAGCACTTTTGTTGCTTCAAACAAACAAAATGCACAAAGTACACATGATGGACTGTACCTTTAAGTGATCCTCCAGTTGGTGATTGTTTATTTGTTGTCTGATAGGCCCAGTGACAATTTACCCTGTGACAATACATGTTCTGATTTCTTCAATGCACACTCGAAGTATGCAAACTAGACAATATTATTTAAATTGACAACGTACGACAGGATTTTACTATAGTGATGTGCGTCAGCTTTTGGCAGTCTGTCTCTTGGTAAATTTTAACGCCTATCTTTATCTTTTCGAACTTTATAGTTAAAGGAATTCATACGGGGAGTACAGCAAGATGTCAAGGAAGAAGCCAAGGCGCTGATAGCAGAGGAAGACCATGAACAGGCCCTCGAACTTCTCTGTGTTGGAATCGATAATGTTGGCGGGTACCTATTTCATCAAACTTTTGAATAAGTAAAGATAAAACAGAATGCGACACATAGAAGGGAACTTCTCAAAAGGGGACCGCCACTATAAACGGATTTAAAAATCGTAACCTTCCACGACAACTTACTATTTGCTTTTAAGTTCAGCTATTATTCAGTCAAAGACAACGGTGTTGGCGTTCTCTTTCACGTGCGATTTTTTTTTTTTGGGGGGGGGGAATCTCTTTTTTAGCCTACTTTGTTCTTTGAATCTATTTCACACTATTTGTTATGTATTTTTTCCTTGAGAATTCTGTCAAGTAAGGGATATAGCTGTGATACAGCAAACGACGCCAGGCTCCTCATCTTGAGGTCACAATGTGGCAACATGCTGGTAAGATTATTTCATAAGTATTTCAACCATTCATTTGTGTAATAACCAGATGTGTTTTAATAATCCACGTAAACTGCAGCAACAGTAAAAAAAAATACATATTTCAGTTAAAAAGATATACATATTTCAGTTAGAAAGAACAGGGGGGGGGGGGGACATAACATCACGGGGGACGTCCACCCCCAGCGGATGTCCCTGCCTTCCTGGGTGCCCCCTCCCCCTACCACCATTTGAAATCTTGAACTGAACAGACTAAAATTAAACACATTTGCCTTCAGTTCCCCCCTTGAAAAAAAATGGCGCAAAAATTGTGCACCCTCAGGTTCAGATTCCCCATAAAATTTTAACTCTTACACCGCTAAAAAGAAAAAGTTGTTTTTTTATTAGCTAATTGTTTCTTAAGTCCCAACATTTGCGATGTTTCGTGTGTGTGTGTGGGGTACTTTTGAAGCCCAGGACTTGAATGTAGCCACACCCTGCAGCTTCAATACTGATCTCACTTCAGGGAAAGCAAGGGGCAACACTTAGGCTTCATAATTATTGTACAATATTACATCCTCGTGGAGAGTGAAACTAGGACTCGCATGATTTAGATTGATATACCCTGAAGAATGAGTCAATCCAGTCGTAACTCAGTGAAAAGTCGATTGATTCGATTGAATGAATTTCACTTAGGTTGGTAAAGACCTACTTCATACATCCATCAAGGTATTTTTTCTCAAAAAAAAAAAAAGGATTTCGATGCATTTTGACGATATTATTTTACGAACAAATCGACTAGAAAATTGAGTTAAGAATATTTTAAGAATTCGATGTACACCTAATGTTTTCAACAACTTCCATTTTTCACAACGCGAAAAAATCGTCGCCATTGTAAAGCATAGAGCGGGGAACCCAAACACTGTGTGACCTTGTGACCCATACGCCCTCTGATTGGTCGAGCTCGAGTATGGCCTGCTTAATATTAATTTCATTCATTGCACGTTAGCACGTGCTTATCACAATGTTTTCATGCCGACGTTCGTCGGCTTACTTACGTTCGTTCACACGCGTACATGTGATTGCAAATCATGAAATCTCGCAAAAGGCTTAATTTTTCAACCACCGATTTGGACCAAACATTAGAAGTCTCCTGCACGTGTTTCACATGAAAATGAAGCGTATACTTTCATCTATCTATTAAGCCTTGCCGTTTCTTTCGGCCTTTTTTAAGAATTGATTGTACACCTAAAAAACTATCGAACTTCGATTTTGTTGATAAAAAATATGATTTTGTTTGACAGGCCGTAACAACACTTTACATTTGTCAAAAGCAGTCGGTTATTTGTGGTATAAAAAAAAACACGATTGACAACTTTTCACTTATTTAGCCATCTTGGCCAAACGGTGCATCCTGACACTTTTCGTGTTTTTCTTAAATCTCGTAAAATCTCGCGTACGCTTTTGCAAAGGCCTGATGGCGTGGGGTCAGGGGCCCGCTTAAGGGCTCTCGGGAAATTGTTGGATTCTCGATGCTCTGTGGTGCAATCGGAGGCATTTCCTGGTTACTTTCCCCTGACTTTTTGAATGAAATAAGCGCGTGTTTAGGGACATGGGGTGGGTCATCAAAGTTGATATAATAATACATCACAAACATCACATCAAAATTGTAGCTTGCCTCTCTGTCGAGATTTGCCCTCTTTAGCCTGATCCATGATTTTGAGTAGTCACTACAGAATCAGCTCAAGTCGTAACTGCACCGGCGAGCGAGCACGTGTTTGTGTTTTGCAAAGCTGTAGCTGTCAACCGCCGTATATGAAGCGACCTCGCGCTGCAGCTCGTGCCGACATGACAGAATGTACAATCCTTTGCCATGGGTAACAGAACCGAATTTTAGCTTCGCGGGGTTTTGAACAGCGGTGTTTATTTTTTACATTCCCCCTCTTCCCTGTCCCCTTCCTTGTCCATTCTTCATTTTATATTTTGCTGACAGGACCATGATTTTGCCGAAAAAACTGACTAATGGGTTCGGGGGTATGACACCCCCACCCCACCCCCTCTAGCAACGCCCGTGAGGGTACATTAAAGAAGTGTTCAGGCTAGATTTAGGGTACAGGCTGGGCTATACATTCATTTAAGGTTACATTTAGGTCACAGGCTACATTTTGGATCCGCTCAGTCGAAAACACCTTAGAGTTGAGACTTTATTTCACTTCTAACGTTATTTTTTTTTAATTTCAGGGAGCACACCTAGAAGCATATGATGACGCAGAAAAAGGTTTGAAGTTTTTTTTCTCAGATTTTGTTATTTTTATCGTTGCTTAAAATGGATACAATTTCATTTGAACATTAAACTTAAAGGTACGACAATGATGAATGATGGTGACAATTAAAAATAATATAATAAATTGGATTAAGATTAAAAATAAGGTGAACAAAGAAATTAACTGGAGCGGGGTGGTTTGAACCTGACTAGAGCAGCGTCAATTCTTTTGTTCAACTATACAGTTACGCGTTGTCAGTTTCCCTTATTAGAATAAATGGTGCATAATAACAATTGGAACTTAGACCGAAAACAACAACAATTTTAAGTAATACTGTTCAGGTTTTCGTTCAAAGGTTTGTCCGCTGATGGAAATAATCAAATGTTTCCGGTTCGATGTTTTTGTTCAGCTTTGCAGATTGATCCCAATTCTGTCCCTGCGGAAGTTGAGCGTGCGAAAGCCATATTCGCCTCACGCTGTAAACTAGGTCTTGGCCTTCTCGCGAAATTCGCTGATTTCTCATTAGACGAATCGGTAAGATATTCTGCATGTCACGTGTTTTATGATTATGGCTTAGAAAGAAGCTTTCCTTCTTTTAAAACAGAGGGTATCTGCACATGTTTTGCAGTAGGAAAACCTCCACCTTTACCTATAAAATCCTATTGTGCTCTGAATTCAAGTTATATCGCTTTGTATATTGGGTCCGTAAAAGATTGATTGAGGCGGAATTGTCAATTTTTCAAGCGTTCTTTAAAGACCAGCCTTTTCCCAAACGTCTCTTAAACTACCTCCCCCCCTGGATTTTGTATTATTGTTAGTTGCTCTGTTTTCCTTACCCTTCGTGTTCCCTCTTTTTGTTAGGCGCTGTGATCTTGGCATAGCGCGGTATAAATACTCTGTATTATTAGTATTTCTATATAACACAGCTTTATCAGCCAGCGGACCACAGTTTTTCCAAGACTATGCATTAGTCCAAAGAAAAGCAGTTTAGCCACTTTGTCCGGTGTAGGTTTCCATCGCAACTGATGATGCACCAGGAGCTAGATGGTTTGGTTTATGAAGCGACGGGTGATGTTGCATGTTTGGAGGATGACTGTCTGTTGGAGAGGGTGCGGCTATTGGACTGTTTCCTTCAGCATCAGACCATCTGAACCGATGATGACAGGATGTATGGGGGCCTTGACGTGCCCATTCTCAGGTCTTGGTTTGTCTCGTTTCTCGGCAAACTTCCTACTGATGTTGCCGTCTGCAAGAATGCTGACTTCGATGATTTTAGCCTCACGTCGCTGTTTGTCTATGGCGATGATGTCAGGTTTGTTAGCCATGATGGTACGATCTGTTTGTACTAGCTGATCCCACAGCAGCTTCATGACATCATTTTCTGCAACTGGCGGAGGAGTGTGCTCGTACCATCTGCATGCGGCATTGATAACTGTCTGGCGACACAATTATTGCCAGTGGATGATGGACGCCACTTGGTTGTGTTTCTCCATGTAGTGCCTCGGCGCCATCATCTTACATCCGCTGATAACATGGTTGATCGTTTCCTCACTCTCACCACACATTCGGCACGTTCCAGCCGTTTCCAACCAAAGCCAGTGGCCGCCCGATAGTCCGATAGTCCGAATGTCCTTTAGTCCAAAGGTCTGATAGTCCGAATGCACACAGTTTCCATAAGAGGGGGTTCGTTAGTCCGAAAATGATATAAGGTTAGATTATCCGAAAATTTGATGCAATAGTACGAAGGTTCATTAGTCCGAAGGTTCATTTATCCGAAGGGTCGATAGTCCGAAACGAAAATAAGGTTCAACATTCTGAAGGTTCATTATTCCGAATTAACAATAAGGTTCGATAGTCCAAATCGACTATAAGGTCCGATAGTCCGAATCGACAATAAGGTCCGATAGTCCAAATCAACAGTAAGGTCTGATAGTCCGAAGTGTCATACTGACGAACCGTATTGCCCATTCGGACTATCGAACCTTATTGTCAATTCGGACTATCGAACCCTACCGTATATTCGGACTATCGAACCTTATCATCTATTCGGGCTATCGAGCCTTCGGAATTGACCTTATTCTACTTTCGGACTATAATGGGCCTTTCGGACTATCGAACCTTCGGATTATCGAACCTTCAGACTATTGAACCTTCAGACTAACGAACCTTCGGACTAATGACCCTTCGGACTAAAAAACCTCCGGACTATCGAACCTTCGGACTATCCGGCTGTAACCACCAAAGCCATTGATATGATGATTCAGGAGGTACATGAACTTCTACAGCTACTCTGCAGTGTTGCCCATGGAGTGGTTTGGCTTTCACCTATCCTTCATCTCTTCTGTATAGTACTGACGGTACTCGAAATTTGATGAAGGACAGAGGGCGCCAATGTCAGCTTTCTGGCAGATTGCTCTCGCCTGTTTGGTTATGGAGTGGATGGGCCTGCTGTCATGGTGGATTTTTTTTCAGGAAACGGAGAAGCCGACCGATGTAACTTCCCAAGGCTATTACAGCTCAGCTACGCATTCCTCCTAATTGTAGGAATCCCCATCCACCATTCCTACGCGGGAGGTAGAGTCGTTCCACTGCTGCCCTCGGATGGTGCAGTCTAAACTGAGTCAAGAGTTTCCTTGCCACTCTGTCCAAAAGCCGTATCTCATCTATCCGCCATCTTATAACGCCAAAGCTGTATATAGGCAGCACAGGGACAGCAAAGCTGTTGACGGCCTTTGTCTTACTGCTGCTGTTCAACTCTGTCGCCAAAACGAGGCGGACCCGTCGAGCATATTCCCTTCTCAGTCAATCTTTCATGATTTCATCTTCCTGCTTCGCATTCTCCTCCAAACCAAGATAGCGGTATGTTGCACCTGGGTCAAGGTTTCTTATGGCTTCACCATCGGCGATGGCGGTTTTTTTTATTATTGATAGTATTTCACTATATTACAGATCTGTTATTTTCCCCGGGTTTTTTTTTGGTAGAAAATTATTAATATTGTGAGTATAGGGGTTAAAATGTGCACAGTGAACACGAATTAAAGATAAAGCCGCTCATGAACTGAGCTTCTTGCAGTTCGCAATCCTGTTGTATTCATAATTTTTTTTATAAATACAATGAAAAGGGTTTATTTTTACATGGATTGACCGGTCTTGATAATGGCATTGAGGTGCGAAATTGTATCGATAATCGTTTATCTTATTAAACATTTTAATAGGAACAAGAACAACCGGAAGTACCGGGCATAATAGGACTACTTGAAGCGCTTTTCAATCTGACAATGCCCGCTGCAACTACAACCATACAGGAGTCAGATTCAAAGGCTTTCGACACAGATTGGATCCCTTCTCACAATAAAAAAATTGCCAAAAACAGTAAGGTAGGAATTTGTTTTGATTCAAACCGCACAAACATATTTTCATATGCTTAACAATTTGCCTGTGGAGGAATTCCACATGACGTCACAGGTCAATGGTCACCCACACATCCACCATATTTGACGTCTACGGTTGCAGACTAGTATTAACTGCCATAGAACCCAGTGACTACTTTCGAAAATCATAAATAAAACGTACATCTCCCCGAGGTGTTTGAGACACGCATCAAATTAAAGCTTATTTTATCGTCTTTGATTTTTTTGTGCATTTTGTGGGGGGTTAATCAAAGACGTTTTGGAGAAAATTTCATCCCAAGATGATAAATGCAATGCAATCAATCATAACGGAACGTACATTTACTGCACGAGCAATCGATTGAGCGCGGCCAAGCTAGCGGATACAGTCCACGCGATACGGTCATGTAGATGCAAAACCTCAGTAGTCATATTTGTACCAAACTGACTCACCGACTGACTCTCACTTGTGAACTCGACTAGTTTATCTCACTGACTGACTTTCACTTGAGAATTAGACTGGCTACGTATTCCAAACACCACTACAGCTTATTTTATAATAATAATAATAATAATACTGAACATTTATATAGCGCTCTAACTGTCATAGAAAGTACCACAGCGCTTTACACAAAAATGGACCCAAACCCCCCCCCCCAAACCAGAAAACAGAACAAGAAATAAACTACATGCAAATACATGAGTAAGCAATAACATATTAATTAAACAGATCAATTAAACAGATGGGTTTTCAGGGATTTTTTGAATGTTGCTAGTGAGCTAGAGTGGCGGATGATGTAGGGTATATTGTTCCAGAGTTTGGGGGCAGCAGCGTGGAAGCTTTTCTCTCCAGTGGAAGTGCGAGTTTTTGGTACATGGAGTAATCTGGTGTCAGTAGATGATCGGAGGCTTCTGGTCGGCTTGTATATGAACCTTTTAGCCATTCTGAATCAATTGAATAGAATTATGTGTGCGTTCTGGGGCCACTTTTACTAGGCTGCGGCTGGGTACCAAAGCATTTTTACATAGTTCCACATTAAAACCCACTTTACTGGGGTCCCTATGGTACCAATACTACTTACCACTTTGCTTAGATTTTTTTGTAAGTGCACAGATTGAGGACAATCTTAGTGATGAAACTACATGTAACAAAGAAATGTAATATTTTCGATTACCAGATTACCACCTCCAGGCCTAGCGAAAAAAGAAGAAAGATTAAACAGATCTGTGATGGTGCAGAGCCAACATTTGCCAAAACAGGTACAGTGGTTTTGTGGGGAAAGCTTTGTGAAATTTACCTTCATATTGTATGTATGTTTTAAATATTACACAAACTGTAAGGTAATAATAATGCAACAGATCTTGCCTAGTTGCAGGATCACTAATAGTACATGCATCTGAAATCTGATTTGATTACAGTTTTGAGTGGGCGTGTCCCTAGGTCACTGTATGCTGGTGGTAGAATATGAACGTCGTGCATGTTTTCAATTGTGAACTAAGAATTGTACATCACCATGTAAAAGGAAGAGCAGGATTTAACCCCAAAAAAACACGTTCTAGAAGTTCTGTATCTCCTGAGTTGAAGGGAGGTGAGACCAGCAAGTCAAAGTAGTTTCCCGTTTCCAATTCTTTGTTGTTACACGGGTGTGTTGCCTGCACTCCAATCCCATATCCACTAGTTACTCCACCCCATCCACCCAGTCCACTACATAGGTAATCCACCTCGTCCACCTCATCTACAAGGAAATCCACTGTATCCACTTAGTCCATCCAGTCCACTATAGGTATCCCCACAGTCAACCGAATCCAACCAATTCACGAGGTTATCCTCTATTCTCTAAATAAAGTCACTCGCTGTGGCCCACTGTGAAACACATAACATCTGATCGTCAGTAAGTGCTGTGGCCTTCATTCTGACCAGAACCAGAGTAGGGAGGTTGCAATATTTCGGTCTACATTAGATCTTAAAGCGACAGCACTATGCACGTTCAATGACATCTTCAATGTTCCCACAGTATTTAGGCCTACACCATCTTCATCACAACAGTGGGTTAGACAGGGGGCAAGGCCAAAGAAATCAAGCAACAAGGTAGGACGAGTACCTACTTCAAGTGTGGTGCCTGCAAAGTCTTCTAAGAAACAAACTGGCAAGGTCCCCAAACGAAACGAAGTTGAACCTTCAGCAGGTAGTGTCAGGTAAGGAGGTGATTACGAGCAATGGATAATTATTGAAACTGTCTCAATCGCAATTAAAATGTCCATAAGTGGTGGTGATGTTCTGTTTTAAGTCTTCCACCAGTTCCTTACATTGCAAGCTCTTTCCAATGCGGCCACTTGCCTTCATTAAAAATCCATTAGCCTACCTAGGCTGGAGAATGAACTCTTTGTAAGGGATGGACTGGATCGACAATGATCAGCTGTGATGCACAATATTCTGTTATTGCTGCCCTTCAATCATCAAGCAATGAGGATATAAAACAAACGCCCTACAAATCAACATAAAAACATAAGTGGTAATTAAGTACATGCATATTGCACGCCGAGTATATATTGTTTATAACGTCGGTGAAGGGTACAACCTATTGAATGCATATTATTGAATTATTATTAAATCACAACCTCGCAAATCATGTGCCTGCACCGCAGCGAACGCACGAGTAATCCAGCGAGGGCGCGAGTGATCCAGCAAACACGCGAGTAGCCTCGCAATCGTGCAAGGGGTTGCTGCTTTTAAGCCACACTGTACCATGTGTGGAACACCGTTGCAATGATATCCATGTACCAAACACTCTAAAAACCTACTGGACACCAAGTAACTCCTAGTGGACCGGCAGTCTGTAGTCTCAGAACCCGTATTTTCATATGTATTTTGCCGCCCGAATAGTGTGTGAGCTCCGCACAACAGGGCTTCAGCCATGGAAAAGGGTAAGACCTCCGCGGAACCAAATAACACGATAGACTGGTATTGATATCCGTGCGCGGTAAAATATACAAATATTATAAATGACTTGAATCATTATTCAATCAATTTCCAAAAGATTCAAGATAATTCAAAAGGCAATACTAGAAAGTAATTCCCACCTAAATGTATCTGAATCAAATGATCATTGGAAAAGTAGCTAGATCTACTCCCTATACAGTGGCTGGAATACTATAAAGTCAAAAGTAAACGAACTTCTCGTTGCTACGCAAAAAAGTAAAAGTGAAATTAACAGTGCAGTTGAAAGTGTAAGAGAAATGGGGCAGATCCCCATTTTAGTATTAAGTATGCTCATTGACACTGGGACTGTTGGAATGGCGTTGGTACCATTTATAAGAAATATATAAAAATGTTATTTGGTCAAATTTCAGCCACGAAAAGGCCAGAAGTCCCAAGAAGAAAAACGATCAGTGCCCTGCTTCCAAAGCAACATCGGAAAATCTCGCAGCTCTCCCAATATTCCACTGGGACATTAAACACGTGTGTGGGATATGTTACTCACGAGGTCACGGTGAAGTAGTTGAACAACGATTAGGGAGCAAGCCACTAATGTGTGCCGGCTCACCAGGCGCACACGACTGGAAGAGCTGCAGGATGGTGCTTGTATACTCCAGCGAGAAGAAGAAATGGCGTGAGGTCCGACGGAGGCATGAGAACGCACCCCTTATTCCGACACTTTGTACATCTGGTGATGCTTGCAAGCATGGTCGAGACTGTTGGTTCCCACACTTCAAAGAAGAGAAAGACCTGTGGATCTATATGGGTAGACACAAACGTGAGTCTTACAACAGTATTGTGGTAAACTCTAACTATTTCGTTAATGACGAGTGACAATGTTATTTGTAAATTAGCTGCATAGGAACCACATTGCTTGTGAAAACTTCTTTCGAAACACTCCACAATAGAGGGCTTGACATGTGGCAAAAGACCCTTGATAAAGATGGGAGCCTTAATGCCACACCCTCTTATTGGTACGATTTGTATAAGCAGTTTGCAGCGATTCTGTATTTCCTTTGAGAGAATTGTTTGATACCACAGACTAAATAATTCAAGACACTATGCGTTCCGTGAACAAGTATCCCTTCAACGGCCAGAAACTAGTTGTGGGAGACCTAGACTGGTTCCTGGTCCAACCATTGCGTATTTCGAATGATCCAAAGTTATTGGGGGCGGGGATTAGTCTGGGAGACCATCCAAAGATAAATTAGAACGCATTCACGTGCCGATTACGCATGACGCTCAAGCAAAGACGCTGTAGCTAAATAGCTTTGGCACATTCAGGTTGTCGTGTGTACTTCGCGCGCGAACCACTACAGTACAGTACATAGATATAGAATAAAAAGACAGGCACACGCCTGTCTTTTGCCTGTGCAAGTCGGCATCTATTTTTTTGTCAGCTATATCCTTGGGCAAGACAGTTTGTTTGAATTTATTGTCTTTGGAAGAATTACCCTGACGAACACGCGTTATCCAGGGAAAAAAATTCCTGTTTCCCTTTTGCAAAAGTAACTTCACTGTTGCTAGTCATGGATGGTGTTGTCTTCTTTGTAAATATTGCTTTATTTGTTTTTTTCCAGTCACAAATTTAACTGACGTAGTGTTCGCCGGACGTGCATCCCCGGACGTTACGTCAAAAACACTCCCTTCCAAGTCGCAGCGTGACAAGCAACCCCCTCAGTCTCAGCATTGCTGCACTTACTGCAATACATCTTACCTGGAACAGTGGCAGCTTCAACAGCACATCCAAAGCAAGGATCACTGGTCAAAGGTCAACTCAGACGAAGACAAGAAAGACCAGTGGAAGCATCGCAGCCCGCCTTGGAATGTCGTCAACGGACAGTACCAAGAATGTTCAGAGTTAGTCACCAGTTTGACGTTTTGGAACTTATAGTAAAAATTAATACAGTCTTTTTAAATATCGGGACAATTATTGGAGGAGTCGTCGCTGGGCGCTTGCCAAAGATTAAGTAAATCGTAACTTGATTTTAAAATCGTCTTGATAAGTGAAAATAGTTATGTAGTATAGCATTACATTTTTATTGACTATCTTGGTCCTCTAGGAATAATAATGGTAGATGCGTGTTCACCGACTGCACCAAAGCACACGGTGCCGAAGAGTTGGAGGAATGGAAGGAAAGACATCGGTATCGAATGATGAAAGTGAAGAAAGCCAAGGAGTGCAAGTTGTACGCATTCATGGACGAAGTTCTCGTTAAGTTCAACTTTTCTGCCTCACAAGGGAAGGACGTGGTAGGACATTAACTCATTCTACAGGCAAATTCCACCTTATATACATCGAATGTATGGAAACAAAGATACGTCCATGGAAGCGAAAATAGGCTGTTACCCAGTCCATTATCATAGATGAAACTTTTCAGATTTTAATCTGAAATCAGATTTTTAAAAACTTTTCCAAAGAAGTTTCAGATTTTTTAACGATCGCACAAAAATGATTATTTAACCATTTTTCCACAAAATGTTTTTTTTAATTATAATTTCCAAGAAAAGTCGATTAAAATGGCATGTCAAAAACGTGCACAAGTGTAAAACACCTAGACCAACGCTGATCAGATCCCTTTCCGCCTGGAGAAGAGATTACAATTGTACCGCCCCATGACATTGATGCGCTTTGCTGCGCTGCACCGCGCGACGCTGTGGCAGCTTGGACCCTGTGGCAGCTCGGACCCAAGGTCCAATTTCAGATTATTTTTTGCTAAGGCCAGTTTTATCTTTGCATTATATTTTGGACACTGAAAGAGGGGACAATAAATATAGGCCAGCGAGCACACTTTTTACGTCCGTGAATAATGGAATCTAATTATGAGACTCCCAAAAATGTGCATAAATTTGTTCTGTTTTCACAAATGTGTAGTAGCCACTGAGCTACAACTTCCACATGTTAGTTGTAGTGCACCCTTCATAACATTTTGAGCAACGAAAAAGGCACAAGAAGCAAACGAAAATACGTAGATTTAAAAGGGAACTTATGCAAGGTACCTACAACAGCTTATAGACGAATCCGGACACGTGATCACTGCACATACACGAGGCTGTACACCCACACACCCCCCATACACACACGCTTACATATGCATAGAAGTGGGGTACTTCCTTTGTTCTCGTGTACTAAAATTTTGCAACGTCGCACACTTATGTCAAAATGCTCTTATTTTAACCATAGTTAATTTCCTGGGCTGAAATTCGGACTTAATATCCCTTTTCTAAAACTCTTCCATTTGCGACGGATCAACCCACCTTGGAAATTCCTAGTTTTTGAGTAAAATCCGTATATCTATTCCGTGAAAAACTTGTGGGGTACCAAAACGGTACCCCGCAAGTCGGTGGGCATTCTTTGTGGGGTACCTCCCATTGTTCCGGTGTAGCATGAATTTAGGTTTTATGAAATACGGACTCGTCGGTGGTATTGCGCATGCTCATGCATAGATAATTAGGAGAGGGACCGGTCATGTGAGAGGGTTTAGCCAATAAAAGGGAAAAAGAGTCCGATTTTCATACGAGTCCGATTTTCATGTGACACCGGTACCCCACAAGGCAGTGTTTGTACACGCACCCACACACACCCTTCAATGGTGAAAGCATTGTGCAAGATATTGTGCTAAATAGCTACTACCTATGACGGATTAAGTTAACATAGCTAGCACAATGCTTTCGCCATTGAAGGGGGCCTTTACGATAGAATTGACAGCGTGTCTGGATTGGTCTATGCCGGTTTATTATGGTAACTTTTTGGAAATTCGTAGCCATGATTTTATGATTCTTCGTAGATTGCAGAGCGCTTACCTGGAGTCCGCATCGACTGCTCTGAGGATCTCGTCCAGTTTCTAGATGCAGAGAGGAAGGACAGGGACTCGGCATACACGTGTGCCTGGTCATTTACCCTTGACCTCAAGGCCTCAGAAAATGTAATTGGAGAAAAAATAACAGTTAAATGCATTCACCCTCGTTGATGACGTTGTGAATAAATTGCTCCAGTGAATTTATGTCTGAGTAAGGGTAGACGAAGAAGAACGACGGGACATTTAAAGCTATAGTCCATCATTTGCAGCCATCCGAAAAGTAACTGGCGTAATTATTGTTGGAAAACAAACTTGGTTGAAAGATAGTAAGGGAACTAAACTCCCTGTGAAATTATTTTTTCTGGGAAGCTGTCATTTTGAAGTAATTAACGAAAGAAGGCATTTCCAACGGTGATTCTTAAGAAACACCGTAGGAAAATTTAAATTAGTAGTTCGTTTTGTTATTCAGCGCAGCGCGCACAAGTATTGGAACGATGCACACGCGCGCGCGGTTGTTATAATTTGTCGGATCAGTGCGCTACGTCGCGTATAGCTGCAATTCAAAACAATTCAAAACATGATTCAGTAACTTTTGATTTGAAATTGAGATCTTAGCTGAAACTTCATCAGGTTAGTTGCTCACTATCCTTCATTAGATTTTGAACTCTTTTGTTGCTTCAAACGAACAAAATGCACAAATTACAAATGATGGACTGTAGCTTTAACGCTAATTTAATTAGAGTGATATGATTTTGTTCATGAACTTCACAGTACAAATCGACTGAGTAAGTCTGTAATTTTTTAAATGAATGACTAGGCATCAGCAAGCTTAACTTTGAATTTTTGTTTTATGAAATAGAAATTCCTGAAGCGTGTGTGCTTGTTCTACGACGACAACAGACTCTACTTCAGGTTGTCCCAGCCTGCTAATGAAAGCGAGGCTCAGGTGTGTCCTGGCAACCTGATTGTAGAGGAGGACAGGAGGACATATCGGATTGACGTCATCTTTCGCTCTCAGGTCCTCGGTCGCTTCTCCCAGTGGGTCCTCTTCGACCTGGGTTCTGAACCGTATCTTGTCCAGAAACTTCAGGCATGTTGTGCTGTTTGTTTTTCAAATGTACACCGTTATAAGTCCCGGGTCAGATTTGACCCGGAATGTGGGTCAGATTTGACCTGACCCTCTTCTGGGTCAAATGACAGTTTGTCGTGTAAAAAATGTAACTTTTGGTGGTCACATAATCAATTTCTTTTGTGTCAACATCACACTTTTCCGGGTTGTAAACGATAAAAAGAAGTTACTCAGAGAAGTGTCATTTTGACAATGAAAAGTGTCAGCTCAAATCTGACCCGGGACTTGTTAGAGTGTAAAATGTTTGATCTGTCCCGTGTTGATTTGTAATTCATATTTGTAACAAATACTTCGTATTGTTTCAGTGTTCCCTTTTTTCCTTACCACAACAAAAATATTTTGAAAGTGACGTTAACGAACAATGTAATTGTTAAGTTAAAAAGTTGAAATTGAGTCGTCTGATTTAAGGTTCTACTGTCAAAATACTGTGTTGATCGGCGATTAACTTAAGCCGTATATGCAACTAAATACTTAATGTTTTGTAGCTTTTTATAAATAAACATATTATCTACCAAAAACGATGAGACTTTTACGAAGTGTCCGGATAAATATCCAGATTGAGGCCATCTTCTCAAATCATTTTCTTCAGGTCCTGGTTGGATCGCACACACCGCACGACAATTCCGATGAGATAAGCGGGGAAAAGAAGACATTTGAGCCGTGGACTGACAGGAACTCGGATATTGTCAGATTCTCCAAAGGCGACCGACAACCTTCAACTAGTAAAGAGCAGCTGCTCAACGACTATGAAGTACCAACGCCACTCGGTATTGAAGATCTAGGGGAGTTGAGCCGGGACAACTACAGAGAGTACATGCACACAATGCTGTACTTGGAGGAACAGGAGTATAATATCAAGATATCAAAGTGAGTGAATGAGATGGGCATTCGTCTTATTTAGAAGTGTTAAGAAGCCAGGGCATTTAGTGGTACTCATTGAGCCACAGATGAGTAACAGAAAGAGAGAGAAAATAGTAAACCTTAAAACGGTAATACAAAAAGGAGTAGAGACTTACGAGATGAGTCAACGAAGAAAAATGAACATTTTGTTAAGAATGCAAAATATTTTGTATATAAGTCGCTAATAATTATCTGCACTGTTTCTCTATCTGGATAAAAAAGGTTTGCATCGGAGGGCAGATTAGAATGTTTCGAACAAAGCCTGTTTGGCAAGGTTGATTTGAAGAGTGCACTGATGGACGACTCGGAGATCGCTCAAATCATGGAGATAAACTTGCGCAAGATAATGATGCTGAAATTCCCAAACTCGGAGAAGGTAGGAGAAAATACATTTGTTTCTTAAGTTTCTGTTGTATACTGAAACGATTACGAAATGATTTTTAAGCTGGCCCACTTTTTAAAACGGTTTTACCAAGTCTCTTTTTTGGCGAAATAAACGTTCGGCAAAGTGTACCTCTCCTTTCGCGTCAATGACACTGGTCACTGATCGCGAACTGCGTCTGTATCTGACGATACCCTCATAAAAAGTCACAGTTACACTCATACAACAGGCTTGTAGCCACAATGATTAACACTGATATCCCGAGAACACAGTATAAACATTCATTCATAAATACCTAAGACAGTTTACCTATTCCTATTGGTCGAGAGCCCGTCACGTGGCCAGTCTTAAACGGATGATAAAGACATGGCTAGCTGGTCTTAAACACTTTTCTAGTTTCACATGAAATTTGGACTCCTAAAAATCCAGTGCCTCTTACCGTTTCATTGGTTGAACGTTCACAATCCCCACGTAGGCATGCGCAATTGACCTATCGCTGTTTGCGAGTTAGCCACGCCCCGTAGACAACAAGCCTATGTAATTCGTGTACGCTAAGTTGTGTTTGTCTCATATATTGCGCGTTCTGCGTCCAATTGTATAGTATGTAATTATACCAATATTGAGTGGCTCAGAGTGATATGGGAGAAATATTATCGCTCGGTAAAATCTGGACTTTTCTGGACTGGACAACTCCAGATTTTACCGAGCGATAATATTCCTCCCATTTCACAGTTTAAAGCCACTCAAAATTTGTTTTATATAACTGACATAATTATAAATCCTTGTCATTTGATATGCTTCATCTTTTATTTCAATACAAGATTGGTGGAAAATGTTGTTCTCTCTTCCAAACCACCCCTTCGCGAAAATGTTTGAACCCAACTCCGTAGCCTGACCACTGATCTCTATATAAAGACTGGCTAGCGGATATCTATACATCAGTCACACATTAGCCTTTGCATATTGACCTTTTCACTCCCGGTCTCACGAAGATGGCCCCGGTCTCACTGACCTTGGTCAGTGGTGGTGGTCAAAATTTAAGTCAAGTGAATCGCGATGGTACAAAAGAAATCATGCTGTCTATAAAGACGGCAACTTGTCCTCTGTAGATCACCAGCATGTCTCACTGGTCTCACCAATATGGCGTCAAATTCATTCATTGTGTGGGTTTTTATCACTGATCTCTATATAAAGACTGGATAGCTAATATAGAGCCGCACAATGTACGAATTTGACGCCATATTGGTGAGACCGGCTGGTGATCTACAAAGGACAAGTTGTCGTTTTTATAGACAGCATGATTTCTTTTATATAACGTCGCGGTTCACTTGACTTATATTTTGACCACCATCACTGACCAAGGTTAACTACAATTTTTCTAACATCGTGGTGACGTGGTTACTAAAATGCCGCAAATATAACTTTTTCGGCGTTTTGAAATAATAATCACTACGGAAATGTGTCCCTTTTAGAACATCATAATATGTGTACGTGACCAAAATGCGCGTCAACTGTTGATACAACGCGCGCGTATTTACGAGTAGAACGTTTGTATATACGCGGCCATCTTCGTGAGACCGGGGGCGAATTGGTCAATATGCAAAGTCTACTGTGTGAATGTTATATGCATATCCGCTATCCAGTCTTTATATAGAGATCAGTGGTTTTTATCCGCTATCCAGTCTTTATATAGAGATCAGTGAGCCTTATTGACTCTTACAATACGCACTATACGCACAACGCTGGACGCGCACACCAGCATACTTTTGCACACAAATACCGCGTCATGGAACAAGCATCGATCCTATGTAACTGTTCAATAGTATACAAATATTGAGTGGCTCAGCGTGGAATGGGAGGAATATTATCGCAAGGTAAAATCTGGACTTTTCCATTTCACGAGGCGAAGCCGAGTGAAATGGAAAAGTCCAGATATTACCGAGCGATAATATTCCTCCCATTTCACAATTTAAAGCCACTCAATATTTGTTTTATATAACTGACATATAGATCCTTGTCATTTGATATATTTGAACTTTTATTTCAATACAAACCTGGAGGAAAATGTATTTGCCTCTTCCAAACCATCCCTTCACGAAAATGTTTGAACCCAACGCTGTAGCGCTGGCTGTTTGGAACAATACGCGCTACGCGCAACGCTGAACGCGCACACCAGCATGCATTTGCACACAAATACCGCGTCATGATCCTAACTGTTGAATAGTATTTCCCATTCCCCATGGGCGGATAGTACTTTTTGAGCCGTGGCATGAATGGGAGCAATAACGAATGCCACGTGATGTGAGTTCCACCAATCAAATGACTAGGATATGTATGTCAGTTATATAATAATAGATATGTGCTTGGTCGGTTTTAACCACTTTGTTTAAGACCTCTTGGAGTCTGGGTGCTGATAATTACCCTCGCCTTTGGCAATATAGTGAAAAAAATAATCGAAATCGAAACAATTGTCGTTTTTGACATGCGGCTGTCTCTTCATGAAACCGGTGACGAGTGGTGTGATCACAATCATGGTGGAAATCAGTGTGACCTAAAGTGGGAGCTATATGATTGAACTATATATGCTAACACTGTGAAATCTTTTTTTCTTTCTTTAAGGTGTATGAAGCCATCATATTGGACGCACAAAATGACTTTGGGAAGCAAACCCAAGACAAGCTGTATATCAAGCTCAGTTCAACATGCGTAAAGGAGATGGACCTCAGATGTCAAACTGAATACCGGGTTGAGATTCAACTTCAGTTGGATCGGTCCCTTCTCTGCTACATGCATTCGGCAGTTGATCACCTACAGAACATGAATATGGTGTTCCCGCCTGTAGCAAACCCAGACAGGTGAGTTGGTCATCAATAGAACCAAATCTTACGCAGACAACCACAAATGGATTTAGAGGAAGCTTGTGAAAAAAAACACTTTAATACTTTTTGTCTTTCTTGGGAGCAGGGAATGGCACATTCTGTGTCCCGTAACTGTTTGGTTCAATTAACACTGAGACCATAAGTTCATGTCGTTGAACCTTGACCAAAACAGGAGAGGGTTATAACTCTGCTTTGGAAATCAACATTAGCATGTGAAATAGGCATAAGAAGACATCTTAAGCGAATAGGACTCCATCTTTTGATATTAAAAAGGTCAGAAAGACATGACGCATAAAACATATTACGTTTAAAGCACAAAATGTCCTTAGCGAATCTGCTTTTTTTCATTGAAAATTTCTTCACCTTGTATTTCCCTTTTTGGTTTAAGTGGTACACGTTTCCAGTTCAAGTGACAATATTGCAATACTCTACCTTGTATCAAAACATGGTGCCATTGGAATCCACGGTTCACCGTGCGGAGTTTTGTTCAACCTTTTTATAAAAATAGCATTTCTTGTTATAGGCTTCCACTCGTTGACAAAGTAGAACAACCAGGCACGGATTGTCACCAGGAAAGAGCTATTAGATTCATTTGTCAGTACAAAGGTGAGAAAGCAGATCCATCGTATGGAGCTGGACCCTTGCTTCTTTGTGGACCGTTTGGAACAGGAAAGACTCGTACTATGACGACGGCAGTAAGGCGTACCCTAAAGGAACGTCCGGACAGTAAGATTCTCATCTGCACGCACTCCAACAGGTGATTTTGTCTTCTTGGGCAAATGTGCTGCTTAGGCCTATAGTCGAGCAGCATAGCCCAATATTTTCAAAAATGTCCACTTTGTGATAAAAGCATGAAACTTCACATGTTGGTTCTTCATGGCATGAAGAAAATAAAATTTTCACATGCACATGTGGAGACATTTCGTATTTGACCTCTGGTCAAACTTTGAGAGGTCGGTGACCTTTACATACTAAGGTGACCTTTAAGGGGTCATGACGATTGTAAACCCTATCTGCAGATATTTCTGTAGGCATCTTTCAGCTGGGTGACAACCTTAGCGTTAAACTTGTATTGATCTTCGCAGCTTTTGCGATTAAATCTGTAACTATCATTACTTAGAATGTTGTGTTCGATGTTGACAACTGAGTGCCCGAGATCTGTCTCTGCGTGTCGTTTACTGTGCTGTCACAGCTTGCAAATTTGGTAGATCAAGCCATCCATCTTGTCTAATATGGCTGCCTGCCATCCTGCAACTGCGTGTTTAACACGGTCATCGATAAAGGCTGCTTGCACTTGTGCATCCATGGTAGAATAGAAACTAAGGAGGTGGATCTTGTGAAGTGCTTTGCTAGACATGGCTTTCTTTTATACTTCCTCCCTATTTATACTACTCACTGACCTCATCACGTAACACCTTTTCTACTAATCACCTAGCACGAATTACATGCGTTGCCCGAATTCCAATTATTATTTCCCGCTATTCTCCGAATCGCGGAAAATGGATAATGTGAAAGTGAATTTTGAAGAACAATGGTTAATATGGTATGTAAAGGTCATTGAATGCCCAAAGGTCACCAGAGAACAAATATGAAATGTCCCCACATTTGCAGATTGATGTGTAAGCCTGATGTGCTGACTGATAATGCGGTTATATTGAAGGACAGGCGCTCTGCTAGCAGAAAATTGTGTGCTTACTGACGCATGAAATTGGGCAGCGGTTGTTTCCTAATATTATTCTTACATTTTGACTTTAAAAAGCGAGTTTTTATCAAATTCTTTTAGCAGAAAAATATTTGTGATGTTTAACCTGAAATACTAATTTCACCAAATACTGCACAAAAGACAACTGAGAGAAATTTGATAGAAAAAACCGTTGAGTATTTGTTGTTCTGTTAGTGCTGCAGATTTATACATCACCGAACATCTGCACAAGCTGGTGGAAGCTAAAGAAATCAAGCAGATGACTCGTGTCTACGCAAGGAATCGAGACATCAAAACCATTGGTGACATCGCCCTGAAATACACCAAAGTTGCAAACTGTAAGGTTCAGACACCAACCGTGAAGGAAATCAAAGCAAGTAGTGTTGTGATTACGACTCTCACTACGTCTTACAGCCTTCAATCGTCGGAGCTATATGGTCACTTCACCCATATCTTGATAGACGAAGCGGGACAGGCTTTGGAGACGGAGGTACTGCAACCTTTGACCTTTGCTACAGGAAGTACCTGCGTAGTTCTGGCAGGAGATCATCTACAGATGAGCCCTAAGGTAACCACACAATTCAGGCTTCACGACTCACTTATCCTTTAATTTCTGTAAGATTTTTGTTTAAATTACAATTTAAGCAGCTTAGCTGTACTTGACGGGACCAGCAGTCTAGCGATTTCCAATTGAGCTCTCACTTATAAGGTTGTGTGACAAGAAGGATTTAAAAGCAGGATCACGGATTTGTACCAAGTTAGTTTCGAACTCAAGTTTCACATGGTATGATTACGTTTCGTTACCCTTTATGTGAGTTCAATACCCCACTTTAAAATATACCCGATTTTTAAATTACAAGGTAAAGATGACTTGTTTAATGTTTTCCAAGGTATTTTCTCGCACTGCTCGCCATGCTAAGTTCCACATTTCTCTCCTGGAGCGTCTATTCTACCTGAAGGCGGCCAGAGTTTTGCTGTCTTCAAACTATCGGACCTGTCAGAAGATGCTAGACTTCATCTGCGGGTCATTTTACTATGGAAACCGCACAAGCCGCAACTTGAAAGCAGTCGGTGAACATGAGCCGCATCCGAGATTCAATCATCCTATGATGTTCTTCACGGTAAAAGGAGAGGATGAGAGGATGGGCATGTCGTACGTCAACCACTACGAGGTGAAAACACTGTAAAAACACCTAGTTAGATTTGACAAGAAAACAGTCAAACTTGCACGATGGGTTTTCTTTCACTTGAACGTAATCAGCAGGTCATGTTTTTTGGCTACCACCTAACAACGGCCCTATCTAAATATAGTTGGTGTTTTTATTTTTGAATTTCGATACTAACAGGTAGCTAAGATAGTGTCAACTGTGCGAGACTTGCTTCACGACTGGCCCGAGGATAAGTGGGGGAAACCAGGAGCTAACTGCATCTGTGTGGTGGCATCATATAAAATGCAGGTATATTAAACTTTCTTAACGGTATGTTGACGTTTTAGCTCAGCGCATGCTATACATTTTAAGAAAACAGAGTAGTAGGTGTGGGGCAAATCAGTCCTTGTTTTAGGATTTTGTGTCGAGGATTGAGGATTAAGTTGAGGATCAAGTTCTATTTATAGATAGAATAAATGCTTAAAAGATGGAATAAAGGTGGCGGCGCTGACGTCATTTATCCTATAAGACGTCATAGACAATAAATGTGAACATGACAACGATTTATGTTTTTGTTACCACAATGGATAGCACCACGCTAGGAAATATATCTGTTTTATTACAAATGGTGCCATTGTTGGGCTTTTTTTATATGGATTGTCTCTACTTATGAGCCCTGGGATAAGGTCATTTATTCGCAAAATGTTACGATTAATCTTTATATTATTTTTGTTTTAGTTTACCTCCGTAAATGGTGCTCTTAAATGGCAAAGCCGGTACTTTTGCCTTTCAGCCCCCCAAAAAACTGTAATTTTTTAAAGCTTATTTTGGGGAAAAAAGATGAAATCATATTTTGGGCCAGTGTTGTCAAAAAACTGGCTCAGCCGTGACCTATTGTCACTTTTAACAATCTTGAGAGGATGGATAAACAAGGAAAAACATGGTTGGTCCAAGTTTAATTTGCATTTGTACTATCCGAGGGCATATTGATTTGAGGATACTCCCAAAATTATGTGACTTTACCCTATTTGGGGACACAAAATAATGAGTTCAAAGCTCATGTGTTTTCTTAAAATAGCGACTTTAATTGAATATTGTATAAAACATGTTTACCCTCATTGCTCCGTTATTTTTAAAATACCATGAATTTATTTTGTCATCATTGAAGATACGGCAAATTCGTACTCAACTTCGAAAAGGAGGGATGGGAAGCATAGATGTATTACCTGTGCAGAGTGCCCAGGGTAAGTCATTGAAGTTTAAGCAAACTTAATTTGGATGGTACCCTTATTGTAACGAACGGCATAGTTGATTTTATAGTGCGTTATCCTTGTTCTTTATACCAAACAGGGAAACAGTATCGGGTGATGATCATTAGCACGGTAAGAACACGAAGCACCCTGAACAAAGCCTACACAACGGCATTTGTTTCAAAGATAAGCCCGGCCAATCACCCAGACGACACATTCGACTACGGCTTTCTGTCTGACCCCCGACTCCTCAACACAGCGTGTACTCGAGCACAATCTCTTCTGATAGTTGTAGGTGATCCTTCGACCTTGTGCTCTGTAGGTGATTGCTCCAAGATATGGCGAAGGTACTTGAAAGATTGCGAGGACAACAAAACACTGCTTCCACTGGTACGCACTTTTGATGTTGTTTTCTTTCACTGACCACGTCAACACATGTATTGGTCTGTAACATAACAATAAATATTCCAAAAATTTACCTTAATTCAGCACCATAAGTGTTTCCATGTGCCATGTTGACAAACCTTGAGTATCACAAACAATTCATTTGTTTACAGGGGACTACAATCGCAGGAATCCAACAAGAGATGGAAGCAGCTAAACAGCGTTTGAACCCTTCGGCCCCGGTCTTCCAGCCTGCTTCTGAATCAACCGGCAAGCTTCTTCCAAGGGTTCATTCTCCAGAAGCCAACAAACCGACCTACTCACCAGAGGCCACAGCATCGAAGCCAGTTAATGATCCATGGTTGCCCGACGATGATACAATCCTCTCCGATGGCATCATGCGAGAACTGTACAGGCAGATAAGCCACGATGAGCGTAGACGAAACAAGTCAGAGGAGGATCCTGGTGTCGAGCTAGGCGAACCCGATGATGCCGAAGTCGAAAGGGAAGTGTCTCTTAAATGGAAAAGGAAGCCTCCTAAGTTTCGGATGATACGGGAAAGCGATCGCATAGTTCTAGATATCAAGTTTGCCGATGGAGACAAGAGGGGGGCTGATGAATCCGAGGAGTCAGATTCTGGCGAAGGTTTGAGAAATGACAAGCACGACGAAAGAAAACGCCAAAACGCTTACAAGCAAGTTGAACAACGTCCAGACAAATTCAAAATCTGTTCTTTCCATTGTGACAAGTCCGGGCACACATACGCCATCCCGCGTGATGAGGGAATGTGTGGGAAGATTTCCATCACCGGCAAAAGACGACGGGGAAGAGCCTTGAATTTAGATGAGGTTATCGTGGAAATAGTCAACGCGGACGAATCTGTGGTCTCAGAAAGCAAGAACAAATACGGGAAGGTCATATGCGTGTGCAAGAGGGCAGCTGGATCCGCTCTCACATCGAAAGTAGTTTGTAGGCTTGACGAGCATATAGACAGGCAAATGGTTCCGCTTGACCGCACTCTCCCCAAGTTCTTTGTCTTAAGTCGAGATGAAAAGAAAAGAGGGAGCACAAGTACTAGTCGTGCATCGCCGGACCTTCGTACCGTGTCTATCTACCGTTACAGTAGAGAACTTCAGGAAGACTCGCCCTTTGTGAGGAATGTGAAGGTGTCCAGGAGAGATCGAGCTCACAAGCTCTTCGTCGTTGAATATCTGAAATGGTTTGCCAAAGATCCTTACCCAATGGGTGTGGTTACGGAAGAGCTCCCGCAAGCAGATTGCAAAGAAACGGGCCTTCGCATTCTGAAGCTCATTCATGGAGTAAAGGATGACTGGAAATCTGACTTAATTGAGGAGGTGGAGAACAAGTTTCCAGATGATTGGGAGATTCCTGAAGCTGAAATTCAGTCAAGATGTGACGCCCGAAATCGATTCGCCTTTACAATTGATCCCCAAGAAAGCCAAGACCTCGATGACGCTCTGAGTGTAGATTATGTGGGAGGAAACTACAGAGTCGGCATTCATATTGCCGATGTGTCTTACTTCGTGCCTCATGGTAGCAAGCTGGATAAAGACGCAAGAGCGAGGGCTACCTCGTTCTATCCACATCGTGCTCTCGCCAAACCAATCAATATGCTCCCTCCACAGCTTAGCAACAAGTTATGTAGTCTGCTGCCACAAAAAGATAGACTTACCATTTCAGTCTATGCCACCCTAGATGAAAAGGGGAATTTGGTGGGTGACCCTGATATTGAGCGGTCCGTGATTCGTTCCCGCAATCAGCTGAGCTATGATCACGTAGAAGAAATCATCATGTCGACAAGCAACAAGAGAAACAACAACATAACCATCACAGAAAAAATCTTGACATTAAATGAGCTAGCGAAAGAGAGAAGAAGGATCCGTCTGGGAGTGGGTCGGTTTGCTTTCTCACATGATGCTGAAGAAGACGAGGTTCAACATCCACTGGCGCATTCTTTGGTAGAAGAAATGATGCTCCTTGCCAATGAGGCCGTGGCCATTTATCTTGTGAAGGTATATCCCGACTGCAGCCCACTCAGAAGGCAGCTACCTCCAAGTGACGAAAATGTTGAAGAATGGTTGAAAAATCACGCCCAAGACCTTGCAAACAGTTTGGAACTCCAGTCGAGATGTTTCCAAAAAGAGGTTCAAAATGAAATTGACGTGTACGTTCTGAAAGAAAAGTGGAACCTTCTGCAATCAGCTGTCGATAAGCAAGACAATATTACTACGATCACCGATTTAATAACCAGCGATGAAAACCACCCGCAGCTTGCCGTGGCCAGAGCAGACTTATTTATCATGCAAGAGACTGCTAACTACATCAGCACCGGAGAACATCCAGACACATCTAGGAGAGGTCATCACTCGCTGAACATGCCAGTCTATACTCAGTTCACATCACCGATCCGTCGGTACTTTGATCTTGTCGTACATCGAATGCTGATTGCTGCCATTAATGACGACAAAGCTCGAAGCACTCTGCATCAGTCAGAACGGCCATATAACACAGATGAGCTTTCAGCAATTTCTCATCACTGCAACATACAACGACTGAATTCACAAGCTTTTGAGAAGAAGACCCGTGCCCTCCAGTGTGCTCTGAGGCTCGAAGAAGCCCCTCAGTCGTTCGAGGTATTTGTTGGTGGATTTTCTGACTCGAGTCTGGAACTGATATTTCCCTACAGACGTTTCCTCCCGTCGGTGTGTCCTCTTAGGCTATTGAAGCCAATCAGCAAGCCAGAGTTTTATAGGGAAAATGCTGATATGGGGCTAAGATGGAAAGAAAGGGTCTACGAGTTGCGTTGCACAACTACTCCCAAACCACGGTTTGTGTCGCAGCTAACTCTGGATACGGAGCAGATGATTGTAAAGATTTCTGCGGACCATTGGAAGGAGATTCTAGGAGCAGTTCAGGCACAGAACATCGATGTGATCCAGAGGGCTGTCAAGGGCGCAGACGGGGAACAACAACTTACAGAGCAAGAAAAATCTAGAAGACAGAAGCAGCGACGCCTACCTGAGAATCAGGACCTTCCTATTGAAGAAGTCACTTGCGAAACCTTAGATGTAAGAAAACCCTCGCTTTTCGTAAATTTTCAGAGAAGCTTCAAGCGAGGCGATGTGTTGAAGGTCCAGCTTAATGCAACGATTCAGAGGGGAATACTGTCACCTTGTGTGCAGCTCTTCTTTCTCACCCCGAAGCTGAGCCTTTGCGCGGAACATCGAGGGAATGCAATTGAATGCTTTTCCAAAGAGGCAGCACGTCGCCCTCCTACAAATATAGGCAGTGTTGAACAATACCAGGCCGTATGGCTGCCAATCATTCAGATGGTCTCAGCCTACAGCGCTGTTGTGAGTGATGAAAGCTGCGTGATCCATGACGTAGATGTCGACTGGCATTGCACCGAAACAGACGACCAAAAACGAAATTACAGTGGGACGTTTTTGATCAAGCAAACTTTCTGTAGTGATCGGAGTTTTGGTATGCACAAGGGTGACTACCTTTGTATGCGCTACAGGGACGTACCTTTGTCTTCCGAGGCACAGAGTAAGCTCCGCGAACTTGGTACCACCTCCACATCCAGTCAACGTCACATCCAGTCATCCAAGACTACGTTCGTTGCCCATGCAGTCATTACGTCCATTGTGGACATAAAAAAGAAAACCGACGCGTGGACGATCCAAGTTGAAGTTGGAGTTAATCAACATTCAGCCCCTTTTCCAGATGTGTTGTTTGAGCAGAATAAGAAAGTAACAACATGTACCATCGAGTTAATACCAAAGGCTAACTCAGACATGTGAGTAACAGTATCAGTTACACATTTAAGCATTGCGATTTTCCTCCTGATTGATGTTTCTGATATATAGTGACATATTTGTCCTTTTATGTTGATTTTTCAATTTTAGTTCGTATTTTAAGTTTTTCAATACAAATTGTGGAATTGATGTACGCAAGCTCGGCTTGTCATGCATAGAACTTAAGTCTAATGACATTATTCTTTTCGTTTCAATTGTGCATGTGGTGTTTAAAGAAATATTTTTGTTGATTTTGACAAATCGATATAAACACAATTTCCTATCGATTTTTCTTTTCTTTATAGCCGCCTTGAGTCTGCAATAAGACATCTGCACAACGCGAAGGAGCTGGTCAAAGGAATATGCATGCACCAAATACCTGCTGTCAGCGACACAGGTATTTTATTCCAACTTTTCAGCTATATGTGATACAGCCTATAATGATACTGGTATCTCATATCCTTGAAGTTAGGTCCAAGTAAACGCTGTTTCAGACACCTGTTTAATTATAAAAATTTCGTTTACTTCCACCTGGTTGTAAACGTCTTAACATTTGATTGATCTGCAACTACATGCTTACACACAGATCCGGTCATCAGAAAGCTTCTCGAGGAAGGTAGAAAGATCGAGGATTTCTCCATCACAGGATCACCATTTCCCAAACCCAATGAATCACAACAGACTGCCTTGAAGAAGGCTCTGCGGCAACAATTCACAGTCATTCAAGGACCTCCAGGTAAAGTCTTGTAGATGCCATTTTTGTTTGTATCCTTCATCATCAGATTGTTTCCCCAGTGCTGCTTTAAATGCACTTTGATTATTGTCTATGAACCAGGGTAATTTTGTCTTGATATATATACTGTTAATGTTTTTCCCCCAGTTTTGAACATGTTTCACATAATTTTTATGTAAATCTGTATATGGATGTGAAATTGTAGGTTTTCGAATTCATGCGGATTTTTGTAAGTTGTGTTCAATACAATTCCGACATAATCAGATTGTGCACATTTGTTCAAGATACGCTCAGTCTTGGGCTTGAATCTAAACCAAGCTTATATAACTGCAGTTAACACAGAGAAGAGAGTTTATTAAATGTTTTATGCTGTGAATTTTGTTATGGAAATCGATGTTTTGATACCGTAACCTTGTAACATAATAAAAGATGAAGGGTTTTGCAGCCAGTTTTACGGACTGCATGTCACGATGAGCATCCATTTAAAACGATAATAAAACTCTACCGAATATGATAGTGAGATTTACAAGCCACTGTTGTATATAATCGCTTTACAGGTACGGGCAAGACAGTGACCGGTGTCCATCTTACATATTTCTTCACGGAAGTCAACAAGCAGCTTCCTGCCTTGGGAAGGGGACCACAAGTTCTCTACTGCGGACCGTCCAACAAATCTGTAGATGTCGTTGCCCGTGAGATATCCTGATATATATTATTTTAAACAACGTTTGTTTCGTTTCGCTTTTTTATCTGAAAATAATATCAGTGTTCGGCGTTGACAAAATTCTTCACCACAGATCAGGAGCATGTAATTATTTCTCGCTCGTTTCTTGTTTAGATTACATGCTACGACTGAACATAGCAGCAGTTCGGGTCTACAACAACATGATTGAACAGCAGGACTATCCCACACCTGGACAGTCAGGAAGAGCATCGAAGGCTGGAAGCACCAAAGAAACCAAGATGGATCCTCATCTGAGGCAAATCTCACTCCATCATCTCATCCGGCAGCCATCCAACCGACACAGTGAGCAAATCTTGGCACTTGAGCAAAAATTCCAGAGTCCGGGATACAAGATTTCATTCCGTGAACAAGACAAGTACAAAAGAGCCATTCACGCAGCTGAGGTATGTGTTGGAGGCTTTACAAAACGAATTCAGTTTTATTGTAGCGAACTGAGGGCTGATTAGGCAAAGGGAGAGATTTGAAATGGATCTCACACAGTTTTGACAATTTCACTTCTCTTTTTTTTTAAATCAATACTAACTAGACTATGCAGATTACTGATGGCACAGATCATTGGCAAATGAAACCTCCACATGGTAGTTTTCTTTATACACAAAATATGGCGGTCATTTACCGTCAAACAGTTTGTAAGCGTCTATTTGGAGGCAAATCAAAGTACACATGTTAATAGTAATACTACCGAGCACTTATATAACGCACGTATCTACCAACAATATTTGGTACTCAAGGCGCTGGAAATTATGTTTATTATAAAACACAGGTGAATGAATGTTAAGATGGTAGTAAGTTTAACTTTTCTTCCTTTGCTCAATAATGGTACTTACTATGATATGGAATTGCATAATATATACATGTTTGAACGGTTGCCAAAAAAGAAACGAAGATTTCAGCCAGACATGGTCTCCTTTCCTTTTTATGTAGGCTGAAGAACTCAAGAAGTACAAGGTGGTCTTGTGTACATGCAATGAAGCTGGGAGCATACGGATACAGAGAAATGTGAATGCCATACAGTGTATCGTGGATGAGGCTGGCATGTGCAACGAGCCAGAGACACTGATACCACTGGTCGGCACTATCGAAGAATCGGAAGACCAACCCGTTACACGCAAGAAGGATGTAAGACAGGAACCACGCCAAATTGTCTTGATCGGTGACCACAAACAACTCAGGTGAGCAATAGACCATATGCGTTAGGGTAGTGTTGGAGGTCAGTGGTTGGGTAGGCATGAGTACAACCTCGACCCCAGGGTGTCGAGCAGTACGCGCCCATCACTACCTACTCTCTCACCCTGGTATTGGGTCATTTGCATGTGCAAGATTATTGAACACGTATGCAAATGAGGAATAGTCTGGTGCCTGCATGTGCGTTACATTATCGTTCGTTTTTGTATGCGGTGTCTGGGGTAAAAACAGAGTCAATTCGTCGCAGCGCGAGCACAGCGTGAGTTACGAAAACGCGATTTATTTAACTAAACTGTTACGATCTTATCGAGACAACATATGAACAAATTGGAAAAGGAAAGGAATGTTTTTGAGAAGGCGTGGACGAATGATCGTGAAAACACGTACTGCACAATGTGAATAACAACACAAAGTACACGATAAAAATCCATTACTAGCCAATTGCGATATCGAATCAGGATACAGGAAGAAAGTTTACTATCCAGGGTTTACTATTGGAAACACGGTTGGAAATAAAGTAAGCACTGGGGACGAGGTTGGCATGAGTAAAACTTCAGTTGTTACTAAATTAAAATAACAAAGAACATCCTCTGAGGCACCTGCCACGTATAAGATCTGTATCTCAAGGTTTTGTGCATACGGCGCACGTTGTAGCAAAAAAACTCTGGCAGTAAGCTGCTGCTTGGGATTTTGTTCTCGAGAGAAGGTTAACAATAATGCGTGGAACTAAAGTCAAAATGACATTATTTCTTTCTGTTCTCTTCAATTACAGACCTATCATTCAGGAGAGGACTGCCGTGCAGCTAGGCATGGAGACATCGCTGTTAGAGAAATACGGAAAGGAGGCCACAATGCTTACCATTCAGTATCGCATGGTATGTTCCAGTATAATATCCGTTTTACTAGAATCACGAAATGAAGAAACCGCTACGTTTTGTTCACGGAAATAACGACAATGTACTTGTGTACTTCCATTGGTGTTCACTGCGATTTAGCGATTTATCCTAGGAGGAGCGGTGCACCCACATTGGGCATGAACAAATCGCTGAGTTTCTCAAAAGTTGGTCAGACTACCTAAGGCCAAAAAAAAAAGTCTCTGGTTTCTGGTATGGAGCTTGCCCAAAAAGTGGTGCGGCGACGCGGCTTTTTTTTTTTTCTTACATGTTTTTTTTTGCGTCAATTGTCGGCTGATGACTGCAAATGGTGCCCGACTAAACTTAGTGCAAATATATGGGAGTCCAGAGACGCCACATATAGCTTATTCTCGATCATAACCCCATCTAAAAACACCTTAAAATTGTGCAGCAGCAGGATTCCAGTCAAACCAGTGAGTTTGGCGGTTTTGAGACATCATCTTTTATTGAAAAAAAAACTTTTTCATTTTGCCGACGCGCATGGCTACGGCGACGCGCGCGCATACCAGAAACCGGAGACTTTTTTTTTGGCCTAATCAAATTTTATAGCATTTTCGTGCCTATGGTCTTGTTTATATTTGATGGAAAAATCAAGAAAATCCGACGATGCAACCCAGAGTTAATGATTTGGCTCTGCATTTTTCGACCTGCACAATGTAATTTCCATACTAGTATTTGCTTGTACATACCAACTATTGGGTTATTGGTATGTGTTACACAGTGCTTGAAAAAATTGCATAATATGTTGCATTTGGCTATATTTGTTCACAGATAACATTTTACATAATAGATAATATCAGGTGTTTAGTCTTTGACAGAGGTGTTGAAAGGGCAGTGAACTTGCAATTTTTTTACAGCTGAAATGTAGTAGCGTAAGCTTATCTACAGAATTCTAATTGTGCAGGAGGAAAATAGTATAGCCTTACAAAATCAACAATATCTCTGATTTGCATAGATGGATTTTCTTGATATTTTCAACAGTTATAAACAAAACCATAGGCTTTAATAAAATATAAAATTTGATTAGCTAGTATAACCACCTTTTGAGCAAATCAGCGACTTCGTGCACAACGTTTATTGGGACGCGCTATAGAGATTGACTTTACCATCACTTCACAGGAGCATTGCACTTTTCTTTCCAGCACGAATCAATATGTGCCTTTCCATCAGAGGTGTTTTACAAAGGGAAGCTGGTTACGGCAGACATTGTGAGACGGCGGCCCCAGCAGCTGAATAAGACCTGGCCCGGTGGGCGGGGCAACCCCCTTGTGTTTTGTCATCACATTGGAAGCGAGGATAAGCAAAGTGTCAGGACCGAGGAGGGTGGGGAACAGTCACGGGCTAACCCTCAAGAGGTCACACACGTGGTACGTAAGGACTTGAAGTAGCCATTGGGAGTTTATTTCTTTTGTTAGGCAATCTAAAAAAATCGAGTTAGATTAATTAACCCGTAATCTGAGATACCTTTCAGGGTCAAACTGACAATTTTCGGGTCCAAATAACACCTCTCTGTATCATTTTAAAAGTGTCGTTTAGACCAACAAAAGTGTCATTTTGACACTGAAAAGTGTCGGGTCAAATAGGACCCGGGACCTCTTAGATTGAGAATTAGTTGTTCCTCGATCTCTTCTGCTTTTTTTTTGTAATGGATGGAAATTCAGCTCTTCGTATGCTCCGACCGTGTCCAAGAAGACGGCTATCTTTGGTTCACTGGACTTTTGGCAAATATTTGCACAACAGGAAACTGTCATTTTCATGTAAAATGCATTTTTAACTGGAGAATCATTCTGTCGGTATCTCTGCTCAACAGGTCCGCATTGCGTCAAACATGTTGCGTCTAGGCGTGAAACAAGATAGGATCGTCATTCTTACCCAATACCGCCTTCAGAGGGCGCAGATCGAAGAAAGGCTGAAGGAAGCCAACATGAAAGATATCCTCGTCAGCACTGTCATAACCAGTCAAGGTAATCTAACATTGCTTCACCGTTCTATGGCGTGCGGCGTTTCAATGTTAACTTGCATGTCATACCTCTTAACCAATAGGCCTATAGTTCAAACAATATGAATGATACATTCCGACTCTAATTTGATGGATGTATTCAAAGTCTACAGAGCGAAGTGATTATCTTGCGTCACATTAATGCATTCTTATATGACTGGATTTGACCTGACTCTGTTATTGGTCAAGTGGCCCAGGAAAGTGACCGAGAGAATTGTCATTTTAATCCGATAAAATGTCAAGTCAAATCCGATTTGTGTGGAACCTGACCCGGTACTTTTAATATAGTGCTAGAGTATACTAGCCCGTATACTATTTAACATATTCAATGGGTACTCCGGTTGGTTGTTTTTCCCTGTTATAGGTAAGGAGTGGGACTACGTGATTCTGTCTACAGTCAGGTCACTTCCACGGGTAGAGATTGACGAGAAAGCATCCACAGCCTGGAAGAAACGCAACCTGGGATTTATCACAGATGAGAATCAGATAAATGTCGCTATCACCCGGCCAAAAATGGGATTGATCATTCTAGGTAAGTTGGATTTTTACAGGACTGCGATCTTTTATTATCAGAGACAGGTTATCTAAATATGTTGAATTAGCTGGATCGGGTATTGATTTGGATATTGGTATTTTGATACTTTTTATGTGTTACAATTTTGAAGACGTCTGGGGTCAGATTCAACCTGAAATCTGGGTCACATTTGACTTCACACGCTTTTCGTGATCAAAATTTTGTGGCATACAAAGAACACTTTTCTTAGTTATCTTGGCGTGAAAAAAGACACTTTCCCCGGATCAAATGACTCGGAAGAATGACTCAGAGCAATGTCATTTGACCACGAATTATTTCAGGTCAAATCTGACCCTGATTCGGATCGAGTCTGACCCGGGACTTTAATGAATGTACAGCTTGTCCAACATGTCAGACATTTCGGAGGTAGTTAAACATACAAAGTATGAAGGCCACAATAAAATCTCATATCATTTCTTGGGGAAACGGTTGGCTGTACACTCTTAAAAGTCCTAGGTTAGATTCGACCCTAATCCGGGTCAGATTATCCGGACCTAAATGATACTTCTCTGAGTCAATTTCTGTGTCATTTGACCCAGAGAGGCTTTTAGGCCTATATGAAAATTATCATCTTGACCCAGAAGAGTGTCAAATCTGACCGGAACCGTGAAGTGTGCATGGGAACAACCGCCTACAAAATGTCCACTACGTTATCGAGAATATATCTTTTAATAAGGAATCTTGTAAATGTGTGTTTTCATTTCAAGGCAACAAGTACTTACTTAGTGTTCACCGCTCATGGAAGCTTCTACTGGCCCATTACGAAGAGAAGGGAGCTTTGGTGAACGCAAAGGACTTCCTACCTTAGACTGTGAACGGGAACAGCTAAAAGCTGCTACAGTAAATCAAGCGTTGATAGCCATTGTTATTACTTTCCTGCATTAGATTAAAAAAAATATATCGGTATTAATGAGATGGGCAAGTGTGGTTTCTCATGAAAAACAAAAAAAGTGTTTAACCTTAGCTGTAGCCACACGTATAGTTATAGTGTGCCTTAGCCGATTGGGAGTCATTTTGACGAGTGCGAATCTTAAAAGATGTAGTCTTAAATGATGTTGTAAAACCAATCCAACCATCTTACTTCATATAACAGATGCATAGCATAGTGTACAAATAGGTGATGGGTAATGGTAATGGTTTGGTAAAGACCAATTAATGGTAATGTATCGTTCCGAATAAATGGCAATTAAATCATTCCAAAATCAGACCTCAAGTCAAATCTGAAGCCTGCAGATCAAAAGTAACAGGGGATAATAATCACAGGGATGCCTTTGTCACATTTTGTTTAAATATAGCTTGTCACCTGACTTGAGACTGTGTGACATGTGACTGACTTTGGATGCTTATAAAGCCGAGTTTATATTCCTCGGCCGTTTGAAAATTGTCCCCTCTGACCTTCGGGTGCATAGATATCCTCTATTGACCTCATTACTATAGTCAATATGTGCGCGTATAATATTTGCATCATTTTGAACATTGCGAGTCAGGGCGTCTTTCAGGAAATGTTTCATCTTCTACTGTAAATGTCTGATATATAGGCAAAAGACATATATGGTTTTAGCGAAATTGTTTTTAATTTCGTTTTTTGTTCTTCAAATGATTAAAAAATCAAAAGAAAGGCGAGTCTTCGCTCGTCCCCTCGCCCTGTCTAAGGAAGCCCATAATACCGCCAATCTATTTCACACAAAAAACCCTCATGCAGGACATATAGTGGTCGCAAAGCATTGTGGGAAAGTCTAGTACAAAGTATGTGCGTTACATTGATCTCCATTAGAAAGTCTTTCTAATGGAGATCAATCGTGCATTCCCTGCGCACGGGTTATGCGCATGCGGAAGTGCTGACCCCGGGTCACCCGCTAAACAAATGTATCAAATGAAAGCTCAATGAAAGTGCAGATCACAAGCCTTGAATAGGGGTCAAGGTACGAGCGATAGACACACCTTGTAAAACACGCTTGCACTTTGGATACAAAACACTATATTATTATATATCATATGAAAATATATTTATGAAGGTTTATATTATATTAGTCAAATATATTTTCCTTTATACACCTTACTGCACATTCTACTATAAAATAATATAATTGTAGCATTATTATAAATAATTTTCGATTCAGAATTCTATATCAACAATCGACTCTATCATTATGATACAAATTTTACAGTTTTTATTTGTATGTGCCAAATACTTAAATACAATCATGAGGAATCACATTCCAATTGTCTTAACCGTTCATTATTTTGCTTTGGAATTACGACATGTTTAAATTGTTAATTAGTTATCGTTATTTTATCCTAAAATTTTTATAGTATAAAAGACTGTGCCGTCACTGAGTGACAGCACTTTCCTAGTTGATCGAGAAGTATAAGATGGATCTAAAAGTGTGGCTAGACGTCAAGTGAATCCATCTTAGTGGGCAAGGTTAGAGCTGAGGTAGGCTATTATCACATGAACTGAAATATAATCTCAGTATAGTATTGTGTTAATTGAAATCAAGTCCATACAACTCGCTAATTGACGAGTTGTGATTATTTAGTTGTAATTATTAATGATATCTGTTTTATGCAAATTCCGTAATAATATGCGTCAATGCTTTCCATAATTAACAGCCTCTTGTGTTATTAAATAAACATCAAATAAAATAGATGTAACATATTGATCTTAAAGATAGGCCTGCTGAACTAAAGGTCAGTCGAATGAAAATGTTTCAAGAAAGTGTGAACAAGGCAAATTGTTTACGTTTTCTATTACAAAGTCGGACAAATTTTTGTATTACTATTACACCATGTGTACAAATTAATTAATTCTATCAAAATAATATATATAGACTTCAGGTGATGGTATTATATCCGTTTTCGGTTTCATTGTTTGTTTCAGTTACAAGATTTTGGAAAGGGTCCGTAAGCGTGACAATGGCCCCCGTTTTTCACCATCTCTCTCCATGAACAGGGGTGGTATAGGCCTGTGCAATTTTGTTAAGGGCGGGACTAAACTTTACTACTCATATCTCCGGACATCGTGATAATCACATTTCAAACAAAAGTTTGTAGGAAAATTAGTCCTGTTGGAAAATTTGTTGCTACAGTAAAACCTCAATATATTTTTGCTAAGCGGAGATATTGGCTTGGCAAGGGGGAGGGGGCTCTAATGCACCGGGGGCCTTGTTGAAATTACAGCGGATAGGACTCTTTAGGTTTTTATGTATGGTGTTTTTACATGATTTTACAGGTTTCGTATATCAGGAATGGTTAAATAAAAGGTTAAAATATGTTAAGGACAGCTCAGTTTTTGAAACTTTTGAACTCCGGTGAATCAAAGAACTATTTGATTTAAAATGATACCATGCATTCCAGATGACAGTTTTGTAACTTTGATGTATATTTTCACGTATTACTCTCACGTATTATCAACGGAAGTATATAACGTATTTAGAAATGATATACATGTATTACGAATAGTAGAAGGAAAAAATATATAAGCCTTATTATTTAGAGCTAAATATACGAAACTGCTTTATCAACCCCGAGTGACAGAATTATCACAGTTAGATTTACTAAAATATTTAATTGCCAAAACAATGAGTTATTTGTAGGTGTTTTTGTGCAGGCAAAAATATTAAGAACAATGGAAAAAAAGCAAGACAATGAGAATGCTGTCCACGACAACGCACCAGACGAAAATTGAACTCACTTGCGGCGCCTGAAAGCGGTGTGGTACCCACATACATCGCGCGGGCAGATTTTTTTCGATGTCATCACGTGATGCATACATTTACATAATTAGCAAATTAAAATGGACGACAGCCGTTGGAACTGGCGTGTTTTTACGGACAAGCCACCGAAATCGTCAAGATTTTTCACATTTTTTGTGTGTGGTCTGTTTCAAGTCGATCATTAGGCTTCGTAAATGACTGCTGAATGTATGAGGTATGTAAATGAACTCTGGGGTGGGATATTAGAGGTAAAAATGAACAATTCTTGAGAGGCCATTTTTTTAGGGTCTCTTGCTACCACATTCTAACGAACAGGTTATGCCTCCAGCGCTACATGTGAATGAGTATGAGCATGTCAGCTGGAGTTACTTAAGCTATTTTCGGGTACATATGTTCTAAGTGTGGCCTTCACTTACGCGGTTGTCTAGTAAATTGGCCACATTATGGGGTACTCCTAGAACTATGACATGTATGAGGCTCCACGTAGCTCCACTACGTGGAGCCTCATGGTTCTAGGAGTAATTATGGGGCTAATATAAATAGGGAACCGGGCCCTAGTCACCCAAAATCCCGCCACGTCATGCATGCACGTTGCGAAGTCTAGTCTACCTCCATGCGGTCTTGCGGATATTTAAAAAAAAAATAGAGAGACCGGAAATCGTTCCAAAAAAACATGTGCACGATCCGTCTCGCACAAACATTACCTGGCCTGTTACCTTTCTCCCAGGACCGTCTCTGTTACACAATGTATTATTATTTGTCTTACTCACGAATTGTTACCAATCAATCCCAGATGAATCATGAGAAAAACGGCTGAAATGTGGGAGTGGAGCATGCGACCGCAACGCGTGCGTCTGATCCGAAAATACAATGGAGATTGCGCCACCAACGATAAAAACCGTCATAACTTCGGGGAATTCCCAAACGCAACGGGTATTTTTGGCGTGAGAAATGTTTTCAAGAAAGCACAACAATCGTTGCGTTGCACAATGCAGGCCGAGATTGTGAATTCGGGTCGAGTACGATATGGCCCATGTACTGAAAGAATATGCCTGCTACTTGTGAATATATTCCATTGCATACCGTGATAGGATCATCTGCAACAAAATTGCTCAGAATTTTAAGTACATGGTGCATAAAAGCTAATCGATTGAAGTTAAAGCTCAGCTCAGAAAACCGTCAGAGAAAACTGCACAATTTGTGGGATCCGAAACTGGATTCCACTGCTATTTTGTTTAAACAATTTGTGGTGAAGCTTAGCCCCATATATGTGGCCAAATAAAGGTCTAATTTTCGTGAAATTTCATGTTGAAATTTTGATACGCAAACGTGTGCAAACGAATCTGGAAATTTGACGAAAAATAGACATCTGAAAAAAGCAGCACTTTCTGATTAGCCCATAAAGAGGGTGAATATGCTTCTAAAGCAAAAAATAAACTACTAACTAAGCCTTAATGTAAGAATCAAAATTTGACAAAGTTCGACATGTTTTTGTACATGGTGGAAGTGTGGCCTTTATTTACGGAGGTAGTCCAGTAAATTGGCCACATTTATGGGGCTAGGTGAAGCTAGGCCTAGTCTCAAAATTGGGTAAAAACAATTATAAATTTCTTGCAATTAAGACTAAAATCCGAATTTAGTGCTTACGATCCAATCGGTAACATAAACTAAAGAGCCAATGCCACATAACTAAAAAAAATATGAATGATGGAAAAGCTCCAGGTGCACTGTTGTCAAGCATACTTTTTTTGGAAGAAATAATTGGCTAATGATCCCTGCAATTGGGCCTACCGCTGTAATATTACTAAAAAACAACAACAACAACAACAATAGCTTACAGCGTTTTTAACAAGTCATTTCATTTTGTTTGAAGTGACCTCAATATATGATAATTCCGAAACGCATTCTTACCATATGTCCCAGACAACAACGACTCGGACTGTAGTCTAGGGGCTAGACGTTGTTCTTGTTTGCTACGCCGATAACCGGCCACCGCTATAACCGTCCACCGCGAGAGGGCGCTATCACGACCAACCAATATCACCCACGAACCTGTCAGAACCGTTGTCTAGGGCAACCTCGTCCCCAGTGCTTACTTTATTTCCAACCGTGTTTCCATTAGTAAACCCTGGATAGTAAACTTTCTTCCTGTATCCTGATTCGATATCGCAATTGGCTAGTAATGGATTTTTATCGTGTACTTGGTGTTGTTATTCACAACGTGCAGTACGTGTTTTCACGATCATTCGTCCACGCCTTCTCAAAAACATTCCTTTCCTTTTCCAATTTGTTTATATTAATATGAAATGTGATACTGCATGTTGTCTCGATAAGATCGTAACAGTTTAATTAAATAAAACGCGTTTTCGTAACTCACGCTGTGCTCGCACTGCGACGAATTGACTCTGTTCAGTTTTACCCCAGACACCGCATACAAAAACGAACGATAATGTAACGCACATGCAGGCACCAGACTATTCCTCATTTGCATACGTGTTCAAAAATCTTGCACATGCAAATAATCCAACAATACCAGGGTGAGAGAGCAGGTAGTGATGGGTGCGTACTGCTCGACACCCTGGGGTCGAGGTTGCGTCTAGGGTACTTGCTTAAATTTCCCCCCGAAAAATGGGGGAAACTAGTGCGCGTGCGCCGATTTTGTATGTTAGTTCCTCTTCACGCACGCGCACTCACGAAACAGATCTGCCACAAAACTGCACAATAGTCTGGTAGCTCGCTATACTACTGGCTGGACGTTTCAGACATACAGTGGATAATGTCTGCTGTCGGCCGAGCCGCAGGTTGCCAGCCGGCCGTGTACGGCGCCGGGCCCGTCCGGGGTAGCATTGCAGTACGCTCGCGCTGTTTGGTTCGTAAAATACGACGGAGAAATGGCGGAGAAGTTGCCATTTCCAACTTAGCGCAGTATGATACACCAAAGTATAGAGCCGTAGGCGCCGTACACGTACACGCACACCCACACACATCAGTGTGACCGTAAGGCAGAGCTAAATTCTGCTAGATGCACATAAAAAATCTGTCAGATTTATCAAAAATCTGCCATATTCCCCAGAATTACTCGAAATACACTATAAACATTCTATAGTCACATAAAGATGTTATGAAATTATCCCGTAAATTTTGGGCAAAACGCAGATTCGGCCCCGACGACGTTTCCCAGTGAACTTCAGCACCTAGACCCAGAGTTGTAACGAGTCACTGATTTTTGTGACTCGATTCTAGTCAAGTCATTGACCTAATAACTGGACTCGATTCTAGTCAAGTCATTTTAAAGAAGTGACTCGAATCGAGTCCAGTTATTAGGTCAAAAAGTCGAGTCAATTCGAGTTACGATTATTTGAACACTATGTATACCAAAATTTATAAAAGGAGGCCATAACTTTAGCGAGCGTTCAAATCCAAAAGCTTCATAAGAAATCGCCAAAAACCGGTGATGAAACAGCGAATTAGAAAATGTGTTTAAAAATCTGGTTCCCGGATGGTATTTTGTGCGTTCTAGAACCATGAGGTGGGAGTCTGAGACACTTGTATATTTGTACATGACTGCTATTCGCAAAGTACAGTGAGCATAAATTTTGCACCGTAAGTCATTGCGAATACTTTTCGCAAAGTTGTGCTTTTTATTTTTGGGACTCAATCGAGTCTTAATTATCAGCCTTCGCTCGAGTCGAGTCGAGTCCTTTGATGAGGGACTGGAGTCGAGTTGAGTCATTTGCTCGCAGTAAAGTCGAGTTGAGTCATTTACCCTTAGGGACTCGAGTCGAGTCGAGTCAGCAAAAATTGTGACTCGAGTCCGACTCGAGTCGAGTAATTGACTCGAGTCATTACAACTCTGCCTAGACCAGCCAACTTGTCCCATTATGCCAGGGTTTGTTTGAAAGGATTGAAGCTTTTTAAACAAATATGTATCATTTTTTGTTGAAATTTGTTGTTCAGATTTGTTAATTTTTTGTTCAAATTTGCTGTTCCGTCTCATCAAATCAAATTTATAACCATTTTTGCAGAATTCTGCCAGAAATCTGTTCCCAAAAAATCCATTCTTTCAAATTTTCTGTCAAACTCTCGTTTTTTTAAACAAAATTCAGACAACGTTAGCCGAAAATGGGCTAAAAACGGTCACCTTGGTACACATGCACCATTACATGTACATGTACATGTACATATACACATATTGTACATCATGATTCAATCCGCAGGATACGGCGCGGTATGGTACGTCAGGGAGCTAGACTATGAATATGCATGATTTTGGGGGTAATTATGCAACATATATAATGCGCGCTACATACATTAGGCAAAACAGATGCGCGCGCATTAGACAACCAATAGCAAGTACCCTAGACGCAACCTCGTCTCCAGGGTGTTGAGCAGTCCGCGCCCACCACTACCTGCTCTCTCACCCTGGTATTGGATCATTTGCATGTGCAAGATTTTTGAACACGTATGCAAATGAGGAACAGTCTGGTGCCTGGATATGCGTTACACATTAGCGTTTGTTTTGGTATGCGGTGTCTGGGGTAAAAACAACGTCAATTCGTAGCAGCGCGAGCACGGCGTGAGTTACGAAAACACGATTTTTGAAATCAAACTGTTACGATCTTATCGAGACAACATGCAGTATCATATTTCATATTAATATGAGCAAATTGGATAGGAAATTAGTATTTTCAAGAAGGCGTGGACGAATGATCGCGAAAACACGTACTGCACGTTGTGAATAATAGCACCAAGTACACGATAAAAATCAATTACTAGCCAATTGCGGTATCCAATCAGGATATAGAAAGAAAGTTTCTTATCCAGGGTTTACTATTGGAAACGCAGTTGGAAATAAAGTAAGCACTGGGGACGAGGTTGCCCTAGACGTTGTTCTGACAGGTTCGTGGGTGATACTGGTTGGTCGTGATAGCGCCCTCTCGCGGTAGCCGGTTATAGCGGTGGCCGGTTATCGGCGTAGCAAACAAGAACAACGTCTAGGCTAGACTACTCGGACTGATGAAATCTTCCCAAATAGATTGTGTGCGCGTACTTCCTTGCGAAATGCACGGGGAACACATACAACACGATCTACGTGTGTTCATTCACATATTATATTTGCAAACGCGATTATTTTATTCAACCCTTCACCGACGTCGTTCATAAACACTGTATACTCAGTGTTGCACCGAGTGTTGTGAGAAATATTCACAAAGTTCCACAAACACATACCACGGCCGGCCAGCACTCCAGCAGGTGTTGTCTGTGAAATTCTCGGTTTGCTGTTGGGGGAATTCCCATCCGATTGCAACACCACAATACATGCATAATAATGCTAATTATGACAACAAACGACCAGACTGGTGCCCGCCTTCATATATACATGGGCAAATATATATAATAATTTAGAATAACGGGACCAGTGCCCGACTGACAACCAATCAAAGGGCTCCACCACAGATATAATGGGCAATAAGAAATGAATATTTATAAAAACTGACGATTAAGTTTTGAGTTAAGAGTTGATTATGATTACATTTACATCATGTCATTAAGGTCGATCGAAAAAGATGGAAAAATAACAATCCGTCAAACACTGAGAACAAGCAAAGAAAATGGAGCATAGGCCTACATAAAGTTATGATCAGGCTTAATTATCAGGACATGCGATATGAATATTCATACTCCATATTGACTGTAATTTTTGCAGCCATTACGTATAATTTGTGACAGTTCTGTTTGCACTGAGAAATAATGATTGAATTGCTGGCACGTTCTAGCAGCGTGGCGCAATCTTCTAGTCTGGGGTATAAACCACATTAGCCTCACGTAACGGTACCGGGAATATTTACCGCCATGGGGGGGGGGGGGGGGGTTGATGGTGATGGGGGGGGGGTTGCATGCTTGAATTCGGATCGTGTCAGAAACTATACAATTTGCTGTGCTGTTCCTACCGTCACACTAATATGAAAAACGATCGAGAAGTCATGAGTAAACGTCACTATAATTATGCCTGTCAGTCACCATGGCGTGTTTGAATCACTGTGCTTATGCTATTATGCTGTTATTCTAGACCGACATGATTTTGTTTAAATTACATCACCCCGAAGCAAATTCTATCTTGTGAATACAAAAAAACCGCCTATTGCAGTAAATCCAACGGGTTATATTTTCGGTATAAAACTCACTTGGCAATCATTGTGATGGACTGAGACCGAGATTTAATATAATTCATTTTTACACAAACATGTACGTAGGTATATAATTAACATATTAAGGTAGCACTCGACGGAGCAAAGTTCAGATTTGCATGACACTGCAAATTATACCGCGCATGCGTAGTGGAATGGCATTTTCTGGATTGTGGGAATTTCGGGGTGAGAAATACACATGTACTTCCCGTCAGCGCTGCCCACGGCATCGACACGACACAAGTGACAATATCAGAGTTTCAGTGCAGTTTCGTTGAAATCTATATCTGTTCAGTAGAGGAGGTTATTTTAAAGAGAGAATTCCAATTTCTTTGGAAAGTTGTGCTGCCTCCCGCGTACGTACGTAGGCCATAGGGTGGCAAGTCTGAACTGGTGTGAAGCCCCTGTCACACTTTCGCGTATGCTAATTCCTTATGAGTTCCTCATCAAAAAATATCAATACGCGGCCGTAAGCTCAAAACGTCGACATTTTTTGAATACTTTGACTTATGTGCGACGCACATCTAGCGTACAAGTTACGAATTCAGCGCATCCATTGTGTATGAGATGCGTAAGAGTTGCGTATGCAGTGCACAACATTATTTTTCGGGCTGCAAATAGGTCAGTATGCAGTGCGCATGCCGAGCGTATTCCGGACGCACCCGACTTATGCCAACCGCATGCCTGACGCAATACGTCGGCATGAGTTCGTTCAGCGTGCGTTGTATCTGCGCTGCAAGTACGCTATGTTATGCCGGGAGGTCAGCGTATTACTGCGTATGAACCGCTTATCCCCCACGAACATATAGCGTACTGCTCGACCGATGCAGGACCGATGCGCTGCGTATTTATAACTTATGACCTGCGTAACAGCGTGCGCAGCTTAGTTTTGTGCATGCCCAAAACTATCCGGCGCACTGGGCCGTACCATGCGTATGCCTGCGTACATAAAACTTACACAAAACGATAGAGATGCATAATGAGGTGCGTATTGTGCGTACGACTGCGTATGAAAAAAAGTGTCAATGCGCAACTCATAAGGAATTAGGATACGCAGAAGTGTGACAGGGCCCTACGTCCGTCAAAGTGGGCCGGGTGCACATACCTATGTTTCCAATACCGATGTTCCCAAAATTCCTTACCATATAACCCGAACCCTAACCCTTACCCTAATCTAGCCCTAACCCCCAACCCTAACCCTAATCCTAAGGATTTAGGGGAACATCTGTATTGGGGAACATCGGTAGAAGACCCCGTCAAAGTGGCGCGATTGTCTGCTGACGTTCACAAATTTACAAGCCTCTAATTTGTATAATCATCAGACTAATCGAATGGAAGTTCCTCATTGTATTGAACTAAAGAAAATACCCCTAGATGCAGTATTTTTGCCTTTATTAAAGCCAAATATTGTGGTTTTGTATAGTTGTCATGCCTGATGCTTATTTGGAGGGTGCCCATGTGCTCACTTTCCGATTTTCGAATTGTCAAGTACCCCGCCAAGTGTCACTAGGAGCAAACGGTCATCGGTACACAGTGATCATGCTTAATTCATGGTCCTTTTTATTATTTTTTTTTTAAATTAATATAATTTAACCCTAATAGGGCCGGGTTATTTTGACCATCTCTCAGCCGTGCGGGGGGGGGGGGGGGGGGGGGGCGGATTCCTCCCCGTAAGATCTCGGCTATTGAGTGATGAACAATTGTGAAACTTAGTACATGCATAGAGCAACTCTTCATGAACATACCCAAGAAATTTCATGACTATAGGTCAAAGGGTTTTGGAATTATGGCTAATTAATTTACGAATGGTAATTCTAGTCTGTGTCCACGACGTATATGGGAAAATTAATATTTCACGGCGCGTAGCGCCGGAAAATTTTTCGCTGCGCGACAACCCCTGGTCCGATTTTTATATTTTTGGTGTCAAAAGATGCGCAAGGCTTGAGGCTAAAAAGTCAAATCAGCTCGGGTCGCGAATTTTTTTTTTGTAAAGGCTATCGCGGAAAAAGTCGAGGGGTGGGGGGCGGATTCCGCCCCCGGCCCTTTTAGGGTTAAATGATTATAATATCTGAATAAAATGTGTTCTTTAGTCACATTTAAGGATGCATTTTAAACAAAGTACCAATAATGTCGATCGACTCTGTAACACGAATTGCTATAATTGAACGTCACTGCTAACGCGGAAATGGTACAGAGAAATAATGTTCGTGATGATTATGATAATAACATATCAAGCTCGTGGTCAAAGTTCCAACCCAGACATATTTCTCATCATGAGGAAAACCGCTGTGTACGCAATGACTTCCACGAAGCACGTTATAGTGCTTGAAATTGCATGTAAACAGCAGAGCTAGAGCGCTTCATTTCCTAGTAGTACTTCAATGCCAGAGACTATTTTTTTAGGGCCTGGTTGAGTCGAGTGGTACTATTGTATTATCGTCACCACTCACCAACCAGTACCTATGAGAGTGCCTTGCTAATTTTGTTACCCGGGAAATAAACCTATGTGCGGGAAAGGTGAGCGATAAGCATATCGGTCTATCACGCATTTTGAAATATCCAATTCGATATTGGTTTGATCCCGGGGTTTGATCGACCCGATGCCGACAGACACAGCGACTGCCATGAACATTTCATAGGTAAGTAACCTTATTTGATAAACTCCACATATATTTCATTGTCATGATTGTTCTTTGTGTTGAAAAGCATTGCAGATGTAGGCCTATTGTTTTATTTATCAGGAAAACATTAAAGGGAATATACAACATTTGCAAACATCGAAAAATAAAACTACCAAGTTTTTACGAAATACCTTACTAGGAGGTTGGTAAATGACAGTCTTAAGCATCCTGTACAATGGTACCTGGTGTCATTTTCAAGAAAATGGTATTTTTGTGTACATTTCCAACAGTGGTCGGCCGACCACCGTCGGAAAATGAAACCTAACTATTTTTCAACTACTGCTCCAAATTTACCATTCTTTTCGGTCCAAATTTTGTTTGCTATTGGTTACATGTTCATGAACGGGTGCAGGCCAGCTAAACTGGTTCCCTTACCTCACAAATTTCCGGCATCTATAAATTGATCCATTTTATCTTTAGTGGAGTCAGGGAACCAGACTACTTGAACATTTTTGTTTTTCTTGGTTTTTCCAGCATTTTCGAACACAAAACTTCAAACATATCAGTGTAACAATATTTGATCTATTATACTAACCCCTCAAATAGATCATTTGTGAAAATTACAGCAAAAGCCAATGATGTACATTCCCTTTAACATATAGGCCCTATTAAATAGGCCTGTACGCACATTATATTTGATAGAAGAACGGCGTTTAACCACTCATATTGCGTAGGAAATGTGACAATATACGCTACTGTTAAACAGGGACATAGGCATATGCACTGTATTAATAATAGGGCATGGGTGGTGGTCAATTATAGGGTAAAACCAAACCGGATGTTACTGTTGAGTTTTACTTCCGACTTGTGCAAACGTTTTACTTTTAGAAATACGGAAAATACAGACTAATGAGTCAAAAAGAAAGTGACCGAATTATAATTCTTGTTTTAATTTTATGTAGGTCGCTCCAATTGATGAAAGGAATAAGTGTGCATGTTATCGACGTGTGAAATGTTCACGTAATGATACTCTATTCTCAAGTGGTCTTTAATTTTAATAGGAATGCCACTATAACTTCACTGAACTGTGCACCGCTGATCATTTTACAGATACGCATTGATGAGTACCCTTTCTGAACGAAAACTTGCAAAGGTATTACACACCAAAATCACCATTATTGGTTTGGAAAAAAACCCCTCAAGTTATGAATCTCAGTTTAATTTGAATGCCTGTGTGCAATCAGCCAAATAGCTTCAACAGCATTTCACATTCTATGGACAACCATTAATGGTGTGGTTATATAGTAAAACATGCATGACCCCTGATAGCAACGATCCATTTCAAAAATTCTTTTTTGTTCACAGGTATGGGTGGAAAAACATGCTCGTTTATTACATGCGTCATTATGTGTATCAATTTAATTGTGTTTTAAGGGGATAAATCCTAGTTACTTCCTTCTTGACTCGCCCTGACATTTAGTATAAGGTGACAGCTCCATATGTTCAGACACCATATGTTCTGACAACCCCCACATAAGATTGTATTACTTCCGGTTAGGGTTAGGATAGGGACATGAATGTACAGTTGGAACAAATGGGGGGGGGGGGGGACATGTGCATGTGTCGGATCATGGTGTGTAACCATGGAGGAATGGTGTAACCTAGTACAATGCAAAAAAAATCCTTGATCCTTACCCAACTGTGGTTGTGTTTCTTGTTTGTATGTAACATTTTGTTATTTTTTTAAACTCAAATTTGTGATCAGAATTATTATTCTATTCAATTGTAACTCGACATTGCGTTTTTTATCAAACAAAAAAAACAACACACAAGATGAGTTATTTTTTTGTTTCAAACATCGTGTTTGCATCCCGATTATACATGTGCATTCTCAAGTATGTGATCCTTATGATAAGACAGCACAATCAATGTCATATAGGCTGCATATTGATAGAAAATTTACAGCTTTGACCCGATCCAGGACTTCAAAAACCTAAAAGCGAAATAACAAAGTCAACAGCAGGTGCACATGATAAAATACGACTGCACTTGTTTTTACATACATTCGATTTGTTTGTCTCCTGCGACTTTTCACTTGTAACTTTCCCCTCTTTTTTGGTGTCTGCAACCATATAATAAATTGGCTCTTATTTTGGGGCGCTCTTGCTCACAATTAGATTCACCCTGCAGCAAGTTTAGACCGGGAAGCGTACTTATGTTTTCGTGGGATCGTTAAATAGTGGCAATTGTCACAAAAGGGCCAATCTATTGTTCAGATGTCCGGAGAGATGCAGCGGCGCACTTGGATGTGGAGTTTGGTACGCTGAGATAGCTGAATTGCTGTCGGGTCGGTAATAATTCGTAATACTATTTGTAAAGTAATCATTCCGAAATCAAACGAAAACAACATTTGAAGCTTGTTGCTAAATAGCAATTTAAATGGCCCGAAATAAATTGTACATTGCAATCCTTGACAATGAACCTTTGTATCCCATTAAACTGTATTTCAAATCTTAATACTTTTTTTTGCTGCCGTTTTATTCTTATGCAAATCGACAATATTTAGGAGCACACGTGGGCTATCTTTTCAAGGCCGAACCTTCGGTGTTACAGCTACTTCATAATTTTTTGATATTTTTTGCCATAGTTAATGATTTTTTTCAAGTAACATGACCAACTGCGGTAACGTCTGCGCAATGTAACCATTTAAACTTAGTGCTCTCACAGTAATTTTCCTATTGCTGGGGACCGGACGTGCCCCCCCCCATTCCAAAACGAGACCAATTTTTTTTTTTATGTGACATCGCCATAAAGGCAGGCAATGAGTACACCACCATCTTTTCCTCAAAAAAACATTGGTTAAAGTGGTCAGAAATTGCCTCAGATCGTACCACAGAGCATCTAGAATCCAATTTTTTTCGGGGCCCTTAAGCGGACCCCCTTAAGCGGGCCCCGATCCCCACGCCGTAATTTTTTTGACCCACTTTTTTGGGGGTTCAAAATTTTTTTGAGCCCCCCAAAATTGGGTTCTGGATCCGCCCTTGGGTATAATGACCTTCTTGACTTCAAACAGGGGTCCCTTTTTACTCGTTCCCAATAGCACCAGAAAGATTTGATAAAAGTTGACAAACGATGGCGCATCGTCCAGACAAACGACTTCAGAGAATAAGATGGCGGTTAGGAACACTAAGGTAAAAAAGAAAACCTAACGTTTCTTCAATCCTTCCATGATTCTTTTTTCATTTTTAAAGTTTGTTGACACAGAATTGCACCACTTGGTCGGTAAAACATGATCATTGGTGCAAATAGCGTGGGTGAATAACTTCTTGATAAAACCATACAATTGGTGTCAATATTAACAGCCTGACACAATGCAGCTGGTTCCGTCGCTTGACTTGAAGTTTGCATACGTAAACAAGCATCCAACGCAAAAGTACGCCCACACGGAAATAAATCCAACTTGACACATCCCAATGTGTGTAACGTTTATCTACTACACGGCAGCCCTCAAATTCGTAAAGGCAATCGTGTTTGTGTTTCAATCTTTTTCCTCAGCTTAACTTCCGTGGACCTTCTGCCTCCTATTTTAGTCATAAGTGGTCTTTCATGATACACGCCCTTCAACGATTTCGATTCTTTCTTAACTTGGGGTAATTTTCATTTCAACCCTCGTAAACATAATAAATGATTACGTCGATCCGGGTCAAAGTCTGACGGTGACGCTGGATTTGTCCCGCAATAATTCACTTCTGAATGATAAACAAGTATTTTGAAACAAGATGTGCACCGGTACCTTTTGATAAAGAGGGCGCTCTTTACAATTTCCGTGTACCAATTGCAGGTACATGTGTATACATACTCGATATTTTTTAAGGGGTGGGATGGGGGCTGATCTATTGCGTTATCCGATTTTCTCTTTTCAAGCTAAATCAGCGAGATTTATAAGGTGTTATAAGGATGATACTAATGGATGCAACATTAAATGTACAGCTTAAAGAATTCATAGTAAAACTACAGCAAGACATTCGGGATGAGGCAATGGATCTGATTGCACAAGACAACTACAACACAGCTGTCATGTATCTCAATCGTGGCATCGACATCAGCGGGTAAATCTTAAAGGACCATTTACTATGTTTTTTAATCCATGTAATCTTTAAACAACTTAATTTTTAAATGTTCGTGTTTTAAGGATCTTTTGGTTTTCATGCTAATTTGAAGGTTCCATATTCATGAGCGAAGCCATTGTGACACGTAAAGGCACATTAAGCTTCAGTGTTACATCTGCTTCATAATTCGAAGTTTCCATATTCATGAGCGAAGCCATTGTGACTCTTGAGGCTTCAGTGCTGCATCTGCTTTATGCTAATTCGAACTTTCCATATTCATAAGCAAAACCGAAAATTCGTGATTACCATGATGAAACTTAAAGCCACGTTCAAATTACTTGGCCACGGCTTGAAATTACACACGGGTCTATGGGAAGTGGTGGCAGCCGCTGTCAACGACTTGTGTGTAATTTTCAGCCGCAGTCAAGTAATTCGGACACGGCCTTATAAGCCCGGGTGAGGCTCTATGCGAATGCGGATGCGAAGCGAATTTGACGTCATGAAACATTCGCTGCGAAATTCGTCCGAGTTGATTATGTTCAACTTTTACGAATTCGCAACGCGAATACTTGCCATCACGTCACAAATTCGCGTTCGCTTTTCGCTTTCGCGCCGAGGATGAACCGGGCTTAATAAGGCAGTATGAGTGTCAGTGTTGCGTGTGCTTTATGCTAATCCGAATTTTCCATGTTCACATGAGCGAAACCATGATGACACTTAAGACAGATTGTGAACGCCTTCACGTGAGATGAAATCCTGGTCCGTTGTTGATTTTTTAATTAAGAATGTGAAAAAAAGTACAAGTCTGTAAAAGTCTGTATTCCTTTGCCTAAACAAAATACAGCCCGTGCTTAAAGTGCAATGCAGTGGAATCGTTTTGTAACCGCAATCCTGGAAATGTACCTTTGTGATCCATGTAACTTTATTTGTTGACTTCATATTGCCATTTTTTGCGTGCCTTATTGGTTTTTATAGCAAATGCAAATATCCATATCTATGATCAAAACTGTGATATCATTCAAGGCAGAAACTTCAGTTCAAAGCTTCAGCATCATAAATCCACCAGAATTTTAGTGGTTTGCTGTGGTCATTGTTCGGCCGGCTTTCATATTCATTCTTGTTTCAGTCACTAAGCTTGCTCCATGTTTAAGGAGAATTAAGGAGAATTTTGGGTTCAGCTTACAGAGAAAAATCTTAATCTGAAGAGTGTGTTCCTATAGTGAATCACAGCCACAGCGCCCTCGTTTGGCAGGAAGAGCATGAAACATTTTTTCATGTTTAAAAAAGGTGCCCTTTCCAAAAAAAAATTGACCAAAAGGGATGTCTCGTATCATTAAAAACAAAATACATTTGAGAGGAATGGATATGTGCTACAACTATGTTCCAGTGTAAAATTCAACGACTGCCAATGACTTGATTAAGGCCTTAATACATACAAAAGGCCTCCATATATACAAAATGTCATTGTTATAGATCCGGATCTATGAAAAATGACTTTGGTAACATGGTATTCAAATACTGGGATGGTGTGTCAAGGTTACATAGCAACCTCAACCACGGCAGCATGCATGGCTACAGAGACGGCACATACACAAAGGCCTTCCAGATTGCGTGTGTGTGTGAGCGCATTCATATTGCTCCTCGTTAAACCATGGTGTTCCGGACGAACATTTATGAATGAGCGTTTGTTTACAATCTTTTAAGTGTCGATGGAGGGCGCTGTTTTCCAGTAACCAAGCAACGTACGGAAGTGAAACGAGACATGTCGCTTGTGAGTTTGTGAAGAATTATTGTCAGAAATCACTTCGTTTCTGGAGAAATGTAGTAATTTGAGGCCACAAACCTAGGTGATAATTGCCTCCACGGCCTGCTGAGTAAGGATCACTTTGATTAAGCTGTGTAAGAACTGCCATTTGGTTTTGTACCGGTCGCTTTGTCGTCGCTTACATGTAATCTGCAAATCACATATTCGGGGGGATATTCGCTTGTCGTTATAACTATCGTTGGATCATTCTTGTGTTGTTTGACTGTTAAATATTTCGAAGGTTCATCGTACTACATTGTCGCGTGACTGTATGCATGGCCACCTAAGTGTCTTGTTGATTAGTACAGCAAACTACAGAGTGTATAACATTTGCAGTGTACGACTTTGGAGGCATTTCATGTACTGTGCGATATTGGAGATCATCACTGTGTGAGCATTATCTTTTAACAGATGTGAGAATTACATGTAACTGTGCCAATGCTCTAGAGATAAAGATTACTCACAATCCTGACAGTTTGTTGAATAAATGATGAACATAAGACATATGTGTGTTTGCAGTAAACTGTTAAACAAGCGCCACTAACAGACAGTGGTCGTTAGTGAATTTACACAGCCTAACCCCCCCCCCTCATTTTCCGTACAAAACCAAAGGTGTACTAACTGAACACTGTACACTATTGTGACTGTAAGTGACTTTAAGCTGCATTGTGAGTGAATAATTATAAACAGCAAAGATGAGTAACCCTGGGAGTTTGCACGACAGTTTGGACCAAGAAACAGCAAGCAGGGAAAAGCTAGTGAAGCTCCATAAATTTCGTGGTGGCCATGCTTCGAACATTAAAAGAAAATATAAAGATTTCCAAATTTCTGTGGACACGAAGCTTGATTTGGAGACTGTTAGAAATAGACTGGCCTCATTAGAGTCTGCAGTTGTAAAATATCAGGAAGTCCATGCAGACTGTGTTTGCCTAGCATCAGAGGTGGACAAGGACAAGCTGCCGAAATATGAAGAAGACTTAAATGAAATCGAAGAACTCATGAAGGCGGCTTGCAATACATACAGTGAACTGGTCATTGATCTGAAAGACGACGTAGCCCCGAACGACAACATAGCCCCGAACGATAGTGCTTCGCAGTACAGCACGAGTGTTACAGCCCGGTCGACCGCATCAAGTGCCAGAGCCAAGGTTGCAGCCAAAAGGGCAGCACTCCATGTCAAGGCCAAGTTCCTGAAACGACAGCAGGAGTTGGAGCTTGAGCAACTGAAGCAGAAAATCCAGATGGATGAACAGTTGCTGAAACACAAAGCTGCAATGGAGTCCCTGCAGCTTGAAACAGAGATGGAGATAGCTATTGCGGAGGAGGAAGCATTAGCCAAGTTCACTGACCCCCCACTGCACAACGGTGAAGCGGAGAACCAGGCAGCCACTGGTGATCATGCAGTCTTGAACTCGGAACCAGACTGTGGTGAAGGAGGGTTACCAGTTCAGCAACCCTTATCCACCAATGCTGCAGCACAGATACCGACAACAGACTGTCCAAGGAGTAACGACGTTCAAAACTCCAAGCTTAACCCACTTGCAAAGGCTTGGCCGACTCCCTCAAAGGAACCGGAAGGTGTTTTCCTAACACTGCAGCGTCAGATGTTAGATGTTATGAACCTTCCGAAGACCAGTTTGATGTCCTTTGATGGCAACCCCATGAACTACTGGGCGTTCATGAAATCGTTCGACAGTTGTGTGGGGAATTCGTCTGTCAGCGATGGAGCCAAGTTGAACAGACTGTTCGAGTACTGCAAGGGAAAAGCAGCTCGCGTCATCCAGCCATGCGCAATGATGAAACCTTTAGAGGGTTATGCCAAGGTACGGACACTCCTGAAGGAGAGATTCGGCAATGAATTCAAGATATCGCAGGCCTGGGTCGACAGAGTATGCGAGGGCCCTGTTCTCAAATCGAACAGTGCCGAAGCCCTGCAAGATTTTGCTGATGATGTCCAAGGCTGCATGGAGACGCTTAAAGCCATGAACAAGCTCAATGAGATTGACTCTCGTATGAGGATGGTAAAAATTGTGGAACGGTTACCATTCTTCCTGCAGTCCAGATGGCGTAAAGATGCAGTGAAGACAGTTGAAGCAACTGGTGACTACCCAAACATCAACAGGCTGGCCAAATTCCTGAATGTGGCTGCCAACGAGGCCAATGACCCCGTATTTGGATCCCTCAACACCAAGTACAAGGACTCAAAACCACCAACAAGCAGACCCGGAAATCCAAGGCGAGGGACAACTTTCAATGTCCATGCCAAAGACGGCATGACACAACAGTCATCAGAGTCAAAGAAGTTTGGCACATCATCAGGGAGAGACGGACAGTCAAGGCCGTGCCATCTTTGCAGAGGAAATCATCGTCTTGACGCCTGTGATGACTTCAAGAAAATGTCCCCGCAGAAGCGAATGGAGGTGGTGAAAGGTAAAAGGCTCTGCTTCAACTGCTTGCTGGCAAGTAACCATGTAGCTCGATGGTGCAGGAAGAAGAGCGGTTGTGATAAAGAGGGATGTACCCGACGACATGCCAGTTTGCTGCATGATGCGATGCAGTATGCCACCAGTGTGACAGATCAGAAGGATGCACAGGGTGGAGGTGGAACCAAGGCTGACTCACCAACCGTGGGTGCCAAAAGCTGTGTATGCGGTCCTTCTGAAAGAGAACCAGTGAAGGTAGTCCTGCCCATAGTGACGGTGAATGTCAGAGGTAAAGGCCAACGCAGCTTTGTCCAGACTCATGCACTTCTCGATCCTGGCAGTAACAAAACATTTTGCTCCCAAGCTCTGCTCGACAAGATGGGCCTTGAGGGAGAGAAAACCAACCTGTCCCTTGAAACGCTCAATGATGGAAGCGATGCTGAAGCCTTTCAGGTGGCTTTGGAGGTGACTGGAACCATTGGGAAGATGCGGAAAATGGAGGTCATCCAACTACCGAGAGTGTATGCCCTGGCCAAATTCCCAGAGCTGAAGAGTTGTGTGGCCACATCAGCTGACACAAAACAATGGCAGCACCTTCAAGACATTGACATACCCCGGATGGACGAGACTGAAGTCACCATACTGGTGGGACAAGACGTTCCACAGGCATTGATACCGCTGGAAGTGAGACGAGGCAATGCTGGCGAGCCTTATGCAACGAGAACTGCACTTGGATGGACCGTCAATGGACCGATCGGTGGGGAGCTGCACCATGGGAAGGCTGAGTGCAATTTCATACAAGCATGCGCGAAGCCAGAGGTCAGCCTTGATGCCCAAGTCGAACAGTTCTGGAAGCTCGACACACCCCAAGTGCTGGCAGCAAGCGTTCCTAGTGCTGGCAGCAAGCGTTCCTCAGATGTCTGTCAATGACAAGAAAGCGATTGATGTGTGGGACTGCTCTCTGACTATGGTGACACGCACTATCAGATGGACATCCCCTTCAAGGTTCTGCCCCACAGTTGCCAAATAACAGATCCCTTGCTGAGAAGAGGCTGCAGAGTCTTGGACGACGTCTTGCCAAGAACCCTGAAATGCACGGTAGATACAAGACTGAAATCGAGAATCTACTGGACAAGGGATATGCGGAACGTGTGCTGAGCAGTGACATTGATGCTTCGCCTGGTGGGACCTGGTATTTGCCTCATCATAATGTGGTCAACCCCAACAAGCCTGAGAAACTCCGCATAGTCTTTGACTGTGCTGCTGAATATGCAGGAACATCTCTGAACAAGAATGTTATGCAAGGCCTCGACATGACCAACAAGCTGATTGGCGTATTGGTGAGGTTCAGAGAGCAAAGAGTAGCAGTTATGGGTGATATAGAGGCGATGTTTTACCAGGTCAAGGTGACTCCATCCCACAGAGATGTTCTGAGATTCTTGTGGTGGAGAGATGGAGACATAGCCAACCAGCCTGAAGTCTTCAGAATGGCAGTCCATCTCTTCGGAGGTGTTTGGTGCCCAAGCTGTGCAAGTTATGCTCTCCACAGAACGGCCGAAGACCACAAGGACGAATTTGACCCTGAAGTCATCACCACTGTGATGGAAAACTTCTACGCTGATGACTGCTTGAAGTCAGTGGAGAATGACGAGAAGGCCATGAAGTTGGTGGAACAACTGTGCAAGCTGCTATCTATGGGTGGTTTTCGGCTAACCAAATGGTTGTCAAACAGTCGGAAGCTCATCGAATCCATCCCGCTGGAGGAAAGAGCCAAGAGCGCTAAAGAAGTCGACCTGGACAATGGATTACTACCTGTTGAGAGAGCTCTTGGAGTGCACTGGGATACACACACGGATGTTCTTGGTATCAAAATAAAGCCAAAAGAGAAGGGTTACACCAGAAGAGGTCTTCTGAGCATCGTGAGTTCTGTATATGATCCACTTGGATTCGTGTGCCCATTTGTGCTCCAAGCAAAGAAGATATTCCAAGATGAGTGCAAGAGAGGAAAAGACTGGGATGACGAACTAGAGCCAGGAAACCTTGAGCAGTGGATGAAGTGGCTGCAGGGTCTACCCAAGCTGGAAGAATTCAGTGTTCCCAGGTGTATCGTACCTCGAGAGTTTGGGACACCCACCAGTGTACAGCTACATCACTTCTGCGATGTGTCTATGGTTGCTTATGGAGCAGTATCGTACATCAGGCTGGTAGACAACCGGGGACATATCCACACCTCATTCTTGATGGGAAAATCAAGACTGGCTCCCATGAAGTCGATGACCATTCCACGACTTGAGCTCTCGGCAGCAGTCATGGCAGTGCGGATGGACAGTATTCTGCAACGTGAAATGAGGCTGGAGGTTCAGAGTACCACATTTTGGACTGATAGCCAGATTGTCTTGCAATACATCAAGAATACCTCGAAGAGATTCCAGACCTTCGTCACCAACAGAGTGAATGTCATTCACGATGGTTCGCTGCCAGCTCAATGGAGGTATGTGGATACACGCTCTAACCCAGCAGATGACGCCTCCAGAGGGCTTGATGCCAAGCAGATTTTATGCCAACCAAGATGGAAACAGGGTCCGGCGTTCCTGTCAGCAGATGAGACAGCTTGGTCAGTGGAGCCTGAAGCAAGTCCGGACCTGCTCCAAGATGACAAGGAAGTCAAGCATGAGGCAAAGACCTGTGCTGTTGAGGCAGTTGCCCCAGACGATCTCATCAACACACTGCTGAAGAGGTATTCGAGCTGGCTTCGCTTGAAGAAGACAGTGGCGTGGTTGTTGCGTTTCAAGGCGTGGCTCCGCAATCACAGACAGCAGGAACCGGAAGTGTCCTTACAGGTTCACGACTTACAGGCAGCTGAGAAGGCAATCATTGCACACCTGCAGGAGAAGCACTTTGGTGAGGAAGTGCGTGCTTTGAAAACAAACGGGACCATTTCCAGGAAGAGCGCCGTATACAGCCTGGACCCTGTGGTGGATGATGATGGTCTGCTGCGAGTTGGAGGGAGGTTAAAGATGGCGCCACTCACAGAACAAGCAAAGCACCCACTGATAGTACCCAGAGAACACCATGTAACTGAGCTCATCATCAGACACTACCATGAGAGGAAGTCAGCACACTCGGGGAGGGAGTATGTGCTGTGCCTGACGAGGGAGCGCTTTTGGATTCCTAGAGCGCGCCCACTCATCAACAGAGTACTTCGTGACTGTGTTGTCTGCAGGAGGATCAGAGGAAAAACATGTGCCCAGAGAATGGCTGACCTACCTAAAGGCGTCTGGGAACGCCAAATCAGAACAGTACGCAAGGTCATCAACTCTCTGCTCAAGGACCAAGTGCTGGATGATGAGCGATTGGATACCTTATTTTGTGAGGTGGAATCCGTTGTGAATGGACGCCCAGTCACTCCTGTCTCCGATAGTCCCGATGATGCAGAAACTCTGACCCCAAACCACCTGCTGCTGCTCAGAGCTGGCCAGCCTGCACCTACAGGGAACTTCATCAAGCAGGATGCGTATGGACGGCGCTGGAGACATGTGCAGCTGCTTGCAGATCAGTTCTGGAAGCGCTGGATACGCGAGTATCTCCCAACTCTACAGCTGAGGAGAAAGTGGATAGATCCCCAGAGGAACGTGGTCGCAGGAGACACTGTACTGATCATGGAGGAGACTACACCAAGGAGGAACTGGCCCTTGGGACTCATCACGAGGACATTTCCAGGCAAGGATGGACTTGTGAGGACGGCTGAGGTGAAGACTCGCCAGAACATTGTGGTCAGACCTGTCGACAAGCTCTGCCTGCTTGAGTCAGCTGACTGAGATTTTAAACAATCAGGATTGAAGGCTAGAATAATGCCTCCTGATTGGGAGTGTACGACATGCTCTGCTCTTAAAATCTCAGTATTCACCAGGTTTTTGCTACTCTGCCACAAAGCCCAAGAGACAGTTTACATTTTGATTTATCTTAATTTTGTGAGATATAATGTTCGGAACCAGTTGACAGATGTCTTTAAACTTTGATCTCAAATGTATATGTAGTTTATGTATTGCCAGAGAGTCGGTGGTACTTAAGTTTTGTATGTTTATTGTTTAAGTATTTGTTAATGTTCACTTGTTAATGTTCGCATTTAAGGGGTCGGGATGTTCCGGACGAAAATTTATGAATGAGCGTTTGTTAACAATCTTGTAAGTGTCGATGGAGGGCGCTGTTTTCCAGTAACCAAGCAACGTACGGAAGTGAAACGAGACATGTCGCTTGTGAGTTTGTGAAGAATTATTGTCAGAAATCACTTCGTTTCTGGAGAAATGTAGTTATTTGAGGCCACAAACCTAGGTGATAATTGCTTCCACGGCCTGCTGAGTAAGGATCACTTTGATTAAGCTGTGTAAGAACTGCCATTTGGTTTTGTACTGGTCGCTTTGTCGTCGCTTACATGTAATCTGCAAATCACATATTCGGGGGGATATTCGCTTGTCGTTATAATTATCGTTGGATCATTCTTGTGTTGTTTGACTGTTAAATATTTCGAAGGTTCATCGTACTACATTGTCGCGTGACTGTATGCATGGCCACCTAAGTGTCTTGTTGACTAGTACAGCAAACTACAGAGTGTATAACATTTGCAGTGTACGACTTTGGAGGCATTTCATGTACTGTGCGATATTGGAGATCATCACTGTGTGAGCATTATCTTTTAACAGATGTGAGAATTACATGTAACTGTGCCAATGCTCTGGAGATAAAGATTACTCACAATCCTGACAGTTTGTTGAATAAATGATGAACATAAGACATATGTGTGTTTGCAGTAAACTGTTAAACAAGCGCCACTAACAGACAGTGGTCGTTAGTGAATTTACACAGCCTAAATCCCCCACACATGGCTTATACAGTTCATGAATCATGAGTCATGAGTTATGGAACGCGGGTCGTGCAAGTAGTGAAATCATTTCTAATATTACATGTAGGCCTACTCTTCTTTTGATGAGTTATATCCGTACAAATTGTAGTGTTTGCAATCCGTTTGTATGCTTCTTCGACGAGACGGTTCCTCTTGCTACACGACAACCGATGCCCAACTGCTCATCCTTCGCTCACAGTGTGCCAACAAACTGGTCAGAGCCGTCTTTTGATTTTTTTTTTATATTGGCATCAATACTTCTGAACTAGCATTTGAAATGATACTTTGATAAACGAGCGACGATTTCTTTGGGGGGGGCAGGGACGGGGGGGGGGGGGCAATGGCTTGACTATCGATGCGTTGGGTGTTGGGGGGGGGGGGGCTGGAAGCTTCCTTTATCCTCGGGAGTGCTGTTTAAACTTGAATGTACATACAACATACACATGTACTCATGTAAATGTATTCATGAATGGGCGTGATAACGTCAGCCGGTGAAAATATCTATTCGTTTGTACACCGCTTTTTATCGGTTGCTTCATGTGTGCGTTAGGCCTACCACTCAGGACTCAAGACTCATTGAATTTCAAGAAAATGGGTCATGTATCTATATTAACACAATGTACAAACATTTACGTATTCACCGGGCGATGGGGCCGTGCCGCCCCCCCCCCCTCTTTCCCGGCGAGCAATTGACCCCCACCGGCAGAAAAAAGCATGTTTTAATACATACTTATGTATTTGTTTTTCATTGTAGTGTGCCCCCCCCCTATAGTTAGTGCTATGGCCCCTATAATGCCCGGAGCTGTTGACGGCGCGGGGGATGTCAAAGGGGTCCAAACTCGTACCCCCTTGGTCCGCAAAAATAGGAAAATCATGCAGGAAAAAAGTAGCCATGCCTGCTACCCCCTGACAGCTAACCCCGCCCCCCTTTGAGCCAATTTTGGATCCGCCCCTGTAAAGTTGTACAAATAAATACAACATTTGCAAACATCAAAAAATAAAACTACCAAATCATTTTGAAAAACCTTGCTGGACTGTTAGTGAATGACAGTGTAAAGTATCCTGTAAAATCATGGCACCTGGTATACTGTCATTTTCAAGAAAAGTGGTATTTTTGTATCAATTTCCAACGCTGATCGGCCGACCAGCGTTGGAAAAAGCTGGCTTTTTTCAAATACTGGCCCCAGTTGACCATCGCACTTGTTTGCAATCGATTACACACCTATGAACGGGTACAAGCCAGCTAGACTGGTTCCCTGACCTTACAATTCCCCAATATATGTAAACTGCTCTGTTTCTTCTTAAATGGAGTCAGGGAACCAGACTACAGGAAAATGATTGTTTTTCTTGGTTTTTATAACATTTTCGAACCCAAAACCTAAAAAAAGTCAGTGTAACTATATTTGCTATATATTTCAAACCCCCCAATTCCATCCATTTCTGAAAATTACAGCAAAAGCAAATGATGTATATTCCCTTTAAGACATGAAGAAGATTGAGGTAACATTGGGATATATTAATGGTGCATCGCCATTGGTGTCCCCTGCCCAATGTTATTGGGGGTGGAGTGTGTGTGTGTGTGTGTGAAGGGGGGGGGGAGACATGCTCCTCGCCCTCCCGAACTCGCCGCCCTTGGTTTGAATGAAATTGATAGTTAGTATTTTTTTAGCTGTTTAAACGAAAATGTAAATCATTTGCAATTCAGCCCTTGGCTGCGATTCATGATGCTTTATAATAAACCAATTTGAATTGAATTGAATAGTTCCATTCCAAAGGTAAGATTTAGTCATTATCACAGTGTAACTAATTAACAAGGAAAACTTGGTATGGTATATTTATTCATATTATCACATTGTGACCCAAAGGTCAAAGTGCATGATAATGTACAATATTCAAAAACATCAAAATCACGGTAAACATGAATTAAACAAATACATACAGAGAAATAACCCATATAAGTAGGTCAAGAATCAAGACTAATAAAATTAGTACATTGCACATACACATATAGATTTGTCTGCCTCAAATCTTAAAAAAGAAATCTCACCAATGGAAGTCATGTACTTCCTCCCATTATACCATCATGCACAACATAAATTATTCAAATTTATGATTATGAATACAAATCTAGTTTACAGAAAGTCCCATTTAAATTTGTGATAAAGCCGAGCTTGTCTTCCACATTTCGTGATGATGGCAGTTAACATCTTAACTTCGTTCCGTGAAGGTAACGACACATCTTTACTCTTTGTTTAAAAAAAGCAAAATATCACAGGTCTTTTTCTTCTGAAAATCATCACGCATGTTTGTAAATTAGGTTGTCTTTTACAGGGATATTCTCAAGCAGCAATACAGGATGCCGAAAACGGTACGTGCAAAATTGTTGTTTCAAACTGATAAAGCAATTAAAATTCTACAAAATTGAAATATAAATAGAAACAATTGTTACTGAAAGGCATATAATCATTTGCATTGATCTCAAAAGTAATCTACTGAATAATCAAAAAGCTTACTTGAAGCTTGTATCGGTACTAAACAACCCGTGAAATTATTCCGTCTGGCGTGCTGTTAATTGTGAGAAATAAGAAATGAGAAATGTAGGTGATTTCCAACGACCAGTCTTTTAACTGATTTGGGGAAATGCTATGGAAGGAATCGTGTTTCGACATCAAAAGGTTGTCATTGCTTTTCACTGTTTTCTCGAAATGTGTAATACTATCCGCCGAACTGAAACTTCAAAGTGTGTTTTTTTTTGGTAACGAGCAAAAAGCAATAGATTCGATATGCCTTTAACATTCAAACAAAGATAATACTCCAACTCGCGGTCAGTGTCAACAGTGAACTTTTTCTTGAAAAAATAAAGTGGTTTTGTTACAGATATCTGCCCTTGCAGTGTAAGAAAACTAATTGATCAATGCATACGATGAATGTAATCACTTTGTAATTAACAAAAGGCAGTTTTCAGATTGTAAGTAACGTCTTTGCAATGCTTCACACTTTTTACGTCGTCTTCTCAGTCTGGCGATCTAAAACAAAAACAAAACAGAAACATAAAAACACGACAAAAGATTAGTTCCTATCCGAAACAAGGTAACCGGGTGTTGGAAGGGTTCACGGAAGAAAAATTTAGTTGCATTAAATTCATCTTATTATAGTTGTGGTCCTAACAATTCGACTGTTACTAAACTATGTAGCTTTGTATATCAACGGATACTCCATCCCTGCCAGGGTCGAGTTAGTCAAAGCCAAGTACGCATTTGCCTGTGCAGAAGGGGGTCAATGTCTGGTGGAATTCCAAGAATTCTTGCTCTATCAAGTCCCACAAAAGGTAAGACGGTGAAAATAAACTTAAACCTATCCTTTTTCTTTCAGAGAAAATTTCCTTCAAAACAGATATTTCAATGGCAGTTTTTTTCTTTCGATTAATGGGCCAAATACATGAAGGCCTATAGAAAATGATGTAATTTTGTATTTCTGTTTTTCTTAGTGTAGATTTGGGGAGAAGTGGAGTTTCCAGATTGACTCTTCTTGTGTTATTTTGTTTTTGAAGAAAAAGCATTGATTTTATGTCTTGTGTCCTGGGCTTTCAGACGGTGATATAATCTCCATACAGCCTTCACCTTTTAGACGAAAAATTTCATGAAAAAACAACAACAAAAATTAGTGGGTTTTTTTTGTATAATGTACAGGTTAAAGAAAATCCAGAAGTGGGGAATATCATACGACAGTTTGAAGCCGCCTTGGACCCCATGGCTTCGATGCCTCCGACCAGTAGGGCAACCACTGCCAACCAAGCGGCCCTCTGTCTCGAAACACCTGCGCCGAATTTGACTCCATTTCACAAAGAAAACAGTGCTGAGAACAACTCGGTAAAAGGACTAGATATGTAGAAATCTATACTCATGATGTTCGGGGTTTAATTCAATTTGACAATTTTCCAAATCAATCTTTCGTGTCAATAAATGTATTGTATCATACTGTATCAAGTAGATATTGTGGAAAGCTTAATACTGTATGATGTAGTGGAAGCCTTTAAATTTTTGTTTTTGTTAGAAAATCATTCATAAAGATAAACAAAAATTCAAAAGAAACAAAATGGCAAGAATTTACATTGTCCATATTGGTGATTCTGAAAAGGGCAACACTCTCGACTTGTCGGGTTAACATAAGAAACGTTAACAGCAATTGAATATGAGCTTATTTTCCTTACTTTTTATAATCACATCGGCATGATTAACCTATCCGTTGAGTCAAGATTCGTGTTTTTTTTTAGATCAAGTATGCTCTTGCTTTAAAATTTGCGTTTAGGCCTCAGAAGTCATGCTGAAATTAAAGGTGACCCCTCGTTATTCACTTTGTCTTAAACACGGTTTCTATTGTAGGAAAACAGTGACATGTCATGCAGACGAAAAGAAAGAGGACAAGTGGGATGTACAACCGTTGGCACACATCCACACTCTGAAAAGAACACAACGAATGGTGAGTCAGTCTTTGGATTTTCATTTTTTTCCACTTCAAATCTGCTCGAACCACCACGAAATGGCCAGTTAATTTGAATTGTTAATGGCCTTTAAATGGTGATCTTTCAATAGTTTCCTGAACTATTTTAAAAGATATACTGTTGGTTTTTCTCCATGAAACAGTGAATAATGATTCGATTGGATTTCTCTTACAGAGTTGTCACAAGTCACCCCACCACCGCTATCACCATCACCACCAGCAACATCAACACCACAGCAACCTTTACCTCCCCCTCCAGCAGTATCAGCGCCACCCCCACCACTACCATCACCGCCACCACCACCATCTTTGCCCCAAACAGCTCTTTCTTCACCACCTTTATCATCACCGACCCAATCATTACCGTCTCCTCGTTGCTCTGAGCTGGAAAATAGCGCCACACCACAGAGCAAAACACAGACTCCGACAGCGGCCGACGAGGAGACCAACAAGGATTCACTAGTTTCACCACCAGAGATTGCTACATCTGAACCGGCGGAGATTTCCAAGACAGCAAATGACTTGGGCTGTAGCCAGGAAGGAGAATTCCAAATCGTTCAATCAAGTGTCAAGTAAGGATAAAACACAGAACGTGGTAGCTGTAGGCTATGCGTTTGCTTGTCGTATGCTATAGTATTGAGTACTGAATGTTTGGAGTGTCCCATTAATAAGGGTTCATTTCATGAAACTGGTAGCACAATTTACAAATGAAAATGTTAAACTGCATTTAGGAAGGTTTCATATAAATTAAAATGTGATCGAAGTCATTACACATTGTCTAAAAATGGACTTCCATAATGATTTATGTACTTGTGGCTAAATTGAGAACTTGGTTAATATACTCCCGATCTTTTTTGTTTAGGAAAAAGAAACTTCCCTATGCAAAAGCAGCGAGTATCGCCGCCGCCTCTATTCCCATCTTCAACCCTCTCCCGCTGTACGTGTGTGGAGAGTGCTTCGCAACCAAAAAATCCAAGTTGGTTTTGAAAAGGAAAGGCAGCGATCCCGCAGTTTGCGCTGGCCCAGGTTCCCACAACTGGCGGCAGGGCAAAGTAGCTGTGATGTACTCGAAAGAGAAGAAGGCCTGGTTTGAGGTGAAGCCAAGAGATCCTAGGCTAGGATCCAAAATCCTACCAAAGGTGTGTCTATCGGGGGATACTTGCCCGCGTACTAACTGCATGTTTCCACATATCAAAGAAGAAATGCAACTCTGGCAGTACATGTGGACACACCAATGTGAGTATAAAAGTTTACTGGTCACGTTAGACTATATTTCAAAATAGCATGAATAGCAGCTGAAGTTTATCTCCTTCGTGCGGAAATCAATATTGAGAATGCATTTTATATGAGGGGGTAAAATCCATAAATGGACTTGTAGGAGTTTAGGAAGGTTATAGAATCCTCTGTCCTGCAAAAGAGTAAATAAAATGATACCCATACTTTGCAGGCCCTGTTTTGGATTTAACTGTGATCGGAGTCGTACTAGCCTCTGACAGGCGAAATTGGAACTGCTTTCTTTTCGTTTTGTTTCGGTTTTCTAACTCGCAACCTATACAAGACCTCACGGACAATTCAAAGATGGGTAAACTATACAGTGGGTAAATAACATTTGATATCGTGTCTGGTCTTCAGTAAAGTGTTAATGTTTGTCTTTAAATGCTGCCTCCTGTATTCAGTGCAAACGTTGGATGAAGTCTTGTCAGCAAGAAAAGGAACACCACAAGAGACGAAGAACAAGCCAACGACGACATCTTCACTAGCTGCACAACCGTCAGTTTCCCATCAATCCATCCCATCTAAAAGACAAAAAGAAACTGTCCCCATCGCCGCTACAGAACCTGCTATCCCGAGTTTTAAGCATGCCATGAAGTATATCTGCGGTCAATGTTTTACACTCTACGGTGATGAGCAAGTGGGGCGAGCTGACAGTAATTCACCCAAATGTGCTGGTGCACTTCCCCACTTGTGGGAACCAAGCAAGGTGGTAGTAATGTACTCAAAGGCAAAGAAAGCTTGGTGTAAAGTCATGCCAAGACATCCCAAATTAAGGGCATCGGTCCAACCTGTATTGTGTCAGCACAGTGGAGCTTGTCCACGACCCAACTGCATGTTTCCACGCATCAAGGAAGAATTTGATTTGCGGGTGTACATGGCCAAGTACAAATGTGAGTACAGAAATGTCGGTAAAAATGATTAAGAAAGCCTTTGCACACTATTTAAGATTAACATTCTCAACTGAACTATTGTTAAGGTTCTTTTAAGGTGGCGATCCGAAAAAATGATTATCGGAGATGTTCCATATGGTAAGCCATGACCCATCTAATAAACGTTTGTGCACGCTTGTTCTCATATTTCTTTTGCAGTGACGACCCTCGATGACGTCATGCCATTTCTGAAGCAAGTAACTTCTCCTCAGTTACACTCGTCCGCAAAAGCTCGACCAGTCCAGCAACAAACAAGTGCCTCTACTGCTGACATCGTGCCAGCAAGAATCCATCAACTAGCAGCGGCAACCAGGGAAAAGCCTGAAAGAAATTCCTCCGCTGCTTTCAAGTCATCAGCCTGTAAGAAACCCCTGCAAACTGATGGTTATTGTGGTTGACTTAGCTGATTTGTGCCGAAATGGCTGCATCGAGCTGTATTCTCCCCAGGGAGCTGATATGGTATTTTGAATGTTTCATTGGCCCAATGAGCAGGGGTAATAATAAGCGCCTTGTGTTCTTTGGCAATTTGGCGTTTTTTTAGTCCAGTTAATATTTTTATTATGACTTTTTATAATCCACCCAATCCAACCGATCCAAAAGGTTATCCACTCTTTCCAAAAGTTTCCTCATATCGTCAGTAACTAGTGCTGTGGGCTTCATCAGACCAGACACTGGGAATGGAGGGTTAAAAACTGGCGACGCTCGTTACTCTATTTCGGTCTGTACTTAACTCAGAACATTATTCATGTTGATTATTATCTTGATTGTTCCCACAGTTTCTAGGCCAACATCATCTTCATCAGAAAAGTGGTTACAGCAAGGGGCTAGGCCAAAGAAATCAAGCAACAAGACAGAAAGTGTACCTTCTCCAAGTGTTCCTAAAAAATCTAAGAAACAAACTGGCAAGGCCCCCAAACGAACCGAAGTAGAACCTCAAGCAGCTTGTGTAAGGTAAGGATGTGATTACGATCAATGGGTAATTATTGAAACGGTCTCATCGCAATTAAAAAATATATATGGGGGTAATGTTCTCTTCAGTCTTCCATCACTGCCTTACACAGCAAGCTCCCTCACTTAAGGCCTCTAGCCTCCTTTTAAAATCCACCAGCGTACCTAGAAATAATTAGTAGGCCTAAGTCTGTTCACCGATGATGAGACCGTTGGAGTGGCGTTGTGGCATGATTGATATATATAAAGAAATATATAAAATTGTCACCCGTGCAAATTTCAGCCTCGAAAAGACCAGACGTTCTAAGAAGACAAAAGATCAGTGCCCTTCTTCCAAATTAGCATCAGAAAATCTCGCATCTCTTCCAATCTGCCACTGTGACATCAAACACGTGTGTGAGATATGTTATTCACGAGGTGATGTAGTTGAACAACGATTAGGGAGCAAGCCACTGGTGTGTGCCGGCTCATCAGGCCCACACGACTGGAAGAGATGCAGGATGGTTGTTGTATACTCCAGTGAGAAGAAGAAATGGCGTAAAGTGCGACGGAGGCATGCGAACGCACCCCCTATTCCGACACTTTGTACATCTGGCGATGCTTGCACGCGTTGGGGAGAATGTCGGTTTCCACACTTCAAAGAAGAGAAAGACCTGTGGATCTATACGGGTAGACACAAACGTGAGTCTTACAACAGTATTGTGGTAAACTCTAACTAATTCTTTAATGACGAATGACAATGTTATTTGTTTATTAGCTGCACACGAACCTCGTTGCTTGTCAGAACCTTTTTCGAAACATTCCATAATAGAGGGCTTGACATTTTTTGTCAAAGCAGGGTCTTTTACAAAGGTATCTTTTCTAAAAGATGAGAGCCTTAATGCCACACCCTCTTACTGATACAATATATATATAAGAAGTTGCAGCAAGTTTGTATTTCCTACGAGAGAATTTTGTTATACCACAGACTAAATTATTCAAGACACTATGCACTCCGTGCACTAGTACCCATTTAACAACCAGAAAAGGACAGTTGGGGAGACCTTGACTGGTTCCTGGTCCATCCACTGCATATTTTGAATGATCCAAAGTAATTGGCGGCGGGGATAAGTGTTGGAGACCATCGAAAGATAAATTGGACCGCATTCGCGCCCCTACGACGCCTGACGCTCACGCGAAGACACTGTGGCTAATAGCTTTGGCATATTCAGGAAGTCACCCGTACTTCACGCACGAACCACTACAGTACACTACGCACACGCTGTGTGTCCCTCTTTTGTTGGTGCTCGGAGCCCATAGGCTATGCAAGGGGTGCATACCGATGTTCCCCAATACCGATGTTGCCCGAAATCCCTACCAAAATAACCCTAACCCTAGCCCTATCCCTAGCCCTAACCCTAGCCCTAACCCTAATCCTAAGGATTTGGGGGAACATCGGTAGTGGGGAACATCGGTATTGGGGAACATCGAGTAGATCCCTATGCAAGTCGACATCTAATTTTTGTAATCTATGTCCTTGTTGGATTGAATTGTCTTTGGAAGAAGAATCCTGAATAATCCTGAAGAACACGTGTTATCGAGGGGAAAAAAATAAGTATTTCCCTAGTTGTAGAAGTAACTTTACTGTTGTTACTCTTGGTGTTGTTTACTTTGCAAATTTTGCTTTATTTTTTTTTTTCAGTCACAAATTTAGATGAAGTAGTGTTCGCCGGGCGTGCATCCTCTGACGTCACGTCAGAAACACTCCCATCTAAGTCGCAGCATGACAAACGACCCCCTCAACCTCAGTATTGCTGCACGTACTGCGATAAATCTTACCTGCACCAATGGCAGCTTCATCAGCACATCCAAACCATGGATCATTGGTCAAAGGTCAACTCAGACGAAGACAAGAAAGACCAGTGGAAGCATCGCAGCCCGCCCTGGAATGTCGTCAACGGAGATTACCAAGAATGTTCAGAGTTAGTCACCAATTTGACGTTTTGGAACTTTTATAATGAAAATTAATACAATCTTTTTAAATATCGGGACAATTATTGGAGGAGTCGTCGCTGGGCGCTTGCCAAAGATTAAGTAAATCGTAACTTGATTTTAAAATCGTCTTGATAAGTGAAAATAGTTATGTAGTCAATTACATTTTTATTGACTATCTTGGTCCTCTAGGAATAATAATGGTAGATGCGTGTTCACCGACTGCACCAAAGCGCATAGTGCCGAAGAGCTGGAGGAATGGAAGGAAAGACATCGGTATCGAATGATGAAAGTGAAGAAAGCCAAGGAGTGCAAGTTGTACGCATTCATGGACGAAGTTCTCGTTAAGTTCAACTTCTCTGCCTCACAAGGGAAGGACGTGGTAGGACAGTATCTCATTCTACAGGCAAATTCCACCTTATATACATCGAATGTATGGAAACAAAGATACGTCCATTGAAGCGAAAATAGGCTGTTACCCAGTCCATTATCAGAGATGAAACCTTTCAGATTTTAATCTGAAATCAGATTTTAAAAACTGTTCCAAAGAAGTTTCAGATTTTTTAACGATCCCACAAAAATGATTATTTAAAAAATTTTCCACAAAATGTTTTTTTAAATTATAATTTCCAAGAAAAGTCGATGAAAATGGCATGTCAAAAACGTGCAGAAGTGTAAAACACCTAGACCAACGCTGATCAGATCCCTTACCCCTTGGAGAAAAGATTAAATACTGCCCCATGACATTGATGCGCTGTGCTGCGCTGCACCGCGCGACGCTGTGGCAGCTTGGACCCTGTGGCAGCTCGGACCCAAGGTCTAATTTCAGATTATTTTTTTGCTAAGGCCAGTTTCATCTCTGCATTATATTTTGGACACTGAAAGAGGGGACGATAAATATAGGCCAGCGAGCACACTTTTTACGTGCGTGAACAATGGAAACTAATTATGAGACTCCCAAAAATGTGCATAAATTTGTTCTGTTTTCACAAATGTGTAGTAGCCACTGAGCTACAACTTCCACATGTTAGTTGTAGTATAGAAATGTTCTTGCGGAGACGTATACAATCTTTTGTTTCCTATTGTGTGCATATCTCCTTAAGGTAGTAAATTCCAGCACACGTAGACACACCCACACACCCACCCAGACTTACGTTACATACCTTGTGTGGACATTGCTTTGTTTTCGTGTAGTTAAGAAAACTCGGTACAAAAAATAACTTTACTTAAACTGTGAAAACTCTTTTAACCCAATTATTTTTCTAGGATTCCCTATAGTGTTTCTCTTCATTCTGCTACAAATAAACCTAACCCAAAAATGCCTCTAAACCTGTTTTCCAGAAAGGGCAAAACCTTATGTGGACACGGCTTAGTCCACATAAGGTTAACACAACCTGCATTATGTGGACCTCTTTTGTTCACAAGTTCACATAGGGTATGTAACACAAACTCACGCTTACATAGGCATGAAGTGGGGTACTCCCTTTGTTCTCGTGTACTAAAATTTTGCAACGTCGCACACTTATGTCAAAATGCTCTTATTTTAACCATAGTTAATTTCCTGGGCTGAAATTCGGACTTAATATCCCTTTTCTAAAACTCTTCCATTTGCGACGGATCAACGCACCTTGGAAATTCCTAGTTTCTGAGTAAAATCCGTACATTTATTTCGTGAAAAACTTGTGGGGTACCAAAACGGTACCCCGCAAGTCGGTGGGCATTCCTTTTGGGGCACCTCCCATTGGACAGGTGTAGCATGAATTTAGGTTTTATGAAATACGGACTCGTCGGTGTTATTGCGCATGCTCATGCATAGATAATTAGGAGAGGGACCTGTCATGTGAGAGGGTTTAACCAATAAAGGGAAAAAGAGTCCGATTTTCATATGAGTCCGATTTTCATGTGACACCGGTACCCCACAAGGCAGTGTTTGTACACGCACCCACACACACCCTTCAATGGTGAAAGCATTGCAAGATATTGTGCTAAATAGCCACTACCTATGACAGATTAAGTTAACATAGCTAGCACAATGTTTTCGCCATTGAAGGGGGCCTTTGCGATAGAATTGACGGCGTGCCTGGATTGGTCTACGCCGGTTTATTATGGTAACTGTTGGAAAATTCGTAGCCATGATTTTATGATTCTTCGCAGATTGCAGAGCGCTTACCTGGAGTCCGCATTGACTGTTCTGAGGATCTCGTCCAGTTTCTAGATGCAGAGAGGAAGGACAGGGACTCGGCATACACGTGTGCCTGGTCATTTGCCCTTGACCTCAAGGTCTCAGAAAATGTAATTGGAGAAAAAATAACAGTTAAATGCATTCACCCTCATTGATGACGTTGTGAATAAATTGCTCCAGTGAATTTATGTCTGAGTAAGGGTAGACGAAGAAGAACGACGGGACATTTAACGCTAATTTAGATAGAGTGATATCATTTTGTTCATGAACTTCACAGTACAAATCGACTGAGTAAGTCTGTAATTTTTTTAATGAATGACTAGGCATCAGCAAGCTTAACTTAAATTGTTTGTTTTATGAAATAGATATTCCTGAAGCGTGTGTGCTTGTTCTACGACGACAACAGACTCTACTTCAGGTTGTCCCAGCCTGCTAATGAAAGCGAGGCTCAGGTGTGTCCTGGCAACCTGATTGTAGAGGAGGACAGGAGGTCATATCGGATTGACGTCATCTTTCGCTCTCAGGTCCTCGGTCGCTTCTCCCAGTGGGTCCTCTTTGACCTGGGTACTGAACCGTATCTTGTCCAGAAACTTCAGGTATGTTGTGCTGTTTGTTTTTCAAACTGTGGGTCAGATTTGACCTGACCCTCTTCTGGGTCAAATGACAGTTTGTCGTGTAAAAAATGTAACTTTTGTTGTCACATAATCAATTTCTTTTGTGTCAACATCACACTTTTCCGGGTTGTAAACGATAAAAAGAAGTTACTCAGAGAAGTGTCATTTTGACAATGAAAAGTGTCAGCTCAAATCTGACCCGGGACTTGTTAGAGTGTAAAATGTTTGATCTGTCCCGTGTTGATTTGTAATTCATATTTGTAACAAATACTTTGTATTGTTTCAGTGTTCCCTTTTTCCTTACCATAACAAAATATTTTGAAAATGAAGTTAACGTACAATGTAATTGTTAAATTAAAAAGTTGAAATTGAGTCGTTTGCTTTAAGGTTCTATTGTCAAAATGCTGTGTTGATCGGCGATTAACTTAAGCCGTATATGCAACCAAATACTTCATGTTTTGTAGTTATTTATAAATAAACATATTATCTACCAAAAACGATGAGACTTTTACGAAGTGTCCGGATAGAAATCCAGATTGAGGCCAACTTCCCAAATCATTTTCTTCAGGTCCTGGTTGGATTGCACACACCGCACGACAAATCCGATGAGATAAGTGGGGAAAAGAAGACATTTGAGCCGTGGACTGACAGGAACTCGGATATTGTCAGATTCTCCAAAGGCGACCGACAACCTTCAACTAGTAAAGAGCAGCTGCTCAACGACTATGAAGTACCAACGCCACTCGGTATTGAAGATCTAGGGGAGTTGAGCCGGGACAACTACAGAGAGTACATGCACACAATGCTGTACTTGGAGGAACAGGAGTATAATATCAAGATATCAAAGTGAGTGAATGAGATGGGCATTCGTCTTATTTAGAAGTGTTAAGAAGCCAGGGCATTTAGTGGTACCCATTGAGCCACAGATGAGTAACAGAAAGAGAGAGAAAATAGTAAACCTTAAAACGGTAATAAAGGAGTAGAGACTTACGAGATGAGTCAACGAAGAAAAATGAACATTTTGTTAAGAATGCAAAATATTTTGTATATAAGTCGCTAATAATTATCTGCACTGTTTCTCTATCTGGATAAAAAAGGTTTGCCTCGGAGGGCAGATTAGAATGTTTCGAACAAAGCCTGTTTGGCAAGGTTGATTTGAAGAGTGCACTGATGGACGACTCGGAGATCGCTCAAATCATGGAGATAAACTTGCGCAAGATAATGATGCTGAAATTCCCAAACTCGGAGAAGGTAGGAGAAAATACATTTGTTTCTTAAGTTTCTGTTGTATACTGAAACGATTACGAAATGATTTTTAAGCTGTCCCACTTTTAAAACGGTTTTACCAAATCTCTGTTTGGCGAAATAAACGTTCGGCAAAGTGTACCTCTCCTTTGCGTCACTGACACTGGTCACTGATCGCGAACAATGCGTCTGTATCTGACGATACCCTCATAAAAAGTCACAGTTACACTCATACAACACGGTGCATACAATGTGAAAACAGTGTGAGTACACCGTCGAGTACCTACACTGTATTTTGTTACATTGTAGTAATTATGTGAACATAGTCTCTGCACACTAAAATTGTCAGGTTTGGCTTGGGCCATGTAGCCACAATGATTAACACTGATAACCCGAGAACACAGTATAAAAATTCATTCATAAATACCTAAGACAGTTTACCTATTCCTATTGGTCGAGAGCCCGTCACGTGGCCGGTCTTAAACGGATGATAAATACATGGCTAGCTGGTCTTAAACACTTTTCCAGTGTCACATGAAATTTGACTCCTAAAAATCCAGTGCCTCTTACCGTTTCATTGGTTGAACGTTCACAATCCCCACGTAGGCATGCGCAATTGACCTATCGCTGTTTGCGAGTTAGCCACGCCCCGTAGACAACAAGCCTATGGAATTCGTGTACGCTAAGTTGTGTTTGTCTCATATTGCGCGTTCTGCGTCTAATTGTATAGTATGTAATTATACAAATATTGAGTGGCTCAGAGTGATATGGGAGAAATATTATCTCTCGGTAAAATCTGGACTTTTCTGGACTGGAAAACTCCAGATTTTACCGAGCGATAATATTCCTCCCATTTCACAGTTTAAAGCCACTCAAAATTTGTTTTATATAACTGACATAATTATAAATCCTTGTCATTTGATATGCTTCATCTTTTATTTCAATACAAGATTGGTGGAAAATGTTGTTCTCTCTTCCAAACCACCCCTTCGCGAAAATGTTTGAACCCAACTCCGTAGCCTGACCACTGATCTCTATATAAAGACTGGCTAGCGGATATCTATACATCAGTCACACATTAGCCTTTGCATATTGACCTTTTCACTCCCGGTCTCACGAAGATGGCCCCGGTCTCACTGACCTTGGTCAGTGGTGGTGGTCAAAATTTAAGTCAAGTGAATCGCGATGGTACAAAAGAAATCATGCTGTCTATAAAGACGGCAACTTGTCCTTTGTAGATCACCAGCATGTCTCACTGGTCTCACCAATATGGCGTCAATTCATTCATTGTGTGGGTCTTTATCCGCTATCCAGTCTTTATATAGAGATCAGTGAGCCTGACTCTTACAACACGCACTATACGCACAACGCTGGACGCGCACACCAGCATACTTTTGCACACAAATACTGCGTCATGGAACAAGCATCGATCCTATGTAACTGTTCAATAATATACAAATATAACATGGTTTGAGGGTGGACAGTCGATATTCGCTCCCCGAGGTATTGGAAGTTGACTAGTTTGACTAGGGAACTAGTTTGTCAACTTCCAATACCGAGGGGAGCTAATATCGACTGTCCACCCGAAATAAACCATGTTATATTTGTTTTACTATACCTCATACATATTCAGTTGACATTTTTTTTTTATAGTTGTAAATACAGTTGTTTGACGTGTACAACTTTCTTTTGTACACTTTCTCCAGTACGGCATCATTGAGCTCTGGAAATTAACATTTACGCGAACTGTACAACCATGCATGGCGCTCCCTCCTGGGCGGTGTTCGCGCGTGCGTACTGCACCCGTGCGACAGTTCTCGATTGCTCTGTAAAGCGCATGCGTAGTAGACTGTCGCACGGGTAACTCATGCGACAGTCTACTACGCACGCGAGAATCCTCGCGCGCGCGTTTGGTAAACAGCAAGAATAACATCTGGCACGTGATGGTGAATTGACCAGTGAGAGTTCGGCTCTCGATCATGAATATGTATGAGGTATAGTAATAATAGATATGTGCTTGGTCGGTTTTAACCACTTTGTTTAAGACCGCTTGGAGTCTGGGTGCTGATAATTACCCTCGCCTTCGGCAATATAGTGAAAAAAATAATCGAAATCGAAACAATTGTCATTTGACATGCGGCTGTCTCTTCATGAAAACGGTGACGAGTGGTGTGGTCACATGGTGGAAATCAGTGTGACCTAAAGTGAGAGCTATATGATTGAACTATATATGCTAACACTGTGAAATCTGTTTTTCTTTCTTTAAGGTGTATGAAGCCATCATATTGGACGCACAAAATGGCTTTGGGAAGCAAACCCAAGACAAGCTGTATATCAAGCTCAGTTCAACATGCGTGAAGGAGATGGACCTCAGATGTGAAACTGAATACCGGGTTGAGATTCAACTTCAGTTGGATCGGTCCCTTCTCTGCTACATGCATTCGGCAGTTGATCACCTACAGAACATGAATATGGTGTTCCCACCTGTAGCAAACCCAGACAGGTGAGTTGGTCTTCAATAGAACCAAATCTTACGCAGACAACCACAAATGGATTTAGAGGAAGCTTGTGAAAAAAAACACTTTAATACCTTTTGTCTTTCTTGGGAGCAGGGAATCGCACATTCTGTGTCCCGTAACTGTTTGGTACAATTAACACTGAGACCATAAGTTCATGTCGTTGAACCTGGACCAAAACAGGAGAGGGTTATAACTCTGCTTTGGAAATCAATATTAGCATGTGAAATAGGCATAAGAAGAGATCTTAAGCGAATAGGACTCCATCTTTTGATATTAAAAAGGTCAGAAAGACATGACGCATGAAGCATATTAAGTTTAAAGCACAAAATGTTCTTAGTGAATCCGCTTTTTCTTTCATTGTAAATTTCTTCACCGTGTAGTTTCCTTTTTTTGGTTTAAGTGGTACACGTTTCCAGTTCAAGTGACAATATTGCAATACTCTACCTTGTATCAAAACATGGTGCCATTGGAATCCACGGTTCACCGTGCGGAGTTTTGTTCAACCTTTTTATGAAAACAGCATTTCTTGTTATAGGCTTCCACTCGTTGACAAAGTAGAACAACCAGACACGGATTGTCACCAGGAAAGAGCTATTAGATTCATTTGTCAGCACAGAGGCGAGAAAGCAGATCCATCGTATGGTGATGGACCCTTGCTTCTTTGTGGACCGTTTGGAACAGGAAAGACTCATACTATGTCGACGGCAGTGAGGCGTACCTTAAAGGAACGTCCGGACAGTAAGATTCTCATCTGCACGCACTCCAACAGGTGATTCTGTCTTCTTGGGCAAATGTGCTGCTTAGGCCTATAGTCGAGCAGCATAACCCAATATTTTCAAAAATGTCCACTTTGTGGTTAAAGCATGAAACTTCACATGTTGGTTCTTCATGGCATGAAGAAAATAAAATTTTCACATGCACCTGTGGAGACATTTCGTATTTGACCTTTGGTCAAACTTTGAGAGGTCGGTGACCTTTACATACTATATTTATAACAATTGTTCTTCAAACTTCACTCTTCTATGACCCAAGTCTATGTTGTAGGTTTTCATACAATGCAAATAATGAACATGCAGACGTGGCAACAATTCATATCTTAAATTTGGTGACCTTCGAGAGGTCAGTGACCTTTGTAAACTTTTTTATAGCTTTACAGTGTGAGTAAAAACAAACTATACACTTTTAAAATTGGCCATTGTTTTATTTTGTAGCAATATGGATAAGATATTTTCATATGTACTTTTAGAGTAACTCTTCCTGCTCCTGTTGGTGAAATTTTCACTGGATAAGTTTTCCTGCATGACTGCACAGGAGACAATTAAACTTGGGTCGGGTGAAAGCTAAATTGCGCCAACTGGTCAGCAGGGCTGGATAAAATTGAGACAATTTAAAAGAACACAACCATTGTCTTGGTTCTGGTCATGGAACATAATCAGTTCAGATGTGTGCATCTTGCTCGCAATCGTTTCAGTAGGCAAATCTGGATGACCTCCAGAAAAGGATAACTCGTGAAATTCACATTTTTAGACAAGACAGGGAGGTGATTCGCCGAACCCAGCTAGCTGTGCATTGAACGAGATGGTTGCCATGTTGAGGACTAAGACACCGTTGAATTCAATTGACTTTTTAATTTAATTTAAATGTTTTAAATAAACACGAAGTTTAAAAGCTAAAAAAATCCTGTTGTGTCTCTTTGTTAGACAACGGTTGTGTTCTTTTAAATTGTTTCTTTCTAATCCAGCCCTGACCAGTTGGCGCAAGTCAGGTTTCACCCGACCCCTTTAATTGTCTCCTGTGCAGTCATGCAGGAAAACTAATCCAGTAAAAATGTCACCAAAAGAAGCAGGAAGAATTACTCTAAAGTACATATGACTCGCACTGTATATAGGATTTGCACTTCAAACCCAAACTTTTTAACGACCCAAGTCTGATTGTTAGGTGTTTATGATAGGACAATAATCTCATATATAGGACATTTCACATTTAACCTCTGGTGACCTTTAAGGGGTCATGACGTTTGTAAACCCTATCTGTAAATGTTTCTGTAGGCATCTTTCAGCTTGGTGACAGCCTTAGCGTTAAACTTGTAATGATCTTCGCAGCTTTTGCGTTTAAATCTGTAACTATCATTACTTAGAATGTTGTGTTCGATTTTGACAACTGAGTGCCCGAGATCTGTCTCTGCGTGTCGCATACTTTGCTCACAAAGCTTGCAAATTTGGTAGATCAAGCCATCAATCTTATCTAATATGGCTGCCTGCCATCCTGCAACTGCGGGTTTAACACGGTCATCGATAAAGGCTGCTTGCTCGCGCTTGTGCATCCACGGCGGAAAAAGAAACTAAGGAGGTGGATCTTGTGAAGTGCAAGTTTCTAGAACTGGCTTTCTTTTATACTTCCTCCTTATTTATACTACTCACTGATCTCATTACGTAACACCCTTCTACTAATCACCTGGCACGAATTACAAGCGTTGCCCGAATTCCAATTATTATTTCCTGCTATTTTTGGGGAAATGGATAATATGAAGGTGAAGTTTTGAAGAACAATGGTTAATATAGTATGTAAAAGTCATTGAATACTCAAAGGTCACCAGAGAACAAATACGAAATGTCCCCACATTTGAAAATTTGTTGTGTAAGCTTGATGTGCTGACTGATAATGCGGTCGCCATTATATTGAAGGACAGGCGCTCTGCTAGCAGAAAATTGTGTGCTTACTGACGCATGAAATTGGGCAGCGGTTGTTTCCGAATATTATTCTTACGTTTTGATTGTAAACGGCGAGTTTTTATCAAATTCTTTTAGCAGAAAAATATTTGTGATGTTTAACCTGAAATACTAATATCACCAAATACTGCACAAAAGACAATTGAGAGAAATTTGATAGAAAAAAACCGTTGAGTATTTGTTGTTCTTTTAGTGCTGCAGATTTATACATCACCGAACATCTGCACAAGTTGGTGGAAGCTAAAGAAATCAAGCAGATGACTCGTGTCTACGCAAGGAATCGACACATCAAAACCATTGGTGACATCGTCCTAAAATACACCAAAGTTGCAAACTGTAAGGTTCAGACACCAACCGTGAAGGAAATCAAAGCAAGTAGTGTTGTGATTACGACTCTCACTACGTCTTACAGCCTTCAATCGTCGGAGCTATATGGTCACTTCACCCATATCTTGATAGACGAAGCGGGACAGGCATTGGAGACGGAGGTACTGCAACCTTTGACCTTTGCTACAGGAAGTACCTGCGTAGTTCTGGCAGGAGATCATCTACAGATGAGCCCTAAGGTAACCACACAATTCAGGCTTCACGACTCACTTATCCTTTAATTTCTGTAATATTTTTTGTTTAAATTACAATTTAAGCAGCTTAGCTGCAAGGGCGGATCCAGAACACAATTCTTTTTTTGGGGGGGGGGGGGCCCAAAAAAAATGTGGTCCCCAAAAAAGTGGGTCAAAAAAATAACAGCGTGGGATTCGGGCCCGCTTAAGGGCCCCGAAATTTTTTGGATTCTAGATGTTCTGTGGTGCGATCTGAGGCAATTTCTGACCTCTTTAACCAATGGTTTTTTGAGGAAAAGATGGTGGTGTACTCCTTTATTGCGATGTTATTTTTTTTTTGGGGGGGGGGGGACATGGCCCCCTTTGGCCCCCCCCCTGGATCCGCCCTTGCTTAGCTGTACTTGACGGGACCATCAGCGATTTTCAATTGAGCTCTAACTTATAAGGTTGTGTGACAAGAAGGATTTAAAAGCAGGATCACGGATTTGTACCAAGTTAGTTTCGAACTCAAGTTTCACATGGTATGATTACGTTTCGTTACCCGTTATGTGAGTTCAATACCCCCGCTTTAAAATATACCCGATTTTTAAATTACAAGGTAAAGATGACTTGTTTAATGTTTTCCAAGGTATTTTCTCGCACTGCTCGCCATGCTAAGTTCCACATTTCTCTCCTGGAGCGTCTATTCTACCTGAAGGCGGCCAGAGTTTTGCTGGCTTCAAACTATCGGACCTGTCAGAAGATGCTAGACTTCATCTGTGGGTCATTTTACTATGGAAACCGCACAAGCCGCAACTTGAAAGCAGTCGGTGAACATGAGCCGCATCCGAGATTCAATCATCCTATGATATTCTTCACGGTAAAAGGAGAGGATGAGAGGATGGGCATGTCGTACGTCAACCACTTCGAGGTAAAAACACTGTAAAAACACCTAGTTACATTTGACAAGAAAACAGTCAAACTTGCACGATGGGTTTTCTTTCACTTGAACGTAATCAGCAGGTCATGTTTTTTGGCTACCACCTAACAACGGCCCTATCTAAATATAGTTGGTGTTTTTATTTTTGAATTTCGATACTAACAGGTAGCTAAGATAGTGTCAACTGTGCGAGACCTGCTTCACGACTGGCCCGAGGATAAGTGGGGGAAACAAGGAGCTAACTGCATCTGTGTGGTGGCATCATATAAAATGCAGGTATATTAAACTTTCTTAACGGTATGTTGACGTTTTAGCTCAGTGCATGCTATATATTTTAAGAAAACAGAGTAGTAGGTGTGGGGCAAATCAGTCCTTGTTTTAGGATTTTGTGTGGAGGATTGAGGATTAAGTTGAGGATCAAGTTCTATTTATATATAGAATAAATGCTTAAAAGATGGAATAAAGGTGGCGGCGCTGACGTCATTTATCCTATAGGGCGTCATAGACAATAAATGTGAACATGACAACGATTTATGTTTTTGTTACCACAATGGATAGCACCACGCTAGGAAATATATCTGTTTTATTACAAATGGTGCCATTGTTGGGCTTTTTTTTATATGGACTCTCTCTACTTATGAGCCCTGGGATAAGGCCATTTATTCGCAAAATGTTAGATATTAATCTTTATATTATTTTTGTTTTAGTTTACTTTGGGGCATCCGTAAATGGTGCTCTTCAAAGGCAAAGCCGGTACTTTTGCCTTTCAGCCCCCAAAAAACTGTAATTTTTTTTTTATTTTGAGGAAAAAAGATAAAATCATATTTTGGGCCAGTGTTGTCAGTAAACTGGCTCAGCCGTGACCTATTGTCACTTTTAACAGTCTTGAGAGGATGGATAAACAAGGAAAAACATGGTTGGTCCAAGTTTAATTTGCATTTGTACTATCCGAGGGCATATTGATTTGAGGATACTTCCAAAATCATGTGACTTTACCCTATTTGGGGACACAAAATGATGGGTTCAAAGCTCATGGTTTTCTTAAAATAGCGACTTTAATTGAATATTGTATAAAACATGTTTACCCTCATTGCTCCGTTATTTTTAAAACACCATGAATTTATTTTGTCATCATTGAAGATACGGCAAATTCGTACTCAACTTCGAAAAGGAGGGATGGGAAGCATAGATGTATTACCTGTGCAGAGTGCCCAGGGTAAGTTATTGAAGTTTACGCAAACTTAATTTGGATGGTACCCTTATTGTAACAAACGGCATAGTTGATTTTATAGTGCGTTATCCTTGTTCTTTACACCAAACAGGGAAACAGTATCGGGTGATGATCATTAGCACGGTAAGAACACGAAGCACCCTGAACAAAGCCGACACAACGGCATTTGTTTCAAAGATAAGCCCGGCCAATCACCCAGACGACACATTCGACTACGGCTTTCTGTCTGACCCCCGACTCCTCAACACAGCGTGTACTCGAGCACAATCTCTTCTGATAGTTGTAGGTGATCCTTCGACCTTGTGCTCTGTAGGTGATTGCTCCAAGATATGGCGAAGGTACTTGAAAGATTGCGAGGACAACAAAACACTGCTTCCACTGGTACGCACTTTTGATGTTGTTTTCTTTCATTGACCGCGTCAACACATGTATTCGTCTGTAGCATAACAATAGATATTCCAAAAATAAGTTTACCTTAATTCAGCACCATAATTGTTTCCATGTGCCATGTTGACAAACCCTGAGTATCACAAACAATTCATTTGTTTACAGGGGACTACTATCGCAGGAATCCAACAAGAGATGGAAGCAGCTAAACAGCGTTTGAACCCTTCGGCCCCGCTCTACCAGCCTGCTTCTGAATCAACCGGCAAGCTTTTTCCAAAGGTTCATTCATCAGAAGCCAACAAACCGAACTACTCACCAGAGCCTACAGCATCGAAGCCAGTTAATGATCCATGGTTGCCCGACGATGATACAATCCTCTCCGATGGCATCATGCGAGAACTGTACAGGCAGATAAGCCACGATGAGCGTAGACGAAACGAGTCAGAGGAGGATCCTTGTGTCGAGCTAGGCGAACCCGATGATGCCGAAGTCGAAAGGGAAGTGTCTCTTAAATGGAAAAGGAAGCCTCCTAAGTTTCGGATGATACGGGAAAGCGATCGCATAGTTCTAGATATCAAGTTTGCCGATGGAGACAAGAGGGGGGCTGATGAATCCGAGGAGTCAGATTCTGGCGAAGGTTTGAGAAATGACAAGCATGACGAAAGAAAACGCCAAAACGCTTACAAGCAAGTTGAACAACGTCCAGACATATTCAAGATCTGTTCTTTCCATTGTGACGAGTCCGGGCACACATACGCCATCCCGCTTGATGAGGGAATGTGTGGGAAAATTTACATCACCAGCAAAAGACGACGGGGAAGAGCCTTGAATTTAGATGAGGTTATCGTGGAAATAGTCAACGCGGACGAATCTGTGGTCTCAGAAAGCAAGAACAAATACGGGAAGGTCATATGCGTGTGCAAGAGGGCAGCTGGATCCGCTCTCACCTCGAAAGTAGTTTGTTGGCTTGACGAGCATATAGACAGGCAAATGGTTCCGGTTGAGCGCACTCTCCCCAAGTTCTTTGTCTTAAGTCGAGATGAAAAGAAAAGAGGGAGCACAAGTACTAGTCGTGCATCGCCGGACCTTCGTACCGTGTCTATCTACCGTTACAGTAGAGAACTTCAGGAAGACTCGCCCTTTGTGAGGAATGTGAAGGTGTCCAGGAGAGATCGAGCTCACAAGCTCTTCGTCGTTGAATATCTGAAATGGTTTGCCAAAGATCCTTATCCAATGGGTGTGGTTACGGAAGAGCTCCCGCAAGCAGATTGCAAAGAAACGGGCCTTCGCATTCTGAAGCTCATTTATGGAGTAAAGGATGACTGGAAATCTGACATAATTGAGGAGGTGGAGAGCCAGTTTCCAGATGATTGGGAGATTCCTGAAGCTGAAATTCAGTCAAGATGTGACGCCCGAAATCGATTCGCCTTTACAATTGATCCCCAAGAAAGCCAAGACCTCGATGACGCTCTGAGTGTAGATTATGTGGGAGGAAACTATCAAATCGGCATTCATATTGCCGATGTGTCTTACTTCGTGCCTCATGGTAGCAAGCTGGATAAAGAAGCAAGAGCGAGGGCTACCTCGTTCTATCCACATCGTGCTCTCGCCAAACCAATCAATATGCTCCCTCCACAGCTTAGCAACAAGTTATGCAGTCTGCTGCCTCAAAAAGATAGACTTACCATTTCAGTCTATGCCACCCTAGATGCAAAGGGGAATTTGGTGGGTGACCCTGATATTGAGCGGTCCGTGATTCGTTCCCGCCATCAGCTGAGCTATGATCACGTAGAAGAAATCATCATGTCGACAAGCAACAAGAGAAACAACAACATAACCATCACAGAAAAAATCTTGACATTAAATGAGCTAGCGAAAGAGAGAAGAAGGATCCGTCTGGGAGTGGGTCGGTTTGCTTTCTCACATGATGCTGAAGAAGACGAGGTTCAACATCTAGTGGCGCATTCTTTGGTAGAAGAAATGATGCTCCTTGCCAATGAGGCCGTGGCCATTTATCTTGTGAAGGTATATCCCGACTGCAGCCCACTCAGAAGGCAGCTACCTCCAAGTGACGAAAATGTTGAAGAATGGTTGAAAAATCACGCCCAAGACCTTGCAAACAGTTTGGAACTCCAGTCGATACGTTTCCAAAAACGTTTCCAAAAAGAGGTTCAAAATGAAATTGACGTGTACGTTCTGAAAGAAAAGTGGAACCAACTGCGTTCAGCTGTCGATAAGCAAGACAATATTACTACGATCACCGACTTAATAACCAGCGATGAAAACCACCCGCAGCTTGCCGTGGCCAGAACAGACTTATTTATCATGCAAGAAAATGCCGACTACATCAGCACCGGAGAACATCCAGACACATCTAGGAGAGGTCATCACTCGCTGAACATGCCAGTCTATACTCAGTTCACATCACCGATCCGTCGGTACTTTGATATCGCCGTACATCGAATGCTGATTGCTGCCATTAATGACGACAAAGCTCGAAGCACTCTGCATCAGTCAGAGCGACCATATAACACTGATGAGCTTTCAGCAATTTCTCATCACTGCAACATACAACGACTGAATTCACAAGCTTTTGAGAAGAAGACCCGTGCCCTCCAGTGTGCTCTGAGGCTTCGAGAAGCCCCTCAGTCGTTCGAGGTATTTGTTGGTGGATTTTCTGACGCGAGTCTGGAACTGATATTTCCCTACAGACGTTTCCTCCCGTCGGCGTGTCCTCTGAATCTACTGAAGCCAATCAGCAAGCCAGAGTTTGATGGGAAAAATGCTAATATGGAGCTAAAATGGAAAGAAAGGATCTACGAGTTGCGTGGTACAACTACACCCAAACCACGATATGTGTCGAAGCCAACTCTGGATACGGAGCAGATGATTGTGAAGATTTCTGCCGATCATTGGAAGGAGATTCTAGGAGCAGTTAAGGCACAGAACATCGATGTGATCCAGAGGGCTGTCAAGGCCGCAGACGAGGAACAACAACTTACAAAACAAGAAAAATCGAGAAAACAGAAGCAGCGACGCCTACCTGAGAATCAGGACCTTCCTGTTGAAGAAGTCACCTGCGAAACTTTAGATGTAAGAAAACCCTCGCTTTTCGTAAATTTCCAGAGAAGCTTCAAGCGAGGCGATGTGTTGAAGGTCCAGCTTAATGCAACGATTCAGAGGGGAATACTGTCACCTTGTGTGCAGCTCTTCTTTCTCACCCCGAAGCTGAGCCTTTGCGCGGAACATCGAGGGAATGCAGTCGAATGCTTTTCCAAAGAGGCAGCACGTCGCCCTCCTACAAATATAGGCAGTGTTGAACAATACCAGGCCGTATGGCTGCCAATCATTCAGATGGTCTCAGCCTACAGCGCTGTTGTGAGTGATGAAAGCTGCGTGATCCATGACGTAGATGTCGAATGGCATTGCACCGAAACAGACGACCAAGAACGAAATTACAAAGGGGCTTTTATGATCAAGCAAACTTTCTGCAGTGATCGGAGTTTTGGCATGCACCAGGGTGACTACCTTTGTATGCGCTACAGGGACGTACCTCTGTCTTCCGAGGCACAGAATAAGCTCCGCGAACTTGGTACCACCTCCACATCCAGTCAAAGTCACATCCAGTCATCCAAGACTACGTTCGTTGCCCATGCAGTCATTACGTCCGTTGTGGACATAAACAAGAAAACCGACGCGTGGACGATCCAAGTTAAAGTTGGAGTTAATCAACATTCGGCCCCTTTTCCAGATGTGTTGTTCAAAGAGAATAAGAAAGTACCAACATGTACTATCGAGTTGATACCGAAGGCTAACACAGACATGTGAGTATCATTAAACATTTTAGCATTGCAATTTTCCTTCTGGTTGATAAAGTGTTTGAAATGTAAAGAGTGACATTATTATTGTCCTATTATGTTTTTGTCTATTAAATTTCTTACTTTTTTAATATAAAATTGTGGCAATGATCTACGCAGGCTACAGCTTCTCATGCATAGAGTTTAACCTTAATAGGTTATTCTTCAAATCGTTTTAACTGTGATGTTTCTGGAAATAATTGAGTTGATTTTGAAAAGTCAATGTATATATACAATTTCCTATCGACTTTGCTTTTCTTTATAGCCGCCTTGAGTCTGCAGTAAGACATCTGCACAACGCGAAGGAGCTGGTCAAAGGAATATGCATGCACCAAATACCTGCTGTCAGCGGCACAGGTAGTTTATTCCAACTGTTCAGCTATATGTGATACAGCCTATAATGATACTGGTATCTCATATCCTTGAAGTTAGGTCTAAGTAAACGCTGTTTCAGACACCTGTTTGATTATAAAAATTTCGTTCACTTCCACCTGGTTGTAAACGTCTTAACATTTGATTGATCTGCAACTACGTGCTTACACACAGATCCGATCATCAGAAAGGTTCTCGAGGAAGGTAGAAAGATCGACGATTTCTCCATCACAGGATCACCACTTCCCAAACCTAGTGAATCACAACAGACTGCCTTGAAGAAGGCTCTGCGGCAACAATTCACAGTCATTCAAGGACCTCCAGGTAAGTCTTGTAGATGCCATTTTTGTTTTTGTCCTTCATCATCAGATTGTTTCCCCACCCCAGTGCTGCATTAAATGCATTTTGATTATTGTCTATGAACGAGGGTAATTTTGTCTTGATATATATAATGTTAATGTTTTTTCCCCAGTTTTGAACGTGTTTCACGTAATTTTTATGTAAATCTGTATATGGATGTGGAATTGTAGATTTTCGAGTCCATGCCGAATTTTTGTAAGTTGTGTTCAAGATACGCTCAGTCTTGGGCTTGAATCTAAACCAAGCTCATGTAACTGATATAGAAACAGAAGAAAGTTTGTAAAATATACTAATGTTGTGAATTTTGATTTGGAGATGTATGTTTTGATATCGTGACTTTGTAATTACTGAACGATCCTGGGACTCTGTAAACATAATTATGATCACTTTACAGGTACGGGCAAGACAGTGACCGGTGTCCATCTTACATATTTCTTCGGTGAAGTTAACAAGCAGCTTTCTGCCGTGGGAAGAGGACCACAAGTTCTCTACTGCGGACCATCCAACAAATCTGTAGATGTCGTTGCCCGTGAGATATCCTGATATATTTCAAACAACGTTTATTTCGTTTCGTTTTTTTGTAATGAAATAATATCATTGTTGGGCGTTGACAAAAACATATTTATTCAGCACAGATAGAGGGAGCATGTCATAATTTCTCGCTCATGTCTTGTTTAGATTACATGCTACGACTGAACATAGCAGCAGTTCGGGTCTACAACAACATGATGGAACAGCAGGACTATCCCATTCTTGGACAGTCAGGAAGAGCATCGAAGGCTGGAAGCACCAAAGAAACCAAAGTGGATCCTCATCTGAGGCAAATCTCACTCCATCATCTCATCCGGCAGCCATCCAACCGACACAGTGGGGAAATCTTGGCCCTTGAGCAGACATTCCAGAGTCCAGGATACAAGATTTCATTCCGTGAACAAAACAAGTACAAGAGAGCCATTCACGAAGCTGAGGTATGCGGTATGGCTGTAAAAAGCGAATTCGGTTTGATTGTATCGAATATAAGCTGATTATGGCCAAGGGAGAGATTTGAAATGGATCTCACACAGTTTTGACAGTTTTGACACTATTTTGTTCAATTAATATTATTCAGACTATGCAGATTACTGATGGCACAGATCATTGGCAAAAGAACATTCCACTTGGTAGTCATCTTTACAAGTATACACAGTCGCGGTCATTTACCTGTCAAACAGTTTGTAAGCGTCTATTGAGGGCAAATCAAAGTATAGTCAGTCTAAATTTACTTTCTTTGCACATGATTTCCCAATTCATTTTACTGATGCGTCCATAAAATGAACTGCAGACAATTATTGCTTCAAACAAAACTGCACATACCAAAAAAAAAAGGCATTTGCCATGTGACAACAAATATGGAATTACATATATAAATGAATGGTTGCCAAAAAAGAGGCAAAAACTACAGCCAGACATTGTCTCCTTTCCTTTTTATGGAGGCTGAAGAACTCAAGAAATGTAAGGTGGTCTTGTGTACATGCAATGAGGCTGGGAGCATACGGATACAGAGAAATGTGAATGCCATACAGTGTATCGTGGATGAGGCTGGCATGTGCAACGAGCCAGAGACTCTGATACCACTGGTTGGCACTATCGAAGAATCGGAAGACCAACCCGTTACACGCAAGAAGGATGTAAGACAGGAACCACGCCAAATTGTCTTGATCGGTGACCACAAACAACTCAGGTGAGCAATAGACCATATGCGGCCCCCCAAAATAATTCCATAAAAAAAATTGCACTAGCCAAATGTAAGAACGTGACGTACATGCAAACGGTCTCCCCCGAAATAAATAGTCGTTGGAAGTATGCGTTAGGGTAGAGTTGGAGGTCAGTGGTTGGGTAGGCATGAGCAAAACTTTAGTTGTTACTAAATTAAAATAACAAAGAACATCCTCTGGGGCACCTGCCACGTATAAGATCTGTATCTCAAGGTTTTGTGCATACGGCGCACGTTGTAGCAAACAACTCTGGCAGTAAGCTGCTGCTTGGGATTTTGTTCTCGAGAGAAGGTTAACAATAATGCGTGGAACTCAAGTCAAAATGACATTATTTCTTTCTGTTCTCTTCAATTACAGACCTATCATTCAGGAGACGACTGCCGTGCAGCTAGGCATGGAGACATCACTGCTAGAGAAATACGGAAAGGAGGCCACGATGCTTACCATTCAGTATCGCATGGTATGTTCCCGCAGAATATCCGTTTTACTAGAATCATGAAATGAAGAAACCACTACGTTTTGTTCACTGAAATAATGACAATATACTTGTGTACTTCCATTGGTGTTCATTTCAATGTTTTTAACAACTGAGCAATAATGCTCAAATGTCACTTGAATTTGTTGAAGTTATGCTTGTTAGATATCACTGCGATTTATCCTAGGAGGAGCGGTGCACCCACATTGTGCACGAACAAAATGGCTGAGTTTCTCAAAAGTTGGTCAGACTACCTAATCAAACTTTATAGCATTTTCGTGCCTATGGTCTTGTTTATATTTGGTGGAAAATCAAGAAAATCCGACAATGCAAACCAGAGATAATGATTTGGCTCTGCATTGTTCGACCTGCACAATGTAATTTCCATACTAGTATTTGCTTGAGTATACCAACTATTGGGTTATTGGTATGTGTTACACAGTGCTTGAAATATTGCATAATATATTGCATTTGGCTATATTTGTTCACAGATAACATTTTACATAATAGATAATATCAGGTGTTTAGTCTTTGACAGAGGTGTTAAAAGGGCAGTGAACATGCAATTTTTTCACAGCTGAAATGTATTGGCGTAAGCTTATCTACATAATTCAGGAGGAAAATAGTATAGCCTTACAAAATCAACAATATCTCTGGTTTGCATTGATGGATTTTCTTGATATTTTAAACAGTTATAAACAAGACCATAGGCTTTAATAAAATATTAAATTTGATTAGCTAGTTTAACCACCTTTTTGGCAAATCAGTGACTTCGTGCACAATGTTTATTGGGACGCGCTGTAGAGATTGACTTTACCATCACTTCACAGGAACATTTCACTTTTCTTTCCAGCACGAATCAATATGTGCCTTTCCATCAGAGGTGTTTTACCAAGGGAAGCTGGTAACGGCAGACATTGTGAGACGGCGGCCCCAGCAGCTGAATAAGACATGGCCCGGTGGGCGGGGCAACCCCCTCGTGTTTTGTCATCACATTGGAAGCGAGGATAAGCAAAGTGTCAGGACCGAGGAGGGTGGGGAACACTCACAGGCTAACCCTCAAGAGGTCACACACGTGGTACGTAAAGACTTGAAGTAGCCATTGGGAGTTTATTTCGTTTGTTACGCAATCTAAAAAAATCGAGTTAGATTAATTAAGCCGTAATCTGAGATACCTTTCAGGGTCAAACTGACAATTTTCGGGTCAAAATAACACCTCTCTGTATCATTTCAAAAGTGTCGTTTAGACCAACAAAAGTGTCATTTTGACACTGAAAAGTGTCGGGTCAAATAGGACCCGGGACCTTTTAGATTGAGAATTAGTTGTTCCTCGATCTCTTCTGCTTTTTTGGTAATGGATGGAAATTCAGCTCTTCGTATGCTCCGACCGTGTCGAAGAAGACGGCTATCTTTGGTTCACTGGACTTTTGGCAAATATTTGCACAGCAGGAAACTGTTATTTTCATGCAAAATGCAGTTTTAACTGGAGAATCATTCTGTCGGTATCTCTGCTCAACAGGTCCGCATTGCGTCAAACATGGTGCGTCTAGGCGTGAAACAAGACAGGATCGTCATTCTTACCCAATATCGCCTCCAGAGGGCGCAGATCAAAGACAGGCTGAAGAAAGCCAACATGAAAGACATCCTCGTCAGCACTGTCAAAACCAGTCAAGGTAATCTAACATTGCTTCACCGTTCTATGGCGTGCGGCGTTTCAATGTTAACTTGCATGTCATACCTTTTAACCAATAGGCCTATAGTTCAAACAATATGAATGATACATTCGGACTCTAATTTGATGAATGTATTCAAAGTCTACAGAGCGAAGTGATTATCTTGCGTCACATTAATGCATTCTTATATGACTGGATTTGACCTGACTCTGTTATTGGTCAAGTGGTCCAGGAAAGTGACCGAGAGAAGTGTCATTTCAATCCGGAAAAATGTCAAGTCAAATCCGATTTGTGTGGGACCTGACCCGGGACTTTTAATATAGTGCTAGAGTATACTAGCCCGTATACTATTTATCATATTCAATGTGTACTCCGGTTGGTTGTTTTTCCCTGTTACAGGTAAGGAGTGGGACTACGTGATTCTGTCTACAGTCAGGTCACTTCCACGGGTAGAAATTGACGAGAAAGCATCCACAGCCTGGAAGATACGCAACCTGGGATTTATCACAGATGAGAATCAGATCAATGTCGCCATCACCCGGCCAAAAATGGGATTGATCATTCTAGGTAAGTTGGATTTTACAGGACTGCGATCTTATATTATCAGAGACAGGTTATCTAAATATGTTGAATTAGCTGGATCGGGTATTGATTTGGATATTGGTATTTTGACTTTTTATGTGTTACAATTTTGAAAACGTCTGGGGTCAGATTCAACCTGAAATCTGGGTCACATTTGACTTCACACGCCTTTCTTGATCAAAATTTTGTGGCATACAAAGAACCCTTTTCTTAGTTATCTTGGCGTGAAAAAGACACTTTCCCCGGATCAAATGGCTCGGAAGAATGACTCATTTGACCACGAATTATTTCAGGTCAAATCTGACCCTGACCCGGATCGAGTCTGACCCGGGACTTGAATGAATGTACAGCTTGCCCAACATGTCAGACATTTCAGAGGTAGTTAAACATACAAAGTATGAAGGCCACAATAAAAACTCATATCATTTCTTGGGGAAAAATGTTTCAGCAAACGGTTGGCTGTACACTCTTAAAAGTCCTAGGTTAGATTCGACCCTAATCCGGGTCAGATTTTCCGGACCTAAATAATACTTCTCTGAGTCAATTTCTGTGTCATTTGACCCAGAGAGGCTTTTAGGCCTATATGAAAATTATCATCTTGACCCAGAAGAGTGTCAAATCTGACCGGAACCCTGAAGTGTGCATGGGAACAACCGCCTACAAAATGTCCACTACTGTGATGCGTTATCGAGAATATATCTTCTAATAAGGAATCTTGTAAATGTGTGTTTTCATTTCAAGGCAACAAGTACTTACTTAGTGTTCACCGCACATGGAAGCTTCTACTGGCCCATTACGAAGAGAAGGGAGCTTTGGTGAACGCAAAGGACTTCCTACCTTAGACTGTGAACGGGAACAGCTAAAACGTTGCAACAGCAAATAAAACGTTGACAGACATTGTTATTACTTTCCTGCATTAGATTAAAAAATATATCGGTATTAATGAGATGGGCAAGTGTGGTTTCTTATGAAAAACATAACATGTGTTTAATCTGTATCTACACTTATAGTTACAATGTGCCTTTGCCGATTGGGAGTCATTTTCTTAAAAGATGTAGTCTTAAATGATGTAGCAAAACCAATCCAACGATCTTACTTCATATAACAGATGCATATGGTGTACAAATAGTTGATAGGGTAATGATGAAGGTTTGGTAAAGACCAATTAATGGTAATGTATCGTTCAGAATAAATGTCAATTTAATCATTCCAAAATCGGACCTCAAGTCAAATCTGAAGCCTGCAGATCAAAAGTAACAGGGGATAATAATCACAGGGACGCCTTTGTCACATTTCGTTTAAATATAGCTTGTCACCTGACTTGAGACTGTGTGACATGTGACTGACTTTGGATGCTTATAAAGCCGAGTTTATATTCCTCGGCCGTTTGAAAATTGTCCCTCTGACCTTCGGGTGCATAGATGTACTCTATTGACCTCATTACTATAGTCAATATGTACGCGTATAATATTTACATCATTTTGAACCTTGCGAGTCAGGACGTCTTTCAGGAAATGTTTCATCTTCTACTGTAAATGTCAGATATAGGCCAAAGACATATATGTTTGTAGCGAAATTGTTTTTAATTTCGTTTTTTTTCCTTCAAATAATTAAAAAAATCAAAAGAAAGGGGAGTCTTCGCTCGTCCCCACGCCCTGTCTAAGGAAGCCCCTAATACCGCCAATCCATTTCACACACACAAAAAAAACTCATGCAGGACATATAGTAGTCGCAAAGCATTGTGGGAAAGTCTAGTACAATGTATGTGCGTTACATTGATCTCCATTAGAAAGTCTTTCTAATGGAGATCAATCGTGCATTCCCTGCGCACGGGTTATGCGCATGCGGAAGTGCTGACCCCGGATCACCCGCTAAACAAATGTATCAAATGAAAGCTCAAAGAAACTGCAGATCGCAAGCCTTGAATAGGGGTCAAGGTACGAGCGATAGACGCACCTTGTAAAACACGCTTGCACTTTGGATACAAAACACTATATTATTATATATCATATGAAAATATATTTATTAAAGTTTATATTGTATTAGTCAAATATTTTTTCCTTTATACACCTTACTGCACATTCTACTATAAAATAATATAATTGTAGCATTATTATAAATAATTTTCGATTCAGAATTCTATATCAACAATCGACTGTATCATTATGATACAAATTTTACAGTTTTTATTTGTATGTGCCAAATACTTAAATACTATCATGAGGAATCACATTCCAATTGTCTTAACCGTACATCATTTTGCTTTGGAATTACGACATGTTTAAATTATTAATTAGTTATCGTTATTTATCCTAAAATTTTAATAATATAAAAGACTGTGCCGTCACTGAGTGACAGCACTTTCCTAGTTGATCGAGAAGTATAAGATGGATCTAAAAGTGTGGCTAGACGTCAAGTGAATCCATCTTAGTGGGCAAGGTTAGAGCTGAGGTAGGCTATTATCACATGAACTGAAATATAATCTCAGTATAGTATTGTGTTAATTGAAATCAAGTCCATACAACTCGCTAATTGACGAGTTGTGATTATTCAGTTGTAATTATTAATGATATCTGTTTTATGCGAATTCCTTAATAATATGCATCAATGCTTTCCATAATTAACAGCCTCCTGTGTTATTAAATAAACATCAAATAAAACAGATGTAATATATTGATCTTAAAGATAGGCCTGCTGAACTACAGGTCAGTCGAATGAAAATGTTTCAAGAAAGTGTGAACAAGGCAATTTTTTTACGTTTTCTATTACAAAGTCGTACAAATATTTGTATTACTATTACACCATGTGTACAAATTAATTAATTCTATCAAAATAATATATATAGACTTCAGGTGATGGTATTATATCCGTTGTCGGTTTCATTGTTTGTGTCAGTTACAAGATTTGGAAAGGGTCCGTAAGCGTGACAATGGCCCCCGTTTAACACCATCTCTCTCCATGAACAGGGGTGGTATAGGCCTACGCAATTTTGTAAAGGCCGGGACTAATTACTTTACTACTCATATCTCCGGACATCGGAGATATGACATTTCAAACAAAAGTTTGTTGGAAAATGAAAATCCTGTTGGAAAATTTGTTGCTGCAGTAAAACCTCAATATATTTTTTGCTAAGCGGAGCTATTGGCTTGGCAAGGGGGAGGGGGGGGGGGGGTCTAACGCACCGGGGGCCTCGTTGAAATTACAGCGGATAGGACTCTTTAGGTTTTTATGTATGGTGTTTTTACATGATTTTACAGGTTTAGTATATCAGGAATGATTAAATAAAAGGTTAAAATATGTTAAGGACATCTCAGTTTTTGAACTTTTGAACTCCGGTGATTCAAAGAACTATTTGATTTAAAATGATACCATGCATTCCAGATGACAGTTTTGTAACTTTGATGTATATTTTCACGTATTACTCTCATTATCCACGGAAGTATATAACGTACATGTATTTAGAAATGATATACATGTATTACGAATAATAGAAGGAAAAATATATACAATGTATACCTTATTATTTAGAGCTTAATTTACGAAACTGCTTTCTCAACCTTGAGTGACAGAATTATCACAGTCAGATTTACTAAAATATTTAATTGCCGAAACAATGAGTTATTTGTAGGTGTTTTTGTGCAGGCAAAAATATTAAAAACAATGGAAAAGAATTGCCCTAAAAGATGCATTACTAATGGTCTGTACATCTATGACTGTGCTCTCATTTCTAAACGTTAGCCATATAAATATGGCCCAGGATATACGTTGTGAAGAAAAGGGGACTGCAGTGCTTATTGACAATAAATTAGATATAACGAACGAAACACAGCAAAGAAAGTATGCCTCAGTGTGCAGCTCCAATGCCATAGTAAAGATCCGTCAAGCTCGTGCTACACATAATTATTGTTAATTTGAAGCTAACATTTAGAACATGAATATATACATGTGTATCGACCAAACGATATCCGTAATCAGAGCTTTGTTATAAATGCTTTAACTTGAAATAAAAGAAACTTGTTGGCAACCAATGTGTATAGCCTAGGTCGGTAATCGTTCTTCGTTTACATTTAATTTTTGTGTATATAGATTGCACAAGTCATAATATGGAAAGCGTTGTACGACTTTCACTGAGGCCTGTAGCTGTGTACTTTCTCTTCCAGTCTAATTATTCGGCATGGCGAGGGGTTTACTTGTCTCCCTTGGAATAGAGAAGGCGCGGGGGGAATTAAAAAGAATGAAAAATAAAATGTATCTCAGAAAAAAAGTTAGTTTAAACCGATACTATAAGGCCAAAAAAATAAATAAGTCGGTCTCTGGTCAGCGCGCGCGTCGATTTTAATCATGCGCGTCGATCTTTTTTTTGTCCAAAATGTTCCGCGGTAGCTCCAACAGCGCCCTGTATTTCCGCAACTCCTCATTTTTTTTTTACCAAGAGAGCACCAAGGAATGGGAAATTGCACCAAGGCAAATGATCGAAAGCACCAAGGCAAATTATGGAGGACACCAATGTACATGAGGATACCAAAAAAAGCAAAATAGTACCCACCTTGTCTGTACAATCCAAGCTTGAAGAAAAAAAAAAAAACCAAAAAAAAAAAAAAAAGCCAGGTGGCCGCGTCAATTCCGGAACTTTGGTCTGACCAGAGACCGTATATTTTTTTTTTTTGGCCTAAGCGTTATTTTTTTTGTATTTTTGAATAATTGAAACTTCTGGAAAGGGGCCCGCTGCTTTGTACACAACATAATTTATATGAACACATCTTCAAAAGCACCCCAAGCATCAAATGATGCCCGTCTCTTACCCCCCCCCCCCGGAAACACACACACAAACACACTCACCCATCCTAGGTTTGTTTTTCTCTTTCGGGCCGGTAAGTGCTTTGCGCCCCCCCCCCCCCGGAAAATATATTGTACCCCTATATCGAAGCTGTAGATTCCAGTTTAATATCACGGGTCGTTCGCTTCATGCATGAGCATGATCAAATCGTTCATAATGATAAGCAAAAGTTGTCCCCTAGTTTGAATATTAAAAGCCCAAGACAGGGGTTCTGGGATAATATGACGACAGGCACAAAGCCCTGGTTTCACAACTTGCACTAGGCCTAATGACCGGCCACTCGATCTCAGTCATTGTTCGGACCACATGCATTGTGCATTGTTCACTTTACAGATCAGCATATGCGTAGCTAGCGCGAGGGGGGGGGGAGGGGGTATTTACCTCCCAAATATTTTGTCAAGACTGCCTTTTTCATTCAAATGCCTTTATTCACCAGCGCTTACCCCTCAATATTTGTAAAGAGTGCCCCTTTTTTCTGAACAAGTGCCTTTTTTATTTTTAAATCGTGCTCTTTTTGTGTGCCATCGGCCGTTATGGGGTTGCCTTTTTTTAAATTTTCGCGCATGTATCGGATTTGAACAGCGCCCCCATCGACGGACCAGCCCCCCCCCCCCCCATTTGATTTTACGGAGGCCTTGTTTACCCCCCCCCCCCTCCCAACTAAACATGACCTTGTTGGGCCTTTATATCCGGTTCGTTAGTGTGACATCAGTTTAGTTTAAACCACGCCCACTGGCCATTAGCATCGGAACCATTGGAACCGGAAGTCAACGCAACTCGAGTGTTTATCAAATGGGCGTCACTACTCAGCGGTACGCGCGCGTGGATGACGTTTTTACTAACGAACAGGATACCTATGCCTTTCATTTTAACTCAAGTTCATTTTTAAATGGCGGCAGGCACATCCTGCATAATGCATCATAAATAACCGTATATTCTTCACGATCTAAAAATATACTTCGGGAAAGATAAAACAGACTCTTTGGCAGATACATGTTTGGACACGTTTTAGTAACAGATTGAGATTTTATTATCATGGTTTATTCTAGACCTCGACCTAAATTACAAGAATTGCTAATGTTCATATTGAAAATATAATGAATGTACCATGCACTGTCCGGTCAGTTTGTTCAGGAAAATCAATATCAAGGCTCAATGCAATCGAACTGGCATTAACCATTGGCATCACTGGCGCTTTCTGAAAAAGTCTTCCACTAAAAATTAAAAAATGGAAAACAAAATCGTCAAGCCTGTTTGCATCATTTACATTATCAAATATTTGGCTCAACAATCTAATACTAATAACTATAACTATTACATCGTAATTCCAAGGCAAAATGTTGTACGTTTAAGACAATTGGAATATGATTCATCTTGATCATCTCATTCATAATAAAGATATGCAATTTAAGTATTTGGCACATACACATAAACAATTCAAAAATGTCAGTTTATATAAAGATACATTCGATTATTGATATACAATTCCGAGTTGAAAAATATTTCATAAAAATGCTGAGAAATTAAATATTTGTAATAGAATATGCAATAAAGTGTAAACAGGAAAATATATTTGGCTAATGATAAATTTTAATATATATATATATATATATTTCATATGATATATAATGATGTACCCAGACCCCTATCCAAGGCTTGTGACCTCCAGTTTATTTGAGCTTTCATTGGATACATTTGTTTAGCGGGTGGCCCGGGGTCAGCACTTCCGCATGCGCATAGCCCGTGCGCATGGAATGCACCATTGATTTCCATTAGAAAGACTTTCTAATGGAGATCAATGCAAAACATGTACATTACACATGTACTTGACTTTCCCACAATGCTTTGCGACTACTCTTTGTCCTGCATGTGTTTTTTTTTCTGTGAAAAAGATTAACAGATAGGGGCTTCCTAGGACAGGGCGAGGGGACGAACGGAGGATCGATCTTTCTATCGATTTTTGAAAAAAAAACGAACTTAAAAACAATATCTCTAAAAACATATATGTATCAATTATGCCTATACATCAAATATTTACTGAAGGAGATGAAATATTTTCTGAAAGAAACCCTGACTCGAAATGTTCAAGATGATGCAAATATTACGCACACATACTGATTATGGTAATGAGGTCAATATTGTACATCTATGCACCCGAAGGTCAAGAGGGCTATATTTTCAACAGCAGACGACCAAGGGATATAGTCTCGACCTGATAAGCCCATCCAAAGTCAATCACGTGTCACACAGTCTCAAGTCAGGTGACAAGCTATATTTAAACGCAATGTGACAAAAGCATCCCTGTGATTGTTCACCTTCTCTTACTTGTGACCTGCAGACTTCAGATTTGACTTTGGATAAATCCGATTTTGGAATGATTTAGTTGCCATTTATTCGGAATGATACATTACCATTAATTGGTCTTTACCCAACTATTACCATTACCCTACCAACTATTTGTACATTATATGCATCTGTTATATGAAGAACGATGGTTGGATTGGTTTTGCTACATCATTTAAGACTACATCTTTTAAGATTCGCACTTCTCAAAAAAATACTCCCAATCGGCAAATGCACACTATAACTATAAGTGTGGATACAGATTAAACACATTTTATGTTTTTCATAAGAAACCACACTTGCCCATCTCATTAATACCGATATATATTTTTTTAATCTAATGCAGGAAAGTAATAACAATGGCTATCAACGCTTTATTTAGTGTAGCAGCGTTTTAGCTGTTCCCGTTCACAGTCTAAGGTAGGAAGTCCTTTGCGTTCACCAAAGCTCCCTTCTCTTTGTAATGGGCCAGTAGATCCTTCCATGTGCGGTGAACACTAAGTAAGTACTTGTTGCCTTGAAGTGAAAACACACACATTTACAAGATTCCTTATTAGAAGATACATTCTCGACACGAATCAGGGTCAGATTTGACCTGACACCATTCCGGGTCAAAATGACATTTCTCTGAGTCACTTTTCCGAGCCATTTCTCGCGAGCCATTTGACCTGGAAAAGTGTCTTTTTACACACACACACACAAAAGTTATCATTTAAATTAAGAAAAGTGTCCTTTGTTTACAACAAAATTGTCATTTTGACCCCCAAAAAGTATGAATTAAAATCTAACCCAGATTTCAGGTTGATTCTGACACAAGACGTTTTCAAAATTGTAACATACCAAAAGATATATCAAGAAAAAATCAACATACCGCGTCAAAGTTAATACCCAGTCCAGCTAATTTAACATATTTAGATAAACTATCTCATATAATAAAAGATCGCAGTCCTGCAAGAACTCCAACTTACCTAGAATGATCAATCCCATTTTTGGCCGGGTGATGGCGACATTTATCTGATTCTCATCTGTGATAAATCCCAGGTTGCGTTTCTTCCAGGCTGTGGATGCTTTCTCGTCAATCTCGACCCGTGGAAGTGACCTGACCGTAGACAGAATCACGTAGTCCCACTCCTTACCTATAACAGGGACAATCAACCAACCAGAGCACACATTGAACATGATAAATAGTATACACTACTAAAAGTCCCGGGTCAAGTTAGACCCAGATCCAGATTTGACTTGACATTTTCTAGGTCAAAATGACACTTCTCTAAGTCACTTTCCAGGGCCACTTGAACAATAACAGTGTCAGGTCATATCCAACCTGGAATTCTGGGTCGAACCTGTCTAGTGAGTTTAAAGAGTGTATGTCGGGGCACGAGTCTCGAACTTCAACTAAGAGTAGCAACCATTACCATCCACACTTCACCGAGGTTTAAAGGGGAAAACTTAAATTAAAAAAATGTACATTCCATTCCTTTTTAAGATTTTCTAGAGCACGGCCAAACAAAAGTTAAAATCAGTCGTATAAGAATGCATGAATTTGACTACATCTATCAAATTATAACATCTATCGGAATATAGCATTCTTTAGTCATATTGTTTGACCTATATTGGTTAAAAATATGGAATGCAAAGTTAAAATCTAATCCCGATATAGCGAAACATCCAAGGAAATCTCAATTCTACTAGTAATCTTTCTCTTTCTGATGGAAACGGATCGTTTTGCAATCTGACCTCAGCGACCGAAAACAAAAAAGAGATATTTCTACATAATATCTCCCGTGTTTCTCAATTTTTAAGCGTATGTAGTACAGATATCCCTATTCGTAGATTCTATTAAAAATACAAAAATCTTTATTTTGGAAATAAATGGAAACGCAGCCTGCCATAAAAAGTGAAGCAATATGTTAGATTACCTTGACTGGTTATGACAGTGCTGACGAGGATGTCTTTCATGTTGGCTTCCTTCAGCCTTTCTTCGATCTGCGCCCTCTGGAGGCGATATTGGGTAAGAATGACGATCCTGTCTTGTTTCACGCCTAGACGAACCATGTTTGACGCAATGCGGAGCTGTTGAGCAGATATACCGGTGGAATAAATTTCAAGTGAAGAGTTACTTTGAGACAAAAATGCATTTCACATGAAAATGACAGTTTCCTGCTATGCAGATTTTTGCCAAAAGGCCGGTGAACCAAGGATAGCCGTCTTATTTGACCCGGTTGGAGCATACGAAGAGCTGAATTTCCATCCAACAATAGACAAAACAGAAGAGATATGGTAATAACGTTTACGCAATCTAAACGTGCGGTCCCGGTCGTACTGGCCAGGATTCTGGGTCCTATTTGACCCGATACTTTCTAGTCTCAAAATGACAATTTTGTGGGTCCAAACGACACTTTCGAAATGATACAGAGAGGTGTCATTTTGAACTGGAAATTGTCATTTGACATTGAAAAGTATCATGTAAAAAAGTCCCGGATTATTTTACTTGAACCTTTTGGAGTGCGTATATAAACAGAAGAAATAAACACTCTTTGGCTACTTCGTACTCATTTCAGCACGAAGCCCTTACGTACCACGTGAGTGACCTCTTGAGGGTTAGCCCGGGACTGTTCCCCACCCTCCTCGGTCCTGACACTTTGCTTATCCTCGCTTCCAATGTGATGACAAAACACAAGGGGGTTGCCCCGCCCACCGGGCCAGGTCTTATTCAGCTGCTGGGTTTGCCGTCTCACAATGTCTGCCGTAACCAGCTTCCCTTTGTAAAACACCTCTGATGGAAAGGCACATATTGATTCGTGCTGGAAAGAAAAGTGAAATGCTCCTGTGAAGTGATGGTAAAGTCAATCTCTACAGCGTGCCCCAATAAACATTTGTGCTGATTTGCTTAAAAGGTGGTTATACTAGCTTATCAAATGTTATATTATTTTAAAGCCAATGTTCTTGTTTGTAATTGGTGAAAATATCAAGGAAATCCATCATGCAAACCAGACATACCGTTAATTTTGAAAGGCTATATTATTTTCCTCCTGCCCTAGTTAAGCTTAGGCCAATACATTTCAGCTGTCAAAGAAGATTGAATGTTCATTGTCCTTCAAAATCTTTGTCAAAGACTCAAAACCTATATAGGCATTCCAAATGATATTAGATTTGATTATACATATAATGTTATGTACCCAAAATGTTATCTACGAACACCCTTATCCAAATGCAGCATAAAGGCCATGCAATATTTCAAGCACTGCGTAACACATACCAATAACCCAATAATTGTTATATGCAAGCAAATACTAAGTGTAGAATTCACATTGTGCACGTCAAAATATACATATATAGCCTTACCAAATCGAAGATATCTCTTGTTTGCATCGTTGGATTTTACTTTTTCACCAATTACAAACAAGACCATGGGCTAAAAAATGCTATAAAATTTGATAAGCTGTAGTTTGACCAACTTTTGAGAAAATCAGCGATTTCTATGATTATACACAATGTTCATCGGGACACACAGTACACATCTTCTCCATCCCTCCTCCTAAGATACATCGCAGTAATATCTAACGAGCATAACTTGAAAATTCCAACGACATTTGAGTATTATTGCCAAGTTGTTAAAAAGCATTGAAATGAACACCAAGGGAAGTTTCCTGTTTACGTCATTGTAACACAAGTACACTGTCATTATTTCTGTGGGGAACTGAAATATATGGGCTGGAAGTAAGTCAAGCCGCTTTGGCCACACCACAGCTGTGCGTAGTTGCGTAAACAAAATGTAGTCCATTATTAGGGGAACTGGGTTAACTTAACTATTTGGTTACTTTCTAATTAGAAGTAAGTTAAGGTTACATATTCTGGATGGGATCTGTCATTTAGATCCATTTCCGTGTATCTAGCAATGAAGGCACTAGTACTGTGGAGACACTGTGATAGGGCACGCGTTGTCATTCCTTTTTCTGCTTTCACGGCAAACCGGCCAGTCAAGCTCCGTAGAAATACATCAAAAAAGTCTCTTCTTTCAGCCAAACAATCGTGGTCTGGTGGACATCACTTATTGAGAGGATAATTTATCACTTGCTGATTGGTGAGTGACACTTTCCTTGACATTTTGTTGCCACATTTTCATAAACGGCAGTGTTTTGTGTGCTCACCGAGCTCGCTTTCTCACAACGTTTAATGTGTACGTGCATGGTACATGTACATGTACAGTACGTATGCACAGTATATGTACACACCGTGCGTGCGCTGCACTGATCTCTATATAAAGACTGGATAGCGGATATGCATACAACATTCACACAGTAGACTTTGCATATTGACCAATTCGCCCCCGGTCTCACGAAGATGGCCGCGTATATACGAACGTTCTACGCGTAAATACGCGCGCGTTGTATCAACAGTTGACGCGCATTTTGGTCACGTACACATATTATGATGTTCTAAAAAGGACACATTTCCGTAGTGATTATTATTTCAAAAACGCCGAAAAAGTGATTTGCGGCATTATAAAAGTAACCACGACGTTAGAAAAATTGTAGTAAACCTTGGTCAGTTGGTCAGTGGTGGTGGCCAAAATATAAGTCAAGTGAACCGCGACGTTACAAAAGAAATCATGCTGTCTATAAAGACGGCAACTTGTCCTTTGTAGATCACCAGCCGGTCTCACCAATATGGCGTCAAATTCGTACATTGTGCGGCTCTTTATTAGCTATCCAGTCTTTATATAGAGATCAGTGGTGCGCTGTCACAGAAGTTTCTCGTGGGTGACCTTTGACCCGCGCTGTGTATTTAGCAAGTTTGTATAGTCTCCACCGCAGTCGCGATATGCGCTGTGAGCGCACATCGTGTGAAATAGTATTTCGTTCATCATTTAAACTGACTATTAAGTTGGGAATTCTTTATATAATAAGTACACTGTATTGTTCTGCTGTACAACTGTAGGATTTATATTTCAATCGTTTGGAAGAATTACCACTGATTGTAATTATTTCATTATAATTGGAGCACTTTTTAATAATTGGAATACGTCTTTCTTTGTCTTTGCAGGGGTTCGGTTTTGTCTTTTATATCGGTCTTTAATTTTTTTGGTGGAAAATAAATCCCATAGTGAAAACAGTCTCCTGGATTCAAGGATTGACTCCCACCCCCCTGTTCGAACACTTGCCGGACAACCCAGGCCTAGTGCACGCCCCTACAATTCTAATAAAGAAAACGAAGGGGTTTCTTCATTTCATGACTCCGGTACATAGATATTCCACTAGAACATACCATGCGATACTGAATGGTAAGCATCGTGGCCTCCTTTCCGTATTTCTCTAGCAGCGATGTCTCCATGCCTAGCTGCACGGCAGTCCTCTCCTGAATGATAGGTCTGTAATTGAAGAGAACAGAAAGAAATAATGTCATTTTGACTTTAGTTCGACGCATTATTGTTAACCTTCTCTAGAGAACAAAATCCCAAGCAGCAGCTTACTGCCAGAGATTTTTGTTAATGTTTGTAATCACCTCAATGTGCGCCGTATGCACAAAACCTTGGCAGGTGCCTCAGAGGGTGCTCTTTGTTATTTTAATTTCGCAACAACTAAAGTTTTACTCATGCCTACCCATTCGCTGACCTCCAACACTACCCTAACGCATAAGGTTGATTGTTTACCTGAGTTGTTTGTGATCACCGATCAAGACAATTTGGCGTGGTTCCTGTCTCACATCCTTCTTGCGTGCAAAGGGTTGGTCTTCCGATTCTTCGATAGTGCCAACCAGTGGTATCAGAGTCTCTGGCTCGTTGCACATGCCAGCCTCATCCACGATACACTGTATAGCATTCACATTTCTCTGTATCCGTATGCTCCCAGCCTCATTGCATGTACACAAGACCACCTTGTACTTCTTGAGTTCTTCGGCCTACATAAAAAGGAAAGGAGACAATGTCTGGCTGTAGTTTTTGCCTCTTTTTTGGCAACCATTCATTTATATATGTAATTCCATATTTGTTTTCACATGGCAAATGCCATTATTTTTTTGGTATGTGCAGTTTTGTATGAAGCAATAATTGCCCGCAGTTCATTTTATGGACGCATCAGTAAAATGAATTGGGAAATCATGTGCAAAGAAAGTAAATTTAGACTGACTATACTTTGATTTGCCCCCAATAGACGCTTACAAACTGTTTGACAGGTAAATGATCGCGACTGTGTATATTTGTAAAGATGACTACCAAGTGGAATGTTCTTTTGCCAATGATCTGTGCCATCAGTAATCTGCATAGTCTGAATAATATTGATTAAACAAAATAGTGAAAGTGTCAAAACTGTGAGATCCATTTCAAATCTCTCCATTGGCCATAATCAGCTTATATTCGATACAATCTAATGAATTCGCTTTTTAAAGCCATAACGCATACCTCAGCTTCGTGAATGGCTCTCTTGTACTTGTCTTGTTCACGGAATGAAATCTTGTATCCTGGACTCTGGAATGTCTGCTCAAGGGCCAAGATTTCCTCACAGTGTCGGTTGGATGGCTGCCGGATGAGATGATGGAGTGAGATTTGCCTCAGATGAGGATCCATTTTGGTTTCTTTGGTGCTTCCAGCCTTCGATGCTCTTCCTGACTGTCCAGGTGTGGGATAGTCCTGCTGTTCAATCATGTTGTTGTAGACCCGAACTGCTGCTATGTTCAGTCGTAGCATGTAATCTAACAAGAAATGAGCGAGAAATAATTACATGCTTTTTATCTTAGGTGAACGCCGAACACTGATATTATTTTAAGATAAGAAAGCGAAACGAACAAACGTTGTTTAAAATAATATATATCAGGATATCTCACGGGCAACGACATCTACAGATTTGTTGGACGGTCCGCAATAGAGAACTTGTGGTCTTCTTCCCAAGGCAGGAAGCTGCTTGTTGACTTCCGTGAAGAAATATGTCAGATGGACACCGGTCACTGTCTTGCCCGTACCTGTAAAGTGATTAAATACAACAGTGGCTTGTAAATCTCACTGTCATATTCGGTAGAGTATTATTGTTGTTTATGGGTGATAATTATGATAAAGCAGTCAGCAACGTTAAACAACTGTAGATGCAAAACACTTTGATGTTTTAATATGATTATGTTAACAGAGTCCCAGGATCGTTCAGTAATTACAAAGTCACGATATCAAAACATACCTTTCCAAATCAAAATTCACAATATTAATATATTTTACAAACTTTCTTCTGTTTCTATATCAGTTACATGAGCTTGGTTTAGATTCAAGCCCAAGACTGAGCGTATCTTTTACAAATGTGCACAATCTGAATATGTCGGAATTGAATTGAACACAACTTACAAAAATTCGGCATGGACTTGAAAATCTACAATCATATCCATTTACAGATTTTTAAAACAAATTACATGAAACACGTTCAAAACTGGGGAAAAACACGTTAACATTATATTTCAAGCCAAAATTACTCTGGGTCATTGATAATAATCAAAACGCATTTAAAGCACTGGGGAAACAATCTGATGATGAATGACAATTATGAATATGGTATCTACAAGCCTAGTTTACCTGGAGGTCCTTGAATGACTGTGAAATGTTGCCGCAGAGCCTTCTTCAAGGCAGTCTGTTGTGATTCATTAGGTTTGGGAAATGGCGATCCTGTGATGGAAAAATCGTCGATCTTTCTACCTTCCTCGAGAAGCTTTCTGATGACCGGATCTGTGTGTAAGCATGCAGTTGCAGATCAAGCAAATGTTAAGACGTTTACAACTAGGTGGAAGTGCAAGAAATTTGTATAATTTAATAGTTGACTGAAGCAGCGTTCACTTAGACCTAACTTCAAAGATTTGTGTGGACAGTCACGAGATACCAGTATTATTGAAGGCTGTATCACATGTAGCTGAAAAATTAAGTAATAAAATACCTGTGTCGCTGACAGCAGGTATTTGGTGCATGCATATTCCTTTGACCAGCTCCTTCGCGTTGTGCAGATGTCTTACTGCAGACTCAAGGCGGCTATAAAAAAGCAAATTGATAGGAATTTTTTTTTTTTCGATTTGTCAAAATCAACAAAATTATTTCTTAAAACATCACAGTTGAAACGAAAATAATAATAAGTCATTAGATTTAAATTATATGCATGAGAAGCCGAGCTTGCGTACATCAATACCACAATTTGTATTGAAAAACTTAAAATACGAACTAAAATTGACAAATCAACTTAAAAGGACAATTGTGTCACGACATTTCAGACACATCAATCAGGAGGAAAATCGCAATGCTAAATGTGTTACTGATACTGTTACTCACATGTCTGAGCTGGCCTTTGGTATTAACTCGATGGTACATGTTGGTACTTTCTTACTCTGCTCAAACAACACATCTGGAAAAGGGGCCGAAAGTTGATTAACTCCAACTTTAACTTGGATCGTCCACGCGTCGGTTTTCTCTTCTATGTCCTCAACAAACGTAATGACTGCATGGGCAACGAATGTAGTCTTGGATGACTGAATGTGACTTTGACTGGATGTGGGGGTGGTACCAAGTTCGCGGAGCTTACTCTGTGCCTCGGAAGACAGAGGTACGTCCCTGTAGCGCATACAAAGGTAGTCACCCCGGTGCATACCAAAACTCCGATCACTGCAGAAAGTTTGCTTGATCATAAACGTCCCACTGTATTGTCGTTCTTGATCGTCAGTTTCAGCGCAGTGCCAGTCGACATCTACGTCATGGATCACGCAGCTTTCATCACTCACAACAGCGCTGTAGGCTGAGACCATCTGAATGATTGGCAGCCATACGGCCTGGTACTGTTCAACACTGCCTATGTGTGTAGGAGGGCGACGTGCTGCCTCTTTGGAAAAGCATTCAATTGCATTTCCTCGATGTTCCCCGCAAAGGCTCAGCTTCGGGGTGAGAAAGAAGAGCTGCATACATGGTGACAATATACCCCTCCGAACCTTTGCATTCAGCTGGACCTTCAACACATCGCCTCGCTTGAAGCTTCTCTGGAAATTTACGAAAGGTGAGGGTTTTCTTACATCTAAGGTTTCGCAAGTGACTTCTTCAACAGGAATGTCCTGATTCTCTGGTAGGTGTCGCTGATTTTGTCTTTTCGATTTTTTTTGTTCGGTAAGTTGTTGTTCCTCGTCTGCGCCCTTGACAGCCCTCTGAATCATATCGGTGTTCTGTGCCTGAATTGCTTCTAGAATCTCCTTCCAATGATCCGCAGAAATCTTCACAATCATCTGCTCCGTATCCAGAGTTAGCTGTGACACAAATCGTGGTTTGGGTGTAGTTGTACCACGCAACTCGAAGATCCTTTCTTTCCATCTTAGCTCCATATTAACATTTTCCCCATCAAACTCTGGCTTGCTGATTGGCTTCAGTAGATTCAGAGGACACGCTGACGGGAGGAAACGTCTGTAGGGAAATATCAGTTCCAGACTCGCGTCAGAAAATCCACCAACAAATACCTCGAACAACTGAGGGGCTTCTCGAAGCCTCAGAGCACACTGGAGGGCACGGGTCTTCTTCTCAAAAGCTTGGGAATTCAGTCGTTGTATGTTGCAATGATGAGAAATTGATGAAAGCTCATCTGTGTCATATGGCCGTTCTGACTGATGCAGAGTGCCTCCAGCTTTGTCGTCATTAATGGCAGCAATCAGCATTCGATGTACAACGAGATCAAAGTACCGACGGATCGGTGAGGTGAAGTGAGTATAGACTGACATGTTCAGCGAGTGATGACCTCTCCTAGATGTGTCTGGATGTTCTCCGGTGCTGATGTAGTCAGCAGTCTCTTGAATGATAAATAAGTCTGCTCTGGCCACGGCAAGCTGCGGGTGGTTTTCATCGCTGGTTATTAAATCGGTGATCGTAGTAATCTTGTCTTGCTTATCGACAGCTGAACGCAGTTGGTTCCACTTTTCTTTCAGTACGTACACGTCAACTTCATTGTGGACCACTTTTTCTAAAAGTCTCGACTGGAGTTCCAAACTGTTTGCAAGGTCTTGGGCGTGATTTTTCAACCATTGTTCAACATTTTCGTCACTTGGAGGAAGCTGCCTTCTGAGTGGGCTGCAGTCGGGATATACCTTCACAAGATAAATGGCCACGGCCTCGTTGGCAAGGAGCATCATTTCTTCTACCAATGAATGCGCCAGTGGATGTTGAACCTCATCTTCTTCAGCATCATGTGAGAAAGCAAACCGACCCATTCCCAGACGGATCCTTCTTCTCTCTTTTGCTAGCTCATTTAATGTCAAGATTTTTTCTGTGATAGTTATGTTATTGTTTCTCTTGCTGCTGGTCGACATGATGATTTCTTCTACGTACTCATAGCTCAGCTGGTTGTGGGAACGAATCACGGACCGCTCAATCTCAGGGTCACCCACCAAATTTCCCTTTCCATCTAGGGTGGCATAGACTGAAATGGTAAGTCTATCTTTTTGTGGCAGCAGACTACATAACTTGTTGCTAAGCTGTGGAGGGAGCATATTGATTGGTTTGGCGAGAGCACGATGTGGATAGAACGAGGTAGCCCTCGCTCTTGCTTCTTTATCAAGCGCGCTACCATGAGAGACGAAGTAAGACACATCGGCAATATGAATGCCGACTTTGTAGTTTTCTCCCACATAATCTACACTGAGAGCATCATCGAGGTCTTGGCTTTCTTGTGGGTCAATAGTAAATGCGAATTGGTTTCGTGCGTCACATCTAGACTGAATTTCAGCTTCTGGAATCTCCCAATCATCCGGAAACTTGCTCTCCACCTCCTCAATAATGTCAGATTTCCAGTCATCCTTTACTCCATAAATGAGCTTCAGAATGCGAAGGCCCGTCTCTTTGCATTCTGCTTGTGGGAGTTCTTCCGTGACCACACCCATGGGGTAAGGAGCATTGGCAAACCACTTCAGATATTCAACGACGAAGAGCTTGTGAGCTCGATCTCTCCTGGACACCTTCACATTCCTCACAAAGGGCGAGTCTTCCTGAAGTTCCCTGCTGTAACGGTAGATGGAAACGGTACAAAGGTCCGGTGATGCACGACTGGTCTTTATGTTCCCTCTTTTCTCTTCATCTCGACTAAGGACAAAGAACTTGGGGAGAGTGCGGTCAAGCGGAACCATTTGGTTGCCTATATGCTCGTCAAGCTTACAGACTACTTTTGATTTGAGGGCGGATCGAGCTGCCCTCTTGCACACGCAGATGACCTTCCCGTATTTTCTTTCGCTTTCTGAGACCACAGATTCGCGCGTGTCGTCGAATATTTCCACGATAACCTCATCTAAATTCAAGGCTCTTCCTCGTCTTATTTTGCTGGTGATGGAAATCTTCCCACACATTCCCTCATCAAGCGGGATGGCGTATGTGTGCCCGGACTTGTCACAATGGAAAGAACAGATCTTGAACTTGTCTGGACGTTGTTCAACTTGCTTGTAAGCGTTCTGGCGTTTTCTTTCGTCATGCTTGTCATTTCTCAAACCTTCACCAGAATCTGACTCTTCGGATTCATCAGCTCCCCTCTTGTCTCCATCGGTATACTTGATGTCTAGAACTATGCGATCGCTTTCCCGTATCATCCGAAACTTAGGAGGCTTCCTTTTCCATTTAACAGACACCTCCCTTTCGAATTCGGCATAATCGGGTTCGCCTATATCGACACCAGGATCCTCCTCTGACTTTTTTCGTCTACGCTCATCGTGGCTTATCTGCCTGTACAGTTCTCGCATGATGCCATCGGAGAGGATTGTATCATCGTCTGGCAGCCATGGGTCATCAATTGGTTTCAATGCTGCAGGCTCTGGTGAGTAGGTCGGTTTGTTGGCTTCTGATGAATGACCCTTTGGAAGAAGCTTGCCAGTTGATGTAGAAGCAGGCTGGAAGACCGGGGCCGAAGGGTTCAAACGCTGTTTAGCTGCTTCCATCTCTTGTTGGATTCCTGCGATAGTAGTCCCCTGTAAACAAGCGTATTGTTTGTGATACTTAAGGTTTTCAATATGGCATATGGAAGCACTTAAGGTGCTGGATTTTTGTCACTTTTTGGAAATTCTACTGTAACGTATGCATGGTCTGACCTGGTCGGTAAAAGAAAAAAACAACATCAAAATTGCGTACCGGTGGTTGCAGTGTTTTGTTGTCCTCGCAATCTTTCAAGTACCTTCGCCATATCTTGGAGCAATCGCCCACCGAGCACAAAGTCGATGGATCACCTACAACTATCAGAAGAGACTGTGCTCGTGTACACGCTGTGTTGAGGAGTCGGGGATCAGACAGAAAGCCGTAGTCGAATGTGTCGTCCGGGCGATTGGCCGGGCTTATCTTTGAAACAAATGCTGTTGTGTCGGCTTTGTTCAGCGTGCTTCGTGTTCTTACCGTGCTAATGATCATCACCCGATACTGTTTCCCTGTGTGGTATAATAACAAGAATAACGCACTAATCTACCACCATTAGTTACAATCCATATTACTTGACAAAGTAATGAAAAATGATTTCTAAATTTGTTAATCGTAAAGTTCAATGACTTACCCTGGGCACTCTGCACTGGTAATACATCTATGCTTCCCATCCCTCCTTTTCGAAGTTGAGTACGAATTTGCCGTATCTTCAACGATGAAAATTAAACTCATGATGTTTTAAAAATCACTATCAAATGAACTTAAAAATGTAATAAACAATATTTAATTTAAGTCAGGAGGATCTAAAGAAGGCTCAGAAATTTACAACGGCACCATTTGAGAAAAAAATTATTTCCAAGCGGTTGAAATTTAAAGGTACGTATAATAGAAACATCGGTGGGCACTCAGAAACGGACCAACATATTTAAGGAGAAAACCTTGCCCAAACTGAAGATATGGCTGGTACCACTTACCCAGTGAAAATGTTCCGCCTGAAACAATCGTTGACAGTGGTTAAAAAAAAAGTGTGCCCGCGGGAACAATATTTAAAAGTTTGATGATATTCGTTAAATATCGCGAAATGTACCCATCCCACTGGAACTTCAACGTCACATGCACAAACCAGCTGAATGAGAAGCATGTCTCGAGTGATGGGGATTGAGCATGACAGGGTGCGATCCAAGAAATGAAGCGGAATCTTTTGATTTTGAAGCGCTTACATTGAATCCACTTACGAGGCAAAAAGTTATGCGAAGGTTTCCCCTGTTTTCTCAAGATGTATACAGTATCAACCTAGCTAAAACGGGTTAGTTGTTATGCACCCTTTTTAAGATTACCAGCAAATTGATTACTTCACACATAAAAAATTAACAAAGAGCAAGTGATCCTCAATACTTTTAAGAATGTTTAATATACCTGCATTTTATACGATGCTACCACACAGATGCCATTTGTGTCAGGGTTCCCCCACTTATCTTCGGGCCAGTCGCGAAGCAAGTCCCGCACAGTTGACACTATCTCTGCTACCTGTTGGAACCGAAAAAAAACACCTTAAATATAACTAGATAAGGTCGTTATAAGTGGAAGCAAATGACATATAAATGCTAATAACGTTTTGTGAAAGAAAACCCATAGATTTGAATCTACCTCGTAGTGGTTGACGTACGACATGCCAATCTTCTGATCCTCTCCTTTCACCGTGCAGAACACCAACGGATGCTGGAATCTCGGGTGTGGCTCGTGTTTACCAACTGCTTTCATGATACGACCTGTGCGGGTTCCATAGTAAAATGACCCGCAGATGAAATCTAGCATCTTCTGACAGGTCCGATAGTTTGAGGACAGCAGAACACTGCCAACCTTCAGGTAGAATAGACGCTCCAGGAGAGATATGTGGAACTTAGCATGTCGGGCGGTTCCAGAAAATACCTTGAAAAGCATTAAACAAGTCATATTTACTTTATAATTAAGAAATCGGGTAAACATTGTAAGGATAAAGAGACGTAATCATACCATGTGGAACTTGTTTCAGGTTCGGAATTCGAAACTAACTCGGTACAGACCCACGACCCTGCTTTTAAATCCTGCTTTTAAATCTTGTCACACAACTTTAAAACTGAGTACTCGCATGAAAATCACTCAAGAATTATAATACCGTCAAATAGTCCAGTTTAGTTAGCTGCTTAATTTGAATTGAAACTTAAATATTACAGAAAACGATAAGTGAGTTGTGAAGCCTGAATTGTGTGGTTACCTTAGGGCTCATCTGTAGATGATCTCCTGCCAGAACTACGCAGGTACTTCCTGTAGCAAAGGTCAAAGGTTGCAGTACTTCCGTCTCCAATGCCTGTCCCGCTTCGTCTATCAAGATATGGGTGAAGTGACCATATAGCTCTGACGATGGGAGCCTGTAAGATGTGGTGAGTGTCGTAATAACAACACTACTCGCTTTGATCTTCTCCACGGTTGGAATCATAACCTTACCGTCTGCAACTTTGGTGTATTTTAGGACGATGTCACCAATGGTGTTGATGTCTCGAGTTTTTGCGTAGACACGAGTCATCTGCTTGATTTCTTTTGCTTCCACCAGCTTGTGCAGATGTTCGGTGATGTATAAATCGGCAGCACTAACAGAACAACAAATACTCAAAAGTTATTTTTTTTTCTATTAAATTTCTCTCAATTGTCTTTTGTGCATTATTTGGTGAAATTAGTATTTCAGTATAAACATGAAGATGAATTTTCTACTAACAGAGTTTGATCAAAATTTGCTTTTATAGTTAAAACGTAAGAAAATTTTGGGAAACAACCGCAGCCCAATTTGGCTGCGCCTAGTAAGCACACAACAGTACTGTCTGCAAACAAAGCGTAGACCACATACGCAGTATTAAATTAGTGTACATCAGCAAAATGCACGCTAGACAAGGAGGAAACTGTAAGCAAATCAACAGTTTTCTACTCTAGGCCTAATAACTGTTCAGCAGCGCCATGAAATTGGCCCAGAATGAAAAGTACCTGTTAGAGTGTGTGCAAATGAGAATCTTGCTGTCCGGACGTTCCTTTAAGGTACGTCTTACTGCCGTCGCCATAGTATGAGTCTTTCCTGTTCCAAACGGTCCACAAAGAAGCACGGGTCCAACTCCATACGTTGGACTTGCTTTACCTCCTTTGTGCCGACAAATGAATCTCACGGCTCTTTCCTGGTGAGCATCCGTGTCTGGTTGCAATGGTTTGTCAACGCGTGGAAGCCTTGAAGAAATCAAAAGTTTTCATAAGAAGGTTAAACTTATTCTCCGGATTGGGAACCGTGGATTCCAACGGCACAGTATTTTGAGCTGAGGTAGAGACCTCCACTATTGTCGCTTAAAAAAGAAGAGGAAAATTACAAGGTGAGCAAATAATGAATTCAGTATGTAATACCGTCTTCGTTGAGCGCATTATGGGCTTAGAAAGTAACATGCTTTATTCTTCATGTCTTTCTAACCTTTTTGATGTAAAAAGCTGGACTCGGATTCGCTTACGATTTTTTATTATACCAATTTCACATGCTAATTTTGATTTTCAAATCATAGTCAACCTTCTCCTGTTTGGATCCAGGTTTCACGACCTGAACTTATGGTCTCAGTGTTATTGCAGCTCAAGACTGCAGCATGAGCCCTTCCCTGCTCCTAAGACGTAGGTCCCGTGTGTGTTGTGTAATGCACGTAAAAGAGCCAAGTAACACTTATCGCTAAAGAGAAGGGGTTTGCCCCGGTGTTTCTGGCAGTGGCTGCAATATGCGCCGCAGCACCTTGTAAACCCTTATAAGGTGCTACATAATGGGTCTCATATTTTTCATAAACTTCATTTACCTGTCTTGAATAGTAGACACAATTTCTTGTACCTAATTATTGTTGGTAGATAGGTGCGCTATATAAGACTCCGGTATTATTATTATCATTATTAATATTATAACTCACTTGTTTAGGTTTCCTATAGGTGGGAAAACCATATCCATGTTCTGAAGGCGATCAACTGCCGAATGCATATAGCAGAGAGGGAGACGATCCAACTGAAGTTGAATTTCAACCCGGTGTTCGGTTTTACCTCTGAGGTCCATCTCCTTCACGCATGTGGGACTGAGCTTGATATACAGCGTGTCTTTGTCTTGCTTCCTAAAGTCATTTTGTTCGTCCAATATGATGGCTTCATATATCTGAAAGAGAGAAAATATCCTTCGTCATTACCCTTATAAAAATGTCACAGAATTATCACATAGTACTCACTCAAAGTCACAGTAATTTCCACCATTTGATCACACCATTGACAGTTCACAATGAATTGTGTTAACAAACGTGGATTTCCTGTCAATTGGGAACTGCTTGTCTGCATTATTTTAAGTGTCTCTGTGATTGACAGAGTCAGTCGCAGAGTGAAACATTTCCCGAGAGGTCTCCAATTGGATTCGTGAACAAAACATATGGGAGGTCTTCCTAAAAAGTACAAACAAAAGAGGGACAATAGGAGGTCCCCGATTACAGGCAAATACACACTAGTCTTGTGTGCCTGTGTGTGTGATCTGATATACCGTGCCCCCTGGAGACGTGCACACAATAGGGAACAAAAGATTGTATACGTCTCCGCAGGGCAATTTCTATAGATGAATACGTCTCCACAAGATTTTCACGAAAAAGATATATGGATTTCCTCAAAAATTAGAAATTTCCAAGGTTGGTTGATCCGTTGCAAATGGTAGAGTTTTAGAAAAGGGATATTTAGTCCGAATTTTAGCCAAGGAAGTTAATTCTGGTTGAAATAAGAGCTTTTTGAAACTTCACTTTTAAACTCGAAAACTTTACTACACGAGAACAAAGAAATGTCTCCACAAGAATACAAATTTCAGTATATGTGTTTTATCAGTATGAACACTCAACACTGTGAATTGTTTGTGAATGTAATTTCGTGAAATACAGATGATTGGACGTTTTGTTCGCAGTCAGTGACCAGTTGGGGTTTTAACGCACGGAAGGGAGAGGTACACTCTGCTAAAAGTTTACATCGCCAAAACGAGGTCTAGTAAAACTGTTTTAAAAGTGAGACAGCAGTAGCAGTTGTTTTTTTTTAAATCGTTTCAGCATACAGCAGAAAATTGCTGAGCTAATCTATACCATCCTATACCTTCTTCGAGTTAGCGAATTTCAGCATCATCTTGCGCACGTTCCTCTCAATGATTTGGCTGGTCTCCGAGTCGTCCATGAGTGCACTTTTCAAATCGACTTTTCCAAACAGGCTGCCGTCAACTGCATAATCCACATTGGTCGCTGTCGGGGTCTCACGTAAAATATGGTCAAGGCATTCTAATCTGCTCTCTGAGGCAAACCTATTTTTTTCAGATAGAGAAATAGTGCTAATAATTAGCAACTAAAATAAAGCAAATATTGTATGCTTAACAAAATGTTCATTTTTCCCTGTTGACTCATCTCGTAAGTCTTTAGCCTTTTTGTATTACCGTTTTAAGGTTTTTCTATTTTCTTTCTCCCTCTGTTTCTCATCTTTGTCTCAATGAGTATCAATAAGTGCCTATAGCTTCTTGCCACTTCTAAATAAGACGGGAGTCACGTTGGCGTAGCGGTACTTTCCTCGCCTTCCTCCGCTAAGACCCGGGTTCGAATCCCGCCTGGACCAATATGTGGATTGGGTTTTCAGTCCCTACCTGATTCCGTGGGTTTTTCCCAGAATATTCTCCTGGGCTTTCCTTCCACCTCTAAAAATGTAATTTCTTCTCATTGTCTTCTCTCCACAGGTTTCTTCAGGCTTGTGAGCTATTGTGATTAGGGCGCTTTCGAGGAATCCTTGGTTTCATTGCTAGAAATGATTAATAATAATAATAACGAATACCCATCTCATTCACTCACTTGGATATTTTGATATTACACTCCTGTTCTTCCAGGTACAGCATTCCGTGCATGTACTTTCTGTAGTTGTCCCGACTCAGCTCTCCTAGATCTTCAATGTCTAGTGGCGTTGGTACTTCATAGTCGTTGAGCAGCTGCCTTTCACTAGTTGAAGGTTGTCGGTCGCTTTCCGAGAATCTAACAATCTCCGGGTGTATGTCAGTCCACAGCTCAAATTTGTTCTTTTCCCCGCTTATCTCATCGGATTTGTCGTGCGGTGTATGCGATCCAACCAGGACCTGAAGATAATGATTTAAGAAGTTGGCCTCATCTGAATATTTTCCGGACATTTGGTTAAAGGCTAATCGTCTTCGGAAGATTATATAAAAAGCTACAAAAACTTGAAGTATTTGGTTGCATATACTGCTAAAAGATAATCGCCGATCAACACAGTATTTTGACAAAAGGACTTTATATAGCAGACGACTAATTTTCAACTTGGTTTCTTTACAATTACATTGTACTATCTAATTCTGTCACGGGACTTTTAAAAGTGTAGATTTGCAAAACAAACGGCAAAACATACCTGAAGTTTCCGGACAAGATACGGTTCAGTACCAAGGTCAAAGAGGACCCACTGGGAGAAGCGACCGAGGATCTGAGAGCGAAAGATGACGTCAAACCGATATGACCTCCTGTCCTCCTCTACAATCAGGTTGCCAGGACACACCTGAGCCTCGCTTTCATTAGCAGGCTGGGACAACCTGAAGTAGAGTCTGTTGTCGTCGTAGAACAAGCACACACGCTTCAGGAATTTCTATTTAATAAACACATACCGATAGTTAAGCTTCAGGATGCCTGGTCATTTTTAAACTTACAAAAAAAATACAGACTTACTTAGTAGATTGTCATTTTGTACTGTGAAGTTCACTCACAAAATAGTATCACTTTATTTCAATTTTGTCCCATCGTTCTTCTTTGCCTACCCTTCCTCAAACTGCTGCGCATCATTTACTGGAACAAGTTATTCTCAACAACAACAATGAGAGTGTTTGTAATTTAACTGTGCGGTTTTTCCAATTACATTTTCCGAGGTCTTGAGGTCAAGGGTGAATGACCAGGTACACGTGTATGCCGACTCCTTATCCTTCGTCTCTGTATCCAGAAACTGGACAAGATCTTCAGAGCAGTCGATGCGGACTCCAGGTAACCGCTCTGCAATCTGCGAAAAATTAAAAAGGAGTGTTCTACGCCTGTGGTTCCGAATTTTTCCAACAATTACTATTATAAACCGGTATAGACCATTCCCGGGACGCTGTCAATTTCATAGCGAAGTCCCCTTCAATGGCGAAAACATTGTGCTAGAAATGTAACAGAATGAATATGCACATATTTGGGGGTCTCGTAATTTGGGGGTCTCGTGGATTCCATTGCTAATGCACGTAAAAAGTGTGCTCGCGGGCACAGTTGTGAAATGATTGTTTTCTTCCAAATGATATCATTCTAGACGGAATAATTTCACAAGGTATTTGCTGTCATCCTATCTCTACTTTGAGCAAGGTTTTCTTTTGTTTTTGCAGTAAATCATTTCCGGGTATTATTATCGGTACCAATGGGGCCGTGACATCAAAATTAGCGACAGACCAACTCGGTCCGGTGCTGGAATTTTTCCCGGTCATCCGCCAGACGCAAAATCGAAAACCATCTTACCAATGGGGCGCTGTTCAAAAACAGATAATGGGACACCTGACACACCTCCTTTAGCGAGTATCGAGGTTCGTACTTTCAGATTAAGACTGGTTTATTTACCGCCCCTTCTTTTGGAGTCTAAAATATTATTGACCGGGTAACCGCTCCTACACTCGATGTATATATTAAGGTGGAGTTCATCTAAAAAGCTGAATTAGCTAATATCTTACCACATCCTTCCCTTGTGAAGCAGAGAAGTTGAATTTATCGAGGACTTCGTCCATGAACGCGTACAACCTGCACTCCTTGGCTTTCTTCACTTTCATTATTCGATACCGATGTCTTTCTTTCCATTCCTCTAACTCATCGACACCGTGTGCTTTCGTGCAGTCAGTGAACACGCATCTCCCATTTTTATTCCTGGAAGACCAAGACTTTCATTAAAAATGGCATGCTTAGTACCCATTTTCACTTACTCAAAATGAATTTTCAAATCAAATGGCACTTGACTAGATCTTTTGCAACAGTCCAGTGAGGACACCTCCAATCATTATCCGTACATTAAAGCAAAGAATATATTAAATTGTATTTAGTTCCAAAAAGACAAACTGGTGACTAACTCTGAACATTCTTGGTACTGTCCGTTGACGACATTCCAGGGCGGGCTGCGATGCTTCCACTGGTCTTTCTTGTCTTCGTCTGAGTTGACCTTTGACCAGTGATCCATGGTTTGGATGTGCTGCTGAAGCTGCCATTGTTGCGGGTAAGATTTATCGCAGTAGGAGCAGCGATGCTGAGGCTGAGGCTGGGGGCGTTTGTCACGCTGCGACTTCGAAGGGAGTGTTTGTGACATGACGTCCGGGGATGCACGCCCGGCGAACACTACGTCATCTAACTTGGTGACTGATAAATAAAACCAATATTTGCAAAGAAGACAACATCATGACTTTAGCAAAACTTAAGTTTTACTTCTGCAACTACGGGAAATACTGATTTTTTCCTCGATAACGAGTGTTCGTAATGATAATTCTTCCAAAGACAACATTCACAAAAAAGTGTCTTGCCAAAGGACATAGCTGACAAACTCCTCGATTATATTCTGACTTGCACAGCCTAGTGTCCTTTATTTTTTAGTCTAGGGTGTCATAAAATTCTCTCATAAGAAATACTGAACCGCTGCAAACTGCCTGCTGACTGGATTGATCTAAACGGAGGGCCAGGGGAAGGGTGAGATGGGTGATAGAAATTGACCTACAATATACAAACTCGCACCAATAAGAGTGTGCGGCATTGGCTCCTATCTTTATCAAGGATCGTTTGCCTTAGTAAAAAGATCCTACGACAGACATGTCGGGCCCCCTATTGTGGAGTGTTTCGAACGAGGTTCTGACAAGCAAAGTGGTTTCTGTTTAGCACATAAAATGACACTGTTACTCGTCATTAACGGAATAGGTCAAGTTTACCACATTATTGTTCTAAGACTTACGTTTGTGTCTCCCCATATAGATCCACAGGTCTTTCTCTTCTTTGAAGTGTGGAAACCAACATTCTCCACCACGCTTGCAAGCATCACCAGATGTACAAAGTGTCGGAATAGGGGGTGCGTTCGCATGTCTCCGTCGCACCTTACGCCATTTCTTCTTCTCGCTGGAGTATACAACCACCATCCTGCATCTCTTCCAGTCGTGTTCGCCTGGTGAGCCGGCACACACCAGTGGCTTGCTTCCTAATCGTTGTTCAACTACATCACCTCGTGAATAACATATCCCACACACGTGTTTGATGTCACAGTGGAAGATTGGAAGAGATGCGAGATTTTTCGATGTTGCTTGGTAAGCAGGGCACTGATCTTTTGTCTTCTTGGAACTTCTGGTCTTTTCGTGGCTGAAATTTGACCAAATAACATTTTCATATTTTTCTTATCAATGGAACCATCGCCATTCCAACAGTCCAAGTGTCAGCGAGCATACTTACTCCATTCTGTTGAAAAAACTAAAATAGGTTCTCCCCAACAAACATAAAAGTATTCCAAAGTCTATGTTTCCCGGAATGGGGAATCTGTTGATGATCTCACCGACATAACGAACATTTTTCAACAATCGGAACACGTATGGCCATGCAGTAATGCCCCTCCATGTGAACTTGAAGTGGGCAACAATATCCACTCCTTTGTTACAGATTCACTTGATGAAAAATGCTTACTAGAGATTACAGAAGTCTATGTTCAAAAGCAAATATCATCAATGTTGGTCGGAAAAGCAACAGGTCCAGATGGAATAAGTGTGAAAATGATTAACATATCGTCTCCGTACATAACTAAATCCTTAACACACACATCTTTAACATCTCGATAAGATGCGAACAATACCCTAATGAGTGGAAACAAGTTACGCGTAAACAGGTTGCGCCTATTCACAAGGGTGGAGACAAGTGTAATACAACTAACTTTCGGCCTATTTCAATTTTCAATGCTGCCGATTGTCTCTAAGATTCTAGAAAGATGGAAACACTCAGCAGTCTATTCATACCTTGATGAAAGAAAGCTGATTCCTTGTTGTCAGTCAGGGTTTAGGCCATTACATTTAGGCCATTACACTCAACTGAAACTACCTTACATGATTTAAGGAACACATGTTTTCAGGCTATGGAGCGTGGGAAAAAAACAGGCACTGTTTCTATAGATTAAAGTAAAGGATGTGACTCTGTTAATCATGTGACTCTCCTAGATGAACTTGAACGGGTAAATATCTCAATCTCTGTTATCAACTGGTTTAATTCATACCTAAGTCAACGTGGTCAATCTGTGAATATTGAGGGCAACATATCTAATGCCATACCACTTAAGACCGGCGTACCACAGGGATCAAGTTCTACCAGTGTTGCTGAAAAAGAGAACAACTTGAATACAGACCTAGCGAGAATTTACGATTGATGTGTCAGAAACAAACTTACTTTAAACGCCAGCAAAACAAAATCCATGATTATTGGAACTATAATAACAGTCTGCAGTATTGGCCTTAATGTCAGTATTGCTGGTAGTCCAGTTGTAAAGGTGAATTGTAACTATTTAGGTGTTGTTACTAATGAAACTTTAGGTTGGGCCCACACGTCGACACGGCAGGGACCAGTTTTAACTGTTTAGGCATAGCCTGGGTAAAGAAATGTAATAATAATAATAATAATTATTATTAATCATAATAATAATGTGGGGATCTGCCCCATATCTCTTACATTTTAAACTGCACTGTTAATTTCACCTTTACTTTGTTGCGTAGCAACGAGAAGTTGGTTTACTTTTGACTTTATATTATTCCAGCGCCTGTATAGGAAGTATTTCTAGCTACTTTTTCCAATGAACAGTTCATTCAGACACATATAGGTGGGAATTACTTTCTAGTACTGCTTTGTGAATTATCTTGAATCTTTTTGACATTGATTTAATGATGATTCGAGCCATTTTATAATCTTTGTATATTTTACCGCACAAGGATGTCTAAACTAGTCTTTCGCGTTATTTGGTTCCGCGGGGGTCTTGCCCTTTTATGTGGCTGAAGCCCTGTGGTGTGGAGCTCACGCACTATTCCGGCAGCAAAATACATAACAAAATATTGGTTCTGAGTCTACAGCCTGGTCCACTTGGAGTGTCCGTCCACCCCTTGGTGTCCGGTTCAGTAGGTTTGAAGAGTGTTTGGTACATACTTGCGACGGTATTCTGCATTTTTCGACCTTTATAATTGTTTTAACTTTACCAAATGCACATAGCACAATGGGCGGGCCGTCACCGCGTTATAGTGAATTTTGTTTTAATGTTAGGCAAATTAGGACAGAGTTATGGGAATTTCTGCTGTCCCCATAGCGTCTTCGGTCTCCATAGTACCGTGGGACAACACACGCGTGTAGCGGCTGTAGCCCCCACAACTACGGAACAAGTGAGGGTGTGCACGCTGTATGTACACACGGTACGGTGTAGCTTAAAGGTAACAATCCTTTGTGATTGCGAGGATACTCGCTAGGAGGTGTAACATGCATGTAATTCATTAGTACTTATGTTTTTATGTAGATTTGCAGGGTGCGGTTTGTTTTATTATCCCGATTCTGTGGTGGTTGGAGGGCAGCAATAACAGAATATTGTGACATCAAAGCTAAACACTGTCAATCCAGTCCATCCCTTCCCTTACTCGGAGTTCATTCTCCAGCCTTTGCAATAGGCTAATGGGTTTTAAAAGGAGGCTAGAGGCCTCATTGGAAAGAGCTTGCGATTAAAACAGAACATCACCCCCACTTATAGATATTTTAATTGCGATTGAGACGGTTTCAGTAATTATCCATTGATCGTAATCACCTCCTTACCTTACAACAGCTGCTGAATGTTCAACTTCGTTTCGTTTGGGGGCATTGCCAGTTTGTTTCTTAGAAGACTTCACAGGCACTATTGAAGAAGGTACTCGTACTGTCTTGTTGCTTGATTTCTTTGGCCTTGCCCCCTGTCTTACCCACTGTTGTGATGAAGATGATGCAGGCCTAGATACTGTGGGAACAATAAAAATGTCATTGAACATGAATAGTGCTCTCGCTTTGAGACCTAAATGTAGACCGAAATATTGTAACCTCCCTGCCCCGGGTCTGGTCAGAATGACGGCACAAGCACTTACTGACGATCAGATGACCAGTGTTCCTAAAATTTTAGTGGATGAGTGGAAGGGGTGGATTACTAGTGGATTGGGGATTGGAGTGGAACCCACCGTACGACTGTAACAACATACAATTGGAAACGAGAAACTAATTTGACCTCTGTATTGGTCAAACTTTCTTTCACGTCAGGAGAAACAGAAGTGCTAGAAGTGAATTTTCTTTATTAAATCCTGCACTACCTTTAACAGGTCGGGTATACAATTCTTAGTTCACAATTTAAAACATGCACGAAGTTAATAGCCCAATCATAATCTACCAATAGCTCGGGAACCAGTCTACTCACAGGGCCATGCACATACTATAATAATCCTCCAACTGGGCAAAATCTGTCATCACCATACAGTTTGTGTAATATTTACAACATACATATGTTATTATTATTATTATTATTATTTTTATTATTATTTATTCGACCTCAACAAAGAATTACAAACAGTGATACAAACCCAAACAAAAATTACACAAAGGTGGTTGAAAACGCACAACAAAAGAAACGTATAAACATGTAATTTAAATTATTAAAAAATCATGAAGTAGAGGGCATGCACTTAAAATGACAGCTGGAGTGGGCTTCCCAAATGGGAGTTGAACAATAACCAGTAAGACACAAAAAATCACAAAGAAAACGATTATGTGGGTCAGGGACCGCAAAAGCGAATCTAATCACTGTTGCTCGGAAGCATGCGGACCCGCACATAATGACAAATGAACGGGACAAAAAAGGCAAACAAATGCACAAGAACAAGATTACAAATGGCAGGGAAATAACACAATAAAGGGAAGCCCGAAGATTAAACTTAAGATTAAATAAATTGCGCTATAATGTGAGCTGGTCATGGAAGTGTGTCTTGAGACTGGTTAGAAATGAGTTTAGTGAATTAAGCACTGCAGAATCCCGGATTGAAGTAGGTAAGTGATTCCAGAGTCTAGGAAAGCGACGGGTTGGTGAATGGAATAAAGCATCAGTACGAGCAGGAAGATGACGAAATATGAGGATGTTAGGATGACGTGGATTAATATGAAGGTTCTCATGGACGGATTCACAGTGTACTAGACCGTATAATACCTTGAATACAAATGAGCACAGAATACAATTTCTTCTGGAAGTGAGCATGGACCAATTGAGCTGATGGAGTCTTTCCTCATATGACATTTCCCCCCTCCGCTGACCTAGAACAATACGGGTAGTTGTGCGTTGAACACGTTCAAGCTTTTGTTGATCAGCGGTGGTATAGGGGTCCCAAACAGGTAAGCCATATTCCAAAATAGGAAGGACAAGGGACCGGTACAAGCAAAAGATGGCAGATGGAGAAGCTCCACGTGCTACTGTCCGGATAAAGCCTAAAAGACGGTTAACTTTTCACATCACAATATTAAGGAATTGAAGGTAAATGTCACAAAGCTTTCCCCATAAAACTACTTTACCTGTTTTCGTAAAGGTTGGCTCTGCACCATCACAAATCTGTTTAATCTTCCGTTTCTTTTCGCTGGGCCTGGAGGAGGTGTTAATCTGGAAATCAACAATTTCTTTGTTACATGTAGTTTATTCACTTATACAACTGTCTTTAATCCCAACTGATTGCGTTAATATGTGCACTTACAAATTAACAATCTAAGCGAGGTGGCCAGTGGTATTGTTACCATATGGAACCCTGCAAAGTGGGTTTTAGTGTGACACCTATGCAGAAATGCTAATTCTATGTCGATTCAATTTATTTGATCCAGAATGTCTAAAAAGTTCGTAGAACAAGCTATAGTGATGATGGGAATACGTAACCAGTCTAATTTACAAGTGACAGTCAGTCAGTGAGATAGGTAACCAGTCTAATTGCCAAGTGACAGTCAGTCAGTGAGATACGTAACCAGTCTAATTCTCATGTGACCATCAGTCAGTTACTAGGTGACCAGTCTCCTCCCCATGTTGAAGTCAGTCAGTGAGATAGGTAACCAGTAGCCAAATGACAGAAAGTCATTGAGATGGGTGACCAGTCTAATTCACAAGTAACAGTCAGTCATTGAGATAGGTAACCAGTCTAAATCCTAAGTTACAGTCAGTCGGGGAGATATATAACTAGTCTAATTCACAAGAATGACAGTAGAGATAGGTGACCAGTTTAATTCACAAGTGACAGTCAGTCATTGAGAGAGGTAACCAGTCCAAATCATAAGTGACAGTCAGTCAGTGAGAAATGTACAAGTCTAATTCACTGGTGACAGTAGATGACCAGTCCAATACCCATGTAACAGTCAGTCAGTTAGATAAGTAACCAATCTAATTCACAAGTGACAGTCAGTCAGTCCGTGAGTCAGTTTGTGTCAAGTCGGCCAGCCCTCTGGGGCCAAAATACAAATAGCATAAAATGGTTTACAATTCCTCTAATAATATTTTAGCAGGTTTGTGCGGTTTGAATCAAAATAATTTCCTACCTTACTGGTTTTGGCAATTTCTTTATTGTGAGAAGGAATCCAGTCTGTGTCGAAAGCCTTTGAATCCGACTTCCGTTTGGTTGCAGTTGCAGCAGGCATTAGATTGAAATGCACATCCAGTAGTCTTATTATGTATATTACTTCGGGGTTTGCTTTTACCTGTAAAATATTTAATAAGATAAATGAATATCGAATTCGCACCTCTATGTCATTATCATAATGGGTCAATATACGTACAAAAAACCATGATGATTATGGACAATGCATGTGTCGTGGTTTAAGTGGGAATCCGCGCAAAGTTGGAATTCCCACTTTGTCCGGCTGGGCAATGTGGGAATTCCAATACTGCCCGGCAAAGTAGGAATGCATCTAAAACTTGCATATTTACAATTGTACTTAGTTTTCAACGTTCTTTAATGATTGGCCTGCGAACATTAACACAGAAGCATACTGTGTCAGACAGCCAAACTGCCCATTGTTATTTGTTCTTCATTGCACTGCTACTGACCCTAGTCAAAGTTAATTCGCGTCAAATTAGATGTATTTGCTATTGATAAGGGGTTTTGAAATTATACCCATATAGGTAATATTCTTACATCGCACTGCTATTCAACCCGAGCAAAGCGGGAATTTTGGTCAATTCGGATGTATTTTTTGATAGGTATGGGGTGTTCAAATAACACATGAGTAAGATCCCCACACAGCGCTACTACCGAACCTGGGAAAGGTGTAAATTTCTGGAAGTTTTGATTTAATTTGCCATAGAAAATAGGTGTTAAAATTACCCATATTCCTACATTGCGCTGCTATACTGAACTTGGGCAAATTGGGAATTTTGTAAGTTTTGATGTAATTGCTATAGAAAAGGGCAGATAAAATATACCCATGCGTAATATTCCCACACTGCGCTACTACCGAACCCGGGGAAGGTTGGAATTTCGTTCAATTTTGGATGTACTTTTTTTTTTATAGGTATGGCGTGTTGAAATGACGCATGGGCAATTCCCACATTACTCTACTACTGAGCCCGGGCAAAGTGGGAATTTTGGCCAATTTTGATTTAATTTGCTATCGATAAGGGGTGTAACACACATTACCCATTGGTAATATTCCTACATTGCGCTTTTACTAAACTTGGGCAAAGTGGGAATATGCTTGAGTTCTGATAAAAGGGCAGATAAATTTACCCATAGGCCTAGTTAATATTCCTACATTGCGCTACCACTGAACCTGGGCGAAGTGGGAATTTTGATTTAATTTTCCATAGAAAACTGGGTGTTAACATTACCGATACATAATATTACGACACTGCGCTACTACCGAACCCGGGCAAGGTGGGAATTTCGTTCAATTTTGGATGCACTATAGGTATGATGTGTTGAAATGACACAGGGGTAACATTCCCACATTGCGCTACCACCGAAACTGGGCAAAGTGTGAATTTTGGGAACTTTTGATTTCATTTGCCATAGAAAAGGGGTGTTAAAATTCCTACATGTTAAGTAGAAGCGCAATGTGGGAATATTGACAGTCGGTAATTTCAACAGCCCTTACTTATAGCGATAAAATAAAAATCTATCGAAATTCCCACTTAGACAAGGTTGTAGCGCAATGTAGGAATAGTAATTTCAACACGGTCCTATTAACTATAGCAAATTACATCAAATTAGAACGAAATTCCCACGTTGCCCGGTTCTGTAGTAGGGCAATGTGGAAGTGTTACCAATGGGTACTTTGAACAGCCCTTATGTATGGCAAATTACATCACAATTGCCCGTAATTCCCACTTCAGCGGCCCTGGTTCTGTAGTAGGGTCATGTGGGAATATTACCAAAAGGTACTTTGAACACCCCTTATGTATTACCTCCCTCTAGCTTCAAAAGGGTTCACAGGTGATTTTAGGAAGAGATATTGATGTTAATATTACATAAGACAATATTCCCACTTTTGCCGTGCAGTGTTGGAATTCTCACTTTGCCCTGGGCAAGTTCCGAATTTACCCAGATTCCCACTTTGCGCGTGACACGTACATGCACACAACAGTGCTGCAAACTGCACGAAGCACAGTTCATGAGTGGCCGTTATAATTATGTTCATAAAAAGTGGGGAAAATACCAAAGCTGCAATATAGCGAAACACTATTAATCTTTAATTGACCTCCCCCCAAAAAAATGATCATAAAACACGTGACATGCAAAATATCTTACCGATTCAGGGACCTGACCGAATAAGAAATAAGCGAACATCTTGAGAAGGCCGCCACCTATTTCGCAGCTTATGGCAAATCTGGCTTTCACACGCTCAACTTCCGCAGGGACAGAATTAGGATCAATCTGCAAGGCTAATAAAAACAAAACCGGAAACATTTGATAATTTCCATCAGTGGACAAGCTTTTGGACGAAAACCTGAACGATTTCGCTTAAAATAAAAAGAAATTGCTGTTGTTTTAAGTCTAAATTCGAATTGTTTGTATGTACCCTTTGTTTTTCTAATAAGGGAAACTGACTAGGCGAAATTTTATTGTTGAACAAAAGAATTGACGCTGCTCCAGTCAGGTTCAAACCCCGCTCCAGTCAATTTTTTTGTTTAAATTTTGTTTTATCTTAATCTAATTTATTATTTTATTTTTTCATTTCACCATCATTTATCATTATCCTACCTGTAAATTTAATGTTCAAATGAAAATTGTATTCGTTTTTAGCAACAATAAAAATTTAAAAAATCAGAAAAAAAATGCTCACCTTTTTCAGCGTCAGCGTGTGCTTCTCGGTGTGCACCCTGAAATAAAAGGAACTTGAGAAATGAAAACAAGACAAGTCTCAACTCTGTAGTTGAGGGCTCTCACTTTCACACCGACAGAAAGGTGCCCCCTTTTCTGGATAAGTGCCCCTTTTTGGTGCCCCCCCCCCCAAGTTTGAAAAGCGTTCCGCCTCCTCTGCATAGCACATTCTTTCTTGGGACGGTTTGAGCAATAACGGTAATAAACTGTAAATATCACGGGAAATGGACAGTGTTCAACGGGTTTTGTTTACAGTGTATCCCAACACATACCGTAATGCTCTCATATTTCCAAATAGTGAACACTTACTGGACTCACTCACTGGACTGAAACTAGGGACCAGGCGTTTCAGAGTGAAATTCGTTCATTCAAATAAATCGAGTTTTCACTCGAGGTCCACTGGATTGACTCGTTCTTTAGAGTATTTCAATCTTAAATTGGAGTGATTCTCAATCCAAATCCTCTGGGTCTTAGTTTTACTCTTCGCGAGTCCGAGTCCGAGTCTGAGTCCGAGTCTCGAGTCACAAGCCTGGACTCCGAGTCCGAGTCTCGAGTCACAAGCATGGAGTCCGAGTCCGAGTCTCGAGTCACAAGCCTGGAGTCCGAGTCCGAGTCTCGAGTCACAAACCTCAAGTCCGAGTCCTAGTCAAGAGTCGCTTTTTCTCAGTTGTTCACCAAACTAATAAAAATAAATTTAAAATTATTTTTCAATCATCCATTCTGTCTTTTAAGTAAATCCCAGTGTATATAGTTTACCTTGTGTGTGTACATCTTGTTTAGATCCAAAATTGTGTTTTCCTTGTAATTCCTATCCCTAAAAAAACCTCCTCCATCCCTTCCGCTTCCATGTTTTATCATCCAAACATTATTCCTCAATGGTCCTCTCCCATCACTACCCCGTGCGCGGCCCCTAGAAACGATATTCCGCGGCGCCCTGTTTTGTCTATGGAGTAAAAACCAAAAAGGAATGCTACGTTCGTCGCACAAATACGTAACATTATGTTTTGTCTTTTGATGAAAATACGTGACTCACTCACATGTCACCAAGCTCGAGTCCGAGTCATCATGGTCGAGTCCGAGTCCGAGTCCGAGTAATTTTCCAATGTGACTCGAGTCGAGTCCGAGTCACGAAAAATCGACTCGAGTCCGATTCGAGTCCGAGTCCTGGACTCGAGTCCTACGAGTCCTGCTCATTGGTTGTATTGTGCATGCCTTATTGGACATTAGAAAGCGATAGGTATAGGGAGTGAGGGTTAAAGGTAAAAGAGTCAACATTTTCTTTGACTGCGGCGTCGTCGGCTACGGCTACGTTATAATGACCCGTTACTGGAAACAAAATGTTGCCATGCATTTTTTTTTTCAGTTTAAATTCCATGTTTGTTTATATTTTGGCATAAAATTTTATTTAAATTTGTCATGGCTCGAACTATTTTGCGATACAAATTAAAGATATATCTGGTGAACAACGGGGTATCGGCGGCGTGTTAAGTCTCCGATTTTGAAGGTTGGACAAAAACAAAGACAGTTTGGGAGCTATAGTAACTTGTAGGAGACTGAAACTGTTATAGCGCCGGTTGCAGTTAGAACATTCCGTTAACTGTGTGTTCCAATGTGGCTGCCGTCTGAGAGTCACTGTTTCAACTCTCAAATTAATGTGTTTTTCCTGGTTGTAACAGGGGCATTTTATTTTTTACAACGCAAGGACGTTTTGAAAGGCAAAGACCTACAAAAAGAACGCATGTACAAACAGAGTAACAACTGTTCTTTCTATGTCAGCGTTTTTAATGTTGTGCAATTTTTCGTGTATTATTAAAACACATCTCGTCATTATGATCAATGAATGGTTTAAACATTCATGAAGTAGTCTTACCAGGATGTTGTAACATTGTGACCTCAAGATAAGGAGTCTGGCGTCATTTGCTGTATCACAGCTATATCCCACACGCGAGAGAAGTCTTGAGGGAAAATACATAAAAAACAATGTCAATTAGATTAAACCCCCCCCCCCAAAAAAAAAACCCCAAGAAGTGACAAAGTAACTAAAGTTATAGCACACACTTGTCATTAGAGGTTGAAATTGCTCTGTAAAAGCAATGTATTGTAACGGACATTACTTGCTCTTTTCTTGCTCTTTCCTCGCTCTTTTGCTCTTTTTTTGCTCTTTTCTTGCTCGTTCCTTGCTCTTTTGCTCTTTTCTTTCTCTTGCCTTGCTCTTTGCTTGCTCTTTTGCTCTTTTCTTGCTCTTTTCTTGCTCTTTTCTTGCTCTTTTCTTGCTCTTTTGCTCTTTTCTTGCTCTTTTCTTGCTCCTTTCTTGCTCTTTTTTGCTCTTTCCTTGCTCTTTTGCTCTTTTGTTGCTCTTTTCTTGCTCTTTCTTGCTCATTTCTTGCTCTTTCCTTGCTCTTTTCATGCTCTTTTGCTCCTAGCTGTCTTGCTCATTATCAAGACATGAGCAAGAAAGGAGCAAAAAGTCGAAATTTTAAAACATTGCAAATTCTGAATGGCCCCCTAGTTGCTCTCGATCCCCGACGAGTCCTACCGGGGCAAGCAGCGGTTGCAAGCCTCATCATGCGGACAGGATCACGGACGTGCACACTGATATCGCTACTAGCGGATCAGTGCTGCACATGCAGTTGGCCAGCACGCTCACGAACGTCGAACGCACCGGAGCGGCGCCGCGGGTCAGGGACTACGAACATGAAGGATTACTTGATGCATTTTGATCGGAGAAAACCCTCGACCCTCGATGAGCAGTGGAAATCGCGGCCGAGGCAGAGGCGTGGTGCAAGGCAGAGCAAGTTGGGCGGTCGCGTGCAGTCTTTCCCTGGCCCAAAAAGGAGGAAACCCTTAGTTCCATGGCCATTGACCAGATCCTGTCGATTCTGCGGGAGCTCTTGCAGTCAAACCCTTTGGCAACATTTGGAAATTTGTAAATTTTGTTATAAATCCCTGTAATGTTGCTGTAGAGATGTGCCTCTATTCAGGAGAATATGCAAATTCTTGGGAGGGGCAGTGTAACGACAGTTTGTTGCTTTTGTTCACTAGCCACCGCCGGAGGGTTGCGGCGCGGCGCGGCGGCGCGTTGTTGGCGCGTTGGGTCACAGGTGCACTGACCTAGTTCTCTATTAGCGTGCGCTCCGGAGATTACTTTCTATAAATAAATCACTAAAAGGTTTGGCTCATAGGGTTTGCCTACTCCAAGTTGTTACATTGTAATATATTCATTTTGTGCAGCTGTGTTTTATACGCTGGGAATTCGCAGTTGTGGTACTGGTACTGGTAGCAGTGTGGCAGGTTGACCACAGAGTTGAATAAATAAGAGTTTCTTCTGGAGTTGGAAATCCTGTGTGTGTCCCCTTTTCTTGCGTTTTGCTAGACTTGGAGGACAAGAGTCCAATAAGTTCACGTTTCAGTATTATCAAAGTTATTTCTGCTGAAATCACCTGTGGCTTCCGATGTTTCAATCCATCTATTGTCGTGTCCCGTTTTGACAATTTTCCTTCTCTGTGCCGCATTCTAATTAACGTTACTTATTCTCAGGTTTGATTTAATATTTACCCGCCAACATGATCGATTCCAACACAAAGAAAAACGAGGGCCTGTTCATAGTCTTCCTCTGCTATCAGCGCCTTGGCTTCTTCCTTGACATCTTGCTGTACTCCCCGTATGAATTCCCTTACCTGCAAGGTTGGAAAATAAATGTTGAAGGTAAAGTCGTACATAATACCAATTGAGAGACAGACTGCTTATAAAGCTGACATACATCACTATATGCAGCCAAATCCTGCTGCATTTTGTCAACTGAAATATAGAAAGGTTTATGCATATATTTGCATACTTCTAGTGGGCATTGAAATCAGAACATGTAAAGTCACCGGGGTACACTGCAAAAAGGGCACTCAGAACCGAAAGTAAAGAAAAAATCGCCAACTGGAGGATCACTTAGAGCTGGAACTGTTTGGCAAATTAAAACTAAACCCTTCTTCTTAGTCAAAGACATATAATTCAGAGGTATGATGAGTGACTTAAAAATGGTTTACATAACGTGTAATGCTTATAAAAATACAGTGTCAATATTGGTGTGTAAATTAAAAGAAACAAATCGCGGATAGGATTTTTTAGGCATTAAGAACAAAGAGCATCATGGAGTTTCGCTGGCATTTTTACAAATTTTGGAAAATGCAAAACAAATGGGTTTTGTACCACCTGTTTCGATATAAATTAGAAATGGCACTCACAATGCTCGGAGGTGGGAGTAGTTCTTCAGGAGTTTCACTAAAAAGAGACAGAGAACACATTTATTCGAATGTGGCTGTTTTAAAGATGTATTTTCCTACTCCTCAACAAATTTAAGGTTTATTTTCTCCTGACGGATTTTCTATTGTTGTTTTATCCGCAACCCTCTGAAAAACTTAGGAATTTATTTGAGGTCGCTTTTACACACAAAATTTGTTTGGTAATTATTCCATACGTGAATAAAAGTGGGCCGATTTTTGTTGTCCGATGTCTCAATCAAAGGTGGATAACACTTTCTGCTAGAAAAATAGAGATTAAAAAAAATGCAAAACTCGTCTTTCCCTGATCCTTCCAAACTGGATTATCTCGAAGCGTTTGCCTTGGAGACTAATGCTTACACGAGATAATCTCAACATTGGCTTCCTTGTCTATAACTTTGGAGTTCAACGTCATGTTAGTTATTTGGATGGCTTTGAGGGGTACAAGAATATATTGCACAAGCTAAAACAATATTGTTATAGTGAGTGCAATATATTCTTGTATCCCCTGAAAAAAGCCATCCAATATTAATAATATTATTTATATCAGGCTGACTTGATCCGCAAGAAATACCTTTCAGGATACTATCTTTATTTCTCATATACCATATATCGTCAAATGTTCTTTGCTTACCGAAGCCAAATTTCGCGCCGCCATTGTGGTTGTTGACAAAATAAGTGCGCATAATAATTAATGATACATCCTGCTGCGTGCGCTACGTCCGCCTGCAACGGTACCGCACGCTATATACACTCTGTTGACTGGTTGACAACAGTGAGTTTCTACGCTCTTGATTGTGCGGGAACCAGCGACATTTGTTAAAATGCCCGGATTAGGACACTGGTACTTTTACTGACATAATATTACTGTCATCCGGGTACTTTTTACAAAAGCACACAACACGCTGATTTATTTTTACCGTTGGAAGCCTGCTATAAATAATAATACATCTCGTGAAGGAGAATTTTATATCAAGAATAAATAAATTACACTGAGTAAATAATTTGAATTTTTATAGGTGAAGATTATGAACCCATTTCTGTCGTTTTCTCCCAAAAATCGTAAGAAGGCCTTCATTGTAATGGGTATTTTATCAACATCAAATACCTTAATTGTATTATGCGTAAATTAAAAACGACAAATGAATAGATTGTTTTTCTTTACCTGAGCAGGCGAAAACTTCGAAAAAGTCTTCCAAGACGCTGTTCCTGGTCGTCGTCATCCATTCTCCTATTTTGAGTTGGAAGAATTTCAAAAGCCAATTATCACTTTGTTACATCATAATCCGCCAAACCACCAATTTCATCTTGGATTTTTCGTCCCTAAGGCTTAGGCATACATTAACCCGAAATCACATTCAATTTATAATACTCAAAATACAAAACCTCTGAATGCCAATTTCCTGACCCCATAAGCGTAGGTCCAACTAGCGACGAAAAAGGCCAATCATTAATATTTATCCAATGTAACGTTATTTTATTGGTGGAAGCTAATACTGCAAGCAGCGGTTGTTAGGTGCTGGTGCTTTTATTTCCTTAAAATAATTGGAAAATGTCGCTTGGGAAGGGAGTTTCCGACCCCTTTCCCATTGGCCCCCTGCTAGATACTGATGATTTCATCATGAAAAAAAGGCCCAATTTAATGTACTGGTCCGAATTGAGTTCACTTTCCCAAAGAAAGTTGCGCAATCTCCTTAGTGAACAACTGTTTTCGGTGACGGTTTTTAATGTGCCGATATGGTGAATCATTATTGAGACAGAAGAAAATGTATATGCTCCCTTTATATTGTGCAATACCGCCCCGTCCGGTAACACTGAATCTAACAATGGCGCAATTATCTGTCATGAAACCCAAATAATCGGTTTGTGTACCATATACTGCCTGCCGATCGGCCGTATAGCATCCCGGTTATACTAGAGGTTTCAGACTAGACTGGGCCAATTATTGTTCCCACAGCTGTCCTGATAGGGTTATCAAAAGCAAAGCTCAATTTCCCTGACCCAATGGTGGCAGATCTACAGTTTCCGCACAGGAACTACTGACTTGAAACAAAGTGTGACAACAGAATAAAATACATAATTGTCCAGTATAAAATTTCGCTCTCGTAAAGCTAGAGGGCGCTATCACAACAAATTATGTCAAAACGTTTCCCCATGCTCACTAAAGTGGTATTAAAATACAGTGGGATATCGAGGAAAGTTAGAGGTAATAGAAGAAAGCAATGTCCACGGCGTTAACAAACGTTCGACGAGGAAATAAACGTGGTTTATTTCTTTCTTTTACGTGGCCTCGTAATATATGGAGCATTGAAATCATAGCAGGGGCGGATCCAGGATTTTTTTTAGGGGGGGGGGCTGGGAACACCGTTGGGGCATTTGCTTGTGTGTGTCATGTCAACGCTTGCGCGCACTTCGCCGACGCACCGTTGGAAAGGCCTTCTTTCGTTGATTACTTCAAAATGACAGCTTGCCAGGAAGAAAAATTTCACAAGGAGTTTAGTTCCCTAACTATCTTTCAACCAAGTATGTTTTTCAACAATAATTACGCCAGTTACTTTTTGGATAGCTGCAAATGATGGACTCCGGCTTTAGGGGCCCCGGGACATTTTGGATTCTAGATGCTGTGTTGCAATCTGAGGCAATTCCTAGCCACTTTCCCCTGAATTATCTCAAGTTCAAGTTACTTGTGTACTTCAAAGTTGAGAACCATTTACGCCTGCATTTTTTTTGCATTTTCTTTTGGAAAAGGAATTGTATTGGCTTAGTTTGTAAACTGTTGCAACGGGATGCTTTCTGATGTTTACTTGTTCCTCAATATTTTGTTTAAAGTTGAAGTGTTTAGTTTATCAAGAAGAACAAACCGCTTGAACATGTATATTGAATTCAAGTTCAAATTAGTTTAATTTAATCAATCTAAAACAGAGGAGCAATTAGGCCTCCGTGCACATTGTGTGTAACTTCACAGCCCAGTTTTATCTCATGACTACAAAAATTAAATCATGCGGTCGTCTATTTTTTTCTTCCTTTTTTTGCATGATGTAATTTGCAGGTTCTTTGCCCAATCATGCAGAAATGTTCTTGGTTTTATTTCAGTCCAGTTTCAATTTCAAGAATAGGGCCTAATACATGTTTTTGTAAATAAAACCATCGGCAGATCGGCGGCGCGGCAAGACAAATTGTATAAAGCAATCATCGTAGTTCGTATATGACTAAAAATAATAATATGCGACTGGTCTAAAAAAAAAAATAGTCATCGGGCCTTTCGGCGCCATGATTGCAATTTCCACATGGTGCAACACATTTTGAAGGTGGATTCGTCATTTTTGAATGTAAAAAATACAGTAAATAATTGTACATGATTACGTTGAGAAATAGACATCGGGAATTGCTACCTATCCTGGCTACGTTCAAATTTTCCTCGCTTGCACTTGAGAAAGCAACACACCGCGTTCCGTCTTGCCAGAGCATGTCTGGAGCCTAAAACTTGCCTTGTGGCAATAATTGCTGATTGATTTTTCCTAAGAACAAACAGATACCTTTTGAGTACCAACAAAGTATCAGATTTCTATTTTCTGCAACGCGTAGTAACGTCAAAACCCTACTTTTTGATCGCAACTTTCTTCGATAAATTCAGCAAGTTGTCGACATTATGGATGGATCCATTTATATCTTAAGGGGTGTTTCAATCTTTTTCAGGGTTTTACATCGTTTCTTGAATAAAGGCTCTACGAAAATTATATGATGACGTTGAAGAACTCATTTTAAAACAAGGAAATGTTTTGGAGGTATAATTTGTAATTTTAAAGCAGTGGAAATGCTGGCAAATTGTTCTTACAAAAACACACCCCTTGGTGGTCCAAATAAAGATACAAACGTGTGTGTCGTGTGTGCGGGTACGTACGGTGGGATCGCGGTGTATTTCAAAGCTTCTCGCTGTGTCGACATGTCAAGCGGCCAGTACGCAATGTTCGAAATCACTGCGCTTTATTTATACCAACAAAACAGAAGCAGTAAGCTCGCGGGTCTGTAGTATCACTTATTTTATTATTATTGTTATTCTGGTTTAATGATCATTGTGTTTGTCGCCAGAGGCTAAAATCCCTGGATCCGCGCCTGCATAGTCTGCGGCAATTCTGCAGGCTGCGGATTTCTCTTGGTTCCAAGAACGTCCTTAGCGGTGCGATATTTCAGCACGAATGGGATTCAAGGAAGCGGGCGCCAACACACGCATTTTGCGTGCGGTTCGTCGACCGAGTGGTTGGTGAATGGGAACACGCAAGCTGCTCAGTGCGGGGTACAAAGGCTATACCGTCTGTCGTGAACTACCCCTCTACGAACCAAACTGCATGTAGTTGCGGATTCGAGTCTAGCCTGGGGTTGCGCGTGCGTGTGTCCTTGGGTAAGGCACTTTGTCACTCACTACTTCTCCCCATCCACCCAGGAGTAAATGGGTACATGTGAGGGCAGAAATGGTTATTGGGACTGGTTTATTTATTATTTATTAGATTATTTCTCAGGCAAAATACAAGACAACTGAACATATGACAGTTTTAAAATTCATTACATGAATGTCACAACAAAATGACAAACTACAAAAGGCTAAGATACAAGAAACTAAAATGCAAAAATCCGTTAAAAAACATTAAACATTAAATTGTGCCATACGCAGGCCTGAGGGATTGCCTAAAAAGCTAAAAAAAAAGAAAGAAAAGAAGCTTATCGAGAGGCTCTCCAACTACAGTGCAATTTTACACAAGACACATAAACAAACAAACAAATGAACGAACAAACAAACAAAAACACGACAAACAGACAGACAGACAGACAGACACAAGCACACAGAGCATAACAAACAAGCAAACAAACAAAAGTAGTTTACAAAAAATAAGACAAACACAGTAAGGCAAGATATGCATTTGGGGAAAGAAAAGACAGGTCCAAGCACAACACAGAACATTACAAACAAACAAACAAACATACAAGAAAACAGTGAGCAAAAGGCAACAAGGGAAGCAAAGACAAACAGGAGACAAACACACAAGGCAGGATACGCATGTACACAAAAAGGACAGCTATACAGACAGACCCAAGCACATAGAAAATAACAAACAAACAAGGAAACAAAGGAGCAAAAACAAATAAAAGACAAACATAAACAACTGAATATGCATATACGCTGAAGATTGAAAATCAAAACACAGTATCAAAACAAACAAATAAAACACACGGAAAAAATAGACAAAATAAATCAATAAAAAGCGAGAATACAAAATTCACTGACATTTGTGGCAGCATCAGGCTGTACTCACTAGCCTGGGACTGAGATTGTCTTTGGATGTTTCATTGGCCCAATGATCAGGGGTATTAGTAATAATGTAAAAAGGCTTTGATCGTAGTTAAAAGCGCTAAATAAGTTTACATTATTATACAGTGCAAGTAAAAAAAAACACTGTACACTTTTAAAATTGGCCATAGTTTTATTCTGTAGCAATAAAGATAAGATATTTTCATATGCACTTTTAGAGTAACTCTTCCTGCTTCTTTTGGTGACATTTTCACTGGATTAGTTTTCATGCATGACTGCTCAGGAGGCAATTAAAGGGGTGGGGTGAAATCTGACTTGCGCCAACTGGTCAGGGCTGGATAAGTAAGAAACAATTTAAAAGAGGCTTTCATTAGCTTTTAAACTTCGTGTTTATTTAAAAGATTTAAGTTAAATTAAAAAGGCAACTAAATTCCACGTCGTCTTAGTCCTCAACATGGCCACCATCTCGTTCAATGCACATAGATGGGCTCGGTGCATCATTCCTGCAACAGCACGGCGAATCACCTCCCTGTCTTGTCTGAGAATGTCAATTTCACGAGTTATCATTTCCTGGAGGTCATCCAGATTTGCCTACTGAAACTCTTGCAAGCAAGATCCACAAATCTGAACTGATTATGCATTCCATGACCAGAACCAAGACAATGGTTGTGTTCGTTTAAATTGTTTCATTCTTATCCAGCCCTGACCAGTTGGCGCAAGTCAGATTTCACCCGATCCCTTTGATTGTCTCCTGTGCAGTCATGCAAGAAAACCAATCCAGTGAAAATGTTACCAAACGAAGCAGGAAGAGTTACTCTAAAAGTACATATGAAAATATCTTATCTATATTACTACAGAAAAAAACTATGGCCAAATTTAAAAGTGTATATTTTTTTTTACTCGCACTGTAATTATAATTAACTTCATTTTTGAAGGCCTAAAAATAAATGTAAATGGATGGGTCATATATTTATACAACGTGTGCGAATCTGGAATGCTTTATAATCAAACGAAAAGGGCGAAAGAGGTAATTATTCACCAATTTCAGTGGATTAACACGGACTTAACAATTAATCAATGTATTACAGGTATTCAGGCTGGAAAGCTCAGTTTATAGTAAAGCGAAAATGCCACGGCTTTCTACAAAATAACATTATACAATGTAGTTTAAAATACAGGTATTTCACATCTGTGGTCATGATATAGGCCCCTAGTTATCAAATTACATGGGAATAATAACTTACCTTAGCTGTCCGCTTGTAGAGGCTCAACCAATCAAGAGATAACTCGTAACCGGACCGATCGCTAAATTAGCTGTACTTGGTTAGCTTTTCTTGGGCAGACCCATTTTCTGAACATAGCTACAAAAGTGGTTAATTAATAAGACACGACTCGCATTTGGTCAGGCATCAAATACTGTGGAGACGACAGGGCATGTTCATGTACAGCTGTGAGAAGCCTTTGAATTGTCTGTACTCTGTATACAAAAAACGCCTAGAATTTGGCTACGCATTTTATAAAACGGGATTGCGTATAAGGGATTTCCCCCAATGACAAATATCGCCTATGGTTGTTGTTTTGCAAACGGTGACGCAGCGCCTATTATTTAATGAATTGGTGCGCATGCGCCCTTTGTCGTGCAGATAAGGGAGTCATACTGAAACATTGAAGGGAACAATTTATAATTTTTTGACATTTTCGAGAAAAATGAAAAAACATCCCTACCAAACCTTGCAATAAATATTTACTATCTTTTCTAAATCTCTACATTGCAAGTTTGCAACATTACCTTACATGTGTAATTGGCCCTTGGAATAAGGATGTATCCATTATGTGGGTAGGATATTTCTCATCCTCCCAAATTCCCCGGTGAGAAATATTTACATGTTCCGTGTGTCCATTGTTTGTGGTGACGGCCTTGTAGCTGACTCATGACAATGGACGTGCATTGTTAATTTAATACAGGCCAACATTCATGTGTGGGTGTAGCGGCACGCGTGTTTGTTTGTGTGTGCTTATTGTACCTTCACCCTCTCGATAATAGAGGGGTATGTCGATTGCTGACATTTACCGAAGTAAACTGAAACATATGACTGACAATATTTTGGATAAGTCTATGACCTAATACAAATTTTCAAAAAGTCACCCATTAACAGTTTCATAGATACCAGTCTTAATCAAGCAGGCAGCCAGACGAATTATGCGCTGACCAATACCTAAAAAACAAAAGTACACCAGGAAATCGATTCAGATTTGCCCTGAAGATGTCTAGTTCCACCATTCGCACAGTAGATGGAGTAGAGAAATATTTGGAGACCAATGTTAACCAGAATTACCCCGACATGAAGGCATTCTGCAGCATGCAAACAATTTTTTAAATACCCTCCGTTCTGCTGATCTTTTTTTTATTAGAGTTGATATTTCTCATCCCCAAAAATCCCCGCATGAGAAATTGCATATTGCGTACATGTATGCATTGTTCGACAACCTTGCAGGCGACTCATGACATATGCAGCTGGTGCAGGTTCGGAAAAATACGATGGTGATTGTGAAACAGCGCGATTGTAGTACCTGAACCCTATCCGGTGTTAGTAATAGAGCGTGGAAGCGATATTTTACGAGAATACAGCACATCCGGGTGCTATAGAGGATCTACAACGTGTGTTGCTGCACCGGCTGATACACTATGACGCTGCTGTATCTTCCTCTTCTTTCTCCCAATTGGCCTTTAAACTTTAATGCTTTATCTTCCAAACGCTTTGGCTGATTTCAGCCAAATTTTGACAGGATCTTCACCGACATCAGGCGGCATATCGGGCAGTCACTATTATTTGGGGAGGGGGGGGGGGGAGTCAGGCTTGTGGTCACTAGTGGTAATTTTTTTTTTTTAAATTGAAAATGACAAGATGCTTCTCCCACAGTCTTCACTAGACAGCTTGCGTAAGAGGGGGTCATTTTATTCAAACATGTCAAGTGCCTCACATTGTCACATTCCTTATCCGGTTCAAGCCAAATTTGGTCATATGCATCATTTACCCAAGCCTAGCTATCACGAGTTTTTAAATGACTTGGGTCAAAGGTCAACCCGTGGTCACTAGTGGTCATTTCATGGGAAAATTGCAACATGGTTCTTTTTCTACGTTTTTCGCTTGATTTCAGCCACACGTGGTCAATTTAACGCCGGTTGACTGCAGGTGTAGGTGAAAGGTGACCCATTGGTCACTATTAGTGGTCATATTATAGATTTTACTTTCCAACATCCGGCTGATATCTTTGTGCTTCGTGAAGCAGATTCTACTCTAACAGGAATTGTATATTTTGTGACCTGACTAGGCCCATCCAATCAATGGCAATAAATGGGTCCTTAAAAAGGCTTATTTATAATTTACAACATTTTGAAAACATTGCAAATTGTGACTGTTATAAATGTAATATTATTAACTTCAATTACTGTCCAATCGTTCACGCAGATAGCAATTGAGTAAATTAAAACACGGGAGTCTGTGACTAGATGAGTCAGCGTTTAGTTTTATTTTTTTTTAAACTTTGATTTTATTTTTCAATTTTTTTTTCAGGGGGGGGGGGGAGAGTATTTTGACGTGGTGACGCCATTTATACCCCTATTTTACTGCTCAAAAACAGACCACATTTATATCATTTATATCATTTATAAAATTGCCCCCCCCCCAAAAAAAAAGAAAAAGGACAAAATTGGCAACCTGTTGCATCGTGACTGCCTGCGAGCGAGCACGTGCTTTGCACAGCTGTAGTTGTAGCCGACATGACAGAATGTACAATCTTTTGTCATGGGTTGCAGAACCGGATTTTAGCTTCGTGGGGTCTTGCGCAGTGGTGTTTATTATTTACATTCTCCATTATTTCTTCTTCCCGCTTCCTTTCCCCTTCCTTCTCCATTCTTCATTTTCTAATTTGCCGACAGCACCATGATTTTGTCGACAAAAGTGACTAATGGGGGTGTGACACCCCCCCCCCCCCCCGTAGCGACGCCCGTGCATGCAACATGCGATTACTTGGATATGACGCTATATTTTTGATCGCTGGAAACACTTGTTACGGGTATTTATTTCCATTAAAATAATCCAGATCACTTCTAAAAGCGATAACAAATCGTAGGAATTGCAAGGAAATGAATGTCTTTTTTCTTAAAAAAAGAGTATGGTTTCAAAATAGCAATACACTAAATGAGAACTGCTATGAATAAATGCAATATTAATTGCAATGAAAAAAACTATAAAATAAAAAATTCTGTGATCTAGGCACCAGCAAATTGTAGCTGTGATTTTAAGCTAATATTAGTTGAACAAAAAACAAACCTCCCACCCCCCCCCCAAAAAAACTTAATCAATGGAAATTGAAGCACCAAAGTTAGTGTAGAGAAAAAGTGTGACATTTCTGTTGTTATTTTCACGTCTAAAATAAATTTCAGTATAGCTTCCAATCAATGAACTGACGTTAAAATGCGCATGGGTAAACACCATGTCCAACCTATGGCTGATCATGTGTAAATGTGTATGGAGTAATTATTCTTTTCCTTTCTTGTGGGAAGTTGCAGATATTATTAAACTATATTGTTGAGCGAGTAAAGTACACCTTTGAAAAGGATATACCCTCATGTCATTTCGGCAAACAAAATTATTTTCTACTTCTTCATTTAGAATTTAGTAATGAAACAAAAATCCCAATCCACGACACCGAGTGAAAACTAATCGGTAATCAGGCCAATTCGAAATTGGGTTGTACATCGTAATCGGGTCCTGAGGGAGGTGACAGTCGGTAACATCCTTAGCAGCGTCCGGAAGACAGCAATTCAACACGCACCTCACAGAGCTGGAGAGTTGCAGTGCCCGGAATATCGACGGCCACGAAGCGAGCCCTTAACGGTCGACCGCAGTCGATCGCGATTGTGGTTTGGCTTCATGGGCGCATTGGGCGGTGATTGGTGCCCCGCATTCCTGGTTCGCAATAGCCCACTCGCTTGACCCAGCACGAACAATGTCAACGTTCACCTGTAAATTAATTAAAATAATTAATACGAATTGACAGGATGCCCTTTATTGAAATCCGGTTTGAGTAACATCTTCGATTGGGTTGTATATGCAAAATGAGCATCGCATTGAGCAAAATGAGCAACGCAATGAGCAAAATGAGCAACGAAATTTGAAAATGAGCAGCGCAATGAGTAAATGAGTAAAATGAGCAATGAAATGGGTAAATAAGTAAAATGAGCAACGAAATGAGAACAATGAGCAGCGCAATAAGTACAAAGAGCAACGAAATGAGTAAATGATTTAAATGAGTAATACAAGATTACGCATGAGCCATCAATCCATCGATTTGATCAAACTATCAATCCGTCAATCCACCCATCCATATATCAATTAATAAAGGGCGTCTTCGTTTATAATAGTATTCACAAATCATAACGACCAGAAGCTAAATTCTACACTCTAGAATGTGTAATTCACCTTCATGGTTTCATTTAAAAGGACCGGCTGATGAGAAAATGATTAAGAAAATATGGGCTCTTCAGTTAAATTATACAAATACGTCGGCGAAGGGAAAAATCAAATATAAAATTTACATTTCCCGAAAAAAAAGTTTGGTTGCAGTTCGCGCTGCTGTTTTAGACTTGAACCATCCAGCCAACCGGACTCTGAAATTTTCGTCATGTACAAATGTATTGCCGTCATATAGGATAAGTGACGTCATCGCCGCCGCATTTTAAAAATGTTTTAAGAGTTTATTCTATTGATAAATAGATTGCTAACCGGAACTAAGACGGAGGAGAAGGTAGATACGCGCGCGCGCAACTTGGAACTCCTCGGAGTGCCCACTGTGAGGGGTAAATCATCCCCGTTTGAGGATTAAGTTGTGGATCCACAATTTGATCCACAGCTTAATCCTTAAACGGGGAATGATTTACGCCTCACATACTACTTACACCACCTTATTTTCCTCAAATTTGCTTGAAGTGATCCGAAATTGCCTCGGATCGCACCAGGCTAGAATCCAAAACATTTTCAGGGCCCTTGAGCGGGCCCAGAACCCCTCGCCGTAATTTTGAAAGCATTTTGACACGAAATGCTTGGGAAATCGTTCATAAAGGTCGTGTTCAATAATTATGATAGACTTCATGTATACATGTACTGAGTATTATCTTCCACATGGAAATGAGTGGTTTCCACTGAATCAAGTCTGTTGGAACTAGTTTTGTGAAACGTTTTATTTATGCACGAAGTAAACTCACATTAAACCTCAAACCAATTTACCCGACCTGCATTCACTTTTAAGGTTTATTATTGGTTTGAAGAAAAATCACTAATTTAAATCAAGGAAAACAAAGCAAGTGTTCAAAAATGATATTTTATATTATAAACGTGTTACTTATTTGACACATTGAAAAAAAAAAATAATGCTATTTGACCTTTATGACCATAGTTGAGCTCTTGTGATAATTGAATAACATGTTTGTTTTTCCTAATTTTTTTTTAATAGGCCTAAATACCTCAAGTTCGTACAATATCAATCGTCTTGAGAAATGAGTAGCACTGTCATCTTCATGGAAATTGTAGAAGTCCCCCTTCTGATGTTATGGTAAAGCTAACAAAATCAAGAAAAAAGATAGGCCTAAACTTTACTTAATTAACAATGATATATAATTATATAGTTTCATTTTGTTTTTGGTTTATACGGGACCTTGCTTGGTAGCCCCTCCCGCCTTCCCCCTCCCGCCTTCAACAAGTGCACGAGGAATCGAATCAACCACCACCGAGAATATCTACCGCCCTCAAGCGCCGCTCATTCACCATTAGCCTGGTACCTGCGATGCTTGCGATGCCTGCAACACTTGCAAGCACTGCAAACCACGACAAAGACGTCGGGGATGGATTCTTTACATATAGCATGTATAGATTTTTGACTTTGTGGAGCACTGGAGGTTTAACTTTCATTCGATTTCTTTTTTTCTTGATAACTTGTGAGTATCTCCTTCAGTTCAGGTAGGAATATGAATATGATGATACAAAAGTGTTCAGCTCAGCTAGCCCATGACCATGTGTCTCAAATGCAAAGTCGGGAAATCAGCGATTTCTTGGACTTTGCACTTGCAGTAAAATGTAAAAGGAGACACATCTTATATTACTCCTAGAACTATGAGGCTCCACGTAGTGGAGCCTCATAGGTTCAGAAGCCCGCAAAATTGTTGTCAGCACAAAACACTAATTAAGTACAAAAACGTCCATCCCAAGCAGGCCGTTTTCCACAGAACCGCTGCACAGTTTGCCCCTAAACTCCATACAATACCTCATGACATACTCACGTTATGTGCACCCAACAAACATCGGTGGATTCTGTCTGTTTTTCGGCAAAAATTATGAAAAATATGCCCTTTCCGCACTGAGCCAACCTAACACTTGAAACGAGCACGCGTGCAGAATGATCGCAGTTATTTTCGGTTCGATCGCTCGGAGCGCGCCGCGGGGGGTACGTACTTGCACTTGTACGCATGTGCATACTATCGTTCCGCTCCTACACCATACCCCCCGCGGCGCGCTCCGAGCGATCGAACCGAAAATAACTGCGATCATTCTGCACGCGTGCTCGTTTCAAGTGTTAGGTTGGCTCAGTGCAGAAAGGGCATATTTTTCATCATTTTTGCCGAAAAACAGACAGAATCCACCGATGTTTGTTGGGTGCACATAACGTGAGTATGTCATGAGGTATTGTATGGAGTTTAGGGGCAAACTGTGCAGCGGTTCTGTGGAAAACGGCCTGCTTGGGATGGACGTTTTTGTACTTAATTAGTGTTTTGTGCTGACAACAATTTTGCGGGCTTCTGAACCTATGAGGCTCCACTACGTGGAGCCTCATAGTTCTAGGAGTGATCTTATATAAGATTTGAGGCTTTGCATGGTGGGGTATCGGTATCGTTTCGGTTTTGCGGTAACACCATGTGGTAATAACTACTGCTTAGAAGATATTAGTTCTGAGAAGAACTTGTCCTGCTTATTATCAACTTGCTAAGTAGTTTTTTTGTTCTGTTTAGAACAGTCCTGCTGTAAGTTCTAAAAGAACTTGTCTTTGGTCTCAACGTTTCGACTAGCCTGCTCTAGTCATCGTCAGGAGACTGAAGATCTCCTGACGATGACTAGAGCAGGCTAGTCGAAACGTTGAGACCAAAGACAAGTTCTTTTAGAACTTACAGCAGGACTGTTCTAAACAGAACAAAAAACTACTTAGCAAGTTAGTAATACTAATAGGCAGGACAAGTTCTTCTCAGAACTAATATCTAAGTTCTAAGCAGTAGTTATTACCACATGGTGTTACCGCAAAACCGAAAGGAGACACATCTTGAAAACATCGCCACCATTAGCTTGAGTAACTCCAGCTCTAATGCCTATCGCATTAGAGCTGGAATCACAACTAGGCCTACGTTAAAAGTACCGGGTCGTAAGAGTCCCGAAATCCCGGACTCTGCACTGTATCCCCAGTGCATTACAAAAAGGCAGTGGATATTTTGCCGGAGACGGCAAACCTTTAGTAAACGTTAGTTTGCCGGATATGCACTGAACATGCGCAGTTAGTGAGTTACTGTTTTTTGGTACCTCAACATTTTCCGGTGACAAATGTTAGTCTGGCTCCATGCCAATATTATCGTTGTAACCTCGTATTCACAAGATGCAAGATGGGATTCAGACCATTTTATAATTTCGGACTTTATTTCCCTTTAAAAAAAAATCCTCCAGAGCCACAAATCTGAAAAAGAAAATGTAATACTCTGCAATAAAATGTTTGAGACATGTTAAAATAATAAAAGAAGAATATTCTTATTTATTTGGGGATGGGAAAAAAAACAACTTAAATGTGGCTGGGATCAGGATCGAACCCGAGTCATCCCACTTACTAAAGCCTTTGCTTAACCACTGCACCAAACAAGCTACTCAATTTCTAGTGGGAATATAATACATCTTATAATTCAGCCCTAACTTAAAGAGTACAGCGCCCTCTGTTGATATGGATTGCCGCCGGCAAACCTTTAGTAAACGTTAGTTTGCCGTCATTACCTCCGGCAAAATATCCACTATCTTACAAAAACGGTCCATTTTCCCTATATTATCCCGACCCAGATTCCATAATTCATACATACCTCTGGCTCATGAGTCATACACGATGCAACAGACATTCACAAAGCTAGTAAGCGACTTCAAACAGAACAACGAAGACTAAAATATGAAATTTTTCGATGATTTTGGTGGCGATTCTCGAGAAACCATGAGAAAACGTCGCGCAACACTATTCTGCCGATTGCTGTTGACCAAAAAAAACCCACAACATTGGAGCTGGAGTTACTCAAGCTATGCCACCATGTGACTTTAAAGACAGTAGAGGGGAACACATTTCCCATGCACAATGACGTTTGATAAGATTGTGCAAAATTCATAATTGCGCACGTAACATTCTCATGCAATCTTAACTGAGTGAGCGCTCATTCTTAAGATTGTGTGCTCATTAGAATGTGCACTTGTTCTTAGTTAAGAATGCGAGCTCATTCTTAAAATTGCCCAAATTGCAAGAAAGCGCATAACACTATACAGAGCCAAATTAAATACGACAATTTCAGAAAGAGGTTGATAGTGCATAGTGTGAGCAAATGTTGGCACTGACTGATACAGCGCAGCGTGATATTTCGAGGATTGCCCGTGGGGCCTGTTTACCCGCTCGACAACAAGTGCTTGTTGCAGATGTTAAGATCATTCGATATATAAGGTGTCTGTTGAAGTAAGACTAATGAATGAGAATTAAGTATTCATGATGAGGTATCGCAATGTTATCTGCTACCCGTAGCAGAGCCCCATAGACAGCATCACCAACAAATTTATTGACTGCTACGAAACGACTACTAAGTACAAAAATGTGCATCAAAATGTAGTCTTTTGCCAGAAAACCGCTGCACAGTTTTCCCCTAAACTCCTATTTGTTTTTTGGCCTAAGTGATGTCAGTACATGGAATTCATCCCCGTTTTAGGAAGTCACCATAAAAATTCTACTTTTGTTTGGGATTGTGAATGTGAATTCACCCATTTCTTACTGTCTTACATAAAACGACACATGAGAGTTTGTTGAATACGTTGAGTTTTGAAGCTCAAGAGTGGCTATTGAGCTTGTTGACGCTTAATAGCACAACCCTTCATGGGTGATTGTGAAGTTAGGAGTGAAGTTAAAAGGGGAAGAAAATCCTTTTTTTAGGTCAAAATCCTTTTTTAGTAAAAATAAAATATGGTTATTGGAAGTAAAAGAAGATTGCTTTTATGTAAGGTTGCAGAAGTCATTTTTGAATGTAAAACACTCCAACAACTTTTTTTTTTTAATGAGGGGTCCGTAACTTCGCAATCGCTAATTTATGTTCCAAGTTTTTCTCTCTTAAAATGAATTGATGATGTGAGATGTTCTAAATACTACCGTTCATGCTTCTAAGGTTAGGTCTGCAAGATGAAGATAGCTGTGGAGGGATGTTGCCATGGAGAATTGGAGAAAATATATGCCACAATCCAGCATCTTGAAGAGAAAGAGGGTAAATTATCTACATGTAATCCTGTCAAGGTTTGGAATCTTAATTAAGGGAATAAATGTGTGCTCCGGAGGTTTTTATCACTCGTTTAATACCGCTTAGAGTCTGGGTGCTGATAATTACCCGAGCCGGAGGCGAGGGTAATTATCAGCACCCAGACTCTAAGCGGTATTAAACAGAGTGATAAATACCGACCGAGCACATATTTATTCCCATTCATAAATACCTTATCCGTAAAAAAATATCAAATAATTCGTTCAAAAAATCCCGATTTTGTTCAACAAGTTCACTTCATGCTTTTTGAAACATCCCCCTAGCAAAATAATGGAGTGTTCAGCTGGCGAGTAAGATGTAAACAACCCTTTTATGGAGATTGACGCGCGCGTAACATGTTCTGCGCGATGTCACGCAGAACGCACCTGGGGCGTTGCGTTTTGAATTTAGAACTATAAAATTCTGACTCGCTTGTAGTGTTGCGCATGCCTACGTGAGGATTGTGAACGTTCAACCAATGAAACGGTAAGAGGCACTGGATTTTTAGGAGTCCACATTTTATTGTGACACTGGAAAAGTGTTTAAGACCAGCTAGCCATGTCTTTATCATCCGTTTACGACCGGCCACGTGACGGGCTCTCGACCAATAGGAATAGCTAAACTGTCTGAGGTATTTATGAATGTGTTTTAAATACCTTGGCAATGTCTTTTTATTTGGGAAAAGTATTGCCACAATATTGCAGGTTTTTTGTTGACATTGATTTTTAAGAGGTCCTGTTGTGAAAGAATGAAGGCAAGTACATAAAGAAACATGATCTCAAAGGTTTAACATTTATTGGGTTGGCATTTTTTTAATTTTTTTTACGATACTGTTTTTTCTTTTGGTTTCTCTTTTGGTAGGCATTAAGGTGGACCTTCTGCTATGTTGTGGTGACTTTCAGGCTGTCCGTAATGAAAGAGACATGGAGTGCATGGCAGTGCCCAAAAAGTTCCGAACAATGAACTCTTTTTACAAGTAAGTCAAGACTGGCCATTATAACATTTATGATGTACTGTTTGAGCTAAATTTGATTTTCACGCTGAAATATATAGTTTTTGAATTGCTATTTGTCTTGCAATATAACTTATATAATTGTTTTTTGGATAATTACTTTTGCAAAATTTCAATTATTTGCAACCCAACAATAATTCAGTTCTTGTAGGATAGACTAGCTGGTCCCCCCAATGAGAGTTGATAATGTAGATACTGGGAACCATTCTATTTGCAACAGCAGATCATTTTATGCATAATATCAACTTGGAATGTAAATCTTATGCCAGAAGAAAGCAGACAAAATAAAATGAAAGTAGGTTTTTTTGTTAAAATATAACTCATAAGCAAGTTGAAACATAGCAGGCATGCAACTTTTCCTCGAATCAGCTGATTTCCTCTTTTTGTACTTCCAATGTGTGCCATTGAAAATAGAAAAACACTGTACAAAGTCTGGGAAAATTTTAATTTCCTCTTTTTGTGACTTCCCAGTTGCATGCCTGACATAGTGAAGAGAAACAAATCCTTAACTTGACTGAAATGATTAATTTTATTTGGTATCATATCAGCTACGTGGTTGATTTCAGTGGCATAAACCCTAACCTTCCAAAATCCATCAAAAGACATCCCCCCATTTTGGGGACTTTGGTAGGCAAGCCATGAGTACCAAGTCCATCAAAATCCACCTATAGTAGTGGTGGTCTTGTAGTGGATTTTAGCGGATTTGGTCTTGAAGCATTATGTGAAGCAGGGTCAGTGATGGATTTTGGCGGACTTGGTCCAGTACTTTAAAAGACACTAGGGAGTTAGGATTAGGGGAAGGCCCCTGCAAAAAAATCTGTCAACCCCTTTAATGGCAACTCCACTCCTGAAGAATTGTTGTTTTTTTGTGGGGGGGGGGGGGAACACAAAATAAAAACAAAAACAAGCCCCCCCCAAAAAAAAAAAAAAATCTCAAATCTCGAAGAATGGAAGTGATTGCAAGTAGCCAACCAATATAGTTGGAGAGAAACATCAGTTATTGGAAGCATCCTCAAATCTCTAATTCTACTGACTTCAGTAATCAATCACAATAGCATTTCAGATATTTTAATATGAATTAAAGTCCTGTTGAACAAAGAACAGTGACTCATTGGAGATATCCACTGGCCCCTGGAACACCATCAGAAGGAGATATAACACCTGCTTAAAACAAAAAGTGACCAAAAGCAATAAATTTGGAGCTTTGGAATGTACTTAGAATGATACGAATCCAAAATTTGCCAATTAACCACAAAGGGAAACTGACTTTGTGGTTGATTGAAAACTGGTACAAAAAAAACTGTATCCTCTCTGAGTGATCCCTGTTTCCTATTTCCAGGTTTGCAGCAGTGCTAAAATGTTGCTAGTATCGTGACTTTGTTCGTAATCCCTGGCTTCATGGCATATTTTACAAATGTTGACTGCTTCAAGGTGGTGTAGTAAAACTAGCCTCCCTCAGTGATCCATGGAGCATTCTATTCTTCCCCTAGGTGAAGCTGAGGGAAAATAGAATGCTCCATGGATCACCGAGGGAGGCTAGTTTGACTACACCACGAGATAAAGCAGTCAATATTTGTTTTATAACACCTCTCCCACAGATTCTGCTTGTTTTTTAAGTTATGTGTGATTAATTTAACATCAATTCAATTAAAATGTACTTCAAATTGAATATGAAAATAGGTGAAAATTTACTTGCACTTTTCCAAACTACCCCAGATGTTTGAACCCAGCTCTGTAGCGCCAGCGCGCGCTTGGGACTAATACACGCTATTCGCACACCTGTTGCTTTTGCACACAATACAGGTTCTCATCGCATAGTACATGTTCTTTGGTTGCTATGGGTATAGTACTTTGGTTGCTACGGGTATAGTACTTTTCGTCGTGCACAGCAAGATAGCAAAAATAGCAAATGTCATGTTACTTGCTCTCAGCCAATCGAGATACAGAATCTGTGGGTGAGGTGTTACAAAGGCGTTTATGGCTTCGGACTATAGTTGCCACTTGAACAAAGACATTGACATAATGGGGAACCGCTAACATAGGGCTGGATTGCTCACTTGGTGGAGTATCGGTACGGCAATCTGGAGGCTGTAGGTTCAAATCCTGCTTCAGTCAATTTCTTTATTCAACTTTTAAAACCTGTCCCAAAATTTGCTGAAAGAAATGTGGTGAATGGTCATTTCATGACTGACTCCAGACCATTAGGCCAAAAAAAAAAAGTCTCCGGTTTCTGGTATGGAGCTTGCCCCAAAAGTGGTGCGGCGACGCGGCTTTTTTTTTTTTTTACCTGTTTTTTTTTTTTTTTTTTTGGCTTCAAATGTCGGCTGATGACTGCAAATGGTGCCCGACTAAACTTAGTGCAAATATATGGGAGTCCAGAGAGGCCACATAAATCTTATTCTCGATCATAACCCCTTCTAAAAACACGTTAAAATTGTGCAGCAGCAGAATTCCAGTCAAACCAGTGAGTTTGGCGGTTTTGAAACATCATCTTGTATTGAAAAAAAAAACTTTTTCATTTTGCCGACGCGCATGGCTACGGCGACGCGCGCGCATACCAGAAACCGGAGACTTTTTTTTTTGGCCTTATTACACCTTCTTAACTAACACGTAGTATTCCTGAATAGTATTTGAATGTTTGAATATTGCCAAAGGCAATTTTCTTGCTTGACTGAAAGCTAAAACTCTAAAGTGGTTTGTTTTGAAGGTATTACTCTGGTGAGAAGAAAGCTCCGATTTTGACCCTGTTTATTGGAGGGAACCATGAAGCATCCAATTATCTTGGGGAGCTGGCCTATGGAGGATGGGTGGCGCCAAACATCTATTATTTGGGTGAGTTTATGGGGTTTGTTATGATTCACAAATCTCCAAACTATTACTGAATTTGGATCAAATTAACTTGAAGATTCTCAGATGTAACAGAAATCAAACAAGATTTGCACAGGTAATGTACCATGACAGAGTGGACAAAATGATTTAATTATGAAACCCTGAAACCAATTTCAAGGTACAATGTTTCATAACTATGAAACTTCAAGATATTATAGAATCATGAACGATATTAAGTATAAATCCTGCATCAAACTGAATCTATCAACCTGTTGCATCCAAGAGAATCCATCAGAATCCAAGAGAATCCAAGAACAGCCTGTATTATTATTATTATTAATAATTTCTGGTAATGAAACCAAGGATTCCTCAAAAGCGCCCTAGGCACTGTAGCTCGCAAGCCTGAAGAAACCTGTGGCCGGAGAAGACAGTGAGAAGAAGTTACAGTTTTAGAGGTGGGAGGAAATGCCCAGGAGAATATTCTGGGGGAAACCCATGGAATCAGGCAGGGGCTGAAAACCCAATCCACATATTGGCCCAGGCAGGATTCGAACCCGGGTCACAGCGGTGGAAGGCGAGGAAAGTACCGCTACGCCAACCTGACTCAGTATGAAGCCTGTTGCATGCAACAGAATCCATCAACAGCAAAGTGTCAAGCTTGTTGTGTTCAACAAAATCCATCAACAGCAAAGCTTCAAGCCTGTGGTATCCAACAGAATCCATAAACATCAAAGTGGGGAGCCTGTTGAGTCCAAGAGAATCCATCAACAGCAAAGTGTAAAGCCTGTTGAATTCAACAGAATCCATCAGCAGAAAAGTATAGAGCGTCTTAAATCCAGTAGAATGCAGCAACTATGTAATGTGCAGCCGGCAAATAAAACCAGAATGCATCAACAACAATCTGACAAAAATTGCAGAATACAGCTAATTAAGCAACAGAAATATGAATCATGAAACTCTTTGATCTTTTTATAACAAACGCTGATGTTCTTTGTTTTCCCCATTAGGTTATGCCAGTGTTGTTAATTATGGTGGCATCAGAATAGGTGGCATCTCGGGGATCTTCAAGCAGCGTGATTTCAGGAAAGGACACTTTGAGATCCCTCCCTACTCACAAGACACAGTCAGGAGTGCCTACCACACGAGGGGGCTGGAGGTATTCAGACTAAAGCAGGTGAGGAGGGACAAAGACTGGATGGAACAGGGGAAGGGGTTGGATGGGGCGTGGTTTAAGAAAGGGCCAGGAAGCACATTTGTGGACACGTACATGAAAGAAAACCCAACTTAATCGAAGGTGCCAGAAATCATTTTTGAGATAATTTCATGGTTTGGCGTTTAAATTGGCAAAAGAATATAGCTAAAAATAGTGAGATATTTTATTGCATATTCATGTATAGGCGTAGGCTTCTGATAGTACTTTGTTTGGAACCTTATTCATAAGCAACACACAGACTTCAGACATTAAGGCCTAAAATCCATGTGTCCGTTTTCAATGTGCGTATTGCGTTGTGCGTTTACCAGTTGCATATTTGTAATGCGTATTCTGTAACTCCATGTGTACGTATTTATCTGGACACTTGACGGATGTAAAAGCTCACAAAGAGAGCATGCAGCAGTTTTGGGAGTAGAAAAATCAAGTCTCAATGAAATTTGGACTAGTTTTGGGAAAGTACACATTTTACAAAATAAACGTCGACAAGATTATAACTTCTCAATAAAGTTCACAAGGGATAAATATTCGGTGTTTTAACAATGGAATATTGGAAAATGTAAATCGAGGCAGGCCCTAGCTTGTTTCAATAAGATTCACATATAAACTGCTTGGTTTTAAAGCCAACCATAAATATTTATCTTTTTACCCAACCACTGCATCATTTATTGAAGTTGCGGGCAACAAATTCCATGCGTATTGTATGCGTCATCCGTTTCAATCGCTACCTGAAGCGTTTAAAATTTCAACAGATAGCGCAGTACAGAAAATGCACTGCGCAATAGGGATACATGGACGTATGCGCGTTGCTTTTTTAACAACCGATTTTCACGCAACACACAGTGCGAGCTGCGCTTAACGCATGACGGACACATGGATTTTCAGCCTAAAAAAACACTTGCATCCAGAGATTGCCAAAATGTAGTGTTTCATATTTTTTTCCTGGCCATATTTAAAAGGTCTTGGTATTACAAAAGATCCACATAATGTAATACATTTACGGAGAAAATGTTGACAAACACTGTTTGTTTACATTTTGTACATCCGTCACATCACAAATTTGTATGCAGTCTATACGCATTTCAAGCAGTGAAAAAGGTCATCGAAGTTAGCAAATCTGTCAACGTAAGACTGGCGCTGCATAACATGCCTATCATAGAGGTGACAGATTTGTTGAAAATGCCAGATTTGCTCAAATGGCGTGAACAGAAAAAAATGTAACTGGAAATACAACAAGCAGCTCACATTTTGAGGACCCAAAATTTGTACTCCTTTGCACGGTGATTTTTTGGAAACATCAAATTATTAAGATATGGTTGTGTGAACCTTGATATTTTTACCATTCTTTCCAAATACATGTACATGTATTATCATTTTGTGGTGAACGTGTTTTCGAGCCCTAATGGTTGAATTCTGTGGAAAATGCTACTTAAACACAAACACCCTAGCATTTTCGAAAAATCCTCCAACTACCTCCATGTACAAATTGCATACAGCCGCAATCCTGCAAAATACTCTGTTATTTCTTGAATGTAGTCCTCGGAGGAGTGACCACTGCCTCAATCCTGCAAACTCCTTTAGCATCACTGTCAATATTATGAGGCAGAGCCAGTGACATCCTGGAGCAGTGCAGAGGATTTCAAGTAAAATGTAGGCCTAACTTTATGCCTGGCTGAACATAAACAACACAAGGTTGGGCCCAAGACTTTGACACAGTGCATCCAAAATCAGCCACACATTTTTGCCATATAGCCTCAATCCTGCAAAATCCTCCATTTTGCCAAGAGGATTTTGGAGGATTTGGGAAGGTTAGGGTTAATAATATTGTATGCACACCTGTATGTAGGGTTATTTAGCAATGAAGATTTAAAGAAGAAATCTTTACTGGGAGAGGTCTCATAAAACCCAGTGACGTTTTCTTTACAGATAATATTTGTTATCCATTTGGTTCATTCCCGAGATGGAAGTTGATAGACACAAATCTTTCAGTTTTCAACTTTCCAGAGGCATCTTTTTTTTCTGATTCCCTAATGCAAAATGCATCCGTCTCAACCATTCTTATCCCAAGATAGCGCAACCAATTGACATCATGATGTCACATGATTGGCCACGAGGAATATATCACCATGGTAACACACAACGGCTCCTCAGGGAAAAGACTTTTTTTAGAGACGACGTGCAAAGCAACACACTGGGTGAGAAGATGCTACTGATCAAAGATCAGTAGTAATAATAAAGCATTACGTAACTGTAGACTTAGTTTGTTTTGGCTTTTAAAGACAGCTGAGGTTGGTTAAGATCACTCTGTGATCTGTGTAAAAATCTCTATGATTATCTTAATAATAACAAGTACTTGTATAGCGCTTTTAAAGGGAAAATACAACATTTGCAATTATCAAAAAATAAAACTACCAGATCATTTTGAAATACCTTGCTGGACTGTTAGTGAATGACAGTGTAAAGCATCCTGTAAAATCATGGCACCTGGTATACTGTCATTTTCAAGAAAAGTGGTATTTTTGTATCAATTTCCAACGCTGATCGGCCGACCAGCGTTGGAAAAAACTGGCTTTTTTTCAAATACTGGCCCCAGTTGACCATCGCACTTGTTTGCAATCGATTACACACCTATGAACGGGTACAAGCCAGCTAGACTGGTTCCCTGACCTTACAATTCCCCAATGTATTTAAACTGCTCTGTTTCTTCTTAAATGGAGTCAGGGAACCAGACTACAGGAAAATGATTGTTTTTCTTGGTTTTTATAGCATTTTCGAACCCAAAACCTCAAAAAAGTCAGTGTAACTATATTTGCTATATATTTCCAACCCCGCAATTCCATCCATTTCTGAAAATTACAACAAAAGCAAATGATGTATTTTCCCTTTAACCTAAATCAAAGCTCTTTGCATTAATACCCCTGATCATTGGGCCAATGAAACATTGCAAATACCATCTCAGCTCCCTGGGGAGTATACAGCTCGATGTAGCCAAATACTCCTGGGTGGGAAAAAGCAATGAGAGACAAAGTGCCTTGCCCAAGGGCACACACACCATAACCCCAGGCTGGAATCGAACCCACAACCTGCAGAATTACCGGCAGACACGAGTTAATGCTCCAGACCACGAGGCCACGGCATTAGTTTTAGTTATACTATATCCCAGCATACCTGTTTTGTGTACTTCACTCATAGCAACATATTCGTGAGCTCAGACAACAGGGATCTCTTATCATGAAACTTAAATTGCCTGAAATTATCCGATAATATTTACAAGAGAACTAATTGCGTCAGGAAAGGCATGCACAGTTAAGGCCAGGTCATACTTCACACATATTTCATAGTTGAGCAAATTCGTTATTAGGATATCAGCGCATTTCACATTGAACAGTTAGTTGACAACATAAAGTTTGCGCCACATTCTCTATAGCAAAAAGTGCTTTATGATCTGAGCCTTACTCGAAACGCAACCATTGTGTAGTTTGGGGAGGGGGATCTAGTATAAAATCTGTAAAATCTAAGACATTTTGAGCTCCAGTAAAATGTAAATAGATTATCATTTCAAATGCCCCTCACAACCCCCCCCCCCCCCCTCCCACTGAAAAAAGTGCACAAAAATTCAAACATTTGCTACTTTTTTTTTTTTTAACATGAACAGGTTCGCCATGCAATGAGGAGCTGTTACATCATCTCAAGCCTGCTTACTGGTTTGCTGCTCATCTGCACGTCAAATTTGCCGCTGCAGTTTCACATGGGGTGGGTAATATCGTGGTGACATATTGTGTCCAAGAATTCAAAGTACACAAAATCTGTGCTGTGATTTGTAATCCTCGTTGAAACATGGAGGTAAATTTCCAGATCGAAGTGGCTGATCAATTAGTAGCATAAATTGAATTGAAAAAAAAAATGCAATGAATTAATCCCATTCCATGACCACGTTACATTTTTAGCTGTGGGATAGCTCAACAATAATCATGTCTCTCCATTAGTTAGTTAGTTAGTTACTTGGGCATTGGACTGACTCTCCATGCCCGCTCAACAGCTGCTGTATGCAGCTAGAGTTAAACTTAAAGGGAATATACATCATTTGCTTTTGCTGTAATTTTCAGAAATGGATGGAATTGGGGGGTTGGAAATATATAGCAAATATAGTTACACTGACTTTTTTGAGGTTTTGGGTTCAAAAATGCTATAAAAACCAAGAAAAACAATCATTTTCCTGTAGTCTGGTTCCCTTACTCCATATAAGAAGAAACAGAGCAGTTTACATACATTGGGGAATTGTAAGGTCAGGGAACCAGTCTAGCTGGCTCGTACCGGCTCATAGGTGTGTAATCGATTGCAAACAAGTGCGATGGTCAATTGGGGCCAGTATTTGAAAAAAAGCCAGTTTTTTCCAATGCTGATCGGCCGATCAGCGTTGGAAATTGATACAAAAATACCACTTTTCTTGAAAATGACAGTATACCAGGTGCCATGATTTTACAGGATGCTTTACACTGTCATTCACTAACAGTCCAGCAAGGTATTTCAAAATGATTTGGTAGTTTTATTTTTTGATGTTAGCAAATGTTGTATTTTCCCTTTAAATGAATGAATTAGTAACAATCGTTAACATTGTCCATTGCTCCTACATATTTTGACCGACTACAACCAAACTTTGTCAAAAGTACAGTAGCTCAGCCCCAACATGTCTCATGACCAAACTGGGGTCAAAGGTCATGGGGTCACTGGGATCAAAAACCTTTACTCAAAACACTACTTCCAGAAATTGCATGGCACAATCACGTGACTCCTGCATGAACACAAATTCATTGACCTGCAGCTTCCTGAGATCCAATCGAGCTTGTTCTGGCACTGTGGCCGTTTTTTTTTAAATGTTTGTATAATGGAGTATGTATTAGGCAAATGTTTAATTGAAATTCGGGTGTTGCCCTTCGCTGATTTTATAAGTTCTATAAGCAAAGTTTACTCAGTGCTGTGTGAGAGCTTGTGTGAGGTACACTAGTAAGCAAGAGGTCATGGGTTCAAGTCCCACTCCCACTTGCTTGTGAATTTCGTCTTCCAAGCTCCAAGACAATACTGAGTCCGCTAATTGTATAAAAATATGTTGGTTAAAGGGAAAAGCTTCTATATTAAAGTTACACTCACTTCAACACAAGTTCCAGGTATGCAACTTTTCCTCGGATCAGCTGATTTCCTCTTTTTTCACTTCTCATGTATGCCATTGAAAATAGAAAAACACTGTACAAAGTCTGGGAAAGATTTGAATTTCCTCTTTTTTGTGACTTCCCAGTTGCATGCCTGAAGTTCCTAAATAAAGATATTGGTTGTGGTACCCGCTGCTATATCAGAGTTAACCCTTTGCTGCATCTTATCCCAATAATCGGTGCACCAAAGGGTTAAACTAACAATCAGATCACAGAATTTATTTTTCCAATGTACTCTACCATCTGCATTCTAACAATTCAGATCCCTGAAGTTAATATTTCTTGCATACATTTACGTGTAATGATCATTTTATGATTGATTTTGATAGCATGTTTCACCAGTGAATTAAAGGTTTGGTAACTTTGATTTCCTCATGTACTTGTTTTGTGACAAATTCATAGTCTGAAGGTGGAGAGGAAAGGACAACCAAGTTCCTGGCACTTGACAAGTGCCTGCCAAGGAGGAAGTTTCTTCAGGTGAGATCTTGTTAGGTCGTAAGCTAAGCTCTGTGATTGTCACTTACATGTATATATATACATGTATATAGCTCTTTCCACCAATGCTAGGTCTCAAAGAGGTTCACAGTTACTACCCCTGTTTATCAGGCCATGAGATCAGTTTTCTGCAGCTGAGATCAGCGCAGTCTGGTCTCTACCCGCACAGGTAGCCATTCATACTCCTGGATGGTGAGAGGCTATTGTAGTAAAGTGTCTTGACCAAGAACACAGGGACAGTGTTCCCTGTCAGGATTTGAACGCATGTACCATGTTGCTCCATGCAGTATAAAATAAAAGAGAATTTAGCCAGAGACCCTCTGGTGTTTATTTAAAAAAAAAAAGTAAAAGAGTGCTTCAAAGTGATATTATTTTAACTTTGCAGAGATGTCAGTTTGATCATGCAGTGTCACACATGTTTTTATCTGCATATCATGATGTCCTCTAGAAATAATATTGAATACCATATGCCTGGCTAGGATAATATATATATATATAACAGGTATATAAACCAATACAGAGAACACCTGCCATATTTTTGGATTCCAAGGTAAAGTAGGGATTAATAACCAAAATCTTCACTGTGGATACAATGACCATTTTCATATTTTCATTTTCTAAATTTAGGTGGTAGACATACCCCACAAGACTGATGCACCCTGGGAGTTGACCTATGACACGGAGTGGCTTGCCATATTACAATCCACGAAGCTTCTTCTTACAACTAATGACAGGATTGTCCACATGCCTAATAAGCAGTACAACAACAGGTCAGTATTAGTGTCCGTTATATTTTCCTGATTACACACTTAAAGGGGCATGCCCTTTTGGTCGCAGCTGTTGCAGTTGTGTTTTGAGCACATAGCACATACCGCGTCAAGTTAGTTCTTGCCATTAACCCTAACCCCTAGGCCGTTTGGGCTAGCAACCATCCTCAATCCTGCAAAATCTTTCAATTGCCACCATGCACAAATTTAAGTACAGCCTCAATCCTCCAAAATCATCTGTTATTTCTTGAGTTTGTGGAGGGGTGCCCATTGCCTCAATCCTTCAAAATCCTCCAATAATCACTGTTAATGGGTTGGCAGTGCCAAAGACATTCAGAAGCAGTGCGGATGATATCGAGCATGGTGTAGGTCTCGGTTATGCATGACTAAAAATAAACAGCTTACAAACCTGACACAATCCAAAATCTTCCAAAATCAACTGACACTTTTGCCATTCAGCCTCAATCCTCCAAAATCCTCCAAAAACCACCTGGAGGATTTTGGAGGATTGAGTAGGGTTAGGGTTTAAGATGTAAATTCCATGCTCTTCAAAAACCCTTACTTTGTGAAAAAAAACAAGAAAAGAACAACAATGTATCTTTCTCTATGTTGGGCGTCAGTAACCCTCTCCAAAAGGCTTTGATTGTAGGTGGCCTTTTCACACAATCAGACTTTTGACTGATTCCATGTTCCTATATTATTAATACTGATGAGGAGGCGGGAACCAATCTACCTTGTGATAACTGCCTGATTGTTGAGCTGCAAATAACTCAGATTTGTAAAGAAATTATTCCGTAAATATAGGCCTACTTGGGCAGAGTTTTTATTTGTTTATTATTTTTTATTATTTATACAACAATAGGAACTCAGAAAAGACCTCATTTGAAAATGGCACGGACCGTACATTTTAAATGGTTCACATGATCTTCTCCATGTACACAGGCCTTCAAATCGTCTTCTGGATTGTATTCAATACACAATTGGGTCTCCCCAATGGAGGGCAAGAGATCCATTAACCCCCCCTATGCAAACATACATTCGTGCCAAGTTGTCCTTGCATTCAAAATCAATCAAGTGACTGTTTTCAACCCTAAAAATTCCCAGCCCACTCAAAGCAGGATTGACAGTCTGTGACTGTTTAAGTAACTTGATACAGCTATGCTTTGACTCGAGGAGAGTGATAAACCAGCTGTGACCACAACTTGCCTGCTTTGTCTGTTGACTGAGTTTGACTAGACAGTATTTGCTTGACATATGATCTGACTGCTGGTAACTAGCCTTTGTTAAAAGTATAGCAGGGGAAGTGAAGTGAATTTTGACTGTCTGTGGCAGATTGCTTAAATAGCAGGAGAGATAAGCTCTACCCTGTGATGTTTTGAGAGATTACTGCCATGATTGTTGTGTTATGTGTGTGCAGTGTTACATTGGAAATGCACAGTGTTGTCGCCCACCCAGTGTTGAGTGTAGTGATGGGGCTAATTTATATTTCATGGAAGGGTTAATTAAATTAAATGTAACTCTAGTTTCTTGATTTTTTGGGTGAATAAAAGGTGGGATTACAGTGCTTCACTTGAGGAGCTATCAGCTGTTCGGGAAATCTTCCAAGATGACTTGAAGATCCCGCTAAATTTCACCAAGACAGTGCGAGAGCATGATCCAGCCAAACCAGTCAGGAACACGACCCAGCCCCAGGCTGCAGTAAATCCGCAGACGACAACGTTCTGCTCCAAACTGTCTATATCCGACCCGTTCGCCACGATCATGGAGAGCACAGGTCAGAGTATCCTAGCAACCCCGTCTCCACTCAGGACTACCGGCAAGAGGGATGTAACGATCGATACTGAGGAGGATAGTGCCATCTATGATTCCTTCACTGTGCCCTTTGATACCTCCATCGAGGAAGGCAGTGAAGAGGACACTGCCAACTCCTCCAGTAATCCTGCCGAAATTAGTTTAGATGACGAAGAAGAGGAAGCGGAGCAGGTTCTAAGGACAAGCTTAAGAGATCGTTCTGTAGATCGGCCTCTCTTAATCGACTTTCCCACTCCTGGAGGACGTCTAGAGCCAAATTTGGAAGAAACCCTGCGCCACAAAATCTCCCTGGATGCCGAGATTGTGAGCAGCACACCCCTGAAGGATTCGCTGGTCAGAGATGCAACAATGCAGACCCCGGTTTTAACGATGGGAAAGTTCAAGCGGCGGAATCTTGAAATCTACTCCTCACAAGAGGAGGATTCACCAGCAGATGAAGCAAAGACAGATGGTTTGTCATCAACGGGAGAATCTAGTAGTACAGAGTCAGGGTCTTCCGGTAGTAAGAAGCTGAAGAGAAGGAACCAATCCATGTATGCATCAAATGATGATACTGAGTGAATCAAAAGAGGTGGAGTGTCTAGAAAACTTGTGTATCTGTTCATGTATTTGTACAATGTACTCATTTTAGTATGTCATCATCTGATGTGTACCACTTACTTTTTCTTAAAGCAAGATGGGGAGTATCAAAACCTTTGTATATACTTAAGATGAATTTGGGATATGAGACTTGATTTTCATTAAATTACAACTGCACAAATGTATGTGCATACATGAATACCTTTCAATAAACTTTTCAGTTTTGAATATGGAAACATTCAGAAATAGTAATTAAATTTAAGGACAATTTTATTTGTAAACAATCAGAACCAGTGTTATCTTGACCAATTGGACGTGATTATCCCATAAACCCCGATCTCCCCCAAAGAATCTGTTTTAATAGAAAAACAACTGGAATACGTTTGGGACGCAGTTTCCCTAGTTTATTATCCTGACAATTTATTGCAGATTGGGAATTGAGAAAAAATCAAGTGATTTATCAAGGAGTATTTTGTTCTCAGCATGTATGTTTGTATATTGCGGCAGAAAGTCCCCAATTAATTTTAAATGGTCTTGTGTTAATAAACACAGACAAAGTAGGGGAAAAGTCAGTGTATTTTTAATGAATTGTGTACAGACGTTTGGGAAGTAACCTTTTGAACATTTTAGGTCACTTTTTCCAAGTATTGGAGCGGGACCCACAGAGGTCGTATTGGCCAAAACTTTGACAGATGAGGTTTTTTTTCCCACTAAACAAAAAATTAACCAAAGGATGCGAAGACTAAGCGACCAAGTATTTGGGATAAATATGTCAGCGTTGAAGTCGAGACACTTTGTGATGGATAAGAAGTAATTACAAGTTCCTCACAAGTCTATCATAAGTCAATCACAAGTCAATCACAAGCCAGTCCCAAGTCATCAGACAAGATGTTCAAATGAAGAGTGACAAAGGCATTCCTTATACAATGTACATAATGTATACATGTAATTGTTCATCACCTGTTCAATTGACGGTGAATTACATTGTGATGTACTTGTGATCCATTCGTACATCGACTAACAGTGCTTCGTGTACTTTTTGACGGAGTATATAATCACATGAGTGAAGCTGATTATGTCCCAGTCTTCAGTTTTATATTTTTTGCATGCGACGTGTACAGATTATAAGAATGAGTTCGTTTTTTCTGTTGTCTCTAATGTTTTACGATCAATTTTACCTTAACGTTTGTTTTTAGTTCCTGTCGAGTGGTTTTTTTTTTACAAGTGATTCGTAATTAATAAATATTGAACGTCCGTGCTGAAGGATACTACTTATTGTTTAAGGTTTGTGCTTTTGTGTATTTTCGTATAGGCCATATCTGTACCCCCAAATAATATACAGGTTTCACAGCCAAACCTTTCAAAGATACAAAACCTAAAACGAAAAAAACCCCTATTTTTCAACTTGGAACCATCTTATTTTTTTTTTTAAAGTAACCTATACATGTAAAAAGCTATATTTGTATTCTTGCATACATTTTCACAAATTTTAAAGACAATTTTAAGAATGGAGTAACCCACAGTTTAGTAATATTAATGCCAAAATAACAACATGTCAATATAGGCCTACCTACATTGACAACGAACAACTACATTGAATTTGAAATGGGTACGTTTACCTTATGTGAAGAACTGGAGCCTAAGCATAGACCATTATCATGTTGCGGCCATCTTGATTTTTCCCCATTCAAATCAACATAACCAAAGCGAGGCTGAAAGTAAAAATAGTCTGGTTCCTTTTTACGTAAAAACATTATCATTCAGTAATGTTATTAAATACAGGGAACATGACTGAAATGGTGGCAGCATGGTAAAGGTCTATTCGCGATATTTCTGCTACCTCGTGCTGAAATATTGCATGGTTTTGAATTCTAAAAACATGTTACTTTATCCCTATATTCTGGCGCTTGGAAAACCTTTAAAAACCTAATTTTTGATTTTCAAAACCTATTTAAAAACCTATAGGCTTATTAATGAAGAGGGGCATGACCGTTGGTGTCTTTTCAAAACACCCATCCGAACTCACACCCACACTACCGTAACCGCTTCTCTAGTGTGGAAGTACGTAGTAGGTATTCTACTTTTCACAGGCACACAAAATTAGAACTCTCACTACCAACACAGTGTTAATAATCATGATCACATATTGACAAACATATAATGTACAGGCTGGTGCAAAAAGAAGGAAGTTTGACAGGAATTTTAATATAACTACTTAACTTATTTGAATGTTCTTTTTATAATGTAGTGAAGTAGGCCGATGGCTCTTCATTCATACGTGGTAAAAAAAATCTTTAAAAAAAAATCGCAAGAATAGTGTTATTCTGCTAATTTGAATACAAGTCACCAAACTCACGGTTGTCCACGTGTAAGTCTAGTGTAGTGTTTTTTTGTTTTCAAGCCCCGGAGGTTAGTCAAGTGGATGGAATAAAGCCGTCCGTGGACAAACAGGTTTGGCACATGAAATCTTTAAACTACCATATCTCAGAGACAATAGGACATTTTTTTCGTCACTTATGTTTAAAGATCAATATTTTAATACCATTAAATTGAATTTTTTTTAAAACATGCTCAACAAGTAGGCGAAAAGTGCTGTCAAAAGTGGGTTTCCTTCTTTTTGCATCACCCTGTGGCCCAGTCGCAATAATTCGTTGAGAAATGTATCAGAACAGCGGTCGGGCATGGCCTGTATTTGCCTTAAAACGGGTGGACAAAATATCCTAAAAGGATATCCGGTCCGGCCGTACACTCATTCCTAGGATACGGAGATTTTGTACGGGGGACGAAAATTCCGCTCACACCGGCCGTCCATTCCCGCCCCCCCCCCCCCCCCTAGTAATGTGCATGAAGACTCCCAGATTATCTTCAGGTACATGTATCCCCTTTTAAGCTCTGGCCGGATCTCCACTTGGTGGTCGGTCGGTCGGTCTGTCCCTGGAAAATTTACCAAAAATGAACCCCCTACGTTTCCCATAAAATATAACTTCCAAGTTAAATTTTCAAAAAAAAAGCAAGCAAAACTAGAAATGTGTTTGTGGATAAACACAAGTTGTTTCGGATATTTGAAATGACTCTGTGCACGTGATGAACGCATGATGACCTCACTTCAAATGTCATCTATAACAGCATATCATACGTGCATGTCAAATCGAAAATATAGTTCTGTACATTATATACATGGCATTTGATGATGACATATCTCTTGAATTTTCATCTTTTACAAATTACAGCATGGGTACCTATCAAGTAACATTCCAATCAGACCTATGGTTCTGTAGATATAGGCCTTAGAAAATTACCCTTTTAATGTGACGTCACATAACGTGATGACTTCATGATGACGTCACTTCAATTTTCATCTGTAACACATCCTAGTGTGTATGTGCATACCACGTTCCAACCCAATCGGACTTGTACTTCCGAAGTACAATGTGACGTAACTTGACACCTGATGACGCCACGATCACAAATTTCATCTAGGACCATTTGTGGGTGGTGGTCTAAGTATGTACCAAGTCTGAAATCGATCGGATTTCCAAAAGTGCCAAAGTGGAGTGCCAAAGTGCCTTAGAGTCCTCTTATCCCGGGACGGGTTTCTGTCTCTTGTAATTAATTGTGATGCCCAATTCGATTGCTGTGGCTCATTCTCAGGGTCCTAAAGATGAAGAAATACTTGTCGAAAAAGACACACTTACACCCAAGCGACCACAGAACCTGCATGTCTCAAACGTGCACGAAACCAATTTCATGGACAGGGGCATCATTGAAAGAAAATATTCAAATAATGATTTCGATTGTGAACTTAATCCAGGGTAATACGCGTGGCAATAACGCAAGGACGCACAAATACTTTTATTGAAAAGTTTCAAAGCTTTAGTCCTTTTTAATTTAATATCAACCTCCCCCCTTTTTTAACGACCTAGTTTTAAAACGGGGGTTTGTTAATGCCTTGGGCAAAAAATAGTAATTTGTTTATTGGTTCGTAGGATTTATTGAAAAAATCGATAAAACCATAAACATACAATATATGTTAATTAAATGACGGTCTCGGCAATATTGAACTATATCCGAACGGTTCTTTTTATCAAATAAGCAACAACAAAGGGAGAAGCAGGAAAATAAAAGGAAAGCTGACATTTTACACAAAGACAATTTTTGACTGAGGTAAAAGGTCCACCGGCGCTTTCTCAATACATAAACTAAACCAAAGAATTGACAATTATAGGACATATTTTGTTATGTGTGTCTGCAGGTTTTTTTCAGCGCATTTGAACTTCTATAAGCTCATCGAGCTCAGACACAGAGTATTAGGGGGCAACATCATTCAGCAGCTAACGGAAGAATATTGCTGAGAAGCAAAAATAATCACCAGAACTAAGGAGTCTGCTGTGGTTATTTTTCTGAGCACACTGTACACAAATGTTTTAACCCTCCGGCGCAGAATCTAGCCCTTTTGGGGACCCAATTTGGATAATTACCTTAATTTAAAAAAAAAATTCAAACCAATTCTGGTGATGTTCCATCTAATCCTAGCAAGAGACACCCTCTACGGATATATGCAGTCACCTTTAGTGTGTGACCCCGGGTCAGGCATATCTGAGCATGACAACCTGGGCTAAGGACCGACGCAATTTCTGCCCATCCGGGGACCCACCATATGCACGCGCACAAAACAAGGTCACTTGCGAGTAGACAGTGCACGGCTTGACCACAGACTATGTATGCAAATACACCTCCTTAGTCTACAGACATGGCAAGATTGTGTTCATGTGGATACAGTGTTGTGTAGCCTCAAACCGTGGCGCTAAATATTTGGGTCCCCGGGGGACCCCTTACTGTAAGTGTGTTACTAAATGGGCTTTCTGCGTCGGAGGGTTAATAAGCAGAATTTCGGTCTCACAGTTTGAAGAGTGTGTTCCGACAGTGACATCACAGCAACAGCACCCTCAGTAACTGTTTTCAGGAAAAGCATGAAACATTTTAAATATAAAAAAGTGCACCTCGCAAACAATTTTACTAAAAGGGATATGTCTCATACTTCTTATACATTTCAGAGGAATCAGTGTTTGCTAATAGCTCCAGTGTAAAATTAATTTCAAGCAATAAATCTCCTGCAATGCAGTCATCTTTGACGTGCATTGCTTGGTTCTACAGTGATCTGCATGGGTAAAAGAATCCTCAACGGATGGCTGATGAATGGAATTTTTTTTTGTAATGATTGCTGTTTTTCAATCAATAAAAAATTACTCACTTTTGAATGAGAGACATTGACCGAAAAAAAGGTTTAGTTATTGAATACCTATTTCGATTTAGTGGCTGCCAGACAATGATTCCCGTTCTCGTGGGCTAGGCTGGTTCCCGCCAAATCAGTATCGCTAAAAGTAACCCCCCCCAAAAAAAAAAACAGTGACAGACTTCAAAAAATAGTGAAAAAGAAGGTTTTTTCGTTGGAATGAAATAAAGTCAAAAATTTATTCATAGAAAAACAAAACAATCTAATTTGTTGATGTAGGCCTGGATGTTTACCCATCGTTTTTTTTCCCGCAGAGTATTTCAAGGCAGAATCAAAATATCACTTTTTAAAAATTTCTGCATGGCAGCTAAAGTCCGCTTTTTTATCGAAATGGCACAAATAAAGCCAATAATTGGCGCTTTTAAAAGTATCAATATCATTGTCATTCATAGCCTCACAATGTCATTATACAACGCGCAACGATGAACGGTGCCGAAGCATCGCGAATGGTTGGAGCCGCTACAGTCGAAGCCAGCCGAAGCCTCGGCGTTCCAAAGCTTTTAGCTGCTGTGAGCTAGCTTGGTGCGGAGCCGCACAAAGACGAAGCCTCATAAGTCGAAGCCGGAGCCTAAGGCTGCGTCCGAATGTTGCGGCTGTGGCCGCTGGCAGCGTCTGCGGCTGTGGACGTGGCTTAACGGACGCAGCCAATAGATCATTCGGAGGCGGCTGCGGCCGCGCCGCGCCCTCAATCGTTCTGTTAAAACCAATTTGTTGCCAGGCCAGCCAGGCGAAGCGTGCGGCGCGGGCCTTTCAAGTTCATCGTCCGTCCGGTCCTCTAGTCCCTTAGTTATATTTGTGTTGTTGGCTCATTGATCATGGGCTGACAGGTACAAACTCAAAGAAATATATATTAAAAAAAGTAGAAAAATTAACACAAAAGAGCAACTTTTATGGCAATTTTGAGGCTTACTATTTTGAGCAGGAAATCACAAGAGAAATGGCTCTGAATCCTTGGAATAACAATAAAATACTCTTAAGTCTGGGATGAACACAACGTGGGGTATAATCTGAAACAATCTTAACATTTTCAAATCTACAAATACATGCATTTTCAAGGGATGGGCTGGCATCAAGAGGGAAGTAACTGCCTAAAATATTCAATGTCAACAGTTTTCTTTAATGTGGTATTAAACAAGAAAACAAGTATTTAAAGTTATTATACATTAATTTTTTTTTGAAAATTTAAATGCATTTTCTATGCTACCTAGTGGCGATTATTAAAACTGCAGCCATTCTTGGTGTCCTTGAGGGCCAAGTTTTGTTCTGCTCTTAAAAGACTTTTTTTCATTTAGCAGCCATCGTGAGGTTTTTTTTACCCATGCACATCACTGTAGAACCAGGCATGCACCTCAAAGATGGCTACATTGCAACAGATCTATTGCTTGAAACTAAAAACAAAGGGTCCAAGAAACTAATATTACACTGGAGCATATTAGCAAACACCGATTCCTCTGAAATGTAAAAAAAAAGTATGAGACATGTGCACCAAGCCACACCGCCCCCTCCGAGGACCCTTGTTAGTCCTCGATCAAGGCGGCGAGCATCGGCAAACGGACAACCAGGGAGACTCCGGTCCGGGAAGCGCCTGCAGGTCTTCATACAAAGAAAGCTAGAAAAGAAATGAGAACAACAAAAACAATCAAAAACTACCAAAAAGAAAAGAATGTTCGTAGATGGTTAGGGCCGGTCTTGTGGCAGGTGGTGGTCCTCGTTGTACCTCTGTCTGCCGCAACAGTTGGTCCCAGAAGGCCTGAGGGACATTGGAAGGGTAGCGTGTAGGCGGAGTTGCCCGGGAGTAGTCCCCCAAGTGAGGGTTGGGCAGACTCGACACAGATGGGTCCACGTAATACTGGGCATACTGCTGTCCCTGGTATGTCTGAAGAAGACGCCCAGGGACCTCGTAGGTGTGGACCACCCGCGTCCGCCACAACGGGAGCCGTCGGCGTCATTACCGTGAGCCATCCGTTCCAGGCACCACTCATCCCCATGGTGCTCGCAGAGGAGAACTTCCATATGTGTGTGGGCCTCTCTTGTGGCGCTTGGTTGCCTGATTCCGTCCGGAAAACTCACTTGGGACCCTGCAGAAAGAACTCGAGTCCGCCCATTCCACAGTAGAATGGGGGTCTCGCTATAGACGCCGGGGACTCTGTCTGCATTCCCTCCTCCGCCAGCGTCGGTCGGGACTGGGTTCCGGGGCTTCTACCTGCGGCCTGGCCGAATCGATGTCTGCTGTTCTGACTCCGGTTCCTGCCGAAGGTCCTTCCGCAGTTGAGGCAAACCACTGGAGCCATCCTGCAAGGAGAAGGAGAGAGTGGCGAGTCAGTTAGTTGTAAGCAATAACGGCTTGGTCGAACAATTTTTCGCCCACCACCCCTGGTGACTGTACTTGAGGCTGGCATTCCTTCCCTCCCCGGTCTCACTGGCTACTGTCCGGGATCCTGTTCCTGTACCACTCCGCTCACAAGGGGCAGCCGTCGCCGTTGTGTCTAGCAGTGATGTCTCCCGCCCCCTCCGAGCCGGAGGTGGGTCCTATTTAGTACGCTGGTCACCCCCGTCGGCTGGTGGGTCGTCCGGGTTAGTAGTGGTTGTTGGATCTGGAAGCATAACCTCCCGTCGGTCAAGGGTTGTTGGTAGTCCTGCCTCCGAGGCTTGATCCTTCACCCCCAAAGGTCCCTGAGCTGCGCGTCTCCACCAATCCACCTTGGCATCGCCCAGGTATTGCTTTAGTCGGTTGTAGTCTACTACTTTTGCTTTGGCCCGTGGAGACCTCTGTATCTGGTACGTGACGTCATTTATCCTCCTTACCACCACAAAGGTACCCTCCCACCAGCGCTGCAGCTTGGGTGTGTGTTATATCCAGGGTGTGTAAATGGGTTATAAATCCAGTACTGAGAGAGAGCAATTCAGATTCGAGGTAACACTTTATTCGTACAATTCCAACATGGCGCAGCCCACACATTTCTACTCCAGAGGGCGCTATGCAAATAGACTGTGAACACAACATTCTCCCCTCTCAAAAATGAGGAAACTGTATGAGTAATTACAGGAGCAACTAGCTTACATTTTGAAACCATACTTGGATCATTTGCAAAGAATCAAAATACAAAATGAGGAATCAGAGACATTGGAATGTTTGGAATGTTCAACAGATCAAATTAGGAAAATCACAGTTCAATTACTTAAACACATACACTTGTGTGTTTAACTGGCACATGGAATGAACAGAACTTCACAATTTACATATGGTAATCTTTAACCCAAGTAGGCTGTCTAACTTGTCTCTTAGGACGGTTCTGTGGTTTGGGTGTAGCTGGTTGTCTTGGAGTCGTAGGCATTTGGTTTGGCAGTTTATGAGTCATGGTAAGGTGTGTTGCATTCCATGTTCGGCCATCTTCAAGCTGGTAAGTGGATGGACCCTTGGACTGTGTGATGCGTTGAGGAGGTCCATAGCGATTTGAACCCTTATGCACATGTCTAGGATTCTTAACACGTACATAGTCTCCTGTTCGGAAACGCGGATGTACTGCACCACGCTTCTGGTCTGTGTATCGCTTGTACTTTGTCTGAGTACTGCGAACGCGATCACGAATATCAGCTGGTTCTTCTTGGCTGATCTCTGTAGGGCGAATGTTCAGGGTAGTTGTCATTCGGCGACTGTGCAAGAGTTCTGCTGGCGATTTACCTGTAGTTGCATGAGCGGTGGATCTGTATGCTGTCAGTAACTCAAGCGTTGCAGTTTTCCAAGGTCGGTGTTCGCGAGTTGCGATTTGGAGAGTTTGTTTGAGAACGCGATTAAATCGCTCGACGAGTCCGTTTGCCTGCGGATGGTAAAGTGAAGTGCGGATGTGCTTAATTCCTCGCTGGATCAAATAAGACTCGAACTCTGTGGAGACGAACTGGCTCCCATTGTCAGAAACCAACTCGTTAGGCAACCCTTCCCTCGCAAAAATAGAATCAAGCATGGAGCAGACGGAATGTGAAGTGGCATCAGCGGCAAACGCGACCTCTGGCCACTTACTGTAGTAGTCCATCAAGACGATTGCAAATCGGCAGTTTTGTGGACCATGCTCAAAGGGACCACAAATGTCAATGGCAATCTTTTGCCATGGATGAGCTGGAAGAGGTACTGGTTGCAATGGTGGAGTGCGAATGTATGCTGTCTTGTCACTGACTTGACAAGCTGCGCAGTGACGAACTTGGTGTTCTATCTGTTTGCCCATACCTGGCCACCAATAGCAGTCACGAAGTCGTTGCTTGGTGCGTACAATTCCCTGATGTCCTTGGTGCGCAATGGTAATCAGGCTAGACTGTAGAGCAGTAGGTATGACAAAACGGTCACCTCGCAGAATACAGTCATCAGCAACTGAAAGTTCATCCTGGAGGTTGAAGTAGGGTTGTAGTTCAGTTGTAATGTGCTGTTTAGCAGGCCAACCGGATGTGATGTATTCCGACACGGACTTAAGGATTGTATCTGTCCTTGTAGCACTTTGGAGGTCAGCTTTGGTGATAGCGGAAGCATCAACAAGTAGTGCTGAAATCCACTGGACGATGATTTCATCATCAGTATGTTCGGTTGCGTGCACTGTAGTAGGCAGTGGCAGTCTAGATAGAGCGTCAGCCACTCTATTGTGCGCACCAGCACGAAATTCGACAGTGTAGTTGAAATTCAGCAGACGAGCAGCCCACCTGGCGATCCGCATTGGTTTGTGGCCAGTGCCACGTGTGGACAGCAATGTAGTTAGAGCTTGATGATCAGTTCGAAGTGTAAACTGACGGCCCCATAAGTACTTGTACCATTTCTCACATGCCCACACGCATGCAAGTGCTTCCCGTTCGCTGACTGAATATTTGCGTTCCGTAGTTGTAAGAGAGCGAGAAGCGAACGCGATAGGAACTTCGTGATTGTTCTTAATCTGTGCGAGTACCGCACCGATGCCGTAAGCTGAAGCATCAGTAGATACGATGGTAGGAAGATCGGGGTCAAACAGCGCAAGTGTAGTAGCATTGGAAATGTGCTGTTTGAGTAACTCGAAGCACGATTGAGCAGCCTCAGACCAAATGAACTGAGTGTCCTTGCGAAGGAGTGCGCGGAGTGGTTCAACCATGCTTGCGTAATTTGGCACAAATCTGGCGTAGTATGACGCAAGTCCCATGAAGGATCGGAGTGTAGATGGATCGGTAGGTTTTGGAGCATTTAGTAGAGCCTCTACGTGTGTTGGATCTGGAGTAAGGCCTTCGGACGAAACGGTATGGCCCAAGAAGCGGAGGTTTGACAAATTGAAGTGGCATTTGTCATAGTTCAGCGTGACACCTAGTTCTGTAAGGCGGTTCAGCACTGCGGAGAGATTGGCATCATGGTCCTTTTGATCGCGACCGAAGATGACAATGTCGTCTAGGTAACATTGTACTCCAGCAAGACCACTTAGAGCACACGACATGAGTTTTTGGAAAGCCGACGGTGCAGATGCCAATCCAAAACAGACGCGCTTGAAGCGGAACAAACCAACATGTGTAATGAAGGCTTCGAGATCACGCGAATCTTCATGTAGTAGTAGTTGATGGTACGCGGAATTCATGTCAAGGGAGCTGAAAACACTAGCTCCATGGAGTTCCCCTAGTAGTTCTTGAATGTTTGGAAGTGGATACTTATCAACAACGACTGCTTTGTTGACTTCGCGGAGATCCACACAAAGTCTCACCTTTCCGGATTTCTTGTATGCGACCACCAGTGGTGACACCCATTCACTGGCGTCGATACGCTCAATGATGTCTGCGTCTTCGAGACGTTTCAGTTCATTTGCCACTTCGTCGCGTACCGAGAATGGCAAATTTCGGAGTTTTTGCTGCATTGGAGGGACGGATGGGCGTACTTTGACTTTGTGTACGTAGTTTTTTGCAAGTCCAACTTTCCCATTGAAGAGCTCGGGGTATTGTTTGCGCATGTCCATTGAAGTTTGGTCGGATGGAGTAGTTGCAGTCGGAGCTGGAGGAGTTGACGATGGAGGTTTCGAGTCGTTCCCATTCACGAGCATGACCTTACCACCTGTGATTGTAATATCCAGGCGTCGGATCAAGTCTAGTCCCATGATAGCGATGCCAGACTGTACAACGAAAATGTGCGCAGGAACACAACGCTCAGGATTACTCGCAAGACGAACAGTGGTGTGGAATGTACCCAGTACTGTACTCGGTTCGTGCAGGTAAGTAGTGAGTTTAGCTGTTGAAGGTTGCAATGCCTCACGTGCGAAGAACTTTCCGAATGTGGATGCAGGAATTATTGACACGGCAGCGCCAGTATCAACAGTCATCGCGAGTTGCACGGATTGGCCAAGGAGTACGGAGCATTTGACACTATCAGCATGTGCAATGTGCTGAATGGTCAAGACATTGGAGTCTTGATAGTCTGGATGAGGTGCAACGGGATTATCACTGGTGAACACTCCCTGAACCTGATTGCGTGTAGATTGAAATCTCTGTCCAGACCGGCAAACACGTGCGTAATGCCCTATTTTTCCACATTTAGAGCATGTAGCGTACTTGGCTTTGCAGTTTGGATCATTTGCTTTGTGCGATTGTTCACCACAGCGGTAGCAAATCTGTGACTGCAGCGGTGCTGGTCTCGATTGTTGCGGAGGGTGCCCTGTAGTGTTGCGATGCTTGCGTGGTTTGCGATTTTGCTGTCGGGGTTTTCGGTGTGTAACTGCATGTACATCTGCCTCTGGAGTATGGCTAGAATTCTCCCCGATGATCTTGGATTCACGCAATGCCGACTCGACTTGACGCGAAATTGTAATTGCATCAGTAAGTGTCAAATCTGGTTCAAGCAGTAGGCGCTCTCGAATCTGAGTAGAGTATGTGCGCTCAATAAATTGATCCCTGATCAGCTCATCTGTCATGTTACCAAAGTTACACGATGATGCTAAGGCACGTAGCTCTCGGATGTAATCATCAACGGATTCCCCTGGCAACTGTGAACGTCTGCGAAATCTGTATCTTTCAGCAACCACGTTCAGTTTGGGTTTGAAATGTCTGTCAAGCACCCGGAGAGCAGAATCAAATTCATCTTCATTTTCCCCTGCATTCTCTTGTGGAAGCGTATGGAAAACACGCTGACCTTCAGTGCCAAGGCAGTGCAGTAACAACGCACGTTTACGTACGGCAGGATACGTATTTGCAGCTGATGCAACAGTGTAAGTTTCAAACATACCTCGCCACTGAGTCCACGGAACGGGCGGAGTTCCCGGAGTTACGAGGAAGAATGGAGGCGGTGGAATCGATGCCATGGCTTGTAAGAACTCTCAGTATGATCTATCCTCCCTCGTCGCCAAATAATGTTATATCCAGGGTGTGTAAATGGGTTATAAATCCAGTACTGAGAGAGAGCAATTCAGATTCGAGGTAACACTTTATTCGTACAATTCCAACATGGCGCAGCCCACACATTTCTACTCCAGAGGGCGCTATGCAAATAGACTGTGAACACAACAGTGTGCGACCCACCTTCTTCAAGGGGGTATACAACCACAACGGCGCCGGGCGAATTCGTTCCATCTTCACACTTAATTCATCCATGTACTGCCACACCAGCTGTCTGTTCCTTCGGCAGGCCCACCACCACATCCAGCGGAAGTCCCACCTCCCGGCAAAGCATGAGCATGTTCGGGGTAAACTTAGTGCTGTCGTGCTGAGAGGAACGGTAGGCCATCATCACGTACGGGAGATGTTCGTCCCAGTCGTCCTGATTTTCGTCAACGAACATGCTCAGCATGGTCTTCACCGTGCGGTTGAAGCGCTCCACCATGCCATCTGACTGAGGGTGAAACGGTGAGTGTCGAGCAACTTACACACCCCTTGGAACAGGCCAGCCTCGAATTCCCTCCCTTGATCCGTGTGGATCTCTAGAGGGGTCCCGAACCGCGTAATGACCTGTTCGACGAGCGTCTAGGCAACCGTCTCTGCTGTCTGGTCAGAAATCGGGAATGCCTCTACCCACTTGGTGAAGTAGTCGGCTACCACCATGATGCTCGTATTCCCGGCCTTCTTCCTCGGAAGCCTACCCGTGAGGTCGATTGCAAGGCGCTCCATTGGAGCCCCCACCACGTTCTGTTGGAGTGGGGCTCTCAGAGGACGCGGCGGTGGCTTCTTGGATCCGCATTTGTGGCACTTTCGGCAGCAGTCCACCGTCTGACGTCGCATTTCCCTTCAGTACACGGGAGCCTGCCGCAACCATGCGACCGTCCGGGCAATCCCCATGTGGCCCGAAGTCCTATTGTCATGGGCCGGTCTAAGGACATCTTCCACCTTCGCCCGTGGGACCACGACCTTCCACACCGGAGGTCCGCCGTTGTGGCCAGCTAGTCCGTATGAACTGCATACGCTACTACTTCGATTCGATTCAATTACGTCCCCCAGCTTTCTCGCGCCTTCTCCTCGCGTGATGACAGACATGCGCAGTGGAGCTAAATAACCCCTGCTGAAGTTTCTTCTGGAAAGATGTAAACTAAGTGATTATTTGTGAGATGTTTTTTTAAGATACCGACTTCGAGCAATTCCGACTTGAGTCAAGTCTATTGCTATAGGGATTATGCGTATGTTGACTTTGAATGATGTAAGACAGAGATTAATGTCAAAAGTGAGGGCCGAAAAGACGTGTACAAAGTCTATGGGATTTTGTGGCGACAAAAAGATGGGGGAAGAAAGAAAAAATCGGAACAAAAAGAAAGGCTTTTCCGCAACTATGCGGAAAAACCAACGAGAACAAAAAGAAAGGCTTTCCGCAACTATGCGGAAAAGCCAATCAGAAAAGAAATCTTAACGAAAACAAGAGCTGTTTCGGTGTGTCACCGAAACAGCTAAAAATTAAATACTTGACAAAAGTTGTTTGTAACAATTTGGAAAGATGTTCATGAAAAGTTTGTGAATGGAGGCAAAATATGTGCAGTAATGTTATAGTCACGTGGTACTTATCACAAATCGCTATAAATATAGGTAATCTAAAGTATGGTGTTGCATATGTGCCATCGGCGTCGCATTTTTGGGCGTCGTATTTTTAAGCTTTGGCATGGATCATTTTGATAGATTTCGTTAAAAACGTTCATGCAAGACAGCAAGAGCTTATTGCGCACTCGCACTTGTTTTAAAACAGTATGAAAGCGTAATGTAGTTGTTACACGGTAAACGTATGTACATTCATGCATTATTTTATGCATGGGTGCACGTTTATTACTTTGTGCGTGTAGTGAAAGTGTCGGAATTCCCCAAACCATTAACGAATTCGCTCTTGCTTATCCAAGATGTGACGGGATCGATAAAGCACATTCCACGGACCAGAAGTTCTCCTTGTTTTGATCGCTGAACGAACGATGCATCGCGATGCATCGCCTCAACCTTGTCAGCTTGTATTTGAAGCCAGCGAAGTGCACCAACAAGACGGCGATTTCCTTCCCCGTTTACCGAAGCTGCATACTAATATTGATTGAAATTTCTCGCTTTGTGATTTGCAGTTCAACCTTGGCATAGGTGACATTTTAATGACTTTCGAAACGAGCGAACTGCAGCAGTTGACGAGCATATGTACTGCGTGTAGCGGGTGATGTGTTTTTTGTACGGTAGGTTTAATTGGAATTGTCTATACTCCGACAAGCAAAAATTGGGGAATAATTTTTTGAAAATTAAAATGTGTTAGCAATAATTAACAACACACGAATGAAAAAATATTTGAATGTGTATTTGTCAAAGTTCTAAATTGTTGCTTGTGCTAGAGGACTACCCCGTAGTCATCTTTGTGGTAGCCAGCTGACTGACTGGCTAACTGACTCCCCGACCGACCGACTGACAGACTGACTGACTGACTGACTGTCACTTGTTACTTAGACTTGCTCTAAAGTCTCACTTGCTTGGCCCGACAGTTTGGAATAAACTTACCCCCTTACGCCAATGAATGGGCTGAATCCGGCCCATTGAATGTAGGCAAAATGCACTCCGGTGAATAGCCGTTGTGAATGGATTGAACAGAGTGTTGTGCGGCGCTCTGGGACCAGCTTTACTAGACTTGCCTTGTCTGATATAAGGTAAACGGGGTCAGCGAGCAAAAACAAATGTCACCCCAAGTACACCATCTATGATTGAACAAGCAGCATAATAACAAGCAAGAAGAACTACATGCTGGTTTGTAATCAATCGGGGATACAGTATTTCCAGTAAGAAATAGATGCACAACTAATTGTCAATTTGCCAGTTTGAATAAAGTAGCATCAACTAGACTTCGTTTGCATTGCTTGTCGATTGGTTGATCCGTCTACATGTTTAATGCGACGCATAAGTATCAAGATGAAGTGTGAAAATTCTTAGCCAACTAGACAAAGATACAGACAAAAAACCCTAATCTTTTTCAAGTTACGCTCACCGTCATCTGAAAGGCTGAAGCACCTTGTTCAGTTTCAGACCCCATAGTCCGCGCAGCTGCAATGCAACTGGTTACCCTAACTTCATTTGTATGCATATAAAGTTAGAGCTCTGTCGACTTACAGACGCCGCTGACTACTCCGAAAGCGAGCCGGTGCCATACATTGCTGCGGACAGCTCAGATCAACGGTTGGTTAAACCCTCAGTGTTTGATGTAATCACACGCTTTACTGTGCGTCAAAGTAATTGGGAAAACGGCTTTCTTTTAAACTATTCAAATCGAAGCCAGCTTAAAGGAACACTTCCCTTGCCACTCACGTGCCATTGCTATTCTGCTGGTCTATGTGTGGTTTGCACTGCCCGTCATTTCCTCGCGATTACGGAGAAATATTTCATTCAATTGCGATTTGGAAAAAAAAGAAGATATCATGCAGTGACATTTAAATCAAAAGATTTGGGTTTCAAACAAAATTGGCAAAGTTCTTCTGGAAACCCTTTTCCCCTATAGTATTAAGCTTCAAAAATAGTGCTAAGTACCCACCAAATTTTGAAAAAGATGATTGACGTTGTTAATGACAACTTTTCTGTGGAATAAAACGGGACTAGGCTGTTGGGGTGCTGGGGTGTTTGTTTGTTGTTTGTTTGTATGTTTGTTTGTTTTTGCCTATTTTTTTGTTATCAAAGCAAGATATATTAAATTCCCGGCAAAATTAAAGATAATATTCAATTGCTGTTGCTGTAATTTTCAGAAATGGATGGATTTGGGGGTTAGTACTTTATAGCAAATATTGATTCACTGGCCTGTTTCAAGTTTTGTGTTCATATGCTGGAAAAACCAAGAAAAGAAAGCTTTTCTTGTAGTCTGAAACAGAGCATTTTATAGACGTCGGGGACCTGTCAGGGCAGGGTACCAGACTAGATGGCTTGCACCCTTCACGGATGTGTAAAAAGTCAGTGTTTTCTGACGATGGTCGGTCGACCATCGTTGGACGTTGATACAAAATTCCACGTCTTGAAAATGATAACGCACCAGGCAATGATTTCACAGGCTGCTTGAGACTATTATTCATTTGCAGCCAAGTATTATTATGATTCTGGTAGTTTTGTCTTATGATGTTTGCGAATGTTGTTTATTACCTGTAAGACAAGGCAGACGTGTTTACTCATACAACATGGAAGGAATGGATTGTTCTGGGATTGATTCTCCATTTATATATACACCGATGGATATTATTTTACCACCGTGATACAAATCTTCCTGGCACAAATCGGCCAGCCTCACAGACCCATATTCCTTCTCTATATATCACCTGCAGAACGTGAACAGTGATATGATCAGACGGCAGAAATAATGCGGATTGCCTTCAGCAATAAGTTGGCATTTTCTGTTGCTCTGGGTCGTTCAAGTGGAATTGGTACAACGAAGTCCGATGGCACAATGCCCAGAGAAGAACTAAGTGCACGTATTATTGTCTCAGGCAACTCATTTTGGGTATGCATGCTCCGCTGAATCTTTAGCAAACAACCTCTCCTTTTCAGCTATTGGTATTTTGTACATGGAAAAGGTGTTACAACAAGATGATTTATTAAGAACGAGGTTTTTTTTAATCATTTTTAGAAACAAACTTAACATACGTCTGCGAGTAGGCCTATGATTAAAACCCAACGTAATTAGTTCCGACAAGGAGGTTCTGTTTTCACCGGCGTTGGTTTGTCTGTTAACAAGATAACTCAAAAAGTTATGGACGGATTTTCATTAAACTTTTGGGGTAGTCCTTGGTACAAATACAAATCGAATATATTTTGGAAGTGATCTGGATCTGCGTCTGGATGCAGGATATTCTTAAAGGATTTTTCACCCATCATATGGAAAATTGCACCCTGTGTGACCAGCTTCTTGTGCGTGGCACCAACCCGGCCACCCTGTATATCTTATCACCCACCTAATCTAACCACACAGGTCAATGGACTAAACCATTATATACAATGGGGGAGAGGAACGGTAGACCAACATGGGCCTTATTCACGAGCTGGCCATTTTTGTCGTGTTCCCTGAATGCATTTCATTAATTGTTAACTGTTGAATAGAAAGGCGCCAGACTTTTTATGCTGGCACAATGCAGCCTTATTTTACTGTCATTTTTTCTTTTTTAAATATGGCTTTAAACATAAAGGAATGTTTAATGACAGACGGTAACTCATTCATTGCAGCAGACTGGAATTCATTATATATTTCCTTGCTTTCATTTCTCTTCGCAAGTTCCAAAAATTAATATTTTAACTAACTTTCAATTCAATAAGTCCCATAGGCACATGTACACTACAAAATGTTTCAGTTTAAGGATTTGATTAGAAACCACATTTGTGCATTGGTGCTGTGTGTAATGGCGGGACATTGTTTAGTCTTGGCGGGGTACGTGTGCGCTCTCTGAGTGTTTTCGAGTTGTTTCAGCATTGGCTAACAGTTTCACGAGGGCTCACAGTAATGTCATATTTATGGCCAATTTGTTTTCACACGGTGGCCTATACCGCTTTATACCGCTTTATAAAACATCTGTCCAGTTATCTGTGCTTGCGTATAACCAATGATAAAATTGTATTAAAAATACAAGACTTTTAAAGATAAAAGTAAAATATTTGAAATGTTTCTGGTCCAGAAAACACCAAATAGTGAAAAAAGAAAAGAGCCATCTGTTTTTCGCATCGTTCTTCTTCTTGTTATTACCTTTAACTTACTGTGCAGTGGCTATTAAAGTAAATATTCTTAGTTTAGACGAAGGCGTCTATGTTACTGACTAACAGTCTTACATGTGTCTGGTAGAGAATTTTATGTTACCCATTCAAGTGACATTATGGCGTAATGCTCCATAATTTAAATATACAACTACTGCTTTTCCCCTATCAATCTGTGCTTGAATTCAGCTCTGCCTTACATTGCACTTTATCTCGATATGCGTCTCCATAATGCTAGCCACATTATGTATTACCAAAACCCAGGCCATATCTCACTGTGCACAGCGCCGCCAATCGAGAAAATTCAGCGCGAGTTAGTGACACTGAAGAGCTCTTGACTTTTTGCTCTTTCTTGGTTACCCATGGCAACCCGGGGTTAATATTTGTCTTGAGGCCCAGGGGGATGTGTTTGCGATGTACGAATGCTCAGGCTGTAGTCAAGAGCTGACGGGACTGATAATCGTTGAGATGGAATTGTCTTCGTGTGAAGTCTCTCCATTGGCAATCACAACGCGCGCTTATCCAGGCACGCAGCACATGCATTTAATCACTTTGGTGTTCGCATCTTTCTCCTTTTATGAAGGTCTTTCATGTCACTTTCAAACGGCCTTTCAAATGCTGGTTAACCAAATTCTTTGCTGCAATGATGACTAAACGCACATATTCAGTGGAATAATTTGATCATCATCACAATCCACGGACTCATAACAAAAGAACCTCTGACAATAATTCAAAACCTACATTGCCAATATTTCTGTCCTTTCGAAAACAAGATTGGTTGTTAGTACCTTAACGTCAAGCAGAGTAAAATTACCTGCAGAAATCATCGCTTAGTAATAAATATCTGTTGTCATCAAATTAAACTGCAGTGGGAGGGCATTATGTTCATGAGACAAACTTTACGGAGGGACAACCACCTTCCTAATGATGTAAGCAGCTTTGACTAATTGGAGATTTTCCCCCTTGTTTACTGCTGCATTTCTCAAAAGATTGAGGCACAAAGCTCAACTACCTCATTTGTCATTAACCCATAACTCGTGTGGTTGGTTTGCCCTCATCAACCTCTGAACATCCTTGCTTCTACCACCTTTAGTTGGCTCTCCCTGTTGGGGCATCTCGAATCTTTCAAGGACTTGCATCTTAAGTGATTAGAAGCTGAGGTTGACACGTGCGCGCGCCAAAACAGCTCCGGCCCCTGCCTCCCGCCAGCAAACCAATCAATCGTACTGCTATACGCCCTGTGACAATACACACAGCGGTGCGATCACGGCCGGGCTAACATCCAATACGCCATTGACGTCATCAAGTGACTTGCTCGCCTCAAAACACTGGATTTAGTTCCATATATAGGCGCAGATGGTCCCGAAATAGCTCGCCGGATTATTTTTTGTGTCCCTGGGGTTTATGTAGGTCAGAAGACTCAAACTAAGAGTTCATTTATTGGATGTTCAATCGAATTCGTAAGACACTCATCGGAGGTATTTTCATGACAGCAGTCCGTTGCAACAGGTGGGAAATCATGTTTACTCCTTCGATGGAAAATAAAAGTTTGTAAAAACCCCTGATCACAACCCTTGAGGAGCATAGCAACAAGCAAATCATTGATGCGCCATGCTTTCGTTTTCGTATATATTTGGGCATAACATCTACTTAAATTCCCTTCAATTTGTTACAATTCAATCGATTCGTGAATACCATGCAATTGGGCGTACGTGAATGTGCAGCACAACAAGCTCACTATTAGAGGAATATTTAACGCAGTAAATTCTGGTTATGCTATTGAATTCGCTCATTCTGGAATTGCTGAATGAATTTCAGAAACACCTTAAAATGTTGGGCGTTAGTAAGAAAAAAGGAACACGTGATTTATAAACGAGAATTCAATTTTAATATCTAAAATAGATAAACCAGATAATTAAGATATTTAATGGGTTTTTTTCACAAACTAGTTATTGTTTGCAGCAGAACTAAATGGTTCTTCATTCGCTTTATGTGTGCTGCACACAATGCACTTGGTGCCAACATATATAAAAGTACGGCAGATAGGTGATGGGATTGTGCATTTAATGGTACAAGCATGGCATCTGGCGCACAGTCAGAGTATGTCATGAGAAAGATATTTGGCTATAGGGCCATCGCAGATTTGTCCTTTGAAAAATATATAGGTAGAATAACAAGCAATGGCAGCCATTTTGAAAACTTTGAAAATTGCTTATTATTCTACATGTTTTCAAAGGACAAATGTGCGATGGGCCTATAGCCAAATATCTTTCTTAAGACATAATCTGACTGTGTGCCAAATGTCACGCTTGTATCGTCAAAGGCACAATTGAACTGAGCTGAACTGAACTGAACCGTTCCCAACAATATTTCCCCTATCTGCCCCGCTATAATGGTCCTGTCCGCCCAGAGGTCCGTTATGCATGATCAGTTCAGTGAACTCCGTGGAATGACTTTTGTGCTACCACCAAGCGTCCAAAACTTACACTTGTGCTGCCACCAAGCGTCCGAAACTGACAACCGGACAGATATTCTACAGGTCAGCAGATTCGAAGGGAAAACATCTAAACTATAAAGTCAGTTTAAAATTTGGTTTTGTTTTTAGCATATTAGGCGATTCTGCCCCTTGTCACGACAAATTCAGTTAGAAACTGGCAGGGCCAGAAACGAGAAACTACCGGTACCCACTAGAAGTGCGGAGTCGAGTATTATCTTACCCCCTTCAACCATAGCGCTGCCTTTCGCTCCCTTCGCCCTTCCCCCGCTCTGGTGAAGTGATGCATGTATTTATCTAACTCTGACGAGAATGCTCTAGCTCGTGCCATATCTCGTTGAATGGATGCAGAGCTGTGTTCGTAGAGAACCCAGCAATGGTTAAAACAACACGGCAAAATCTCGAACCACTATATACCTACCGTTCGTTATAACGCCTTCTACATGTTCAGGCATAATTTCTTACGCCATGTCCACAACTGGACCGAGCTTATAGTACATGTGAATTCAAATCGGCCAACAAAACGAGGGTATGCGTCCACGGTGCATGCACCAATCTGTTTTGAAGAGCAACAATTCCAAAACAACTGGCACGGGTATATGGCCTACAGTGTACTTTTTAAGGCAATGTAACGTTTAATGAAAAAAACCTCGAAATATTCAGTGCAATGACTTTCTTTGCAGGTATGTAGTTTTCCTTAGTCGGTTGAATATAATTCCCTCTCAAACATTGGAAGATTCCCATTAAAACACCAGCATTCAGTTTGCATTCAGGGTTGTATTGGAAAATTTCATATGATTCTTCTTCGATATCGTGAACACTTGCTGGTCACAGAGATACCTATCTCACTGACTGATTCACTGTCACCTGTGAATTAGACTTGGTCAAGTCTCATCTTGGCCAAAAAAATGACCCAGATGACTTTTGTTGTACAAGCATTCACTGTGTGGACTTCCGAACAAAAGAGGTCCACATAAACAATGTAGCAGCGACGTTGTGTGGACTTGCCCAAGTCCACACAGTGTTTCCCCCTCTCTGGAAAACAGGTTAAGAGGCATTTTGGGGTTAGGTTTATCCGTAGCAAAATGAAGAGAAACACTCAAGGGAATCATAAAAAAAGAATCATAGAAGGTTTTTCTTAATTACACAAAAACAAAGGAATGTTCACACTACGTATGTAACGTAAACATAAGTGCTATCTATAACACCGTACCGGCATCATCAAAGACAAGGGGGGGAAAATCGTGAAACAGAATCCGGGTCTAAATAATATATTAATGAAATTAAACACATGTAGAAGAACTTAATACAAAGATGTAAATAACAGGATGGGCAACCTCGTCCCCAGGGTGTCAAGCAGTACGCGCCCACCATTACCTGCTCTCTCATCCTGGTGTTGGATCATTTGCATACTGTGCAAACTTTTTGAATACGTATGCAAAATGAGGAATAGTCTGGTGCCTGCCTGTGCGTTACATTTGCGTTTGTTTTTGTATGCGGTGTCTGGGGTAAAAACAGAATCAATTCGTCGCGCCGTGAGTTATGAAAACACAATCGTTTTCCAAGTGAAAGTGTTAAAATCTTATCCAGCCAATATGCAGTTTCACATTTCATATCAATATGAGCAAATTGGAAAGGAAATGAGTATTATTGAGAAGGCGTGGGCGTTATGATTACAATGATCGTGCAAACACGTAATGCACGTTGAAAATAATAACACCAAGTACACGATATAAACCTTGACTAGCCAATTGCGGTATCGAATCAGGATACAGGAAGAAAGTTTCCTATCCAGGGTTTACTATTGGAAACGAGGTTGGAAATAAAGAAAGTACCAGGGACGAGGTTGCAAGATGGGCGTTGTCGACGAATCCCTTAGACCAAGTTACTGCGTCGAGCATGGCAACGTGGCCCGTATACATGTATAAATGCATTATTACGTATTATAGAGGTTAATCCCACCACAAACATTGGATAGGCTGAATTTGGAACTTGCAGAAATGACACTACGTGAACCCCTTTAAGGACTATTTTGGTCTAAGACCAAAATAGTCTGGGGCCAGCTTTATTAAGCTTGTTCAGTTTTGTTAATACAAATGGGGTCTTGCAATCCTATACATGTTGTAATGTTGTCTATGTGTATGTACCATTATGTTTAATATTCATTTTTAATAAATGTACGTATATTTTAATGGCTAACAAGTTTTTGTTGTCCTGGAATAAGTATTGTTTCGGTGTTGTAATCCCGGGCCCCCATAGAGAACAGTTCTTAGATAACTGATGGGGTTACCCGGGTAAAATAAAATCTGATTGAACGCCTTGAATAGAGATAATTTATTTTAAAGCTAAAAACTGAAGAAGAAAAACCGGACGGACCGCGGATTAAAAGGCGATTAATCAAGCGATATGGCTAACAGATCGACCGTAGTCAAGATCGCTGGGAACGAAGAAACATGGGCGTCGCCAGGATGGGGTAAGGGGGCGCCTGCCCCCCCCCCCCCCCCCCACCCCTGAAAAGAAAAAAAAGAGCAAAAAAATAAAATAAAAAAGAGGTGTGAAGTCATATTTGCTATTAATTTAATACACATTTAACAAAAATTTAATGGGCGTCTGCGGGGTTGTCAATGGGGGTGGGTTGGGTTAATGTCTCCCGCCCACCCTCGACAATGATAATGATTAAAAAAATGATAAATTGTGAATATGCTAGAGAAAGTACAAGGATATTTGGGGGGGTTGGAAATGCTTTGCCCCCCCCCCGAAAAAAATCCTGGCGACGCCCATGCGAGGAAAGTTGTTTTTTCGCCGTGTACATCACACATACGCTAAGTTCAATTTCCTGAAGTGTATCCCAACACATTTTCAATCATTTTAGAAAAAAAAATGCCGGAGTTACGCCTCGGGCCCTTTTGTCAGTATAGGCCTACCACCAAAAGCTTCTTTTGCAGAAGAAAAAAATCCTGCGCCAGGTGCAGTCCTTGAATGCAGAACAGATCAAAAGCCTTGCCCTGGGGCCGTAGGCTTTATCTTGCATTGAGACCAATCAGCTTCTTTCATAGCAAGATGATTTCTTGAGATCCACGGTATTATTAATTGTCGTACACAAGGCTTTGGAACTATGGCAGGAAATCGTTTCGTAGGCATCGATGCTACAGTCTCTTGGGCATTGGACAAATAGCGCAATTTAAGCTTTGATTTTGGTGTTTGTTTTTCTGTGAAAAAACCCACATAATATTTGTCTTCCCTTCAATCTGTTTTGATTGTCTCTTCAGATTGTTTAAATGACTGTGACGATTCGGTGCTGACCATCTTGGTTGTTTTGGACTAATAAGTGGATATTATTGATATTGAAAACACTGATTTATAATGCGTCTTAACTTTTGCTAGATGAGCAGCAAACGGAAAAATGGGCAGCAATATGGCAATACGCGGATTGGGTTACAGAGATGCTTGAATACAAATGATTTTTTTTATACATCTTCTTCTTCTTCTTCTTCATTCGTTCATTTTCATGATGACTTGATGAGTTGGGCCCAACTGTCCCTGTCAAGCATAGTGTTGGAAAGAGATGGACCACTCAGACCAGTTTCTAGCTCGATGGATGTTTTCAGGGTCATGTTTGGACATCTTCTTAGAATAATGAATGTAGCATGCAAGGACATTATATCGGAAGGAAATGGAACGGAACCTCTGAAATTGATGAACTCTTAAGTTTTTTAAACGGTTTGGCCCAACACTAACAAGTTGCCATTGAAGGCTAAATGACATGCTTGTTAGCCCGTGTCAAAATGATTCGACAAGTACCACACAATCGGCTTATCCTGTGAAGATGCTGTGACGAATTCTACAATACAGTTCATGGTGAGCGTCAACTTGAAGAAATGTAAAACATGGATTCTTCAGGCAATCGGGTCTTTTGTGTTTTAAGCTTTTGTCGTTGGCGCTTTTTTTTGGTTAGCCTACAGTTAGGCCTCTGAACAAAACGTACAACAAAATAATTTGTCTCGTGGTGTTCGTCAGCGTAGCCTTAATCGAATACAGCACCTTGCCAAAGCACTGTTCGGCCGGCCGTTGCTTTGTGCAAAATCCCGCCGATTATGATGCATGAGGATCGACCGCTTGAAACATAGAAAGGATCGCCTTCTAGAGCTGACAAGAAGATACATTACCAAGCCTAGGCAAACACTGAATTATAACACTTCAGGTTTCCGGGCATGCCGCGCGGTTCAGCCAGACAACGCACCGGGTGCAGACAGGCGCCAGACGGGCAGACCCATTCTGATCGTTCACGCTAATTCGCACACGACATGCCGGTCTTCCTAAATTAAACCTTGCCCATTTTGAATTATTCATCTAGTTTTTTTTGCTGAAATTAAACTTAATCTGCTCGACCGTTAGTGAATTAAAGAATTAAAAATGCATGCCTCATTCATGCCTGAGTAATTATATTCCCCGGATAGAACGAAGTATACTACAATTTGTACAACATGGTTGTTAATTAATCATGTTTTTACTGTTAATTCTTTGCAACTTCCATTTCAGAGAACTAGTCATCAGTTTGATCAGTGTAATGTATTTGGTTGTTAAATGAAATAATGTAGCTGGTTTAAACAACTCAGATGACGGGAATATCTCGTTATCTGAATCAAACATGAGTCTAAAATTTTATCTACCAAAAAGAATTCTAAAAAGATGACAGTATTATAATAATGCAACACTTACTTTCCCTCAGAGAAGAGTGAAAGCATAAGGACTTAAACAAATCTGCTTATCTTTAAAATATTTCTGTGACCTAATATTGTTTAATTGCACTTGATTCCGAATAAATATGATTTTGAACGAGTTACGTTCTTTTAATGGTAGAGCTTTTGGAAATTTTGACCGTGAATTTTCCGACCAATTGAGGGTTTGAGCTTTGTACCCCATTTCTGGTTTTAATAGAGTACATGGTGTATAGAACTAGGCCTACATATATAATGAAAGCCTTAAAATGTACATTTGCGTCCCTCTTTATTTTTTTTCAGTCTTCGTATCGCCAATTCTAATTTAGGCATTTTTGTTTTATGTTCATATAATTTCCGTATGCATGAGCAAATCGTGACGTCATCTTAGTAGCCTCAGCCTCCGAGTTTCAAATCTGCGTGCGTAGCCTATTCTTTTTACCAGATTCAAGTTGTTGTGTTGTTTGTTTGTTGTTTGTTTCTTCTTCCTGTTTTTTTTCTGAAGTCAGTTTTTTTTATATATATTTTGTTTCTTTAGCTTTAATTGGGTTCATAATTTGTATGGAAAAGTCTTTGTGAGCCTAAAATCATAAGAACAAAGCCACCAGGTGTCACGAAGAAGCATTAACATCGTAAACAGTGAAAAACAAACAAACCCTCCTAAAGAGTGTCACATTATTAATATAGGCCTACAACACAAAGTTGTGTATATTTGCACAAACCAAATTTATGTGTACTTTTTATTTTGTGGCTTCTTCAATTATGTCCATGTTTGTTTTTTAAATATCCGGAAATTGTCCTACATTAGTGTTGGAATATCATTGTTTTAGTAAGTGGCGTGCGTTACTTGCAACACGATTGCTAGCTATGGAAATTTGTAGCCTTAGTATTCCCGACAAAATCAAGAGGCAAGAAATGATGAAGTTCTGGTTTTTGTATTTTTGTTTTTTGTATTTATTTATTTTCCAATTCATGGCACCAAAAAAGAAATCACATTAACAGGCAAAGTGGATACAAGTCATCATATTGAGTTGCGTGCTTAATAGTTCACGAGATATAGTACATTGTTTACATCGTCAATCCATACTCGTGCATATAGTGTGTGTATGACATCGCAACCAGTCTACGCCGACTGTAACCAAATCACAGTTTCAGTTACCATGCCGACCGTATCTAGGGCGTCACCGTGCGACCTGATTCCTTAATGAACACTCAGTACACGGAGAGACAAATAATAAGATACATTTTTTGGCGGAGGAAATTGCGCGGAAATCTGAGAAATTCTGGTTGCCATCGATCGGATCGAGGACAGAAAGGGAGAGACCGAGAGCGAGTGGTTGGGATGGCCTTGTGGGGAGCCGACCGAGGTTCGCTCCGTGCCCAGCCAGTCCATCCCAATCGATCCGGCCAATCCGGTAATTTCGTGGGATGCAACTCACCTATAGACACTTACCAATCGGAGCAGGAAATCCGGGCTTTTGTAAATCGTTACCTTCGATTTGTTGTGCAGCGATTGGGTTCAAGAAAAGTGAACTTGCCGTCACGTTTTTGAAGGAAAAAAACTGTACTTCTCCGAATTTGGCCAATTAACATGAACAATTGACCATTCAAATGAGTCAGTTGTTCAATCTTGTATACTTAAATCAAACGCGGAAAACAAGTAGGTTATAGTGTATGTTCATATTATCGAACAAATGTGAGTATTTTGACGTTAACTTTTATTATTATATACTTTGAAAAGGCAGACAGTTGATATTACATGTTTTTAATATTATCAGCACTGCAAAAACTGGGGTGTTTGATCAACTTCAACTGTTCTTTCTTGAACCAATCAATGGAATGTAAGTATTAAACGTAACAGGTGTTTTATATTAAATCGTATTATAATAATATTAACTCCACTTTTGAATTGTCTGAAGATTGTAGCCTCTTTTTATGTAACGTGGGAAAAGGCAGGAGTGATTGCTACTATATAATACTTACATTTTGAAAGATAGAACCATTAAAGACTAACGCGAACTCATGAACCCCCATTGATTGTGTACATGAAATGGGCATGTGACCAACCTGTTTGAACTCACAGCGATCACACCTTGTTTTTAAAATATTACAAAGCAACGATTGTACGAAAATCATTCGTACGAAAACAATATGTGTGGGCTGGATGTTGTAACTATTTAAACTCGTAGTTTCCTATTTTACAAAAACAAAGACATGTAAATATTTTTACTATAATTCATTGGGTTATAAAGCGAAAAGGCAAAAGCCTTACCTGAATAGATGTAAAAATAGATATACCGTAATGAACATTTATTTCAGAAATATAGAATTGCACCGTAGGAGGTAAATGCTCAATAAATCATTTTGGCTTTTGCATGCACAGACACATAAATTGCAATCAGATGTTGAAATGGTAAAAGTGTTTTATTCTCTCGGGAGATCCAGACTCAGTTTTAACCGCGTAGCTGACCTATGTGGCGTCCCATCCTAATTACTTGGTATATCGTGTACTCCTGTACAAGGTGAGTAAAAAAGAAAGTGACCTGGATTTATGATTTGTTTTCCTCCTTAAAAAGCAATTAAATTTGACACACCAACGAAGGATACACTAAACGAGCATGTTCTTGCACTGATTTAAAAAAAAAAGAAATTACTAAACTTGATCCATGCTATGAGAACTTATGGAAATTTTACTAAAAGAATCCATTTTACAGCTGTCCATGGCATGCCATTTGAAGCTATTGAGCTGAATGAGGACCAGAGATTACACACATGCATTCAGATGCAAATGAGATTTGTATCAGTTTTGTCAAGACTGAAACATTATTTTTCACTGTCACACTGTTAAAACTGCGTTTGGCAATTAAACACAATCTTGCTATCACTTTGTAAACATGCTAAGAAGCTAAGCATTACGTGTCCAACTCCTAAACATCAATGTTCAATTGCTTAACAGTATCTATCATTATGCGAAACATGTTTAGTATTTAAACATGTTTACGAAGTGATAGCAAGAAAGTGTTTAGAAAAGTGTTTAATGCTAAACACAGTTTTTGCAGTGCAGATTTTCTGCTTGAATATGAGGATTTTTTTCTCAAATAATGATGGTAATTTTTGTCTGTATTCCTGAGTAAATTTTCGTTCATTCATGAAGGCAGGAAAACGTCCTTGTGTCATTGTATTTAAACGGTAAATGATCATTGGTGGACAGCTGAATGTTGTGATGTATGTATTAAAATAGACATAACTTGGAAACAAAGTATGCAAATTACGTGAGGTTTTCACAGTTACTAGCCAATAATATGTACTTTATCCCTGTGTTATTTTTATTAAATGGTGCGAACCACATATTAAAAAAAAATTCATTAGGTCTCTTTCTTTTTGAATGCCACTAGGCCTAATAGCCTCTTTCCTTCTTTTGAAATATGATCACGCCCTCATAAAAACTTCCCGATTCGAGCACTTTGGAATTAATGCCGTGCTTTCACAAGTAATTTACCCAGGAGGAATCAACACAAAATTTGATGAAAGGTGGTGTCCGCGGATAGATTCGACCTCGAGGGAAGCGAGAAATTTTCAGGTTGATCTAGATTTTCAAATGGTTGCGGGGTGAGAAGGAGTAGTGTTTTCGTTCAGGAGATTTTTTTAATGAACACGGATGTATACCCACCTTCAAAGCCAGCCCTGACGGCAACACTATTACATATTGGACACGGTTCGTCAGTTCACATAAAATCGATCGGTGGGTGAACCAGTAGATAATTGCAACCCATTTCATCAGCAAAGCCTGGCATGGGCAAGGGATGTCCTTGCAACTTAATTACAGAGTCAAACCCGGGAAACAATATCCACCTGTCAATAAAAAGGCAACAATGACGCAACATGAAAGTTACTGGTAGCAGCATGAAGGTAAGTTGTATTATCTCAACTACCATTCCTTAGAGTTGAGAATGTTTGACATACTTTCTCACAACTCTTTGTTTTCAGTTGGTATTTGGTACGTCGTTTGGGAGTTTTTAAAACTGTTATTTTTAGACATAATTGAAGCGTGACCAAGTTTTGTGTAGTTGACGTCCCCAGCTTTTTAGAGGGCGAAATCATGAATTGTCCGAGTCATTTTGCGCCATCATCCATATTTTGACTAATCTTCGAATTTTGCTTTTTTTCATCCAAGTTACAGTATGACGCCTTATGTTGACAATTGGCAAAAATAACCACTCTTTAATAATGCTGTAGAATAACCAATACATGTAGTTCTAGTTATTGGTCATGGTAAGATAATATGCAGTAAAGCAATTGCAGTTAATTTTATTGGAAACTCATCAACAATGCAAAAATAATGAATGATAAAAATAACTACATCTTGTACTATTAGCATAACCGGAATTGTGTCTGCTTTATGTGCACCATCAAATCATATCTCAAATTTGACATAGAAGATGCAACAGAATAGACATTGTCAAAAAAATGTACAAGAAGGGAGGTATTTTTTGTGTAGCCTAAACACTGTACCAATTTAGTGGGGGGTTTTTAACGGAGGTATTGTTTTGAGGAAACACTTTTAGAATTCAGTCTTCAGAAAACATTAACATTATCCTCAACAATTCTGTGGACGACAACATCATTATTTCTTCTCTTTTTCGGCCATCGTTCTAATACGAGTACAGGAAATTGCATGATGCTCAACTGCATGTTGCAGTGTATTTTAAAAGCATTTCAATAGTGTTTCCTAATCAGCGAGTTCCGCTTGGACATTTTAACAGGAGCACACTCCTACACATTTTTTTTATTCCAACTGAAAGTAATTGCTCGGTCTGAGATGAGGCATCAAATGCAATTCGCCCCTCCCCCGTTGATGAATGGAACAGGCTAATAAAATTTCATATCTTTTTTTTTGCGCGCGCGCGATGAGATGTGATGAGGCTGCGGTAGATGCAGAGTGCTCTGACAAACCAATGAGAAACGGGAGCTTGAGGCACACAACGAACTAATCAGTTCTCTCCCAGTCTGGGCACTGTGTACTGGAATATTATGCTCAGGCCTGGACATGTCAAGTCAGTGTTCGCTCCACACAATCGTCTGCAGTAGAGGTGCCTCGTCGCTAACGCTGTGCCGAAGACAAGAGTGTCATCGCTAGGGACGATGGGAAACCCACTGTTGCCTACCTGCGCATTCTAGGTGCTTCATTGTTGTAGCTGCGAGAGAGAAATGACAAGCCCGGCATATTGGTACGGAAAATGATCCGGCCATAAAAAAAATAGCTGGCAGATGGTCGCTGCCAGCTCGTCCTGAGCAGCAACAGAGCGAATACAAACCGTTTGCCGTGGAAAAGGTTTTTAGCACACCAATCATCACTGTGCGCTATACCATTTGCTGCAACAAGCTGGTTTTAATTCAAGTGAACGTCGGTGCAAGTTTTGTACACAAAGGTTGTGTTCTGAAACAAGCTTCTTGCGGGTTTGGAAAGCAGAAAATATCCTACAGCAGTTTCTCCGACCCATCTTGATTCAATGTGTTTCCCTGGTTCAGCTTTGACGTAATATCTTGGTGGAAACGAGCGAGACCATCGTGTGACCATGCCAGCACGGAAAGGTCTCCTTGCTCCTCAGAACACATTTCTGGATACCATAGCCACGCGATTCGACGGAACTCGTAAGTACAACTCACTGTTTTACTGTTAATCATTACACTCCTTAGCTCAACATCCCATTGAAATACCTCCGAAATGAGCAGTCAATACTTGATCTATTCGACTTATCGAAAAGTCAAAAGCCCATACGGATTGTATTACAACCCGAGTACCCAACAGATATCCATATAATTTATTGCAGACGAAAAGCACGTTTTTGCTCGTCAAAAAAAGGGGAAAAAATAAGCACTATATGTCAAATAGCGGTAGCGGCCTTTTGCTGCCTGTATGTATAAAGACGCCTAGCTTTAAAAAGGACCCCAACACCTAGGTTAAAAACACCCAAAGAGAAATAATAAAAGTAAAACTCGTCACTCTGAAGTTGAGCTCCATGACGTGAATGTATAACGGAGATGGAAGTTCATATCGCTGCGGAATTTGATAAAGTCATGTCGTGTGTTGTATACAGTAGGCAGAACCGTGGGCTAACGGGCCAAATAATGCATTGCCATTGTTCCATGTCTTTCTGAACGTCTACTCTTCCACCCAGAAGATTCTTAGAAAACAAATATTGAGAACCGTCCTTGGAACTGCTCTGACTGACCATAAGATAAGATCGACCAACCATTCACGAAGGAGTTGACGCGAGATACGCATTAATGCGCAGGTTCTCCAGCAAATTCATCAAAGGTTTCTGTTCGTTTCGCTACAAAATTATTATTCCAATCATGCGCATCAACTGATGCGGGTATATACTTTCCTTTCATGCATAATATATATGGCGAGTTTAAGCAAGGTGGCATTAGCCATCATCATGTATGTCAAGTGGTGTCAGTTTACGTGTCGGGCTATACACAAACTGTGGGGTTGACTACAATAAAGCTGTATGCTTTTTGTGATAATTCTGAGATATGCGGTTGTCTATGGCGTGGAATAGTTTGGATGGATACAGTCATGCGAAGAATTGGGCAAATTGTGCGGTTGCGCTATACGCCAACACGGTAGCTCGTGTTCACGAATCCGCCGCTTTCCGCGTTCCGTGTATACAAATTGCTGGATAGGCCTAATTAGCATCTGTAATAACGTTACGGGCACGTATAGACCCGAGTCAACATGGGATACGTCTTGCGTGTTGTACGTTTGATGCGTCAAGGAAAAGTCACCATTTGCATTTTGCAGAGGACGTCTTTGACTCGATATAAGCTAGGTGATCACAGCCTGACTATTTGATGTTCTATGGGTGTCCTGCTAAAAATCGTACATAATGAAATTACCTTCTCACGAAGTTGTCCGATCAATATTGGTTCATCGTGCATACAAAACAATGTTTGTGCGGGAATATATGCGAACTTATTTGGGTATCATTTTGATCACACTTCAATAGCTGAAAGTCAGGACCATAAGAATTAGTACCGAAGATACTTCAACATCTATTATTGCTGTACATTCGAAATATTATTTCATGAACATATTTAGATTTCGGGGTTATTTATTCCCGATTAATTTTAAACAGGACATGAGGATTAAACAGATACAGAGTAAAGGCCTACAATTATTCTTGCATAAATATCTCAGATATTCACATCTAAATATGAATATTTTGGGCAATTCATAAAACACATTCCAATTGTTGGGGATAAAAATATTGTTTTAAGTAATATTTTCTCAGTTGCTGGAGTTTGTTTATTTCAAATTTGGCTTAAAAAAATGGCCCTTTGTTCCCAATCCATTTAGTGGCGGCGGTATATTTGAATACTAATCCAAAGTGAGATGTCAATCAATTACCAAAACAAAAATGTACACATACATAAAATAGTCGTAGGCTGTAGTAATCCATTTTTCCATATTGAACTGTTGAAAATACAAAATGTTACCTGCATTGAAAATGTGGATATAAATATTGTAACTATACGTCATTATGGAGAGAAATATTTTACGCTTTCTAAGGAACCTCAACCACTAAATCCCATAGGAATTCTCATATTGCATTGACTATTTTAATGTGTTCGTGTTTTACATACTAGATAAAACAAACCTGAAGAATTACAGGTATATATGATGTATATTTGAGTTTGAAATGAACGTCTGAAGTTGTTAATATTTATCCTTAAACTGTTCTTTTTTCGGCGTTGTTTCACATTATCATCTTTCAAGATCAAGAATCAACTCCTACTTTATTTACTTAGTAAATCGCCAGAAAGCTATCATTATTTGCAGCGGTGGGATTTTCCACTTTCACGGTGTTTGATAAAATTTCCCAGCGGCCCTTGCGGTCAGCCAGCTGGTTATGTGTATTCAGCAATTTGCATCCCTAAGGAGGCGCTATTATAGAGACTGCATCAAGTATTCATCTCAATTGGGCTATAGCACGAATGGGCAATTCATTAAGGACTGGGAAAAATTAGAATTGCATGAGCATGGCACGACGATTGCAGAATTAAGATAAATAAAACATCAAATGCAATGGATGAATAGAAATTAAGGTTATTCTCTCCTTTTGTGTGTGTTTTAAGAGAGACGGGCATGATGAGGCTTTACGAGAGAAACAAGTTATTCCATTTCAAATTTTCTGTTATATATCCTTAGCATGCATGCATGATTCGTTGACAAATAATTTACTCAGACCTATATATAAGACGTGTCTTTCAGAAACACTTAACAATCTGTCGATCTCGCATCAACAAGTAGAATTCCCAGATCAAATGAATATTTAAAGGAGTAAAACTCCCCTCGCTCAGCCTCTGAGGGGTTTCCGCACGGTGAACAACAGTGTGACATTTGACACTGTACTGCAGCTTGCTCGCGGCGCATCGTGTGGGCTGGGTGCAGGAAGACACGTTTGTCAGTGCTGTTTTGTTTAGTCTCAGAAACCATTAAACATCAGGTGGTTCATAAATTAAATATAATTGGTTGGGAGTCATGCATGAACTGCTCTCGTTTTTCACTGGGCAGGGACGTGCTCCTGTCATTATCGTATGATTTATGAATTTGACACAATGCAGACAACTATATACGTGGATTTTACCAATAATTCGGTGAATATTCTTTTAATTTTCAGACAGACATGACTATTTCCGGCAGAGCTTAACATCGGAATTGTTGTCATCCTTCATAAATATCATCCATAAACGTATCCCAAATAATAAACAGAAAACGGCTGTGGCTTATAGGAAACATAATTATAATGTAGACTACGCTGGAAGTCTGAAAACAACAAATATAGAGCGAGCTATTCATTTCAACCAAAACATGTAAATATTATGTCCGTTGTGTTGTCAAATATGTTTCATGAATGTTCATCTTATTGCAAATACTTCCTCCTACGAAAGTGAGTACTCCTATTTTTGACGTCATTAATTCAGCGACGGGAAACATTCCCGTGTAATCAGTACGCTTGAATTAAATATCTTAAATTAAATTCCCATGGTGGCTGAAATTTAATCTCTTTCTGTATTCATGTCTGACTTTCGAATAACAACCGATTCTGCAACGCGGGTAGAATCCATTTGAAAGGACGTGCACATGCACGGCCAATATATAGTTGGGATCTTTATGGAAATAATGCGAGTACAGGAGACGTACGTATGTTTCTCGCCAAAAAAAAAATAGTTGCCGACTACATCACTGTTTAGTGTCGTTCTTTCGAATGGCCCACATTTAAATACCAGATCCCAATTTTTTATTGTGAGATGCCCAATTCCAAACTTTTTTTTTCGATCAAAATAATCACGATTTAAAAGGCAACGTCCTACTCTTGCCATTCCCGCAAAATTTCTAGTGGTCCCTGTCAATCAAGAAACGTACCGGCCAATCGCGAGGTGAGTTGGCGACGAGGCGTTGCCCATGAGCTGTCCCCGCCCACAGAGTGGGGCCCGTTCCGTGTTAAATTGTATTAATTATGTTGGCACAGAACTTGTTAGAGAGAAAAAAAAACATTTCTTTCTACAAAACTGTTTTATGATTTGGCTAACTATTTTGTCTCAGCAACGTAAAAAAAAACACAATTCGGGTCGTGTGCAGGTCCCGAATTAAAGTTTTAAAGTGAGCTTTGGTGATAAGATTATTTGTGTTGAGGTGGCATTTTGGTCTTGTCTTGAAGGTGTTGACATCTGGTGCACGTCTTGTGTCTTGCGCGAGAAGGTGCCATTCTGAGATTGTTTTGGGTAGTGAGTACCATAATAGCAGTCCTTTTTTTGGTTGCGATTAATATACTTGGGGAACAAACCTCTTTATATTATCTGGTTCTGTGGTGACTTGGAGAAGTCACAGGTTGAAGATAACTTTACAAACCGGTTGGGGACCATACCAAATTTATTGAAATACCGTAACACTCTAGTACCTATGAACGTGAACACTGCTAAAGTAATTCATTAGCTTTTCATTGATACAGTGTGTCTTATTTGCATCTCTGCGAGCAAATTGATCGAGCACAATTATAAATACAATTGCGCAGTGGATTATGTGTTGAATTGGGAAGGCAGGCACGTTGAATGTGAATATTTAAACATACATGTAACAATTTTAATGTTAAAAACATCATTCCAAAGCTTTGTATTATATTATTCCTACTTTACATCATGCAAAAATGCACTCAAAACATAGTTTAAGAATCGGCCCAACTTGGCATGTCTTTGGCTATGCCCATGGCAAGCGTTTTGACATGGGATAGCTAATTTTAGATGATAAACAAAATCTTCGGAATGGTTAATCCTTATACTGGACAATATTTAATTATGAACCTTTACCATTTGATGGAACAAAATCTCGATCATATCCCTAACAACTCACTGTCCACTAGCGGCAGCGCATTCTTCGGAGAGCTTAACTCAGTAGTTATTCAGCAAACTTGGAGAAAGAAAGGTTTAGGCCTTTGTTTTGAAATCGATGGTGCTCGCTCATTCGTGACTGGAGAGATGCAAGTTAGGTGTCAATGGATAGCTGATGAAGTACCCTTTAAGAAGAAATCACTTTGTCAGTGTTCCAGATCATAATTGTCACATCCAAAGCATTACTTTTGGATTATCTGTTGTGTACACCTTGATATTCATGTGAAGGGGAAAATCACACACCTTGAAATCTCATGTCTCCATCGCGCAGTGCGCGCCAACCGTGAACCTTGCCCAAACCACTCCCACAGGTCGTGAAATCATCATTTCAGTTGATGAGTCACTTTCTGTCACTCCTTAATAGCATTACAAGCACATGTAGTTCTTTTCATGAGAATGAATAGAAGCACTGCATTGTTTCATTCTCAAAGACATGACAGTCAAATATCAATCATGAATGCTGAATGTGTTAACCCATACGAACTTTTGGTATAAGTGTGTGTCGACATGGATATCTGTTAAGTATTGACATATATGTTTTCAAATGAAAGCCATAAGATAAGTTCCAGACAGTGTACCCTGATAAATGAAAATATTCAGACTAGAGTTAAGTATCTGAACATGTCACATGCGCGAATGTAACTTCATTTCCTTGTGTTCTATTGTTTCACGACTTAGGCCCTATGTAGTTTCTTTGGTCATTGGTTAAAAACTGAAGGCATGTTATAATAAACACTGTTAACCTTACCATTGCTTTCATCGGTAGAGTAATGACGCAATAGTCACCATTTCTATTTTGCTGGGCTTAAAATAACAAATAATAGTGTTAACATTTCTCGAACCTGTCAATATTGTGAAAATGTTTTGACATGAATTGGACACACAAAATTAAGAAAACTGTCCGTCTGGAATTGATGTAAAAAGAAATCAATCAATAATTGTATCATGATCATAACGTTTATTTTGTTTTGTTAAAATCTTTGTGTGGAATTCGTATGTTGAAAACAACGAATATAGAGGAATAACCATAGGAATGTATGGTCCCCGTATCAGACTGTTCATATTGATTTATATACCCCTGTCTGGATGGAGAAAAACACACGCGGCAGCTTTCTTAGTAGTCATTGCCTTAAGCGGCCGGCTTCATCCTCTGTCAATCTTCATGTTTTCCTAAGTTGTTTCCCTTATCATGCGGAGATTCACTACACAAACAAACCTTGTATTCAGCTCAGGGCTAAAAAATAAAGTTGCCGAATCAGTCCACGTCGTTCTAGTTGTCAATGTGATAACCTACTTCGGAGTGTCTTAACATGTTCGCAGCCAGTCACTTGGCAGATAAGGGCGACATACCGTGAAATTACTTGATGACTGTCGTTCCGCATTAAGGGAGTTTTATCGTGAAAACTTATACGGCCGGGTAACGGAGACTGATTGTGTCAATGGGTTGGTACGTGAACTTTCAGCCTGGCAGTGCATGGAAAGACCAAATTTGAACTTGCTGACGATCTGTTGTTTGCACGTAACATTATAAATGTTCTGATCACTGAGTTAAAACGTTGTTAACGTTTGTTAACCGTTGTTAACCTTTCTTAAGCGTTGTTAATGTTTCACGTTCGTTAACCGCTGTTAACGTTTGTACTGTACATCACGAGAAAACATGAGGAAGATGCAGTTCGCATGGATGCTCTCGTCACAAGAACATCGTTCTATTTGCTGATCTCAGCATCGGCTCTATGTTGGATTTCGCCTTCATAGCATACGGAATGTTTCTTTGGGTAAAACAACTCTCATCCCTCGACTAGATTAAATTGGTTGAGGTTTGCCTAAACGGCTTCCCGTGTTTGCACTTGCCCCTTCATTTTGATTCAACACGGGAGAGCGCACCGGGGTACTGTTTCGTCGTAGATTGACTTTTGTTTGTTTTACTCTTTCGATAGGATATAAATATATATGTATTCGATCCGCAAGGCACGCATGTATGTACTGGTAGGATCAGATATCATGTCGAGGTAGTCACCCCCGATCGGGGTCTGCTGTACTTACCACTGGGATGTCACTTCGCGGACATCGTAATGGGAATTGGGACCGGGTGCAAGGGACGTGGGCGGTGGAATAGGGGCACAGATAATGAAACATTGCACCAGAGGTGATTTCGGGCTTATTTGCTTTCATTTTTTTCCGAGCATGGCTGATATATACTTTTTAGCCATACTCGAGAGAAACCTGCCCTTTTTTACTTTTAAGATACCCGTTTGCGTATTGACTGAGAAATGTTGATTGTCGGAGTGCTGGCCTTTATTCCAGTCACACATGTTTCTTTACGAAAATGTTGTTCAAACACAGGTGCTATACGTACCACTGTTGTAGGCCCTAATTTCTCACCGTGAATTGTCACGTACTTGCCTTACAATACGGCGCCAGTTTGATGTTGACAATCTTGGTTCACAATTTGATGGCTAAATTTATTTACTGCTTGAATTGCGTATAGGCAGGTAAAATATGGCTGCCGCCTCGGATGTAAACAACTGGACCCAATTTTTAACATTTTCTTCTCAAATGGGTTTCCTGCGACTCAGATCTTTGAAAAAGAATGATTAAACCAATGTATACCTTTAAAATACAGCAATTGATTTTACTTTACTGATTAATTACGAACATTTTACAAAGTCGTGTTGATAATGTTATGCAGTGATACGGTGAAGCATAGTTTTGCCAAATTTGGTTTCGAAGCTTTAAAAACGTTTTTTTTGTGGACGTTATGTCATGAATCAATTATCAGCAAAGGTACTCAGCTACACGTAGTACTTTCGTTGTTTAGGCTGTATTCATAACCGAAAAACTCATTATCAAGCGCGTACATACAGGAAAAATGGATGTACGATAAAAAATTCCCGTTACTTACACCAACCCAAGCCCCCCCCCCCCCCCCCCCCCCCCCCTCAAGAAAAAGTTACATGCACCTCAAGCTTGAGAAATCTTGCAAAAAATACCATGGCTCCCTTCGAATTTGTTATTTTAATTCGGGTGCCTATTATACACCAGTCCGACTATGCAATATCACTGTACATTGTACGCTATTGTAAAAAGTGATTGCCCCATGACAGTGATGTGAACAATAGCAGACACTGACCGTGAGTAAACAGTCAAACTGTGTTCCGATTGGTCTATATTCTATACTGTACTCAGCGACAAACGTGACTCACACGACGACCGTCAACCTAATTAGGAGTCAGTCCTATTATTATTCATAATAATTGGCGTGAAGCTGTTACTAATGACCCGTTCATAAACCGTTCAAAAATGACTCGGCACGTTTTGCAAGTCCATGCCTTCATCATTGAATGCAGGCATTGGGGTGGCTGATATTCTTCCTGTGTGTCACCATCTGCACACGCTATTCTACGTAAATACCAATATGGGGTGCATACCTGTGTTCCCCAATACCTATGTTCCCCAACTTACCGATGTTCCCCAAATACTTACCCTAACCCTAACCCTAACCCTAATCCTAACGATTCGGTATTGGGGAACATAGGTATTGGGGAACATCGGGTAGACCCCCCAATATGGTATACTTCGTGTGATATTTCACTGCTGGCTACTGCTTTCCATGCATGTTGCTGGAACTAACCAGCAACATTTTGTGCAGTATCTGAAAAGTAGACCTACTCAAAGTACTCGAAGTACTTGAAATCTTGACTATGGACGTTTTTAGTTTGCATTATGTGATTATTCAGCAGAATAGACATCAACAATAATTATTGCCTAATTTTGGCAGCATGATGTTTGCATAAAACAAGGACAAATGGCGCCTTTGAATGACTATTTTTGTCAGATACTGTGCGCCTTACAAATGCTTTGTTATTATTATTATTATTAAATGCTTATATTTAAACATTTTATCATCAACGTTTTGTAGTTGAGTAGTATTTTTTCCCTCAAGTCAATGGTTTATAAGTGACGAAGTTCACTTTCGATTAATTGACAGGTTTCATGATGCGAAATGCATTTTTTTTGGGGGGGGGGGCAAATGCCTTGGGTACTGTAACGACCGTATGGGCTAATTCAATCAGCTATATTTCAAAAACCACTAAAATGGAACCATCCAAAATAGATTTCGCTGTTTTCGTTTAAAAACGGAGACACCTGGGAACTGGCCTTGTAACGTAATCGTTCTTGTTTTGAAGATGCACTTTTTCACAAATTCTTGCGCACAAAATTACAGCATCGTTCGCGTGATAATTCAATAGGAAATATTGCCCCTTGGAGAATCGCCACGGAATTGCTAGATGTAGCCCGACAAATAAGAAACCCGAAACTGTAATGTAATTACCTCTAGGCAGTGCGTGCAGAGGAAAACCATCGGAAAACCTCTGCCTTTATCAAGAAAGTTACGGCAGCTATTTTGGAGAAATCTCGCGTGGGACAGTCTTGAGATAGAAGACGACAGAAAGGTACAAAGAAACGAGACAGACAAAAAAAAAGCTTCCCCAAGATGGTAACTTTTTTTCTCGACAAACAGTACGAACCGAAGAAAGTTTTAAGACCGTGCCAGGTTTGCCCGGCAGCGATTTAATCTTGGCGGACGGAGCAACTAAGGTGTTGAAAACAAGACGTCGAGGCTGGTTACGTTAGGATTCTGAAGATGAGGCAGAGAAGAGGACAAGAAAGAAGGATGTTCAAGCCGTAGGGACCCATGACTGCAGGAGCAGAACCTGATCCTTAATACCAGAACACTGATGCCTACACCTGAGACGTCTCCATAGGGATGCGGATGTGATGCATGAGGCTCGGAGAGGCGATTTTGGCACAAGTTGACTCCTTGTCCTGGGGCGTACCCGTGTGACGGAAAGGTCATCAGGTCAAAAGCAGTAAGATGTAGATACCAATGACGACATCTAGAAGCGTAAATTTGTAAAGTCCAAAGGCACAAGGTGTTTCGGTTACCTAGCCATCGAAACCCGGATGTTATCACTGCCAGATGCTCTCCTTTTCGTACGGCACGGACATGAGGAGACCAAGCTTTCCTTAGTAATATTCTGAAATGCTCGACTACGCCAGATATTCAATTCTGATGTTTTGTCCACATTAAACAGCCGTCGTAATAAGATCTTAAGAGTCCCCCGACTTCTTGAAGGGACCTTACAATTGAATTTCACACATTTATTTTGCTAATGTCCATGCGTCCAAAATTTGAAAAGATGATATTCAGATCTTTTTAAAGTGGAGTTTCTCACTGTTTTTAATGTCCATGCTGTTTCAGGGCTTGTGTGTGAATAGTTTGGAAATCCTACAATAACAGATAATGCAAAAGTGACATATGCTTCATTTTTTTAATTTCAGACTATCAATAAAGTAAAACCTCTTAAAAAACAAACCTGATCCCGACAGCCGTAGTTTACATTAAGTATAAAATTTCATATTATATGAAACTTGAGAGATGGTTGCATCGACAATGCCATGGTAATTTGGAAATTAATTTTCATTTTCAATTTTCAGTGTGTGTGCGTTTAGTTGCCTTTATTACAAAATAGCATCGGCATGCTTCGCTGCCGCCCAGCCATTGTATCTAAAATGATGCATCCGGCAGGATGTTCATGTCATGGCGTTGTGTAATTTTCATGAAGTCAATTACCTCCAAGGCCTTCACGACACAATAATACATACATGTGTTCGGCTTGTCATTTCATTATGTACGCCTAAACTGTGCTGACCCGTTGTGTTCTACACAAGACGATCGCCTCTTTTAATGCCTGCTGCAATTACCGCCACAGTCTTTCTGGATGTTTCTGCTAAAACAAACACTCTTTACAATGTAAAGGTTAGCCTGAGTTGATCATATCAATTAATGGGATTGCTTTTCAAGTCTGTTTTTTAATGGACGCGCCGAGAAAGGAAATGTGCTCTTATCAAATGAGTTTCATCAGAGAACGCCGGGCATTACCGCCAACGACTTGACAGGGAATTACAAGTTGATGTGATGGGATAGAATGCTGGTTTACACCTGGTCAGAGAATTAATGGCATGCTGGATTTGCTGATGGTTATCGTAGTATGTCTGTGCAAATATTTTGATTGTCAGGGAAATGAGCTTTTGACGTTTGTTACAAAAGATGTCAACTCCAGTCAGGCGGATTATGGATGGAATCGTGACCGACTGGTCCAAAGCACCAAATTTGGCATGTAGAACTCCCCCAAATAAGACATTATGGTAGTTTATTATATGTCAATGTCAGACGTTTCTTACAGGTAAACTTGGGAGGTAATTGCTTTGAACTTGTTCAAGTTCAGAGAAAGTTTAGAAATATTTTGTAAGGATATATTATAAGTAGAATCCCCAAAATGTACATTTCAATTTTTTTTAAAAATATATCAAACCATGTGAATAAATTACATGGCGGCCATTTACGATTTATGCAAATTAGGCACCCTTTCCAAAAGAATTTCAGATGTCACCTCTTCTAAATATCTTCTCCAGGGCTATAACAATCTATCTCCCAAGTTTGGAGCTTAAGACTAGTCGGTCACGATCTTGTAAAAAAAAAAATGGTATAAGCCTCGTCACTGAAGGAAAAAAACCAAAGAGGGCACAGCATTTAAAAATGCGACCGCACAATTTGAAAATAACATACTGTAGTAAATTTTGATACATTATCACAGTTGAAAATTCGCACTGTGTACAAATACTGTAGATTTGCATATAGATGTACATGTAGTTTCGCTATAAATAGCAATAACCACAACATTTATATTTTCATAATTAAAGGCCCGTAGGCCTAGTAACTCATCAACATTTTTAATTCAGGATCAAAAAGGAGAATAAAATTGGACTGGACGGGATTCAGATCAGACCCGCACAGGGAGTGACGTCGCAAATTACATCATGCGTGTACATGTATAGGCCTACGTGCGATATCAACGATGCCTGTTGTATGTGATCAGGTCAGGTCAACCGGGTTCATAACGCCTGCGCACAGTATGTGGCTAAGGTGATATTTTCCATACATAAAATTAGTTTTGGATCAACATAATATTTTTTTGGAAAATATTTATACTTCTATCGCACTGCTTTGAAAAATGTCTGCTCATGCTGGCTCATGTGGGCATTGTCGCGGAACTTTTTTGGATGGTATTTCTGGGTGGTGTTTCTGGCAGGTGTTTCTGGGTGGTGTTCCTGGATGCATGGTGTTTCTGGGTATTTTTTCTGGGTGTTGTTTCTGGGTGGTGTTTCTCAGTGCTTTTACAATATTCAGGTATTCGTGCCTCCTTTTTTTGCCCAATGTATTACTGAAAACTTGGAATCTATAGGAGTTATGTTTCTAAGTGTTTTAGTGAAGGGACATTTCATAAATTTGGGGTCCAAAAAGTGATATTTTATTGTGTTCCCGTAACACCTGACATGTGAAATTTGCCATGCAAGCATCAATTATTAAAATTGACTTGAAACTATTGTATTTGTGTGCCATGTATTTTGCTTTATATAATCAGTCTTGGAGATAAAATGCATTTAAGAATGTTCCTGAATTTACACAATCTTACATCAGATGTAATAGGGGCGCGAAACAAAAAACGGACCCCAAGTTTATGAAATGACCCTGGAAGGCCTAGAGCGGTCTTCAATGAAAGCTGTTATAAAACGTACATCGCATTTTGTAAACCTAACTTTGTAAGTGTATAGCCCATACAGGGTGGCTATAAATAAAGGAAATGCACATTTGACAGCAGTTCTCATCTATTTTTGAAACCTATTTTATACTTTTGATTTATAGCTCCTAAAGTACTGGCCTGCATGCATAAGTGACGAGAAAATCATTGCAATTGCAAATTTTGTCTCTGAGCCATGGTAGTTTGAACATTTCATGTGCGACACCTGTTTGTCCACGGAGGTATACAGTCCATGCGCTTCACTGAGCTCAGCTACCGGAGCTTGATATGAAGACAAAAATATTGGTACATTTCAAACAAGGATTGTGAGTTCTTTTTCTTTTTGAAAGTGTAGCAACCGTGACATTTGATTATTATGTAATGTTATGTGACAATGAACTTAAGATGATCTTAATAATCGGACAGGTTCTATAAAAGTTACCAGATCAAAACACTTTGTTGGCGAGAGTTTCTAATTTTTGTGAACTACAAAAACGTCCAATTTACATAGAATAACTCGTGGACAAGACTGATTTTGGTGACTTGTATTCAAATTAGCATTATATCAATATTCTTGCGACTTTTACTGAGTTTTTGTCAACATGCATACTTTACCACTATGTGAAGAAACAATTGAAGTAAGTTAAAGAGGTTGTGGAATGCTCGAAGACATTTCCGTCATTTTTTGGGTATATGTAGCCTAACGTGTGATGAAATAAAAACGACTATTGTTTCTGTCATGAAATGAGTACAAAGGTTACTTTTGAGAGCTATTTTTCAGGTCCTGTTTCGACCCGAACGTGCAATTTGTGTAAAAGTCGTCGTTGCGGGCAGCAAACAAAAACAGTGAATCGTGACGTAATAAACAGGACTCGTTTATGCTACTCTGCATCGGAAACAGGCATGATAGAACTTGAAAAACAGCTCTCAAAAGTACCTTTGTACTCATTTTATGACAGAAACAATAGTCGTTTTTATTTCATCACACCTTAGGCTACATATACCCGAAAAATGACGGAAATGTCTTCGAGCATTCCACAACCTCTTTAACTAAGTAGGTGAACATTGCAGTCAAAAGTGGATTTCCCTATATTGATCCATCCTGTATGTAGGAGAAAGTTTAGAACAGTGACCCCTTGATTACAAGCACTTGGTTATTTTAAATGGCTATCTTTATGTGGTTCCATGCACATTTAATTAGTCATTTCACCAAATTGATGAATTCTGTACTAATTTTAGAATACCATGTGCATTTTAAAATTATTTTCTTTTGTCGCCTGGTGTTAACGTAAAATTATAAATACAAAATGGCAACAAGTTCTTAGAGGTACAGCTAAACAATAAATAATTATCTAAACTCAAAGGGTCAACGAATGGCGTTTGAAATGACCTCAGTTAGTCAGCGTCCGCATACATTATTCATGGTCAATTTATATCTGTCTTAGGGCTATGGAAATGTCCTCGCTGAATGTGGATGACCAGGGAATTCATTCTAGGTGATATAAGGGATTGTTTGGAAAGAACACGTCGTTATTTGAAAGTAAAAATAGATCTGGTTTTTTTATATTCTGCTATAATTTCCTGCGGGAATATTAGAAATTGCACATGTTTACGTTCACTATCATGCCAAGATAATAATAACCACTGAATACACATATTGAATAAATCTGTACAACAGTTAAATAATATTTTCTATATGTTTTTGCTTTATGTTAAATTAAAATCATGTTTGTATAAGAAATGCACACAGGGAAATGGGGGGAAAAAACCACCTACCGGCATATTGAACGCGTTTTGCACGCTACAAGACATTTACGACACGACACGATGAAATAATTTGAGAACGGAAGGACAAAAAAAAAAAAAAAAACCCTAATCCCAAATACTTCAGTTGAAAATATAATTTTATGACTGTCCACAAAAAAATCTACTAAAATAACAGTCGAATGCATCACGACGAAGCCCAGGAACCGGTGGTTTGACGAACATAGCCATTTTTTTATTCCGTTGTTCTGCACAGACTTGTATGTTGCAAGATTATTTTTTCAAAGACAGCTGAATGTTTTCAATCGCATTAAGATTGCTACATGGTTATAATCACATTGCGTAGACACAGGTGCTTGTCAAAGAATATACGAACACGCGGCCTTGCACTTTAAGGGAGCGTTTCAAGAAATAAAAGAATAACAGATTTGAACATAATTGCTATGGCAATCATATAATTTGGTGTCCTAACCCCAAACTCAGTTTCCTGTTTTTGTAGGGGTTTGTTTTTTATCCACCAACGGAAGCATCCTTTCATAAACTGTGTTCACCAGTATGGTAATCAATGCAGAATATTGATATTGTGATATTAATATTTCATGTCTTTAATACGCCATGTCCTTATTCTAGTACGTGACATACCAGTATTGTTTAAAGAAGATGAAGAAATGTAAATACAAAATCAATATGGACAGCTTCGGGACGGTCTTCTTAAAATATTCCGTTATTGTGTATGAGATGAATGCTACTGCATATAGGAAACAGATATTTGCGAGGTTATCGGGAATAACTTAAAAACATGGCTTATGCACAAGAGTCTTGAGGTAGTACACGGATATGTGAATTAATGTTGTCTGATCAGCTGTCTGATCATTTTCATTAAGTCACGATTTTGTTTTTAAACTTGATCATGAAAGTCGTCACTACCATATTAAAATGTCCATCACCACTGACAGTGTAATATCCCCAGTCCTTATCTTAAAGACCAAAGGGTCACACCAATAGCAGTCGTTTCTCGAGTTTTCCCAGACAGGTCGTTTAACATGCTTGGTGGGCCTATATTTACCGTGCTGTTGACTTTCTATTTCAGGAAACTCGCGACGACATTCAACAAAAGGACAACCCAAATGGTAAAAGGCGAAAACACGAAAAGAGCTATCGCGCCAAACACGGTTTTGTCGGGCACGTGCCACGCGACGAAAAAAACAACAACATGAATTTGGAAACATATCAACTGCAGAGGCGCAGCTGTTTTTCTCTTTCGAATTAACGCCAGAAAAAAGCAAAACATGAGAACTGGGGAAAAAAGAGCAAGTGTTTTTGTCCGCATGCGTTAAGTGCAAGGCGTCTCAGGTTGCTGTCGTAGGATGCCGTGTTTGTGGTGCGTGCTGTGCGGCCAGGTCACATCGGGAAAACCTCATGCCTCATATTGACTCAGCTTCTTTGAAGAGGAGGTAAAGCCTTCTCCTATACCCATTCATTACCCGCCAGGGAAAAAAAGTGGAAGATTTTCAGTTGCTATGGATTCCGTCTGTCTTTATCGTCGACTTCTAGTTAATACGACCATCTATCATCATCACTGCCATCTCCAATGGCTGCCTCAAACCTCAGCTCTTTCGTCGTTAAAGAGGATTTGTTTGGCTTTTGGTTTATCTTATATGAGGGAATCTGGGAAGCACTACCCTACTTAGTACTAGACTTGAGCCATCATGCTCCTTAAATGGCTTCATCAGGACAAGATCTGTCACACAAACTCAAAATAATCACAGCCGGGCAAAGGGTGGGGTGAAGCCAGGCATGAGATGCATAGGTTTCGAGGTCGTCATATACTTTTACCAAATTTAAGAATTAAAGGCAACCGAAACGTCACTAAGTGCTCCTTAAAGATAGGATATTCAAGGAAGCAATTTATCTGGTGCTTTCATCATATCTGTTCGCGGGTAACCTGTTTGACAGGCTGTCTCTATTGTTCACACGGGCTGTCTCCTCTATGCATGTTGCATTAGTCCTGTTAAGGCGAATCGTCATATTGGAATAAAAAGCTTCAGTGACATCGTCTCTATCTAGGGTGTCAAGCTATTAACCTAAAAACCATTCAAGTGGCCGAAGATTGCCAGTGAGACGCTTTTTGAACCCGACAGTGCAAAGAGCATACAGTATGGTACTGCATTAGGTGGATTTCTCTGAAAGGATTTGTAGGCTATTGACAATACATGGTGTAGTGTCAATTTGCCAAATTTGATCAGGAAACAGAACAGCACATAATGATTTCCATCCAGCAAAGCTCGTTTTTGTTTGTGAAGGCAAACATTTTGCAACATAATACTTATATATTATACATAATAATAACATATTATGTCAGCTGCGCATATCAGGCCTATAGAGAGGAATTCATAACCTTAAAGGAACACTTTGGAGAGAAATACATGTAGACCATGATCATGTTTCGGCCATTTGGATTTTTCCCATTCAAATCAACGTAACCAAAGCAAGGCTGGAAGGAAAAATAGTCTGGTTCTTTGCACAAAGAACATCATTCAGTACTGTTATTGGATACAGGGAACGTGACTGAAATGGTTGCAAATAGAGGACTATCATAAATCGAATTATAATCATGAAAGCGCTATACTGCCCTTGTATAGGAAATGCGTGTAACATGTTAAGTTTATGTTTTGAGGAAAACAGATATATTTAGCTCGTAGGGAAGTAAGTGTCAAATTTAATCGGACGTTCGGTATTGAATGCTCACACTTGATGGATCTTAAAATAGAAAGCCCACACTTATGAATCTTAAAAAAGAACTGCAACACTATTAGGTGGGCAAACGTAATCTCTTCCAAATGTCATGCTTCGTTAGAATGCTGAGCCTTATACATGCAACTCTTTACTGTTGCCTTGTGTTGATGATTGCACACTGTGTACCTTTATGGCAGGTTAATTAAGGGAAGGGAAGTTGGGAAGAGTTACATCCACGTGTGTGTTCTCAGACTTATGTGTAGGTATTGAACTTATGTGTACGTATTGAATAAGGGGAATACAAAAGGTACACGACTCAATATTAAGCTATCTCCCATTATTATGTAATTCCCCCAAATCTTTTCTTCTATTCACCGGACATTTTTTCAAATTTTAATAATGTTCTATTTTGGTATATATGGATGACACCCTTAGTTAGATCTAGGTCCCTACAAAGGACGAAAACAAGTTCATAATACCGACACGAATCCCATCATGCACAACCCCGTAAACGTCGTCTGATCCGGCCAATTAGATTAAGTGGTGATGCGTGGTCATAAGATCTGTCCCTAACTCATCTTATTTCTTTTCTTAGTCGAGGCTTTGCAGTCGGCAACCTTGGCCTCCTAAGCACGGTTTGGTTGTGGACCGATCCTTGATTCTTTTCGCCCGGCCAGGCTAGTTAATGTCCGAGGTACTTTTACGCGCCTGTTACGCCGAGGTATCCAACAAGGCGTGAAAAAGAACTACCAGGGCCTATTTCAATGGCTTTGTACAACCACAGAGTTTACGCGATCGCGATAACCATACTGTGCTAACAGCGCTAGCAAAAAATGTGCTAACTCGATAAGACAGCATTCTAACTTATGTGGTGTAAGCATCAGGAGCGGATCTAGCTTTCAGAAAACGGGACGGGGATGTTGATATAAAGGGGAGGGTTAAATCTAAGGTGTGCCAAAGCACGCCCTGCTGGAGGTGGGTGTCCGGAGGCATTGCCCCACCCCCGCCCCCCGCTAAGCAGAGCTATAAAATTGGGCCGTGGCCGCTCTTAAATACGAAGCTGAGTGGATCTGGATTTGTCATGCAACCATCACTGTATGGTTGCGAGGATGAAAATATTCCCATCTCAAAACGGTGTTCCTTCAAAGGACTAAAACTCGAATCAGCTGTACGCAATAATGTTTGACTTGCAACACCCTTTTACTGCTTGGCAAGAGAACTCGAATGTGAAAGGTGGCGTTGACAACAATTTACGCGTTCATCTCAGAAGATTCACAGAAGTCGACTCGAGAAAATAAATTGATATTACGGTCCTCTTATCTCTTTTTGTTTTGACGAATTGACTGTCAGTGATGTGCAATATCTGAGGTTTATCATATAAAGTGATCTTTCAAGTATATTAATATTATTTTCTCTAAATTCACAAAGCCCGTTTAAAAAAATGCATGGGTCGAACTTTGTTTTATGTTGTGCTAAAGCTTTACTGAACAGTGCTGGTGTCTACACTAATTACTGCAAATCCAGGGTTTTTTTCTACTTCATATAGTCCTGATAGAGGAATAAAGGACTTAATAATCTCACAGCTCTACAACGTACATCAAAGGGTATAGGACAATTTGCTTTTATGCATCTTGTGTCAATAACACCGTTCGGAATCCAGAGAAGAATGCTCAAAACCTAGCGCGGTGAAGTTTCAGCTCAGTGGATATTACACTTTTCGAGAAAACAGTGAAAAACTAAGCATGCCCTTTTGATCACGAAACATGTATTTCCAAAAATCAGTCAATTGACTGATCGTTGAAAATCACCTATACATTTCTTGATTTCATCTAAATGACAGCAAGCCAGACAGAATAATTTCACGGGGTACGGTGTTAAGCTCCCGAACGATCTTTAATCCAACTAAAGTCCGTAAAGTCAGTCACGAGCCAATGTGGCCCATCTGGCCGGCGTTTATCTCCGGTTTCAGTAGCATAAAACGACTGAGAATATTCTACTTCCCCTGGAATGCTGGATCGGATGCTAGTCCATCGCAGGTTACTCCCCAGCTAATGCCGGTACCCATTTAGACTCCTGGGTGGAGAGAGGCAAATGGGGGTGAAGTGGCTTGCCCAAGGACACAACATATGGCCAGCAGCTGGATTCGAACCCCTGACCCTCTGATCATGAGTCACAACCCTTAACTACTATGCCACAATCCTCCACTTAATCAAAGTAAGTTTTTTAAATACTAATTCGGTATAGGTTACTTTTTGGATAAATGCAAATGATCCTGTGCCTTTAATAATTGGTTTTGTGTTTACAGATTCAGACTTGAATTGATGAGATGGTACACTTTTAATATTAATTCCGTGCTCTAACCCTAATCCTAACCTCGCCATAATCGTACCCATCACCCTCAATAATTATTTTGTACATGCAATTATTTTGAATTGGTTTCCACATCACAATCCGCCATTAAACAACAGAGAAGTTTGTATTCCCATGAAATGTTTGCTTGGCAAACCTTTCCAAATCGATAGGCTGGAAGGACCCTTTCTTGAAAATGAAATCCAGGTCTAATGAAATATTGGGGGTCTACCCAATGTTCCCCCATACCTATGTTCCCCAAAACCTATGTTCCCCAAAATCCTTAGGGTTAGGGTTGGGGTTAGGGTTAAGGTTAGATGGTTGTGGCTAGGGTTAGGGTTGGGGAACATAGGTATTGGGGAACATATGGGTATTGGGGAACATATGGGTATTGGGGAACATAGGTATGCACCCGAAAAATCGTACTGGCTTTAAGATTGATGAACAGAACCATGTAGTGATGTATACATCTATGTAAACTTGTGTTAGATTGCTATATCAGTGAGTAGAGCATTATATGGCACCTGCGTAGCCGTCTTCCTGTCAAACAGTGCCGACGACACATTATTGTCAGAGTACTCACTTCAACTATTTATTCTAATACCGTGGTCATTAAGCCGAGCACTTCCATTCTCACAACGAGCACGGCCATCTCAGATTATGGCGCCAAATTCAGGACGAAATTTCGCGCGGGATTTTTTTGTGTGAGTCACCGTCCAACGACTGGCGCCATTTTCAGAGATTAAGTTTTTGGCTAATGTCTTTTTTTAAGCGAGTGGATCACTTTGGAGGCATTCGCCGATCACTAAATCATCAACATAATCATTCAAAACAGGCCTATGTTTGAGTCGATTCTCATGTGATCCGTATGCCCATATTACATTTAAGAGGCGTCAAAATACGGTAGGCCATCACTATAACCAAGTTGAAGTTCTCTTTCAAGCTTTGATTTTACGTCTGCCGATGTAACTGTGGCTTCTTTTCAATTAAAAAAGTTCTAACTACATGTACTTGTTTTTTTGTCTAAACCCTTCAGTGACAAACCTTCAAAATTGGATGTTGTGGTCACTTAATGCCAACTTTCAACAACCTGTACCCTTCTGCACTGCATGTGTATCGCTTGAAATTTGAGCGGTTTAAATTTATTTACATAATTCACTGTTTAACGTGGGCAAAATAACACGCAAAAGATGCTTAAAGTTGGTATAACTTTTTGTTCAAAATTTCGATTTTCTTTTCCGAACGAAATTGAAAGGAATATAGTGTCATGTAACAAATAAATTTCCTGGTTTGTTTTTGCAGGTCTTTATACAGTTTATTTTAAATGGCGCGCTCCAGTTCAGAAATTGCGCACATAATATTCAGAACGAATTAGGAGCGTCCCACTCTTAATTCAAAAATTGAAATTATTTAATATATTACATGTCGTCGGCTGATTTTTTTTCGTGCGATGTCTCATCGGAAAGTTCATAAATAATGTAATGATAGAAAATCATCAATTCAATTTGAAAATCTATTTTTCAAGGTGCCACACCCAAAAAGCTCGTATACATCACATTTAAATGTTTGGTGGCCTGTCGGAATAACGTCAAGGATCACATGGTTTATACAATAATTTCCACACAAATGCCGTTTTTCGCGGGTTGCAACTGTGCTTAGGATCACCTGCACGCGCTCATGTGAATAGTTTTGTCCACTGCAGTATCGAGACATTATTCAAATCGTGTGTTCAGGATAATCCGGACGACAGGAAGAAGTTATCTTCGTGATCTCCACACGCACGCTTTGCAGTCTCGTATGCCCTTCAGATTGATAAGCAAGGCCAGGGAACAAAATAACTGTCGACTGTTTTATGTTGGGAACTTGCAACGATGTAGCAATACAACGTCGAATATGCCTTCGTTTCTTCCTTAAGGGAAGTCGTCATAGAACGCAATGTGCCTTATGCACGAGTTGACCATTTTTGTCGAGTTCCCTGAATGTATTTCATAAATTGTTAACTGTTGAATAAAATGGCGCCAGACTATTTATGCATCCTTATTTTTTTTTATCTGGCTTAAAACATTAGAAATGTTTAATTACAGTAAATTATTCATGGAAGCAGACTTGAATTAATTAGTGATTTACTTGCTTTCATTTCTCTTCGCAAGTTCCAAAAATGAAGATTTTACCTCCCTTCAACATGGCTGACTCATGCATATAAGGCCCATATACATGTATTAACATAACCTTGCACAAATAATTGTATTACGCCCTGTGTACACTGTGAGGTGTTTTCCTCAGTAAGCGACGACTCACAAAAACACGATTGGAATGTTGCCAGCACTGAAGTAAAATATGCGTCATTACTTTGACTTAATAAAATAAATTTGTTTTAATGAAAGTAAAACATGCAAAATATGCATTTCATTAGTGGCCAAAATAGCCTATGACTGTATTGTTAACGCAATGAAGCGCAATGATCAGGGAAACTTAAACACCTCCAGCTTATATATAGAAATATTAAGTCGCAATTTCATAATTCTTTTGACAACATAAAGTTTTTTTTTCAATTACTTATTTTTTGCTTGAATATAGGCCTTCCATTTGCATAATTAATGTATAGTTAACCTCCAAACCACCAAACTGGTGGCAGGATAGCCAATAGCAATAATGACTACACATCATTTTCAAACCGCTGCAATATCGACGATTAGCATTCTCATTAGCACGTTATAATTAAAATACCACATGCCGTCCTTTAATTCTAGCTCACTAAAGTTAGTTTACATGGTTATTTAATATTATGTAATCTGGGATTTGGACATTATGTATATGCTCACGATACCAAAGCGTATAGAGGACCGTGCTCCGTGGAAATTGTCTCATAATCCACGTATTGCCACTTCTATAGGGTTTTTCAGCGCCCCTTTATTATTTTGACGATAACTGTAAATCCCCTTCATGAACAAACCAGTGCATTGTTTTGTTTACTTTTTGTATTACTATTATCATGCTAAATTTATGGAGAAACTATGAACATTGTAATTTTTTTCATTCGAAATAGGTACTGACATTCCAACAGCTATCACCGAGCGCCTAAAATGACATCACAGTATAAAAAGCACCAATGTACGCTTTAAACAAAAAAACGGAACTCCAAAATGGATTTTTCATTATTTTCATAATATACTATTCACTGGCACGCATGCAAAACTCCTGTTTCCGTTAATTTGCACATTGCCGCATGGCCGCGTTAATTGTGCACACAGGCAAGTTCGGCTCGTGCACACCCACGAAGTCCTTCCATATTGCTGCTCTCCCTGGCTCGAAACGCAGATACCTTTTAAATTCGAGGAATCGGCGAGCGGATGTCGATGATAGTTTTAATCCAAGGAGAAACCTCCCCCATCACGTCTTCAAATTATATCTATTGTTGACTATTTTCCCCCCTTCGTCCATGGACCCACTTTCCCTGATCATGTTTTCAATGTCCCTTTGCTTTCAAGGTGCACGTACAAAAGCATGTATGGAACATAACACCATGTGCCACAAATAAATAGGTTCTGCGTCTTTTTAATTTCCATTGAGGTATTGTAAACATAGAATTGAACTAAAGAAATCCGGACTCGTGAATTTCAAGAGATGTGCCTGTACAGACCTATTCAATTTCGTGCATGTTTCCCATTTGAGGTTGGGTTCGCTTCAAACCAAATACACTCTCTATCATTTTTGCTTTACTATTTACCTAAAGGCCTAATACCACACCCGCATGCACGCTATCCACAGAAGTCAATCAGGAACTATGACGAATCCGGCAAAAAAATGAATCCTGCACCAAAATCCTTTAACAACTAACATGTTAGTGCGTTTTTTTCTGAATTCCTCTGTTTTCTCTGTGATTCAGTCTCTTCACTTGGATTTAACGATATTTTAACGATGGCTTTTGTTTGGTGGTGAATTTTTATGACATAATATTACCGTTTTTTATATCTTCCGTTTTTGGCTAACTTACTTGGTCGAATAAACATTTTGGTTTTAACTGTGGGAGATGCTTGAAGGGTTTCCTATAAGTAAAGACTTGACATCTGCAAAGTGGATAAAATTGTGATGTCTCATCAGGCAGAAACCTCAATGCTACAGCTATTTTTTTTCTTCACCAAAAGTTGCCAAAATGTTGGATACTTTGCTGTCGAAGATTTTCTTTTCATCGGCGATTCGGTGTCCGTACATGGCAGTGAACCAATGAGAAAATTTTTCTCACAAACGTTTTCAATGAGCAAATGTTTGGGTTAACAATCTTAACAGAAAACCCATAAACTGATCAGTGTCTTCCTGAAATGACATCACAGCAACAGCGCCCTCGGTTGTCCGAAAAAAATATTTAAAGAACCAAAAAGGGATTTCATATACATGTTATACATTTAAGAGGAGTAGAAAGCTGCACAAAATATGGTCCTAAGGAAAGTTCATTACATGGACCCTTTAAAGTATCTTTCCACGGAATTTAAATGATACAAAATGTAATGTAAAAGTAGCTGGAAAACTCTATATTATCATTGAACTTGCAGAATTGAACTTGCAATGCTGCAGTGGGGGCAAATGGGAAATAATTGGGTTTCTTTTCTCGTGGCACAGGTAAACAGCTGTCGGTATTTTTCTGATATTAAAATTAAAAAAAAAACAGATGGCTGGGTTCGTTATATCTTTTTTTTTTGGCCAGATCAGCTCCTAAAAAGTAATTATTGGTATTATGCATCTACTCACTATTATGCAGTTTTAAGTCGTCGTATTCTCTGTATGGTTGATATACCCCTGCTTGTTATTCAACTGTGACCGCTAGTGATGACGTCATTAGCTGCACTAATATGGAAGCCTGATGTTACGCAGTTACCCGTGTCGAGATGTGAATGATGGTGCATATGTAGCCCACTTAAGGATATCATATAGTCTGATATTCCTTAAGAATTAACATAATGCATTCAATTTTTGAGACTTTGGTTACAGAGCTCGTATCATGTAAAGACCTCAACAACACCAGTTGATAAAGACACCGTGATGGTGTCGCAAGCTCCTGATACGAGTTCTGTAACCAAAGTCTCAAAAAGGTATCTTTTATTTAATTGATATAATAATGGGACAGGAAACGAACTTTCATGCTCGCATTCAATTTTATTCATGTCGTGAAGCGTAATGTTGTACATGTAAAGGTATGGGTTCTGTTGAGGATGTTTATGTAGAAATTCTTTACAATAAAATAATGTATTACATCGGTGTTTCAAGTGTCTTCCGATTTTTTTGCTTTGTTTCATGTCCTTCCTATCGCTTTACATGAATAGCGGCTTGTTTTGCGCTGTGTTTATACAAAACAGATCGCAGGTTTTGGCCATGTATATAGGCTTCTGCATGACCGTCATTAATAGATATAATAGTTTGTGCCTTGAGGCCAAACAACGAAATGAAACCATCAGCGGCCGTTCTACCTACTACAATGCGTTCATTTTACGTTAATTCCCAAGCAAATTGGAACGGTGCGTGTACATCATTACGACCCTGATGTATACATTAATTTTTTAGTACATGAATTATTCAGGAGGCTTTTGTGCAACAGGTAGCGAACTGATGATCATGGGAGCTCATTCATTATTCACACCACTGTCTGGTAAATGTTGACTTGTAATTTAGCGATAGAGTCTACATGTAACAGCAAGGGTGACTTCTTAATTGTTTATGCTAATTACGTTGTGCATCTTGCTTTTGTTCTTGATGAATTACCGGAACTGACCACGTTTTCTACTCATGGTTATAATGAACTGTTTGGATGGGTAGATCATAGCCAGATGCACCAAACCAATAAATTGTTTTGAACATTATTTTTTAAATATAACATTATAATAGTAATAATGTCGATTTATATAACCCACGTATCAACCAAACAGGTGGTCATGGAGCGGCACAATATTATTACCCCTGCTCATTCCAAAGACCATCTCAGTTCCCTGGGGAGTAGGCCTATACAGCTCAATGCAGCCAAATCGTCGCAATCGGCTAAAATCAAACACATGACCACCTCTACACTCTCAGGTACCCGTTTTGTTCGTGGGTGTGCAGAAGCAATAAGTGACAAAGTGTGTTTCCCATCAAGGGCACACTCGCCACAAACCCAGGCTGGAAGCGAACCCACAACCTGCAGATTTACTCACAAGATCATGAGTTCAATGTTTCAGGCCACAGCGCTAGGTTCACTTTGGCACCATCAAGAAAGTGCAAAGCATTACCCCAAAAGAACTTTGACTAATTCCCAAATTGACACTTCAGTCGGCCCACCTTAGAGGCATATATTCCTCTAACATTTCCGCCGCGCCACTAACCAACCTAAAACGAATTTCCGGGCCGATCCAACCATAAGACACGTCTCTCTTACTCCTTATTCCTTGCTCTGTATCTCTCTCGCCTTCCAGTCGTTTGGGACCGAGTTACCTGTAAGAATGTTCCTACATCTCAGGGGGAAAATGCTACCTCGCGACATCTATACGATTGACGAGTCTGCGTGTTTGTTTCGCCTCGACTTGGCAGTTTCGACATCAATTTTAAAGTACATTTCAGTTTTTGTATACATGTATTCAGGAACATGAAAGTTTCGTATAAGTGCAAATAATTGTTATCCCGAGCATTATAGTCGTTTAGATGGACGTTGGTGATCAGGACAATTCAGATTTATTGGTAGCCTTAACCAAATTGTAGCTTAAAGCACAGTGCTAAACAAAGGAAATGCGTTGGAAACAAAGACCCGCAATGCGCTGGCAAGCGTCAGTAATTTCATTGCGGCTAACGGAGTTTGAAAATAACTCTATGCACAACTGCGCACACTGCGAAGATGGATGGACGGTCCACTGGCTCCCTCCTTTAAACAAGACAATGCAGCCTGGTAAAGCTGGTCACAGAGCTCACAAAATTCTATTCAATTGATTCAGAATGGCAAAATGATAAACTGTAGTGGTGACGTAATAGAACAGAAAAATCCACTTTCGCCGTTCGCAGTCTTGAGATGTTGCGTACACGTGTATCATGGAAATACACAGCATAGCCTTAGCGGCGCCAGACTAATACACACGTGGTGCAGATTCAGATGCTACATGCAATACATGAATAGACAAGCCTCGTAAAGCTGGTCCCAGACCACCAGTGTAAGGAGAAAATAACAGTCAGTCAGTGAGATAGGTAACTAGTCTAATTCACAAGTGGCAGTCAGTCAGTGAGATGGGTAACCAGTCTAATTCACAAGTGATAGTCAGTCAGTGAGATAGGTAACCAGTCTAATTCACAAGTGATAGTCAGTCAGTGAGATAGGTACGCAGTCTAATTCACATGTGATAGTCAGTCAGTGAGATAGGTACGCAGTCTAATTCACATGTGATAGTCAGTCAGTGAGATAGGTAACCAGTCTAATTCACATGTGATAGTCAGTCAGTGAGATAGGTAACCAGTCTAATTCACATGTGATAGTCAGTCAGTGAGATAGGTAACCAGTCTAATTCACATGTGATAGTCAGTCAGTGAGATAGGTAACCAGTCTAATTCACATGTGATAGTCAGTCAGTGAGATAGGTAACCAGTCTAATTCACATGTGATAGTCAATCAGTGAGATAGGTAACCAGTCTAATTCACATGTGATAGTCAGTCAGTGAGATAGGTAACCAGTCTAATTCACATGTGATAGTCAGTCAGTGAGATAGGTAACCAGTCTAATTCACATGTGATAGTCAGTCAGTGAGATAGGTAACCAGTCTAATTCACATGTGATAGTCAGTCAGTGAGATAGGTAACCAGTCTAATTCACATTCATAAAGGAGAGGTCACGTGATTTCTTGTTCCAAGGCATGGGATATCGTTCCATAAAAAAAACGAACTTGATATTCAAATCGTCTTCAACAAACCATGGATCAGCCGCCTTTTTTTCCAGAAATGTGTCAAGCGTGCTTTTGCATTCAGATGAGTATTTTTGCGCGGGTTCGTGATTGCCTGCACGCTCATTGTATTGTGTGCATGGAATTCATACTCCTCCATTATAAGAACGAGTACAGGTCTCATGCAGGGTAATGCATTACCCCAACCCAGCTTGGGGACCATAGGGAGGCGCTGAGATGAAGTCAGTACAACGTGGAACAAATCCCACATGTAGTTCTGTTTCCACGCTACCTCGAGGGTCCTTAATGTGGAGTACGCCGCTTAGTAAGCTTTAATTTAACCGGTCCAACACTTCAAAATATCCATAACACCATACATAATACCGAGTTTCTAGAAGGAGGTAACTTGGTGTCATGGGAAATTACTCGGCTTGGCGTGGTCTTATTTTTGGAGAAGTGCTCATTGATTCCCGGAGGGGAACTGTTGAAAAGTTGAACATCGACTTTAATTTCCCCGGCTAAATGATACACGCGAGAACGCTTTAATTTAACAGGCAACTTTATCGTAAAGTGTCAACGAACGAATATTTCTTCCTCAACAGAATGACTTTGGATTATATTTATTTCGTAACAAAAGGTTATCTCTAGGAAGCTTTTGTTTTCATCTCGCCCCGGTAACCGGTGACGCTCTTTTAAAGTTGTCACGGAGTCTTCCGTATTTTTTTTATCGAGTCTTTTATCGCCTCTGGTTCTGGAAACAGGTCGGTATAACTTGATATTGTCGTGTCGGAGCGAAGTCTAGCGCAATGCCCCTAGAGGTCCAGCTGTGCCAACATTGTATCTCTGTCAACCCAATTTAGTTAGGCGAGTATTCTTAACAATTTTGGTTTGTTGCCTCTTAAATCAATTCCACGGATGTATCACTATACCAAATGCATTTTAAAGGGAGAAATACCGGCATTTCAACTTACATTTGATCCACCCTGGGATCAATTTCCCAACTGCATTATCGAAAGTTAATTATAACCTAGGTCCTCTCCAACGAAGAGGATTCAAAAGATTAGATTTCGTGATGGTGTCATCATTCCTGGTATGTTGTAATTATTCCGCACGACATGCTGATTTTTTAATAACAAAATATAATTCCCACGTACTAAGTTCCTTAATCCACGGTCACGTTACACTGTACGTTAGTCTACCATTAACTGTTAACTGGGGTAGTTCGAGGGCAAATTTCATGCAGCTGCTAAGCCGAAAATATTGCTTGGCAAATTTACGTGCTAAGCATAACTCAGCAGAGTACCAGTCACACTGGTAATATAATTTACATGGCGTATTTAGCTGGTAACCGGTTTTGGCTTAAAATGTTCGCTTAGCAAAATTCTGTCCTCAGTAGCTTCACGAAATAAGCCATTTGCGAGTCGCCTATACCCTTTGGGATTTAAATTTGAAAAACATCTGGTACACTGACTTGCTCAGAATGCTTGACACATTTTAACTTTGAATTCTCCGGACCAAAGACACTGTTCCTAATCGCATGATCCGGGGCAAGCTCTTGCATAGCTACGTAAGAGACGCTCTGCAGCACCGATACATTGTTCACAATGGGTGAGAATGGCGCAAAGACACCAGACCATGCCGGAGCTGGGGGTTGCTAGCATAAGGCTTGCCCCGAATCACGCGATATAGTAACAGTCTCTTTGGTCGGGGAGAATGCAAAGTTAAAACGTGCAAAGCATTGAATGAAGTCAACGTTCCAGATTGTACTCGCAAATGGCTTATTTGCCCTTGGACCTACTCGCTTCGGTGGTAAATATCGGGTTGAAATAAAAAGAGATGTTTCTAACCAACGTGACAGCACCCATCACTTTGCTTTTGTACCCCCGAGCCAAACAAGTCTTTCTGCTGTCTTAATGCGATATCATATCTGGTTTTTCTGTCTTTTCGGTGGACAAGTAGAGAGCTGTCCGAGTTGTGTGCATCACCATTTCTGACAATCTGCATGCGGGCAGCGCAGCGATCCCCACGAGTTGGGCTTTTGAACGGCGTGGCCGCAACGGCGATATCTAGTTTCAAATTACGATCAATGCGATGAATGCCTTCCTTCAAGAAAATCATAATTCGTCAGTGTCCCGTTACAGGACAATTCCAAGCTTAACTTTGAGGCTATAGGAATTATGCAGGTCACAATGGGATTTTCGCTGCTGTCGTAGAAATTATTATTAGCGTAGCCAAGCCAAAGGCGATCTTTCGGTGGGGGAAACAATAACTATACACTGTCTTATTTGACTTTTCGAATGAGAAGGTGAGTTTTCGTAACAGGTTGAATTGATCATCCCCATTTTTTTAACCATAGAATACTTCAATAAGAGTTGGCTGCTGCGTAAATGGTCTTTAGCTTTAGGTGATGCAATCAGTATTGAAACACTAGTTTTACACAATAGTTTTGCCCTGGAATTCATGAGTGTCAATTTTATACAATTTACTGCTTAATTTATTCAAATACCCCTCGGTACTTAAACCACTTAATTTCATCCATCTAACCCTGGCCTTAATCCAGTGGCGCCATGTATCATTCATTAGACAGAAACAAATCTAAATTTGCGGGTACTTTGTTTCCCACTTATACTTATGACCGTGGATAATAATTGAAGTATTCTGTTCTCGTTATAGATTGTAATTAAAAACAAGTAATAAAACTCAAAACAGAAAAACCGTGTAGTATTGGAATAAAAAGAAATGAATGACAGAATTAATTTCACGGGGGCGGAGCCAGGTTTGGCGCAAGAGGGGTTTATCTGTCAGGGGGGGGGGGGGTGGTAGGAGGTATGTTCTACAGTAGTACGTGTGCTATTCCTTCTGTTATTTCCCTTTTTTGCGTCTCGAGGAAGAGTTAAAACCCACCCCCTGTTGACCCGCCACTGACATTAATTGACAAGTACATGGCAGACATAAGAGAAACATGGCATCACAGTGTCCGTATATAGGATGCACCCCTGTATTAAAATCCCCATAGACACCAGTGCTAAATGCCATGGAATTCAAAATTAAAAAAAAAAAACCACACACTCAGAACTCCCACATATATTTAAGCTGCACAGAAAAATGATGATCAGCATGTCATCTTTCATTTTCTTTTCATTTTTTGGTGGCTTGACCATTGACTTTTCGAGAAACTCTCACCCAAAGAAGACGACCCCTATTTTTTCCCAAAGCGGAAAAGTAGCCATCTTGAAAAAAATCCCTCCATCACAACATGGCAAAACAGCGCCACTTTCGATCCCAATTGCATCCAAAATGCTCAGAATTGGAAGCCCCAAGTTCGGGCCAGACGTTCATTGCCATAATATCTTCAATTCCCCAATTTTCTGGCACTCGGAACGCTCTATATTTTGAGGGTATAGCGTTTAATCATGAGCTCGGCGGATGGGTTTAGGCCTTTTTACAGGTGTGCACCCATATACGTTCCTCATGCCGCTGGTTGCCCATTGTGTTTCCAGCATTGCCCGAGCAATCTAGCTTTTAAGCCCAAAGTTCCTTATACCCGAGTATACAGTTCTTATATCTGAGAGCTTTCTGTCTACGTATACTAATATGAATAGGCACAAAGACCTCATGTTCTCGTATTGTTGACACCGCGCTTTTCTCATAAGTCAGGTTTTTTTTTCTCCCATCGCTATTCCATTCCAAAGTCCGAAAACGTAATTGATCCTGTACACGTTTCGCTATGTATGATAAATCACACAGAGTAACTTAGGAAATCAAAGCTGTGGCATTTTTTTCGAACAGGATTGGAAATTCACCTCTGTCACGTACAGCGGCCATGTTTGTTTACTGCAAAAGTCCAATGAACCACATGGAAAGGCCTGAAAAGAGAACAATATATGATAACAAAATATAAAAAAATAAGACACAGTTGATTAAGGTATCCGAATCCATTGAAAAAGTATAAGGGACTTTTCCCTTTCATAACTTTTTCATGTTTAGCTGAAGAACAAACATGATTTTCTCTTCATTTTGAAAAGTCAGTTTGAAATATAACTGTATGCAAATATTATTGTGGTTAAGACTTGTTGACTGTTTGTTCCTTTGTTTAACGTGATATCCATTTTACAAGTGTTGTTACGGCCTATCTCGGGTGATTCAAACTCATTACATTGTTTGATCACAATAACAACTTCATGTATGTTGTGCCCATGTCTTGTCGGTGACTTCTCAATGTTCCGACACCTTACGTTCCGGTTAGGGTTAGGGTTAGGCTTAGGAACATTGTGTGCCAATGTGTCGGAACATAGGTGTGTCGGAACATAGGTGTGTAACAGTGCTGTCTACAAGGAACCTTGTCCACATTGCTGCATACTCTACGAAATCAATATATCAAAAGATAGGAGCCTTAATAACTACAGTTTTTACTTTTTCTCCTTCACGAGACAGACATACAACTCAACAGCGGTGTAGCACTAACATGTTGATCTTAAGAAAAAAAACCTTCATCACAGAGATTGGCCCCATTCTTTATAATGGTCGCCCAATAAAGTGGAGTCTTGTGAACTAAGAAAACACACAAAAAAGAACGAGGTTGACAAAGTAAAAACGGCAGGCACACGGAATGTTTATATCCGTCTGTAACTTGCAAATTGGCAATTTTCTACTTACAAGAGCCCACGCAATCCACTATATTTTTTTTGGGGGGGGGGGGTTAGTGTTGCTTACTAAGGCCAATGTTGCAGACCTTTTAAAATAAAATATAACCTTTCAATTGGTATTGGTATAACCTTATAGAATATAAGCTGACGTAGGCGTTGTGTGGTGAATCCGATGGCACGATCTTTGTCTTACAAAGTGGATACCAGACCAGTTTAATTGTGGCTGATTTCTAGAGTTCTCATTCGTCAAAAAGAATGCGGATTTGGGATGTTTTTGGTTGCATATACTGCAAACCGGTTAATGTGAAATCAGGATTTATTTATCCACTACCCTAACGTGCCTGTTGTTACCTATAAACACACGAGTCTGCTGCACGCATCTCCAGAATAGAAGAAGAAAACCTCAGTCTGGTTGTCTCTTGGGGTCAAAAGGTACATCCTGCCGACCTGATGTCTGCAAGCATTAAGGCAGGGGACGCACTTCCCGGATGTTACTTAAGAGGAGACTTTTTTTGTCTCCTGGTCAGGCGAGTAGAAGTGCAGTGAATCAATGAAGATTGCCGACAGCCTGAATTGAAGACTCTGGACATTACTGTAGCGGTCACTCTGGCGCAGCGGTTCGGTGCAAGAAGGGCTCTCACGGTCGCCACTTGGGACAACCAACGAATGACAGAATTCTGAGTGCATTCCGATAAGAATACATTGTAATGAGGGTTTATAATTGCCATTACGAACAGGTGTGAAGAGAGGATATTTTTTTCTAACACCTTTGCATGCACCGTGGATGTTCTTTCACACTGTTCATTACTTGGAATACGGGTGTTGCAAATCAACCATGTCTGTTCGCGTGCTATAGAAACATGGGGGGAAATATCGCAACATATTTCCTCCCCTCCACACAGGCCAGACACGTTTAACGGGAGTCTGCTGTCAATCCATTTTCTTCTCTAATTACCTCGGAACTGACGCACCTGAAATAGAACGGACTTTACACCGCGAGGGTAGTATCCGGCATTGTGATACCCAACCTAATCTAGTTGAAGAAAGAGTGCATTATCCTTTTACTCGCTTGTCATGACGGTATATGAAAAAGATTGTGCATACTGATGAGCACTAGGACGTGCAATGACGGTATCGATAATGATGCATGCATGAGCCACGATTTACCCTTTGTCGCATTCTCTGTGTAAATATCCAGTAGTTGAGAGGACATCTATTATTTTGAAAAGGATTTTTATACAAACAGTTTTTTAATCTTCTTTACTTGTATTTGTAGTAAAAGAGCATTAACCTTTGCATGGCATAGGCCTATGGCTTAGGGCATAAAGCTATATCACTTTTAGGCGTTGTGCATCTTGTTCACCCAGCATAGTGTCGGTAAAGGCCTATGTTTCTATTATAAACAAATCAAGACCAGCATGCTGTTTGAACAGTGTATCCACCTTGAGCAATGATACATTAATGTGCTCCACTAGGTAATCCTAAAGGCAAATTTGAAGACGTTCAAGGAATGGCCCTTAAGAAAGGATGCCCCGGCTGCGATAACTTAAAGAGATATATACCTTATGCACAGACAGCTTGGGGAAAAAGGCAACGAACTATCATGATGTCATTGCGGTCCACAGGACTCCAGACGAATTATGTTCTGGCAGTGAAAGCGGCGCGGGAAAGCAGCGAGACATTCGTTTCCCATTCTTCCTCATCAGCCAGCAATAATGTTGCCATTAAACTTTCGCGTCGCAAGGCGTATACCCTGAAACGATCTTGCGAGAGGAGATGGAGACAGGTTTCTGCCGGGGAAGTACCGCCTTGCCTCAGTCATTTATCATCACATCTTTAAGATGAGAGTGGAAACCACTATCACTTTGCATCAGGTCTTAATGCTTAATGCACCCACGCCCTAAGTGCTGACATTTGACAAACGATTAGTGTTGAACTCATGCAGATATGAGATCGAAATTTTTAATCCAAAATGACCTCCACCCCAGGTGTAAAAGCATATCGCAAATTTCCAATTCAGTTCAGTATAATGATTATAAGTTGCACTTCAATATATATTCAAGTTTAACATCTTTCATGGTGTATGTCTGCAGTTGAACAAGTTTTCTTGTTCTGTAAGAATGCGCGGTCAGATGAACATATGTTTGAAAGTATTAAAAATTGTCGTTTTTAGCAAATTAAGTTCCTTGACTCCACAATATGGCAAGCTTATTGACAAAGTCAAATGGCTGACGTGGACTTTAAAAAAGCCATCGATCGAGCAGTAAAACTACGAATTAAAATAAATTGAGGAAACGTAACGGTAAAGTGTACATGTATTATGATTATTGAATTCAAACGTGAGATGGGTTCGACGATGTCATGAAGACGTTACATCGCACAATGTAGGCGTATAGTGAGTCTGGCTTGGCGGTTTGGTATTACTTAAGCCAGGCGGATTGAACTGTTTGCTGGGTTTTAGTGGGTTATCAGTATAGCGATCGGGCTATGGTGATAATTAGATTGGAAGGAAGCGACTGGCAATAATGAAACGTGACTCAATCTTCATGCCGTCAATTCGTGATAAAGTTACAATCTCCCAATAACACACCAACATCATGACTGTCGAAAATAAAATCGATATTTAATTTGTTGTTCTATTTTTTTTTAACATACAAGAACATACCGTCATTTACAATGAGTGGAATAGTAAATAATTTAAGAACATTATGGTATTTCAATCAAAAGATTAATAGTTCAATTGCACTAATTTCAAGTTATTTACAGACACTGGGTTCACTTTCGTAATTTATGATGGTTTATCAGAGTTGAATGTAATTCGATTAGAAATAGGACATGCCAACTCAGGGACTTAGTGTAAATGAAGTCTTTGTATACTGAGAAATTGGATACACCAAAATATCAAGTGTTATTTGCACCAATAACACTGAGCATTCTCTCTTGACTATAGGGATAAATATTTTACCAATGCAACCTGCCGTAGATGACCTGTAATTAATACCTTTTATGAAATATTATCAAGAAACTTTAGCTGGTTTCTGTAAACTAGAAATTACAATACAGAAACAGCTGTTTGGATAAAACATATTCTATATTTTTTAAATCAATAACTACGGGATAAAGATCAACAGTCGTTCGATTTATCAAACAATTTGACAGAGAAATGAAACACGTACTTAGTTACATATGACAAAGTAAGCACCTTTGATTTCTCTCGACGTAAACTGGTATTAACTATGCTAAAGCCAGAAAGACATGCTTGACATTGATTGGTTGTTTCCCTTCATTTTGAACATTTCCCATGCGTATAGATTGGCTGTATTATAGAATAAATAATGCATGACAACCCCGGCGCAACTAAGCAGCTCCGATTTGGTTTTCATTTCACTCGAGGTAACATGTGTATTATTTGTGTTTTTTTTAATATTTCTTATCGTAAGTTTCATCGTACAATTTGTATGGTAATATATATTACCATAATGTATTTTGCGGTTATCCGCCGTTTATCAGCTGGTGGAACTAAAATACATACTATAAATACATTATTAATATTTGAAAGATACAATTATTTAAACCAGAAGGATTTTTGAACATTTCACAATGCACACAAGAATGCATTGAAAAACGCAAGCGTAATAAAAGAGTTATTTAACTTGGCAGATGTCGTTCGAGATCTAAAGCCTAAAATCCAACCATAGAATAGTGGAGTTTTTTTTTTTAAAGGACAAGCACATTCCTTGTTGATAAATGTATCTGAAATGATTTGACTGTCGTGCTGCGTTATTAGCTCGGCCGGGGCAATGTTTGCAGTTTTAATTTAAAGTTAAGTGCTATTTGTTCCCGCGTGCAGAGAGGATTAGTATTCAAATGCAACGGGTAAACAAGGCTGGCACAAGCACACACATAGACGACGCCGGTCAATGCGGTTTATGGATTCATTAAAATTCATGCATAAATTCACCTGTCGAGGCCACAGTGCGTCTTCATCTTGGGCGGTTCCAAATTTGTTGACTGTCATTGCGTGTGTTTATTATGTTAAGGACTTGTTCATGCAAATGCTGTCCGGTAGAGCAGGCATCGCAACATCTATAAATGATAAGAGAAAATACACTAATGCAGATTCGTTTTCTTTTAGCAAAACATTTGATAAACCAAGTAATAACTTAGGTAATTTTCGTTCATCAGTATTTTTTCTTTGAATTGTCTTTAAGAAATAAGAATTTTTTTCGCGAAGAACTTTTCCTTATTTATTTAGAGGGTATGATGAACCTGATGGTTTTAAAGATTCCATTACCATAATTCCGAATCTTGGCTCTATCAAATGTTTACAAAAGATGCCATGTCATTATTCACTGTCCTGAGCACCCACGACTAAATATATTACCCATTAAACCCGCACATGATCATTTGCATTACCCCTGAAAATTGCCTACCGATTTCAATGACATAAACCTTGCTCAAAATGGATGGAGGAGGATATGATTCCGCCTGAAATGGGATCGTTTGGAAGAACACTAACGTTGAAGATGGTTTCAAATAGGGTGCCCTCGGGCAAAGTTTTTTTAAGTGCGTTAGCAATGGAATCCAGTAACGAGACCCAAAAAATTGTGCATACTTTCCCTGTTTTCTCAAAGGTATAGTTTCCACTGAGCTGAAACTTCAACAGGTCAGTTGTTATGCATCTTACTTAAGATTTTGAGCAATTTTGTTGCTTCAAAATTTGCGCAAGAAGCAAATGATTCAATGTATCTTTAAATCGGGCGAGGTACAGAAGTTATCAATTCGTAACCGTCACCACGAAGTGACACTAACCTCGAAAAATCGATATTTTGCGATGTCGCTTTTTCCCTGATTTGTGATTAAGTACACATAATCTATCACCTCAAGAAGTTACTAAACACATAGTTAATTAGTTTTATCAAAACATTAATTAACATTAATTAACATGTGCAACTTAATGGGTCGAAACCGGAAAATGCGTTTTCACGAAGTGTACTATACCATTCTTTCGCTTGTAAACTACGCGTCAAAAACGGGTTTTGCGTTTTCACGAAGTGACACAAATGTCACGTGACATGCGCGACTCATTTCTGGCGTTTTCACGAAGTAGCGCTAACCCATTAGCTAATACACATGGTTCGCGTCACCTCGTGAAAACTCGAACACAGCGTTATCTGAATTTTGAGTTTTCACGAAGTGACATTATGGGTAATTAGTTTGATAACTCATTAATAGTATTTTTTCCAATAAAAATCATACATTAACGTGACATTCAAGATCCCAGTTTTCCGACAATGTATGAATTTTGAGGCTAAAACGATATTCTGATCAACTTTTCAAAACACTGTCAACTTAAATCACTTGTATCTCGAAACACACATTTTCCACTTTGTGGGGGTTAAGGTCACTTCGTGGTGTCGGTGACGAATTCACAGTGTGAACTGATCAGAAATGCACGGTGCGCGTCAGCGAGAGGTTGTCTATTCTGAGGGTTGTCTATTCTGAGGGTTACTGAAGCGAACACAGCGCCACCACCTGAGTTGAAGACACACATAGCTATTCCCGCTATTCCTGTCGAGAAAAAAAACAGGTGGAAACATTTATAGGAGGTGTGAAGTTATCGGTATTCAGCGCGCTCAACGTGACGAAAACAAACCGCAAGGTGGTGAACCTAACAGTTTCTGGATGCGCACTTTACGCAACACCCATAACGGCTCATCTTCCCCATCCATGGACGCTAATTACATATGGCGCTCTGCCACTGTGAAAAAAATGTTTTGTTTCTCCTTAACCACCCGAGTTGAAGACACACATAGCTATTCCCGCTATTCCTGTCGAGAAAAAAAAATAGTGGAAACACTATTAAGAACACAGAGCATGATAAAGGCCTCAGCGTCTAGAGTCACTCAATTGTCATTGAGTTTCTCAAAATCATGGTACTTCGCTCTAAAAAGCCCCGCGTAGTTTGTGATTGTCTCGGAAATTCCGGGTTCTATGGCTTTGCACTTTTTCCGGACCAAAATGACACATTTCCGGGTCACAATAACACTTCTCTGAATCATTTGTCGGGTCATTTTGACCCGACAAAAGTGTCATTTTGACCCAGGAAAAAGTGTCATTTTTGACCCGGAAAAGTGTCATTTTGACCCGGCCCAGGAAAGTGTCGTTTTGACCCGGAAAGTGTCATTTTGACCCAGAAAAGTGTTAGGCCCCATAGAACCTGCAGGATCCAGCGTGTAATCTGACCTGGGACTTTTAAGAGGGTTAATTTCTATTGCGACGTAACGAAGAGTATAAATTACTGTATTATACCAAGGGTATTACACTGTTTTGGTTGCTATCAGAACCACAGGTTTTACATCAAGTTATAACTGTTTCCGTCATCTGTATGTTAACAGTTTTAAGTGCACGACTGTGGTGCGGTAGTGCCAGTACTAAATCTCCATTGGCCAAACCCGGGAAACAATCAGCATTCAATTGAAACGAGGGTCCTATTTAGGACCCAACCAAGATCTTATGTCCACGATCTTCGACTTAATCGAGTCCTGTCAAAAATTTCGAGCATTTCAGGTCGGATCTATTCTTTATAATATCGTCCATCAGATATAAAGGCACTTTTGGTACCGTAATTGTTTAAACAAAAATAACTAAATAGGATCAGAAAGTAAACGCAATTTTCAAATCATTTGATGATGAAAATTCTGCTGGTTACCAGATAAAACCACTGTGGTGCCATCTGCTTCACGTACCAAAGACATAAAGTCTTGTCCCGATCGTCATAACACCGACATTCGTTCTGGCAGTGAACACGACCAGCCTGCATGTCACTGCACTTCCAGACGGGGTAAAAGTAATGTGCACGTGATCACAATCAACATGCTATGAGCTCTGTCAGAGCGCCAGGCTTCTTGTGATGAAGTGCACCAAGACAGCTTCTTAACAAGACAGGGTCTTGATGCGGCTGTCAAGCTTCTAGAGTCGTACAAACGACCCGTGTTCACTTATTGGATGTTCGTCTCCGCACTGACGGAAACGCGAACACCAAAATTTGATTTGGATGTCGAAGCGAACTGTGCAGGTCTGCCGCGAAACTGTGCAATGATGCTTTTTTGGTAATTTTATCATGGACAGTCCTGATCAGATGCAAAACATGTTTTCTTCGTGTACGTCTGATTGCTGCCCCTGCATTGCATCTCAAGATTGCAGAACAGCTAATTTCCTGCAGATTTGAAAAACTCAACGCGCCCTTAGAGATCCAATTACGTCTGACAGCGAATCGAAGAACGAAATGCCAGACGCGCACTCGTTAAAAAGATTGCATTATGAAAGCTCCGGCGTCAAATGCCATTCATTGGAAAAGCCTGATACATAAGAAGAAATGAAATTCACTGTTTGGAAAAATCTGGTTACATTTTTGATTTTCAATTTCAGTTTTCTCTTCCCATTGCTTTGGAAGAAGAATTTGCTGGTGAGATGAATCAAATGAAACTATATGCACGTTGGTTTTGTCAGCTACCCACGATTTTATACATTAATGATTTCCTCGGGCTTTGAAAAAATGATAAATTCCCTTTTCTTGATATTTAGCGTTTTAAGCGTTCATAAGCAGCGTTCTGATGGGAAGATTAAGTACATGAAGCTATGGAGTGATTAAGAGCGACGTAAGGTAACTTATCATGGACCACATTTGTTTTTCCGACTTTGTGAAGACCCCTCCTCAAATCTCGAATATGCAGACAGAGTTTGTTTATTTTCATTCGAACCAAAACGGATATGCAGGGCAAGCTCGGTTGACTATTACCCTTACGGTCCCATAGTTGAAGACCAGAAGCCCTCGTATATAAAAACAAATCACCTACCCTTCCCATGATCTCACATTTTAGCTACTTCTTAGCCACGGGTGACAGTCCAGTCGTGCTTAAGTCAACAACAATCAGCCTTCTCGCACACCCCTCGCCGCCCACTTACAAAGCGATTTAATTAGAAATCTACCTCATCCCCCCAACCCGACTCGGGGCAAATTTAGTCCCTGCAAAACGATATCTAAACTGGAGACGACGGCCGGAATGATGCTAATATGATTGGGACTGTCTCGTTTTCGTGCGGCCAAGACTAGTATTCCTGCAAACCCACAGGCGTTTTTATTTGGGATAGAGCCAAAAGCCAGCACGCCATTGTGCTATTATGCTACACAATCTTAAAGTGTTTACTTATCTTCATGGCCGTAAGCTATACGTGTCGCATTACGTCATTTCGTAATGAAAAAAAGTTCTGTATGTAACTGTAACTTTTGCGGAAAAAAAACCAAGCGCCGTGCATGGAAATCCTCTTCGCTCGTACCGCCCCCGCCCTGCAAACAGGGCTCTGGGAAGGGCTGATGCCGCTTCACAGAATCTTGTGATGGAAGTACGGATAACATTATGGGCAACTTATATCATAAACAGCAGCAGCGCTGCGTGCTACGTCACAGGTCACGCAAAATCTATCCAATGAGAGCTCGAAGAGAACGGCCCTTCCCAGCGTCCTGTTTGCAGGGCGGGGGGATATGAGCAAGGAAATCCTCTCACCAGCAAAACATTTTACGTCTTTAATATAGCAGACCAAACTGGAAAACTAGGGAATCCTTAGTTTTCATCCGATGACTTTCTTCGAAAAAAAACTGTGGAATTATGTGGCACGCTATATAGGTTACAGAGCATAAATCGAAACAAAAACGTGCGTGAAATCAGTGAGAATTATGGAAAAGCTGAGATTGAGATCAATCTTAACCCATACATGTATATCAACTGGAATTCTTCTACAACCACAGAAATGATAACCATGATAAGGCCACACACAAAACAAGTCTCCGATTTCTGGTCTGCGCGCGCGTCGCCGCAGCCGTGCGCGTCGGCAAAATTAAAACTTTTTTTTTTCAATATAAGATGATGACTCAAAACCGCCAAACTCACTGGTTTGACTGAAATCCTCCTGCTGCACAATTTTAACGTGTTGTTTAGATTGGTTACGATCGAGTACAAGCTTTATGTGGCCCCTCTGGGCTTCCATACATTTTGCACTAAATTTAGTCGGGCACCATTTGCAGACTGTGTTGTAATTTTGTAATTGTGCGTCTGGAAGCCAGACTGAGGGAGCGATGGTCGTGTATCCGTGGAACCTGTAAACGCTTTTTAATTAGCGCAATATGTAAGACAGCAGACTAATGACCAGCCTGGCAGCTCATGCACGATGTCGATGTCGCTGTATGGTCTAACGGTACTACCGTTTTCTCTGATTTTTGTCTTGACTATCCAAATTTCCCGAAGAATGTTTGTGTCGGTCGAGATCGTAAGTGAGTGCAGAATTTTCACTCTTTATGGCCTTACTGAGGTCACAAGCTCCACTCTGAAGGATATTTTTTGAGAGTTTTAAGGGGATCGAAGCGTCATCTACAACATCAGCCGACATTTGAAGAAGAAAAAAAGTAGGGGGAAAAAAAGCCGCGTCGCCGCACCACTTTTGGGGCAAGCTCAATACCAGAAACCAGAGACTTTTTTGGCCTAACTTACCTTACGATTTACCTTCAAGAAATGACCCACCGGCACACCGCAGAGACTACCGTGTAAGGTAATTTCCAAGAAATGTTTTGACTAGTTGAAGTGTCGTTGGCCACTCTTTCTAAACATCCTGTGATCGGCCCGAAGGTGTTTCTCCTGAAAATAACTCAGGCAAAAGTTTAATTCGATTCCGAAGTGGACTTAATGTATAATTCAGTTAACGTATTGTTGCCACCTGTGGGAATTTCCAAGTACAGTACATGTATATAGTTGCTTAGCGGTTACATTCCAAAATGTGCGGGCAGGGTTTTTCCCTTTTCATCTCAAACCAAATAATAAAAAAATAGCCATGCCATTGTAAAAATAGGCATGATTTATGTGGATTTCTTGAAAAATTATTCCTTCTGAAAGGCAATGCACTAATTCCAGTTTACAGAATCCAGGTGTTGCATAGAAATTAGTATAAAGGAGGTTTAATAATAAACGAATTACAAAAAAAATCACTGTTCCTTTCGTGCCATTGGCATATTCGGAAATTGTAAAATACACACAACACAGCTCATGTGTTACCAATTTAAATGGATCAATGTAACATTAATACAACGCACAGAGACTGTTCATAAAAGTCCCGCAGGAAACATAGCATTGTTAAGGTAATTGTAAATGTTAATATGGATGTTCAGTGCGTGTGCCACAAAACCGAGTATCAATATTAAAAATCGTCATGCATGGGTATGCACAGTTAGTAAATTAGACTTGCAAACTAGTCACTCGATAACGAGAAATCTGTGTCACTAATCAATGTGCATTCACAAACGATACGAGACAGTATTTGTGCAATGAACTTCCCCTTGTTTTCATACGTCCTATCACTTATTGCGTGATTAGTAATGACAATAGCTTTTACCACCCGAAGTTATGTGCTGTATAATACATGTATATTGTTGTATAGGCCTATTCGGGTTTCACTTAATTGAAATATAATCAAGCCGAAATCATCACAATCTTTTGTCTGTTTCAGAATGCTCGAAAGAATGGGATTTATATCTGATTGCTAATCCGCAACTTTGTGTTATGCATGTGTCATTATTTCCTCAAAAATCTCACTATTTTAGAATCTTGGGTTAGTACGCTTATGTAGGCTATTTACGCCCTCAAACAAAACTAAATTAGCGCATAGTTCGGATTTTTAATTTCCTCTGACGTTTCCATAGCATATTTTCAATGCATGATGAAACAGTATTTGACACGTTTGCTTTCTTAAAACAGTAAGATGCAATGCTTTGTATCACAATATTTACCGACATTTGTCTTCAAATCTTCACACGTTGAGACATTTTTAAAACAATTTATTTAGCATATATATTACACACATTCATGAAAGTAGTGTTTTATGAAGAGTCAACGTCTTCTGTGCTGACTACGCGACAACATTATAATAAGTAGGAAATTGTTCAATGTCATAAAAAAATTAATCCACGCACATTTTATAGCAATCAGCAGGACATGTAGCACAATGCACGTGTTAACATGTACAATAATTCTACTTTGAATTGCCGGCAATTATTGAGTGCCTTGATTATGATGTCATTGATGCCGCAGTTGTGTAACAGTCCCGCATTGATCGCGTAGGGTCTAGACGGTATACTTGGGTCGATATAACAAACAACAATTCCGTCTATATAAAGCCGAAGCAATTATATCCTGCAGTTCTACCCACATGAGGGCAGAACCTAGCATAATCAGGCTATTTATCCCATTTTTAAGTTTGTAAATTGGCTACATTTTGGGCTTGGACAACATTGGGGAAGGCAAGTATTGACAAACTGTTTTAAATGTTCATGATATTTAATAATAATAATAATAATAACGAAGTTTTATAAAGCGCACATTTCCACCAAGGTGCTCAGGGCGCTATTACAATGAAAACGAAACAAAACAAAATCAGTTTAATTACGTAAAAACGGATCTTTCGACATGAGGTGCATGTGTTTTGAGAGATGTTTTGAATGAGTGAATAGAAGTGGAGGTTTTGATATGAAGAGGTAGTTGATTCCAGAGATGTGGTGCTGCAACAGAGAAAGATCTGTCCCCCCAGGTACGATGAGATTTGACTTCTTGAAGAAGATATTTATTTCCAGATCGAAGGTTGCGAGATGGTTTGTATATATTGAGCATGTCCAGGATGTACGCAGGTGCTTGCCCATTATTAGTGCTGTGAAGACAATGAGCATCAGTTTGTAGATGATTCTAGACGATATTGGGAGCCAGTGAAGATCCAAAAGGACAGGTTTTATATGGGAGTGTTTTGTCGTTAAATTGACCACACGTGCAGCAGTGTTTTGTAGGCGTTGAAAATGGGATAGCTGAACATCTGGAAGCCCAAATAAAAGTGAGTTTCCCATATCAAGACGAGATGTAACAAAGGAGTGGACAATCTGTTCTGTGGAAGCGCGATCAAGATATTTTCGGATCTTTCCTATGTTGCGGATGTGAAATGAAGCAGAGCGAACTGTGTTAGAAATGTGATTCATGAACGACATTGACGAGTCAAAAATATTTATTATGACGTTGATAAAATTATCTCAATGAGCGTGTGACCTCACCATTTAACGTTCCTTTAGTATGTGTGAACGTCTCGGTACCAAACACTGACTAGTCTAGTCATACTCATCTGCGCGATCGATTGAGCAAAAGTTCATGTCAAAATTGTTAATGTTTTCATGGTTGCAAATTTGCAATGTTTTCGATTTTGTGAACTGTACTGCACGCAGATCCCATTTATCGCCTTGGATCGGAAAAGCTCAGTCAGAAAACAAAATGTATACGCAAAAAACATACACACACGTTGAAGCTCATATGTGCCCGGAAATGTCATATTCCCGTACAAACTCAATGGAGTTTTGCATGATCATTAACCCGTCCATTTACCGGTTATTCCAGACGAGGGCCGTGATCCCGGAAAGGGGAGAGGTAAGATGGACAAGTCCCTCCAAAAAATTAGTGCCAATGTCTCCCAGTAATTTGCTCCAAGGGCGAACAGTACAGGTTGCCCAAGTCTTCTTTCGCCCACTGCGTTGTAGCCATGATAGGACTGGGGCGCAGTGCGCCCCATGAAACTTCTTCGTCCTGTTAGTGACTTTTCATAACTTATATCTTTGTGATACCAAAACAGATTTTGAAAATGAAATGAACAAAAAATGCTGCAAAATGCTTACTGGCTGGATGGACTTTAAATATACAAAAAAGTTAATAGCCTAACATTTCGGTCATATACCAGGGCCTTCGTCAAAGGCAAAACAGATCCCGCTTTGCCCATTAGCTTGTTTGAATAATAAGATTTGTTACGTTTTGTGCAAAAACGTGAACAATTTTGTGAGTCAAATCCATGTTATTCCCTAACCTTAAGTATTCAAGTATTCAATTTAGACCAAATTGTAGGTGGTCACGTGACCAACTACAATGCATGCCGGGAATTCAATATGGCCGCCTGGTCCTGAGAAGATGATACCTCTAACCTGGCAGGTTTAAGATCTTGTTTGTCCATGACACGTCCTTGTCCTTCCTAATTCTCACCTCAAATGTTATAAGCTGTTCAGGACAAGGTCGCCCTTTTTACGTTTCATAATTATGTATATTATCTTCTACTTTGTAAAGCAATGGATATGCTATCGCGGTCCAGGTATTTATGTTTATTTATAGATACTTAATTGTCACCATCATGGTGCATTACAAATGTGTTTTTTAAGACCCAGACGAACGTGACCGCGCGTGAGTTATATATTGCAACGATTATAATTGTAGTAATTATTATTTTGTGCGCCGACACTATGCGTACAGACTATTTGCTATAATACAAATAGAATAATCCATATCCTAAATAGCCAGACGGATGGATCACCTCACATATAACAGCGTCCCTGAAAGTCAGGGCGGGAACTAGGCCCCACCATGCATTTATTAAGGATAATGATGTCTACCAGGGCATTGTTTTTACAATCAAGGTTACTAGATTTAATACCAGACTTACAAACAAGTCCGCCGTCGGTCCAATAACATACCTGGCAGCTGGGGCCTATTTTTAGACCGTGTTTTTCCAGAGTGATGCCTCACCTCAATCATGTTTTGCTTGATAACATGAACCTTGCTAATCCGGTTTAATTATGCCGTCGTTAGGCTGGATCTATTTCTGTCGATTGGTGACGTCAATGGCTGCCGGCCATGTGGTCGGTGGGGCTTCGTTGGTAACGCTGTTCGAGCAGGGAGAACACACGCCTACTGCGTGCCCGACGGGGACCATCTGTATTTAGAAGATGAAAAACAGCCAGGAGATAATATGAAGGCTTTTTTTGTATGCATGGTATGGGAACGGCGTTTAGTGACATGCCTTGCAATTATCGCCACAATAATTAGAGGATCGTAACCAATTTGAGTGATCAGTGCACGCGGCTTCTAGATCCTGCGTGTTGTTATGTCGACCAAAAAGCATTTTTCTTGGATACTGATCTAGTCTGAGTCATCTGCACGAAGTGTACAGTTGACCCAGGCCTCAGGTAAATTCATGCACTTCGACCAGGACGCAGTTACAAAAGAAACATTTTGTGGTAAAGAATGATAAACTCCTGACGTCACGATCCATTCTCACGTATATGATTGCATTTGTTGCGCCCGTGGTACAGAATTATTTCCAAAAAAAACCTCATCAGCGCATCCTCATGCTTAGGCCTAACTATAATTATATGCCAACCTTAAATTTAATTTTTTGTCTGTAAGTCGAAATGGAACAACTACTGTTTTTGTAATGGAAAGTAGCGCTGTATAGTCAGTAAGTTACTTAACGTGAATTTAATTTCGTGACCTTTTGATTTAAGTCCCGCTCCGGAGTTTAAAGGGAATGTACAACATTTGCTTTTGCTGTAACTTTCAGAAATAAATGGATTTGGAGGAATAGTATGTTATAGCAAATATTGTTACACTGACTTGTTTCACGTTTTGGGTTCATAGATGCTGGAAAAACCAAGAAAACCAATCATGTTCTTGAAGTCTGCTTCCCTGACCCCACTTAAGATGAAACGGAGCATTTTGTAGATGTTGGGGGGGATTATTAGGTCAGAGAATCAGTCTAGCTGGCTAGTACCCCTTATCAGGTGTGTAATCAATTGCAAAGAAAATGCGGAATAGGCCTAACTAAATATGAAAAATTAGCAGCAGTTTTTGAAAAAAGCCAGTTTTCTCCAACGCTGGTCGGCCGACCAGCATTGGAAATAGATACACGAATACCGCTTTACTTAAAAATGTCAGCACACCAGGAGCCATAATTTAACAGGATGCTTTAGACTGTCATTCTCTAACAGTCCAGTAAAGAATTTTGTGATAATTTGATCATTTTGTTTTTTGATGTTTGCAAATGTTGTATCTTCCCTTTAATTTGATGCATCAGGCTCATACCCAGTGGAGGGGTGTGCCGCGTGTGTCCGCAGAATTAGTTTCCATGAAACCATAGTCACTTTCCATTAATACAAAATGAGGAAACATTGTTTGAGGAGACAAAATGCCAATGCCACGACTGATGCCTGAGTAGGCAATTAATGAAGGCTTTTAGGTTTCAGCTCTGTTCATATTGTTGAGGAGTCACCAACACTTTGCTTTGGCTTTTCAATATCATGAGTTGTCACAAAAATGAGCACCATGCATCATTAAAAAATAAAACACGTAACGATGTGCACTGAGGTGTTACGGCCTATGTAATAACAGCCCCAGTTCGTTTTATAATGGAGCGTTTTTGTGACTGACGGTGACACTCACCTTCAAGTAATGTTCTGTCATCTTTTTAATGGCGTTCTTGAACTGCAAACCTTTAGAAAGGTTCATTTTACTTTTAAGAGCTTAAACATGCTTGTTATATCATCCTTCGGATATCTTTGTTTTCTTTGGAATTTAAGCAGTGTTTCTTGTTCTCCATAAAACAATTACCCTTTTGTCATAAAAGTGGGGCAACATCACGCGATGATTGCAAAACATAACCAAATGAGTAAACAACTGCTAATAAACTGCTGCAAAAATCCGAGGGAATAATATGAGACATTGCCCTCATTTTTTGTTGGCACTATATCGGACGTTCATATACCAGTAAAAAAAAATTAAAAGCAATTAACAGTGGGGGAGTTCAATGTGGGAATTATTGAGGAAAGCAATCAATGTGCTACTTCCGGGAAATTTCAAAGAATGACACAAAAATAACACTTGTCTTTTTTTCGAATCTCTTAAAGAACATAATTATTGGTTATGAAAGGTTGTGACGCTTTTTCGAATATAAAAAAACACCCCCTTTATATTAAAGTATAAACAGCTACAGCGTATTAACTTTGCAGGCTCAAGTCCACCGTCTCCCGCGGGAAACAGAAGGAAAATGTGTTGGCAAATCCTACACCCTGACTTTGGACAAGAACATGACAGACGAGTATTAAGAATCGGTCCGTAATTCAATCATTTTTATACGGCCTGGCCAGAGAACGTGCTACTTGTCCGTCAGTGCAAGCTTTTTATCAATTTACTCTGGCTGCTGTGACTGAGTGCCAACAACTCTGTGGGTTTTTTCCCGTCGTTGCCTTTTCTCTTCCCCGGGGAAATTAGCAACCCTAGGAAGCCGGTCAAAAACTGCCCTCAAAATGCTCACCGTGTGCTTCCTCATGAATCTGATGGTGAGGTGGAGACATGGTAATAAGGACTTCGGCAATCAAATGTCATGGGTCTTGTTAGTTGGATATAAGAGGCGACGGGCGCGGCAGGTTGGCGGATAATGAAAGCACTCGGTAAAGTCGGGCAATTGCTTGATACTCGACGGAGTTCGCATTCGGACTTGGGAAATTTGCGAGGTAGTGTGCAACACCGTTGAGACAAGTCTTCACAGTCTACATGCTTAAAGGCATGAAACATAATTACCTGGTAAAGGGCCTGCGGACTTAATGAGAAATACCTCGCTCGAAGAGAAAATACGGATGGTACCAAATACCCTGTGAAATTATTCCGCCTGAAATGGTTTCGTTCGGAAGAAAGAAATTGGTTTTAACAAAAGTGTGCCTGCGGACACACTTTTTTACGTGCGTTAGCAACAAATTCCAGTGACGAACCCCCCAAATGGTCCTTAAATGTATAACAGCCACTGAGCTTAAACTTCCACAGGTTAGTTGTTATATGGACCTTTCTTAAGATTGTGAGCAAATTTGTTCCTTTAAACGATCTTACGTACCTTTAACTTGGTTTATCCGGTGTGGAATAATTGAAAAATATCTTATTGGATTTTAAGTGTATATCTTGTAAAGAAATGCCGATTTGTCTATACCTGGTAAAACTCTAGTGTATGACAAATAGGATCTGCTGTTAATCTCCTTTTTTTTTTTTACTTATTAACTTGATTTTTAAACTCGTGTCGCGCTGTTATTCGTGATTTCAGATTTGAAATTGTTCTTCAAATTTTAAATGGTTTTTATAATAGTTTTGACGTTAGCTCGGAACAGCCGGCGAACCCTGACGTACTATGACCCATAAACCTTTGGAAAGTGTTGATGTGCAAGTGTGTGGAATCAACAGTCTAAGGCCTGTCCTTATCAAATATGGAAACAGAATATCATCGCAGCTTTCAACTCTGATGATAGAGTTTCCCCTGGAAGTGTCACAAACGACAGTAACATATTTGGCTTGGTTTTTTTCCTTTCTGGGCTTCGGCGCGGTACGCCAACAGGTCCCGGAGGCATGGCGGCTTTTCCGTGAGAAAACAGAGGCAGCGCGCGAGAGCAGTAAAGTGGATCTCCGGGCCAGATTTGTTCGATTCTGGGCCCGCCGAGCGCGATTGGGTTACACGCGGCTGGGAATGCGTTTCCACGGCGGAAATTGAACAGTTTCAAGCCATTAAAAATTGCATTACCAAGCAAGGCTGTGATCATTTCTGGGCGCTGGGATGTACTGCGATGCCAGCCTGTTGCGGTTTCCTGTGTGTTATAGGCTATCAGTTTCATATGCCGTGGACAACTCCCTGTGCTTACGAAATAATGTAATATGAGAACAGAATTCATGGTTTGTAAACATCACTTGTGAATCTGCATATTTCTACCCACCCTTGCTACGGCCAGACTGCGAACAGTATCCTCCTCTTCTTTTTATTACTGTCAACACTTCGCTTGCAGATGCTTAGTCAAGCTGCATCCATGCTCGATGACGGGTGAACATTACACACGGTATCCCGCTCGGAGTTTCCCATGCTGTGTTGACGAGATGCCACCAAAATACATGGCCCAACCGTGCTGCTGCAATTAGAATGATGAATGCCCCATTTAAATCCTGCAGCTCAATCCTAACTGAGCTGTAAGGAAATGTAACCAAACACCAGGTTTTTAAATTAAGGTGAACAACCTCTCAGAAGTGGTCTTCGAAAAATGATAGATGGTCACTAATACCCTGGAGTAATATAACCAATGGATTGGCTACATAAAGTAGTCTTGTACGGGGGCCTTGAACAAACAAATCTCGAATAAAATGTTTGTTGAGTTTCATTGATAAATGGTGGTTGCTATAGTGACACTGTAGGTCATACGCTTAGCCCGATGATACCGTGCATGTAACGCCGCAGCTTAATGACTCTAGTGTACTCAAATTAAGTGGACAAATATAACAACAGGCTGTTTCAATAGGCTATAAATGAACCCGAAAAAAACTTTTTTAGCTAACGGTTGAAATGAATTTGACCAATTGTAATTTATACTTTATACATTCATATTTCATATCAGTCTTACGTAGTTGGTAAATATGTACAGTTCATCCTATAAGCCCTAGGTCGTTTTAAATTTCAAATTATTTTACCGTTGAGCATATTTCCTTACATTAACCTTATTCCCCGGTTTAACTTTTAACCTCAAGCCAATAGTAGACCTAGTCAGGTTCCCTGACCTGGCGACTCTGACGAAACAAAGGTCAGGTAGCCGCCAATGTCACGTGACCAAAACGGGAGGAATTCCTCCCGTTTCCGAAAACCTCCGACTCTTCCGAATACGTTCCATTGACATTCGGATACTATCGTTAACGTTCGCGGTGGTCGAGTGCTTCCGGGAGTGAAATGGTTGCAAGGTAAACAACAAAATGCCCGCCATTGTTGTCGATCCAGATGGTGTTTTTTTTCAGTTTTGCATTAAATCGAAGTTCGCATCGGCAAACATCAACCCTAGACGAAATGCCCAAAATCACTATTAAAAGCCCATCAATGCCACACACTTCTGCCACAACTTTTGTCGGTGTTTTTTGCATATTGACCGTGAAAAAAGACACTCTGGCTCGCTCACCACCACTGTGAAAGTTAAACCAAAAAAACCCAGAAACTCACCTGGTGCTGCATCTAAAAATATAGCTGCGTTGCCTGCAGTGCTTCGTGATCTATATTTGTCGGTGGCGGCTACCTGACCAACAAGTTATAGACGTCGGGGCGTCGGGGAATCGTCAGGTCAGGGAACCAGACTATAGTTAATCCTGGAAGCGTAACCTTTTCCTGTATTTTGATTCGATCGCGCAATAGCAAGTAATGGATTCACATCGCGTATATAAGGTGTTTTGACGTTTATGTTCAGTCATGTGCAATGTTCAATCCGATGCCAAGATGAAATGCTTCAGTCTGTACCCTAGACAATGCATCCAAAAAATAAATAATAATAATAATACCGGAGTCTTATAATGGTGCTCGTATCTACCAACAATTAGGTACTCAAAGGCGCTGGAAATGATGTCTATTATTAAAAACAGATACATTAAGTTTATGAGAAATATAAGACCCATTAAAAGGGCACGTTATAAGGGTTTCCAAGGTGCTGCGGCGCATATTGCAGCCACTGCCAGAAACACCGGGGCAAACCCCTTCTTTTATCGATAAGTGTTACATGTACTGGGTTCTTTAACGTGCATTACACAACACACAGGACCTACGGCTTTACGTCCCATCCGAAGGACGAAGCAATACTGGTAAAGTGCCTTGCTCAAGAGCACAAGCACCATATTCCCACGGTCAGGATTCGAACCCATGCACCACGGCACACGAGTTATAACCATTGGACCGCAGCACCCCATAATGAGTTGCAGTGCTGCAAAAGCACCCAACTATTCAATATTTAATTATAATATTGAAGTTTTTCGAAAATGCAAATTGTCCAGTGCCAGTGCGAGACAGTAGGTAGTTGGAGTGAAGTGCTCGACGCCACAGGGACGAGCCTAAAACTATCCCACCTGACAACGCCTGAGTGTCTTCTTTTTTTAGGCAACGAGCCACTATATATAGCCTACACTGTTATAAGACATAGACAGTCTATTTTTGGACCCAACCCGAGGCGACCGAATACAAACAATTCAACAGAGTGACAGGTTAATATTTAAAAGTGGCCAGGACCCCGTTTGACAATATATACTATTTTACCTATTTCAATATATTTGTCAAGGATTTTTTTCTTTCAGTGATTGACAGTCAGACCATTGAACCCATAATATCCGTACACCAGATTACCTTTGGCTTGCGATGATTTTACGAGTATTGACCAAAAACCGCCTGTTTCAACACAACACTTGAGGCAGACTCTTCCTATGTTGACTAAGAATTACAGGAGTGCGGGCAATTTCGTCTGCTTTTGGTCTTGAAATTCCCTCGGAGATCCTCCAGCTTCAAATCTAGTCACGGGAGAGGCTCTCCTGGGTTTGAAGTGTAACTTTATTAAAAAAATATTTTTAGACGTTTGCTTCAACTTGGGGGAGAATAACTCAAATATTGACCAGTCCTTGAAACGATCTCGAAAAAGTTGTTGAAATACAAAAAAAACATACAGGCTGGCGATGAAAATAACCTGATGTGATTCGTTTCCAAGAATACATTTACAACTTGTATTTATGAAGCATGCATGGTTGTGACATATCCGATAAACATATCCGTGTAAGGTGTGTACAGACTAACAATAACTTTGTTTGTGGACATAAATCCTCATCTTATCAATAAACAAAGTACCTCGAAATGGAATTTTCCAAACAAAGGATATTGTTAGAAAGCTGGATAGTAAGGAAACAAGTTCCAAAAATACCAAGTCATTAGACCCAATAGTTTTTGAGAAGTTCCAGATGTAGGACGATATTTCCCGCTAGTTTCTGTTCTGTGCATGCAGTAAATCCCATGGAATCTCCTGTCAACGCTGCGCGGTAGTCGCTTGATATAACACACAAAAATGTTCTTCAATATCTCAATAAAAATATTCCTGAAAATGGGACATTCTAGACAAACGAGGGCTATAATGAAAAACGAGAAAACAGAGCGCCCTAAAACATGTACAAATATTGAAATTACGGGCCGCACCTCTTTAATGGGGACACTGATGGCATTCAATTGTGACTTTTTGGTGTGGGGTGGCAAAGATTGTTATGGGGGAGGCGGGTTTAGCCCCTTTCCCTAGCTGCCTACAAATAAAGGAATTCTTTCAGTAGATACTAATCAGAGCGGACTTAGGCGAGTGTGAAAGATCGGTGGAAGTAATAAACATAGTCAAGGAAGTAATAAACATAGTCAAAGGAGATGAAGAAATTAAAGATGGGGATGGGGAGAAAAAGTTGCGATTTATTATGATTTCCACGTCAGGGAATACAAAGCTGCACACTACAAAAACCAGTGTAATTTATTGCCTGTGGAGGCCCAAAACGGAATGGCATACTGCCACTACCCTGACACTCAAACCACCTATACCAATGCATGGAGAATCTTTTTAGAAGAAAAATGAAACCAAGATCGCCCGATTCGGTCCAGTAGTTTTTATTCTAGAGCCTGTTTTGTGAAGCAAGGTGAGATATTTTTTGTCCCGATGAATTACTAAACCGCGCCCGGGATTTGACTTACATTATAATTGATAGAGGGATTGTTATGTAATAATAACCACATGAAGCGTGCTTCACAAAATAGGCTCTGTAGCAAAAAGTATTGGACCGAATGGGGAGATCTTGGTATCATAATTGTTCTAAAAGGATTCTCCATCAATTGGTACAGGTTGTTTGAGTCTCAAGGTAGTGTAAATATGCCGTTCCGGGTTTTTTTACCACCCTGTATAATTATAGGTGTTGAATTTAACACCACTGTTTTGGCATTGTAATGTTCAATGCTATATAAGGGAACATTAAGTTATTATCCTATAAACATTCATCCATTATCTTACTAATAAAATGGGGAATGAGATACGGCGTATAATTTGAGAAGCAACGAAAAATGTATTGTTCAAAATTAAAATACTCTTTTTTTACAGAGACATTGTCATTTTGTTAATGAATTGAGTCCAAAGACTGTCGCAATTATCTTTAAAGTAGTTCTTGTTTTGAATTTGTTATTTTCCAAGTATCAAACATCAATGACAAATAGACAAATCAGCCAAATTCAGTTTGGTTAGGATTCATGGAATGGTTAACCAAATAGAAAGCATAATCTAGCGGGAAAATCAATTCTACTTGTCGCCCCTATCCCACGAGAGAACGTCTGAAATGTGCACCGAAGACGAAGTAATGCATTTAAGGGGAGAATATATCGTGCAGTATGCAGTGGAAATCTGTAATTCAAGGGAATTTGACCGTGTCATACGTGCATTGCAGCAGGTGAAATTCTTGCCTCTTTTTGTCTTCTTCTTCATTTCAAGGGTCCTACTGAAGCAACGATCGGGTGTCTACTGAGATTAATTTTAAGGCCATCTGAAATAGCTTTGATTCGTTTATTACATCTGACGTCACATTGACGTCATCAAAACATTGCCACTAACAACTACAAATTGAATGTGTTCCTCAGCCATCAATGTGATGATGTACTCCGTATACTACAATATTCTCGATTTCCTCCTTCGCAATGCTCTTCAGAGTGAAATTCCTACGGCTATGAAATTCCACAAATGCTTGAAAAAGATGCATGATAGTGGGACGCACTTTTAATCTCAAAATCTGATGATCCTTTGTTTTAGTTTTAATCAACTACCATTCAACTGTACATATTGCAGTGGAGTTTTTTGCGCTGGTATCATCACCAATGTGACAATACGTCTCTCGCTGTTAATTCCATCCTGATTTTTAAGCTCAAACAACCAAACATACTAACATACCAAAGCAACCAAACTGATCTGTTACCCTTTCGGAACAATGCATAACATTGTAGGTACTGATAAACCTAAATTCATTATTAACAGGAACGTTTGGAAAACCCGTATCTTACGGAGAGATAGATAAGGGTGCTTTTTTTGGGGGGGAGGGGAGCTTGATTTGACCAAACAGCTCCGCAGCCGAACTTTATGTACTTTTGATGTTGTTGTTGTTGTTGTTGCTGCTGTTGTTGTTGCTACTGTTGTTGCTGTTGTTGCTGTTGCTGCTGTTGTTTCTGTTGCTGTTGCTCCTGTTATTGCTGTTGCTGTTGTTGTTGTTGTTGTTGTTGTTGTTCTTATTGTTCTTGTTGTTGTTGTTGTTGTTGTTGTTGTTGTTGTTGTTGTTGCTGTTGCTGTTGCTGTTGCTGTTGTTATTGTTGTTGTTGTTGTTGCTGTTGTTGCTGTTGTAGCTGTTGTTGCTGTTGTTGCTGCTGTTGTTGTTTGCAGCTGTTGCTATTGTAGCTGTTGTTTGCTGTTTTTGCTGTTGCTGTTGCTGTTGCTGTTGTTGCCGTTGTTGCCGTTGATGCCGTTGTTGCCGTTGTTGTTGATGTTGTTGTTGCGGTTGTTATGGCTGTTGTTACTGTTGTGGTTGTTGTTGTGGTTGTTGTTTTGTTTTGTTTTGGTTTGTTTTGGTTTGTTTGTTGTTGTTTTTTTTCTGACTCCAGGTCATATTGTTCCTTAGATCTTCCCCCTCGCCTCAATAAAAGTACCTTCTCTTTAAAAGTACCTTCTGTGCCTCAGGGCCTCCGCGTTAGGGCGCACAGGTCGAGTCTCTCCCCGCAGGAGCTTAATGTTGCTTGGATTGATGACAGTCTCGCGCGAAAGGTCGAGGTTGGCAAATTGACAAATTGCTGGCCAATAAATTAGTTGGGAATGCTGAGTGCAGAGGTGTGCGCTTGAGTGGCTTTGGCTCCCTGTGGTGCGACGATCAAAGAGCAAAGGCGTGTGTACGCGCGTGAGAATGGGTAGAAAGCCAGATGTTAAATTAGACATTCCGTGAGATATCGCCAAAATTAAGTGTATTATGTTGTTTACCAGCCACAATTCAAATACCGGGGTAACAGGAAATCCATATAATGTCTTACATTAATGGAGATGATGTTAGAAAACCTGGTTGGTGTACATCTGACGCTATGCGTATTTCCAGCGGGGAATAAAACCATCGAATGTTGGAGCCCAACTGTAAACATACGACTGGCGCCGTATCAATGCATACCACGAATTGACAATTCAATGTGTTATATTTGGGGTGCAGACCTGTAAATCGACTACCACAGAACTCAGCGATAATTACGCGTACTTCCAAAAATTATTTAAAATACTCACAACTCTCCAAGGTGTTTGAGGCATCCATCCCATTAAAGCTTATTTCGTCATCTTTCATTTTCTGTTCATTTTTGGGTGTATTCTATTCCATGACTTTTGGGGGAAAAATTCCATCCAGAGATGATCACCCCTAAAAGTAGTCATGTGGCCCATCGCCATTTTGAAAAATGATACCTGCACTCCACTGAAAAAAAGAGCAATTTTAGGACCCAATTTCATCCGTATTTCACAGAAATATGAGCGCGCACTCATGTGCATGCACGGCTTCCACCCATCTTTTTTTTACAAACCTTGAAGTTCATGGCCCACAAAGTGATCCAATGGCCAAGAAATTGAGGGCATACAAATCGTGTTGGTCGCGTAGGCAATTCTGGACCTATTTACAGGTCTGCACCCTAAGACCCAAATCTAATTTCAGCCTAACACACAAGGCAATTCTGTAACGCGCACGCGCTTGGGGCAACTTTTTAAAAAGGAACGTGCATAGGCCTATATGTTAAACTGGAATGACGACTAGCGCCCCAACGGCTTGATTTTTGAGGACCAAAATTCGGTACCCCAAAATCCTTTCCGCGGTAATTACATGAAAACAGCGAATTGTCAAGGTTTAAATGTGCGAGCGGTCATATTCTTTCTTTAACGATCATTCCGACTAAGATCATGCCTTGGTAAACGCGTTTTCCAAGCCCATAGGGCGCTTCTTCTCCAAATTGATGCTTTAAGCGTATCTGAGGAAAGGCTCGGCAGAGAAGTCTTCATGTCACGGCTGCCTACTGTCTTAGATCCAACGAAATGAAAACCAATGGATTATAAAATGTCACGTTCAGTGTCTCTTAATATCTGTAGTACTGCCCGCATGGTGCATTATGTCAGTCACTTTTCAATCATGATCAGAACGCATGATGCAGTTCAGGCGAAGGTCGACTCGAGGTAAAATCACTAGTCAATCATACGTCAGATCACAAGTTATATGAGAACAACGCAAACTCATCTTTTTTGTAAACATTTAATTTCAATAGCTTGACTTGGCTTGCCATTGGATGACTTGTGAATGCTTGTGATAACATTCGCTGACATGTGATGACTGCCGATAATAATAACTTGATTAAGACTCTGAATACATCTACCAGTACCTCTGTCAAGGCTGCATCCTGAATATTGTAAGTCTATAGGATCATAAAGATTGCAATTTGACATGGCAGACATGTCATGGCATTTCCATGTTTAGTCTTACCCTCCCTCTTTTCCCCCCGCGTTTGTGAAGTACGAAGGTCGATAGGATTTAAGACGTCTGGTTAATGAACACTTGGGGATTACATGAAATATAAATGAGAGGGAACTAGCAGGTGGTTTATTCAATTAACGTTGTCAAGTTCTTTGTGCATTCAATTTTAATATTATTTGCATCCACTTCACTAAAAATACCAACTCTTTCTCCTTCTCTGGCAATATACTTTAACCCAGATTTAACCCGGAATTTTGGTCATATTTGACCTGGCGCTTTTCGGGGTCAGAATGACACTTTCAGGGTCAAAATAACATTTTGCAGGGTCTGAAAGACATTTTTTTTTGTTCAAAACGAATCTTTTTCCAGGGTTATTTCTGGGTCATATGAAATGGGAAAATGTCGTTTCGACCCTGAATTTAACCCGGAATTTTAGTCATATTTGACCTGGCGCTTTTCGGGGTCAAAATGACACTTTCAGGGTCAAAATGACATTTTGCAGGGTCAGAATGACACTTTTTTTTAATGATTCTTTTTCCAAGGTTATTTCTGGGTCAAATGACCCGGAAAATGATCAGGAGAAGTGTCATTTTGACCCGGTAATGTGCCATTTTGACCCGGGAAAGTGTCATTTCGACCCTGAAAATAGTGGGTCAAAATTTAACCTGGATTCCGTGTCGAATCTGACCCGGGACTTTTAAGAGTGCAGGTAATAATAATTTAACTGCTAGTTAATATATTAGTCCAGATAAAAAACAAAACAATGTAAATGTGTTAAGGGGGGGGGGGGCGAGCTGGACCCATTAATTCCTTTAATTAGTATGATGTCGATGTTAACTAATGGGTATCAATCAAGTCTTTACAAAGACATTTTGCGTAAAATCGCAGTTGCAGTGATATACCGACTATAATTACTATAGCCCTTTATTTAACAAACGCACCCATCAATTAGTGAATATAGCCTAAAAGCTCTTGTCATATTTGTCCACGGTGAAAATCTCCAGAATCCGCAATTTACACTGTTGCAACTTGCTCATCAACAAAGCAGCAGAAAAGGTAAATGCCATCAAGCAAAGTGCACGCGATACTTGGGGGGGGGGGTGTCAAAATGAACACACACTCATTGCACATGTGATAGGAAAACTTGATATAACTGTTGTTCGAGTTATATTTAATAATAATTCTTGGTAAGGGAGCAATCATATAGGGTCATAAAACCTTCATACGTAGACAAAAATCATTTGAATGTACTACCAAAAACCCATTTTATTTTTTGTACCGTTCTTGGCAAAAAATTGCGAATAAAATATCCGGACGCACCAGGCCTATACTTTGCGTAATATACCGGTCCGCTAGCCGACGGCAGCATGATCCATCCACGTCTTAAATTACACATTTTCCTTGATTAAATGCAAATGAGGTTGTCACTTCACTTCGTGTTGTAATAACTCATTTGACCATCCAATAAAAGGAGTCAATGGTGCCGCGGACTGGGCGGCAACCCCCTCACCCCCCCCCCCCTCCTCCGGGCATTAGGCGAGATGTTTCCGGTGTAGGGGACACGGGATTTTTTAAGTGCGGTCATTGGACAACAGGTGGAGTGCACTTTGTTGATTTGATGAGTATAAAGTAAGAGATCCCTCCGAGAGCCAAATCTCTTAAGACTAGCTATACTGCAAAACAGATATAATGCAACCAAAAACTAGGACAATCAGTTTAAGGTTGATGTACCTGAACACATATTACACGCCACGTTGTCGCACCTTGACGAGAGCAGCCGTGGAGACGGTTTGAACTTTGGCCTGTACTTAAACTCGTCAATCTCAAACGGATATTATTGTCACACTGATGACACAACCATTCCGTCTTGTCAGAGTAACAGATAATGCCTAGATCTTGTCAAGATGATGAATTAAATCCTATCAATTCATGCATACTAGGAATATTGTCAGAATTATGAGGGAGGTTTTTGGTTGTATTATTTCCAACATTATTTCCCGGGGTAGTGGTGCGTTACCATCAACTGATCTTCCAACCAGGTATAGTGGATCCCTTGTATCGCCAATAATCTTGGATGCATAATTGGGCATATGTGAACAATGTGTTCAATCGATTATAACCGTGATGTCACGAAATAAATCTTGTTAATGATGCAAATTGATGATGAAATCCGTTCAACCTGCACGATGTTAATGAGCAATATGGGAATGGCAGATATCGTGTGATGATTACCGGACATAGTATCCGCATTAACGCAGCACACACAACACCAAATGAAAATTGAAAATCAAGGCACTACAAATTCACTGCTTATTATTTCGATAACCAAACAGAGAATGGAAACCAGATACCCTTCCTCCCAGGGTCTTTTTATGAGACTCAGGCTTTAAGTATTCCCCGTTAAAGAGACTGGTTAAGATAAGATAATACTGGTTAAAAAAAACACACTTTTTTGTCCAATGAGAAAACCATGGTGCGCCACTATTCTGCCCTCAACACTTCTGGCCGAAGAATGGTGCATACTCGTTGAAATGGCCGTCAGTATAGAAGAGACGCGGGTCGGTTGTAATGTTCATGTTTCTGCTTTTACCTTTTAGCAAACCATAAATTGAGTCCTTTTCGGCCTCTCGTGCATTTCCACCGAGGAGTAATCTCCGTCATCTAACAGGATTCAAACACGATGATGCGAAAACAAAATGTCAGGAAACGACCGGCAAGAAATTACAGGCCTGCCAGATTTCCTCAGAAAGACACCGGTGATGGATTAGGAGAAATCAGATGAGTGCAGTGAGCATGCTTTATTAAATCGACAAGACATCTTCAGCCTGGCTTAGCACTTTGTAACGTATTTTTTTCGGGGGAGAAGGGGAAAAAATCTAATATCGATATTTAGCGGGTGTTTAATATAATCTGATGTAGCCGGATGCAACGAGGATTGATCAAAATGACTCGGAAGCCTCGAAATGAAGTTGTTACCAAGGAGACGTTACCTTGGTGACAAGGATGTCGCAGCAAAATTACCACTTCCTTTGGAGACGATATTTTTTTTTCTCCGTTGATAGATGGATCATAGATATTGAATTATCAATCAGTGCAGACATCAATCAAAACATGTGGCTGAGGCAATTATTCTGTCCAATATCTTGTCAGATTTTTCGGGGGGGGGGGTTAATGATAAAATGTCATAACTGAATGTGCTGGAGTTTGACAACCGAATTGTAGTTTCTTCAGATTTACCAACCACGACCATTAGTTCTTAAAAATAAGAGAAATAATATGGCTTCTTTACCAAAAATATATAAAATACAACTAAAATTAACATACAAATCAATGTAGTAGTAAAAAAGAAAAGAAATTCGTCTGCATGCGCCGTCTTGTTTTCTAAAACACGTTGCCCGCGAAATGACAATGCAAGTTAGCAAAGACCATCAAAAGGTATATAAAAAATTGAACCCAACTATATTATTTGAAATGGACGGATGGTAGGGTTTGGCTATAGGCATTCTGCATCGTTTGTTATTCGTATCATTTATGAAATAACCCTTACCCAATTGTCACAGCTAAACCTCATCTTATACCGCATTATTGCTTGACAACAACCCGATTACATCTCAACTTCAACTTACCTTATAGTTCTCTAGTCCTTCTATTTAATCCAAGACGACCTCATTAGTTAGAGTCATGCTACCTTCAAACTGCAATCTATTCCAAACATAGATGGCTTGGCCCAAACCTCTTGAACCTCTAGCCTCATCTGCCATATAGGTCTATATAGCATTTCATTGTGTAAAATTCCCGATCTTTTAAAAGCACCACATTTATGCTTTTGTAATGAAATGAGGGGTTTTTGCTCTCTTTGGGAACATATCCCCTTAATCTCCCGAGGTTTGGATATCATCAGATTATCTAACAATAAGTGACTTTGCCAAATTATTTGTGGTGAAACGATTTTGTTGTTTGTTGTGACTCTGGCTGTTCCTGCTTTGGTGCCTTGGATGGATCTCCCCCCTTGAATCACAATCCAAACCTTGTGACTGCCTCATTCAGACTATGCACTATCCCAACCTGCCTGCATCAGTCTACTGACCCCACTCAACAGACGCTTTTATGCCACAAGCAACCTCACCATAATTGCACCCCAAGGACTTCAAGTTGATATTAGAAGTCAAAATATTACGTCTCTCTGATAGAAATCCAATTCCAAGAAATGTACTCGTCAGTTAAAGATTTATAGCAAATATATACACTACTAACTTTGCCCGGTTCGCGTCATAACCTCTCGCGAGTCTTGACTCCGCGCGACCTTCCACTCCTCTCCGTTACCCGATCTGTCTTCATTGCATTAACCCAGATCAGATATAGACCACTATATAAGTTGGATATCAACAGAAAATGGACAGGTTGGATATAGGTAAGGCTGATGCCCAGCCCACGAAATACGCAGTTCAAAAGGGCACGCGGATATTGCGTTCTGCAGGCTTGACAAGTTGTCTGGAGGTGAGATTGGCGGGATGAGGAAAGCTATATATGTGCGTAGGCACAGGTGTCAGTTTTCAGGGCCGGTTCATTAGACCAGCTAATGACAACCACATGAATGATGAGAGTTAACATAGACTATATCAAGGCCCTAGATTTAACAGATAATGCAAATGCACCTGATGTCTGAAAATAACCCACATGAAAGAGTTCGCCAGTGTAAAGGTATAAAATAATGGCGTTTGGTGCAGGTAAATTTTGTTTTCAAATCAGTTTTTTGAAAATGGTGTATCTGTAACAAGCACATGGGATAGGAAGTTTTCAAGATGAGCCACGTGCTATTGTTATGACACGTAGAGGCTTCCCGTGGACTAAATATACCCATCGTGAATCTATTTCTGCCCCGTGGAATGTTTCTGCATATGGTATAGCATCAATTTATGAGTCCAGCAGATGCCTTTTAGCACAAAGCCGAGGCGCCGCATGAAAAGCGCAGTAGATGAGCGCATTCAGGTATCTATTACAGTTAGATGGAAGGAATACAAGGCAGAAACCTTCCCAGCAAGCCGGTGACTCAGGCACGAGAACCCTTCACTTGCCAAATTTCCATTAACTGGGCCCGGCTTTGAAACCCAATCACGGCGTTGCCGTGACAACAACTGCATCACGGAGACTATTTTTGTGGAAATTATTGGCATGGGAGATACAAATATCTCGGAATGGAAGAAAAGACATGGATAGTCGCTGTCACCTATTAATGAAAGTACAGGTAAACGTGCACCGAGCCGGATGGCGATCGATTCGGAATAGTTCGGGGTAAAACGCCACAAGGGCACATAATATGTGCGCAGCTGTGGACAATATGGACAGCTATTGCGGTGCTGGATTCAAATTGTGGCTGGTATAGAAATACGTTTCTCATCAACACGGGTTATTTCCAATCCAAGTCTGGCCACTTAACCACTTCCTCTGTTCCATATCTTGTCTTTTAATCTGAATCCCTTCAGATTACTGTTAAAGGTACACGTATCTGCTCTTTGTTAATTGTTTACGTTTGAAGCAACACAATTTCTTAACATCTTAGGTAGGGTGCATAGCAACAAACTTGTTGAAGTTCTATCCGTGGAAACTCTACGTTTTGAAAAACAAACAAACAGAGAGATTTATAGGCCTATACACAGTTATTGTTTGGGGTTTCGTAACTGGATTCCTTACCAACGCACGCGCACGTAAAAACTTTGCCCGCGGACACACTTTTTAAACCGCCTCATTGATTTCAAGCGGATTTACCTTATTCACGAGGAAGCCATTTTGGTCGTGTTCCCTGAATGTTTTTTTGTAAATTGTGAACGGTTCAATGGGATGGTGCCAGATTATTTAAACATTCTAGCCTCACTTTCTTTTCTTTTTTAAAATGTGGCTTAAAACATCAGGGTGTATGTTTACTCACAAATTTGCAATTATTCATCAGAGCAGACTGGTGTTAATTTGTAACATACTTTATGTCATTGCTTTCAGTTCTTTTCGTAAGTTCCAAAAATGAAGATTTTACCTCGATTTTTATTTAATATAGCCGACTCGTAAATAAAGCTCGTTTGGTACCAGTCCTTTCTTCACTTTGAGCAATGTTTTTCTCATCAAGTCTGTGGGTACCTTTCTGGAAAATTGCCGATGTTTGAGCGTGTTTTTAACCACCGACACCGTTGCATATTTTGTCTTTTGACTTAAATCCCTTAAATCAGTTCACAGTTAATTTGTAATGGATGTGCATCTTTGAACGTTGTCAATTTCCTGTTTGTAGGGCCGCTGCAAAAAAATACCAATCAACACATGTGATATTGCAAATTATTTCTTAGCAATAATTATCAAACATGCTCGAGCGGAACATTCCAGAGACTACACGCATATCCACACACGCAACCGCACAGAAGATAAGATTTGTGCGTGTTTATGGTGTAAATCGAGGACACACACGTGCAAAATCATCGATGAATTGAGGACATGAAACAAATCGAGGACGACCTCGATTAGAAGACGTATACAAAACCAATTAGAGCTGTTGCAAAACAAGTTAGAGTATAAACAAAGGAAAAGGGAAGAGGAACATTAGAACATTCTCTATTTACACCATAAACAAATGGATGCTAGTGTGTCTGTGCTAGTGAGTTTGTTTCTGCATTCAATAGGGGACGTTGAACAATAGAGGACAATAGGGTCCTCAATTCCCGAGTGGTCCCCCATTTGGATTCGTGTGCAAAACATATGGGAGGTTTTCCTAAAAAGTTAAAGTACAAACAAGACAAGGACAACAGGGGGTCCCCGATTTCATGCAAATACATGTGAGTTTGTCTTACAGTCACTATGTTGACATGTGAACAAAAGATGTCCACATAATGCAGGTTGTGTTGACGTTATGTGGACTAAGCCGTGTTCACATAACGTTTCGCCCTCTCTGGAAAACAGGATTAGAGGCGTTTTCGGGTTAGGGTTATCAGTCGCAGAATGAAGAGAAACATTCACAGAAATCCCAAAAAAGGGGGTTGAAAGGGTTTTCACAGTTTAAGTAAAGTTATTTTTTGTACCAAGTTTTCTTAACTACACGAAAACAAAGGAATATCCACATAGCGTATGTAAAACAAACATGGGTGTGTGTGCGGGAAAGCTTGTTACATTTTATTTTCAATGCTGTCTCTGATGAATAACTATAATAATAAATATATTTATTAAATATATTTATTAAAGTAAGGTCATTATTATCATCATTTGGTATTTCTTTTGAACATTTTCCGGAGTACGAACATGAAAACGAAAAATATTTCTAGAAGAAACCTGTCTTAATGCTACAGCCTAGTATAATACTTTACAAAGAAACGCACAGAAATCAAAACAACTTTATGCAAAATCACTGCCAATTTACGGTAAATCCTCCCCCCCCCCCAAAAAAAAAAAAACCCGAGGGTAACAGTCCTCAGACAGATCAGCGTATTAAAGTCTAGAACACAACTTTAACTGTTTCTTTTCTGCAAGTCGATATTTAAAGAAACAGCACCTGTTGTCTATCAAATCAAATCCCACCCATGCTGAGGATTGGTAAATGACGGAAGGGGTAGGGTTTAATTCAACTATCGCCTAGGGTTTTTTTCGTGTTTAATCGACACAGTCTGTGCCAGGGGGCGGGGGGGGGGTCTGGCAATACAGATCCATGGTATAACGATAATATAGCTGTAACTAAAAATAAAAGGGGCCGTTGTAGCTTCCGCTGGAAAATAGGGATCAATAAAATCCTTCAGAATGCAGAGCGGATGTTCCCTGCAGTCATATAGTATTCCATCTGGCCACTCAATATCATGCCGTGTATTTTTCATAATATTTGTAGTTGAGAAACCTTTCCATAGCTCTAGAAACATAAAAAGCAGGTAGAATGTAGAATGCAGAATGGTACATATGAGTGGTGTAGTTTACCTAGGTCTATATTATTGGTTTTCCCGGTTAGGCGTAATTTAACAGTCTTGTATCATTCAAATTCCATGGAAATTTTTACTTTAATTTCGTTCTAGAACGTCGTTGGACTCCATTGTTACTTCCGATTTCAAATTTACCAGTAGATTTTGTATTTGGTCCAGTGTAATCCGCGAAAGTATCATTCCGATTCGTCCCAAATTTAGGGGGATTCGTCTCATGAAGAGATTGGCGTTGAACTCAATATTTCTTCTTTTTTTTGTTATCATTATTCGTGTTCAGTACGAGCATTTCTCGCATGGCAAGGGAGCAGATCGAAGGATGAAATAATGACATATTAAAGTTGTTTATTATGTTCATGCCTGATTTCGATGTCCCTGATTTCGTAGATCACCCATCTCCGTTTGCCCTTCATAATATAAAGGGACTAGCGCATCCAAGCAAAATCAGTCATGCATGTTATGCCTGATTTCCATGGTCATCTATACATCAATTAACAAACGCAGTAAAATAATATTCAAAAGCTTATATTACCATTTTTAAATGAATTAAGAAAAGAAGAGAGCAGACTATTTCACAAAATCTGCTTAGTCTTTTTGAGAAAGTCAAAAGTCAAAAAAAGTTTCAGCTTGCCACTAACGAAATTGAAGGACCGAAGCATTTAAATATATGACCCCCAAAACCCGCATTTTCCTTTTCAATCTACCGCTAATATCCTAATGAGAAGCATTTCCCAAAATTATTACGAATAACAATGGGACATTTTGTGAAATGCACTGCACCAAAAAGAAATCTATTTGTACAAATCAGAAATATGAAATTGACAATGGAGTCCAAATACGTTAATTCAAGTATTTTCAATGTGACTTTGAATGACACAAGTATTAGTGTAACTGGGAAAGCCTATACTATGATATTTTTGTGTCAGATAATATATGACAAGCATAATATTATACTTGTCAATATTCTCTTCTTATTCCCATTCCAGTGCATCTGTAGTGCTGATTAAAGGATCCACGAAATGAATTTTTCTTAGGAACATCATTTTGTTCAACTTTCTACTCCTCTTAAATGTATGAAAACTTTTTGACATCCCTTTTTGGTAAATGTTATTGAAAAGTGCACTTCTTCAAACATTTTTTAAAAATCCATGCTTTTCTGGACAACCGAGGGCGCTGTTTCTGTGATGTTATTTCCTGAAGACGCTGTTTTTTTTCCATGGGTTTTCTGTTCAAATTGTGAACCCAAAATTTTCTCATTAAAACATCTGTGAGAAACGTTTGCTTACTGGCTTACCACCGTGTACTGACACAACAAAAAATCACCAAAGAACAGCAAATTGCAGCAAAATATCCGAATTTCTGACATTTGGCGCTGAAAACTGTAACAGTGAGGTTTCTGCCAGAAATGACATCACACTTTTGCTCATGAATATGGAAATTCACATTAGCATTAAAACCAAAAAGGCACCAAAATACCCTTGAACATGGCAAAACAAAATTTGAAAAAAGGTTAAATGGGATACAAACGTGAATTTCCAAGGACTCGAGTAAAAAAATTACATTGCATGTGCCCTTTAAAATGTTACGCAAAATGAGGTCCTAGTTTATTTTGCACTTTATATAATCCAATATCATTTATTAGAACGAGAGTATATTCAAATTTCGGTCATCATCCCGGTTTTAAGCTTTCATCGGGGATCCATTATTAAGGGACGGAAATTGCCAGGTATCATTGAAAGCTCCGCCTCAGGCAACGCGTCGAAATTGGCTTAAGTTTTGCAATAATGATGTCGGCAATATGGCGATCGCGGCCAATCGCACTGATCATTCCAAAATGTGTTGTTGAATACTCGATGCTTTTAAGAGGTTGCATGCATTTTGTGGAACTGTTCTGAACGTGAATATTAAAACAGAAAGACAGCTCCTATTGGAATCTAAGAGGGAAATAACAATGTGTTTTTTTTCTAATTGCCAGCGTTTTGTGACTACATTTGTAACCGTAACATATTTTACAGTCGCCAATCTTTTTTGGTATTCCTTCATGTATGAAAGCGTAGACCATTTGAAACTCATCGGGAGACGAGACCTCTTGTATTTTCTGGTATAGATGTAATGTCTTGAGGGCTTTGGTACCTGGTCTATATGATATACAATATTGTGACAGGGGATAATGAATTGAGTGTGGTTTGTCATCTGGTTATTCCGTGGAGATGCATTTGGTAGTAGGGACACATCAGGGCACTCAATACTACACGACACTATGTACGACAATGATATCTCCGTGTTTCGGTGCCGCTTAAGCAAGAGATTAGATGTGTCAACTAAATAATGTGCTTGTAATCGGAAATGTTCATTGTAATACTTTAAAGGTATACTGCAGCAGGATGGTGTCAAACAATCCAACGGTCGATTGATACTCAGGGGTATCCCTCTGCAAATATATTGCCGTAAATTTTCCCCAACAATTGGTACATGTGACTCCGTTAAGAAATTGACAAATAGCATTCAACAGGTGGCGAGTTTTTGTATTTAGATTGCAAATAAATATCAAACCACAGACAAAATAACAGTTGGTCATCCCTGTAAATTCTTCATAAACATGCACTTTGTGTAGACTTCTTGCACATCCAGAAATATTAGGTATACATTCACTTTCCGGAAAAGTCTTCTTAGTTTGCATGAACTTTTACTATCCAGGTCGTTGCCTGCAACAACAATAAATGGTTGTAAAGAGTAGATGATCACGTTAAGGTTTTAAAACTTCTATTTTGTAAGAGGTTCGTGTCGCAAATCATGTCAGATTGACGAACTGAAAACGTACTTTTTACATTAGGAAATGCATATTATTATGCTTTATCCAGATTTTTGCTAGCATACCACTTCCACTAATGCCATTCAATGAATACATTGTAAGCAGAATGTCACTCGGAAAAAAGGAGTGAAGATATTATCCTAGACGTTTGGTCAAGCAACATAATTATTCGCTATTCTGACAGAAAGAGTCCCTTGACATATCTTCTGAAACAACATTTGCCGTTCGAAAGATTAGCACTGAATTAGTGGAAATATCATTGTTAGCATATTTTATGCAAATAGTGCAAGCACCGAATATATACGGAATCATTGCCAGTCCTCAATTTTTTTATTCATTTAATTCCATCGTAACCTAACTGACAGCTTGATGAAGGGATGGGAGGCCTGAAAGTTTTATCATGTTTGACTGTCTGTTCTCTCCCGTTGCGATCCATTAACAAATATTGTCAATAATCACTTCCTTGAAGGAAAACCCCCGCGAAAACTCGACATCCTTCTCCAGCCTTGTCATCGGATGACCATCCACATTATCGTCAGCAAATCACTGTCCAATCCTTTATCACAATCAGGAATCCATTGGATTACTGTCACCAGACTCCTGTAAAGCCCACTGCCTGTGTGTTTTTACGATCAAGTTACATTTCTATGTCCTTGGTTGCTTGGCAAAGCCATCCTCAAGGATGCCATGCTCATCCCGAACTCTCATCTCTCTCTTCCTGTATCTACCCACGGCCACTGACACAGTATCCCCGTGTTTCCAACATGGATGTGTAATTCATATCGTGTGTACAAAGCTCCATTCTTGCTTCACATTATATATCCATGATAATACAAAATGTATCTGTAGCATTATTCTGACACATGAACCTCATTCCAATCAAGCGTGGGGGTTAACTTGCCTTTACTTCTCTGTGGCTCGATAACCCAGCTTGAATCCAGTGCATATGGCTGTGCTAAAACGTGGCTACGCAGAGGAGACCCTGAGTGAGTGTAGTCTTAACCTCGTTCATTGGGTCTAGTTTCAACCTGGAGACAAAGTACACTCTGGGAAGGAAACTTGCTTCCTGTATGTTTATTCGATCCCGCAATAGCAAGTAATTGCTTCATATCGTGTACTTAGTGATTTTATTTCCAACGTGTGGTGTATATGCCTATGTGTTTTAACGTTATTGTGGAGTATTACATCCAATCCTCAGCAATTCTCCCTTTTCCCTTTTCCAATTTGCTTATGATCATATTTGGTGTAATACTATATGTTGGATGGGTAAGTCTAAGAATACAACTTGGTAAAAGATATTGTGTGTTGCCGACATCACGCCACATGCACAACGAATCGATTCCGTCTGTACCCTAGACACTGCATACAAAAAGAAACACTGATTTAAAGCATGACCAGGCAGCAGACTGGTCCGTACTTTATAATGTGCAACTTATGTTTAAAAACATGCAAATGGGCCAGTAATAGGGCGAAAGGGCAACTTGAAGGAGCGTACTGATTGACGCAATGGGGACGAAGTTGGTGTAGCCTCATTTCGCCTCTGTCACCGAAGCGCCTTAATTTCATGCACTACAAAAAAAAATACAGGTCAACTTTTCGGTTCGACAAGAACCGTCTCCACGATATGATTACATCATTCGGTGTGTAACCATATCAACAATAAGTCATTGAAAACCTCTATCTGACCCAACTGGCCTGGCGTTTGAACTCCGTAAGTGTCCATCAAGTGTCCTCGTTGATACTGCTTGGTGTTGGATGGACGTTTCATTTTTTGGTTGTTAATTATTACTTCACAAAATTTGCTGATTCCAGAGAGACCAGCTTACAGTCCTCTTTATACCTGACTGTATCTTACTGACTGACTCACTCATAAAAGTGTCAGTGTGTCGGCATGTAACTTACTGTTTGTCACTTGTAAATTAAAATCAATACCTATCTCACTGAATGACTTTCACTTGTGAGTTAGATCTCATTGACTAAATGTCACTTGTGAATTAGCCTGGTTTACCTACCGGTACCGTATCCCACTGACTGATTGTCACTTGTGAATGAGGCTGGTTAACTATTTCACTGACTGATTGTCACTTGTGAATGAGGCTGGTTAACTATCTCACTGACTGATTGTCACTTGTGAATGTGGCTGGTTAACTATCTCACTGACTGATTGTCACTTGTGAATGAGGCTGGTTACCTATCTCCCCGACTGATTGTCACTTGTGAATTAAGCTGGTTAACTATCTCACTGACTGATTGTCACTTGTGAATGAGGCTGGTTAACTATCTCACTGACTGATTGTCACTTGTGAATGAGGCTGGTTACCTATCTCACTGACTGATTGTCACTTGTGAATGAGGCTGGTTACCTATCTCACTGACTGATTGTCACTTGTGAATGAGGCTGGTTACCTATCTCACTGACTGATTGTCACTTGTGAATGAGGCTGGTTAACTATCTCACTGACTGATTGTCACTTGTGAATGAGACTGGTTAACTATCTCACTGACTGATTGTCACTTGTGAATGTGGCTGGTTAACTATCTCACTGACTGATTGTCACTTGTGAATGAGGCTGGTTACCTATCTCCCCGACTGATTGTCACTTGTGAATTAAGCTGGTTAACTATCTCACTGACTGATTGTCACTTGTGAATGAGGCTGGTTAACTATCTCACTGACTGATTGTCACTTGTGAATGAGGCTGGTTACCTATCTCACTGACTGATTGTCACTTGTGAATGAGGCTGGTTACCTATCTCACTGACTGATTGTCACTTGTGAATGAGGCTGGTTACCTATCTCACTGACTGATTGTCACTTGTGAATGAGGCTGGTTACCTATCTCACTGACTGATTGTCTCTTGTGAATGAGGCTGGTTACCTATCCCACTGACTGATTGTCACTTGTGAATGAGGCTGGTTAACTATCTCACTGACTGATTGTCACTTGTGAATGACGCTGGTTAACTATCTCACTGACTGATTGTCACTTGTGAATGAGGCTGGTTACCTATCTTACTTACTGATTCTCACTTGTGAATAAGACTAGTTACTTATCTCACTGACTGATTGTCACTTGTGAATAAGGCTGGTTACCTATCTCACAGACTGATTGTCACTTGTGATCAAGACTGGTTACCTATCTCACTGACTGATTGTCACTTGTGAATAAGACTGGTTACCTATCTCACTCCCCGACTGTCACTTGTGAATAAGACCTGTTTCTCACTGACTGATTGTTACTTGCGCATCAACTACAATAAACGTGAAAGTCATGGAGTCGCGCGGAGCCATAAAACACAACGTCATCATCAGTCATCGGAATATCACAGCGTAACTGATAAATTCTGCCATTAATCTTGGACCCGGCCCAATTTAGGCGTCCTCTGCACACAGTTTGTGCGGAGAGGCAGGAACTGCAGGGGAACAAATAGAGATGGATGACACTAGCTGTCTTCGCCTTCTCAAAATGTACCACTGTAAGGCAAGGCTACTCGTGTGATTTCAAGCTGCGAAGATACAGTGCCCAAATTATGTGTAAAAGTAGGTCATATTGGATTTCTAATTTCATTTACCTGTCAGTTTCAGTTCGTGTGCTCGCAATGCAACATTTAATTTCGCTGTTGTTATTAAATTGATGCATCTGGTAACAGCATATGTATGTGTCAATTATAAACGACGAATTTTCTATACCTTCGCTAAAACTTGACAATGTAGTAAAGTGGTATGTATATTTGTCATTGATATTTTATTTCGTATTTGTCATCAGTCTCAGTACTCGATTCTATTACTTAATTTTCCAAACTAATAACTCATTTATACGAAGACATGTATTTGTAGCATACATGTTAGCATACAAGACAGTGACATTTATGGAACTGTGCATATTTGAACATTCCCGGACAATTCCCAAATCAAATTAATTCTGCTTGGCTATCGTGGAATTCAAGGTAACTTATCATGTATGCCTTATATCTGTAGACTTCAAGCTGCATTTTAATAACAACCTTGTCATTTCCAATTATGCCAAATGTGAGTATATTTGATTAATTTATTCGATAAGTACAATTTGAAAAAAAAATAAACACACACACACACATGTCACAGGCAGACCAACAAGAGTACTGCGACTTTAAATTGGATGGAACAGCGGGTGGTGCATGACATTACGGTTCATTTTCTGTCTGGGTCAAGACAATTAAATGGATACGGAGAAGCAGGCGAGCAATTAGCGGCACAACTAGATCATGGGTGACGAGCTTTTCTAAGAATCGGCGTGGAATAGAGATGAAAAAAGTATGTAAAGCTTTAATTGCAGCACATTACATACCGCGAGGCTGTAATTGGGAACAAATGACAAATAAGCCAGCATGGATGCTAAATTCAGTTACTCTTATAAGAGATTATATGAAATTATAATGCAATCGATAATTTAGGGGCTAAAATCATTTAAAATTATCTGACAAAAACATATGTATAACCCATTATAAGGCACCACTTAGACTGCGTAATGGAAGCAGGATTCTCATTTATATGAATCTTTGATCTTTAAAGTGAATTATCAGTAACCATGGGGAAACATCACCATGGTAACATGGAATGAACAGTAATTGAATCGCTAGTTATAGCTACAAGTCATTGAAATAATTCATATTCTACTTTCCTCGCATCCTTTTCTAAGAATTTAACTCATTCACTTACAGCAGCTGAGTATGCATTGGCTGACATGTTTTCTATTCTAGGCCTAGTTGTGTTTCTATGCCTATGACGCCATTGAATAAGCAGTTACTGAGTACACACAACCGACGCGTCGCGACGGTCTACTGCCTTATTTTAGGTTAATTTTTAAGTGTGTTTGCTTTGCCACTTATCTTTTTTCTTGTTTCAGAGGCACAGATGATAACCTGGTAAATACAAAACCCTTTTAAGGGTTGATCGTTTTCGTATTTACATGCACAGTTATAACTTTTGGTCTCGTAGCTGGGCAGAGTATCGCGTGTGGGATGCTCTTGACCGATGACGCGGTGCAACCGAGCCGCGTTTGCATTGTACGTGACAGGAAACCTAACGTGGGTTCTCATAATACGCAACGTCAGGTTAAAGGTGCGATGCAATAAAGACGGTGTACATTTTAATCTGCAAGTTTTATCAAAAAGAGGTAACCCATAGACATAGGGTTAGTATTGTAAAAACGATAATTTTGATCACTGTTAGTGTGGTTGCCTCTGAGAGGATGGCTTATGAGGTTTCTGTTAAAACTTACAAGCACCTCTGCAATCGTAGGTGAATGACCACCATTTTTTTTTCAAAACAGAAAGAAAACATCATGTTTTTCCAGGTTTGCTGATTCTGAGAAGTGAGACGAGTTCTCTAAAAAAAAAATATACACCGTCACTATATTGACTGCAATAAGGGAAGGGCATAAGTCTTCAGGGTTCGACCTCAACTTTTTTTGTGTGGTTGCCTCTTAGAAGATGGGTTATCAGGTTTCTGTTAAAACTTACAAGCACCTCTGCAATCGTAGGTGAATGACCACCATTTTTTTTTCAAAACAGAAAGAAAACATCATGTTTTTTCAGGTTTGCTGATTCTGAGAAGTGAGACGAGTTCTCTAAAAAAAAATATATACACCGTCACTATATTGACTAATAAGGGAAGGGCATAAGTCTTCAGGGTTCGACCTCAACTTTTTTTTCACTAGCCAGCCGGGCTAACTAGCCTGTGGGCATTTTCACTAGCCCGCATGTTTTTTTTCTTTTATAGAGTGTCTCATAAACAACAATGTGCATACATGTAAAACGTATATAGAACCTTAAAGTTGACCACTGGTGGCGTGCTTCAGGGCCCCTCGAAAAGGAAAATTAACGTGTAAAAGTCCGAGTATTTGAAATCAGTTTTGGTACAATAATTTTTAAGTTAAGAACATCACCCTCGAAATTTTATGGAAACTGAAAAATCGCATGACGTGAAAGAGAAATATCGTGCCAAAAATTGACCTCTCACTTCCGAAAACTTCCGAGTGGACTCGTGGAACTCGATCACTCGTTCCAGCATGAAAATGTATGGAATATTTTGTGGCGGTCCATTGGGTAAAAACTAAAATTTAAACAGGAGACTCAAATGTCTTTTCGGACGGACAATTTTTTGAATAAACTTGAAGATTCTATTTTCATTTACGAGCAAATCTTAAATGACCGTTATAAGAACTGTATTAAAACGTGATCCAAACGAGCCTGAATATATCTAGAATCCATCGGATGTACGTTGGTAAATCTTTATGTCGTTATCATTTTCGTTCTCAAGCAAGTACGCGATGTAAAAACAGACGTGATCCAACAAGCCGACTTTGGAACGAAAATAGGTCGTACGTAAAATTCGTTTTTACCCATTTCCAACTGATTTCTCATCTTTTCTGATGCAATTTTGTCAGTGTTTTTTAACAAAGAGATCTAATAATACAAATTGATACAGGTTTGCTTTCTGAATGTCATGATTTATTTCTTCCTGTCCTTTCATATTTGCCGTAGCCCAATAATTGTTAGACTCGCCAGCCAGGCTTCTTAAGGAAAAGTTTGACTAGCCCGCCGCTATTTGACTAGCATTTGGCTAGCGGGCTACCGCTAATTTCGAACCCTGCTTATGATAAGTACTGTTTATACAGCTCATACCAACAGAATATCAGAGCAACTTGGCTAAACAGTTTTGAGCTTCAGGTTTGAAAACGATGGTCCTCAGTCATGGGCGTCGCCAGGATTTTTTTCTGGAGGGGGACAAAGCACATTTTCCCCAAACTCCCCATAATTTCCCTGCATTTTCCCGATTTTTTTTTTTGCTTGTCGGGGGGGGGGGGCTGCCCCTCCCCTCTCCTCGCGACGCCCATGTGTTCAGTCATTTATGACAGCTGGAAAACTGATGGACCACCTTTTTAGATGCCTCCACTCAAGTGTATGATATTGACATACTAATCCATTATTTTTTGATTACCTTTTAACCCACACGGAAAGATTGACACACGGCACCGAGCTAACTAAAGTTAATAACGGATATTGGCTGTCATCTCTGAAGTACACCCTCAAAATGTTGCCCAATGCACTGTTAATCGCTCCTCTTCAGCTAGCAATGACAGCCATTTTCTTGTACTTTTTTATTCCAACAGACAGTAATTTCGTCCTTGGCAATGCACAAGTCTCCAACACCTACCCGATCGTGTATTGCTCGGATGGGTTCTGTGAACTCACTGGGTTCGCGCGAGCTGAAGTCATGCAGAAGAGCTGTGCCTGCAAGTTCCTGTTCGGGAAGGACACACCGCCGGAGAAGATCGAAGAGATTCAGGCAGTGCTTGACAGCAAAGAAGAGTACAAGACGGAAGTCATCTTCCAGAAAAAAGACTGTAAGTGAAATCATACCCATTCGTTATCACGACGTAAGTCAGTTGCTTCCTTTAGCCTGGCCAGTTCTACAGATGTATAGTCATCACATGCTCCTTTGGTGTCTCCATCTTGGTGCTCCCATTAGGACGTTTGAGTGGGAGATTTGTCATGCAGTCCCCTGATACCAATACACTCTAGCGATACCCGAGTGTAAACAGTTAGTTTTTCCCCGTGCGTTGCATCTTCGTGGAACTCGTTGCCTGAGGTTTCCTTTCTTCGTCCTAAGATCTGCTCTTAACTGAATCTTTCCCCTATCCTTTTCATTGTAGTATTTTACCTTGAGTGGCATTTCACTCAAAATGGGGCCTCCGTGATAGAATTGATACCGTGCCCGGATTTGATCTATATCAAAATCGGAAAGAAAACCACACTGACCACACGCCGAAATTGGAAACATTTGCTATAGTAACGAAGCAAAAAACTTTCCAATAAATAACGCTTAATATATCACCTAAAGATAAGTGTGTTTTGATTTACTGAAATGTTCACATGGAAATTATGAAGAAAACAAATTGCAATAAGTCTTCGGACAAAGGGCCTCCTTTGTCAACGTACGTTATATGTGTACGCGTAATTAAAGAATAAGACAATCTAGTGAAGTGCAATTAATTGGGAGAGTAAAGTTCACGTTTGGTGAACATTTGCACTTAAGAAGCTAAACTCCTGCTCGTTACATCCGCCAACGAGGTTATGTTTTCATCGGCGTTGGTTTGTGGACTACAAAACGTTTGAGTTCAAGGATTTGCTTTATTGAATAACTAACGATATAAGGCGGTCAACATTGCTATTTTTCGATGAATTCGGAATATGAGCAATCCTGTTGACATTTTAAATGTGTAATTAAATATGGAAGTCCAGTGGATAGGCAAGTATTTCTTTTGGGTGTACCGACAATGTGGCGGGGAATTGTTCAGCATTGGCGGATGTTTGCGCTCTCTGAGTTCTAGTTATGTAACTTAAATTCTCCCCTTCTTGACCTTGATTTCTTCTTGATTTTTCTCTATTCATCCACATTTAATCCAGATGAGCTACTGCAGGCGTTAAAATGCCCTTTAAAAATATATTTTTACGGAAATCGATTGACAACAGCTTGTTTTTCTCTTTCTTACAGCGTCGCCATTTTGGTGCCTTTTGGATATTGTTCCCATCAAGAATGAGAAGGCGGAAGTTGTTCTATTTTTAGCATCGCACAAAGACATCACGAAGTCCAAGACAATGAACTCCGTCAACGGCCATACGGGTAATCTCAAATATCATTCCACACTTCCAGAAATTAAACAACTCGACAGGATAAGTGCTAGCAGCGGCTGACACAGTGCTAAATAATGGACAGGGAGGAGAAGTCATTGGCCAAAGCTGGGCTAAGCTATTTGCGTTTTGTGTGCATTAAAAAGTTTAACAATGCCTAAACAAAGCACTGAAATAAAAATAAAAAAATTAAAAACGCCCAGAGCAATAACAAATTATCCAAAAACATCGAGCTGTTCAAAACGAATTTTAACACAAAATATGTTACGCTGATGAGTAACGCTCTCTCAATTTTCTCAGAGAGAAACTATTCAGGGTTCCTTTGAATTAAGCACGATTTACTGTGCAGAAGATCGTGCTTAATTTAGACGAGCAGATGGGCATTGGAAGTGAGATCTTTTAAAATCTGGTGTATTTTAAATAAAGAGCGCTCTGTCCGTAAATAAGTGTGGGGTTCACACGAGATGTCACAACGAGATCTAGATAACTCATGAGCGGAACTTCCCCTATGTCGGTATATAGACCATGTCACCCAAGACATCATATCGGCAGGTACGCGACAGGTAGCCCAAACACCTTGCAATTTGTAGATGTTATTTTGCCCAATGCTTTAAACCGATCAAATTTCAAGAGATATAATACATTGCAGAAGAAAAAATAAATCACGTGACCACAACATTTAAATTTTGTAAACAAATGATCATATAACAGCTGGATCATTTCACAAATCTCGGTTGCACCCGTGGTTTCGGCTTTTTCTCTGGCTCCGAATCAATATGACAAAAACCTGTGGTGTTTGAACCGAATGCACAGACTAAGTTTTGGCTCAAAAAGTGGAGCCATAGTTCGCCGGGGTTCTCCAAAGTCATGCATGAATCCTGAGCCTAAAAACGTAGCCGAAGACACAGACAAAAACAAAAAACAAGTCAGAGACGCTTCCTGTAAATGTTTCCTGTAATAAATAAAACAACAGCTTACGACATTAGCTGTCAAATACTCTCCGCTCGTTGGAGATCAGTTCGATAAGAACTTCAGCCAACAACTTAGTGTTGTTTTGATTTCGAAAAACAATTTTTGAAGAAAAAAAATGCTCAGGCGTCTGGGGAAAACAAGCAATGTGCGATCCCAACTCGAGCAGAAGAGATCGTTGCGATATTGTCAACATTGCACGAAGGAGAATGCTTTTAAGGACTGACCGTCAGTGTCCCGTGGACTGTGACTCGCACTCGCTGTGTACTTCTGATTGATTTGTCCTTATCCAGAGGACTGGATCTAAAAATAATAATCCTCTCTAAACTGACCACACATTGGTGTTACACAAGCAAGACCGTCCGCTGAGTGACAGGAAATTAAAGTGTGTTTACTTTTATCAGATGCAATCACTGTGATTGCAAAACAACGCCACCAGACATGACCTCTATTTACTGCACCCCGATTATCTTGGAGCACTGATCATTCTCTACCCTTGCATGCGAGATTGCCTTTACTTAATATGAATCGCAAATAATTAACTTTTTGGGGATTTTTTTTTCTCCGTTTGTTGTAAATTGTGACAAAGGAAGAATTGACTTTCGAGAATTTGTCGTTGGATAGATAATCTTGGCATAGATGAATCGGTTGTTTAGGGTTGTTTTACGCCGCTGTATTTTTTTCACTTGTATAGAAGTAGCTGCGCACAGCATGTTAAGCAGGCGAATTGCCTTTCACTGTACAGTGAACTTTTGGAAACACGATACTGCGGAGGTAATACGAAACAAAACGAATTTTCCAGTAGTACAATGCATCCTAAGAATTCTTTTAAAAAAAGGTTTGCAACAACGATATTCCATCCTCATCCCCGGAGCGATAATACCTATGACCTTTCAAATGCATGGCCGTGAACTGAAATAATAATGATGATGCAGCATGCAACGGCTATCTAAACAATCTTCAATATTGCTGACAATTTCATCTTGATTATAACATTGGCAGCATCCCTCGACGCCGCTTAAAGATGACGGCATTTCCAATTCATTAGAGATCGCAGGGGGGCTGGCTCGACGTTGACTGCACACAACTGATGACTATCGGCCATTCCACAATCGCAGAGCAGTGGAAAATGTTCATTTTATATACGGCAGTGCGGGTGATTTGGGCACGGCCTCCAGAGAGACACAGGAATCGAAATCGATTATAATTCAATTGCCGACTCGCTACACCCATGAATAAATCAAATCGCGCGTCGGAAATCAGCTCTGAGTTAATTGTAACGTAATTGTACAAAAATTGATTATATTTGACAAAGAGTTAACCTGCCTCACACTTGAAGATGAAAAGTGATACCTTTTTGCTAGAATACATTTGAAAAATCCTTGTGCTGACAAGTTCACAGTGGGACCGTGAAGCTCCATGGTGGGACTAAGTTGACTGGATTTAACTTCTTACTCTGACAGGAGTGTTAATCTTCAAAAGACTGAGAACATTACTCTCTTGTCAAATGTCGAATTATCTCTCCATTTAAGACATGCCGTGGACCTGCCAGTGAACAAAGGAAAAGCTCTCTGGAAACTCTATACAATGATTGGTCGCTGATTATCATAATCATCCAGTATAAAACGAAACAAAACACCTGTTGTAACCTTGCCTTGGAGTTATAGGAAAAACAAAGACGGACAGAATTAAAAGCAATTGTGATATTTTTGATAGATTTTCCACTTGTGGTTGAATGCGTTGGTATATAAACAATAATATTTTGCATGCATGCTTCAAGTAGAAGACACACATAGAAAGTGCACAATGGCAAAAGAATGTGTAAATTTTGGACCTTTCTCTTGGGACATCAAATAAATAAATTTCATCATGGACATAATTTTGTTATATAATAAAACTTTCTTTAAACCTCCGTCGTACATTTCTTAAAAATGGTGTCATACTTATGAACATTTTGCTGTTTCAAAACAATCCATACTTTGACCTATTGTCTCAGAGAAGGGGTTTAATACCAACGTATGTAACGATGTTAAACAGGGTGTATCAAAAAGAAGTCCCCAGTTTATGGATTAGCATTATAAAATTATAAACTTGAACGACGCCAGTATGGCTGTATCTGAAAGGATGGTTTGTCACTTATATCAAAATACATGTAGAAGGTAAAATCATCTGTTTTCAGGGTTGCGCTCTGAACAGCCAGATGAGCTGTACGAACAATGCGCCATTGGTTCATAATTTTAACATACTGATCTATTAGTTTTTTTAGTATTACCTTACGCTTTATGTATTTGAGTGTATCACTTAGATTGTTTAACCGTAGGGGATGGAGAGGATGACGAAGACGACAACGAAGATGAAGACGACACGAACAACTACCTCAGTGACGGTGACGATCTCCCAACTAATTACAACTATGCCAGAAGACGAAGCCGAGCTGTCTTATACCACCTCTCTGGACACCTCAAGGAGCCAGAGAAAAGGAGGAGAAGAAAACTGAAACTCAACAGTGTAGGTCTCAGTTTGATATCAACATCGCGAAATAAAAAAAAACATCAATAGGCTTCAATCTTGAGCGCATGAGGGCGCTGTACATTTTGTGGGTTAAGGGTGCAGACCTGCAAATTGACTCCCATAGACCACAGTGATAATTACGCGTACTTTCAAATTATTAAAAATATTCAAAACTCTCAAAGGTGTTTGACACACCCATCAAATGAAAGCTAAGTTCATAATCTTTCATTTTCTGTTCAATTTTTGTCGTTATTTGATCACTTTTGAGAGAGAATTGTGATTTGGTCTGCATAGGCAATTCTGGGCCATTTACAGATGTGCACCCTTAAGATCTGTACCTGTAATCAGGTACAAAATTACCTACGCGGGCCAAATCATGATTTGTATGCCCTCGATTTCTTTGCTGTTAGAGCATTTGTTGGCCATGATATCGAAGGTTTGTAAAAAAAGATCCTAGGAAGCCGTGCAGGCACAGTGCGAGCTCGTATTTCTGTGTGAAGTTCGGATGAAAGTGGGCCCTAAAATTGCTCTATTTTGCAATGGAGCACAGGCATCATTTTTCAAAATGGCGATGGGCCACATGACTACTTTTAGAGGTGATCATCTTTGGATGGAATTTTCTTCCAAAAATTATGGAATTACCACCCAAAAATTGAACAGCAAATGAAAGATGGTGAAATAAGCTTTAATTTGATGGGTGTTCGAAACACGTTGGAGAGTTGTGAGCATTTTTAAATAATTTTTGAAAGTACGCGTAATTATCACTGAGGTCTATGGAAGTCGATTTACAGGTCTGCACGCTTAAATGGTTGCAGGACAGTAAAAAGGTTATGCCCAAGATTGCATACGCTGGCCAAATCACTATTTGCATGCCTGAAATTCTATGCTATTAAAGCATTTTGTGGGCCATGAACTTTAATAAAAAACCGAAGGCTGAAAGCCGTAAACAGGACTGCGAGCTTGTATTTCTGTGAAATTTGGATAAAATTGGGCCCTAAAATAAGGCTCTTTTGGGGGATGGAAATTTCTGCTTATAATCATCGGGTTCCAACCCCCCCCCCCCCCCCCACCCTCAACATAAATAAACTTTTATTTGATTGATGTGTATCACAAATATACCTGAGAGTGATGTGAGTATTTTTTTCGGATTTTTGGAATTGGTGGTATTTATCACTGGTGTCTAAGGCAGCTTATTTACTGCAACCGTGACCATAGGGGAATGAAAGGTTATTCACGCGAGTTAATTACACCTTATTACAATGCAAATATTGCATTACAATATTGTTACAATTGTAATATTTTAAATTTAATTACAGTTACCAAATTGCTTGAATAAGCTAAAATAAATTCCAATGAGGTGATTCTAGGAATTTTTATGTCGCAACTTTGCGTAAATCCTGTGCTGAAAACAGACACCTCAAGCATAGTCCTGCGGGACTTGAACCTTTCACCTGCTGTTTCATTAGCGAAGACACATCAGAAGCACTCCAATCTTGAGGGTGTCCATATCGTCAGGCAGATGTGAGTTCGACAGCTCTAGCCAATGTTTGAGGCAGCTACTCCGCATTTAATGTTTGCATAAATTGACATCACCCCGATGGAGAGTTCCATCTCCTGTTAAGTTGTCGTAGAACTTCGCTTTTCACTTTGTAGTGTCTCGTTCTTTGAAGTACAATGCTACTTCGGAGCCAATATACCTACACTAGTTGGCAGGCTTTCTTGAACACAAGAGTCTCTCTGGGGAAAATTTCGTTTTGCCTTCCTGTTATATTTTAGACTTGCACCTTTACGAGTTTAATGTGTGGTTTGCCTTGACTCATACAAATTATCCCACAGAAAGTGATAATTTAGAAACTGGTGATAAAAAAAATTCGAGATTTTTACACAAAAAGTACAAATACGGTGTATATTCCTGCAAACGTCATTTATATCCCCAAGGGATTTGAGTTGAGGACCAATGCAGTGAAAACTATAAAGAAACGTTTGTGAAGAAATGGAGTCTTTTAGTTGGAGAAAGGTTCAGTCTAACTTTCTGTTTCTGTGAATGGAATCCTCATCGTTTTTCCTTTATTTGCATTCAAAGCAGAGCCTGCTAGCCCCCAAAAGGACAGTCCTTCCCGAGTACAAAGTAGCAGCCATGACGAAATCCAGGTTTATAATACTCCACTACAGCACCTTCAAGTCGATATGGGACTGGCTCGTACTGATAGCAACCCTTTATATAGCTATCGTGGTGCCGTACAACGTAGCTGTAAAACCTCAGAAGCACGTGGTCACCACGATCTTAGACATTATGGTGGAAATTCTCTTTCTTACTGGTAAGTGTAAAACACATTTCTAAACACCTATTTTTTACCTATGGAATTTACACACTTTCCTCTCTTTGTGTCTTTTGTTACCAAATGCCTAAACAAACTTACTGCAAAATATTTACTTGACTGTATTTCTGATCTCACACTTTCATACTGTGCAATAAAAAAATCTAAACATGGCTCAGTTTAAACACGTGAAACTGGGTACGAACAAAATCTAAATTAAAAGCGCAATTTTGCAATGTCAAAAAAGTGTCCAATTGTCCATAAATAAACTGACGGAGCACCTGTGTTGAAAATGTTATTAAAACTGATACCTGTAATATTGTTCCGTTTGACGTTCTTGGGCTTTGTTCCATCATCTAATGTTAAGAAGGTATTCGGTGAGAAACTGCACTGCGGTAGAAATAGGAAAAAAATATTTTCTCGCATTATGTTGACACTACAGTGGGAGGACAATAATCCAAAACATGTTCTTCTTACACTGTGTTCAATTTACGATCAAATTTCACAAGTTCAGGCCAAGGACAAAAACTACGACACAAAACAGCACGAAAAGGTGCAAAAAACCAGGAACTGAATTTAAGTCAAGGAAAATATGTTCATCAACCCCACAAAAATAAGCGCAAACAAAAAAGGAATACATAAAAAGATAAAGGTGATAAAGGCCAACAATCATGGAATTGTCTTGAATGTATAGCTGTGTAACACCTCTTTCCCATTCACAATTTCCGTAACTGATTCTTTACCTTGAACAGATATAGTTATTAATTTTACGACGTCATTTGTCAGCAAGACGGGTGTTGTGATGTATGAGCGGAAGGAAATTGCTCTGCACTATGCAAAAACGTGGTTCTTCATTGATATCCTCGCAGCCGTTCCCTTCGACTTCATTGTTCTAGTGTCCAATGTCGATACGGTAAGACATGTAATGTATTGGAAAAAGCAGTGTGATTAAAATTTAGAATGGTCGCCACTTAGAAATGAATGAATGTCGATTACTCACCTCAATTAGAGAAGAAAGTTCAGTTGACTGACAGGAACACAACGACATATGTTACCCACTCTGCAAAAATGACTCTGTTGTGGCAAAACTCACGTTCTGAGTTAACTATACATTAATGAAATGGGAATGAAATAAGCTTTCATTTGGTGTATATCATGGACCTCAGGCTAGGCCATTTGGTTGCATCGTTGTGCTTGTTTCATTCTGTCACTTTTTTGCAAAGCTAGAAACGTCTCAAAGGAGCAAAAAAGGTTGGAAAAATGATAAATATTGAAATTATGTTATTTCCTCTTGTGGTATTTTATTTGTTCAGGTTGCCACCATTCAGCTGCTGAAGCTGGCCAGGTTATTACGACTTCTCCGCCTCCTACAGAAGATCGAGCGTTACTCACAGTACAGTGCCATTACTCTAACATTCCTGATGCTTGCCTTCGCTTTACTGGCTCACTGGCTGGGATGTGTGTGGTATGGGATCGGAACCATGGAGATTGACTCGCACCAAAACTGGAACCTTGGTATGTAGAGGGAGCTTGCAGTGCCTCTTCCAAATATTCCTCCAAAGGTTTCATTTTGTTGTAAATAAGCCAGAGGTAATAACGGAATGCGTTATATGTTGGTATTATGTACTTTTATAGCTAGCTTGTGAATTAGATATGTATGGTGTTAATATCTTATTTAACATTGTAGATGCTAAAACTGCACATAGAAAAAGATGTAATATGTAATACTACCTTGGGATGCATGTGTATACGTGTAAAATATCATTACGGTCTTTATTCTTAACCGTGAGTTGTGTTTTTTTCGATAAAGGATTTGCAAGACAGGCAATTAGACCTATCTGGTCGTTATAAGATTTTATAGGCTTTGCATGGTGGAGTATCGGTATCGTTTCGGTTTGCGGTAACACCATGTGGTAATAACTGCTGCTTAGAAGATATTTAGTTCTGTAAAAGAACTTGTCCTGCTTATTACATGTATCAACTTTCGCTAAGTATTTTTGTTCTGATAAGAACGGTCCTACTTTAAGTTCTAAGGAAATTGTCTTTGGTCTCGACGTTTCGACTAGACTGCTCTAGTCATCGTCGTTTTAAATACTTTCATACCAAGCAAAACGTCGTCGCTGAGACACATCGCTACACAATTCGGTGACACAAGTGTCTTTTTGGCCGTCCGAGAGAAGCCAGCCCATATTCCGCTTTGTACCTGACTGACTGACTGACTGACTGTAAGATTTGAAACTTGCATGGTGGAAGGTTTGCGGTAACACCATGTGGAGATCTCTTGTGGGAAGATGTATGGTTCTGAAAAGCACCGGTTGGTTGTAAAACTCGACGTTCCGATCAGTATGCTCTGAACTTCGTCAGTTCTCCTGAAGACGATCAGAGCATACTGATTGGAAAGTTGAGTTTTACAACCAACCGGTTCTTTTCAGAACCATACATCTTCCCAGAAGAGATTTCCACATGGTGTTACCACAAACCTTCACTAGTTGACTGTCACTTGTGAATTAGGTTTAAGCCTCACCTTGGCCCAATGGTTTGAAATAGGATTCCCCTTTATGCCAAGGAATGGGCTAAATTCGACCCATTGTGTAGACCACATGCGTGAAAAGACTTTCCGGTAAATAGCCATTCTGAAGACTTCTGCATCTGTATCCGTACAGTCGGCAAAGCATCCAAGGGGGAACATCACACCAACCAAGAGAGAAGACAATGAACAGAAATGGGAGGAAAAGCCAAGAAGACATTCTGGGGAAAAGCCACGGAATCAAGTAGGGACTGAAAACCCCATCCACATATTGACCAAGGCGGGATTCGAACCCGGGTCACAGCGGTGGAAGGCGAGGAAAGTACCGCTAGGCCAACCTGACTCCCCATTCCCCAACTTACTTTGTCTTGTTTATCATATTAGGCTGGATTAACACCCTGGGAGAGGATCTGCACACACCCATCACAAACAACGGGTCAGAGGGTGGCCCAAGGAATGAGAGTAAATACATTACGTCGTTGTACTTCACACTAAGTAGCCTTACAAGTGTCGGCTTTGGAAATGTCTCTGCGAACACAGACATCGAGAAAATCTTCACAATTATTGTCATGCTCATAGGAGGTAAGCGAGAAGAAAGAACCCTCAAACCTCTGTGATCAGTTCACAGGGATTAGGAACAGGTTTAGCCCTTTCTGAAGATCTACCTTGAACATTGCAGTGATGTAGTCCTTTTTCCGATGGATTGGATGGATTTGATTAAAGTGAATGATTTGTAAAAAAACAAACATGTTTAGCGTCCCTGCCCGCTTGCTTTTTGGAGGCCGCCTCCTTTTTCTTTCTTTCTTTTTTAAACCGAAAAAATTATAAATTTTAAACAGTGACATCTGTTTAAGTGACATCAGTGTCATTTCCTGAGTCCAATGGCGGCCATTTATGGCGGCCATTTAAAAAAAAAAAACCTGGCGGCCATCTTGAAAAATAGCCCGGTCGGGCGGCCATTTTGAAGGGCAAAAAGGGCCTCCCGCTTCCTTTTTTTTAAAAAGGCAGGACGCTAAACATGTTTTTTTTTTGCCTTAAAGTAAATGACCAAATAATTTCAATATTTTGACTTTTGACATTCAACACAGTAATTGGATTTTATGGTATCATTTACTTGAGGAATAAAAGTTCTTTAAAAATTCTGAAGAAGGTCTCGGTGACATTTTGGCTCTAAAAACCAACCTCGTCACCTGGACTTACTTTAATTTCAGACTCGTTTCTAATAGTATCCCCTGGGCGCTTGCCCCCCCCCCCCCAAATCCCTGGAAAAGCAAGATAACAAAAAAAGGAGAACAAAAGGGGGAAAAGAAAGAAAAAGAGGCGCGAAGTCATATTGCGTTTATGGGGGCAAATGTCCCTGCCCAGCCTCGAAAAATGATATATCGAGAATATGCTGGAAAAGTACTGGGGTTTCGGGGGGAACATGTGCTTTGCCCCCCCCCCCCCTAGAAAAATCCTGGCGATGCCCATGACAATCTTCTTTCATGAAGGCTCTACCACACATAAAATACCATAAATTCCCTTTTATATCGTTTTTTTAATCTCTGTGACTGTCATTTGAGTCATTAAATACAAACGCTTTAAACACATTCCTTTTTTTTTTTTACCAACCAGCTCTGTGCCACGCGGCAGTATTTGGTAACGTGACAGCGATTGTGCAGAGAATGTACTCGAAGCGGGCACTCTACCATCTCAAGTTGAGAGATCTTAAAGACTTTGTACGTTCACATCACATTCCGGCAGATCTCAAGACGAGGATGAATGAGTACTTTAACACGTCGTGGTCGAACAACATGGGTATCGATACCATGGAGGTAGGTGGTTGGTTTTACACTGCTACGATAAACTCGTCACACATGTTGGGGCATTTTGACCCTCGTTAGTTTATGAACCAAATGTAACAGATCGGCCCATCGATGTGTGCACACTACGTCTATATTATAACAAATTGTATCAGTATACCAGTGGAGTGGTAACAGTGTTGATATGTACCTTATTGCATGTCGGAACCAGTTTTGTTGGAAACTTAATAAGAGAGCAGTGGCGTCATTGTACCGAATGTGTCGTGCTGCCAAAGAACCAGGTTGTTATGCGTCTAGAATACATGCAGTGCCTTGTGTACCGTCCTTGTGCCGTGTGTGTCGTCATTGTACAGCAGACGCTGTCCTTGGGTTCGGATACCGTCGTAGTGCCTTGTGTACCGTCCTTGTGCCGTGTTTGTTGTCATTGTACATCGTATGCTGTCCTTAGGTTCGGATATCGTCATAGTGCCGTGTGTGATATCCTTGTGCCATGTATGTTTTCATTGTACAGTGGATGCTGTCCTTAGGTTCGAAATATCGTCATAGTGACTTGTGTACCGTCCTTGTGCCGTGTGCCGTGTGTGTTGTCATTGTACATCGTAAGCTGTCCTTAGGTTCGGATATCGTCATAGTGCCTTGTGTACTGTCCTTGTGGCGTGTATGCTGTCATTGTAGAGTGTATGCTGTCGTCAGGTAGGTTCGGATACCGTCGTAGTGCCTTGTGTACCGTCCTTGTGCCGTGTATGTCATCGTTGTACACTGTATGCTGTCCTTAGGTTCGGATATCGTCATAGTGCCGTGTGTGATATCCTTGTGCCATGTATGTTTTCATTGTACAGTGGATGCTGTCCTTAGGTTCGAAATATCGTCATAGTGCCTTGTGTACTGTCTTTATGCTGAGTTTGTTGTTATGCCATCATCCAGCGTTTGATGTCCTTGGGCCCGAATACTGTCATAGTGCCTCAGGGAATGTCGTAGTACTTTATATGCTGTCACTGCGCAACGTATGCTGTATCTTTACGTATATTTTGTCACTATGCCTTGCGTACTTAAGGTGCCGCCTGGTGTCAGTTCTGTGTCAAATGTCAGTTACTGTGTCATTTTGCCAACTCAATATGCATTCGTTTCCCACATTTCTACAGAAGAAACGTACCCGAACTTTGCATTATCAACGTGTACTTGGTACCATGTAGGCCTGATTCACTTAATTCAGTATTATACAGTTTGGTGAAAATAGTTTTTGTAGTTATAGTTCGATGCTTTTGATAAACTTGATCATACGGTGGTTGATTTCAGATGTTACTTCGGTTTCCCGAGGAGTTGAGAGCCGATGTCACAATGCACCTTCACAAAGAGTTCTTACAATTACCAATATTTGGTGAGGCTAGCCAAGGATGCCTTAGGTAAAATAAGTCCCGGAATTACAGCTGAAATATTAATGAGTATAGGAATCAAAATAAAAATCGATTACGTCTCTTCAATAATTAATCTCTGCACATTGATTGCCTGAGAAATAGGTGGTTTTTTTGTCGATACAGTGTTTTTTCTTTTAGATGAAATGGAAATAAATCTGCCATGTTGTTATAAAGCTGTACTATCCTTGTTTTTTTTCCAAAACATTTTATTGAAACATTTGGTTTCGAGTGTTATTTTGTTTTTAGAAAATATAAAAGTTATTCACTTTTGAATGAGACATCGAATATTTAGTTGTGGAATAAAAATTTCTAAAACAAATGAATTATTTTCCGCCAGGCAGTGATTCAGTTCATGATCGTCGCCAGAATTTTTTTCCGGGGGGGGGGGCAAAGCAAATTTTTCCCTTAAATTCCTTAACTTTTTCATTATATTCCCAATTATCATTTTTCCGAGCGTGAGCAGAGGAGCATTTGCCCTTACCCCCTCCCCGCCCCCATCAAATTAATAACGATATGGCTTCGCACATCTTTTTCCCTTTTTTTATTTTCCTTTTTTTCGTTTTCGACGCCCATGATTCAGTTCTGCATGGTGGACTGGTTGCCGCCTCATTAGGATCGATAATGTAGGGATTGAGAACCAGTCTACTCTCAAGGCGAATTTGTTTTATACAAAACAGAGGTGGCAGAAGAAAGACAGAACCTTTTTAAAGTGATGTTCACAAGAATGAAATACTTTTTTTCTTTCTTGCCAGGTCGCTGTCTCTTAGGGTCAAGACAGGTTTCTGTGCGCCTGGCGAGTACATCTTACATCAGGGAGACTCCTTAAATTCTTTATATTTCCTTCTCAACGGTTCAATGGAAATCTTAAGACAGGGAATGGTGGTTGCAATCATAGGTGAGTATCTATGAAATACTTTCAATATTTGTCTATTTAAAATCTTAATAAAAACAACATTTAACAAGTTCGAAATGATCTTGGTAGCTGTGGGCCAATGAGTTTGTGTTCATGCATATGCCCTGTGATTGTGCCATGTAAATTCACAATGCAAACTAAAAGTGACCTCGATAATGTAACTCTATCCTCCCTCACTGGAGACCCATTAACGTGACACAGGGCCTCTGTTCATCTCAGGCAGGAGTTGGCTAAGGTGATGTATAGTGCACAGGTTTGCATTCCAACGTCTGTTACGAACGAACGAACGAACGACCGAACTAACTAACGTAGAGACAGGAGGACTTGTTCATCTCAGGCAGGAGTTGGCCAAGGTGATGCATAGTGCACAGGTGTGCATTCCAACGTCTGTTACGAACGAACGAACGACCGAACTAACTAACGTAGAGACAGGAGGACTTGTTCATCTCAGGCAAGAGTTGGCCAAGGTGATGCATAGTGCACAGGTGTGCATTCCAACGTCTGTTACGAACGAACGAACGACCGAACTAACTAACGTAGAGACAGGAGGACTTGTTCATCTCGGGCAGGAGTGGCCAAGGTGATGCATAGTGCACAGGAGTGCATTCCAACGTCTGTTACGAACGAACGAACGACGGAACTAACTAACGTAGAGACAGGAGGACTTGTTCATCTCGGGCAGGAGTTGGCCACGGTGATGCATAGTGCACAGGTGTGCATTCAAACGTCTGTTACGAACGAACGAACGACCGAACTTACTAACGTAGAGACAGGAGGACTTGTTCATCTCAGGCAGGAGTTGGCCAAGGTGATGTATAGTGCATATGATTCTACCGTCTGTTACGAACGGGCGTACGAACGAACTAACTAACTATCTATCTAACTGAGAGACAGGACGACTTGTTGGGCTGCTTTTCGCAGCTAAAAAGTACAATTTACCAGAAATTTATAATTACGATAATGAACCGTGGCTGTCTATGAATAAGCTGCCATTCTGATCCCAATTTATTACAAATATCAATTAAGGATATAACGAAAGAAAGTCATTCAAAAATCAGATAATATTAAAAAGTAGCGATGGAAGGCACGTTAAATAGGAGAGAAAAACAAAAGACAAAGAAACAACAAAACAGGCGTGCAGAAAGGCAGACATGCAGCTGGACGGACGAAGAGTTGGACAAACAAGTGAAACAACAAAGGAACATTCTGTTCTTGTTTTCAGTTAGTCTAGTGACATAACGAAATTGGTACATGTCCTTTTCCATCCTCTGTAGAGCTAAACTAAACACATTGGTTCAATATGTTTGTGTACGGACGAAGCAATCTCTGTATTATTTTGCTCAACGGGGATGCACTGCTGTACAATACCTTTGCGATCTGTAGCTGGAAATCACAAAGTGCAAAAAGTATCAGAAATGTGTGTAAAAACAAACCAGGCCTACATTTTTATAGGGGCAAATAGAAAATGCAAAGTTAAGCTTTATTTCCATTGCTATTGCAGGGAAGGGTGATTTGTTTGGATGTGATCTTTATGACACGGAAACATTAATTCAGAGTAGTGGAGACGTCCATGCACTAACCTACTGTGATTTGATGCTGGTATCAAGGTAGGTATTCTTAATGGTTCGAAATGATATTCTGTCAGTGTCTTCCCTTATGTTTTCCCATAAGTAAACTGCCAATGGAGCTAAAATGAAGTGTTTTGAGGTATTTAAATACATACGTTTTAATTTCATATTACTATCCGCCATATTATTATCCGCCGTCAGTAACACCTTTGCTTATGCGAATTGACTTTAGCTTCCATGGACGCATGTGTTATAGAGCATGCAAGTCTCGCCAGTTCGTGTGGACGTCTTGGTGCCAAACACCAAAAAGTCTAGTCGCAGACCCCGTTTGATCGGTTAAAGGGAAGTTGAAGTCAACATTTTGAATTGTATAAAGTCATCAATTCGCAATATTTTCAATATTATGTTGTTAATTGAAATGCTTTTCTTTCGATGATTCCATTTTACCGCCCTTGATTGGATGGGCGTGGTTTAGTCAGGACACAAAATAAATGCCAAAAAGTAGGACGTTATACACGTTGTAGTTCATATATGTGCTGTATTCTCGTAAAATCTCGCAAGTTTCTGAGGTCAACTTACATGCTAAATTGCCAACCATACGTAGCCAAGTAATGAGAGGCTTTTGAGACGTTTGGTGGCAGCAAACACATCGGTCCTTTTCTATTGTTTGCAACATTTTGAACATGCGCACATAGCTAAAACATGACGTACTTAAAAAGGACTTCTTGCTGCCACCAATCGTCTCAAAAGTTTCCCATTCAGACGCAATCATACTATCCTCACTAGCCCGATGCATTTAATAAGCAGTAATTTATGCAACTCTTCTAGATTGTGATCTTCTATCACTGTGCCGTATTAAACTATCAGATAACTAGGTCACGACTGTCTTGCGCTTTATCCCTATTTTCCAGACATGAACTACAAGAAGTACTGAACAACTATCCAGAGTACATGTCCAAGTTCAAGGACGAGATTTCCAGAGACCTCACATTTAATTTGAGGGAAGGCTCCGATCAAGATGTAAGCATTCTGCCGCTAGTCTCCCGCTCAAGCTGTTTATACGAGTAGTCATGCTTTAAATGTCAAAGGCAGTAGCAAGAGGTTTGCATGTGACTTGAACACTTTTGGCGGAAAAGCCAATTTGTTGCGATGCCCTTTTTACAGGGTTTCAGTTAGGATGTGTCTGACATCTCAAACAAATTTAGCAGCCTTGAGGTGGCTTAAAGAGTTTCAATGAAGCTCAGATTGCTGGTTTCACCGACGCAGACAACAAAATTGTCTCTTCAACTGAAACGATAAAAACTCCACTTGAAGAGACTGTTTGGGAGCAAGGGCGGATCCGGAGGGCCAAAGGGGGCCATGCCCCCCCCCCAAAAAAAAAAACACAAAACGAATCCATTTTTTTAAGTGACCTGGCTATAAAGGCAGGCAATGAGTACACCACCATCTTTTCCTCAAAAAAACATTTGTTAAAGTGGTCAGAAATTGCCTCAGATCGCAGCACAGAGCATCTAGAATTCTAAAAAAAATTCGGGGCCCTTAAGTGGGCCCCGAACCCCACGCCGTAAGATTTTTGGACACACTTTTTGGGGACCAAAACTTTTTGTTGCCCCCCCCCAAAAAAAAGAATTGTGTTCTGGATCCGCCCTTGCTTGGGAGGCACGGTGTAATTCAAGTATATACTCTGAAAATAGCAAGCTATATTTAACGTTGAATGCCAGCGACGTTTGAAGACGAACTTATAACCAAATTTAATAACCGGTTGAAGTTGTTGCTTAAGATGTTCTTGTCCATCTACAGCAGTTGAATCAAGCATAAGCTTGCTCGAGAGAGGGAACTTATATCTTAAAGATATATACTGTCCTGCTGTTTTCCAGTCTTATTTTGAAGAAGTAGATTTCTTTTAACTTGCTGGGTTTTTTAAGCAATACATAGGTTATACAGGGCGACCCCCAAAAAATGCAACCCTGAAACATTAAGATTTGCCTTTTTTCAAAAACGTGATCTGTGAATTGTTATGTTTTGGGGTAACAGATTCAAGCTGGGAGCTTGTTCAAATTCATGAAAATAGCTCATTGTGTTGCTGAGTAAATGCCAATTATGTGACTCTGGTCCATTCCAATGGCATTACCAATGGCATTGTGTCCTAATCCTTACAAACAACACGGCAAATAATATGACAAGAGAACAAATGAATTCGATAAAAATACCTTTTGTTTTCCAACTGAACACGTATCTTATCCTTTTACTAGTCCTATTTTAAACCTTTTCAGCATCATGAATGTAAAAATATTAAAGATATTGCCCAAAATGAAAGACAATTGCACAGTGGGCTTCCAGTACAATGTTTCACTGATTAAAGCACCATTGGGTGAAAAGGATGAAAAAAATCACTTCTTTTACATAATTAGCATTTTCTCAGGAACCCAATGTGCTATTTTCATGATTTCTTCAGTGTTTGAAAGAAACAGCTCTCAGCTTGAATCTGATACACAAAACATAACAATTCACAAATCACGTTTTTGAAAAAAAGGCATATGTTTCAGGGTTGCATTTGGGGGGGGGGGTTACACCCTGTATAATTTCGAATGAGACATCGAAGGAAACAAAAACAAAATCGATCCACTTTCAGCATTTGAATAATTACTTCACTAGTTTTGAATTTCTCACAGGGAAGAGTGGTTTCGGCCCAGATTTGATAATAGGACGGGAAATAGACGGCACATATCACTGACAAATGTAACGTGATATGTGCGACTCACTTCTGGCATTTTCTCGAAGTAGCGCTAAGCCCATAGCTATTACACACGGGTAGCGTCACTTCGTGAAAACTCGAACACAGCGTTGTCTTTTCTTTCTTTTTAGTTTTCACGAAGTGTACTTATGATTAATTAGTTTGATAATTCATTAATTGTTATTTGTTCAATAAACATCATACATTAACGTGTGATTCAAGATTCCAGCTTTCAGACAATGCAAAAAAAAAAAGAATTTTGAGGCTAAAACGATATCCAAACCACCGTTTCAAAACATCGTCCACTTAAATCGCTGGTATCTCGAAACACACATTCACATCTACGGGGGTTAATGTCACTTCGTAATGACGACGACAAATATGGCGGATCTATTTGTACGCAATGGGGAAACACAAAATAAAAAAAATTAGAGGTTTTAATATAGACGTGAAAATAATACACTTAAAAGTCAAAATTTGCTTGGAGAAAACCGAATTTGTTGAAGAGCATGGACTTTCATACTTGTTTAATATGTTCACTTACATCTAAGGCAGATGAATCGACAAGATGGTACTTTTAACTAAACTTCAACATTAATGTTATCGTTCATAAGCAGCCGGATCCTTTTCAAGCTGAGTACGACGACAGTCGCCCATCCCGCTTGACTTCCATCTCTGAGCTGAACGACGAAGAAGACGAGGAGGCTGCGCTGGCAGAGAAAGCCAAAGACGTGGAGAACCGAAGCGTTGGCACGGAAACCATCGAGATGATGCCTCTAGACAGGAGCAAACACATGTTGCTAGATGTCAGTAACTCGGTGAACAGTGGGGTGCCACCGGATTTAAGCCCCAGGTAAACATCTAAGTCTACAGCGCTGCTCTTTCAAGACAGAACTACACTGTTAAAAGTCCTGGGTCACATTTTGACCCATAATTCGGTCCCCATGGGGCCTGACACCTTTCCGGGTCGAAATGACACTTCTTTGACTCACTTTTCGGGCCATTTTGACCGGAAGAGTGTAATTTTGACCGGGAAAAAGTATCATTTTTTTACCCGGAAAAGTGTCAGACCCCAAAGGACCCGGATTCCCGGTCAAATCTGACCGGGGAATGTTTAGAGTGTATCTTAAACATAACGTTGACTCGGACAGGTCACTTTTGCAATGACTATGCAGTATCTAAAATGTAGCCCCAACCCTGTACATAATTCTGACCTAAATATATTCCTAAAAGCCTGTACTTTGTAATAAGAGATCCAGCTGTAGCCCCAAACTTATGCTTAAATGTAACCTTTAATGTGTCACCCTGTACCTTAATGTAGCCCCAACTCTGTACATAATGTAACCTAAATAATTTATATTCCTAAAACCCCGTACCTAAATGTATCCCAAGACCTGAATGTAGCCCCAACCCTGTACCTATGTAACCTAAATACTTTGTATTCCTAAAACCCCGTACATAAATGTAGCCCAAGACCTAAATGTAGCCCCAAACCTGAACTTAAATGTCGCCTAAATGCAATCCGAAAACCCTGTACCTAAATGTAGCTAATGTATTGCGAAAACCCTGTACCTAGATGTACCCGGCACCTATGTAGCCCCCACTGCCCTATACATAAATGTAGCAAAATGTAATCCCGAACCTTAATGTAGTCCCCAATCTTAATGTAGTCCCCAATCTTGTAGGCCTTCCTAAATGTAGCCTAATTGTATTACCAAAACCCTGTATGCAAAGGTAGCCCAAGACCTAAATGTAGCCCCCAACCATGAACCTTAATGCAGCAACATGTATTCTCGAAACCCTCTTCCTCAATATAGCCAGAGACAATTCTCTTTTGGGGGTGGCCAAAAACAGTTTGTCTCCCATAAGTGGGTCAACAAAATTACAGCGTGGGGTTCGGGGCCGATCGAGGGCCCATGCTCTGTTGTGCGATCTGAGGCAATTTCTGACCACTTTAACCGAATTTGTCGAGGAAAGGATGGTGATGTACGCTGCCTTTATTGCGACGTCACTTTAAAAAAAAAAGATTGGGTTCGTTTTTTTAGGGGAGGCATGGCCCCCGTTGCCCCCCCTCCCTGATTCGCCCTTGCAGAGAGGCAGCCCCGACACTTTACCTAACGCCCGAGCCCAAAATGCACCTAAAATGTAGTCCAAGCCAGTGTTGTAGGTCTCGAGACCGGTCTCGGTCTCGAGACCGGTCTCGAGACCACTTTTTGCTGGTCTCGGTCTCGGTCTCGGTCTCGGAAGCAGTGGTCTCGGTCTTGGTCTCGGTCTCGGTCCCCTTTGGTCTCGATATTTTGGCTGGTCTCGGGTCGAGACCGGCAATATGTAGCTTTTACAGCTCGATCGATTACTTTGTGTTCACTTCGTTCAGTACCGTTGTTAGTTAAAACATTTGCTAGCCCGTAGATCGATCAAGCTTGTTATATATCGTGGTCGGTTTGCCGGACTCGACTGCACGTTGGAAAGTCCCCAAAGTACATGTAAAGCTGCAGCAGTACCAGTCACTGAACGATTTGGAGCAAGTTCGGCATTTATCTGTTGAGTCGGACACATAAAGCAAAGTATGAACTTGTAACAATTTATGCAATAAGGGTCAACCATTTTCGGGGATTGTGTAGTTTAGCCCACCCCTGTGGGCGTAATCACTTGCATTTTGTATTCTAATAATAAATGAGGTGCTTCAAATTAGTTATATTTTCGCCCCCACACAATGTTCTCTTTAATTTGGGACAGTATTTTGAAGAAAAAGTAAATTTTTCTACCTGATTTTCCAGCATTGAACTCACACACTCTTACCAGTTACCACTCACTGTTGCCATGAGAGTGTATGATGAGACCCCATTTTCTGGCCGCTCATTTTGAAGTACCCCATTATTCCTCAAAAATTAAAATCCCGTTCAGAAAAAAAAATAAAAATCCATATCTGGCACATTCTGGCTACCACCTCGCAACTTGTGGGTCTACATGTACAAGTCCACATTCTATGACAGAAAATTAAAAATTAATTCAACATTTTCTAGCTCCCATTTTTTAAAATCAAGTACACAAGTCTTGTTAGAAGTTACATGTAAGTCCTATTTTTATTTTAGGAAAAAAGAGGCACAATGTAAAATTAAAATTGCATCTTTAAATATCCGTTAGAAGTCATAGCTGAAACCAAGGGGTGACTGTGGAGTTTAGGATCCGAGTTCCTATAACAGATGAAACATCTACCTTTAACTTTTTATTTTTGTCACGATTGGGTGCAGACAACATGTCAAAGCCCATATTTCTTAAGTGTAACTACTTTTTGCTCAAGTAAGGTGTCATGTATCAATTTGTCAACACTGCCACTGGTCAACATTTTGGTCTGTATTCTTTGTGAATAGAAGGGTTACATTTTTCAACTATAATAACGTGTCTTGTTTTTTTTATTTCGACTATTGTTATTTATTATCAGCGGTCTCGGTCTCGGTCTCGGTCTCGGACCACATTGGTCTCGGTCTCGGTCCGCCTTGAAGGGGCTGGTCTCGGTCTCGGTCTCGGTCTCGGTCTCGAATCTTCAGGTCTCGGTCTTGGTCTCGGTCTCGGACTATCCGGTCTCGACTACAACACTGGTCCAAGCTATTAATGTAGCCCCACCCTGTAGGCCGAGTGCTGAGCATCCCCAGTGCCATACCTAGCTTGATGCAGCCTGGACCTAATTTGGCCCCATAACCCTGTACCTATAGCCAAATTCCTAATGAAAGCTCAAACTCTGTACCTAAACGCATCAAAATGTAACCCCAATCTAACACCTTGGCACGTGCAAATTGACAAAACTACGCAGTTCACTCTAGGCGGCTTTAAATTCTTACGAAAACCGGCTAGGACCTCTTTGACTGTATTGTGTACAAAGCAACCTACTAACGATAAACCAATCTTTCTATACACCGTATACATTTCAAATCCGTAATCCTTTTTTTCTCTTCCATTTATTGTTTGCATCGATCTCTTCCAGGGTTGTAGATGGAGTCGAGGATAACGCCAACCAGTACAAGCGAGAGCATCGGTTTGATTTCCCCATAAACGCCCACCAACAAGCTTCCAGACATCATAGCCTCACCATGGCACCTAAACAAAGACTTTCCAATCATTATAACTTGGGCATGAGACAGAGTTTCACATCGCCCCAGTTAGCGCATGGTACGCATATCATGCCATTACGGACTACAGAGTTTTGTTAATGCCTTACGAAATTATATATAATTATATACACTATAAAGACATCCGGATCAGATTGACCCCGAAACCGGGTTGTATTTGACTCAACACTTTTCGAGTCATACACTTTTTTCTTTTCCGAAATGACACTTGTTGACATCGTGCAATGAAAAACAATTCTATATTTAGTTTTGTGCCATGGTATATCCTTAGTACTGCCACGTAACATTAATAACTGAAGATAATATGGTAATTTTAAATATAATTGCAAAAAAATGACACTTTTTCGGGTCCAAATAAGACCCGGGTCATGACCCGAAAAACTGCCACTTTGACCCGGAAAAGTGTCATTTTTGACCCGGAAAAGGGTTGAGCCAAATAGAATCCGGATTCCGGGTCAATCTGACCCGAATATTTTTAGTGTGTACCCCTTGCATAGTTGGGGGCAGTGTTTTTGTTACTTAAATTCGGTGACGGAAAATTATATCTATACTCATGCGTATCACGGAAGAACAAAGGCCTGCCCTCAATGTGACGTCGGATTTGGGGACCTAAAGGTTTATTATGGTTAAGTTCGATTGGTTAATTGTTCTTCTACATGAAATGAGATTGTATTCACGTACGACTGTATACCTAAATGTCGACCTTTAAAAGGACAAGAAATATCCATACACTATCCACCATAGCCAATTGTTCTTCTACATGTAGATTGTAAGCCGGTATGACTGTACCTAGTGTAGCCCGTGACCTAACTGTAGCTCCAACTCTTCCAACTCTAACCTAAATATAACCTAAAACGTATGCCCAACACCCTGTACCCAAATGTAGCCCGAGACCTAAATGTAGCCCCAACACTGTACCTCAATGTAGTTAAATGTATTCCCAAAACCTGTTAGACCTCAATGTACCCCAACCCTCTACCTAAAGCCCGATCCGAAAATAAACCTAACTGTAGTCCAAGCTATGAATGTAGCCCCCACCCTGTAGCCCTAGTGCTGAGGACACAGTCAACCGAAACAGTAATCAGTTCTTCTTCTCCATGTATAAATGAGACTGTAAGCATATACAACTTAACGGATATGTCGTTGGACGTAAAACGTACGTGAACGAAACTATTGAGAATGCAGACACGCTGAAAATAATATGTACAGTTGCAGGGTATTAAGAAATACCCAATGATTACTTTTTTTAAGAGGTTACATTTCAAATTCAATTCAGAGCACTTTCTGTCTGCGCTATGAATGCTTCCATGCCGTTATTTCAGAAAACTTTGGAACACAGATGGCAATGTTGCGTCTAATGTGTTTGTCCTCCTTCAGTTTCTCGTTCCAGATCAGTGTCTTCGGAGTCCATTTGTACGGAGGACCTCAAACACGAGATTGAATACACGAGAAACAGTGTAGAGAGACTCGATCGACAGGTGAGATTGAGAAATAACATGAAGTACACTCAAGACTTAGTCCCTGGTCAGATTGACCCAGAATGACACGGAAAATGTTCCACAGCAGTGTCAGTTTGACTCTGAAACCTTGGCAAATTAGTCATTTTGACACGGAAAAAGTGCCATTTTTTGACCCTGAAAAGTATTAAGCCAAACAGAATCCATATTCCGTGTCAAATCTGCAAAAGTGCTTATATTTTAGAGTGTATATACCTATGCTTCCCCATCCCCTATCCATTGCATGGCACCAATTAAACAGACACATACGCGCAGAAAGACAAATTAAATTTTCTAATTGTTAAATTTCTGGATGGCATTATACACGCAGGTATCCAATCTTAGCAAAGATGTATCCAACCTCAGCCAAGACCTGAAGGCAGTTGTGCGACTCCTTCAGGTCATCTCTCCGGGCAACACGTCGACTTGCAACCCCAGCGGAGTCAACAACGGGCCCCACTCCAGTCCTGTGCGCAGTCCCAACAGCTTCGGCCCCAAGTTGAAACCGGCTGCCAAGGAGACCCGCTTCGAAGACATCGTCCACGTGCAGAGAAGAGACGGTGTCCTGGAGACGAGTCTAGGCAGCGGGATTCTTGAGACAAACTTGAGCAGTGGCCTTACAGGTAGCACAAGCAGTATTCCAAAATTCCCATCGTCGACGTCTCTACAGTCGCTAACGGGAGCAACAGCCAAGCCAGAAGGACCTATGAGGGAGACAAACATTATCCTGTTCCAGGACCCCGAGCCGTCAGAGCAAGCCAAAGACGGCAAAAAGGACCTCTTTGACTTTGACTCTGAGAACGGTACTGATTTGTGACAGTGAAACTCCTATGGATACTTCCAAAGTGTTACCTTCATTTTCGAGTTCCAAACTCTGTAAGGCATTTCCTACACGATTTCGAAATCTTTTTAATTGTGCTGTTGTGCCGTTTGTCGGTCTGTATATCAATGATTGAGGTTGGGAAAGGATGTCTTAGGATAAGCCCAAATTCAGTCCAACCAAAACGTATTCAACGATTTCAAGACCTAAATATCTTTAATTGCCGAGTCACAAGTCGCTGGAGCTTCTGTGGAGTAACTGACCTTTTAACAAATCTTACACAAATGAAATCAAAAGGACCAGTTAACTCTCTCAACCACATGTCTGTATAAGATGTCAAACTGGATACATCAAAATGAAAAGAAACATTAATGTGCTTCCCACAGCATGTGAACAACTAATTATCCCTAGGGCTCATTTCGTGTGATGTGTTCACACCCTCCACAAAATCTTTAAAAAAATACTATTTACCTTTATGATATAAAATAAATATGATTTTAACCATAATTAGCTAACTTGCACGATCCACTCCACTGAAATATAACAAAAGCAGGTAAACAGTTGACTTTCTAGAGTGAGTGAAACTAGATCAAATTTGGAAAGAAAAAAATAAAAACATTCCAGTTATTGTGTGTGCAGCATTTTTATCTTTATGTATACCTCATTTAAGAAGGGGCTGTTGGTGCAAACATGTACACAATTTAGAGCTTGTTGTCATTCATTACTTAGCAGTAGTCACAAGCTTCAAACTCGTTAACTCTATCTCACTTGTCTATTAGTATTATGAATGTTTATGAGTGCAATGGTAAGAATAATTTCATGAATGTTTCATTCTCCGAGGCGAAGCCGAGTTGCATGGAACATTCCATCTGTCACCGAATGAAATTCTTTTCATTGCACGAATGTGAAACATTCATTATTTGTTTTATACAACACCAGATTAAATCCTCGTCATCTGATTGGTCAGAGCCACCAATCATGTGACAGTGCAGTGGAACTTCTATTTACCGTGGTATGGATCGTCTGTTTTTGCGGTGCGGCCGGGCCGTGGGTTGGTACGCATAATTCAATTACACGTGATTAACGACCAACCAATCAGATGACAGGGACTTATTCAGGCGTTGTTTAATACAGATGACACACACAACACTATTGTGCAAATTGCATTAATTATTTAATGACATTAATACTGTCGGAATTAACTCCGTTAATTTTCCAATTTTTTCACTACACACTTTCATTCATTTAACACCCACCTCATTTTTTTTCTGGATTTCTCTCCATCCAAATAAATTTCCAGTTTTCGTATTTTGGGTGTTAAAAGGATGATTTTTCTTCCATCAGTCGTGTGCAATCTGTTATTTACTTTAGATCCATGCGATCATTTTCTCTAGGTAAAATCAATTCCAAATTGCAGACTCATTTTCCTATCATACACATTGTTGTTTATACTTAACCTTGATATTAGCATAAAACTATGCGTCCTTCCTATTTTTTTCTGTTTGGTATACTATTTTCAAATCGATTTGAATCATATATAATGATTTACTATAAATAATGCATTGTAGGATTTATGTTATTATTATGTTATTGGACCTAAAGTTTATACAATGTACTTTCCAATTTTTTTTTTTTTTTGGCTCGGAGGCATATTTACTGATTTATCGTTGAATCTCCTTCCTGTTATTACACCGATTTAAAAAAAGAAAGAAGAAGAAGTAATTATAAGAAAAGTTCCAATTTTATTTCTTATGAAAGAAATGAATGTCTTTCCTTAAATGATATTACGTGGGCTGTTAATTGTTTGCAATTTTGCAATTATATTTAATATTACCGTATTATCTTCAGTTATTAATGTTACCGTGGCAGTACTAAGGATATACCATGGCACAAAACTAAATATAACTTGTTTTTCATTGCAAGATGTCAACAATTGTCAAATTGTGATTGAAATGCTTTGGGTTGTCGCAATATTTGTTTGTCAGTCTGTTTGTTTGCTTGTTTATCCATCAGAAAGCATAAATATTTGTTAAAATCATTTTTATTTATTTATTGCGCGCTATTGTTAATACGAATGTAGGAAATCTAATGTACAGATATTTCATACTTTCATTTATAACATTCATATTTTGTACATTTGTTCATATTTTGGGTTTTATATATATTTCAGTCATGTAAAGAACAAACGAATGCTTCATGTATACACTGTTATTTTTCTCTCGAATATGTAAATGATGTAAATTGTATATACGACTTGCCAATATTTATTCTTACTTCACACGATATTATGCTATTATTACTAGTAAACATACAGCAAAGAATAAATCAACAACAATGGGCATAACTGATGCCTTTTGAAGATGAACCAACAAGTCTCTTTTTTACATTTTGAGTTTTAATATTTTATTGTCTTTTGTTACCAAAAAACCCCAACTAATTTACAGAACCATGATATTTCTGTAATTGTACAACTTAGACGTACCAGTGTCAGTGTTCTTAGTGTGATACATGGTGTCTAAAAAACCGAATCCTCAAAACTCCCTCTTTTTCACAGCTTTTATAGTTCATTTGCTTTTCAACAACGAAAACATCTTTCCAATCGGGTAAATATTTATTGAGTTATGGACAATTTCAAATTTTTAGTTGCTGTGATATTCTTGAGTGAATTTTACCGACTCAACCAGAACCAGAAAATAAGTGCCGATTTTTTCAATCTGTCCACGGTCTCAATTGTCTTTTTTTATGTAATGGATTTGGGGTGAGGGTAGTTTTGCTTTCTTTAATGTTTTAATCTTTCTTTCTTTCTTTTTTTTTTTTTTTTTGGGGGGGGGGCAACAATGGTCACTTATTCTTTTGAAAGTAATGGTAGTCCTGAAAAGGACTGTTTGGTTAACTTCTTGGATGTTTACTGTGCTGCTCTGTCTCTGCCCTCTACTTGGTAGCCCTTTTTCACAAATGCACAAATTAATGCAGGTTTCGGACCGTGTTCTTTTTGCGGCAGTCAAAATATCAGTCCCCGTGGACAAAACGAAAAAGCGATACTTGTATTTCAATATTTCCCCGATTGGAAAGATTTTTTCGGTGTTGAAAAGCTAATAAATACGCTCTGAATGTGTATCGATATTTGCGATGTATTCTTTTTTTAAGCTGTGAAAAAGAGGGGGCTTTGAGGGTTCGGTGTTTTTGTTTTTTGTGTGGGTTTTTTTTAGGCACCATGTAGTACAAATGGAGAGGGGATCATAATAATGATCTATCGTTTGTGCGAATGTTATAGAAAAAATCGCATTCAAAAAAATTCCCGAGTCAAATTAAAGCAGGACAAAACCAAAAGGAAACTTCTGTGAATCATTTTCCGAGTCATTTTGACCCAGAAAGTATCAGAACAAACAGAACACGGGCCAATCAAATCAGGGACTTTTTAGAAAGCGCCATAAAATCCTTTTCCATGAATTCCGAATTATCGTATAAGTTGTATGACGCTTTACAAAGTACCCCCAGATGGGTTTTGATGAAATTTTCGAGTAGGAAAGATCAACAAATTAAAAGCCTCTAACCGTCACCGATATGTTAAGTTTTTTAAGAGCCTACTCAATGCTGGGCCAAATGTTAGGAGCTGCTCAGAAAATATGACTGAGCAAAATCTTTTTGTTTTTAACGTTGACAATCTGCTGAAAATCTGAAATCCAGTCATACTTAGCAGAATACATCACATGACATTTTTGTCGGGTAATTTACCCGACAATGATTATTCTTTGCTTAGCAAATGTGTTTGCTAACTTAGCTCCAAGAAATTGGCCCTTGTTTGATAGCTTGTGAAAGAAACCCTTAAACCCTGCCGGGCAGCTGGTGGGAGCCAAACGATCGTAATAATGCGATTAATGCCACAACAACGATATAATAATGACACACAAATCGCCCCCCCCCCCCCCCCCGGCCCCGGCCGCGCCCCCAGCAAACGCGCAGCCAGTGCATTAGGATAGAGGGCGCTATAATAATAGACATAAGGGTTGAAGGGTTGAAGGTCACGCACGAATTTTGGGGAGAACCAAAACATTGGCAACCATTGGCATAACTTGATTGTCTCGGATTTCATTGTAACTCTGTTACTTTGTTACTGCTAGGTCTTCTGCTAAGTAAAGGTGTATTGCGAGTACTCTTTTGTAAGCCTTCATCATGAGATTCCGGATGAATTTGAAGCGTAGTTGTGCTGCCTTTCTGGCTCTGTCGTCGGGGTCGGTTTTGTCCATTCTCGTTGGGAGCTTGGCGGGGTTTGGCTGCAATCCGATGATTGCTAGTGCTGCCGAAGTGCCACACGATTCACAGTCACACCGTCACGGTGGGGTGGAGAAACCACGAATAGGTAAGACAAGTACAACTCCGAAGTACAATCAACATCACGAACATGATCAATTTTGACCCTGTCACTGCCTGTCATTAGCCCCACTAGTGTGGCCGTCGGTTGCTGCGCTGAACCTTTGGCCACACACCGTGGTACCGCGCGCTACTGAGGACAAAGTTTTCATAAAAATTCAGGGCAGTTTCTTACATTCTCAGTTTCTTACTTTCTTATGGTTGTATTCTATGATGTCTCACCTGTCACTTCTGGGATGCTTAGGTCTAATGATGTTCCATTTTCCGAGATATTCTTCAATCTTTCTGGAGCCCATATGCACTCGTGAAACGTCTGGTGGTGGCAGCCATTTTGAATGTGACAAGAGATGACCTCAAGCTGTGACGTCGCGTGTATGCAAATTGCTTGTCGAGGGCGCGAGTTGCAAATGCGACGGCTGTTTTCTGTGCCGTAGATCCTGAATAGAGATCGGTGCACGTGGCCCCCTGACGATAAATGCATGGTACAGGAAACAGCCGTCGCATTTGCAACTCGCGCCCTCGCGCGCTCGACAAGCAATTTGCATACACGCGACGTCACAGCTTGAGGTCATCTCTTGTCACATTCAAAATGGCTGCCACCACCAGACGTTTCACGAGTGCATATGGGCTCCAGAAAGATTGAAGAATATCTCGGAAAATGGAACATCATTAGACCTAAGCATCCCAGAAGTGACAGGTGAGACATCATAGAATACAACCATAAGAAAGTAAGAAACTGAGAATGTAAGAAACTGCCCTGAATTTTTATGAAAACTTTGTCCTCAGTAGCGCGCGGTACCACGGTGTGTGGCCAAAGGTTCAGCGCAGCATACCGACGGCCACACTAGTGGGGCTAGCCGTCGGTATGCTGCGCTGAACCTAAGGCCACACACCGTGGTCCGCGCACTACTGAGGACGTTTTCATAAAATTTGCAGGGAATTTCTTACATATGGTTGTATTCTACGATGTCCCATCTATCACTTCTGGGATGCTTAGATGTAATGATGTTCAATCTTCCGAGATATTCTTGAATCTTTCTGGAGCCCATATGCACTCGTGAAACGTCCGGTGATGGCAGCCATTTTGAATGTGACAAGAGATGACCTCAAGCTGTGACGTCGCGTTTATGCAAATTGCTTGTCGAGCGAGGGCGCGGCGCGAGTTGCAAATGCGACGGCTGTTTCCTGTACCATGCATTTATCGTCTGGGGGCCACGAGCACTGATCTCTATTCAGGATCTACGGCACAGGAAACAGCCGTCGCATTTGCAACTCGCGCCGCGCCCTCGCTCGACAAGCAATTTGCATAAACGCGACGTCACAGCTTGAGGTCATCTCTTGTCACATTCAAAATGGCTGCCATCACCGGACGTTTCACGAGTGCATATGGGCTCCAGAAAGATTCAAGAATACCTCGGAAAATTGAACATCATTACACCTAAGCATCCCAGAAGTGATAGATGGGACATCGTAGAATAAAACCATATGTAAGAAATTCCCTGCAAATTTTAAGAAAACGTCCTCAGTAGTGCTCGGACCACGGTGTGTGGCCTTAGGTTCAGCGCAGCATACCGACGGCCACACTAGTGGGGCTATGCCTGTCATATGAATGATGCACTCGGGTATCGTCAGACCAGTCCTAAAGCTACGCTTTGGTCATAAGTTTTAAAATCCGACATCTTAAAAACTGTCTCCATTGATTGGGATGATCAGAATAACAATATCATTGGGATCTACATTTAATAGGTAAATATGTATAAAAGGTATTTATATAAATATGTAAATTTAAGCCCTTGTATAAATCTCGAAAATAGGATATTGAAAATAATCTTGAAATTACGAAAAGTGTATCGGCATTGAAAACAAGAAAGGAAAATGAAAAAAAATTGTTTGAAAAGCTCAGATAATTTCCTAAAGCCAACAAGTCTTAAGTTATTAAAAAAAAAAATGTTAATATTGAGTTACATGGCCCGGACAGCACATATTTTTCATGAAGCGTCCCCTGCGCAGAATTAGGCAGGATTATTTTCTACAACGCCAAAACTGCACGCTTTGGAATTCCCCGCTTGCTGCCACAAATAAAGAGATTTCGCTTTGTTAATCAGTACGGTGGTTGATCGTAAGCCAACAATATAAGTTTCGTTGAGGAAAAGAGTGGTTGCTTTGCTATTTTTAAGCTACTTGGTTGCAAAGCCTTATCTGCGCAGAAATCGGAGGATCGAGGATATCACTATTTGTGTGAAGTGGTAAAAAACTGGTGGTAGAGGACGGGGCTTGGGGAATAATTTTCAATGTCTAATTTAACTCTAAACTTAATTTCACAATGATGTGCTGCTATGTAAAATGGTAACAAATTTGTCCAATTAAAGATTCGGCAATCATGTATCTACGGGCCCGGTTCCTATACTAGTCATGCTAGTCCGAGTAATTTGGACCCAACTTATCACCTTTTTTAACATTCGGACATGGTCTGGCGATAGTAGGGTCCAAGCTAAACCGTTGCCATCGCTTGACACAATTCTGTTCTTGACCCCCCCCCCCCCCCAAAAAAAAATCTGTTCTTGACCCAAACATCAGATTTCACCCTCAAAACGGCCTCCAAATAACTAGACTCTAATTTTATCGAAACTAAACATGGGCCCTACACTACATGATTGCCAAAGATTCCCATATCTGGCCATCACTCATTTTTCCCTTCAGTGACCTATCAGCCATCACAAAGTGATAATATGTCCTAAAAAGTCAATATTATATAGCAGGGAAAATATTGAAGTAGGCCTATTTACTGAAAAAACACTTAGAAATTTTCAGACCAGTCTCATAGGGTTTGTGCACAGGGTGACAAGTGATGGCCAGATATGGGAATCTTTCCCGCCCTTTTAATGTGATTTGGACATGGTCTAATGAGACCAAATGTTAAAAAGGTGATAAGTAGGGTCCAAGTTACTCGAACTAGTAACAAATAAAGTGTGAAAAGAAATACTAATGTTAGTATTCATTACACTAGCAAAAGTTGCTCACTTAATGATGTCATGATGGTCAAATTTTTCCCGTAGAGTTGGACATTTGCTAGTTTAATCTCTCAGAATTCAAATCAAGCCACAACAGGTTAGGCCTAATAAGCCACTTCGGAGTTACAAGTGCGCGTGTACACAGTCAGATTCAACGATTTAGTGTCCAAAAAAAAAGGTAGATAAATGCACACAAGTCTATGGGGGAACTGAATCCACATTTTGCAATTTTTTAACTTATAAAGAAGATGGAAACGTTTGTTCGCACAAAAGTTGGAGCTTGCAAAACATCTTAAACCATGCTGTGGTTAAAAACAATCAATATTTTGGATGTATAACTTCAAAAAGCAAACTTTTCTTTGATTTCATTGGTACCCCGCTATGATTTTGCAATGGACAAGTGGATCAAAAATCGTTTCACAACTCCGTTAACATGTCAATCAAGTGATGAGTTACATACTATTTAAACGCCTTCCATTGTCATTGTTTACCACCATTTCTCATGACCTGATGATTCATGATTGAAAATATGCATAATTTGCAAAGGGTTTATACCCATAGGCTGTTGAGATATCACTGATTTTCCGTTTCTTTTCAATTTTTGAAGCTATAATTGGAGGTGGTGTAGGTGGCACATCAGCAGCCTATTTCCTCCGCAAGCTTCTCGGGTCGTCAGCGTCCATTGATCTGTACGAGCCGCATGTGATTGGTGGACGAGTGGCCACTGTGAACATCGCGGGGCGTGACTATGAGAGTGGTGGCAGCATTATCCATCCCAAAAATAAGTACATGGTCGACTTCCGTCAGGAATTTGGTAAGAAACTGAAATGACAGTGTCACTGATTGTTTCTTCAAATTTTCAAAGGTCTGGGTCACAGAATGTAGGCATAATGTCTTACATTTGCAGAACAAAAGTTGAAAAAGCCTGTTTATTTACGACGTGGTAGGGATTTTTGCCTTGCCTGTACGTATTTCCAGCATTTTGAGCAAATTTGTCAACATAAGACTGGGGCCGCATAAAATGAATATCACATAAGTGACGATTTGCTGTTTGATAATAGGTCCCACACTAATATCAGATTAGATACACACAAGGCGATTCCACACATTTTGAAATAAACATGTGACTGGAATTTTGACGAGCACTCCAGCGGGTCCATTACAAGTCATTACAAGTCTTTCACAAGTCCTCACAAGTCCATTACAAGTCTATCACAAGTCCTCACAAGTCCATTACAAGTCTATCACAAGTCCGCACCAAGTCCATTACAAGTCTATCGTAAGTCCTCACAAGTCCATTACAAGTCTATCACAAGTCCTCACAAGTCCATTACAAGTCTATCACAAGTCCTCACAAGTCCATTACAAGTCTATCACAAGTCCGCACCAAGTCCATTACAAGTCTATTGTAAGTCCTCACAAGTCCATTACAAGTCTATCACAAGTCCTCACAAGTCCATTACAAGTCTATCACAAGTCCTCACAAGTCCATTACAAGTTTATCACAAGTCCGCACCAAGTCCATTACAAGTCTATCGTAAGTCCTCACAAGTCCATTACAAGTCTATCACAAGTCCTCACAAGTCCATTACAAGTCTATCACAAGTCCATTACAAGTCTATCACAAGTCCTCAAAAGTCTTTCACAAGTCCTCACAAGTCCATTACAAGTCTCACAAGTCCTCACAAGTCTATTACAAGTCCTCACAAGTCTATCACAAGTCCTCACACGTCCATCTCAAGTCGTCACAAGACCATTATAAGTCTATCATAAGTCCTCACAAGTCCTTTACAAGTCGATCACAAGTCCTCACAAGTCCGTTACAAGTCCATCACAAGTCCTCACAAGACCATTACTAGTCTATCATAAGTCCTCACATGTCCTCACAAGTCGATCACAAGTCCTTGCAAGTCAATTACCAACCCATCAGAAGTCCTAACAAGTCCATCAGAAATCCTCACAAGTTCATCACAAGTCCTCACAAGTCCATCACAAGCCATTATAATAAGCCCATAACAAGTAATCACAAATCTATAACGAATCCTCACAAGTCCATTACAAGTCCTCACAAGTCCATTTCAAGTCCTCACAAGTCCATCAGGAGTCCTTGCAAGTCCATCACAAACAAGTTCATCTCAAGTCCTCACAAGTCCTCACAAGTCATTCAGTCACATGTCAAGTCACAAGCTATATTCCAGTGAACTGTGAGGAAAGCATTCGTTTGTTATTGTCCATCCCCTGGACTTTCGAATGGACCTTTAATTTACTTGTTGCCAGACTTGTGATAGACTCACCTACAGCACTGCCACAGACTGCCTCATACAGCATGAACTGTGATTCAATCACCTCTCTTGATCGTGCAGGCCTGAAGGAGAGAGCAAAGCATGACAGACCAGCGGGGTTCTACAATGGCGAAGAGTTTGTCTTTACAGAGAGCAACTGGGCCGTTATAACCATGCTGCGTTTGCTATGGCGCTATGGGTTGGATTGCTTTTACATTTACAGGCATGTCGATACCATGCTCACTGCATTTAGCAGGTACGTGATATTTTGAGGTAGAAGAAAGTGAGATGATATCATTGACTTTCTTTTAAACTTTTTCTGTTGTGGATGTCTGTGTGTAGGATAGTGTGATAGTATTTCAGTCAGGTTAACTTGAAAACAAGCTGACTACAGCTACATGTAAATCAGCTGAGGGTAAGTTTTCTGGTCAAATGTGGCTTCATTTATTTAAAGAGTGAAGTAGATATATATACAAACAAAAGTACTATCTTGTATGTACAAGACGTTTATCCAAGAAGGCAGTGTTTTGCTAATGCTGACGGTTTTATTGTGTACAGAGTCAAAATTTCAATTAGTCTGGTTAACAGTATCCTTTGACTATGTACTGTACGTACTCTTCAACATATTCATTTATTTATATATTCAAACAAGATTTGAACTTGTATCTTCTATTTTAACTCAAACCTACTTTTTGTCCTATTTTGGTTGTCTGCAACCGCTGCAAAGAAGACTTAAATTACGGTTTGCTTTTGCACACAAACATATCCACCTTGCAAGTAGACTGGTTCCTGGTCTCTACCTTATTGATTCTGATTGGGGTAGGAACCAGTCTAACCTGTTGAGCTGCAAACAAATAAAAATGTACAACTTATTCCAAAAATAATTGTTCCCTTTTTTTCTTCAAATAAATCACAACAAGGGAACCTGACTAGGTGCATTATAATAATATTTTAAGGTTGAAAAAAGTAATTGACTGAAGCAGGGTTTGAACCTGCGACCCCCGGATTGCCGTTCCGGTTCTCTGCCAACTGAGCTATCCAGCCCTATGTTGGCGGTTCCCCAGTTTGCCAATGTCTCTGTCCAACATATCTCTCATTCAAAGCGAATAACTTCTGAATAAGCCAGAAATAGAGTAATTAAAACAAACGTGTATATTTAAGGATGAAACTTTTGAAAATAGCATGGTAAGTAAAGTAAAGTCTGTCACGAGCCAATGTGGCCCATCAGGCCGGCGTTTATCTCCAGTTTCAGTAGCATGAAACGACCGAGAATATTTCAATTCCCCCTGGACGGGATGCTAGTCCATCACAGGTTACTCCCCAGCTAATGCCGGTACCCATTTATACTCCTGGGTGGAGAGAGGCAAGTGGAGATGAAGTGGCTTGCCCAAGGACAGAATATATAACCAGCAGCTGGATTCGAACCCTTGATCCTCTGATCATGAGTCACGAACGCTAACCACTTGGCCACACTCCCCCAAAATAGCACGGCCAGTATCTTTAATAATGTTACTCTTTTTTTATGCCACAGGATTTATCAGCTGCAAGATGAGGGCCAGGCATTTGACAGCCCTGCTGACATGCTGCGTGCCATGGGCGGGGATGAGTTCGTTGAGTGGACGCACGCACCCCTGCAGCAGGTGTTGAAGCAACAAGGCTTCTCAGATCGTTTCATCAATGAGGTTGCGTCTGTGGCAATGAGAAACAACTACGGACAGAGTATCAACATGACAGCGTTCGCAGGTACGAGTGAAACTGAAGCCGTGTTCGCATTGGACGTCATTTGGTAAAAAGATGAGGGTGATTTTTCCAAATTTAAGTCCAGTGCGAACACGGTTACTTTTCCTAAGTCCAGTGGTTATTTTTATTGGCAAAACTCTGCCAATTAAACCTTACCCTCCTTAACCCTCCAGAGTCCTTTGGGCAGTTTTGGAGGATTTTGGAGGATTGATGATGAATGCAACATACAATTGTGGAAGATTGAGGGCACATGGACATTCAGTAACCCTAACTCCCTGGGCCTTTTTGCTAGGATGTAGCCTCAATCCTTCAAAATCCTCCAATTGGCCTCATGGAAAAATAGCAACATAATAGCCTCAATCCTGCAAATTCCTCCATTATTTCTTGAATATGGTCCGTGGAGGGGTGACCACTGCCTCAATCCTGCAAAATCCTGCGACAGTGACTCTCAATATGTTGAGGCTTGGCCAGTGACATCCTGGAGCAGTACGGAGGATTTCAAGCACAATCCAGGCCTATATTTATGCATGGCTGAGCAAAAACAACACAAGGTCCGGCCCAAGACCTTGACAAAGTGCATCCTACAAAATCAGTAACGCACTTTTGTCATGTAACCTCAATCCTCCAAATTCCTCCACTTTGGCAAAGAGGATTTTGAAGGATGCAGGGCGGTTAGGGTTAACGTTTGTTTTTGGAGGATTGAGGATGAATGGTGTTTGAAGGAGAGGAGGATTTTGGGGGATTGAGGTTGAATGCATTTTGAGAGGGTATCCTTCATTTGAACATAAGTCCAACAGTTTTGAGGAATTTGGAGGATTGAGGATGGTTCCTGGCAAAAAGGGCCTAGGGGGTTAGGATTAAACCTGACCAGTCAATATTCCGCAGATGAAAAGTCCTGTGTAAGCAGTGCACAATAAGGCAGGGTCCGGGAACCAGTCTACTTGCAGGTTGGTTTGCTGTTCCTTAATGCAGCTGGTCACTTGCAAATGTGGTCAAGACGCCGCAGCGGTAGAGGGCGCTATCATGAACCAAATCCAGTCTTTGTTATTCTGACACTCGGACCCAAGACATTCTAATCATATCTCATGTTTGCTATATTTTAGCTAATGTTCATGCATGAGGTATGCTTAGACTTCCTCGAGTCTGGGAGCCGAAATTGCTAAGACTGGATTTGATTCATCTTGTTGATAGCGCCCCCTACAACAGTGGCTGCTGAACCGCACTTATACAAGAGACCGGCTACATGAACATTGAGGGGAACAAAGACCCAAATCCAGTCTTGGATCAAGACTATCGTTGTGCATGAAGTTGCACTACTACATCTTAATATCAGGGTTCGACCATAACTTTTTTTTTCACTAGCCAGCCCGACTACTGAAACAGACCCTCAACTAGCTTGCGGGCATTTTCACTAGTCCGCAAGTTTTTTTTTCCTTTATAGAGTGTCTCATAAACAACAATGTGCACACATGTAAAACATGTATAGAGCCTGAAAGTTGACCCCTGGTGGTCCACTTCAGGGCCCCTCGAAAAGGAAACTTTTTGAAATTAGTTTTGGTACATTAATTTCTCAGGAAAATTACCCTCAAATTTTTATGGAAACTTAAAAATCACACGACATGAAAGAGAAATATCTTGCCAAAATTTGACCTCTCACTTCCGAAAACTTCCGTATGGACTCGTGGAACTTGATCACTCTTTCAAGCATGACAATTTATGAAATAATTTTGTGGCGGTCATTGGGTAAAAACTGAAACTTAAACAGGAGACTCGAATGTCTTTTGGGACGGACAATATTTTGAATATTAAACTTGAAGGATTTATTTTCATTTACAAACAAATCTAAAACGACCGTTGATAAGAACTGTATTAAAACGTGATCCAAACGAGCCTGAATAATCTTGGATGTAGGTAGGTAATTCTTTGCGTCATCGTTTTTTGTTCTCGCGCAAGTACGCAATGTGAAAACAGACGTGATCCAACAAGGCAACCTTGGAATGAAAATAGGTTGTATTAAAGTAAAATTTGTTTTTACCCATTTGCAACTGATTTCTGATGTATTCTGAGGCAATTTTGTTGGTGTTTTTAATAAACAGATCTAATAATTTAACCCTATTAAACAGATGATAAAATTATACACAAATTGATACAGGTTTGCTTTCTGAATTTCATGATTTATTGCTTTCCGTCTTTTCACTTTTGCTGTATCCCAATATTTTTTTTGACTCACCAGCCGGGCTACTTAAGGAAAAGTTTGACTAGCCCGCCATCGTTTTGACTAGCATTTGGCTAGAGGGCTACCACTAATTTTGAACCCTGCTTAATATCCTGCAGCTAGACAACAGTTTTAATTTTCTCATTGACAGGTATGGTATCCTTAGCAGGGGTGCAGCCTGGACTATGGGCTGTCCAAGGAGGGAACAAGCTAATCCCAGAAGCCCTTCTGAATTCTTCTCAGGCTCTTTGGCATCACGCCAAGGTGAGCTCTGTCAAGAACACCACCAAGGGAGGCGAGACCACGTTCAAGGTGACAGCGGTGGGCCCTGATCCCAACCAAGTCTCAACAGCAGAGTATGATGTGGTGATTGTAGCAACACCGCTTACCCCCGGCGTGGGATCTAAGATCGAGTTCCAGGGTTTTACGCCGAGTATCGGGCTGTTTGGTGGTCGTTACCAACGCACCGTGGCAACTTTCATCCACGGCCAGACAGACCCGGAAGCGTTTGGGAAAAAGCGGGATGAGTTTCTCCCCGACGTGGAAACGACTCGCAACATCAGTCTCGAAATCCGCACACTCGCACAGAATTCCCCCGTGGATACAACGCAAGGGGAACAGAAGACTAAAGATGCGAGCGCCGCGGTGTACAAGATATTTTCTGGGGATCAGTTAAGCGAGAAACAGATCCAGACTCTGTTTGTGTCACATGACAGTGAGGAGGTTGTCGATTGGCTGGCATATCCACATTACACAGTGGATGACAGCTTGCCGCCGTTCGTCTTAAGTGAGGGATTGTATTACATTAACGGCATCGAGTGGGCCGCTAGTGCGATGGAAATGTCCGTGATTGGGGCTCGGAATGTCGCCTTGCTGGTTGGAAAACACTGGCAAAGAACCAAGTCACCGGCCAAAATTCCCAGTGAAAAGCCAATGAATGGCGAGTTGTAGGCCTTAACTACAATGTGGTTTTTAAGAAACAAGACAAAGCAATCCTAGTCAACTCTATTCAATAGATTCAGAATGGTTATTCACTGAAAGTCTTTTCGTGCATGTGACCTACGCAATGGGCTGGTTAGCCCATTCGTTGGCATTGCAGAGTAAGTCCTATGCACATATTTGGGCTAAGGTGAGACTTAAGCAAGTCTAAATCACAAGTGCCAGTAGAGTCAGTCTATCAGTCAGTCAGTCAGTCAGGTGCTAGGAGGAGTATATGTGATGCGATCAAGCTAAATGAGTTGTTTGTCGGGAACATTTATTTGGAGATTCAGGCCAAAATAGGGCCACTTCATCACATCTCTTGGTGTTCTGCCTTCCATAATTTTTTAACTAAAGATGGTATCAGCATGCGGTTTATACAGCAGTAATGCTGAGATTGTGCTCTTTTCAAATCCGTAAAAAAAAATGTGACAAACAACTCATTTAGCTTGATTGCATCACATATGCTGCCCCTCTAAAACTTGCAAAAGTACTAAATATTCCCTTGCACTCTCCCAATAAACCTCAGGAAAGCAAAATTACTCTGGGAGATGATAAAAGATGAAATGAAATTTAAAACTTATGTATGTAAATAAAACATTTGGAGGGAAAATGCCACATTTCAATAAAATTGATTTGAAGCTTTAAGATTTTATAAAATGGCCACTTTAAAAAAATTGCCTGTTTGTAGTAGACCAAGATATCAAGCTCATTCATTTATATCATGTTTAGTTATTGTTAATACAATTGCAAAATTATTTTTAAAATGAAATTCATGACATATTTGTTTAACAATATGAGCATTGTTTTAGCTTAAAATTTAATAGATCGTAAAAAGTATTGCAAATATTTTAGTAAACATAAAAAGGTGTAGATTTAGAATTGTTAAGAACGTGCGAGTGTATATTTAGAACAAAAGAAAAATTATTTGAAACAATATTATAGATGTTACTCCTTTTATTTTTCTCAGGAATGCACCATCAATAAATGTTACATCTTGAATTCTGTGATTTACATGATTCGGTTAATCTACAATGACGTGTCTGATTTAAGGCTGAAACATTTATTTTTAAGACGGCGGATGTATTGAATCTTGAATTTTTAAATTCCTTCCTAAATGTCAAATTTTCATCTGTGTGCACCGTGAAAAAGCCATTTTATGAAGGCGGATGCCATGTTATACGCAAGGATTGTGTTTAAAAAATTATAAGGTCGGTGGAAAGGATCACAAACTGCACCGAAAGGTGTAACTTTTCCCTCATCTTAAGGCAAGAAGTTGGTCAAAATGTCAGCTTAGCCCTAACCATCCCCAACCCTTCAAAATCCAACTGCAGGATTTGTTGGAATCTGTTGGAGTGAGTACTGCTCTAATAAAACTGATTATGCTTTACATGGGGTTAGGCATACCACCAATAATCAGAGTCCAACAGTTGGGTGTTGAGTTACCATATGGAGTTGGAATTTGCAGGAGTGAGGAAAGATACTAGTAAGTCACTCAAGGGGTTAGGGACAATTTAAAACGACTACATGCATGACATGTACAATCCCACTACAACAGTTATGTTGTAATGTTGTTAATCAACTCCAAACACTTTGTTTTGACCCATATGGCTCTTGCTATTTAATTCATTTATTAAAAACTCTTTAAATAAAAAACAATTTGCAAGCACTGATTGATTTTTTTGCTAAAGAAGATACATGTATCTATAAAGAACGATTCTTGACAGGACTTTACTATAAATTAATATCATTCATTATATATGTACAAATAATGCTTGGTTTTCAAATAGTTTCTTCAAATGTAAAGAAATTATTTTTTTTATAATAGAAATGTAGAATTATACGTAAAATAAAATCTGTTTTGTCATTTGTATTTCAAATCTGGTTAAAAAATTGTAAATGTAGTTTCAGTATCAGTAAGCTAATAACTTTCTCTTTCAGTGGAAGACATTTTTGTATAATATATATATTTTTTTGCATAGCACGGTTCACATTTTGGGGGAAGAAGTTAAAATTAACTCACTTAAATTTGTTGTATTGTTTATGACTAATATTTACAAAAGATTTTACAAAAAGGTAACATCATTAAATGATGATTGTTTACATGATTTTACTGGAATCAATATCATTTATTATATGTCAAAAATAGTACCTGTGTTTGTTTGAAATAATTCCATCATTTACAGAGTACATATTAATGGCATCTCTTTTGCCATTAAAATTTCATTTCCAAACCCCAAAAAATATGTAATTGCCAGCAGCAGTAACGAAATGTCTTCAGTGGAGGTAGTTACAGTTACAGATCACAGTTACAGCTCAAGATGAGATTGGTGGAAATAATGTTGCCAGAGGGGGTACCGACGGTTCTTGTGACGGCCGGGATGGAGGCTGATCTTTCTTTGATTCGTCACCCATTCCGAGTCTCTGTAAAACTCTGTAAAACAAATCAAAATATGCAAGACAAACAACAGCATTTGAAGTCCAAAATTCATGTGTGTGTTTGCTAGTTAAAGGGAATTACAACATTTGCAAACATCCAACAACAAAACTATCAAATTATTATGAAATACCTTACTGGACTATTAGTCAGTCTAAAGCATCCTGTAAAATCATGGCACCTGGTGTGCTGACATTGTCAAGAAAAGGAGTATTTTTGTCAGCTACCAGCGGTGGAAAAAAACTGGCTTTTTGTAAACACTGCCCCCAATTTACCACATTTAGTTAGTCTAAATTTTTTTTGCAATCAGTTACACATATGAATGGGTACAAGCCAGCTAGACTGGTTACATGACCTTACTATTCCCCGATGTCTTTAACTTGGTCCATTTCAATTCAAGTGGGGTCAAGGAGCCAGACCATAAGATATATGATTGGGTTTTTTTCTTGGATTTTCCAGCATCTACGAACACAAAACTTCAAACAAGTCAGTGTAACAATATTTGCTTTATTAAAAACCCCAAATCCATCCATTTCTTAAAATTACGGCAAAATCAAATTGTTTTAACATGGTTTGACCTTAATCCTAGGCATTCTTTCAAAAGCCACCCGTAGGTTTTGTAGGACTTTGAAGGATTGGGGAAAGTCGAGCCCAGGACTTGCTATCCCTTAAAATTTTTCGTACAGGCAAGTATAATTTCAAGAAAAATGTCCATCACAAGTCCTAACAAGTCCTGACAAGTCTATCCTAAGTCCTCCAATCCCAAGTCAAGGCCCAAGCTAATCAAATGAATTGTGGTATAGGCATCCTTTATTGCTGTTCATCCCCGCTACTTGTTACTCAGATTCATGTAAAGACTTGTGATTTTACTTTCACAAAGGTTCCTATTGAAAATATTATGGGGGTTAGGGTGGTGCACTAATTTCCATTAGGCAAGTGGACTCAAAACTTTTGAATAACAAGTAACACCTTTGTTCGCTTTGATTACTTACTCTTTGGCAGTTTTCCTTCTACTGTCAATATCCATTTCAAGGATTTTGGGAACAGTCACCAGATCAGTGCCACCATGCAAATTTGATGGCATCTTTAAAAAAAAAAAAAGGTGAAGAACGTTATGAAGTGACGTAGCCGGGGGTGGGGGGGGGGCCCTAAAACTGCACCTATTTTGACGCTACAGGGCGCTCTTTTTGCTTATCAATTTATTCACATTTCGGGAAGTCGTACAGTTAAGGGAAGTCTAAAGTAATAATCTCAAAACAATACTTTTAAAACACACTTCCTTGGCTAGTGGCAAATTTGGTCGGCGGCACCTGTGGAGGGCGGGGGGGGGGGGGGGGCAATGGGAATTTTTGTGGGGGCATGTGCCCCAGCAGCCCCCCTCCCCCCTTTGCTATGCCACTGATGTTATGGCGTTGAAAGACCAAAATCTTTTTTTAACCTGATGTCCAGAAAATGCTCGAAAGTCTTTTATAACTTCCCCCCCCCCCAAAAAAAAAAATCTGGTGGACAGTAAAGAAACGAGGGTGATTGAGGGAAATGCTTCCTTAATTACAAAAAAATACAGAAAAATAAAAAATTGTGGGTGGCTTTAGGGTAATTTGAGACTATATCCCCCTAGAAATGTTTCCAAAATGTTATTCAAGCCTTTCTGAAGACGTCTAGTGTTGTGCATCGGTACGGGTTGACCAGGCCAAACCGACCCGAAACACAAACGTAAAACCAAAACCGACCCGACCCGACTGAAATGATGGACAAACCGACCGACCCGACCCGACCCAAAGTCGGTTTTGGGTCGGGTCGGTTTTGGTTTCGGGTCGGTTTCGCACAACACTAGTCTAGTCTACCTTGCCAGACTTTTTTGAAGGCCAAAGTCACACGAGATAATTTTTACATGCAACTTTGAGTCAACCGAATGCACTACACTACCATTTTCCATCCGTTAACGGAAAATTCCTCAGAACATGACAGGGAATTAAAATATCTTGGTTTTCTTCATGGATATTGCATGCACCAAGTTGCCTTTCTACTTGATTATATTCACTAATGTAACCACTTCTTGTGGGGTTCAACCCACCTTCCAGAAGGGACCATGATCCCCGATCAGCGTCACGCTGGTTCCAATCAGCTTGTTGGATTTGAACTCCATGGGGACCTTCATGCGTACCCCCTGCGGGCCGAGGACAGGATGGGCCTTGCTCCTCCTCTGTCGTCTGAAGACGGCTACCTTCTCAGTGGGCCGGGCCAAGCTCAGGCCTGTCTCCTGCCCAACTGCATCAAAGCTGAACAAGAAACAACAGCACACAGTCGTACAAAAAAGCTGAGGGTGCCATTTGCCCCCTAAGGGAGTACAAAACCCATGGACTATATCACAACTGACTTTTGTTTTTGTTACACCATGACATTATTTTTGTAACTTTTTAAAGACGGTTATAGAAGCTCTGATAAATAGCTACAAGTCACAATCACAACAACATAAGTAATTTTTGTAAAAACAGGATTTGTTAGTTTTGACACTCCTACGCCTTAAGAAAACTGATGGTTGGAATAGTAGATGGCTTAACCAATCTACTCTTCCTATCTTGACTCACATTGCCAGCATCTGTTCATACAGGTTGGTTCGCTCTTGTTTGATGGCCTCACGCTTCTCACGCCAGGTGTTAATGTTCTAGAAAAAATAATAATCAAAACTGAATTCTCAAAATGAAGCTATTTCAGTGTATAAGGACGATTTTTGTGTTAAGTGTTTGAGGCTGGTCAATTTAAAACATAATAAAGGTGTCTTATTTTCGGACTAACAAACCCCCTTTTATGGGAAATTTGTGGGTTCGGACTATCGAACCTTCGGATCAAAAAACCTTCGGACTATCAAACATTTGGACTATCGAACCTTTGGACTATTGGGCGGACCCTGTGCCATCGGCGTCACATTTTTGGGGGTCGCATTTGTAAGCTCTGGCAGGGATCGTTTTGATCTAATTCATGCAAGACTTCTTGCAACACGGCCAGAGGTTATTGCCCTGTACAACATCTTCCTCGAACAAGGTCACCGTGGACGCCATTTTGTGTAGTGGTTGGACGGTATCCAGAAGGAGGACATGTCCCCAAAAGGTGGGCGGGGTGTGGTTTTTAAGCTCTGGCAGGAGCTTCTACATGTCACTTGGTGGTCGGTCGATTGGTCGGTTGGATAGTCTGTCTGTCTGTCTGTCCCAAAAATTGACCAAAAGTATAGTGTTCTATACTGGTGTCGCATTTCTCGCCAGAGCTTATTTGTGCACTCGCACTTGTTTTCCTTTAAGGACATCTGCAACCCGCTGAAACCCTCTGAAAAAAGTGTTTGTGTTTTGGTGCAAACAGATCCACTTTGGGAGTAGACTAGCTCCCAGTCCGTACATTATCAATACTGATTGTGGGGCAGGAACCAGCCTACCCTGCGAGAACGGAATTATTATCTAGCAGCCAATTAATCGAAATTGTAAAGTAATAATTCAATAACTAAACATGAGCCATTTTTTTCCGTTGTTGTCTCATGCAAAGTGAATAACTTTTGTATTGCTACAAAAACAGCAATTTAGAAAAGGAATCTATTTTTGGTATGAAACTCGAAAATAGCATGAGGAATGCAACTCTATCATTCTACAATTTTTTTATAAAAAAATTCAAAGGGCTATTTATTTTACAGATGTCATTTCCACGCTCTTCAACAAATTTGACTGTTTTTCCAAACAGATCCGCCCTGCAAGACTGGTTCCTGGATCCCAGATCGTTAATTCTGAAAGGGGGTGGGAACCAGTCTACCATTTGAGAACTAGAATATTGTCGGGCAGCAAACAAAAAATGGTTAAGAGATTATTCTGTAACTAAACATGGGCAGAATATTTGCATCAATGTCTCATGCAAAAGTGAATAATTTTGTATAACTAGACAAATGGCAGTAGGTCTCTCTCAAAGACGGCCATCTCTGTAGGAAAACTGCAACTGCGTATTATACGCAATCAAGCACACATTGCGCAGTGTTGAAAATGTTCCAAACATGCCCGCTTGTTGCTCGAGTGGTTCGCTTGTTGTTCGTTGCTCGATGTGTTCAAAATATGACACAGCCATTGCGCGTTATGCAAGTTGACGCTCAAAATGCCGATGCACGTGGCTGGTCTGTAGGAAATGACGTCATTTGAGAGAGACCTATTTAAAAACAAATCTAGTTTTCAGGTTGAAACTCAAAAATATCACAGACAATCATCTTTAATATAATCAATAAAGCATTGAAACATTTTTTTTAACTCGGCATAAAAATTGCCATTGTTAGACACACAGGTACATTTATCACAAACATACTTCGCTCATGCGTGTCTCCATGCGAGCAAAGAAACCCTGCAACTTTTTGTCTTGCTCCATGGTAACGGACCCCTCCAACTTGGATATCAACTCATCTACACACGGACAATGAATGAATGGAAAACAGTGTCACAGACTGATGAGATTTGTTAAAAGAAAATGAAGTTAGTTATTGGAGTGAGAGTGATGTGACACAAATGGTGTGTATTAGTGTAAATTTTGATTACTGACAAAGTGCAACGATGCAACACATGAAATTTTTAGTAAATTTAGAAGATGACAAGACAGAAATTAGTTAAGCCAGTGTGTGATCACTGATGATGTTTGTAATTTCCCTGACTAACCTTTCTGCTCCTGCATTCTCCTGAAGATGATATACCTCTCAAACATGTGCCTTAGTCTCATCTCAGGTACCTCAATTGTCTGGTTGATGATGTCACATGTGATCTAAAGAAAACAAAATCACAATTTCAGTTAGCTTGTCTGCTTGTGGACAATACTCAAATCTATCTTCACAATCTGTCCAATGTGAAGAAATCAATTTTTAACTAGGTTATTATTTAACATTCATAAAAAATTATATCCTAAGACAGTTTACCAATTCGTATAGATTGTGTCGACCTTTCTCAGGGTACGCCATCTTGAAAATCATAGCGAGGCAAATAACGCAAACATGGCAGCGTAAATAGTGTGTGCGGTGAATGAGTGACTCTCTCAAAGTTACAGCAGATTGAAAATCTTATAAATGGATGTATAGCTCAAATCCCTTCAAAAAATCAATCTGTTTTCTCGGTAGGTCATGTCTCATTGCATTTTGACGAAGGATCTTATAATATAAAACCTAAAATCATGTAATATAAAGCCTAAAACAGTGGCCAAACTGAAGTTTCCATGTGTGGTAGTTAACGCCGCAGCATCGCCATCAATGTCGGACTTTCTATTTTCACTTTTCCATCCGTGGCGGAAAAACAAAAATGCAACTGTCTCCCAAAAAGTGGGTTCGGGGCCCGCTTAAGGGCCCTGAAATTTTTTTGGATTCTCGATGCTCTGTGGTGCGATCTGAGGCAATTTCTGACCACTTTAGCCAATGTTTTTTGAGGAAAAGATGGTGGTGTACTCATTGCCTGCCTTTATTGCGACGTCACATAAAAAAAAAAATTGGTTTCGTTTTTTTTTGGGGGGGGGGCATGGCCCCCTTTGGCCCCCCCCCTGGATCCACCCTTGTACCATGTGACCCATCCCCAAGAAAAACCTGGGTGTATGCCCACCACAGATTACCTCAAATTACCAATGTGACAGTTTTCATTTGGCGCGTACATTCGTGAGGTAGTCGGTGCAATGAACTGCTATCCTTTTTGAACGTGAACATTTTTTTTCCGAAATACTGCACAATTAATCTGTATTCTGATCAATCAACACATGGCTGGTTACGACATCATGGAGCTTGGTTATGACGTTGCCCTGAGATTCATTTGAGCAAATTTGCGCATTTTTGTCTGTGTGTAAATGTTTCCTAATCCCATGTGATATGCCGCTATTCGTTTCCGCTTTCCGTTACCGTGCTTCTGTGTAAATCTGCCCTTACCGTGTGCAGCTCCAGCGATATCTTGTTCTCCTTGAGGGCTGATTCCAACAGGGACAGATTCCGTAGTTGGTCGCCGACCTTTAACCTTAGCTGGCTGATATCTGGCGGGGGCTTCTCTACACGCTAGAAGGCAAAGCAGTGGCAAAATAAAAAACAAAGAAAGAACAGTCATTCAGCATAATTGGCAGTATCGGAATCTCTCACCATCTTGAAGGTTCCGCATATTAAAAGTAGTTTTGAGTCTTTGTCAGCCGATACACTGGCTCAAAATGGCGCCCCTAGAGACACCTTAACAATACGTTTCTGTGGGCTCCATGTGCAATCACCCCTGAATGGTTAAACAATGGCATATTCAATGGCATATCCACACCCACCCCCCCCCCCCCCCCCCCCCCCCCCCCGGCGGATATTTCTCTAAGATATTTTTTCAGTAACTATTTCCATAACTGGTTTGAGAGCTCTGTCATGAACAACAAAAAAAGAAAATGCGCCGTGAAAATTGGCATATTTTTTTCCAGCATGCATATTAATATTAAGTTTTCAAGAGCGCCCCCATTTGGAAGATGGGTACCAGCCCAGCCCCCCCCCCCTTCCCCGACTTCAAAAGCTGGATACGCCACTGAATGGTAAGAAATGGAGAGTTGGGGGAGACCACTGGGAGAGACATTTGAATGTATTGGCGACGATGCCCGACGCTCATGCGAAAATGCTATGGCTTTGTGAACATTCAGAACAAAATTAAATGTGCATACTTAGCGCTATACGCGTACTTGTTCTACATAGCCCCCAATGACAGACACACAAAGGGAGAACAACAGATCCTTTCAGTCCTCGGGTGTTTGGTCTTTTGTTCAAAACAGTCCTCTGTAGTAGGTTTGTGTGCTTAGTCTATGGGAGAGTGTTATATTACTGGGACAAAGGAAAACACAAAGAATTGTCCTCGAGAGTATTGTAAAACAAGAGTGGGTGTGCGAACCCGTACGCGCATGCAGTGAGTCCTGTCCACTGGGCTCTCAAAGTGGTAAACAAGCACCCTCTCTTGTTCGCGCTAATATACTAGTTGTAAATTGACTTGTGCTTTATTTGTGACCGGGCTTGAGATGGACTAGTGATGGTCCTGACAACATTAACCTGGTCATACTCACCGTCATTCAAATACTCAGCACGTGAGCAAGATTTCTCAACACTCACCTTGTTACTGGCAATGTCCATTCTGAGTTGAGTGACCAGCGTTTCTTGCTGTCTGGCCTGCTCGGCCATGCTGCCCTTCATGGAACGCAGTTTCATGTCGCGTTTCTTTTTCTCTTCACGGAAGGCCTGTTCACTGAAATGTCATCAAAACTTATTTAACATAAACGTGAATCATAATCACAGAAGGAATGTCTGACATGCAAAACTGTGGTTTGTATTAAACCAAAAAACTGGATATGAAGTAAAAAAATGCTGTTATACAAATTCATAATTAACAATCCAGTCGATAGATATTCATGGCTTTTTGAAGCACTCTGAAAATCCTTGTTATTTTGTTGGCAAAAAGAGATCTAAAAGGGAATTAATTCTGGATTTATTAAAGCCACTTGTCTTAGCAAATGTCTTAGTAATTACTTTAAATGACTTGTCCAGACAAAATGACTCCCAAGGCCTTATTTTCTTCCATATTTGGACTAGAACTTAAAATTTGGAGCTAGTTTGAGCTTGTCCTACGCAAGTTACAAGACCAAAACACAAAACCTGCAGAAAATTTCAGTGATGCTGGTTCCAAGATTGGATATGGAGAGCACTATCAACACGGTGAATCAAATCTAGTCTTGGGAACTCTAGCAGCCCGACCCATGAAAATCTTTGCATACATCACTCGAGGGCATTTGCTTGAATACGTCTCGCCTGAGGCAATTATAAGGTCAGTATTTCTTGGGTCCGGTTGCCGAGACTGGATTTCATTCATCTTGTTGATAAAACCCTCTATTCTCTAAATATTATAGATGTGAAGGTGGAAAAAATGTTACAACCTGACGCCACTTTCGAAACAGAAAAAAAAAACAACATTATTTTGCTTACCTTGTACCTCAGAGAGTAGGAATATGTTTTGTACATGTACATGAATTTGTACATGTCACCACATGTTTCCTCCTTCGTTTATCATGTGTCAGTTGAGGGCGTCAACATGCAGTGACATGTATAAATTCACTAAGTTGGCCACACATTTGCCTACAAATCTCTCTTAAAGACTTTGTCAACATATTCCTTACAGTTCTCACATGAAAGTATAATCTCTGAGGTACAAGGTAAGCAAAAATATGTGTTTTTTTGTTTTGTTTCGAAAGTGGCATCAGGTTAATACATTTTTTCCGAGAAGGTTTGCATGGTAAAGATAGCAATAAGATATAAAAATGTATCCCGGTTGTTTGCAGAACCACACGAAAAACTTGTATCTCTAAATATCGTATCTCTAAATAGTATCCAACACACAAGTACATACAGGGATTTCATCTCTCGCTGCAGACTACTGCTGTGAAGTATGAGGGCCTTGTGCCGATCCAACAATGCCTTGTATTTCTCATCCTACAAAGAATGTGGATGGGTGGAGAAAACAAGGAAAAGAAAAAGTCATTGTTGTGGAGTTTTGCCCTTCATCCGTGCAGACAAAATTCACACATGTCAGAGGAAATTAACACACTTACTCGAGTGGGACTTGGTCCGATGACTTCCTAGTGCTAGTGCACAGTCTAACAAATCTCCTACAGTGAGCTCAGTCTGTTATTACACCTCATACATATTCGTGAACCAAATACACTTCTTTCATTGATTGATGTTCCAACGTGTCAGGGCAGTAAAAGTGGGTAACCATGAATATGCGTGACTTAAGCATTATTATCCAACTCGGTGGTGGGACCAGGAAAGTAGTATCCCATGATTACCTCCTGCACTCCCAACTATGCAAGAGTAAGGTTGTTGGTGGTACCATACTAAAATGCTTACGACAGAGGAATGCTTATGTGGATTTTCCACAGATATGCTTTCTACTTTTGAGAATAAAACTGAATATGTATGAGGTGTCATAATTTTTGGGGAAGAAGTGTGAGATTACTGGTTTCTGGTTGTGGCTGATTTTTATTTTGTCCCTGCCCGTGCCATTGGGAGGCAGTCAAATCAGCCAGCACCTCAGGATCAGTAATTTTGTACTACTTCCCCTTTTGTAGATAAACAGGCGGAAATGGGGGGGGGGGGGGGAGGGGCGGGGCATGGAGTAGTCTGTTGGCATACCAACCCCCCTCCCCCCCCCCATTCAATCGGTCGCCCCTGTCTAACTTATACTGATAAATCCTGATAGTGCAGCTGGAGCTACAATCAATGATGTTTTGTGTGCACTTCCACCGAGGAAGATGGCAAATGGAGTCCCACGTACCCACGTTGGCTTGTTAACATGTACACCGACTGTCATGACAAAATGATACTATGGGGATGAAACAAATTTCAGCGAACATGCACAGGTATGAGACATTGAAGAAAAACAATAGAAAATAATTGTAACAAGAAATAACTGAAAAAAAACCCACAAAATTACAATTCCACTGCATGCAATAAGTACGCTCAGTACTTACATTTATTCTTTTGGTCTCACTCAGCATAACCTCTGTGGCGTGGAGAAGCTCTTGAGTCTTTGGGGAAAAAAAATATGTGACCTATGTTAGAAACATTTGAGGTTACTTAAACCCTGCAATAAAATAATGCTGTGAAAATAAAAAATCTGTCAGATACAGAAATGTATTCAAGTACTCACGGGTCAATCATAAAACAGTAAAAATAAAATTTACACTCAATTCAAGTGGCAAACTATTCAAATGAACAGTTACAAATGAAATCAAATCAAATCAAAACTCTGTCAGATACACTACAAAAATGTAAGCAATGAATTTGTCAAGATAATTACTTATTTATAAACCCCTTTAATGAACCCCTATTGGCGATTCCTATTGCCGTACTGTATTTGCAAAGTGAAATGAACATAAATTTTCCAAATACTTTTCGCAAAGTTTTGCTTTTATTTTTGGGACTTGAGTCTTATTAGCCTTCCTCGAGTCGAGTCGAGTCATTCTGATGAGGGACTCGAGTCAAGTCAAGTCATTTGCTCGCAGTGACTCAAGTCGAGTCGAGTCATTTACCCTTAGGGACTCGAGTCGAGTCGAGTCACCAAAAATTGTGACTCGAGTCCGACTCAAGTCGAGTCATTGACTCGAGTCATTACAACTCTGCGTACTGCCTGCATGTGGCGTGGAGATTGGGCTCTCCAAACTGGTTTTAAAAATTGCCATTTAAACACTGAGCGGCCTTTAAATGTTGGGTTGATACCACCCACATGACAGGCTCTCAACCAATAGGAATATGTAATGTATCTGTCATTTATGAATGCAAATGAAAGGTTTTAAAAGCATGAAGAAATATCAGAACGAAAAATGTTGAACTGTATGCACATTCAAGACCCACCTTTTCCAGCTTCTCACTCAAGTATCCGTTTTCTTTGGTCAGCTTCTCAATCTCAGGGTCAACCTCGACCAGCGGGGTCAAAGTTCGCTGCCTGGGCATCAAGGCTTCTTTCAGTTCAAGACGCTGCAATGTAATACAAAAACAGAGTATCGTGCATTGAGCGCCGATATGGTTTTCCAGAGATCACAACTTCAAATTGCACCTAGTCAATTTCCCATCTTGGTTTATTTTACATAAGTTGTGGAGAGTTGTTGGGACAGGGTTCCAATAGTACTTCATAGTCCACGAGTTTTACCTGATGTATCCCTTAAAAATTTGCAAAATTCCATGCGAAATATTTTCACTTTAACGAGGTCACTGAGAAGTCGAGGTGGTTGCAGCAAAGCAACTAAGATTCACATAATACACAGGCAACTCGCTGACAAGCGATGGCCTCCCTTCTCCTCTTACATCCTTTTCTCACCATATGCAACAGAGTGGCAGCCTGTGCATACAATATTTTTTTTTTTCCATTTTCTGTCAAATGCATTGAGTTTTTCCCTGATTCTTGTTGTGTTTTTCCCCGAATGCCTGAGTTTTCCCTGACTGGACACAAATGGGAACTCATTTTCAAGGTTTTCCCTGATTTTCAGACTGGCTGAGAACCCTGAAATGTACTAAATGGCTGAGAATTTCTTTCAAATATCACGTCTCCAGTTAATAATTACAAAAGTAACAATAAATGAATACAGAAATGGGAAATTAAAAGATCTTTGGCTAGATATACCTTGTTCATCAAGGCCTGGGCGATTTTCAGTTCCACGGAAACAAGCACTGCAAAATGAAGAAAGGCAAACACAAATTTGTGTCAAAACTTGCAACACTATGTCATTGTTTGAAGCTATATAGAACAATCTGGAGGACAAAAAGAGGAGCCATTTTAAGGTGGCACGCATGCCGCGCGCATGCCGCGCGCATGCCGCATATGTTCTCAAAGACAAGGCGCACACGCATTTTGATAACAATATTGGTCAAAGCCACCGGATTAGTCTATACAATGTCAAATGAAATAAATGGATGAAGAAAAAGGGAGAAAATACAGAGAGGGTAAAAAGGGAAACTATTTGACAAGATACAAAGTGAAGGAGATTCACAATCTAACCAAGAAATCCTTTCAAACAATCAAACAAAAACTTTACACTGCTTTTGCCTTTTAAGAGAACCATACATCTTCAGTACACATCTCAAAATTTCATTTGCAAAATCGCCCTTGGTGACTCCTTCAAATTATGACTCTGCTCAAGATAACAATTTATGACTATGTTTCTATGGCTTGACAACAATAATTTGTGACTTACGTTCAACAGCATTTCCAGCCATTTGTCCCAATATGATTTTGACATCACTTGGTTTCTGTAAAATAAAGAAATAAAACATGTCATGACCTTCAGCAGTTAATAACTTTTTGGTCAGCACGAAAACTATATTCAGCCAGCGCTGTGAGTAATGGGCTGGACAATTTCAGGGCCCATATGTGACAAGTGGTTTGCGTGGTTGACGTCAGAATGGCCTGTCAATATACTGCAGTGATAACTACACCGAAAACGATACGAAAATCCAAATAATATTGGTCATGATAATCAACAATACTGAACGAAAACAACAAAGGCAATGTAATCGATATTAGCTGCATATTGTTGGTCTCGACTCGAGACTAGCAAAAATATCGAGACCACAGGGTAAAGAGACCGAGACAAAGACTGAAACCACAGGATAGCGAGACCAAAACCGGGTGAGGGGGGGGGGGTGTCTCTCCCACTGGGACTCTCGAAAGTGGTCAGAATCCCCATCTACTGTTTGTACACAGAGGCCATAAAGGTGTTTATAATCATGTTTTAGCACTCCCTGTGTGAAAATTTCATGGCCCGGAGAGACAAATTTTTAATAATCATGTAGTTTAGGACACTTCTTACGTTTTACAAGTTCCGTTAATAAATCAAAACCCTGCCCCCTTTCCACAAAATTAAGCTAGCTAATATTCAACATAGTGTCTTAGCGAACTATTGTAGATGACTCCAAACACATAAAGTGACTTTTCCTGCTTGTATCATAGCCAAATGCGTAGGTATTAAGTCCCAAAACATAAAAGTGTCTTTTCGTTTTCTTATTTAGATATGAAACGGGGGTCCTAAACTACATGATTACCACATGTTTTTCTGTCTGTGTGTCTTTTTTTTCACAGAAGATGATCACTTTTCTCAAATGCTCACCAGGGATACCTTCGCAGTATTTCACTGAAATATCACAAGGAGGGGGCGTAATTCAAAGACTTGGAGTTCATGAATCTATGATATGCTGTCATCTAAACAAAGGAAGGTTTAAACAATCAAAAGAATTCTTCCCTTTACCTCTTCAATTGGGAGATTATTTAACTGACGCACATCATGAGCTGTGTCAAGAAGACCTGTAAAACAAAACAAAAACAAAAAAAAACATATTACATCTGATTCCACTTTTCAGTGAAAACTGAATATCTAAAGGGCTTCATCTGATATAAAATACTTATATCCTCATCTCTCCAGTTTCCAAATTACGTGCTAAATCAGAGCAATAAAAATCTTGATTACAGTGGAACGCCGCTATAACGAACATCGTGGGATCCACAGAAAGTGTTTGTAATAACAATCGTTCGGTATAGCAATTTTGAACCGCTGGTACCCTCTTTTGACCAATAGTGAACTTCACTGAACTGGCATTTCTCACATCCCGCGGCCGCACGAGGAGTCGTCACGAAACTATAGCAACGAGTGGTTTTCCCTTAATAGCCATCTATCACTCTTTAACATTCGAACACGATGTAACTATGGGTCGTTTTAAGGTTCGGGAATTAAAAGTAGCCCAAATAGTGTTTTATACATGTACAACCGGTACATTTTTGGTAAATCTGTTGACTTTTTTCAACAACGATGTTCAGAACGTTTTGAACATTTTGGCCAAGGATGATGATCAGTATAGCCGAATGTTCGGTATAGCGGTGTTCCACTGTATTAGGAAAATGGTGTCATTTCACTAATCTTCCTTTATCTTTGACTCTGTTTTATTTTTAAATTTGGTTGTTTTTTATCTTGTTACTTCCTAGAGGATTATACCAACAGCTCTTCATGTAGTTTTGTAGCATTTGGTAATGTACAAAATCTCCTTTTCAAAATATGACTCTCTTTAAGAGGGAAACATGCAACAGGGAAGTCACCCCGATCTTAGGAAAAATAAAACAAAATTAAAACAACACGGAGCAAAAACTATTTATTTCCAAACTTAAATTTAATTAAATTCCAAAAAATGTTTAAATTTTACAAATTGAAACTTTGTATGTCATACTTAAAAAATATGCATTTGATTGCTAATTGTGAACTTAAAACCTTTGCAGACAAGACCCATTTTGACATGTTTGTAAAAATACCACGAAGTAGGGTATACTCAGTGTTGTAGAACTCATACTCGGAACTCGTACTCAGGGAAAATTCGAGTACTTTTTGAGAATACTCGTACTTGAATATCAAACTACAAATTTACAATACTCATAAACGGGGAGCAAAGTACTTGGACTCGACAATTCAATATTGTACTAAACACCCCAAAAAAGAAAGTCCACACTAATTTGAGGCATCATAATTTTGAATCTGATTGTCTTATGATAACAGTCATTTATATAGACCTTTGGGGAATGTTGTTAGCTACATTTTGATACCACCCTTGCTACCAGAGACTGTAAATTGTCCAACATAAACAACAGTTTATGAAAAATGATGCAGTTTGAAAAGTTGCAAACATAAAGAATACGGGAGTGGAAATTGCCGAGTGCCAATGTCACACTGCCCGAAATAAACGGCAGGGAATACCGATCGCACAGTGCTTGCATGCATGGGAGCATGCGAATTGAATTGTTCGGGCACGGTGCAGTCGATAGGGGCCAATAACAGGCATGTGTGGTTACCCTTAGCAATTTCTCCTCGCGTAATCCTTAAATTTGCAACTTTTCAAACTGCAATATTTTTCATAAACCTTTGTCAATCTTGGACAATTTACAGTCTTTGGTAGCAGACGTGGTATCAAAATGTATTAACAAAATTCTCCAAAGGTCTATATAAATGACGTCATCATAAGACGATCAGATTCAAAATTATGGCCCCTCCAATAAGTGTGGACTTTGTGTTTTTTTGCGGTGTTTACATCATCAAAGTAATCATACTCGATTATAACTTAGGACTCGGGGAAAAATCAAGTAGTTTATTTTTTTATTAAAAAAAAAAATTCTCCTCATTTGGAGAATTAGCTGATTAGCTTTCAAGAAGTCTTGCTCAAAAGTAGTCCATAACATCCATGTTGCTGAATTGGTGGTTTCTGTTTCCACTCATTACTTGAGATTAGGCCTGGGCGAATATTGGATTGTTCTACTCGATTACTTGCAAAGAAATTAGTCCCGAGTAGTCGAATACTCGTAGTAGTTAATCCAATTCCCATAAAAGCAGAAAAAATGATTTATACATAAGTATGACGGGAAGTAACTACAAAAAATAGCGTGTAAGTCACACCACATTCTTCAGCACTGAGATATACTGTGCGACATTTTGAGTCATTTACTTGACTTTTGGGTTTTTTGGACGAATGGAATCCTAGGGAGAGAGAGGTGGAGGGAGCGATTCCCTGTTTGCAGGGGAAGTATTAAGCCGTGAACCCAAAACCCTAACTTTGCTACTCGCAAGTTCCTGCTTCTACTCACACCAGGACGAGTACTAGCGTAGATGAAAACCACGAGTTGAACAACGAGTAGCATAAACTGCTCACGAGTACTCGAGTAATCAAGTTACTTGCCCAGCAGTACTTGAGATTTAATTTGTTTTCACTTGAGTACTCCGTAAAATACTCATACTCGGAGGTCCAAGAACTCGCATTTGTACTCGGAGGTCCAAGTTACACGGACTCGGCTTCACAATAACTTGTACTCAAAGGTCACAGTACTTGGACTCAGGAACCTGTACTCATTCTCAAGGCTCAAAGTACTCTGAGGCGAGTTGTACTCAATGGCTTGGTACTCGGGAGTACTTTGTACTCGGATAAAAGTACTCGACTACAACACTGAGTATAGTTGTAGTCGAGGGTTACCTTCTTTTTCAAAGATGGCAGCCAGTCCGTCTTTGAATCGGTTGATGGCTCGGAGTAAACGGTTGCTCTCCTTCAAGATGTTTGTCAGCTGGAGCCTCATCTCATTCTCCTGTTTCCTCAGGGTGGCCTCACATCTTAGAAGATAAGAAATAAGAATTTTACATCAATTCAATTTTAAAATTACGGGATGGTTCTGGTAGCTGAAATGTTACGCAGCGTGAAATGTTGTTCAACTTACGCCATTAATTGTGGCATAAGTGGAGTTGTGCCATTGCACAAAGTTTCAAGAAATTGGCTTGCAGGCCCACTTTAACCAGTTTGCGTCGGAGGCCATGTTAACATGCACTGGCTGTTTTTATACACAGGCACGGCTAAAACATCAAGGGTTAAAACATCAAGCGTGCCTCAACTCGCCTCTGGGTGACGTCTAAATATGCTAATCCCTCGTGTCTTTTGTACACATCACACACAAAGTCCGTGAAGTCTGTGGAGGTGGACCGTGTGTTGATCTTGAATTGGCTGCTGTGCATGGCTACAATTTACGCTCCGTTGCACAACCCGGAGTGTTGAAAAATATGAGGTTTCGGTAAGAAATATCGTACAAATACTGTTGAAATGACGCTTGCGAGTCAGTATTTGTGGCATTTGGCTGTATATCAGAAGTTGGCTGGAAAATTGTGCCTTTTGCGAAAATCGAAATTTTCGGCAAAAAAATCCTGGCGTGAAGTGCTTATAACTGGCCTGGCAATTTTTCCCGATGATTGTCAATTCTTACCTTTGTTTCTCCTTGGTGACGTAATCTTTCAGAGTGTGTAACTCCGTCTCGTGTTCACCCTTGAGCCGTGCCAGCATGTTACGCATCTCGGGGGAAGCACCAAGGGGCGGAGTTGCATCTTTGGCAGGGGGGAGGGCAGCTGCGGCGATGGCTTGGTGTTTCATCTGTGCGAGTATCTCTCCGATCTTTTTCTCCTGAGAAAACGTATGTCACCAAACCATAGAGCAATATCAAATTATTAGAACGCTAACTCCGTTTTCCCTCACAGGATATTAATGCATTTCCTGGGTCGGCCTGGGCGAGTAGTGGATTTTTCTACACGAGTACTCACAAAGAAATTACTCACAAGTAGTCGAGTACTCGCGAGTAGTTAACCGAATTCCCATAAAAGCAGAAAATGAGATATACGATAGTATGATGTGAAGACACTTACAAGCAAATAGCGTTGCAAGTCAGACCACATTCTTCAGCGCTGAGATATCTTTACTGTTCGACATTTTGGGTCATTTACTTGAATTTTCATTTTTTTTTTGGACGAATGGAATCCTAGGGAGAGAGAGGTGGATGGAGTGATTCCCTGTTTGCAGGGGACGTATTAAGCCGTGAACGCTATATTGCTACTCACGAGGACCTGCTTCTACGCCAGTCTGTGGTTCAAATCGAAAAACCCAATTTTCGATTTTTTGACAAACAATAACATCTGGGGTTTTACAGTTTGATTTCAATTAAATTTGCGTGTATTTTGGGACTTTACTGTATGATCATTCATATACCTGCAGTGCGATGGCTTCTTCCCTAAGCTTGATAACATCTTTGAGATGAGTGATTTCTTTCTCCATGTCGTCCATCTAGAAAAGAAAAGAGGGAGTGTGATAATTAACAGTCCTTCATTAGGGATATTAAAATCCTAGGACAATTTGACCATTCCTATTGCTCAAAAGCCCAACACATGGGTGGTTTTAAACCGCCGGTAAAACACTGATGAGAGCTACTGCGTTCTGCGCCACATTGGGCAGTGCGCACCACGTATTTGCCAGTCTCCATATAAGGAGATGTTTAGCACTACTCACATGAGGCAAATACCATAGACATGGCCAGAGGGGTGTTCCACAAAACATGAAGTAAAATGGTTGAACAAAATCGTTGGAAATTTGTCAATTCTTGACTTGTTTTGACTTTTTGACCGAAAAGGTATTTATAAATGGGGATAATAGTGTGCTGGCACAGTTTTAAACGTGCTGTTGAAAATCGCGATGTTTACAACCGATAACAGCCCAAGTCGAATATCAGTGACCAGACCCCAAGCTAGTTTTAAAGCACACATTTCATTATTATTTCCTTATTAATTGTTTTAGATGATATTATGGGCTCTGTGGACAAGTACCCCCTCAATGGCAAGAAAGGGAGAGTTGGGGGAGTCCACTGGGAGAGACATTGAAATGCATTGCCGACGACGCCTGACTCTCACGCCAAGCTTTGTGCACATTAAGAATAAATAATTTGTCTGTACTTTGCAAACCAGTACGTATGTGCACGTAATGTGTCCCTTTTGTTAGCGCACAGAGCTCATTATGTTAGCAACAGATATCAAGCAAAAGAACGGGGTATATTCAAGCTCTGTTGTACAAAGCAGCAGGGACAAAAAATTGTACACAAGTACATGAAAGGTGATGTTCCTGGGAACATGAGGTGATGTACTCCACAGAGTTCATCAAGTTGTCACATATGAACTTTTACAGTACGTCACATGACCAGTTCTCAGCCAATGCAAGTTAACCATCTTAAAGGCATATAGGATCATTTGCTTTTCTTGCATTTTGTTCGTTTCCAATAATTAAACCACTCAAAAAGCCAAAGAAGAATGTTTAGAAAAGTTTAATTCAGCTCAGTGGATATTACCCTTTTCAAGAAAACCAAATTGATCACGAAACCCAATTTCGTCTAAAGAAATCTTCATTTCCAATGATCAGCCAATTGACCTATCACAGTAGAATCGCGTTAGAATCGCATCAACGCAGCTTGTGAAATATTGTCAAATTACATGATATACAAATGGATGCGGAACGCGTAACATCTGAGACAAACAAAACTTAGTGTACAAAAATTCCATAGGGTTGTCTGAGGGGCGTGGCCAACTCGCAAGTGGTGATAGGTCAATTGACTGATCATTGGAAATCACCTACATTTCTCTACAGCAAGCCAGACAGAATAATTTCACAGGGTGTTCAGCACCAATATGTGGCCTAGTGGTCAGGGTTCGTGACTCATGATCAGAGGGTCAGGGGTTCGAATCCAGCTGCTGGCCATATGTGTCCTTGGGCAAGCACCCCCATTTGCCTCTCTCCACCCAGGAGTATAAATGGGTACCGGCATTACCTGGGGAGTAACCTGCAATGGACTAGCATCCCATCCAGGGGGAGTAGAAATATTCTCAGTCGTTTCATGCCACTGAAACCGGAGATAAACGCCAGCCTGATGGGCCACATTGGCTCGTGACAGACTTTACTTACTGACTACTATTTTAGTACCAGTATGATCTTTAATCCAAGTAAGCTTTTGAATTCAATTCGGTAGGTTACTTTTGGGATAAATGCAAATGATCCTATATGCCTTGACACCATGATTGTGAGTCTACCAGACCTCGTGCTTGTACTCGTTGATGCGTTGCTGGTACTGATCCCTGATGGAGGATTGCTGAGATTGCTTAGCCTCGCTTTGGAACTGAGTTATGTCCAGTTGGTGGGCATACTCCTCCGCTTGTTCTAAATATAGGAAAGTAAACAACGAACCAAAACTGTAATTTTGTGTACTATTTTCCCTTCCATTTTGGGTAATGAAATGGAGATATGAATAAGGAAGAGGAAGTGAATGAACTGAACCCGATTTCATGAAACTCATCGTAACTTATGATGCATCGTATTGCTGTGATGCCTGGTATCCGTATGATGCGCAGCTGCGACGCGTCCTACATGTGATTCATTGGACAGAATTCCATACCTGGACATCACTTGACAACCTGTGCACAAACCAGTATGAGACTGGTCTGAAAAACTCTAAGTGTTTTCTCAGTAATGCTTCAATATTTTCCCTGCTAAATTTGACTTTTTAGGACATGTTATCACTTTCTGATGGATGAAAGGTCACTGCAGGGAAAAATTAGTGATGTCCATGTATGGAATTCTTTCCGATTCATTTCACAAAACACGTCGTAAGTGTATTTAAAGCACAACACGACGACATGAACTTATTCTATGCACATTAAAAAGTTGTCTGATATCCAGCAAAGAGACGGTAGATCTTCTCTCGAAAAGTTTTTAAAATGTAAAACAAAATTGCGGATGAATGATGCAGGTTTAAATGACTGCTAGCTACTTCTGAATTTCAACTGCAATATCCCAGGCTAATTCATATTTTCGATGATGCATTATTCCATTTACAAGTTCAAACATTTTATGGCATAAGGCCCTTCTTGTTTTGCAATGACCAAGTGACACGTAACTTCCAACATGTTTTGGAACATTGTCAAGGAAGTGACGACGCGTTCAATGCATTGTAAGATTTGTGGAATGGACCATATGAAGCGTTGCAAGTTGCGACGTCTTAAGCATCAAAACTCAAGTTGCGACGCGTCGCAGTGCGTCATGAAATCCGGTGCAGGTCTCAGAAAAAGAATGAGCGGTTTGTGTTGTAGCGTTTTCAGATTATCAATTCTTAATTATCAATTCGTCTTAATTTTTAGTTAATTATCACACTTTAATTATCAATGTTCCTTTTGACTTTTTTAATGATTAATTCTCCTGAATGCATTACTCATCGTTTTCCTTGTATACACATACACCCACACAGTGCCTATGCAATGTGTAGTCCCTATAATTTTATACAGAGTAAATGACCTTCACTGCCCACACACAAGTCACTGGTCAGTTTCTTAGTACAACCAAGTTACTTTCAAGATCATTGTTTTAAGAAACTATATACTACTCATTCCTAGTCATTTTTCTGAGACTCAAGGAAACCACGATATGACTAAATTTCCCCATTCTTAAGTATTTCTTATTCCCAAGACTTCCTGTTTCCACCAGTATATAAGTCCTGCTCCACTAGCAGTTCTTCATTCTATTCTGTTTTCTGTTTCATTTCTGTTTCAATTCCATTTCTATTCTAGTCTATTTCAGTTCACCCAGTTCTCTTTGTCTCAGTTCACTGTAACCAGTTCAATCAATCAATGTGTATTAAAATATTGTTGTGGAATAAACAGTCACGGTAAACACAGTCCTCAACCAAATTGTGTATCGACCTATCCATTCCCCAACAGTGTTTTTATTATTGTTAACTATCTCTCTTTCTTCACTGTTCCATGTTTATTGGTTAATTACTTTAAAAAAAAAACAGTCGTTAATATTTGTTTCAAGTATAGACAAAAATAGAAGTAGGTTCTTTGAACAAACTGAATCTTACCCTGTACATCTGCAAGTTGTCCTTCCAGGTTTTCAATCACTTGTTTCAGTTTCTCTACTGTGTCCTAAAGATGGCAGCAAGAAAAATAACAATAAAAAAAAGATACAAATATAACATGGTTTGAGGGTTGATAGTCGATATTAGCTCCCATAGGTATTGGAAGTTGACAAACTAGTTCCTGAGGCCAAGCCGAGGGGATCGAGGCAAAGCCGCGGGGATTGAGGCCAAGCCGAGGGGAGGCAAAGCCGCGGGGATTGAGGCCAAGCCGAGGGGAGGCAAAGCCGCGGGGATTGAGGCCAAGCCGGGGGGAGGCAAAGCCGCGGGGATTGAGGCGAAGCCGAGGGGAGGCAAAGCCGCGGGGATTGAGGCGAAGCCGAGGGGAGGCAAAGCCGCGGGGATTGAGGCCAAGCCGAGGGGAGGCAAAGCCGCGGGGATTGAGGCGAAGCCGGGGGGAGGCAAAGCCGCGGGGATTGAGGCGAAGCCGAGGGGAGGCAAAGCCGCGGGGATTGAGGCCAAGCCGAGGGGAGGCAAAGCCGCGGGGATTGAGGCCAAGCCGAGGGGAGGCAAAGCCGCGGGGATTGAGGCCAAGCCGAAGGGAGGCAAAGCCGCGGGGAGGCAAATCCGAGGGGAGGCAAAGCCGCGGGGATTGAGGCCAAGCCGAGGGGAGGCAAAGCCGCGGGGATTGAGGCCAAGCCGAGGGGAGGCAAAGCCGCGGGGATTGAGGCCAAACCGAGGGGAGGCAAAGCCGCGGGGATTGAGGCCAAGCCGAGGGGAGGCAAAGCCGCGGGGATTGAGGCCAAGCCGAGGGGAGGCAAAGCCGCGGGGATTGAGGCCAAGCCGAAGGGAGGCAAAGCCGCGGGGAGGCAAATCCGAGGGGAGGCAAAGCCGCGGGGATTGAGGCCAAGCCGAAGGGGAGGCAAAGCCGCGGGGATTGAGGCCAAGCCGAGGGGAGGCAAAGCCGCGGGGATTGAGGCCAAGCCAAGGGGAGGCAAAGCCGCGGGGATTGAGGCCAAGCCGAGGGGAGGGAAAGCCGCGGGGAGGCAAAGCCAAGGGGAGGCAAAGCCGAGGGGAGGCAAAGCCGCGGGGAGGCAAAGCTGAGGGGAGGCAAAGCGAGGGGAGGCAAAGCCGTGGGGATTGAGGCGAAGCCGAGGGGAGGCAAAGCCGCGGGGATTGAGGCGAAGCCGAGGGGGGGCAAAGCCGCGGGGATTGAGGCGAAGTCGAGGGGAGGCAAAGCCGTGGGGATTGAGGCGAAGCCGAGGGGAGGCAAAGCCGCGGGGATTGAGGCGAAGCTGAGGGGAGGCAAAGCCGCGGGGATTGAGGCCAAGCCGAGGGGAGGCAAAGCCGCGGGGATTGAGGCCAAGCCGAGGGGAGGCAAAGCCGCGGGGATTGAGGCCAAGCCGAGGGGAGGCAAAGCCGCGGGGATTGAGGCCAAGCCGAGGGGAGGCAAAGCCGCGGGGATTGAGGCCAAGCCGAGGGGAGGCAAAGCCGCGGGGATTGAGGCCAAGCCGAGGGGAGGCAAAGCCGCGGGGATTGAGGCCAAGCCGAGGGGAGGCAAAGCCGCGGGGATTGAGGCCAAGCCGAGGGGAGGCAAAGCTGCGGGGATTGAGGCCAAGCCGAGGGGAGACAAAGCCGCGGGGATTGAGGCGAAGCCGAGGGTAGGCAAAGCCGCGGGGATTGAGGCGAAGCCGAGGGGAGGCAAAGCCGCGGGGATTGAGGCGAAGCCGAGGGGAGGCAAAGCCGCGGGGAGGCAAAGCCGAGGGGAGGCAAAGCTGAGGGGAGGCAAAGCCGAGGGGAGGCGATGCTGAGGGGAGGCAAAGCGAGGGGAGGCAAAGCCGCGGGGAGGCAAAGCCGAGGGGAGGCAAAGCTGAGGGGAGGCAAAGCTGAGGGGAGGCGAAGCCGAGGGGAGGCAAAGCTGAGGGGAGGCGAAGCCGAGGGGAGGCAAAGCCGCGGGGATTGAGGCGAAGCCGAGGGGAGGCAAAGCCGCGGGGAGGCAAAGCCGAGGGGAGGCAAAGCTGAGGGGAGGCAAAGCCGAGGGGAGGCGAGGCTGAGGGGAGGCAAAGCGAGGGGAGGCAAAGCCGAGGGGAGGCAAAGCGAGGGGAGGCAAAGCCGCGGGGAGGCAAAGCTGAGGGGAGGCAAAGCCGAGGGGAGGCGAAGCTGAGGGGAGGCAAAGCCGAGGGGAGGCGAAGCCGAGGGGAGGCGAAGCCGAGGGGAGGCGAAGCCGAGGGGAGGCGAAGCCGAGGGGAGGCGAAGCCGAGGGGAGGCAAAGCGAGGGGAGGCAAAGCCGAGGGGAGGCAAAGCTGAGGGGAGGCAAAGCCGAGGGGAGGCAAAGCCGAGGGGAGGCGAGGCTGAGGGGAGGCAAAGCGAGGGGAGGCAAAGCCGAGGGGAGGCGAGGCTGAGGGGAGGCAAAGCGAGGGGAGGCAAAGCCGAGGGGAGGCAAAGCGAGGGGAGGCAAAGCTGAGGGGAGGCAAAGCCGAGGGGAGGCGAAGCTGAGGGGAGGCAAAGCCGAGGGGAGGCAAAGCGAGGGGAGGCAAAGCCGCGGGGAGGCAAAGCTGAGGGGAGGCAAAGCCGAGGGGAGGCAAAGCGAGGGGAGGCAAAGCTGAGGGGAGGCAAAGCCGAGGGGAGGCGAAGCTGAGGGGAGGCAAAGCCGAGGGGAGGCAAAGCGAGGGGAGGCAAAGCCGAGGGGAGGCGAAGCTGAGGGGAGGCAAATATGCCCATGCGATAGTCTACTAGGCAAAGTTGAGGCGAGGCTGAGGGGAGGCAAAGCGAGGGGAGGCAAAGCCGAGGGGAGGCAAAGCGAGGGGAGGCAAAGCTGAGGGGAGGCAAAGCCGAGGGGAGGCGAAGCTGAGGGGAGGCAAAGCCGAGGGGAGGCAAAGCGAGGGGAGGCAAAGCCGAGGGGAGGCGAAGCTGAGGGGAGGCAAATATGCCCATGCGATAGTCTACTAGGCAAAGTAGGCATGCATATTTACCATACGTGAAACTTGCTTGCTAAACAGCAAATCTAGCGGCTGGCACATGATGGTGAATGGACCAGTGAGATTTTGGCTCTCGATGTATGAGGTACAGTAAAAAACAAACAAGTCACATTCTTCATAAACCTCTCCTAGGGAGCTATACTTTAAGAAACTAGTAAAATTCTATTTCATGAAATTGTTTCATTTTATTCGATAGTTTTACCTCAGTGTCATACAGCTTTGCCAGTGTGTGCTCCACTTCTTTGACTAATTCATCCTCCTTGGCTGCAGCTTCTGTCTGCACGGTCTTCATCTCATCTTGTAATCGTGCTGTCGATTAAAAAATGATGTTGTTCTTGAACAAATCGTACTCTTCAACATTAATGCCACTGGAATATGTACATTATTTTTATTTCCCAAACCTGTAGGCCTATGGGCTCCGTGCGCAAGTACCCCCTCAACGGTCAGAAAGGGAGAGTTGAAGGAGACCATTGAGAGGACATTCAAAAGCATTGCCGACAACACCTGATGCTCACAAGACACTATGACTTGAGCCATACACTTTCAGATTAAAACTAGTCGTGCAAACCAGTACGCGCACGCAGTGTGTCTCAAAATTGGACCAAAAGCAGCATCTCTTGTTTAAGCATAGAGCCCATATTTATACATTGAAATACTGTAATCATCTGTCGTCAAACCCATCAGGGATCATGGTGCTAGTGTTCTTGAGCAACATAATTTACTGCAACTGACTCTCTCCACCCAGGAGTGTAATATGGGGAGTCAGGTTGGCGTAGCGGTACTTTCCTCGCCTTCCACCGCCGTGAACAAGGTTCGATTCCTGCCTGAACCAATTGGGTTTTCAGTCCCTGCCTGATTCCGTGTGTTTCCCTAGAATATCGTTCTTGGGTTTTCCTTCCACCTCTAACACTGTTATTTCTTCTCATTGTCTTCTCTCCAAAGGTTCTTCAGGCTTGCGAGCTACAGTGCCTAGGGCGCTTTTGTGGAATCCTCGTGTTTGATTGCCCGAAATAATTAATAATAATAATAATAATAAAAATAATAATGATCAGATGACGATGAGAACAAGTTACAATGATCTCACACTGCTGCATTTAAAACTGATCTCATGGTCACATGGAAACTTGAAAGAACTGTGAAACACTGTTAGACCTTTTTTTGTGAAGTGCTACATAAGCATCGTCATTATTCATTTGAATCATCATCCAAGTCTTTTACCGATTTCCTTTTCTGCCGCTTTGAGAGCAGCCTCCCTTTGTGCCTCTTCCTTTGGGTTAGGCTTCTTGACCGCCTTGGCCTGTTCCACTTTGTGCTTCATATCCTTCAGCTGGTTTTGTAGCTCTTTCTACATGACGAGAGAGAAAGACAAAATAAACAACTTTTACTTGGATGCCTGGCTGACTTCCACGTTGAAATAATCAAAGACAACATAAGTCAAACCACTGTTTAAGTGAAGGTTGCTTGGTTTTGTTCTGCTTTCTATGAAGAATCCAAACATCATCACTTACAATTTTGTGATTTTGTTTTTCAGTGAAGTTCTCCAGCGCTTCAAGCCGCGTCGTCTTCTGAGACAATTCCTTCTCCATTTTCTCATTTGCGTTGGTCAGATGGTTCGTATTGACCTGTCACAAAAACAAAATTGGCCGTGCAAAATGATAAAACAGATGGTGTTCTTAAACAATATAAATGCATCTGAAAAAAAATGTTAAACTTAGAACCTTTATAAATTGTATCAATAAACTGTGCTTCCAGATGTATCAATCTCTCTTGAGCTTATTAAAGAAAAAAATAGTTACAAAGCGTCTCGCTTAAAGACATATAGGATCATTTGCTTTTCATGCATTTTGTTTGTTTCGAATTATTACACCACTCAAAATCCAATGATGAATGTTAAAATCTAACCTGCTGAAGTTTCAGCTCAGTGGATATTACACTTTTCGAGAAAACAGTGAAAAATCATGCACAACCTTTTGATCACGAAACATGATTCTGCCAGTAGAATGCTATATTTCCAAAAATGAGTCAATTGACTGATTGTTGGAAATCACCTACATTTCTTGATTTCTTCAACATGACAGCTAGCCAGACGGAATAATTTCAAGTGGTGGTTTAGTACCAGTACGATCTTCAATCCAAATAAGCTTTGTGATAATAGGTCTCTCTCAAATGACATCATTTCCTACAGACCAGCTATGTGCATCAGCATTTTGAGCATCAACTTGCATAACGCGCATCAGCTGCATCGTATTTCGAACACATTTCGAGCAACAAGCGTGCATGTTTGGAACATTTTCAACACTGCGCAATGCACGCTTGATTGCGTAAAATACGCAGTTGCAGTTCTCCTACAGAGATGGTCTTCTTTGAGAGAGACCTATAATTTGGAAGGTCACTTTGGAGATAAATGCAAATGATCCTATGTCTCTCAGGACAAGCAGACTACATTCCCATTGGCTGGATCTGAATCATTTGACCATTACAGCATCTGGCAATCCATTTTTTTGACCAGTGAAGAAACAATTATTGTATTCTTGCTATGGACCAGAGTTCCCGAAATCTACTGAAGGTTCGACCAGGGTCCCACTAAGAGAGTTTGTCCAGATACCACCCCAACAATGACACTTTTTCCCGTTTGATAATTGACGATTCGTCCCTGACACCTTGACCCTTTTATATCATCTTTTTTATTACCCCCATCTCCAGTATTTGTTCACAAAGCTGCATATTCTCTTCGTTCCGTCGCTCCACCGCAACCGACATGAAGTTGAACTGTTTCAAGGCATTCTTGATCACTGTAACATATAGAAAATAACATAATCATAAAATGTAAACAGTTTGAAGTCATTACAGCCAACCGCTTTAACGTCAGTTTTTCAATTTCATCATCATTAAGGATCAATTTCTTAACATAATACAATCAAACCACCATAATACAATTATATTAAAGCTATAGTCCATCATTTGCAGCTATCCGAAAAGTAACTGGCGTAATTATTGTTGAAAAACATACTTGGTTGAAAGATAGTAAGGGGACTAAACTCCCTGTGAAATTATTCTTTCTGGCAAGCTGTCATTTTGAAGTAATCAACGAAAGAAGGCCTTTCCAACGGTGCTTCTTAAGACGCACAGTTGGAAATTTAAATTAGTAGTTCGTTTTGTTATTCGGCGAAGCGCGCGCAAGCATTGGCATGACGCACACACACGCATGGTTGCTACAATTCGTCGAATCAGTGCGCGACATCGCGTAGCTGCAATCGGCTCAGTGAGAACGTGTCTCGGACGCTGAATTCAGGCCCAATGCAAAACATGATTCAGCAACTTTTGATTTGAAATTGAGATCCTAGAATGCTGTTTTTCTCGGAATATACAGCTGAAGCTGAGCTGAAACTTCATCAGGTTAGTTGTTCAGTACCCTTCTTTAGAGTACGTTTGAGCACTTTTGTTGCTTCAAACGAACAAAATGCACAAATTCCAAATGATGGACTATATCTTTAATATTAAGGTTTTTGGGGGCCTTCCATTTATACTCAGGGATGTCCCGAGTGATTGTCAAAAACAAATATCACAAACTACTCATCTGGGACTCGAACCCACAGCCTCTTACTTACTAGTTCAGACGTCTTTCAGACAATCACTCAGGAAACACCGAGTATACAATGTTCAAAATACGTCGGTGAAGGGCAAACAATTATACATCACCCCGACGGAAAGCTAATGCTTGAAAAAAATATTGTGGTGGATCCAGGGGCAGTAACTGAACTTTTCTCAAATAAGGAAATTGTTCACATGTGAGAGCCCTTCCCCCCCCCCGGCACAGCCTCAGCCCCTCCCCCCCCCCTTCCCCCGGCTGCAAGCTCTCAGGATCCGCCCTTGTCTAAAGGAAGACTGTTTGACAATGTCTATAATAAAGGTCTACTGTTTTTCATGTTTCACCACAGGCAAAGTAGCAGGCGCGGTTCTAGAACCAATATTTTGGGGGGGCTAGCAGGGTGGATCCAGAATTTTTTTCAGGGAGGCATGCTGAAATGTAGACCAGTTATTTTCTCCAGACACTTAGGCCTCCAAAAATCAATAGGTGGGTGGGTGGGGGTGGGGGGGGGGGGGGCTCATGCCATATTTTCAATGGGGAGCGCACTATCTACAAATGCACCCTTGTCACGACTATTTCTTTAGGGGGAGACCATTCGCATGTACATCACAATCCTTCTTTTTGCTAATGCAAAATCTTTTTACGGAATTTATTGTGGGGGGGCTAGACAAAATATTGGGGGGGCTAAAGCCCCCCCAGCCCCCCCGTAGAACCGCGCCTGCAAAGTAGGATTTGCACATCAGTAGAACTGTGAATCTCTTGAATTGGGCAAAACTGATTTTACAAGTGTAGACGTACTGTTTCGGTCGTTGTTGGTTCGAGCCATTCTCATGGTATCTTCCAGAGCTTTCTTGACTTCTTGAGCTGCTGACTTCCAGTTGGCAGCATCGGCCAGAAGCGCTTTCTCTGCAGATGAGAAATTAAATCAAATACAGCTCACTAGGGGCACATCTCAATTCATATCCTGGACGAATTCCAGACAAGTTAAGGACACTGTATCGGGTATAAGTTGCAGGATTTTGAACAACTTCCCCGCAATCTTCCCGCATTGAAGTTATCAGAATAAGTGAGTCAAACAGTTGCTAATGAAAATTCCCCCCGGAACATGTCCGGGACAAATGCAGATTGTTCCGGACAATGTGAATGATTCTACCCGCAACTTGTCCAACTCATCCTACATACAAATTGAGCTGGGCCCTAAAAAGGTATATGTAACTGGGAAATCACAAAAAAAAACAAGGAAATTCCAAGCCCACTTAAGACACTGCAATGTTTGTCAATTATAAATGGCATACAGGGGAAGTGAAAACATGGAAAATCGGCTGATCTGAGGAATTGACTTGGGATTCGACTTGTGGTGGACTTGTGAATTGACTTGCAACACGCTAGTCTGAATTGGTCCAAGTGCGGTTAAGCTTCTGCGGTGTAGAGGTTGCTACATTGTATATCAACAAGATGAATCAAATCTTGTGATTTCTCTTGAGAACTTTGGCATTCAGATCCAAATCCAGACTGGGGCCGTGACCAACGACTGACTTGTGATTTGACATGTGGTTTGATTTGTGATCGGCTTTGATTTGAGTTGCTATTGACTTAGGCCAAAAAAAAAAGTCTCCGGTTTCTCGTATGGAGCTTGTCCAAAAAGTGGTGCGGCGACGCGGCTTTTTTTTTTTTTTTACCCGACTTTTTTGCTTCAAATGTCGGCTGATGACTGCAAATGGTGCCCGACTAAACTTAGTGCAAATATATGGGAGTCCAGAGAGGCCACATAAATCTTATTCTCGATCATAACTCCATCTAAAAACACGTTGAAATTGCGCAGCAGCAGAATTCCAGTCAAACCAGTGAGTTTGGCGGTTTTGAGACATCATCTTTCATTGAAAAAAAACTTTTTCATTTTGCCGACGCGCATGGCTACGGCGACGCGCACGCATACCAGAAACCGGAGATTTTTTTTTTTTGGCCTTATGATTTGATTTGATCCGACTTGTGATTTGACTCCCAGACAGTCAAAGTTTCGGCTCATAGTATGGCGGAACCCAAGCCCATGTGGAGGAAAAGCAACACATGGCCCTGGTATATTACACAAATATTGACTGCTTCAATTGGTGTAGTAAAACTAGCCTCCCGAGGTGATCCATGGAGTGTTCTGTTTCCTCAAGGTGTAGCTGAGGTGGAACGCTCCATGGATCACCGAGGGAGGCTAGTTTTACTACACCAAGAGTTAAAGCAGTCACTTTTTGTTTTATAATGCCTAACCCACAGATTCTGTTTGATTTTAAGAGATAGCTGATGAATTTAACCAAAATCCAATTAAAATGTATTTCTATTTCAATATGAGATTAGTTGAAAAGTTACTGGCAGTTTTCAAAACTACCCCTTCATGAAATGTTTGAACCCAGCTCTGTATAGCTAGCGCATGGGAACAATAATGCACAACACGCATAGCCTTATGCAGTTGCACACATGCAATACCAGTTGCTAACGTTGGTTGCGTAAAGTACTTTTTTCAGCCACTGTAAAGCATATTTGGCCATGCATAGCAAAGAAGTGAATATAGAAAATGCCATGTGACTCGCTCTCGGCCAATCAAAATACAGAATTTGTGGGTGAGGTGTTTATATAATGAAATATGGAATTTTACTGTTTTTTTACCATTGAGAACCTCTTGCGTTTCTTTGGCTTTGGCACGTATCGCAACCTGGCGTTGTGTTGCTAGACTACTGAAGGCTGGCTTCAACTCACTGCCTGCACCACTGGGTCTAAGCAACAAAACACAAAACTAAAATTTAAAAAAGTCCAAATCGTCTGCACATATTAAATTAAAAAAATTCAACTTCTTTTAATATGAAGTCAAATATTGGATGAGAATACAAGTTTATCAGTAATATTGACAAGCAAAGGGGAACATTCAGCCAGAGTTTGCCAAGATGTCACGTTGTATCTATAGGCATAATGTCTTCCACTTATGGAGAACGGGTTGAAACCCATGTTTGTTTAAATCTGAAGCAGCAGCGGTTTTTGGCCTCGTTTTTATATGATTTTCAGGCACTGAATTTTGAGCCAAAATGTAAGTTTGACAGCAAATTGAAGTTCTAGAAGCCTACCAGGTGGTTTGAACTAACCTCTTATTATACAGTGAATCCTACCACAAACAAATAACTGAAAAACTGGGGGGAAAACTGAAAAGGAAGTTTTAAAATGATTCTGAGAAAAAAATGTTATTTAGCTCACTCCAGATTTTCACGCTGAGCTAAGTCATTCATTGCCTCAAAGATCTCCTGTCCAAGATTCTTCAGTTTCTCAACATTTTTCCGGACAAACTTTTTGTTGTCGTTCAGAGCGGCACTGCAAGTAGAACAAGATATTAAAAGATGCAGTTGCTGTACAAGGTGAGTAAAAAAAAAAGGAAACCCAAATGGTAGGATCATTTTTTAAATGAAGTTCTGCATGTGGCACTTTCAGAATCTAGGATATGAAAGCCCTATTCATAAGCTTTCTTTTAGTACAGGAATCATTCAAACCACTCATGTACTTTTCAAGTTACAGAATTTTGAACACCGTTTTAAACTTCTGTCCACGGATCACAAAAAATGTAAATGTTCCTTCAGCAAAACGAAAACAATTCACATCAATAATATGTAATTTGAACAAAAATAAGAGATGCCAAAATCTAATTTGCAGAACAACCACCAACTAAAAAATGACAAAATTTGTAAGTTTAGGTTATATTTTGCAAAACTAAAGGAAAAAGTTCTCCTTTCTCAACTGTCCAGTTGACTCTCATTTTAACAAGAACTAGAATAATAAAATATAATTTGGAATTAAAAACAAATGTGAAATGAAGATAGAATCTCACTTTGCAGTTCGTTCCATTTCAACTTCTTCCTTGTCTCTTTCCTTGAAAAACTCTTCACTCAGTAAATTCTGCTCCTGTTGGATTAATTCAAACATATATTGGTTATTCTATAAATTTAGGGCCGAAAGTGTGACATTTCCCTGTTATCTCGGTACTTTGTAATTTGCCATTCAAGTATCAATATAGGGAATATACAACATTTGCAAACATCGAAAAATAAAACTACCAAGTTTTGGCGAAATACCTTAATAGGATGTTGGTAAATGACAGTCTAAAGCATCCTGTAAAATTATGGCACCTGGTATACTGTCATTTTCAAGAAAAGTGGTATTTTTGTATCAATTTCCAACGCTGATCGGCCGATCAGCGTTGGAAACAACTGGCTTTTTTTCAAATACTGGCCCCAATTGACCATTGCACTTGTTTGCAATCGATTACAAACCTATGAACGGGTACGAGCCAGCTAGACTGGTTCCCTGACCTTACAATTCCCCAATGTATGTAAACTGCTCTGTTTCTTCTTATATGGAGTCAGGGAACCAGACTACAGGAAAATGATCGTTTTTCTTGGTTTTTATAGCATTTTCGAACCCAAAACCTCAAAAAAAGTCAGTGTAACTATATTTGCTATATATTTCCAATCCCCCAATTCCATCCATTTCTGAAAATTACAGCAAAAGCAAATGATGTATATTCCCTTTAAGATTGACTTCATACAATTTTCTATTAGTTGGGGAGGTGGTAGCCTGCTATTCATAATCACTCTTGGAGGATGACTGCATTAAGGAGTGCATCAGAATTATACAATCATAGATTTCAGATGCAACAGGGACAGGACAAAAATTGACCCCAAATTTAATGAATGACCCATATCTAAAGGCATTTCTGAAAATTTTCAGTTGTCCATGACTCATTCAACTTCTCTCTAACTAAGCTGTCAAAACAAAAAATGTATCTACATCTAGGCTTTGGGTCCTTTGGGATGAGAAGATGGGTGAATTGTCCTCGGGAAAAAAAACCCAATTTTGTTTTATCTTTTGGGTTTTTTTTCGTAACTGCTAAAAGCTGGTGCCATCTTTTTTCTCTCCTTACAAAAAAAAATGACCAAAATGTCGCGGGGGGGGGGGGGGGATTTGTCCCCCACCCCCAGTATTTCAAACGATCTCGGCAATGTCCACAACTGGAATACACTATTATGTTTTTAAAAATGATTTTCAGAAATTTTCAATATTAGATAACACTATCACAATTTCCTATGTTATAGTCACCTTCAAGGTTGTACGAAAACAATTCCAAATTTGATAAATGAATGCTCACCAGTGTTGTCTGCACATCAAACAGCCAGTCTCCAACCTCATCAACGAGCTTTTGATTAAAAAAATCCAGTTCATTAATGATATCAAATAACATCTAATGATCAAGTCATTTCTAATAACTTCAAAGTCCAATTATATTTCCAATGCAAGTCATTCCACTTGTCATTCCTGTAAAATTATATGTGTTTGCTATGTGCAACTCCAATTAAGGAGACATTAGAGAAAGTAGAATGCTGAAATGTATGGATTCTTTTAAAAACAAATTTCAAATCTGAATTGTGTCATTGCCAGAGTCATTCCTCTATATCAACCATACCAACTATTTGAACCCATACGACTAAAATGACAAAACTTTTCATGAACTTGTGATGAGCAAATTAAGTTGAAATGATGCGAAAATGATTGATAATGTCTATGAAAAAAATTGTACACATGTTTAAAGTTGGATTTTGCCTTTCACTAAATTTGGTTCTTCATAAATGGGGAATTTTGTACAGAAGGTAAGGAAGTTGTAGGTCATAGTCATAACTTACAGTTTCTCGTCGGATGGAGACCTGGATGAATTCATGAACAGTATCCAAGATGTTCTGCTTGTGTAGCATCTGTAACAAATAGTTGGACAATTCAGTCTCTCTGGTATTCAGCGAAACTACACTTGCATTCACCTAAAATTCTCTCTTTGCTCATTCTCAAAAACTCTTAAAGGTATAGTCCATCATTTGTAATTTGTGCATTTTGTTCGTTTGAAGCAACAAAAGTGTTCAAAATCTAATGAAGGATACTGAACAACTAACCTGATGAAGTTTCAGCTCAGCTTTAGCAGTACATTTCGAGAAAAACAACATTCTAGGATCATGATTTCATATCAAAAGTTGCTGAATCATGTTTTGAATTAGGCCTGAATTCAGCATCCGAGACATGTTCTTACTGAGCCGATTGCAGCTACGCGATGTCGCGCACTGATCCGATGAATTATAGCAACCGCCCACGCGTGTGCGTCCTGCCAACGCTTGCGCGCACTTTGCAGAATAAAAAAGCGAACTACTAATTTGAATTTTCTACGGTGCTTCTTAAGAAGCACCGTTGGAAAGGCCTTCTTTTGTTGATTTCTTCAAAATGACAGCTTGCCAGAAAGAATAATTTCACAGGGAGTTTAGTCCCCTTACTATCTTTCACCCAAGTATGTTTTTCAACAATAATTATGCCAGTTACTTTTTGGATAGCTGCAAATGATGGACGCTGGCTTTAAATGTCATTGTACATTTAGACCTTTATTTATAAATACCTAAGACAGATTACCCATTCCTATTGGTCGAGAACCCGTCACGTGGGTAGTTTTAAATGGTTGATAAAACCACTGACTGGTTTTTTCCAGCACAGCTGCATTCTGTGTCACATTGCGCAGTACGCGCCACCCATGCGCAATTTTCCATATAAGGAGATTTTTTGGTACCACTCGCACGAGGCACATACATCAACATAGATAGAGGGGTGTTTCACAGAACATGAAATGAAACTGTTGAACAAAATCATTTGAAATTTATAATTTTTTGAATTTTTCTTCGTCTTCATCTGAAACTTATCCTTACCTCTTCTCTTCTGGCCTTAGTTTGAAATCCCGGAGGTCGACGCCTTCGCATCTCTTCCTCAATTACCTGCCAGCAGAGAAAAAAATAATCAAGTCATCAAAAACAAACAAACAGAACAAAAAATGCAGAAAATTTGTTCAACATATAAATAATACAGACCATTATAAATTGTGGATAAGTGTTTAACTTACCTCAGATTGGGTTGCATGGATGTTGGTGTTGACACCAAAATGAGCAAGCGCCTGGAAGAGTTGACAAAAGAAATCAAATTTGATTCCATTTGAGATCTATTTTGTATGCAAATTATATTCGAGGCAGCAGTGAATAGACCTTACGTGTCGCGGGCGTCTCAAAGGCTATTTTTTGTTATTTTAAAGATCATGCAATGTCGTTTTTTAAATGCAATACTTGAAAATGCACCTTTGTGTCCCACTTTACCTTATTTTCAATTTTCTTTTGCCATTTGCACATGTTGCAAGGGTATTTTGGTGCCTTTTTGGTTTTTATGCTAATACAAATTTCCATATTCATGAGCAAAAGTGTGATGTCATTTCAGGCAGAAACCCCAATTTTATGAAAGGGTCTATATACAGAATTGCGCCACTTTTCAATGGTGGTTTTTGTGGTGTCAAAAAGAGATTTCACCATGAAAAGGGACGCAATTCTCTAAATAGACCCTTTCATAAAATTGGTCAATGCTCAGTCAACCGTGAATGTAATGACAGAGTGTCATTTTAAAGAGGAGATTCAACCCTAACAGAGCATTTATCTCCTTTGATTCACATGTACCCTGCTTCTGTTCCAATCAGCAATAATATCTCGGTTTCGTTTTTTTTATCCACCCTGTAGTGTGGACTTCCTGCCTCCATGATTGAGACAATCCCAACTGTAGTTGGGACCATCCCAACTGGGACCATCCCAACTGTAGTTGGGACCATCCCAACTGTAGTTGGTACCATCCCAAGGCCGTGTCCGAAACGGGCTTCCAGAGCTAAGGCTACGTCTATTGTCAGCGCGTCCCTGCGTATTTTCAATGGGCACAGACCTAGACCTAGCTCTAGGCAGTTGATTCGGATGCAGCCCAACTGTAGTTGGGACCATCCCAACTGTAGTTGGTACCATCCCAACTGTAGTTGGTACCATCCCAACTGTAGTTGGGACCATCCCAACTGGGACCATCCCAACTGTAGTTGGGACCATCCCAACTGGGACCATCCCAACTGTAGTTGGGACCATCCCAACTGGGACCATCCCAACTGTAGTTGGGACCATCCCAACTGTAGTTGGGACCATCCCAACTGTAGTTGGGACCATCCCAACTGGGACCATCCCAACTGTAGTTGGGACCATCCCAATTGTGGTTGGGGTGATGCTATAGGGGCGAAACAGTTTCATTACCGGAAATAAAAAATTATGACTTTCAGCGATTACTTCCAGTTCCTGTCTGGACTTACAGCTTTGACTCTGTCATGAATAGTGCAGAGTTGCTTGATTGTCCCCTCCTGTGCCCTCATCTGCTTGGCCAAGATCAGATCTTCAAAAACACCGATAACCTGTTCAGGAACTTCAAGGATAATCTCCTCAAGTTCCTGGATTTGCATCTCATCTCGGGAAGAAGACATCTTGATTGATTCAAACAAATTTTACTTCACACCTGTAAAATAGAAAGTAAGTAAAATATGGTAGGCCTAACTCATTAATGTCAAGTCCCGAGTGACATGATTTTTGAAGAAAATGAAGAAAATAAGTTAATACTGAAAAAAAAAAAAGGATTACATTTTTAAGGTATTTTTAACAAACTTCAGATGTTTCTATCTAGGTTAGAGAAGATTTAGGCTTTGCATGGTTGAGTAGCAGTATCGTTTCCGTTTGCTGCAACACCATATGTGGTAATAACTACTGTTGCTCAGTAGTATTAAGTTCTGATTAGAACTTGTCCTGCTTATTATCAACTTTCGAAATGGGCATCCCATTCAAACACTGCCCAATGCTCACAGCAAACTGACACAGCTGAGCGAGCAGGACACAGTATATGGGCATCCCACTCCAACACAATGCCGAACAGATAACCAATCAGCATCCAACACAAGCACTCCAATCCTAACACAGCCTACTAAGGAGCATCTCCAACTCTCCTCAGCCTCCTGACGATGACTAAAGCAGGCTAGTAGAAATGTTGAGACCAAAGACAAGTTCTTTAGACTGGACTGTTCTTATCAGAACTAAAAACTACTTAGCGAAAGTTGATATTAAATAAGCAGGACAAGTTCTTAAATATCTACTGAGCAATGTTCAGTAGTTATTTCCACATGGTGTTACCGCAAACCGAAACGATAGGTTTGAGAAACTACACAACAAAATAAACAGAAAGACAATCACCGCTGATCAAACATTTGTCAAATATAGCACAATGAATTAAATTAGAACACTGCTTCTACATTATTCATGATAGGCCTATGCCAATAAGAAGAATCTGATTAAACCATGGAGGAATAAAAACATATTTCCTCCATGATTTAATTAAACACACTCCAAAAAAGGAAAACCAAAGTTTAAAAATTACATTGACATCCCTACTCTTAGTAAGATTTAAGACAGAACACTACCCAAATCCCTTACCCCTTTCCAACTTTGAGTCATCTTTTGTGGTTAACGTGGGGTCGCTGTGCCAAAATGTAAACAGACACACGTGCGTCGGGCTCTATGGCAAAGTGGCCCGCGAACCATTGTTCCTGTGTGCCACGTGAGTAAACACATTGTGACACCTGACAATAATGACAATAGATAATGGCTAGTCACCACTGCGCACTTTTTGCACCTTGGTCACAACACAACAATGGCACACAACTATGCCAAGAATGTAAACAAACCCCACGTGCGTTTTCAACACGCATGACTTGTTCAAGAAACATGAGGGGTCATGACCACTACATGTATGTATTCTCTGAGGTAATTTCTTTGGCAATTGCGGCCCTAATCAGCCGACTCGTCAATGAAAAGCTTGAGAAATAGTGGTTCGATATAAAAACAAACTAGGATCAACATCATTATATGGGAGGTAACATTTAACAACGGTAATTATGTTTGAGGAAAGTTTTCAAAAGTACAACACAATTTAAATGTCAATAACAATTATTAAGTGAAATTTGAATTAACAAATAATCAAAAAAGGAATATCTTCGACGGTTAAAGAGTTCAAGGAATGTAGTTTTTTTTACAATCACCCCTACAAATATAAGTGGTTTTTCCGCTCGTCAACACGCGTACGTGAATTCGTAAAGAGTTGCTGGTACCCGCACTGAATAATTGCGCTCTTTCATACCAAGGTTTACCACCTAATTAAATACCCACAAAATTCGTGAAGGAAAAATCATTGTGGGCACGCTTTCGTGGCCAGATGCTGTAAATTCCGGTAAGTAATACTACATTTCCTTGTCAGTTTGACCCATTCATACATTTTTGCAACAGCACCGGGTAAACGTTATTCCGATTTAGTTCATTAAACTTGAATACGGGTATAATTTTCACGAATTCACGCTATTTTGGGGGGTTGGCTGGTTGGTCATGTTGGTGTTGAGAGTCGAATAATTTTGGGTGGACATGTTCCGTGATCTCTACAGTGCATTCCTGTTACTAAATTCATGTGTGTGCCTATGCATATTATGTGTGTTCCCAGTGTTACTTCTAGAATTAAGTATTGCCTGTGTCATCGACCAAACTCGTGTTGTTGGATGGAACGCCGCTGAAAATAAGCTAGTGTGGTATTCCAACACAACAGAGGTTGTCTTGTCATGCTTGTTCGGGTGAAATTGGGACGGCTTTCGAGCAGAAACAAACACAATGGCATTCATATTCTGGAAAAAAATGTTGCAACCTGACACCACTTTTTTCTTCGTAGTTATCATCAGACCCCCTAACATGACGGGTCCTGTTTTGACCGCCTGCATTCAATTTGCGTTGGACAACGCGCGCGCACTGCAAGCGTTACCTGCGCCAATCATGATGACTCAACGATATATCATCGCAAAGAAGATCAGTCATTGCAAAAATGATGATAAAACATGAATCTGGGACTGAGAAACATTTCCAATTTTGTTGGGAAATACTAAGAAAGTTTTCTTGACTCTCCATAGACTTTGTACACAACCGCTGAAGTGGCGTCAGGTTGCATCATATTTTCCCATATTCCTGTAATCTGCTTGAGACTGTTGAGTTCATGGGTCATAATACTCGTGCTTTCCACTGAGCGTGCATCAACTTTGCCAAAGTACATTGCCGGCTGTTGCCTGTCAAAGTGTCATTCAGTAATCATCTGTCTGAAATACGCCCACATGCGCGCTTTTCACTAAAATTGAATGACAGGCAACAAGCTGGGTGTTTGTGAAAATACCGGTTTAAAGTTTTGTTGATTTGCCCTGATTGGGGCACTAGTACGACCAACCAAAGACAAGATTCGAAAAAAGGAGTTCTAGCGCCCCAGTTACTGGGTCTAGTAACAAAACCATCTTTCCCAAACATAAAAATGGAACGCTAAAGGTCCTAAATGCCTCCCGAACCCTCTACCTTGAATTTTCACCAAATACACGCAGTACACACCCGCATCGCATGCACTACAATCTAGTACTTGAGAACCACTGATGTGATCTCCATATAAGGAAATGTGTTGAGCACACGGCGTGCTGCACACTATTGAAACTTTTGCTCAAAACATGGAGTAAAAATGGTCGAACTAAATTGTTGGAAAATTGTCAACTTTTTCAACTTTTTTTTATGGTGTTACACTGAAATAGTATTGTGATGGAGCAAAACTGCTTGGGTATGGTGGTTGATAAAAGCCCATAACAGGCTTTAAACCACATGTTTATAACTGTTTCATGACACTTTTATCCCTCAGTCAATAAGTTGTTTACATAAATACTGATTAAATGCACAATGGGTACACGTCTGTCAACAGTGATAGTGTAGTTTTATCTGAAAACTAAATGTAAGTGATGAATTACAAACATTCATTGTACATGTACATGTACTAGCGATTATGTAGTGTACGTTTTTGTACATGTATGCATGTACAGCTTACATGTTTTTTTTGTTTACGGACTTCCTATTTCAAACACCATTTATCATCAGACATATCAGTAGTGTAATCAGACTGTCAAGGATCCATATAGTCAGAAGATGACAGTTGCATGTTGCACGTGTACAATAGAACAAAAATATGTACAATGTATACATGTTACAATACATGCTAGTAGCTATCCTAGAAGTGAGCTATCCTAGAATCATAAATGCTTTAAAAAAACAAGTACCCTGGTATTATCCTAGTGCAGAGCAGGACTTTTGTACCCCTGTATCTAATTTGAAAATTCTTTATCACAAAAATTTCTATTATAGCTTCATACCGGTACTATAATGAATTTTTAAGTTTCTTGTAGGGATTTCTTTTCTCTTTTTCTGTAAAATAATAATGTTTTGAACATTGTTTTGGAGAAGGATAGAAGTAATTGTCCCATGCATGCAAGTTTCCTGAACTGAAACGAGGCTACGCATTGTCAGTCTTTTTTGCCTGTTAAGAAGTGAATGATTACAAAATACTGAAAAAAATACTTTGAATTATGAAATTATTACTTTGAATAACACAAGTTAAATGATTTTTTTATGTCATAAACAGTGAAATCAACACCTTGAATGAAAATATTACTCTGAATAATAAATTGGATTCAGATTAATATACCTGGGGAAAGTAAACTTTGCATACATGTACGAGACTTGAAAGATTTCACAATGTGCCATACTGAGTCTGTACTCTGAGCCCGGCTTATGATTCATTTCCAGGCTTCTGAGGGCCCAAATCCTAAATATAACCCTCGGTCCGTGTCAGGCTGTCTAGTAATCTATCCAGGATATGAAATCACTGCCTGGGTAACTAGTTCATCTTTAGACAGGAATAGAAACGGTGATGGTGTGTGGATACATGGGTGTATATGTACATGTACGTGTACGTGCGCACTGGTGAGATCATTAAAGAGTTACTCTGTGGACTGGACCCTAACCCACCTCACTCCTCCAAAATCCTCCTGGCGGTTTTGGAGGATTCTAGAGGATTGAGGATGCATGGTGATTGAATCAAATGAGGATTCTGGAGGATTGAGGATGAATGGTGATTGAAGCACATGAGGATTTTGGAGGATTGAGGATGAATGGTGATTGAAGCACATGAGGATTTTGGAGGATTGAGGATGAATGGTGATTGAAGCACAAGAGGATTTTGGAGGATTGAGGATGAATGCATTTTGAGGCAGGACTGTCTGATGATTTTGAAGGATTTGGCATTGGTTATCCTTCATTTAAACACGAGTGCAAAGTTTTGGGATGAGGAGGATTAAGGATGAATGCATTTTGAGGCAGGACTGTCTGACAATTTGAAAAATTTAGGCGGAGTTGCAAAATTTTGGAGGATTTTGGAGGATTGAGGATGGTTGTAAGCAACAAGGGCCTAGGGGGTTAGGGTTAACCGTTATTATGAGGGCGAGGGCACACTTCAATTCTTTTTGGTAGGTACATGAGTTTTTGGGTACATGTATGCACTCTGTGCATAAACAGTAGATAGCTTTGTGAACATTTTCAAAAGCCCAAGTGGGAGGGAACATGCAGTCCGCATTTGGTACAAGGTGACCCTACACCCACTTATTTTATTCTGCACACACCATACATTTGACAATTGTTGACTGCTGTCATGGCTGTGATGTTTTAAACACCGGAGGGGTGCATAGCACCCAAGGCGAAGCCGAGGGTGCTATGCGCCCCTCGGGGGTTCAAAACGTAATGTCCCACATCACAGCTGTCGACAATTGTTTTGTAATACCTCTGTCTTGGATTCTTTGGATTTTGATGTAAAAATCACGAAAACAAATAGCACTTACGTGTAAACACAACAATCATAACAATCGAATAGCAACTTGCATGCATGTCGCGTGCTTGAAACAGCTGATCGTCTGCTAGTTCGCTGCCCACACTCATGTGTGAAATCATGGTGAAAATAGCGTTGGTACCGACGATACAAGCGTTTCACACCGTACGTATCGTACACGTGTACAACTACAAAGTCATAGCACACTCCCTGTGGGATATCACGTACCGTGGGATATCACGTACCTGATATCCCTCAAGTGTGCCATGACTTTTTATAAATTTAACACGTGATAGTTCTAGTCTAATGAAAATACAGTATTCAAGACAGAGGTATAACAAGTACAGTTGTAGCATCTTCACGTGAGCATCAGGCATCATCAGCAATGCGTTCAAATGTCCCTCCAAGTGGTCTCCCCCAACTCTCACACTAACCGTTCAGAGAGTACTTGTGCACTGAGTGAGTCCATAGACCATCAAAACATGTAAACCTAGACCTGATGCACAGGTCTACATGTATGCTTTTACGTCGTGTGTTTCTGGGCCCGAACTCTGTGTCCTGTAGCCGCCATCTTTATGCAGATCGCGTCATGTGACTACTTCCTTTGTGCATTTGTTGAGCTCACGATTATGTTCTTTGTGCATTTAAATTTGGGGTAAAAAAAATGCAGGCTTATGTCCAGTCTAGGTTTATTAAAGCCGGCCTCAGGTCGACCCACAATTTGCTTGCACCACGACAGAACCGTTGGCATCAAGCACAAAAATTATGCTCAGGTCACAAAACTGAGAAATCGTGTGATTGTTGCGGAACACGTCGCAGAAGTTGAAATATTTCTACTCTTGCGCCTGTTGATGTTTTTTGAGCACCGGTTGATGCCGATCATCTTAATATCGTCACAGTTTACACTCAGGTCGCAAAAAATGGGCGACTGAGTTGTTCCCGACGGTCGTAGCTCAGGCACAGCTTGATCCTGAAAAGTCAGTCGCCGACTGATTGGTGTCGTCGCAAGGTCGACCTGCGGCTGGCTTTAGATGTCTATTATGTCATGGACTTAAACACAGACCATAATTACTGAGACAGTGCTCCTTCAACCAAAAGGATTTTTCCAATTAGCCTAAATTCCAAGTTGCATGTACCCTCAAATTTGAGAAAACATGTGGTATGCATGTCACGCGAGTGTGGAACTGAGTCGGTAATGCTTAAAATTGTGGCTGTCGGGGGGGGGGGGGGGGGGGGGGGCAAAGTCAGATCTTGGCCATCGAGTGACGAAAAATTATGAAACTCTGTACATTGTCAGAATTTTATGTTTTTGGTATCAAAAGATGCGCAAGGTTTGAGGCTAAAAAGTCAGAAAAGCTTGGGTCGGGAATTTTGGGGTTTTTTGCAAGGGTATCGCAGAAAAAGTTGAGGGGGGGGGCAGATCCCCCCTCCCCCCCCCCCCCCCCCCCCCCGGACCTTTTAGGGTTAATATAGTTTCTTCTTTGCAAGAATTGAAGTAAAGTTGTAATCATCCTGTAAAGGAACAAACATATTTGTGCATCTTTATATTCTTCACTGAAAATTGACACTCTCCCCCTCCCTCACATGTTAGAATTCATGAAAGAGTAGAGTAGACAGATGGCAAATAAACTTTGCACAGAAGAGCCTGACATTTCAGAAGTGAACAAAACAGTAACCTTTGCTGGTTGGCTGGGGAACAATTGAAATCTATACCTTCAACGGTGTTTGTGGAAAAAAATTCCAGTTAATAGAACTCTTCACATTGTCTCATTGCACTTTGCAAAGGCAGACTATTTGAGAAAAGGGCAGTTGATATGGTTGACAAATTCTGTGTATATATTTATAGTTTTTCCATTTATTATAAAAAACAAATATATTTAAGTGTACAATATCAGTGTCCGTTTGAAAAACAAAAATAATTCCCTAATGTCTGATTCACAGTATAATCAGAATGAATGAGTATGAAAAACACTGCTCCAGATTTAGAACAACGAAAAAGATACTTAACAAACATGTGGAGATTGAATAGCATTCATAGGTTTGCACTTCGTGAATATTTATAGGTGCGTTCAAATTTATGACACAGCTGGTGCAATAAAATGCACCTGTTATTTGACGTATTGTATAATTTTGTGAAGTTATTATTGAGTTGCAGGTGAAGTAGGCCCTATGTAAAAAAAAGAAGCCTACTGATAAAGATGAAAGTGCATAGTTGAAAGGTAATTTAGACCTGTCAATCACTTTCAATGCATCAGTCGACTAATATTGATGAATCAAGGGGTACTTAACTCTACACAAGCTTGTAAATTGTAATGGCCTCATGAACACTATCATTAAGTCAGCTGCATAAGTGAACTCCCCTAAGGCAGTGAAATGCAATGTGAGCCACTTGAGTATTCAAGGCATGTAAGGTCGCCACCTCAAGTAGTTTGCAATGCTGGGGGAGTAGTGCTTTCAGAGAAATAATGTATTCTCTGATTGCGCTACTCATCAGTGGAACCTGTAAATTCTGGGTTAACTACATGTACATAGCTGGGTATTAATTGTAACCTAGCACATAATGCATTTGTTGTCAGTTGTACTAGGGTAAGATAAAATATGCATCTTCTTAGGCGAAGTAAAACAAAATTGTTTCTCGTCCCCACCCGCTTCCTTTTTGGAGGCCGCCTGGATTTTTTTAATTATTTTTTATTTTTGAAAAATGCAGTAAAAAAAAACACCGAAAAAGTCCACAGATTCATCGGAAAATAAATACCAATACCAATACAACTCTAAATGACACTGTAAATATGTCCAGTTCTCTTGTCCAACTTGTCTTTCATTTTAAAAGTGTCTTTGAGCAGTGGAAACACCAATGGTTGCAGGAAATTTTAAAATGGCGGCCATCTTGAAAAAATAAAAAATAAAAAACCCCTCTTCCTAGTTTTTTTCAAAAACCCGGACAAGAAACATGGTTTTTTTTATTCGGCCTTATCAAAAGCAGATGTTCTTTAAATCAGAAATTATGAGAAAATGCACTGTATCATTCACACTTAGACAAGCTGGACTGAACACTTTATCTGCACTGATCAAAATTATGTTGAATGTGCATGACATCTGCAATCTTGGGCATAACAACCCATTACTTTGCCCTGTAAAACTATCAATGTACTGAATTGTTGGTACCATCAGTGTATGGTTGTAATGTAAACAAAAGACTTGCTGGCATTTTTAAGCCCATCATGACAGTTGCATCATTACTGGTTTAGGCTGATAATTAAACTTACATGTATGGTAATACATGTATGCAGTATCAAAATGGAAAGAATTTGCGATGGGACTGAACAACTTTAGACTGGTTAAGTGTTGTCTGTTTACTTACTGCAGATGTACATGTACGTGTATAGTACGTACGTTCGGCATACATGTACATGTACATTGTGTCTTTTGAGTATGATTATTCTACGTATGTATTTGTTCATGTACATACATACATAAAGATTCCAGCAATCCATTGGATGATGTACATAAATATCAAATTGATCATGCCTGTAAAAGCATTGAGATTGGCAGACATAAATTTGCCGTTGATTACAAAACCGAATTCCCATTATGATAGCCTCCAGATATGATAACGCTCTCGCTCACATATCCATTGCACCCTCTACACAAATGACTGAATGGCATTAGCATACCGGTCCCCCGAGGCCCTGTTGTCGTGACAACAGCTGACATGCACAGTTGCCATGGTAATCGGCAATCCATCCATTGAGCGGCGATTGCTCCACAGTAGCCGCCACCTCCCTACCCATCAAGTCAACCTGTGAATTATGGATTCACCGCCGGATTAATTTCCATAATTATTTCTTTCAAATGGAACGAGCGTTCCAGACGCGGGGACGAGTAATTTAACCGTCCAGCGTGTGAGATTGCTTAGCCACCTTCCAGTAATCTCGCATAGTCTAGACAGTTATTGAAAATAGACATAATTGAGTAGTTTTTTTCAGCAAAAATCTGTGCATGGATCATTACTAAACACAAATTATAGGCTATTAAAAGTTAAGTTGTGAATATTTTTTAAAAATTTAGAAATTGAACTAGTTTTGTAGGACACGTTTGGGTTGCTTTGGTGTCCTTGTTTCTCCCTGGATCACAGTTGCTGTTTGGACTTGTTCATCCCTTGAAAATCATGTTTGTTTACAGACCTTTGTACAACTCTAGTCAGGTGATGTATTTTGTGCAATGTTTCATCCCGAAAGTATGAAAATAATGAGACATCCCTTTTCGGTTGAATTTTTTGTAAAGTGCACTTTTTTGGACATTTAAACATAAGGGCACACCCTGTTCAGTTTAGGGTTGCTAACTTACTGTTCAAAATGGGAACCCTTATATTTGTTCACTGAAAATGTTTGTTGGTTTGTGCATCAAGTTTACTCGTTGACTTACTGTCGTAAACTAAAAGAAATCACCCAAATCACCCAAAACATGAAATTTGCCACAGCAAAAAAATCCAAAATTTCTTTTGTGCTGAATTAGCTTTAAAAATGAAATCTCCACCTGGAATGACATCACAGTTTTGCTCATGAATATGGAAATTAATATTCAGCATGAAAATAAAAAAGGCACCGAAATACCCTTTGCAAGGGAGATTTAGAATACAGTGAAATGGGACACAAAGGTGCACTTTCAGTGATTGCATTAGAACAACTCTATTTCATTGACTCTTTAAAGTCGTATGTACATGTATGGTACAAGTACTGCTGTGAAAGAAGTCCTCTTAAATTATGGTACCTTGTTGAACATTTTCTGAACTGTCTTGAGTTAATTGGAAGCATCACCACTATGGACCCACACAGGATATTTCTAATATTTGACAGGAAGTTGTGTGTCTGTTATTACCCTGTACATAGTACATGTACATGTACGCACATATTTTGGCAAAACTCCAAGCATTGACATTGTAAACTTCTATAAAACCATTCATGTTTAAAGGATGTGTACGTCAACAAGCTACAGTTCATTAAAAAATATGGATACATACATTTTAATTATATACATGTACCAATCTTCATCACAAATAAAGTGATGTTTTGAGGAAGTACAAGTACATGTACGTCAGTATTACCCTAAAAGTCAATTTAACAAAAAAGCATCCATCTTAGTAAAAGTAGAAATATGTAGAGCGTGAACTTCAAATGCTGTGCTAAATTTGATTAGATTTCCCTTTTTTTGCAAAGCATGAACCAGACTGACATGTTTGTCGTCTATCCCAAAAGCAAGAGTTGGCAGGGAAAAAAGGGAGTATTTTTAAAGGGGATACTTATTTTGTGTAAAATTGATACCCCATGAAAATTACTCAGCAGATACATGGAGGTCATCAGATTTTGCTGTCTGGTAACATAAAACGCAACTTGTTATCCACTACGGCATATATCGAACGCTACTGTCAATGTGAAATGTATATAATTTGTCGGGGGTGGGGGGGGGCAGATTTTGCCGCCCCCCCCCCCTTAGATCTCGGCCATCGAGTGTTGAACAATTTTGGAACTCGGTACATGCATAGAGCAACTTATCATGAACATACCCAAGAAATGTCATGACTATAGGTCAAAGGGTTTTAAAATTATGGCTAATTCATTATTCATATGTACGAATGGTAATTCTGCTCTGTGCACACGACGTATATGGGAAAATTCAGTTTTCACCAGAAAATTTTTTCAAGGCTATCCCGAAAAAAGTTGAGTGGGGGCGGATTACGCCCCCCCCCCCAGCCCTTTTAGGGTTAAGGGATCGGTCTCTTAAATATAGCCCCTGCAGTATAACCTCTGACCCTGTGACCTCTTCTTGACCCCCAGCTTGAAGCCTTCTCTATACATGCCACTAAGTCTACTCTTGCCACTTGTCTTGTGCTGCCTGTCGTAAAACCATGGCCACCGCTTCACCTGAGTCTCCCTGTCCAACTTCTTCCAGCAACAAGCGGAAGCGTTCCCCTAGTCCCGTGGGGGAGTCCTGCCCATCCTCCCCAGACGAGACTAGCGGGAGCCCGGCAGGAAGCTGCAGCAACTCCACTGGTCTGGCCGCGGATGCTGCACTAAAGGCTTCAAACGGTAACTAAACTGGGTAGTCTGTGGGGAAGGGAATCATAGCTAAAGGGGCCATGAAATGAATTTTTCTGAGGAACACATTTTGTACAACTGTCTACTCCTCTAAATGTATGAAAACTATTTGACATCCCTTTTTTGGTAATTTCATTGAAAAGTGCATATCTTTATAATGCATTTCAATAATTTCCAGGCTTTTGCAGACAACTGAGGGCGTTGTTGCTGTGATGTCATTTCAGGAAGACACTGTTCACTTTAGGGGTTTCCTGTTCAACTTTGCTCATGGAAAATATTTGTGAGAAAAGTTTACTCATTGGCTTAATGCCATGCTCTGACACAACAACAAATCACCAAAGAAAATGAAAAAACTTTACGACAGCAAAATATCCAAAATTCTGCCAACTTCTGGTGCTGAAATAGCTGTAACATTGGGGTTTCTGCCTGAAATGACATCACACTTTTTCTCATGAATATGGAAACTTGCATTAGCATAAAAACTAAAAATACACCAAAATACCCTTGAAAATGGCAAAGCGATACTATAAAATAAATAGTCACTTTCAGAATCTGCCACTTTCGACTTGGCGTCCTCCAATGTCGTTACAGTGCTGGGGACGGTGGCGGTAGGCGCATGCTGTAGCCGAAAGCTTCTGAAGGGATGCAGGATCACCCATGATGTCATTGCCCATCCCAATCATTTGCCGCAACACACGATCGAGGTGTGCAATGACATCAGGGGTGATCCTGCATTACTTCAGAAGCTTTCGGCCGCAGCATGCTCCTTCCGCCTCCATCTCCAGTGCTGTATCAACATTCTGAAAAAGTGAATATGTTCTTCGTATGGCATTTAAATCTCACCCCTTGCACAAAGCTAATGAGACTCGCTCCATAAAATTTGTTATGCCTTGTTTACATGATCTGAAATTTTGGTATAATTCCATTTGTAAACAACAGAGTTATGAAGAATCAAAAGTAAGGACATGTTTTTTTTTATACAGTACTGATGTATGAAATTGGCTTTTGCTCAGAAAATTTAGATTATGCAAACAATTTAGACTTTTAGTCTTAATTCAATGAAAACTCTTCTCTCCATGCTAGATTTTGCCAGGAGAAGTATTCTAGGACCCTCCAGGAAGAAGAAAAAGTGCGTTTCATTTGATGGGGTCACTGTCTTCTACTTCCGTCGTTCTCAGGGTTTCACCTCGGTACCCAGCCAAGGGGGCTCAACTCTAGGTGAGTAATAATGAAAGCTCTCTGTACATTCTGGATATAGTTTTCTCTATGGCCTCCATGTGCAAACAGTAGATAGCGTTATGTGACCACTTTCGACAGCTCCAGGGAGGGGAGATACACTGTGTGCTCATACTGGTACCCATGCAGATGGTGCGAAGAATGCTCGAATAATGTTATTCCGAATGTGCACAAAACCACATTCGTTGGTGTGTTCGAATGTCCATCCAAGTGGTCTCCCCAACTGCGTAATCATCGAGGTACCTTGGAATCCGGTGACCAGAATTAGAAGCTTTTACTGCGTCTGTGTCATGTGAGGTGCACGTGCATTTTGGTATTCCTCTTGGTTGAAGGAGCCAGGGTTGCGTGCATACTACCTGAGCCCGACTGGCGCGAGCCTTGCGCCACCGTAGAAATGGCTGCCGCCGGATTTGTCTGTACAGATCCATAAAAGATTGTATTCATATGGTGGTATTTGTCATAGCGTAGCAGCATTCTACTGTATACGCTCCGTACACAAGTTTTCCCGTCAATTGTAAGAAAGAGAAGTTGGGGGAGACCACTGGGAGAGACATTCAAACGCATTGCTGAAGACCCCTGACGCTCATACGAAGACACTATGGTTTTGTGCACATTCAGAATAAAATAAGTCATGCGTGATGTGCATTGTTATATTTGGAGTACAGTTTGGGATTGTTCTCTAATTTGTTTTTTGAAAAGTTGGTATTTACTTGACAATTTTTCTTCTTCTTTTTTGTTGTTGTCAGGAATGCTGCCCAAACATGAGTTGAAGAAGTCCTTCAGCCTGTGTGACTATTCCAAAGAGCAAGAGCGACTTCACCGCGTCATCCTGAAGAGGCAGCTGATTGAGAAGCGACAGCAGCAGTTTCTGGAGAACGGAGCCGCCGAGCTGGCCGAGGAGATCTCCGAGGAAGAGATCGAGGATGAACTCAGCAGCATCAACGTCTCGGATTATTACTTCTTGCAGCCCATCCCGACCAAGCAGCGGCGGGCCCTGCTGCGCATCGCCGGAGTCAAAAAGGTGGACAACGTGGAGAAAGTGGACCTGAAGAAGATCCGGGTCTCGCGGGAGAGCTGCGGCTGTGACTGCAGGAACGTCTGCAACCCGGCGACGTGTGCCTGCGCCCAGGCCGGCATCAAGTGTCAGGTGGACCGGTTGTCCTTCCCGTGCGGCTGCACCAAGGAAGGCTGCGGCAATTCTGAGGGAAGGGTGGAGTTCAATCCCGTCCGCGTTCGGACACATTTCCTTCACACCATCATGAGATTGGATGCCGACAGAGACTCCAACGGCGGAGAGGGACCGAGCAGCAGCGATGGTGGTGAGGAGGCGCCTAACGGAATGCTCAGAACATCCGAGGAGTACACCATGTTGGCATCCTGCACCAAACCGTGCTGTGACAACTCAACAACGGTGGGGGATAACTCGGCCACAGGGTACACCAACTCCTTAAACCAATACAACAATGGCCAAATGGCTTGCGCTACCATAGTGGAAGGCCACCACTTGTTCCCCAACCAATATGGTGGTCGCGGTGTCGAGGGTAATATTCCCGTAGAGGTCAAGCAGCATCTGAATGTGCAGGACCTTATTCCACGCATGCTGCACTACAACGATTCCGATGAGACCCTATTGAACCATCACCACCATGTTGGTCTCGGCTGCACTAATGATCCCGTCCCCTCCCTGGCCACCTACCCCCACTCAGACGACAGTATATTGACCTCCAGCTCCGATGCCAGCTCCAACGACAGCTATCATTATAACCAGTGCAACGAGTTTGCTTTCAAGGAATCTCCAACCTACGCTGAAATAAGCAAAGCCTCTGACATGTGCGTCAGCAGCGCAGCCGACACTAGCTTCACAGAGGTCCCTACCAACAAGCTGAGTACATTAGACGAAAGCTCCGATTTACACTTGGGATTGCCCTTGTGCAGTAGCAGCACGTTCACCGATCTCAATGCCCACATTACTACCTTTTCAGGTAATTTTGGTAATAACGTCGTCCGCCAACCCGCACCCTCCATCACAAGCAGTCCTGGCAGCTATGACAATGGTATGATCATGGACTCCAGCGTGAGCCAAACGGAGCCGTGCCATTTTGACAAGGGTGCCGTTTCCTCGACATCACTGGACTCCACGCCCTGCACCACCACAAGCAGTTACACCATCCTGAGTGCGCTGAATGCCATTGACCCCCTGGATGAGACAGAGTTGGCCACAAGCAAGATCAGCACGGTGGCTGTGTCCATGGGGGACACGTTCAACCATGCCACCGTCAATCACTCGGAGTTCCACGAGTTGCAGAATTGCAGCAGCGCCGAGGCGGTTGTGTCAGGTATGGTCCGAGTAAATTGTCCGGATGTGAAGCTCACACCGAATGATACTAATGGAGAGGAACAACCAATCCACTGCTTTGATTCCGTCAACAAAATGGAGGATCAAAACAAAGATGAAATGGTCCACTCTGCTCAATTGATTTGAAGCCCAAACAACTCAAGTGTTCACTCCCGTTGTTTTCCTTTGAAGTCTAAAGTTCGGGTTTTAAACTAAGGTTAGCCGTGTAGGCAAAGAAATGCAATATGATTTTGTTTTCTATTGAGCAAACCTTACCACCAGCATTGTTCAAAGTGGTCACAATGCATTTATTACATGTAGGTGGTGCTTATACTCCTTAACAGAAATGTTTTAATTGTGTCCAGTGTGCCCAATGACCATTTCGTGTCATAGGAACCAGATTTATACTACATGGCCAACCAAATTGCCAAATATTGCCATACAAGCCACTTACGTGTTATGAGCAGTTGCCTATATTGTAACACAACTCTTTACTTGTTTTTATGTGTTTCTTTTTGTTTATCTTAATTGTCGACAAAATTATAACTTAAGTTGAAATAAGATACCGGTAACTATAGTCTAAAAACACGCAAGACTAACTTAATACAGAATGTTCTAAGACACAATGACGAGATTTCTAAACCAAGTCTGATTAATTCTGATTACGATGTAAATTTACAGGCATGATATTTGAAGGCTGCCATTTTCTTATTTAAATTAATATAAAGTATACGTGTATACACTGAAAAGTGTAATCTCAAATTTGTTTATACCTATTTTTTTTCCCATAACAATGCATATTTAAAACAGTTTAACAATTCCAAACAATATATGCACAATCCAACGTGCACAGTGAATGGGGAAATCAGCTGTCTGCCTCATTGAAAAATTCGGATATAAACATTTTGGGCATGTGGACCTTGGATGCATTGATAATACTTGGAATGGACCCAATGCGTAGCGGCCATCGTAGAGGGCATCTTTTGTTATTTGTATTCAGTAACAATGAACGCACACAATATATTGCCCTTCAAGATGGCTGCTACACATAATGTCTATAGGTTTGGGTTTGTACTGAATACACACTACTTAAAAGTGTCTGTTCAGTTCAGTTCAGGGTCATGATGGGTGGCATGGGTGGCTTGTGCGTAAAGCGCTCGCCTCTCACCAAGGTGACCACGGTTCGAATCCTGGCTGCGGATCGCATGTGAGTAGAGTTGTGCGTTGGCTTTCTCCTGTGCCACGTGGGTTTTTCTCCGGGCCCTCCAATTTTCCTCTCTCCGGAAAAATCAAACACTTTCGATCTCAGGCTGTGCTCCGTGGTCATATATGGCAGCCATAGGTGCCTTTACGTGCCAGCGGCCTGACCACGTTGTAGCCGCGTCCTTCGCAATTCAGCATACCAGCTGCGAGTAAGGATGATTAGCCTCCCAAATTATTATCATTACAATGTAGGGACAAGTTGGGTAAGTTAAAAAGGGATCGTTTTCCTTCATGATTAATTTTGTGGATTTGTGTACATGTACGTACGTAAGATGTAAATTGTACGGTTGTTAAGTCTCTGTATAGATTTAGACCAAAAAAAGGTACACTTGAATAGCAAAGAAGTATTTTACGTACATATCTCATGGATCATGCTATGTGAAATGTAAAGAAAAAAAATCTAGTAGCAACTTTGTGTCATTTCTAAACTTGTTGAGTATTTTTCATAGCCAGATTGTATGGGCCCATGTGTGTGTGTGCTGACCTGTAAAAGTATTACACTTGTACATAATGTGTGTATGTATAGACTTAATTAATGCAGAACAATAGAGCCTTGTAACATGCCAAATAGCAAAGAAAACATAACACAATATTCTGAACTATTTATTCTGTATAAACGATTGAAAGAGCAGCTTTGAAGCTTTTTAAGTTAAAATCGATTTCAACTCTTGCCATCCAACCCATATTATGTGGTCATTAGAAGAACAAAAAAAAAGTATACGCCAAAATGTGCTGCATATTTGATTCAGTTTTCACATTCAAAACAGTATTTAAAAAAAAACACCTTTATAGTTTATTTATTGTTTAGAGGACACAAAACATTCTAAACACAGAAAGTATTTATGAGATTTTGTCGTTTTATTTTACAGGGTCCGTTCAGAAATATTGTCACTTTCAGAAACACTTCTAAAACTCTTTTATCAAGTCCTTTCAAGTGACCTTTTGCGTGCTCAAGTATTTATTTATAAAATTTCACGAGGATCTCTCTGTAAAAAAAAAAATGTTTTAGGTGCTGAGTTTATACGGGGAAAATGTGCAATGTTGAGTACTTAATCCAACCAGAAGGTCCAAGCTTGGTGTTGAGAATACACGTCAGATCATGAAGGTTCAGCCGCTGAATGCAATTCAATGGTTAAACTATGCCGTTCCTGTAAATACGTCCTGTATTTAAATAATGTGTTAGTCAACTAGAGTTTCTGAATTGTGTATCTGTCGCCCGCTTACTGTAGATGTGAATGTAGCTTAGTGCGCCAATTTGGAAAGTTTCATCCAGCGTTGTTATTTGTAATTTTCCGTGTGCATTTTTTCTCCCAGACTATGCTTGGCATTTTTACATACGTGTGTGTGTGCACAAGGGAAGAATGGGCTGTTTTTCAGTGCGTCCATGCTAACACCAGTATAGGATGACTCCACAGAAAGTCAATTACTTAGACTTGAAAAGACATGTGCATATGTAGAGCATTCAAGGGCGAATCAAGGAGCACATTTTTCATAATGGCGGTGCGCGTGTTAATATCAAACAAACGATCTTCCACAGCCATGTCTGTTCATTCAGTCATTATATTGCCGCACGCTGATTGGTTACACAATGAAATCACATTCTCCGGATGCGCACAGGACGTCGTAACTTCACACAGGTCGACTGCGATTGATTCCTGCCTGTCGGGAACACGTTCCGTCGCGGGGCAGAAGTTTTTAGCGCTGACTGATGCCGATTACTGCTGATCGTGTGATCATGAATCGCAGTTACACTTTGGTCGCAAAAAAAATGGCGACTGATATGTTCCCGACAGTCATACATTGTAGCTGGGGCACAGCTTGATCCTGAAAAAAAGTTAGTCTCTGACTGATCTGTGTTTGTCGCAAGGTCGACTTGAGGGTGGCCTTACATGTACATGCATGCATGGCGAACATTTATCCACACATCAGACATTTATCGTGGCTGTGATTGGAACAAACATCATGGGGCGCGGCTTAATTGATCCGTCTTCTGGTACAAGTACATGTACAAGCATGACAAGTGGCCCGAATAGCTGAGAACCAGTGAATTCAACTGGTTTCCCACCTCGATACACTGAATTACTTGGTTTCAAGAGAAAACCGTAGTACTTCAGTTCACATTTAGCTCATCACAAACCTGTACATGATGGCGCTTTCCTAGTCGCATTTTTTTACATGTGTGTTTGAGTGACTCTAATGTGGTTGTCCAGTATATTTGATACAGTGTTGAGTTTGATCAAAGTTTTGTCCGTGGACGTAACGTTTTTATCTCAGAGAGGTAAAATGACTTGGATTAGTATGTGGGAAGTCTGAAAACATTTCTTCATTATTTCTTTTAATTAGCAAGGTAGAATTCACGTACATTGTACATTGTAATATGCATATAAACATGTGTGCACAGAGTGTTTGTTTGTATGTCTGTGAGATTGGTTGTTGGTCTTTCATAATGGACCATTTACTTCCATAGCTGTTTCATGTCATTTTGCAGCAAAAGCCATTCAAACATTTCCATAGCCATAGTTTTATGATTACACAAAGGCGAGTTTGTCTCACAGTCCCTATGTGGACTTTTGAACAAAAGATGTCCACATAGTGCAGGTTGTGTTGACGTTATGTGGACAAAGCCGTGTCCACATAACGTTTCGCCCTCTCTGGAAAACAGGTTTAGAGGCATTTTCGGGTTAGGGTTATCAGTCGCAGAATGAAGAGAAACATTCAAGGAAATCAAAAAACAAATTTGGGGTTGAAAGAGTTTTCACAGTTTAAGTAAAGTTAGTTTTTGTACCGAGTTTTCTTAACGACACGAAAACAAAGGAATGTCCACATAGCGTATGTAAAACAAACGGGTGATTTTTTGAGTGTGTATTTGAGCATGTCTTGGGTGTACAGGCAAAGATGTAGCCAGTATCATTTTAGCGTTAAGCCATCTACCTAACTTGAAACCTACTCGGTGAGAAATATAACAGCATTTCTTGGCTACAGCTTTGAGTAACACACCACGCAAATACTGTCAGCCACAGCCATCTTATTTATACACAACCTTAGCTTCATGCACAACTTCATTTATTGCCAACTTTCTCGTGTGTTCACTCACGGTGCGTTCACACACTTGGTGCGTTCTCTCATACAAAATTAGTAAAACATGTTAACATTACATGCACAGATTTGTTCACATTATATTGGAAATTGGTCTAAGGCACTGCATGCTGTTAGCACAATGCTTTAACCATACTGGTATTAAATGGTTCACATTCGCTATGATACGACCCTCAACCATTTTTGCCAAGTTTAAGTCATGTCTGAGAGGCCTTGTGCCTGGCAAAAGCAACCCCCCCCCCCCCCAACAAAAAAGGGGGGGGTGGTTTACTCAAATGTTCACTTCTTTTTTTTCAATTCAGGCGGGCTCTTCATCTTGAAGCCAGTAGAAGTTTGTTCATTGAGAAATAAGTACATTACCGATTATTGGAAAAGTATTTCAGCATTAGGGAATATTTTCATGAAATACATTTTTTTGCCATGTGGTTTTTAACCAGTATTGTCTCAAAACAGCAAAATTTCAGTTTTAAAGATCGTCTTGTTTGACTGCTTTGTGTGCTTGCCTTTTATGTCATATTTTAGTTCTTGCCGATGAAAATTCCAAAGTCGTGATATTTATCATGTGAATGTTTACTCAAGTTACAACTTCTACAGCATGGTTCATTTCAAAGTTGGAACAGCATCTTTTCAATCGATTTTGTTTCAAAGTAATTGAAACTGGTACGTGAATGCATAAATCCTAAAATCAAAATATAAATATCTGCATATTTATATACCAACCACAACATTAAACAGAGTGAAATACAGAGAATGCACATTTATTTTCAACCCATATTTATTTCAGAAATATATATATATAACAGGTATTTAAAATGCGTACATAGACCATATTCAAACGTACGACTCTTTAAATTCATACTTATGAAGTAATTAAAAGGGGAATTCACATGATGCATACAAGCCAGCATTTTTCTGTATTTTCAGGCAACAATTCAAGACTTTTCCAATCGATGTTAAAAATGAATCAATTTCAAAACTGATCTACACAAACTAGAAACGAAGGTAATTTGGGACGTGTAGTAAAACAGAAATCTGAATTTCAAATGTCGGATAAGTTTTACTGAATGCCCTGAGTTGTCAAACAAAGTATTAAATATTATAATAGTATCTTTTTTTAAAGGCTTGTCTATATCGATGCAAAAAACAAAATAAATCCCTCATGTGATCAAGGGTTCAATAGACCTTGTTTGTTTGGGGGGGGGGGGTCAGAGGGCACTGGTTTGATATCAATGGGATAGGCATGATCAAACCTTGCATGCATTGCAACTCAATTTAATTAACAGAACATTCTCTGAGACAATGCAAAAGGTCTATGGCAGATATTGGTCACAGAACGACAAATAATAGCTTTGTTTCTGTCGGGTACATAGTAGAGAGAATTGTTCGTTTTAGTGCCATTCTCTTCAGTGATAACTGAAAAAATTCGAAAATACCAAAAGTGCATGTTAGAAATTAAATGTTTTCATGTTCATGTTCGTAGTGATAAATATTCTAGCCTGAACAAGCACACTTTCATTTGTTTCTTGCCTGTTGAAAATGCTACTGCTTCATACTACTGTGCTGCGATGAGAAAATGAAAATGTGAGTCGATGAAAAAAAAAAAGAGTCATAAAAAGCATTTGAGGTGCTGGAAAACATTTGCCATTCAAAAGATTCTGTAAATTCGGTTTCAAAACTTGATTTTCCCGAAATAATTTTAAGAAACCTTACCTTTCTGTTGCAACAAATCTGCCCAAATCAATACAAATGCTTCAATTTATCTTAATATCACTTGTACTTGTTTTCTCTGTTTGTTTTAAATTATGACGTCACATCTTGTCTGCATTTGGGAATGCTGCTTTTCATAAATTTGATGAAATGTTTCTCATAGATGTTCTGTATTGATGTAGATATAAAAAAAAACTGGTGCAATTTTGATAATGTGCATGATGCTATAAGTCAGACGTTTACAATTTGCATGTTGTTAATTTTTCCCACGATAAAAAAGAATCACCTTGTAATGTAGGATTTTTTGGCTATGTAGATTGATTGTGTAGAAAATTTAAAAACAAAAAAAATTATCAACACTGCGTTAAAGGTACACACGTATACAATAAAGTATGCTTAATGCTTGAGCTTTGTACGAAGCAGAGGAGATTAATAAAAACGGAATTAACAGATTTTTTTGTGGGCTTCCGTTTGTTTTGTTCTAGTTTATGCGATGAAGTTTTCTTAGGAACAAATTTTGTGCAACTTTCTACTCATCTTAAATGTGTGAAAACTATTTGACATCCTTTTTGGTAAATTTTATTGAAAAAAAGCACTTCTTTACACATTTCAAATTGTCCATCAGGCTGGCGTTTATTTCCAGTTTCACTGGCATGAAATGACTGAGAATATTTCTGTTCCCCCTGGATGGGATGCTAGTCCATCGCAGGTTACTCCCCAGCTAATGCCGGTACCCATTTACACTCCTGGGTGGAGAGAGGCAAGTGGGGTGAAGTGGCTTGCCCAAGGACACAACATATGGCCAGCAGCTGGATTCGAACCCCGGACCCTCTGATCATGAGTCACAAACCCTAACCACTAGGCCCCTCCCCAGCAAGTATAAAATTTTACCTTAAACTCAAAAAAGACTTCCAAATATGAAACATAAATACACAACTTGCAGGAAAGGTCTACGTCATACTGGTCTTGGAGTATTGGATGATTTTAACAAACACCTGGTATGACCTCAGTACAGAGAATTTGCATATAGGAGTGAGCTACTTCCCTAACAAATTGGAAATTGACCAATGAGAGAGGTGCATTTCCTTATAAATATGCATGAGGTGTAATATACCTGAGTATTTTACAAGGTTCTTCAGATGACTATTAATCGTACATATTCAAACGGGTCATCTGCACATAAATATTTCACACCAAAGGAAATTATTTACTTCTCAACATTTTCATCTTTAAAAAAATACTTGTTTGCTTACTTTTAGTGACTACTACTAGTGAACCCCTAACCAGTATAAAAACGAGTTTGACAGAAAATTTGACAGGATGGATATTTTTGGCAGATTTCTGGCAGAATTCTGCAAAAATGGTTATTTACAGAAAAAAGAGCAAATTTGAAAAAATAAATGGTACATTTGTTTAAAAAATCTTCAATCATTTCAAACAAACCCTTGCATAATGGGACAGGTTGGCTGGTCTAGGCGCTGAGGTTCACTGGAAACCGGACTTCACGCCGCAACCGCGTTTTGCCTGAAATTTTACGCAATAATTTCATAATATCTTTATGTGACTATAAATTGTTAATAATGTAATATGAACCTTAATTAAGCCAGTACTAAAAATCTGCATGTGATTTCAAGGGTTTTTAGTGTATTTCGAGGAAATCGGGGGAATTTGGCAGATTTTTGATAAACCTGACAGATTTTTGAAGCGCATTTAGCAGAATTTTGCCATGACCTTACTGTTGTTCAGGGCTTTTCATAAATCCAAGCTATTCCTTACAGTGAATATGTAAAGGGCCATAGAAATTTAAAATATCGCTTTTATGGTCTCCCCCAACTCTTCCTTTGTAATCATTGAAGGGGTATTTGTACACAGAGTCCAAAACCAGTTGCGTTGCGGGCCTAACGTGTCAATTTGAAAGGGCAAACCCCAACCTTTATACCTGGAATGGCGTTAAGCTTTCTTGGATGCTTCCTTCTTGGGGGGAGTCGGGTTGGGTATGTCCTGCAGTCTGCCGCAAGATGGGTGGCCTATAACCAGCAGAGCGGTAGAGTGGGCTATAAAGGAATGGTCATCATCTGAAAGAATAGGGGGAAAAAAGACGAGTTAAATGGAGAAAGGAAAAATACTCCCTAGGCCATTTTGCTACTACGATGTAGCTTCAATCCTGCAAAATCTTCCAATTGGCCTCGTGGAAAATTGCATATAGCCTCAATCCTGCAAATTCCTCCATTATTTCTTGAATATGGTCCGTGGAGAGGTGACCACAGCCTGAATCCTGCAAGATCCTGCGGCAGTGACTGTCAATATGTTGAGGCTTGGCCAGTGACATCCTGAAGCAGTACGGAGGATTTCAAGCATAATCCAGGCCTATCTTTACGCATGGCTGAGCAAAAACAATACAAGGTCCGGCCCAAGACCTTGACAAAGTGCACGCTACGAAAGCAGTAACGCACTTTTGCCATGCAACCTCAATCCTCCAAATTCCTCCACTTTGGCAAAGAGGATTTTGAAGGATTCAGGGCGGTTAGGGTTAATGGTGGTGGTGTGGACTCTCGTCTTAATATTGTCGCAGTTACACCCAGATTGCAGAAAATCAGCGACTGATTTGTTCCCATCAGTCCTAGCTCAGGCACGGATTGATCCTGAAAAGTCAATCTGACTGATCTGTGTCATCACAAGGTCGACCTGAGGGCAGCCTAAGCATAAACTTACGGTACAAAATTTATTGAGCACATTCATTTTGATCAGACAAAAAAATGGTTATCCGTCGGAAAAATGTCCAATGCCTGACTGTATAATTCACCCTCTTTGTTTAATTTCAACATGTTAGTGAACCCTAACAACACTAGCAAGCAAATGAAGGTTTCAAGGTTTCAGAAACCTCCTTAATTTATTTCAAGACTCACCGCTGGTCATCGATGATAATTCCAACCACTGATCAAGCCATGCTTGTAACTCACTCTTATCTGAATGCACAACATTCAGGCCCCTCTCATAGCAAAGCTGCGAAAGTTAAAACAAAAAATACACGTTTACTTACAAGAGTAGGAGGTATCGAAAAAGGATATCCACAAAATTGGACGGTGTGTTGAAATTACATGTATAAACTTTACAATTGACAGTGTGGTTGCATCTTCAAGGTAGAGTAGAGGGTGTCATTTGTGCAGTTTTTATTTGTTTGAAGCAACAAAAGTGCGCAACACCTAAAGATGGATGCCAAACAGCTAACCTGATGAAGTTTTAGCTCTGTGAATGCTGTATACTCCAAGAAAACAATATTCTAGGATCTCAATTTAGTCATCTTTTGAATTATGCCCGAAATCAGCATCCACAACATGTTCTCATTCAGCTGACTGCAGCTACGCGATGTCACGCTCTGAACCGACGAATAATAGCAACAAGTTCCCAGGTAGTTGTAATGGTCAAAGACCTAGACAATATCTCAAGATACGAGATTCGGTCCCGGACCCACTTTTACCTTCTCAAGCTCCAAGTGGTCTAATGTCGGGATGCCGTCTTTCTTGATGGAGAGGTCCATGGCCTGTATTAATGCCATGTTCTTGTTTAGCTTCCTACGTAGTAGAATAGCCGGCATAAACATGGTGCGCAGCGAGCACAGGTTGCATAGACATTTCTGGAAAGAAAACACAAGTGGCTTGAATTTCTTGAAACAGCATAGCAAGTAGCAACCACTGATCTCTATATAAAGACTGGATAGCGGATATCCATATACCAGTCACACAGTAGACTTTGCATATTGACCAATTCGCCCCGGTCTCACGAAGATGGCCGCGTATAATATGAACGTTCTACGTGTATATACAGCGCGCGCTGTATCAAGAGTTGACGCGCATTTTGGTCAGGTACGCGTATTATGATGTTCTAAAAAGGACACATTTCCGAAGTGAAAAATTTCCAAAACGCCGAAAAAGTGAACTGCGGTGTTAAAAAAAGGAAACCACGACGTTAGAAAAATTGTAAATCGTGATTAGTGGTGGTGGTCAAAATATAAATCCAGTGAACCGCGATGTTACAAAAGTAATCATGCTGTCTATAAAGACGGCAACTTGTCCTTTGTAGATCACCAGCCGGTCTCACCGGTCTCACCAATATGGCGTCAAATTCATTCATTGTGTGGCTCTTTATCCGCTATCCAGTCTTTATATAGATATCAGTGGTAGCAACCCATGCTCCATAGAGTAATATTTTTCCCAAAGATGGTTCAAGGTGAATATGTACCATGGCAAATGCCAGACAGATTCTCAAACTGTCTTCCCTTGGAAATCTCCAAATCCCAAAGTAGACTAAGAGAAATGTTTAAAGCTTATTAAATTCATAAATACCAGAGACAGTTTACCCATTCCTATTGGTCGAGAGCCTGTCACGTGGGTGGTTTTTAAATGGATGATAAAACATCCGGCTGGTTTTAAACAATTTTTTTTTCCGGTGTCACATGAAATTTGGATCCCTATGAAATCTGGTCCCTTTCTTATACCCTTTTATTGGTTAAAACCCTCACACATGACCAGTCACTCTCCTAATTACCTCCACTTAGACATGCGCAACACTACCAATGAGTGGGCATATCATAGAGTCCTAAATTCACACTACATCGGCACTGCTGTATTCTGCGCCACATCGCGCAGTACGTTCCACGTGCACACCAATCTCCATATAACAAAACATACATAATTAGAGGGGTGTTTCACAAAACATGAATTAAAATTGTTAGAAAATTTGTTGGAAATTTATAATTTTTAACTTGTTTTGATTTCCTGACTGAAAAGTATTTATGAATGGGAATAAATATGAGCTTGGCTGGTATTAAACAAGTACGTTTAACATGTGTATTTTTAAACAAGGCAACAAACAGCCGTCACATCAGTTGCAAACACACAGGATTTGGCAACATTTTCTCCACAAGACATCATGTGGATTTACTTATGGTAAAATGAAAATCAAAACCACTACACTTTAGCGATCCACGAGTGGATGCACATCTGAAAGAATCAACCAAAAAAAGTGGCATATTTACCAGATGCTGCCTAGACAATTGACTGAATCTGTAGGCGTGGAAGGCATTCCTTGACAGTAGGACCTGCTGCGCAGTAACTTGCTGTTCTGCTTGGAGCTAAAGAAAAAAGAACAAAGGCGTATCACCTATGTATCCCAATTTATAAGGAGAAATTAAGTAGATAATCAAAGTACCAGTTTCGCACCGGTTACCCCAGTCCCCGACGGTTAGTAGAGGAAACACAATTTTTGCCATTTCAAAGAATTTGCTGATTTTGAAAAACGTCTACAAGTGTGACAGTTAGTTCCTATAAGCAGATTTCTCAGAACAGCTTGATCATTTTTTTCTTTAAATTTCTAGCATAAAAGATATCTCCACTAAATTTCCAGGATAAAAGTGAGAGATGGTTTGTAATGTTTTCAGCCAGTTGTTTTGGGGGGAAAACTGGTGCAAAAATGCTATAATTTTAACCCAGTATTTTGATGTCTTGTGTTTCACATGAAACAAGTCCTCCTGAATAACACCTGAATGCTCACAAAACAATTAAAACATTTAGAATTGAATGAACCTTATCACAATTCAGTAAATGTAAGTGAATCCAGATGTTTCGTAACTTCATGGCAAGACTAAACAGTGCCAGGCTTTCAAGCAGACCCAGGTGAAAAAACGTAGAACAGTAGTATCAAAATGTAAAAATATAAAAAAATAAAAAACAGGACAAAAGTGGGATTTTTGAGGACAAAATCAGGATAAAAGTAGTACTTTTGCGGGCTTTCAGCAGTAATTTTCATTAACACTCTCTCATGTCCACAGAATCATAAGCCTCATTTGGCATCATTTTGCTCCATCCTCAGTACTGCAAGTACAGTTGCAGTACTCCTGCGCTTAAACCATTCATTGTGTGATTTACATATGTCAGTGTGTAACACTGTTTTGAGATTTCAATAGGATTTCATTTTTCAGATGGTGAACCAAAAAAGTAGGAAAAAGTAGGATTTTCAACAAAAAAGTAGGAAAAGCAGGAGCTAGGTAAATAAAATAGGAAAAAGTAGGAAAAGTAGGAATACTTGAAAGCCTGGAGTGTTGTAAGACTCAATTCTAGAACTCAGACTTGAGTCCGTCTTGAGTCGTGATTTTGGTGACTCAGACTCCACTCGAGTCACAATGGGAAAAGATTCAGACTCGGACTCGACCCTAATCACTCGGACTTGATCCTAATGACTCGTGAAATTGTGAGTCACATATATCTGTCACAAAAAAAATCCATTTTAAAAACGTAATTCAATGTTTATTTTCTAAAAGTAACGTTATAGCAATGCTCAAAGTCATTAAGCACACAAACTGTACTGCACCACTCTCCAATAACAATGTTTGTTATTGAATGGGCCTCTTGCTATGTCCTACGACAGCGCATCACTTACATATTACTTACTTGTTAGTGTGTCCATTTCGTACAAATGTGACTCAGACTCAGACTCAGACTTGTGACTCGGACTCGACCAATGACTGAAGACTCAACCTAAGTGACTCGTGACTCGGACTCCACTACAACACTGAGACTCAAATAAGTCAAATTAAGTCAATCATTACCATTTTTAAGATTTCCCGTATGGAATCCTTGTCGGCACTGCTAGGATTTTCACCAGCTTTTTCAGACAGCAGCCCTAGGATGGTGGGGTACAATGCTGCCCTCTGTTGGTAGGATTTGAGGTAGTACCGCAGAAGCTTGTCGCGTGACAGAAATTGATTGGACAGGAAGATTGTTGGATAAATGAACCTAGGGATTGAAACAAAATTTGGTCAAAAAGAAATTTCAAAACTGTGAACAAATTGTACCTGATTTTAAAAAAATACAATAATACTGATTACAATATAAGATTTGAAGGTTTGCATGGTGAAGTCAGCAATGTAAGTTTGAAGTTGCAGGAGATGCATGAACATGGGCAGAGCATACTGTCTAAAACATTGTGTATCCAACTGTTCTTTTAAGGCCGCCCTCAGGTCGAGCTTGCGACGATACAAAACAGTTGGCGACTGACTTTTCAGGATCAAGCTGCGCCTCAGCTACGACCGTCGGGAACATATCAGTCACCAAACTTTTGCAACTTGAGTGTAACTGCGGTGATATTAAAGATGATCGGCATCAGTCGTCGCTAAAACAAATCAACAGTCGCAATAGTAGTTTTGATGCGTATTGCTTAAGATGCATTTAGTGAAATCGGTCTTAGGACGCATCTAGCTAGGATCTATCTTAGAGAGGAGACTTGTCTTAAGTCCTAAGATGAGTCGTAAGATTCGAGTTTCGTGAAAATCGGCCCCTGTATGTACATGTATACCATGGATTTTCGTTGGTCCCAGAGGGCAGCCTAGCGTCCTCTTTGTAGCTGACTGACTGACTGACTGACTGACTCCCCGACTCCCCAGTGTGAGCCGGGCAGTGCTATCATATAGGATAACCCAGTAATGTCAATGAATGAGCTAAGTCCAGTTCATTGTGTAGACGTGATGTATTAAAAGACTTCCGGTGAATAGCCATTATGACTTGATGGAATCAATTATTTTTTGCACGCAGCAGCCAGCTTTACTAGGTTTGCCTTGTTTTATTCTTCAATTATTTGCATGGATAACATGATTTTTAGCTGCAGATAGCAGCTCCACAAGAACTCTGTCTCTCCGTCAGTCCGTAGGTTAGTTAGTTAGTAACAAACGTCGGAATGCGCACCTGTGCACTATAACTCACCTTAGCCAGCTCCTGCTTGAGGCCCTGTGTCAGTTTTATGGCCCTCAAGGGAGGGCAGACAGACTTGTATTATCGAGGTCAAGTTTGCATCGTGACGTTCAACAAATGGGAAATCCTTTATTTCAATGCCAAAGACATGTACATATGCAAGAGCGCCATCTATCTCATACAGACTAGACAGAAGGTACACATGTAGGAACACAAACTCACTGGCCCGCAGCTTCCTAGATCATTTCGAACTTGTTCTTTATTCTGATGTGAAAATCATCAAATCTGGATTTGCACAAGAGCAGTTGAAATGGCAAACTGGCATATTTTCATTAGTATCGCCCCAAGTACAGTTGGGGGTGTCCCATTTAATATAGTTGGGACTTGTTGGGACTGTCCAAACTTTACTGATGACTATCCCAACTATAGCTGGGGCCACTGCCATAGTTGGGGCATAACTAGGCCTAGGTATAACATAAACATGTTGCTTGGGTAACACGTTTCCCAAAATTGAACGAGGAAATCTCAAACGAGAACTTACATCAGCGGTAATACAAAGTAGTACACAAACGGCAGGCTCAACAGGATCACGGTTGGAATCATCTTAGCAATATCATTGGATATCTAGGAGAAAAAAAACAGAAAACAGGGAGTGAATGGCTAGCTAATTATAGAATAAAACTTGCATCGGGGAGATGAAAATTCAACAGTGGGTTTTCCCATTCACTGACATATTTTATGAACACTTGTATACTCAGTGTTGTCTGAAGGTTTGCGACAAACAAATCACAAGTTTTCTCGGTTGGGATTCGAACCCATAACCTCCTGCTTACTAGTGCAGACGTCTTACCACTTAACCACCAAACTAGCCAGGGTCGGTTGGCCGGTTCGAATCGGACATAGAAGCGGGTACTAAAACTCATTACTTATAGAATGGAATTTGTGTCGGGGTGATGTAAATTCAATATTGGTTTTTGCCCTTCACCGCCATATTTCATAAACATTGTACACTCACTGGTAGCTGTTAAAAAAAATAAATACAGGGTGAGTCGAAAAAAGCTGAACCCAAACCCAAAATATGGTATTTCATATTTTAAAAAAAAAAGTAGCACCAAAAATAATAATGACTAGAAAGCCAATTTCAAAAGCTGCGTTTATATTAAAAAAATTACTGAAATTGCTTAATCCGTTCAAAAAATATCACCATTTAAACACAATGACCCTAAAACCTCTTTCATCCAAAAATGTGATTTCAAGAATCGTCGTCACAATTGTCTTCAAACATCACCAGCGATAACACCTCAGTTAAGAAGTTAAAAATATTCAACAAAGTCCTTCTGAAGGCCCATCTTTTTAAAAAAAAGAAGTGGATTTTATCAATTATATAGTTTGCCTGACCAGGGTTGCTAATAAAGATTACTTGTTGAAACAATTATTCTGTGTCATTTTCTTTGTTGTTCCAAACAGTCAGAATACACAACAAACGAAACAGGGTTTGGGCGAAACAGGTTTTAGGGTCATTGTGTTTATTGTGATATTCTTTGAACGAATTGAGCAATTTCAGTAAATGTTTTCATGTAAACGTAGCTTATGAAATTGGCTTTCTAGTTATTATTATTTTTGGTGCTACATATTTTTTAAATATGAAATATTTTGAGGGTGTGGGTTCTGCTTTTCTGACTCACCCTGTAGTATATTGAACACCAAAGTTTATAGATGGCATGTAAACAAATGAATTTAAAATACTTTTGCTAACAAAGAGGTGTACCTGTTTCTTGAGATATAGGTCTTTCCAGTGCAGATCTGTGAGTTGCAGTTTTTCGTTTCTGATCCTTTTGTTGATGCGATAGACTGATTTAGCATCTCCAATGAACTGTAGAAAGCCTGTGCAACATGCATACAAATAGGATAAACAATAGTGGGCATTCAGTATTACAAGTTGTAACTATTCCAAATTCAACCAGATTCTACAGGGTGAGTCAAAAACACGAAACCCAAATGTCGGGACCATTGTTTTAGTGAAGTTCTGCATGTAGCACTTTCAAAATTGAGGCTATGAAAGCCCAATTCATAAACTTTGTTGTAGTACAAGAATCTTTCAGATCACTCCTGTACTTTTTAAGTTACAGAATTTACACACAACCACCGTTTTAAAGTTCTGTCCACAGATTACCCAGGAGGTGTGCGTTCTTTCAGCAAAACGAAAACAATTCACACATATATGTGATTTGTTTTCGTTTTGCTGAAAGAACACTTACCTTTATGTGATCCGTGGAAAGAACTTTCAAACGGTAGTTGTGTTTAAAAGCCCTCAACTTGAAAAGTACATAAGTGATTTGAATGATTTTTGTACTAAAAGAAAGCTTATGAATTGGGCTTACATATCCTAGATTTTGAAAGTGCTACATTTAGAACTTCACTAAAACAATGGTCCCGACATATGGGTTTCGTTTTTTATTACTCACCCTGTTTATATTTTACACTGGACCTTTACAGGGTAAAAGCAATTTTGGGGATTCTGAAAAATATAAATGATTTGTTAGAGATGCATTCCCCACACACTATTCAAGTTTAATCCCAAAAAATGGATTCCTTTCCTAAATTGCTATTTTTTTCTAGCAGTACAAAAATTACTTATTTTTAAATGAGATGTCAATCGAACAAATCTGCCCACATTTAGTTATTGAATAATTACTTTACAAATATCAAATTACTTTGCAGTCTGACAATAATTCTGACAAAATTAAAATAGGAAGGTTGTCGTTGGTTGGAATAAAATATACAAAGTAAAAATTTATTAAAGGTACAGTCCATCATTTGCAGCTACCCAAAAAGTAACTGACGTAATTATTGTTGAAAAGCATACTTGGTTGAAACATAGTAAGGGGACTAAACTCCCTGCGAATTATTCTCTCCGGCAAGCTGTCATTTTGGAGATTTCAATAAAAGAAGGCCTTTCCAACGATGCGTCTAAAGACGCATTCTTGGAAATTTCCGTTAGTAGTTTGTTTTTAATTCGGCGAAGAGCGCGCAAGCGTTGACACGATGCACACGCGCGCGCGGTTGCTATAATTCTTCGATTAAGTGCGCGACATCGCGTAGCTGCAATTGGCTCAGTGAAAACGTGTCTCGGACGCTGAATTCAGGCCCAATTCAAAACATGACTCACTACTTTTGATTTGAAATCGAGATCCTAGAATGTTGTCTTCTCGGAACATATGGCATTCACTGAGCTGAAACTTCATCAGGTTAGTTGTTCAGCACCTTCTTTAGAATTTGAGCACTTTTGTTGCTCCAAAGAACATAATGCACAAATTACAAATGATGGATGCTACCTCTAAGAGAAAAAAAACTAACTTGCGGCAGAGCACAGGCGACAACTTTAAGAACCACATTATCATGACACTTGCGTATGACAGGGTTAGAATATCACCTATTTTGAAATGTCCATATTCTTGCAGCATCCAGGGAGATATGCTGCCCAAGACTTTACAGAAAATCTCGTCACTTTTCACCGCCATGCGTTTCAACAGGCCTGGTTTAGTGGGTGTTGACGTCGGCGCATTGCTGGCTGGCTGACTGAAGGAGCAACATGGGAGATATCTGGGCAAATATGAACACATACAATCAGAAACTTACAAAAATGACCTATACCTAGTTTCCATGAAATTTTCAGAAAAAAACATGGACACCCTGTTTTTTTCTCAAGCATGTCAAAACTGTTTTTGAGACAGACTGTTTTACAACTTTATTTCTATAGTGAAGAAAGCAGAAGCACAATTAAATGTGCCTGGTTTCTTAGACAGGAAATCAGGTTGAGCATTTCAAGATGTCACTTATCCCCATAATTTACAGAGGAAAATGATCCAAACTTACCTTTGGCATGTCTGGAAATTACATGAAAACTGAAAATTTTCAATATTAACCCTAACTCCCTAGGCATTTTTGGTAGGATGTAGCCTCAATCCTGCAAAATCCTGCAAAATCCTGCAATTGGCCTCATGGGAAAATAGCATAGCCTGAATCCTGCAAATTCCTCCATTACTTCTTGAATATGGTCCTTGGAGGGGTGACCACTGCCTGAATCCTGCAATACCCTGCGGCAATGACTGTCAATATGTTGAGGCTTGGCCAGCGACATCCTGGAGCAGTACAGAGGATTTCAAGCATAATCCAGGCCTAGATTTATGCATGGCTGAGCAAAAACAACATAAAAAGACCGGCCCAAGACCTTGACAAAGTGCATCCTACTACATTTTGTAAATCAGTAATGCACTTTTGCCATGTAACCTCAATCCTCAAAATTCCTCCACTTTTGGCAAAGAGGATTTTGATGGATTTAGGGCGGTTAGGGTTAATAAACAGGAAAGTTTATAATATGTATTTTGTGTAATTTTTAAGCCAAAATTAAAGTTATGAAACAGTCAATATTTCAGAGAAAACCCCCACAATTTCCAAAAGTTTGTTTAAATGTAGTGGCTACTTATCACAGTAAGTATTACGGTAACCATAACACAATTCTCTAAAGCTATCATTATGGCATTGCAAAATAACTATTGGAAATGTCACATTTATAACTGCACTTCCTACCAGAGCGTTATGGTAGCTCAATTGGGTAGTAAACATTGGACAACCATGCTTGAAGGCCAAGATAGAATTCAATGATTCAGAGTTTGATGATTCTTCTTTTCTCGGGAACGGAAATGGGTAAGGGAAAGAATGTTGCAACCTTAACCCGATACTGTTGTGTTCTTCATTATATCATCTCAATGAAGCCAGCCAGAAAGAATTCCGGGCCACCACTCATATTCCCTCATGGGAGTCATATGAGCTGAAGAGTACCAAAAGTTGTAAATCTGATGAAGAAACACCATTTAAAGAGTGCAACATTTCTTAGTTAATACTTTTTCTGTCATGGCCCATAGACTTTGTCGTTGCAACAGTGTCATACGTCAGGTTGCAACATTCTTGCCCGGTAAATAAGACATAGATATTGGTTTGTTTCCTTTCAACCAGACCTTTGATATAGTGACTATTTTTTATAATATAATTAATTTATAAGCATGGAGCTATAAACTTTTTATAGCTCCATGGTATAAGCATAAAAGTAAACAATCCAAAACACTACATTTTCGGGTATTTCAGGCCGTAGGCCCAGGGGCCCGTAACTACACGATCGTCGATTTGTATTTGTAGCAATGTATGTGTAGGCATGCGATAGTTATTTGGAAGCTAAATACTACAACTTGACCTAGTACTTTGCCTACCTATGCAGATCGTGTGGACGTGAATAACACCTCGTTTTCGAAAAACAAGTTTCGTACACCCTACATACACCAGCACTAGCTTTTATAACCCTGTGAGAAGAGACATGATGAGAGAAGACACTTGTGAGTTTCATGGAGAGCGCCATCTTGATTTTCAGCAAATTCCGAACGTGTAGACGCGGTTAATAATTCGTGGATACTGTTTTCGCGAATAAAGTATCAGCAACTGCATGTTTTTATCAATTCATGCCGGCCACAACAAATGCTGTGCGGCGCCAGCTGAGCGATCGTGCTCTCAAATTAGTTGGCAAATATCTGCTGGAGTGCACTCCGATCCGACGTGAAGCATAAAATCATGCCTATGCATGCTGCTATACGCTATGGTGGACTGGTTGTTGATTACTGAGGGTAAATACTGTCAAGTGTAAGTGCACTACTCGTTTTCTCTTCTTAAGAGGTCATACGTTTTAAATCTAATTAAACTTTCCATATCTGGCCATCACTTGTCACACTCTACATGAATGAGTGTCAGTGTAGAGCAAGGAACTGGTCTGAAAATTTCGAAGTGTTTTCTCAGTAAATACTTCAATATTTTCCCTGCTAAATTTGACTTTTGAGGGCATATTATCACTTTCTGATGGCTGATAGGTCACTGAGGGGAAAATTAGTGATGGCCAGATATGGGAATTTTTCCAAAAAGGTCTAAATAAAATAAAAGTGAATCATGTGAATGTGTGGCTGAGAAACATTTCCAATTTTGTTGGGAAAAAAACCCCATAGACTTCTGTCATTCAACATGTTCAAATTGCATTAATACCTTCGCCAAGGCAAGAAGGTTTTGTTTTCATCGGATTTTGGTTAGTTTGTTGGTTGGTTGGTTGGTTTGTCTGTTAACAAGATAACTAAAACAGTAAAAGAGTAATGGACAGATTTGCATGAAAAAAAAATTAGGGGTGGTCCTTAGTACAAATCGAGTAGATTTTGGAAGTGATCCGGATCTGGGTCTGGATCCAGGATTTTTTTTTTAGGATTCTTCGCCATTTTATGCCAGTATGTCTTTTGGGTGAACTGACAATATGGCGGGGAATTGTTTAGCCTTGGCGGAGGTTTGCGCTATCTGAGTGCTTTTCAGTTAAGTTTCAACATATTGAAGTATTTCACATTATTTGTGAAACCACATTTATTTAGGTAATAACCCCCAAATGCAACTAAATAAAGTTTAAAATTAAAGCTCCTATGCAAATATATTGGTGCAAAGTTGTCCTTCAAGTGAAAATCAATCAAGTGACTGTTTTTAACAGTTAAGAGCTCCCAGCCTACATAAAGCAGGATTGACTGGCTGTGACTGTTCATGTAACTTGATACAGCTATGCTTTGACTGCAGGTGATTGATAAGCCAGCTTTGCCTACCACTTGCCTGCTTTTGTCTGTTGACTGAATTTGACTAGTCACAGTGCTTGCTTGAAATTTACGATCTGACTGTTGGTGACTAGCCTGTGAAAAAGGCATGGCAGGGGAGAGGATTGATTTTGTCGCAGTTCGTGGTCCCATTGGTTTTTTAATTTTAGTAAAAGTATGACAGACCCCCAATAATAATTGTTGTCTTATGTGCAACTAAATCCTAGGCCAAAAAAAAAGTTCTGCTTCCGATTACATGGCATTCGAAAATAGGGTAGGTTGGTAGGGAAATTTGTTTTTGGCCAATTTTGTTTGTGTACGATTATATGGAGGTGTCTGCATGTAGTTAACGGTAAAAGGTAGAAATTGATGGTTTTGGGTGTTTTTTTTCTCATTTTCTCTAATAAGGAAAATTTAGGGTAGGGCTGTCAGAATAGAGTACTGTAGGCAGGGAAACCGGAAGCAGAACTTTTTTTTCTTCTTTTTTGGCCTTAGCAGGCTACGTTGTCTTATTCTCTCACAAGAACTGCCCAATTAATTTTGTCTCTCCCCCTTTGTTTTTCTCTTTATGAGTCTCTCTCCCCCCTATATCTTGATTTTTTTTCTGAAGAAAAAGGGAGGGGGCGTGGGCGTGGGGCATGTGCCCCTAGCCCCCTCCCCCCCCCCCCCCTCCCCTACTTGGATCTGCCCCTGGAAATGTTCTAGTGCAAGGCCAAGTCTCATTTTACTGCATGTACACGGGCATATTTACTGGGATAATTATTTTATTATGCACTTCAACATGTTCAATACACAGCGTTGATAATTAATAATTATGTAGTCTGCATAAAATGCATATACTCAGATTTCCTGCCGAATGGCCATGGTCCACAGAATTTTATCTAATCACTGTGCTTCGGTTACAATACAAGCCTGTAACTGAATTGAAAAATTCAGAAATACATAGCCTATAGCTCGTGCAATTAAAAATAAAAGAAAGAAATTTGACTCGATCAGATCTTCTATATTTTCATGTGGCCAGGCATTGATACTTTTCCAGGATCGGCTGACTAATTGATTGGGACATTTTCGTTCAGTGATCAACTACTGCCATAACTGCACGACAGATGTGCAAGAAACTTAGTGTACTTTTATATCACGGTTGGTTGGGTTTTTTTTAATCAGGGATCATTGACTAGAATTATACCATGGATTCATTCATTAACTCGATTAGGCATCAGGCAAAGCTATTTATTGAGAAAATGAATTAATGTACAGTGTAGTGTTCAAGCCCCAAACAAAATAATAATTCCTGTGTTTCTGGTAACCCGAACGACCCATAATTTAGGGAACTACACAAATGTCCAGCTATTATAGGGTCCACGGGTTGGGTTTTGTTTCTTTCTTTCTTTTTTTCACATTGCAAAAAATTATTTATAATCAAACTTCCCTACCTTAAAACCTTTCATTTTCTGGCAATGTTAGATAAATGATTTATTTGTTTCTTAAAGGGAAAATACAACATTTGCAAACATCAAAAAACGAAATGATCAAATTACCACAAAATACCTTACTGAATTGTTAGGGACTGACAGTCTAAAGCATCCTTTAAAATCGTGGCTCCTGGTGGGCTGACATTTTCGGCCAACCAGCGTTGGAGAAAACATTTTTTTTCAAAAAGTGCTCCTAATGTTTCATATTTAGTTCGTCTGCATTTTCTTTGCAATTGATTACACACCTGTGAAGACTACAAGCCTGCTAGACTGATTCTCTGACCTTACAATTCCCCAAAGTGTATTAATTGCTTCGTTTCATCTTAAGTGGGGTCAGGGAACCAGACTACAAGAACATGATAGGTTTTCTTGGTTTTTCCAGCATCTACAAGCCCAAAACATGAAACAAGTCAGTTTAACAATATTTTATATAACATACTAATCCTCCAAATCCATTTATTTCTGAAAATTGTAGCAAAAGCAAATGTTGTACATTCCCTTTAAGAGAAGACGTGGCAATCACAGATTGAATCGCATCAAATTGAGACAAAAAATAAATCTAGTACACAGTTTTTTTTATACATCTAAATAAAGTAAAGTAAACACGTACAAATATTAACCATTACCCAAATGTCAACCCCCTAAAAAGTTGTTTGTCCCAGCTTCAGGCCCAACACTGTCCCAGCCCAGAAACTACCAGTTACTTGCAAATCCCCAACTTTAGGGTACTTTTCATCACAAATTTATTTTGTAATTAACTTTCAGGGTTCAACCTTAACTAATTTTTTACCAGCCAGCCAGGCTACAGGAACAGACTCTTAACAAGAGCGCGGGCATTTTCACTAGCCTGCGTGTTTTTCTTTTATAGAGTGTCGCAACAACAATGTGCATACATGTAAAATGTGTATCCTGAGGCAGTCTTGTCAGTGTTTTTAATAAACATATCCAATAATTTTACCCTAAACAGTTACTACAATTAGACATAAATTGATACAGGTTTACTTTCTGAGTTTAATGATGTATTTCTTCCTGTCCTTTCATCTTTGCCGTAGCCCAATCATTTTTGACTCGCCAGCCGGGCTACTTAAGGAAAAGTTTGACTAGCCCACCCCTGTTTTGACTGGCATTTTGACTAAAGTCGAACCCTGACTTTATATCATTGCTTTCATTTCTATTCGCAATTTCCCTAAACGATGATTTTAGGCCCCCAAAAAAGTCTCCGGTTTCTGGTATGCGCGCGTGTCGCCATAGCCATGCACGTTGGCAAAAAGAAAAAAAAAAATTTCAATATAAGATGATGTCTCAAAACAGCCAAACTCACTGGTTTGACTGGAATCCTGCTACTGCACAATTTTAACGTGTTTTTTAGATGGGGTTACGATCAAGTTTACGCTTTATGTGGCCTCTCTGGACTCCCATATATTTTGCAATAAATTTAGTCTGGCACCATTTGCAGTCATCAGCCGACATTTGAAGAAAAAAAAGAAAAAAAAAAAAAAGCTGCGTCGCCGCACCACTTTTGGGCAAGCTCCATACCAGAAACCGGAGACTTTTTTTGGCCTTATTGCTTTCAATTGAATATGGCAGACTCAGAAATAAAGCTTAGTGTGCAAAACCATCAGACCGTCAGTTGGGATGAAAAACCCAAATTCCCCAGACTGGCGCTGCAAATCAGTGGCCACGGTCCAGTGGTCACAGTACGTGGTCCAATAGGCACTTCCCGAATCCTTGTTTTAGAAGATGTTTCTGATTGGCCAGATATTTTTACGTGGGTGAAACCCTATTGTATCTTTATACAGCCTTGGTGCAAAATACACTATGTTGATGAAAGTTGAATGGACAAGGTTGGCTGCTTATCAATGCACAAAATGCTGGTACGGTACCATTGCAATTTTAATCATTTCACTCTAGTCATCTACCTGTAGTAAATGTACTACGAAAAGGAATGCACTCTTCACCAGCTGTTTCAACTTTACCAGCTGTTCAACTGATTAAAATGTAATTATTTGAGTACTCCACATCTCCTTATGTACACATTCGCAGAGTTTGTTATTCACTTTTTGAGTTTGAGAGCGAAATTGAGTCAAACACTGTAATGTATTGTTGCATCATGCATTAAGGTTGGTTCATTGAGTGTGAGCAAAATTGGAGCAGATTTCATGACATGAGCAATTGAACTTTTGTTGTGACGCGAAGTTCGCTGTTTCCAAAATGAATTCATTTCGCACTGAAATTATTGTGAAATATGAACCGGTCTTTAACGGCTGATTGTTTTTCAATTTTGTTTATGACTATCTAGCTTCATGGAAATGAGGCATCTACCGTTTTTTTTTTTGTTTTTTTTTCAGCAATTTGAAAACCAGATGAATGACGGGTAAGAAACCAGTGTGGATTCTAAGATGGAGATGAAGCCAGTGTTAGAATTGGATGAGTACCAGCCAATCAACAACAACCAGAACATCACATCCGCTGGAGCCACAGATGATGCAGCCAGCAGCAAGTATGCTGAACGAGACGATGACAAAGGTAGTGCTATCTCTTCTTTTTTTCATGTAAATATTCAGTTCACATGTTTATTACACCTCATGCGTATTTATGAGCCGAACACGCTTCTTTCATTGGTCGAAATTCCAACACGTCTGGGAAGTACATGAAAGTAGCTACTCCGCATAAAAGAAGCTATCTCTGATTTCCTAAGATGACTGGGAATATTTCTATCCCCCCTGGATGGGATGCTAGTCCATCGCAGGTTACTCCCAAGCTAATGTCGGTACCCATTTATACTCCTGGGTGGAGAGAGGCAAGTGGAGGTGAAGTAGCTTGACCAAGGACATAACGGTAAAATGTATGGCCAGCAGCTGGATTTTAAACCCTGACTGTACAATCATGAGTTGTGAACCCTAATCACTAGGCCACACTCCCTCGTCGCCCGTGTTCATGGACCTGGACCAAACTTTATTCCAAAAATGAAATTCAAAATATTTAAAAACAACGTTTTAAAAAAACAAGTAAAATAGACATCTTTTCAGCCTGTTCTATACATTTGTAGATTAGCTGCCTTTCTCCCTCTATGTAAATTTAGCAGCAGTCAATAACCCATATCTGATAACCGTTGTTTGGTTTTGGCTTTCCAGCATATGTTTTTGTTGAGTTAGACTATCAAATGTCCCACTAATGGAAAAGAAAAGCACTTAATTTTTGCTTTGCACTGCTGTAAAACCAATATTCACAAATAACAAAAATTGGTCCTAGCTTCACTTGGAGTGAAGCTGTTTTCAATGTACAGTATTATGTTTATGTTACGCTGATTCGTTATTTAGTTTGAATTACCCATAGGAGGTCCAAGTCCAGGGAGTGATTTCAGTTGATATGCGAAATCTGGGGCAATTCTAACTTTTTTGGCTGTACAGTCACAGTTTTTGTTTTTATAAAAACATGTTTTTGCTATACAAAATTATGCAAAGTTTGTAAAAAAATGTTGCTCATTAAATTTCAGGGGGGGATGTGTTTTTGCTTAAAAAATAATAAACAATGCATAGCAGCTAGCTATGCATTGTTTATTATTTTTTGGTATCAAAATGTTTTTGGTATCAAAAGATGCGCAAGGCTCGAGGCTAAAAAGTCCTATAGCTATACATATTTTGTAACAATATTGCTCACTGATATCATCTGGTCAATTGAGTCTTTTAATTTTTTTTTTTCCTCTTTGTTATTGAGTAGGGTGGATGTTTTTCCTGTTATTATTTACTGAATTCAAAGGTTGAATCTTTTTGTTGAAAGTGTAAAAGGCCGAGTGGATTGGTTTGCAATACCAGATGGTCAAAAGCACTCAGCCTTATTCACTTCCATTAACCCTAACTGCCCTGAATCCTCCAAAATCCTTTTTGCAAATTGGAGGAATTTGCAGGATTGAGGTTACATGGCAAAAGTGCGTTACTGATTTCGGAGTATGCACTGTGTCAAGGCCTTGGGCCAGACCTTGTGTTGTTTATGGTCAGCCGAGCATAAATTTAGTCCTTGATTATACTTGAAATCCTCCACACTGCTCCAAGATGTCACTGCCTCTGCCTCAACCTATTGACAGTCATAGCCGGAGGATTTTGCAAGATTCAGGCAGTGGTCACCCCTCCATGGACCATATTCAAGAAATAACGGAGGAATTTGCAGGATTGAGGCTATATGCTATTTGTCCATGCGGCCAATTGGAGGATTTTGCAGGATTGAGGCTACATCCTAGCAAAAAGGCCTAGGGAGTTAGGGTTAACAAACGGATAACCTTGTACCGTGTTTATTTCTCACCATAAGTCTTCTGAATACTGAGTAGAATGGATCAAAAGCTATTGAAAATTGTTACTGGGGTGAAACCTTAAAAGCAGTCATTAAATAAACCCTAAAACAAGTATTAAAACATGCATCTCTGTGAAATTCTGGGAATGTTGCGTGGTTGCTAGAAATGTTGTGACTATTTTGCTTCCTGTAAAGAGTAAGCACAGCTTCTTAATTAATAAGTACATGAAGCAAGAAATGGTCTCAACAGTTTTTGATTTCCTCTTCTTATTTGTGGGCCCCCTATTTACTCGCCTTGTTAAATTTACTGTTTTAAAGGGTAATGGAGATCATTCGCAACGAAAAGTGTTTTCACTGATTTAAGGAATGTACAATCATTCTTAAAGCTACAGTCCATCATTTGCAGCTATCCAAAAAGTAACTGACGTAATTAGTGTTGAAAAACATACTTGGTGTAGTAAGGGGACTAAACTCCGTGTGAAATTTATCTTTCTGGCAAGCTGTCATTTTGAAGAAATCAACGAAAGAAGGCCTTTCCAATGTTGCGTCTAAGACGCACTGTTGGAAATTTCTGTTAGTAGTTCCTTTTTTTATTCGGCGAAGCGCACGCAAGCGTTGACACGACGCAACGTGCACAAGGTTGCTATAATTCGTCGGATCAGTGAGAACGTGTCTGGGAAGCTGAATTCAGGCCCAATTCAAAACATGATTCAGCAACTTTTGATTTGAAATCGAGATCCTAGAATGCTGTTTTTCTCAGAATATACAGCTGAAGCTGAGCTGAAACTGGTTAGGTCCTAACCAATGCAAGAAAATAATGGTTATTTCTCTTTTCTCAAAAATGACAGAATACCAGGCACAATGATTTCACAGGATGCATTTCCTTAGGGCCGCCCAGTTTCGAATAATTTAGTATTCAAGTATTCCAAACTGGGTTTGACCGAATATTTGAATATTCAAAACACACCGATCAAGTTTTCACGTGCCATCTGCGACTAAGAGCCGCGCCAGTCAAAAGTTGCACGCAAAGCACGCCGCTTGAAATTTGCGCGCAGCGATTGCTGTTATGGGCCACTGTAGTGTTTTGCAGTTCGTATTTTACAACTGTCAAGGGTTTTAACTTGCAAAAGGGGTGAGAACAATGAACTGCCGTCGACAATAAAGTTACTGTCAACAGAAAGTGGCATAATACAGTGCTGCAACTTTGCAATTTCAATAACATCACAGGCATGTACGTGACACGTACATGTAGTTGTTTTCTTCTATCGAACATTCAAACCAATAAAAAGCTATTTGAATGTTCGTTTGAAGATGGAATATTCAAATATTTGGTATATTCGGGACAGCCCTAATCCTATTATTTACTTACAATTAGGTAGGCTATTTCATGAGATTTTGACAGTTTCGTTATTGAATGTTTGCAAGTGGTGTTGATAACCTTTAAGGATTGGCTCATTCCCGTACTTTTTTTTTGATAAGTGTGTTAAAAGCAGAAAAAAATGCAATTTCCTTAATTAACCTTAACTCCCTAGCATAATTTACTAGGAACCATACCCATTCTGGCAAATTCCAACACCCATATGGGAAATTGTACACACACTATCTATTTTGGACTTAGTTTCTGGAGGTATGCCAAACCCAATGTATAAGACCATCAGTTTAGGGGTACTGTACCTATCCCAACAGATTGAAACAAAACCTGCTGTTGGACTTTGATGGGTTGAGTTCGATTAGGGTTAAACTTTGAAATCTTCTATTTTTGTATTTTACTGACATGTCGGTAAGGAAGAAGGCAACATCTAAAAGCATATTCCCATTTTTGTGAAGTACATGTATGTATTGTGTATGGTGTATTGTAGTGACTTACAGTGTACAGTAAATAAAGTAGAAATTGTTGTGAGTCTGAAAACCTGTGTCGAGTCTCCATTGTTAGCACTTCACTACAACAATCCACAGTACCTGCAGTTTCACACCTCAGTAAGTTAAACCTTGATCATATTCCTGTTTTCAATTTATTTTCCTATTCTTCAGCTCCATTGGATGAGTCTCTCCATTTGACAGCCATCCAGGCGCAGCGATGGCGCAGGGCAGCCATTGGGATAGCTTGGGCTTCCGTCATCAGTCTACTCATACTTGGCATCGTCAGCTTTGGTGAGTTGGAATTGAGTCAAATCACAAGCGAACCACAAGTCGTACCACAATTCAATTAACAAGCCAAGTCAGAACTAACATACGATGAACAGCAAGAGAGGGATTATTATTAATTGTTTCTGGAAATGAAACAACGATTCCTCAAAAGCACCTTAGGCACTGTAGTTCACAAGCCTGAAGAAATCTGTGGAGAGAAGGCAATGAGAAGAAGTTACAGTTTTAGAGGTGGGAGCAAAACCCCAGAATCATATTCTAGGGAAAACCCACGGAATCAGGCAGGGACTGAAAACCCAATCCACATGTTGCCCAGGTGGGATTTGAACCCGGGTCACAGCGGTGGAAGGCAAGGAAAGTACCGCTACGCCAACCTGACTCCCCTTTGTCACAACTCAGTTGCACAGCTTGCGACTTGACTCGAGACTACGGTACATGGAGTACCGAAGTGTGACGTCATTTAGAACCAGAAAGTGTAGTGCAAACGAATGGAGTACACGTGCGTGTTGGTTCACGGGCTGAATCACGCGCTAATGTCTTTCACACACATTTTGTGCGCGTGACGTATTCACTTCGGTACTCCATTGTGATTGACTTGTAAGGCCTTGTTGTTTTTTTAAGTACATGTACAAAAAAATGCATTCATATTGTCCATTCTGTCTTTCCAAAAACGCTTCTCAACAACCTGTTTATGTCAAAACTCTATGACATTTCTGCTGTCCTTAAAACAACAAAACTGCAGGGAAAATATAGATTACAAAAAAAACATACATTTTAGGCCAATGATGACATGTTTTACTAAGATACAGATAGAATTAACAAACTTGCTGTTAAATTGAACTTTATTTCCATAATGCACAGTATATTTTATCTCTTGTGTGAATTTTTTTCTAGTTCTTTCTGCAAAAACTGAAAGTTCAGCTGCTTTTGGCTTTGGGGTGAGTTTCTCATTCAATATGCATGTACTTTATTTGCATTGTATTTCCAATGTTTTCTTCAAAACTCTACCCAGTTCATGCATTCTAATTATTGAAATAGCTTTTGGAAGTATAGGTCTTACTCTAATTATCGAAAATGTTTTTATTTGAATTGATCTAGTTTGGTTGTGTACTTGATGTGTTCACGTCAGTGGTTGTAATATGGAGGTTCTTCGGTACAGTGAAAACACTCTACTCAGAACAGAGGGAACGAATGTAAGTTTGCAGTATCAAAACTGATTTTATTTTTTTTAGATACATGTATTCATGACCAGTAGAATTATTGTGTATTACTGATTAACGGTCGCCTAAGTGTACCACTTTTACATCTAAAATATATGCATAAATGTACAAGTTCAGCAGCCATAAAAATTGAATTATATAGTCAGTCAGTGTTGTTTTCAAGTACATTTGAATGAGTGTGAGTACGAGTACTTTGCCATGAGTACGAGTACATGTATGAGACAGTTAGTCTTCAATGAGTATGAGTACAAGTATGAGTGTTTTCCATGAGTATGTGCACTTTCAATGTTAGGGTTGTCCCGAATATTCGAATATTCGATCATCAACCGAAAATTTAAATAGTTTTTTCCGGTTCGAATATTCAAAGAAAAAAACCTATGCATGTACACGACTGTGACGTGATTTTAATCGTAAAGTAGATGCACTGTTTGTCGATGGTGACAGTAACTTTTTAGTCGACGGCAGTTCGTTGTTCTCTTCCTTGTAGCAGGCTAAAACCAGTGACTGTTAGAAAATATTTACTTCAAAACATTCCAGCAGCTCATAACATCGACGGATCATGGCTACACACAAAGTTTCAAATATTTGAGTATTCAGTCAAACGCAGTTTCGAATAATCAATTACTAAATTATTCGGAAAACAAAATAGCAGAAATCAATAAAACAGGGGATGTAAACATCCTGGAAAATTGAGCACAGGCTTTAAAACATGTTGAGTGTAACCGTGGGACACATGTACCGTACATGTAACAAACACCAGGGAAAGTTCATGAACTACATGTTAGCATAGTACAGTCAAATTTAAAATGCGCATATTATAACGTGTACATATTGTACATGTATGTATGTAAGTGTATTCTGTTATTGTTAACAAAAAGTTGTTAATTTTTTTTTTCTAAATGAGCTGGCGAATCTTGACAGGTTAGTCAGCCTTGTATTTTTAGAGGAAAAGAGAGAAACACTGAAGCAGACTTGAGTCTTTTAGCCATTTGAACTTTGTTCTCGGAAGTTTTTTAGCAAAAATTGAAATTCAGTGAAGAGGATAAGAATCCACATTGAGAGCTTTTCATATATTTTTTTTCGTTTTGAGCTACACGGTGTATCACTTACATGTACGGTAGCTCTATAATTTAAGCTTACAAATTAATTGGTTTCAGTTTAACTGAAATCTCAAAAAAATGCTGGTATGTCAAAAACCTTGGAAATAATTGTTCATTAAATGGCTGTTTTCAGCATGTGAATTTGCATAATAGTATACACAATGTCTGCATGGTGTGGGTGTGGTAGAATGAACGCTAGCTTTTTGGTGTAAGGATCCAGCTGTATTTGGCAAATTTGATTTTGATTGATTCAGAATGACTAAATCTGTTCATGCATTTGGTCTACACAATGGATAGGATTTAGTCCATTGAACATGTGCAATGGCATTATATGGGGGTATCCTATACAATAGCACTGCCCGGCTAACAAGTGAAAGTCAGGTAATGTGTCAGTGAGTTAGTCAGTGAGATAGTTACGAAAGGTACTCTAGACTGGCCCCAATAGGTCTCGTTCAAATGACGTCATTTTCTACAGACCATCCACGTGCATCGGCATTTTTAAGCGTCAACTTGCACAACGCGCATCGGCTGCGTTGTATTTCGAACACATTTCGAGCAACAAGCACGCGTGTTTGGAACATTTTCAACACTGCGTAATGCGTGCTTGATTGCGTAAAATACGCAGTTGCAGTTCTCCTACAGAGATGGCCGTCATTGAGTGAGCCCTATTAATTGACGCAAATCTTAGCACTACTTCCCAACTTTGCTTTCACAAAGACATGGATTTCTACTCATGTACAAAATACATGATACATGAACAGTGTAGTTAACCACTGATCCTTTGTTTCCCTTTGATAAAGAACCAGCCAGGTTCAAAATATCTGGACTCTAACTTTTTGGCCTCATGTCTATTTTGTATGGAATATTTGCAATTTGTAGGGTGCTACATGTACATAGGCCATCAGCCTCGGTCCAAAATTTTGGCAACTGGTATCAAATGAGGGGATAATCATCAGCGATTTTGGGCAAGGTATAGGCCTACACCTCCAGAGTTGGAAAATATGTGATAACATTGCTGCGGTGGCAGCTTTTTGGGTGTATGCCCTGATTTGATACTGACCCAAACCCCCAGGCTGATGGTCTTACAGTTGACACAATTCCAAGGTGTAGACACTGGTTTTGATCTAATGTGTATTTGCCACATTCCATCTTTTTGCAGCATCTGTGGTGGACGGTAAATCAGTGTAAGTTTGTATTGCAACTGAAAGCTGTATAAGCTTTGAAACTTGCTGAATGCGCAGTATGATATCTTGCAGTGCTGTGTTTTCCATTCGTTGTGTTTTTATTTTGTATACATACATGAGGTAGTTTGAACTGTATCTATTTCACATGTATCATGCAACTGTACATCGGTTGTGCATATGATTGTACATGTATATTATTGGGTACTGTGTATGCTTTGTGTACTTAGTGTTTTCTCCTCCAACAATGTTAATAGAAATGCATTGTACCTCAGACCTGTTGAATTCCAAGAATTGTTGACATGATTGAATGGGTAAGGGGAGCTGAAATATTGAAGTCATCACATTATACAGAGACCAAAATCCTGAAGGAGTGAACTGAGATTGGCAATATTGTATGAGAATATTTCAGCCCAAAAAATTCTGAATTAAAGGTACAGTCCATCATTTGCAATTTGTGCACTTTGTTCGTTTGAAGCAACAAACGTGCTCAAAATCTAAAGAAGGGTGCTGGACAACTGACCTGATGAAGTTTCAGCTCAGCTTCAGCTGTATATTTCGAGAAAAACAATATTCTAGGATCTCAATTTCAGATCAAAAGTTGCTGATGTTTTGAATTGGGCCTGAATTCAGCGTCCGAGACACGTTCTGCACTGAGCCGATTGCAGCTACACGATGTCGTTGACACGACGCACATGCCTGCGCGCGCTTCGCCGAATAAGAAAAACGAACTACTAACGAAAATTTCCAACGTGTAGGCGAGACAATAGTGTGAAATGGGCCTTATTCACGAGTCAGCCATATTGAATTGAAAGTGAGGTAAAATCTTAATTTTTGGAACTTGCGAAGAGAAATGAAAGCAAATTAATTCCTAATTAATTCCAGTCTGCTTCAATGAATATTTTCAAATTTGTAATTAAAAATTCCCTAATGTTTAAAACCAGATTAAAAGACAGTAAAATAAGGCTGCATTGTGCCTGCATAAATAGTTTGGCGCCATCCATTGAACAGTTAACACTTAATGACAAACAATCAGGGAACTCGACAAAAATGGCCAACTCGTGAATAAGGCTCATTTTAAGGCCTGCATCTTAAATCCACCTAAATGGAATTTTTTTGGGTTCTGTTTCGTTAAAGAACGTGTTATGTTGTGTGATTTTGAAGCTGGTTTATGTACTTGGAATGGAGTAAACTTGTCCATAAATAGTTTTACATTGCTTGTATTGTTTTTCCCTTCAATCCTTCCTTATTTCTGTTGCTGTCTTCCTTTTCCCCTCCATGGCAGGGCACTGTTGTTGCTTGCCGGTTTTTTTCTTGTAGCCAGCTTTTCAATCACAGTACGAGACCTTGTCGAACTTTTGGACCAAACTCGCACAAAAGATGTAAGCCTTTTGCATCTTGGTTTTTGCAGGCTGGTACAAAATGCAGGGGCCAGCATATGCAATTTTTACATTGGCGACGTTTCCATTTTCAGTTGGTGGTTTGATGCAGTTAACAAGTTATTATTTTTCTTCTTTTTTTTGTAAATTGTCTTTGTTTTTTCTTGTTTCCTTCACTGTTTTCCTTATTCTGTTGATTTTTAAAACATTTTTCCATTACATTTTTTTTTTGAGGTGTCGGTTTTACGCTTTGTCGTTTTCATCTTTTGTCATGCCCCGGAGGAAATATATCAATGTGTTGAATCATGGAGATTTTGTCTTTAAACTAAAGGGAATGTACAACATTTGCTTTTGCTTCAATTTTCAGAAATATGTGGATTTGGAGGATTAGAATGTTATAGAAAATATTTTTAAACTGACTTGTTTTACGTTTTGGGCTTGTAGATGCTGGAGAAACCAAGAAAACAATCATGTTTCTCGTAGTGTGGTTCCCTGACCCCACTTAAGATGAAACGGAGCAATTAACACACTTTGGGGAATTGTAAGGTCAGAGAATTAGTCTAGCAGACTTGTACCCCTTCACAGGTGTGTATTAAATCAATTGCAAAGAAAAGTCAGAATAACTAAATATGAAAAATTAAGAACAGTTTTTGAAAAAAGCCAGTTTTCTCCAACGCTGGTCAGCCGACCAGCGTTGGAAAAATACAGTTTTTCTTGAAAATGTCAGCACACCAGGAGCCACGATTTTACAGGATGCTTCAGACTGTCAGTCCCTAACAATCCAGTAAGGTATTTTGTGATAATTTGATGATTTTGTTTTTTGATGTTTGCAAATGTTGTATTTTCCCTTTAAAAACCTGAGATTTTATTTGGGAGAAAGGAATATTATTGACTCACTCTCAGGCAACTGTAGTGGCAGACTGGAGGCTGAGGTCCACTGATTCAGTTGTACACAGGTGTATTGGCCATTAATCAATGCGATGCATGAATATTATGCCAACCCCAGAGCGTAAGGTTGTGCTTTTGTTGTTTTAATTTGGCTGAACATCTGTTCTCATTTGTGGAGGTTTCTGCATGTTTTTGTGGCGGTATTAACATGTTTTCGTGGAGAATTCTCCATGTTTTTGTGGCGGTATATTTACATGCTTGTTTGAAGTTCATTGACTTCAGTTGATAAAGCTCATTTTGGGGGTTCAGCTTTGCTATCATTTTCACCAATTCAGTGCTGAAGGCTCCTTATACAAAATTAAAACTCTGGAACTTTCATACGTGAAACTCCTTGAAAAAAAGCTTGGAAAAGTATTGATTTAATCAACAACCATTTGATTTTGCTGAGATGGTTTCCCCTGCAAGGCTTCAATTGAACTTTTATCGATCTAACCAATTTTGAATGCACTTTTTTCCTCAACAAGGGCCTTTTTGCTCATGTAAGGACCCTATAGCACTGAACACTAAATTGTTATTAGTTGTATTCTGCTGCAAGGCAAAAGGTGGAGAAATTTGGACATATGGTCTGAGCTTGTTGAAACATTAGTGGAGGGAGATTCAGAGATTTCAAAATCAGGTTATCTTAATTTTTTTCAAATCGAATAACGGTTATCCGATTTCACCGGATTCTTCCATTCAGCTCACAGTCATGCCTACAAAAAGTGACAAGTGAGGTGCTGCATTCATGCGATGCCCACCATGGTACTGTTTGCGGGATTCAGTGACACTACGCCTTTACTAAAACACGCCAAATGTGGGAACTCGCTGATCAGACGAATGGGCAGGCTATTTATGAACCGAGCAGACCATAAGCGAGTGAATGCAGATTCAATCAGAGACCATGAAGCTAATTGGTGGATGTTCCAATCCAGATATTTATTTAAGCTTGCGTCACAAAAAAATGGAGCATTGGCTTAATTTTATAAATGGTCGTTGCGAATATCTGGTTTTCAAAATCCAAACCGAATAACCAAATTTTTAATAATTTTGATTTCAATCCCATCACTAAAACACATCCTCAGAAAAAAATCCAGATGTGGGATTTCAGTCACTGTTTACATCCATTGGGGAAAATACACACAAAAATTCTCAAAATCTCAATTGTGCTTATCGTCAATTTACGATGGTGTACAAAGCAAATGCAGATCGGGGAGGGGGGGGGGAGCAGGGACTATCTCTCCCCCCCCCCCTCTTTTTTTTGGGGGGGGGGGGGGGTGGGCGGCGAGGGTTTTTGTTTTTAGCAATTAAACCGGGAACAGATTGTTAGATATGAAGAAAAAGAGGTATAAAAAGAGGAATAAAAAAGGCAAAAAAATAGTCTTCCCCCCAGAAAATGTGGGCACAAGCAAAGATTTTTTCTGCCAAATTCTCTATAAATTATACTGACACAAAAAAAAACTCCATCCAAAATCTGTGTATCATCAAGTGTATTTTGATCTATCATGAAAATAATTTTGCTTTTTTGCTTTAATCCTCTGCCTATTGTACGAACCATGTTTGAATCTTTGTTTCATTTTGTCAATTTTACAATCAAGGTTTCGTCTTTGTTTTCGCTAGCAGCCATCAGTGGAACTTTGTGTATCATACTTGCACTGGGCAAGTTTATTATTGCCAAGAAATTGGAGAGTAAAACAGTCAAAAGTGATGGTGAGTTGGATGAAATGTTTGTTTTGAATCTATCAGGAAAGAAAAATTAGTTTACACCAAGATTTTTAATCATTTTTACAAAGTGTATGTGACTGGTCGTTTTTAAATTAATTACAGGGAATATACAACATTTGCAAACATCAAAAAATAAAATTACCAAGTTTTTACGAAATACCTTACTAGGATGTTGGTAAATGACAGTCTAAAGCATCCTGTAACATTATGGCACCTGGTCTGAAGTCATTTTCAAGAAAATGGTATTTTTGTATACATTTCCAATGATGGTCGGCCGACCACCGTTGGAAATACCTAACTATTTTTCAACTACTGCTCCAAATTTACCTTTTTTCGGTCCACATTTTGTTTGCTATTGGTTACATGTTCATGAACGAGTGCAGGCCAGCTAGACTGGTTCCCTTACCTTACAATTTTCCGGCATCTATAAATTGATCCATTTTATCTTTAGTGGAGTCAGGGAACCAGACTACTTGAACATTTTTGTTTTTCTTGGTTTTTCCAGCATTTTCGAACACAAATCTTTAAACATGTCAGTGTAACAATTTTTGATCTATTATACTAACCCCTCAAATAGTTCATTTCTGAAAATTACAGCAAAAGCCAATGATGTACATTCCCTTTAAAGGAGCAGCAAATAACATTTCATTTGGTAAATGTTTCTCTTAGACGTCGATGGGATAAATCATTATTTTTTACCTTGAAAATTGTCCTGTAATTGCCACACAAAGGAATTTATGGGTGCCAGTCTTACATTTGTTGTACCTCATCAGTATTTTGACAGATTAGCTCAGAATCCGACAACATTTGCAAACATCAAAGAAACACAAAACTACCAAATTATTATGAAATACCTTACTAGCTCGACTGTAAGTGCATAGTCTCTAGCATCCTGTGAAATCATGGTACCTGGTGTGCTGTCATTTTCAAGAAAAGTGAAATTTTTGTATCAACTTCCAACAATGGTCGGTTGACCAATTTGCCAAATTTACAAAAATGTAGTTAGTTCACGTTTTGTTTGCAACCAGTTACACATTCGTGTAACGGGTGCAAGCAAGCTAGTCTGGTTCCCTGACTTAACAATTTCCCGACGTCTATAAATTGCTTCGTTTCATCTGAAGTACATGTAGGGGCAGCGAACCAGAATACAAGAACAGCATTTATTTTTGGTGGGGGGGGGGGGGGTTCCCGCATCTGTGAATGCAAAACTTTAAACAGGTCAGTGAAAAACAATATTGCTATAAAATACTATCCCCCAAATCTGAAAATTACAGCAAAAGAAATTTTGTATACATTGTATTACCTTTAAATGAGGGAAATTCATACAAGCAAGGCAAAAATCCCTGCCATGTTTGATGTTAAAAAAACCAACATTTTTTACAACATTTTCTCCAAAGACTTCCTGTTACCCAGACCCTCGAAATTATGCCTAGCAAACAATATGAAACACTCGACTCTAGCAATCTCAAGAGAATTTAGCTTCACCAAAAGTGTTCCTGTGATTAGCATTTATTTTCAACTTGTCTTTCCAGGTTTCAGTTCCCTGGCTGGCTCCATTACAGCCTACAGTATTCTAGTGAGCGCTGCAGTCATTGAGGCACATCCTAACGTCTGGTACCTAGACAACATTGTTGGCTTTTGTGTGGCCGTTCTGCTCATGCTGTATGGAATCATGTAAGCACATATGGACTTCCAACCAGTATTCAATATTCATAAATCTGTTATTCATGAACACAATTTTGCATAATTGTTTTTACAGCCCTCATTTCCACAAAAAGCCATGTTGTAGCAAAGAAATAGCATACTTGAAATAGGATCGGTTGCATGTTCAGTGCCTGTTTCTGTTTTTGTTGCAAATCAATACAAGGAGGTCCTGTGAATGTCATACGATGTCATCATTCAGCTCAGTTTTCATTGGTCGCCTGAAGTAAGGCAATTTAAAAAGTTGTCTTGGTGTTTTGGGTTTTTTACCCCTCAGCCGAGAGGCTCGAGGGGTATTGTCATCGCCTAGGGCGTCCGTCCGTCCGTCCGTATGTCCGTTCTGACCAGACCACCCTTGTGGGGTGATGTTCCTTTCAGGACACATCACCCCACTTTTTACACAATGGAAAAACATCACCCCAGAAGGGAATCTTTAGAAAAAGGGATAATGGGAACACAATGCTATCACCCCACAAGTCCGTCTGGCTGGGATGTCCGGGCAGCTTAGTTTCCGGATGATAACTTGAGTTAGAAATGTTGTTTGGGATTGTTACTTCGGTAGGGGGTTGCCCTTGGGAGTAGGCAAGTTGGGAGTGGTTTTGAGGTCAAAAAGTCAAAGGTCAAGGTCACCGTGGTGAGTTAAAGGTAAATGGTTTCCGGATGATAACTTGAGTTAGAAATGAGATTTTGGTGTCTAACTTTGGTAGGGGATTGCCCTTGGGAGTAGGCAAGTTGGGAATGGTTTGGGTCAAAGGTCAAGGTCACTGTGGTGAGTTAATGGTTTCTGCATGATAATTTCAGTTAGACATGATATTTGAGTTTGGAATGTCAGTTTGCCCTTTTCGACAAACTTCGGCTGAGGGGTTTCAACAGCAACGCTGTTATTTTTTTTTATTTCAAGAATTCTATGATAAGATGTGTTCATGTGATGGGTTCTGTGCATAAGTACCCCCTCAACAGTAAGAAAGGGAGAGTTGGGGGAGACCACTTGGACATATGCAAACGCATTGCCCAACGACACATTACGCTGACACGAAGACGCTATGGCTTTGTGTACATTCAGAATAAAGCAGGTCGTGCATACTTTGCGGCAAACGTGCGCGAACCAGTACGCGCACGTCGTGTGTCCCGTCTACAGGGTTCTCAAATATGGTAAATAAGTGCCCTCTATTGTTCGCGCACGGAGCCCATACAACAAATCTTTTTCTTCTTTTTTCTCCTGACAAATTTTCAACTTAATTTTTTTTTTTCTCTCTATTTTTTGCATCTGTAATGCTCCCGAGGATTTTAATTCTGATCCCTTCATTATCCATTCTTTTAGGGGCAGGAACCAGCCTACTGTGCTGACCCCAAATCATTCAAAATTTGAAGTAGTTATTGTTGTCTCGCCTGAACGAAGTTCAGGAAAGAGAACATGCAATCACTATGTTTGGGTCAAGGAACCAGACTACAGGAAACATGATTGTTTTTCATGGTTTTTCCAGCATCTACAAACACAAAACTTCAAACAAGTCAGTGTAACAATGTTTGCTAAAAAAAAAAAAAAATCCATCCATTACAGCAAAACAATATATTCCCTTTAAGGATTTGTTTGCAAATACACATATTTTCTGACAGTTCCTGTCAGAAAATATTATATTTTATACATTTTTCTAGAGAATACATAAAAAGGACAATGTCATAAAATGAAAGAAGACAAATTCTTGCCGCTCTGTTGACCTTTTGATTTTTGGAAGAAAAAAAATGGGTATTTTTTAATTAGGCCGTATAAATTTATATGATCCTAAAAGCTTGATTAATAACCAAATAAATACGGCAAATATTTGCGAGCACTGATGTATTTTGTTAATGCAAAAATTGGGGAATTATGTACTTACCATGGGAATTGCAAGAGTAAAAAACATTAAGTTTACATTGAAAAGGTTTTTTTTTAATACTCTTCAGCTGGAAACCGTGACAGCCAAAAGTACTAATGTCCATAATGGCTTTTTTCACTATAAATTTGAAATTTGTAAGAAGAAAACAATATTGAACTCATGGAAGGGCACAGACAGTACATGTAAATCTGCAAGGTATTAAAAATAAAAATACCTGTTTATGTTTATTGTTCATTTTTATAATCAGTCCACTTCCAAAAATAACAGAAAATTTAAATCAGTGAACTTCAGGTTTCCCTGCCACTCTTGAAATCATGGAAAAGCTTGAAAACGAGTTTCCATTTTTCCACGTCATTGAATATGATTCATAATAGTGTTACACACTGTCATACGTAAATCACACAATGGAGGGCGTTGGCACAGGAGTACTGCAACTGTACTTCCAAGAGCTTAGTTTAGGATGGAGCACAAGTGTTGTGAGTAGAGAACATGTCAAAAAAGGCTTATGATGCTCAACAAAAACTACTCCTTAAAGCCCGCAAAATTCCTACTTTTATCCTGCTTTTGTCCTCCAAAGTCATATACATTTTTTTTTTTTTTTTTTTTTTTTTGGATCCTACTGTTACACTTGGGTCTGCTTGAAAGCTAGTCTGAGTATCACCCGTTATCCACAGAGCCCAGTCTCCTGTCTAATGTCTGATATATCTAAGCACGCGTGTCATTTCATCCCGAAATCAGGACTAAGATTGTGATTGGTCAATTTCGATGCCGCGTTTTTGTAATACAACAACCTGTACAAAAATGCTATTCATCGGGGGGAGCTGGCATTACGCGCGTATAGAAGGAGCCTGCTGATTGGTCAGTTTCTCGAGGTCATATGCAGTCTAGTTGCATAATTAATCGCTGAATCTGTTTACGTATCATAGACCATGGTCGGCTTCACCAGGGCCAGGGTCTATTACATAGACACGTTACTGGAAAGCCTGCAACAGGTGAAGTGGGATGTTTGGATGAAAATTCACATGAGAATTGGGCTGGGTAAAAAAATGCGCAGTCTTGTAAGAATCCTACTAGAACAAGCTCTGGAAGGTTCTGGATGGGCACATGTACCGGTATAATGGAAAATTAAAGGCTTTGCAAATTAACATAAAAATACAAATCTACCAAATTATTAGAAACACCTTACTGGACTGTTAGCAAATGACAGGCTAAAGCATCAGAATCATGGCACCTGGTGTGCTGACATTTACAAGAAAAGTGGTATTTTTTTTATCAATTTCCAACGCTGGTCGGCTGACCAGCGTTGGAAAAGCCTGACTTTTTTCAACTACTGGCCCCAATTTATCAAAGTTTTCAGTCCACATTTTGTTTGCAATTGGTAACACGTCCGTGAACGGGTGAAAGCCAGCTATAGACTGGTTCCCTGACCTTACAATTCTCTGACGTCTTTGAATTGCTGCGTTTCATCTGAAGTGGGGTCAGGGAACCGGACTACAGGGAAATTATTGTTTTTCTTGGTTTTCCAGCATCTACGAACACAAAACTTCAAAAAAGTCAGTGAAACAAAATTTGCTATAAAATACTAACCCTCAAACCCATCCATTTCTGAAAATTACGGCAACAGCAAATGTTGTGTATTCCTCTTTAAAAAAAAAAATGTCTGGAAATTAAATTTAAAAACGGTTGACGTGCCAACTTACCAGCACATATTAGAATAGAAAGACGAGAGGGATCTGTTTTAACAAATACATTCATTAAGCCTGATGGGGACTGGAGCCGAGGGATTACGATGCCATTGGAATCAAATTTTATGATAATTGTGAAATGCGTCGGGCACAAGCTGTGTTCTGAAGGCTACGGCGAATAATGAGCATTCATACTGTGATCTGAAGTACTCTTCAGATGCATTGGTGCGCGTAGATACTGGTAGTGTATATTCAAAGAGACAAATAAGGTACTGTTAGCAGTTGTAATGTAGAAGAGTGCTTTAACTGCGTTGGACAATTATACTGAAATAAGGTGGCATAGCATGCGAATATTGTCTGGTTCGAGTGGTGTGGTAAAACTGGCCTCCTGAGGTGATCCGCGGAACGCTCTGTTTTCTCGAGATGTAGCTGAGGGAAGAGGAACGTTCCATGCATTACCTAGGGAGGCTAGTTTTATAAAATCACGAGTTACAGCAGTCAAGATTTGTTTTATAATGCCTCGCCAACAGAATGCTTGATTTTGAGTGATTAATTTAACCAAAATCCAATACTTGTATTTCCATGTGAAATTAGTTGAAAAATTACTTGCATTTTCCAACTTGTCCCTTCATGACCTTTGGAACCGAACTCTGCAGCGCGTGAGAACAATGCGCACAACGTGCAGAGCCATGTACATCTACACACAGACCTCCAGTTGCCACGTTGGTTGCTATGCATGCAGTATGTTTTCAGGAGTTAAAAAGCATTCATAAATACCTAAGACAGTTTGCCCATTCCTGTAGACCTTTATGTATCATGCTGCCACCATTTCAGTCATGTTCCCTGTATCCAATAACAGTACTGAATGATCATGTTTTTTATGCAAAAAGGAAGCAGACCATTTTTCCTTCGAACCTCCCTTCGGTTATGTTGATTTGAATGAGAAAAAAATCAAGATGGCCGCAAAATGATAATGGTCTATTGGTCGAGAGCCCGTCACATGGGTGGTTTTAAACGGTTGATAAAACACCGACTGGCTGGTCTTAAACACTTTTCCAGTGCCACATGAAATTTGGACTCCTATGAAATCTGGTCCCGTTTACCCTATTATTGGTTGAACATTCACAATCCTCACTTAGGCATGCACAGTACTACCAATGAGTCCGTATTTTCATGGTCCTAAATTCACAATACACCGGCACTGCTGCATTCTGTGCCACGTACATCACTTAGTACGCGCCACGCGCATGCAAATCTCCATATAAGGATATGTTTACGGCTACTCGCAAGTGGCACATACCACAACATAGCTAGAGGGGTGTTTAAACAAACCCAAAGTAAAATTGTTTATTTAAGAAATCGTTTGAAATTTATAGTTGTCGCCACTGAACTTTGTTCAGAAAAGAGCCTATGCAATCAATATGTCTGTACGTACATGTACGTACGTATGTGGTATTTTGGTTAAATTTTTCTTGGCCTAATATCCTAAGTTAGAGTCCAATTGGAACCAACCTTTAATCATAGATGCAACATGGGAACCTTCATTTGATAATGATGTCGAAAGTTAATACCAAGGTCAAAGGTCATCTGGGGTCAAGTTGTAAAATAGGCTGAACACGTAAAATTTGAAAAAAAGTCTCATTTGAAAAGTTGATGTCCAACATTTGTCCAATTGCAACCAAACTTGGGTCATAGATGCAACATGCCAACCATCATATGATAATGAAGTCAAAGGTCACATACCAAGGTCAAAGGTCATGTGAGGTCAAGTTGTAAAAATAGGCTGAACATGTTCAATTGGTCTCATTTGAAAAGTTGAAGTCCAGTTGGAACCAAACTTGGGTCATAGCTGCAACATATGGCAACCTTCATACTGATTAGTCACGATTTAAAGATAATCGTGAAAGCAGACAAGACGCATGGTTCGAGAACCATCTTGTTTTTGACTTGTTTTGACTTTTTGACCGAACAGGTATTTATGAGTGGGAATAAATATGTGCTTGGTCAGTATTAAACAAGTACGTTTAACACTGGCTTGGTGCCTGGTCGTATATAATGTCCTTCGGCCGGGCTATTATCAGCAATCAGTCCCCAAGCTGTTCTGAAACGTAAGGTCCATATCACATACTTATTCCCTTTAGACCTAAAGCAGTGAATCAAGATTAGCCGCCCCCCCCCCCCTCGGATTCGCCCATGAGTAATAACTATTTTTTCTGAATTTATTCAACAGGTTATTGGTACAGGTATTGTCCCCCAAATGCAATGGCATTGCCACCAGGTGCTGCTGCTGTTGTACAGCAAACAGTGCCAGCGCCATCCAGGAGAAATAAACTGTAATAGTGCTAACAGAGAAGCTTATAAAACAAATCAAAACAATATTGTTAAAATTGATAAGCTCTGCGTTCGAATTTCGGTATTTCCATGAGTTTCTTCAAAGTACATGTACTTGTATGTAACAGGAAAAGAAGTTTAAGGTTGACAAGTTAATAAACAGTTGGAGAGTTACTTTTTACACTGTTCTATTTTTACTTACTCAAAACCACTATGGTATAAGCAAATGATTGTTGGCTGTTGTGATATAGTCCATGGGTCTTGCACGCCTTCGGGGGCAAATGAAATGGCACCAGCAGCTTCACCTTGGGTGCCATTTGCACCCCTGAGATGTCATTTTCACCCCTCGGGTGCCATTTGCACCCCCTCGGGTTCCATTTGCCATTTGCACCCCTCGGGTGCCATTTGCACCCCTCAGGTGCCATTTGCACCCCTCGGGCGCCATTTGCACCCCTCGGGCGCCATTTGCACCCCTCGGGTGCCATCTGACCCCTCGGGCGCCATTTGCACCCCTCGGGCATAAAATTCCATGAACTCAATCACAGTGGTCAATTGTATAACATTAAGAATCCAGGCGGCACTGTTGTACTTGAGATACATGTATTGTGAACATAATATACAAATGTAGCATGGTTTGAGTGTGGGTAGTTGATAGTAGCTCCCTGAGGTGTTGAAAGTTGACACCTAATATTATACAAATATTGACTGCTTTGAGTGGTGTAGTAAAACTAGCCTCCCGAGGTGATCCATGAAGCATTCAATTTTTCCCAAGGCGAAGCCAAGGGAAAATAGAATGCTCCCTCCATCACTGAGGGAGGCTAGTTTGACTACACCACGAGATAGAGCAGTCGATATTTGTTTTATAACACCTTTCCCACAGATTCTGCTTGATTTTATGTGAGAACTGAATAATTTAATCCAAATACAATTAAAATTTACTTCAAATTGAATACTAGAACAGGTAAAAGTTTACTTGCACTTTTCCAAACTACCCCTTTAAGCAGTGTTTGAACCCAGCTCTGTAGTGCTACCGCGCACTTGGGACTTTATGCGCGCAACGCGCACCCGTAAATGCTTTTGCACACAAAACCATAAATGCATTTGCACACAAAACCGGTTGAGATAGTATTTACTTTGATTGATAGTTTGATACGGGTATAGTACTTTAGTTGCTACGGGTATGGTACTTTTTGCCATGCAGAGCAATAGCAAATATAGCGAATGCCATGTGACTCGCTTTCAGCCAATCATGGAGCTACAGACACAGTTTTATAGCTCCATGGGCCAATCAAAATACAGAATCTGTGGGTGAGTTCTTATAAATTGAAATATGTGCCCAAAATAAAGCATGTTTGTTTTACTATATACCTCGTACATATTCACCAACATTTGGAGTTACATATTAGTTATCTCGGCAAAACGTTGGGTGTGTGTGCCACCATCTTTTTATGTAGCTAGGGCGATGTTCAGGCTACCCCTGCATACTATCCACTGCTATGTAAAGCGCACCTGTAGTAGACTAGCTCACTGGTAACCAGTGCGAAAGTCTACTATGCATGCGTATACAGTGCATGAATCCTGGCCTGCGTGCTTGGTAAACAGCAAAAGTGGCAGCTGACACGTGATGGCAAACAGACCAGTGCGAATTCCCGCGCTCAATCATGAATATGTATGAGGTATATGGTAATCAAACTTTACCCATTGTGAAACTACAGACAATTTTCATGAAGCATGGATCAATGCAATCTCTTATTTAAAGAAAAAAAAGGCAGACAAGTGACTGTTTGCAGTGAAGGCTAATTAAAGTTACATTGTCCACTTTTAGTGTTATAGAGAGGTTTTCATATTATAAATATGGATTTATCGACATCTGTCTCACTGATATTAACATATTAATTTGATCGATGTAAGATGGCGGATTGGCAACAGCAACCAAAACGTATTTTGGAAAATCAATTTCATATCAAGATTTTCAATGTATCGCATGCAGCCCGGAAGAGAGATATTACAATGGAAAATATACAAGCATTCTTGCATTTAAAATTGATATTCGCATCTCCAGACAGATTTCCTGCATTTTCACATTCACGGCAATCAATTTTTAATTTGTAAGTATACTTAATTGCCTCAATGCCAGTAATTAAAACTGTCATATCCCTACTATGCTGAAAATGTCATTCATTTGATTTCTCTGAGTTCCTGCTAATGAGTAGGATAAGACAGTATTTTAAATAATAATAATAATAATAAAACACTTACTTTTATTAAGTGGTCCACAACTATTATTTAATTTTCACTATTTATATGATGTAATGATTTATTTTTTTTACATTTTTTTGTTTGTTTGTTTTGGCACATCTAATGAGATGCTAGTTTAACTTTGGGTTTTGTCCTTCACTGAAGTATTTTTCATGTACTCAGTGTTGTCCAGTGACAACAAGCTGGATCGGAAATATCTCGGAAGCTGTGGGCCAACAAATTCGTGTTCATGCATGAGTCAAGTGATTGTGCCATGTAATTTCTGGAAGGAGTAGTGCTAATTGAGTAAAACAAAATCAGGTTTTTTACCCCAGTGACTCCATGATGACCTTTGACCCCAGTTTTGCCATGTGGCATGCTGGGGCTGGGCTATTGATACTTTTGAGAAAGTTTGGTTAAAATCGGTCAAAATAATTAGGAGCAATAGACAATGTCAACGTTTGTTACTAACGGAATAACATAGAGACACGATGATTTGTTTAGCTGCTATCCCGAAGCTAATAAAAAAATCACAAGCTTACTTGAGGTGGACTCGAACCTATGACCTTCTGATTACTAGAGCAGATGTCGGTGAAGGGCAAAACCCAATGGTTTTTTTTTTCATTTTGTGCTATGTTCACCGATTTATATCATTAACATTAACACTGACGTCCATGTTGAAACTTACTAATTTATTACTTATCAAGCTCATATTTTGGTGTGATGTCTCTTTGGAAAAGTAATAACTTAGTAACTTGTAATTTTAACAACCATCTAAGTAGCAACTGAATATAAAAAACAGTATTTATTTTTCAGGGTGTCTCACGGATAAAGCAACGAACACAACTTATTACAATATTTTACTTCTAAATCAATTTTTTTGTTTAATTTGTCCTAAACTAATTGTCAAAATGTAGTTTTGTAAACTATTCAAAAAAGAATTACAATGTTATGTTACCAATGTGATGTCCATATTATATTTACTATTTAAAACTATAGTTTTGTGAATATTCAAAGCCATGTTATATGAATTACATTTGTAATACCTTAAAATTATTTTATTTGACTGGTTGGTGTCATATGGATCAAATCATTTAAAACAGTTCAATTCGATTTCAAGATGCAACCATTCAAGACAGAAGACGTCCAGTCTGAGTTGCCCCGGTATAAAATTTGGGGTGTATGGTCAATACTTCTGTTACTTAAGAGCTAATGGAGTTTCAAACTTAAGTTTGGTGTGCCGAAATCTCGCCGAGAAACTTATACCCTTATCTGTTCGTAAAAGTGGGACAGAAAAGTAGTTCCCTCAGAATTACAATCTTTTTAAACCAGGTGTAAAAATATTCATCATTGCAACTAATATTGGGACCTAATGTGTAATTGATGACAATTTAGCAATTGAAAAAGATGTGCAGTTAAAAAGCATTGGAACTTTACGAACTGGTTGTATTATCAAATATAGTTTGCATATTGAGAAATCTAATTAATTATATATTTAGGTATTAATAATGGTGTATATACTTTATGCAAGGAAATAAAAATACTGGAGATTTTAATTTGTATTTGTACATGACTTTTTTCTTATCACAAATATCACATTAAATGAACAAGTAAGTTGAGACAGGGCAAAGAAAAAGGAATGCCAGCAGTTCTATAGCCGTTTTGAGAAGGACTTTTTACCCCTCACCCGAGAGGCTCGAGGGGTCATTAAGGGCGGATCGGGGGGGGGCATGCCCCCCCCCCAAAAAAGCCAATTTGTTTTTTTCAGTGACTTCGCAATAAAGGCAGGCAATGAGTACACCACCATCTTTTCCTAAAAAACATTGGTTAAAGTGATCAGAAATTGCCTCAGATTGCACCTAGAGCATCTAGAATCCAAAAAAAATTTAACCCCACGCTGTAAATTGTTGGGACACACTTTTTGGGGACCAAATTTTTTTGGCCCCCCCCCCCAAAAAAAATTGTGCTTTGGATCCGCCCTTGATTGTCATGAGTTAAAGGTAAATGATTTTGTATTTTAACTTCGGTAGGGGGTTGCCCTTGGGTACAGGCAAGATGGGATCGGTTTGGGGGTCCAAAAGGTCACAGGTCAAGGTCACCGTGATGAGATAAAGGTTAATGGTTTCCAAATCGGTCGTGATATGCAACACGACATGGTAAAAAAATCGACGGGAACCGTTGAAGAATACTTTTACTACAATTATAAAAATTCAATCCGAGTTCAAGTCGGCTTCAATTGAACAGGAATTAAACATTCGTTAGCAGGGTTCGACCTTAGCGGTGGTCCGCTGGCCAAATGCCAGTTGAATGATTGCCAGCGGACCAGCTGAAACACCTTGCCAAGTGGTCCGGCTGTTAAACATTCGTTACTTAGGCAGACAATAACTCAAGAAAAATGCTGGTTTGAATTGAAATTTTGTCCAGTGATTATTCAGCATATGTGACATACGGTAATTTCTGTGGGGGCTGTGTCCAAATAAATTAAATATGATGAAAAACAAAAACGACAGTGTAAAGCAATACCTGGACAGTTTACAAACTGAAACTCTTCCAAAAAGAGGGCGCGCTGCACGAATAGTGGTCACCACCTCAAGGACTCTTTCAACGCGGATAATAACTTGCCCAACTGATCAGAATTTAATTGAACGAAAATGAAACACTTGTTTAGAAAAAAGCATATTTTTTAATTGAAATTTCGGCTTATAAATGTTCGGGATATGTGACACAAGCCTTTTGAAATTTAAGGAGGGAACTGTCGAGAAATACATTTAATATGAAAATAGTGTATCCATTTTATTTGAACAAACTTCAACCCTGTTTGTGGAAACCATAACTCAAGAAGAAAAAGACATGTACATCATTGAATTTCACAAAAAATCATTACCTCTCTGTCGCAAATTAAAACAAAATCTTACAGCAACACAATAGGAATTCAGTGAGTTATCGGATGGACACAACTAGTGGTTTTTTTTATCCATAAAAGTTGACCACTTGCCTTGAATTTTTCGCGCTTCTCACACTATATTGTTTTGGTTATATTATTTTCATTCTTAAGCGATTTCTCTTAACATTCAGAAATCTCGTGTTTCCTATAATGACCAATCACTAGACGAAATTTCAATTCAATACAATATATGTTTCTTGAGTTATCGCCCCCACAACGAGTGTGTTGTTTTCTTCCATGAAAGTTAACTTTAACTAGGAATTTATTTTTCGCACTTAACACACTACATTGTGTTGGTTACATTATTCTTATTCTTCGAGGATTTTTCTAAATATTCAAACCTCTTGTGTTTCCTATAACGTCCAATCATTAGACGAAATTTCAATTCCATGCAACAACTATTTCTGGAGTTATCGTCTCCGCAACGAGTGTAATTTTTTGTAATATGAAAGTTGACTTTAATTGGGATTGTATTTTTCGCGATTAACGCACTACATTGTTTTGGTTATATCATTTTTATTCTTAGACGTCTTCACTTAATATTAATAAATACCTTGGAGAGTTGATGGTTTCTGATTGGTCGAGACTCGATCACGTGGCCGGTCATTAACGGTGATAATGGACCGGCTTCAAAGATCAAGCGAATAAATGGCCCCTGAACCAGCATTGATCCAGCCCCGTTCAGCCCCATGCAAGCCAATGATTGGTCAAAATATAGTAACAGTCCTGCGGTAGCTTTTAACAATTGAGCACTGCACATGCGCTCAACCCCCATCGCGTGAGACTGACGCGCGCGTACGCAACACAGTTGCTAGGGATGCGTGCGTGCGCGCGCGTAAGGAAGTTTTGAAACGACATCGTACAGCAGTGCAGTATATACTGAGGATGTTTACGACGAAAGCGTAGATCTACGATTTATTTTCTTTGAACACTTCACCCACCGACATTTTACCTTTCCTAAACCAAGCATCTTTGTAATTCCGGACACAAGGAATGTGTAAACGAGATTTCAGCTTCCTCCATCAGGTAAAGATATGAAAACATTGTTTTAATTTGTTTCGCTACGGCAGCAGTTTCTGTTGAGCTTCCGTCGTTATAGCTGTTAAGCTAAAATATCCCTTACAGAAATCTCCCATGTAATTCCCATGGGAAATTTTCCCATGGGACCCCATGGGAATTGCATGGTGAATTGGACACCATGTAGCATGGGCTTTTTCCCATGGGAAATTTTATATGGGTTTTTTTCCCGATGTATAGTTTCCTATCATTCCTCAAAAGATTAATTTCTCCATGGTATTTTTCAATAACAACTTTCTTAATACATTTTAACCCTGTGTGTTAAGTGCTATTCACCGAATAGGTAAAGCACATCACGGAACACCGATGGGGGTAGTTCCACGTATTAGGAGTGGCTTGTGCACTCTATGAACAATATGCACATTATTGCTCCAATACCACTTGTCAAGTTGTACCATATTATCACAGTGTTCCCAATTTATTTTCTCATAAATGTTTCCAACCATAATAACAAATGAATCAATATTATCCAAAGTTTGAATGACACATTTTCCACTTAAAAAAATACTGTATGCATCATTTAACTTCACTTATCAACAGAAAAATTCAAAAATGTGCAATTACAACTCTCGTTATTGTAAGCGATTCTCACAAAAATATCCCATGGTTGTCCCATGGTGTCCCATGGTGTTCATCCCATTGTGTTCAATTGGTGAACATCCACAGGAGTTTCCCATGGTCAGCATAACAAATATGATTCTTGATAACCTCTATGACCACAAGGGAAATATTTTTAATTGAATTCAAATTTACAGCTAGGCGAATAAGTAATTAAATCAAAGAAAGGTTTGCCTATAACTTGGGAGTGTAATTGGGTCTATGATGGTTTTCCATGGCACATGCATATTCTCCAGTATAACTCGGCAGTGTCCCCGTGCTGCCTTTTAAATCTCCATGGTTTTCCCATTGTGTCCATAATTTATATCACCCACATTATGGTATTCCCATGGCGTCCGAATCCTCATGGTGTACCCATGTGTCTAAAATCCCCATGATGTTCCCATGGTGTCCAGTAAATCCCCATGGTGTTCCCATGGTGACATACAATCCCAATGGTGTTCCCATGGTGTCCATAAAATCCCCATGGCCTGTGTTCCCATGGTGTCCATTAAATCGCCATGGGGTTCCCATGGTGTCCATAAATTCCCATGGTGTTCCCATGGTGTTCATTAATTCTACATGGTGTTCCCATGGTGTCCATAAAATCCCCATGGTGTTCCCATGGTGTCCGTAAAATCCCAATGGTGTTCCCATGGAGCTCATAAAATCCCCATGGTGTTCCCATGGTGTTCCCATGGAGTTCGTAAAATCCCCATGGTGTTCCCATGTTGTCCATGCAATCTCCATGGTGTTCCCATGGGTTTCCCATGATGAACATAAAATCTCCCATGGTGATCATTTTAACTTACATGGTGTTCTTGATAACCCCATGGGTTTCCCATGGGGTCCCATGGGAATCCCATGGGACCCCATGGGAATCCCATGGGATGCTCATGGGACATTTCTGTAAGGGATGGCCCATGAACATGAACACAAAAAAGTCTGGAAATATCGCCGGAAAAAAGTCACAAAATTGGAGCATTTTAACTGTTTATTTCGTTAAAAAGGTATTTATTAATGGGAATAACAGTGTGAGGATCCGGTCTTCACTGCATGATAATGACCGGATGTGGGGGTGACCGCTGTTAATGGACCTCGACTTCGTCTCGGTCCATTAACAGCGGTCACCCCCACACCCGGTCATTATCACGCAGTGAAGACCGGCTACTCACACTGTTATTCCCTTATTCAAACCTCTTGTGTTTCCTATAACGACCAATAACTAAACGAAATTTCAATGCCCAATACAACAACTATTTCTGGAGTTAGCGTCTCCACAACGACTGTGATGTTTTTGTTCTCTGAAAGTTGACTTTAATTGGGATTTAATTTTTTGCGACTGACGCACAACATTGTTTAGGTAAATATCATTTTTATTCTTACCCGATTTCTCTTAATACTCAAACCTCTTGTGTTTAATGTTATGAAGAAACATTAAGCGAAATTTCAATTCAATACAACAATTATTTCTGGAGTTATCGTCTCCACAACGAGTGTGATGTTTTTGTTCTCTGAAAGTTGACTTTAATTGGGATTGAATTTATCGCGACTGACGCACTACATTGTTTTGGTTATATCATTTTTATTCTTAAACGACTTCTCTTAATATTCAAACCTCATGTGTTCCCTATTACGACCAATCACTAGACGAAATTTCAATGCAATACAACAACTATTTCTGGAGTTATTGCCTCCACAACGAGTGTGATGTTTTTGTTCTATGAAAGTTGACTTTAATTGGGATTGTATTTTTCGCGATTAACCCACTACATTCTTTTGGTTATATTATTTTTATTCTTACACGATTTCTCCTAATATTCAAACCTCTTGTGTTCCCCATTACGACCAATCTCTAGACGAAATTTCAATGCAATACAACAATTATTTCTGGAGTTATCGTCTCCACAACGAGTGTGATGTTTTTGTTCTCTGAAAGTTGACTTAATTGGGATTTAATTTTCGCGATTGACGCACTACATTGTTTTGGTTAGGCCTATATCATTTTTATTCTTAGACGATTTTTTTTCATAATATTCCAACCTCTTGTGTTTCCTATTACGACCAATCATTAGACGAAATTTCAATTCAATACACCAACTATTTCTGGAGTTATCGTCTCCACAATAAGTGTTTTGTTTTTGTTCAATTGTTAGTATGGCAGGTTTTTGTCCGTGTTGGCAAGGCCAGCGGCGACCGCTATTTGTGTAGCGCGCCCTCTTTTGAAAGAAATGCTTGTTTGTGAAAGTGTGCGGATGTCGGTGAGGTACTGTATACCGCCCTTCCAAAATAGTGGAACAAACTTGCACAGCATTGAATTGCACCAATTTGTCTGTTGACAAATTAATATACAGAACATATACATAACACAGAACATATAAAATACACAACACAACAGGAATGCAACGAGTTATCGGATGGATGTGTTTTTTATCCATAAAAGTTTACTCGCCTTGAATTTTTCGCGCTTTAAACACTATATTGTTTTGGTTGGTTATATTAATTGCACTTTACACACTATATTGTTTCGGTTGGTTATATTAATTGCGTTTTACACACTATAATGTTTTGGTTGGTTATATTAATTTCGTTCTTAGACAATTCCCCTCGAAATTCAACAGACCTATGAAATAATCACGACCAATGATTCGATTGTTATAACTTATAGGGAATTTGTGTTTTATGTATTAAAATGGGAAAACTGGGGAAACCTATATCAGTAATTGCTTAAAGCGCAAAAACATTTGCATGTCATAATTGGAAGTAGGTCCGTGCGTGCCCCTCACCGCGCGTTTGTTATTCTTGCTTCTGGAGCCCAAACTATAGGGCCGGTTGAAAATGAACCAAAATATAAAAAGGGATGCCCCTTTATAGACGAGATCGTGAGTCTTGACCGACTGGTCCAAGCACCGAAACTTGGCCGAAAGATTATTCGAGCCATTGAGATTTAAACGGGGCGACACTTAAATGGTTTTTTTTTAATGAAAGGTTATTAATTTGCATAAATCCTAAGTGGCTGCCACATAATATATATATTAACATATTTTGGTACATTTGCAGAACTTAGGAATATTTGAAATTTTTTTCCCATCATGTAAATATGCCCTTGTTAAAAAAAAGGCCCAATAATCGTACAGTCGTGCTCCACCATTCATAATTTTATACCCAAAAAAAGCAGACTGGCAATTATGTGCAAATACAGAAGTTTGTTTATTTCCATGACACAGATGTTAAGGATAATTCATTAGTACTTAATCAAACTATATAGGTCATTTGCTTACAAAGGTATGTTTAACAAAATACAATTTGAGTAACAAAAATATGTTCGAAGACTCTCGTAGCTTGAGCTCGGGTGCCTATTGGTTAATATACAATTGAGGATTTTGTGTGGACTCCAATGATTTTCCTTTTTTACAAATTAGGGCTCAGGTTAGCTATTTAGCCAAAAAAATGCACATTCAAAATAAGTGGAATTAGGAAAAAAAGTCAAGCATACTATTCAAATGCGGGGTTGTTGGAGTCCAGTTATACAAAAAGTTTGAATTTCTTAACAGACAATTTTTTTTTGATTTGGCCATGACAATTTTGTTTTACTTTGTTCACAATTACTTTGTGCACTAGAACTACACACAACAAAATGAGACATCTACCCGATGTTAACTGTGACCACATGACTAATCTGCTTAGACACTTGATCTGTTTACATTTAATTGTGAGCTAGAATTAACAACTTTTTTTGTTAATACCACCAAGCTATACCGTATACACAAATTTAGTATTTTGCCAATATGTAAATATCCATGATTTCTACTGATATCTGTGATCTGAAGTTTACGTTCCGGTAATCCTCCAAAAAAAAAATTCTCTTTTTGGCAAAGGTCCAGCAAAGTCCATGTGAAAAAGATCTGATGAAATGAACCATAAAAGTTGCCTCAACGTTCTATTATGAATGCAGATTTTTTTTAAAACAGAAATGCCTTATGTACAGCTTAGGTATACAGTACTGCGGATATAGCCTATAGGTTATAATTTTCCATTCAAGTACTACATATTTTTAATACATTTAATAATACTTAACCTTACAAGTACTTCATTCACTGTGGTGAAAGATCTTGGGAAACTAAGGAGTACTTTCTTTCTGTGCCTACACTAGTTGAAGGATTGGTGTCATGACACACTGCATACACAGAATGCAATAATGAAATGTTAGATGAAAATATGGCTATACTAGAAACCATTAGTACTATCACAATTATACATGACAATTTCTGATATTTTCTGATACGACTAATACTTGAGTATTTAACTGTAATTTTACAGCCAGAAGTCTGAACGATTGTGAAGTATGCTGTATGATCATGTCCATAGCATTGCTAGGGTAGTACAATATCTCTGCAAATAGACTTTCACTTCAGTGAAAATCAATGGTCTCTGTGCACAAGTACCCCCTCTATGGTAAGAAAGGGAGAGTTGAGGGAGACGACTGGGACAGACATTCGACGCATTGCCGATGACGCCCGACGCTCACGCGACAACGTTACGGCATTTTGTAAATTCAGAACGAACTCGTGCGCACTTCGCGCTATACGCGTGCGAAACAGTGTGTTCAAATGGTGTGTCCATCCAAGGGGCTCTAAAAAGTGGTCAAAGAGAGCCCTCTCTTGTTCAAGTGACACTTTTTTGTGGTTCTGACATTTTCCCTCCTTCTGAGTAGTCTTGGCCTAAGAAGGCGCTATCAGCAAGATGATTCAAATCCAGCCTTGGGAATATCGGCACTTGGACCCAGGAAATTCCAAGCATAGCTCACGCTGGAGTCAGCTCAGTCACGCACCAAGACTACTCTGTGAGCCAATGCAACATGATTTGACTGCTACTTTTGGTAGCAATGCTACAGAATTGGTTCATACACACAATTTTAGCATACTTCACGAGACTCCCCAGTAATGCTAACACACTTTCCAAAAATATTGTCTTTAAAATTCAAGAAATCAGTTTACAGTAGTGCATAACAAAAACAAACAGAAAGCCTGTCATCCCTCCACCAACCTTTCTTAAAGAAAGTAAATAGCCTCATGATTGACTTCAATTGAGTACATTTCAATAAATGTGATTATTTTGTTAGGTACATAGCGGTACTTAATATCTTATTTACGTCAAATTTCTCAGCCATGCAAATATGGAGTTGAATGGTACATGTACATGGTAATGGAATTGAGCGTTCCATTTTAAACCCTCTGTCCCTAAACCCCATTCCATTCCACCCCCCAAAAAAGAAACTGTTCTCTCATGAAAAACAATACATATGAAAACCAAGGAAATTACCAAAGCCAAAAAAGCAAGCAATATTTAAACAGTAACTTTCACTGCATTAGAACAAAAAAAGGATATTTTCTTTTGAAAACCCAAATTAATGAACGGGAATCAATCATTATTTCAAGAAAGCTCAGCAAATCTAAACAGACGGCACTTTTTCTCAGAACCCAACAGTAGGTCTTCATTTGACAGTGCAAAGACAACTGTAGCGATTAATAAATGTTTTAATAAAGCGGTTTTTAGGACAAAAATAAACAGCTAGCTAACAACACATGATTAGGCGCGTTATCTACGGATCCTCTACACAAGGATAAACGACTTCCCCAAATTCCTGGTTACATGCGTGATACGGCCCTTGTCAATAAACAGAAACACTCTTTTATTTTCCATAAAAACAGTTTGCAAGAGTGACAAAATAAATGTAAAGTCAATTCATCTCATTTAAATCATACCATTGTTGTTAACCTTTCCTACTGATCTTCAGTAGTATGTTTTTACCAAACTTGAATTCTGTGAGTTTCTGTCCATTTTTTCCATACACTCATTTACCCATCTACTAAAATGGTAAAAAAAAAAATATGCATTGAAAAACTGCTTTAAATTGTTGACCCATTCACAGCCATGGTTGTTATATATGGAAGGATATGAAACTGACAATCTCTGACAATGATTACAAGAGTCCATTAAATGGTGGATGCGAATCCACTACATAGTTCATGAGAGTCCACTAAATCTTGAATGAGTCTCCACTAAATCTTCAATGAGAGTCCACTAAATCTTGAGTGAAAGTCCGCTAAATCTTCAGTGACAGTCCACTAAATCTTCAATGAGAGTCCACTAAATCTTCAATGAGAGTCCACTTAATCTTCAATAAGAGTCCACTTAATCTTCAATAAGAGTCGCACTAAATTTTCAACGAAAGTCCACAAAATCTTTAGTGAAGTCCACTAAATCTTCAATGAGTCTCCACTAAATCTTCAATGAGAGTCCCACTAAATCTTCAATGAGAGTCCACTAAATCTTCAGTGAAGTCCACTAAATCTTCAATGAGAGTCCACTAAATCTTCAGTGAAGTCCACTAAATCTTCAATGAGAGTCCACTAAATCTTCAGTGAAGTCCACTAAATCTTCAATGAGAGTCCACTAAATCTTCAGGGACATTGAACTAGATGTTCAACGAGACTCCACTAAATCTTCAATGAGACTCCACTAAATCTTGAATGAGAGTCCACTAAATCTTCAACCATGGCTGTGACTGTATCAACTAAAACCTGTGGATACCTTCTGCTGGTGCGCTGCTGATCAATTTGCAGGCTAGCGGAGATGTCCTTACACCATCTCTTACACAACCTCGTACTCGCTCTTGATGGACCGCATGAGACAACATGCGCACACGACGCCAAAGATCTGTCAAACAATACACAAAACACGTGATTATTCAAGACGGTGTTGAATTAATATGCAACACAGTGAAAGATGTACACTAGATGCTGTTTTCAAGGCTCATCCTGAAAATAATTTGTTGCTTTTTAAAATTTTTATTTCTCTAGCGATACAAATGGCTTCGCTTTGGAATGAGACAATAAATGATAAAAAAATCTGTTTGAGTAGTCATGGACTTATTATTCCCTCAAAGTCTCCGATTTCTGGTCTGCATGCACAGTGGCGTAGCCACGGGGGGCGCGGGGGCGACAGCCCCCCCATGAAACCTTGTCGCCCTCCAGTCGCCCCCCCCCCCCCCCCCCCACTGAGATTTCAATTATCATTGATCTACATGACGCCCCCCCCATGAAATGTTCCAGCCCCCCCAGCGCCCCCCCACTGAAAAATTCCTGGCTACGCCACTGTGCATGCACGTCACCATAAGCCATGCGCGTCGGCAAAATTAAACAATTTTGTTTGTTTCAAACTCACTGATTTGATTGGAATCTTTTAAACGCTTTTTGATTAGCGCATTATGTAAGGGAGCAGACTAATGACCAGCCTGGCAGCTCATGCATGATGTCGCTGTCGCTGTATGGTTGGACGTTACCGTTTTCTCTGAATTTTTGTCTAGACTAGTTTCCAAAGAATGTTCGTGTTGGTTGAGATTGAAGCATTATCCAACATTTGAAGGAAAAAATTGTTGGGAAAACCATAAACCCGCGTCGCCGCAGCACTTTTGGGGCAAGCTCCATACCAGAAACCAAAGACATTTAACTCTTTCAGTGCCAAACTCGTACATGTACGAGGTATATTTGTTAGTACAAAAGCACCAACCTCGTACATGTACGAGGTAATGTTCGTACTTAAAATTGCCAAACCTCGTACATGTACAAGGTAGAGTAAATATGTTATCAAAAGGGGGCGCTCTCGCTCTTTCTAATGGTACCATTTTCATGCATGTACGACCTGTATTTATTTTTTCATTCGAGTTCTTGCGAGAGGGCGCAGCACTAAATCTCGTATTTTCTGCAAAAAGTGCGGAATTCCCCCGTGTTCAGGCCAGTGTTTCAGGGTGTATCACTATGTTTGTGACTACTTTTGACTTTCCAATATATCAAGGATATACCAGAGAGCACCAACAACAAATTTAGTGAGTAAAACTTATTTACTTTTTTTTTTTACAGAATTTCGAACAATTAACAAAAACGCTCGAAGTTGGGCACCTTAGGGTTAAACTTTTCAAATTTCGCGGGCACTGAAAGAGTTAATTGTTTTGCCTAATCTGCTGCCAGACATTAGTTCAGTTACTCGTAGAGTGGACTGGTTTCTCCCTCCATACCTTCATCGATAATGTAGGGACCGAGAACTAGTCTACATCCAGGGCGGAACGGTTTTTGCACAAGAGCTTCCCACCATGGAACCATTTTTTTAGAAGGTTGTGGATGCGAAAAACTTCTTTTTTTTTAAAGTTCAATGTAGTTTTAGTTAAGGCTGTCCTGAATATACCAAATATTTGGAAATTCAATCGGCTTTTTGCCGATTTGAATATTCGAAGAAGAAAAGAAGCTACACAGGCACACACGACCGTTAAATTTTTTTAATCGTAATGTTGAGCGCTTTATTGTCAGATATCACTAAATCATTTTTTTGTCAATGGCAGTTCATTGTCCCTATTCTCTTAGCAAGTTGAAACCCTTGACCGTTAGTGCAAGAGAATCCAGAGGCCAATACTATCGCTTTCCTTGCACAAATTTTAACCGGTGAGTTTTGAGTGCAACTTATAAGACCACTAGGCGCAGTAGCTGTTGCAGCTAGGGCGTGTAGAATTTGATCGGCGAGTTTCAAATATTTGAATACTTTGTCAAATGCAGTCTCGAATAATCAAATACTAAATTATTCGGAACTCAACAGGCCTACTTTTTGGGCATTTTTTATGTTTCTCTTTTTTTTTCTTACCTGAACCACAGCAATAGCGATGGCGATGCCGGCAATGACGACAATGTTTTTCTCCAGAAAATCATACAGTGCGTCCAAGCAACCCTGTAAAGGAAAGTGAACATTAAGATAGATACACACCCGATTAACAGTCATACAAGAACTGAGGCAAAAGACGTAGCAATCAGTCGGTTAATACAGATACTTGTCAGTGTTCCTAACCAAAATGGAAGATTTCTATTGTTTTAGCAAAAGTGACCTCAACCTTTGACCTGTCGGCCCCAAAAGTGATAGGCTTGATAAGACTACCAAGAACAACCCACAAACCAAATTTCAAGTTCCTAAGTAAAGTATTTCTCAAGTTATCACATTGCCAAGATTTCTATTGTATTAGCAATATACTGACCTTGACCTTTGACCTGTCGGCCCCAAAAGCAACACGCTTCTTAAGACTACCAAGAACCCACAAACCAAATTTTAAGTTCTGAAGTAAAGTATTTCTCAAGTTATCATGCTGACAAGAGTTATAACCTAACCAAAACATAACACACACATACACACGTGTTTGTTTTACATACGCTATGGGGACATTCCTTTGTTTTTGTGTAGTTAAGAAAACTCGGTACAAAAAATAACTATACTTAAACTGTGAAAACTCTTTCAACCCAGATTTTTTCCTATGATTCCCTTTAGTGTTTCTCTTCATTTTGCCACAAATAAACCTAACCCAAAAATGCCTCTAAACCTGTTTTCCAAAGAGGGCAAAACATTATGTGGACATTGCTTAGTCCACATAACGTCAACACAACCTACATTATGTGGACATCTTTTGTTCACAAGTCCACATAGTGACTGTAAGACAAACTCACCCATACACGTTTGTTTATGGTGTAAATCGAGGATTTTCTTTTGTTCCTCTTCCCTTTTCCTTTGTTTTTAACTTTTTAAAAACTCTCATTGGTTTTGTACACAATTTTTAATCGAGGTCGTATTCCATTTGGTTCCTGTCCTCGATTTGGTTCCTGTTCTCGATTCTCCGTGATGTTGCACGTGTGTCCTCGTTTTACACCATAAACAAATGCACGTTTGTTTATGGTGTCAATTGAGGATTTTCTATTGTTCCTCTTCCCTTTTCCTTTGTTAATACTTTTTTGCAACAGCTCCTCATTGGTTTTGTACACATTTTCTAACTGTGAGTCCTCGATTTGGTTTCTGTGCTCAATTCATCGATGATGTTGCACTTGAGTGCCCTCAATTTACACCATAAACAAACGCACATAGCTGTGTAAACACGGGCAATCGTGGACCCCCATTGTCCGTAATCCTCATTCCTTTGTTTGTAACTTTTTAGCAACAGCTCTTATTGGTTTTGTACACAATTTTCAATCGAGGACATTCTGTCAATCATGGACATTTTGTGCCCCCAACCTTTTGTCTTAGGTCCACGACTGCCAGTGTTTACATACTCACACCACACGCATACATACACAGGGCCGTGTTTTACTATACTCTCAAGGACAATGCTTTGTGTTTCCCTTCATCCCTGTAATATAACACTCTCCCAGAGATTAAGCACATAACTGTCCGAGGACCATTTCCAACAAAGGACCCAACGCCCAAGGACTGAAAGGATCTGTTGTTCTCCCTTTGTGTGTCGGTCCTCAGAGGTTAGGTAGAACACGTGCAGACAGACATACACACAGAAGAAATAAGCTATCGCCATATCCCCTCAAAATATTCAAAAATAACTTTGTGAACCATTTTTTATTTTATGTTTATAATGCCTATTGATATGGCATCATTTAGCAAGGAGTTATCCCATCTCCCTATTGCTCATGATGAGCCGTATTAGGGAAACCTCTTTTTGACTGCGCGCGCTGAGGTGGCACATGTTCATGTATTTTGTTACCGCAACCGTAGTGCAGGAAGTCGATGCCAATGCATGATTTTGTAAATGGGTCATTCCGTGTCAAATCAACACGCTTTTGGACCCGACCCTCACAGATTGAAACAATATTTGGTGTGATGATTGGCCTATATGAGAAACCCCCAGAACTGATTTTTTTTGTAAATTGACTCGTTAGTTTTTGAGATACGGGTCAACGAACTTTTGACTAATTAGCATGACCTCCGAACTTTAAATACTTGTATCTCAAAAACTATAGCGCCTACAAAGCCAAGTTGTACATCATATTAAAGTTCTTTGAATAGCCTCCATTTCATAAAATAAAACCAAAATCGTAGCGTGAAGTGCAGAGAAAATGCGTAACAAAATGACCTTTGACCTCAAATTACGAAAAACAATATGCTTCAAATTTTGTAATTTTTTTTCAAATGTTAGTTTATGATGTCAGCAACAATCTTAAAAAAAAATTGGGATGGGCGGTCTTAAAGTTTTTAAGTTATGATTTTTTGAAGAAAGCCTGTCCATGAAAAAGTATGCATAATATTAAATGTACATGTACATGTACATGTATATGTATACATTGTACTTGTACTGTGTACATGTGCACATTTTACCTGTGCATCATGTTTGCCCTTTACAACCGCATAGTCTCAACTCATATCCAAGTCAGTTGTGTTTACAAACACAAATGCCCCGCAACCGTGACTGTTCCCATGACATAACACCACTCTTTTAACATCAACTTACACGTACGTACCTTGGTCACATGGAACGTTCATTGACAGCATTAGTGTCTTCTGTAGGTTTTATATGAATTAATCCCTAATCCCTATGATCTCAGAATAAATACAAGATTTTTATTGTTTTAGCCACTGTGACCTTGACCCTTGACCTTTGGACCCCAATGCGATAGGACTATTTGGATTACCAAGAACGATCCACAAACCAAATTTGAAGTTCACATGTAAAGTATTTCTCAAGTTATCGCACTAACAAAATTCTTTTGTTTTAGTCACTGGGACCTTGACCCTTGACCTTTCGGCCCCAAATGCAAAAGGGTTCTTAGGATTACCAAGAACAATACACAAACCAAATTTGAAATTCATATGTTAAGTATTTCTCAAGTTATCATGCTGACAAGATTTGTCCGGACACACACACACACCCACACACGTTTGTTTTACATACGCTATGTGGACATTCCTTTGTTTTCGTGTAGTTAAGAAAACTCGGTACAAAAAATAACTTCACTTAAACTGTGAAAACTCTTTTAACCCAATTTTTTTTCAAGGTTTACCTATAGTGTTTCTCTTCATTCTGCTACCGATAAACCTAACCCAAAAATGCCTTTATACCTGTTTTTCAGAAAGGGCAAAACGTTATGTGGACACGGCTTAGTCCACATAATAAAAACACAACCTGCATTATGTGGACATCTTTTGTTCACAAGTCCACATAGGGAATGTAAGACAAACTCACCCCCACACACACCCACCCACCCACCCACGGAAGGACAAGGCGGAAACAGTATGCCCCTTCGGCTTCGCCGCGGGGCATAAAAATATGTTATACCGGTCTACGTTACTTTCATTTTTCGCTCAACCAAAGTCTGTGTTGCAGTGTTCATCTCCTCGGCGGAGATCTTGTATACGCGTCCTGTTTCAGTGAACGGTTCCACTGCTGTTAGTACATCCTTGCCATGAATTACAAGTGTGTCTGGTTGATAGGGGAACTTGAAAGATGGAGATGGCCCATGGGGATGAAGAAAACTCAGTTCCACTTCTTGGGATGCTGGAAGGATCTCCTGAACACATGCTAGCCACCAGTAACAGTCATACATCACTGTAACATACATGTACCCCTTGATATCTGCAAAATCAATACATGCAGTTTGTCCATGGACTTGGAGGCAAACTGGTTCCTCCTTTGAGTCTGAGGAGGAGGAAAAATCAAGCACCTTAATATTGTCTTTAGACATCGGACAAAAACATTGCAGCTTTTGTGTTCCTAGAATGGTACGTGCAATTTGGAATCTTTGCCTGAGAATATCCGCTTCATTCTTCATCTCTCGCCGAGGAGATGAACACAACACAGACTTTGGTTGAGCAAAAAATGAAAGTAGACCGGTATAACATATTTTTTATAAGTAATTTTGTTCTGCCCTTAATATATATGAGTTGAGACTATGCGGTTGTAAAGGGCAAACATGATGCACAGGTAAAATGTGCACATGTACATGTACACAGTACAAGTGTACATGTACATGTTTACTTGTACATACATGTACATTTAATATTATGCATACTTTTTCATGGACAGGCTTTCTTCAAAAAATCATAACTTAAAAACTTTGAAAGCGCCCATCCCAATTTTTTCTTAAGATTGTTGCTGACATCATAAACTAACATTTTTAAAAAAATTACAAAATTTGAAGCATATTGTTTTTCGTAATTCGAGGTCAAAGGTCATTTTGTTACGCATTTTCTCTGCACTTCATGCTACGATTTTGGTTTTAATTTATGAAATGGAGGCCATTCAAAGAACTTTAATATGATGTACAACTTGGCTTTGTAGGCGCTATAGTTTTTGAGATACAAGTATTTAAAGTTCGGAGGTCATGCTAATTAGTCAAAAGTTCGTTGACCCGTATCTCAAAAACTAACGAGTCAATTTACAAAAAAAATCAGTTCTGGGGGTTTCTCATATAGGCCAATCATCACACCAAATATTGTTTCAATCTGTGAGGGTCGGGTCCAAAAGCGTGTTGATTTGACACGGAATGACCCAAATGCCGATTTTCACAAGGGATTTCGCTGTGCTTTTTGCAGTAAGACAACGACTTGAGCGAAATGGCGACTTATAAATGGCGAATTATAAAGCTGATTTACAGCACGATCCGGCAAACGTACATACAATGTATGTATGTACATGTAAATATGATTTTTAATGTACATTGTTCATGTACTTCCGAATCCAAACCGAACCAATGTTCGGGGAAAAAAAATCTGAAACGCAACCGAACCGAACCGAAACAAATCTGGAGGATCAGTTTCAGCACTATTGCTGAAGGTGCCTGATGCTTGCGAGAAGGTAAATACCAGAGATTTGTGCACATTCGGAATGAAATCAGCCAAGGGCAATTCCAGTGAATTATGTAATGTTGGTGACAGAGCTTTAGAGAGCTCAGTGAATAAACCTGAAAAGGTATTTTTTAAATCTTATAAATCTATCATGTAAAAATGGTCAAGGAGATTACAGACGACGCGTTTTGGATCATTTCTCAAACTCATTAATTAGATATTGTGGTTAAAGCCAGAGTCCATCATTTGCAGCTATCCAAAAAGTAATTGGCGTAATTATTGTTGAAAAACATACATGGTTGAAAGATAGTAAGGGAACTAAACTCCGTGAAATAATTCTTTCTGCCAAGCTGTCATTTTGAAGAAATCAACGAAAGAAGGCCTTTCAAACGGTGCGTCTTAAGAAGCATGGTAGGAAATTCAAATTAGTAGTTTGTTTTGTTATTCAGCAAAGTGCGCGCAAGCGTTGATAAGATGCTCACGCGCCCAAGGTTGCTATAATTCATCGGATCAGTGTGCGACATCGCGTAGCTGCAATGGGCTCAGTGAGAACGTGTCTCGGACGCTGAATTCAAGCCCAATTCAAAACACGATTCAGCTACTTTTAATTTGAAATCGAGATCCTAGAATGTTGTTGTTCTCGAAATATACAGCAGAAGCTGAGCTGAAACTTCATCAGGTTAGTTGTTCAGCACCCTTCTTTAGATTTTGAGTACTTTTGTTGCTTCAAATGAGCAAAATGCACAAATTACAAATGATGGACTATATCTTTAAGCCACGCCATGATACATTGTCCAATCACAGCGAACGTGTGCCTGACACGTATAGCACAGTGGCATTGGAAAGGCGAATGTGCGGTCGCCCATGTGCGCTGTGGGCGGGGCTAAATGGATAGGTCTGTTCTATAGGTCTAAACTTCAATTATCAAAAGATTACATCGCAGTGGTTTAGTTTATTTCTCACAAAGTAAGTTACAACCATTTATCTTTTCGGGATATAGGCACTGCGCCTGTATCGCATGCAGGCTTGGCAACAACAAAGACATGTTTTTAAGACTACTTCAACGAACAACGTTGAGCCGTGCGTGCACCTAATTGTATTAAACTCAAGAGTGCTAACGAGGTAAAAATCATCGCATTTCCACAGTTTTTCTTCTCTTTTTCCAGTTTGTTTTGACGGCCGGAAAAAAACCCAGAATTTTGTAAGATTTAAAAGGAAAAAAAAAAATTCTGGCTAAAACCGGAAAAGTGGCATCTCTGTTATTACCTTGGTGTAGATGTCCTTTTCGACGGGGGGGTCGACAGGACAGGTCCCAGTCTCGTTCTTACAGCATGACTTCGGCACTTCGTCTCTTTTGTATTCCTGGTACCAGTCCTTGTAGCTGTCGACTCCGCAACATTTGAACTGTTTCAAGAGTAACAAATTCAGAATTTTTTAAAAATATATATCAATCATCTTGTCTCTATGAAGAAACCCTTTAGGTTTTTGTTTTCACCCTAACCATCCCAAATCCTCCAAAATCCTTTTTGCAAATTGGAGGATTTTGCAGGATTGAGGTTACATGGCAAAAACGCGTTGCTGATTTCAGAGGACGCACTATGTCAAGGTCTTGGGCCGGACCTTGTGTTGTTTATGCTCGGCCTAGCATAAATTTAGTCCTTAATTATACTTGAAATCCTCCGCACTACTCCAGGATGTCACTGCCTCTGCCTCAGCCTTTTGACAGTCATAGCCGGAGGATTTTGCAGGATTCAGGCTGTGGTCAGCTCTCCATATTCAAGACATAATGGAGGAATTTGCAGGATTGAGGCTATATGCTGTTTTTCCAGGCCAATTAGAGGATTTTGTAGGATTGAGGCTACACCCTAGCAAAAATGCCTAGGGAGTTATGGTTACTAGAAAACAGGAATTCCTTCACTTTTGATGTAAGTTTAGAAAAAAATTAATAATAAATTATTGAAGTAATTTTTCATTATCTGGGAAGTGACTTAGTAAGTTGTAGCGTTGGTTACGGGTACCCGATCCCATAATCAGTCCTTCTGATTTGAAAATCACAGGTGTGTGGAAAAACGCACACCTGGATTTTTCTAGGCATTTGATTTTTCTAGGCGTGTGATTTTTCTAGGCGTGTGATTTTTCTAGGCGTGTGATTCTGTGGTCCAAGCTGGGACTGAACAATCTGGTATTGTTTTTCATAATATTCATCTTGGTTTACAATAAAGCCATATTCTCTTCACCGACGTACTTTATTTTTCACAAACTATGAAGTGTAATTATGCTGTAAATGTATGCCGAGGTGTGCGGTACTGAGGGATTCAGGCGTGCGATTATTCACACTTCTCAGGAAGCATTTAGGCGTGTGATGGCGTGGGGGTGTGATCGCACGCCTCAAAACAGAAGGACCACCATAATCTGGGACTGGTTCCTGACATCAACGGTCGGGTAATCGGTTCCGATGCACACCCCTATTCCAAATGTCTGCCTACAAAAGTATATGATGCAAAGGAATGAGCATGTGTTTTTAGCATGTCTGGTAATCCAATATAGCTCTAGTGTCTACTTACATCCTGCTGCAAATTGTCAAGGAGCGTCTTGGTGGCATTGTTTTTGAAGTACTCGTCCAATGTTTCGTTCATGCTGTCCTCAATGGTGCTCTTGATGTCATCTCGGAGTACGTATCCAGCTATGCCCCCACCAAGTTCAGCAAGCAGCAGGATCACGATGATAACAGCAAACTGTTCCATCAAACACACAAGCAAAATCAGTATCTTTTCTTTGTTGTTAAAGCCAGAGTCCATCATTTGCAGCTATCCAAAAAGTAACTGGCGTAATTATTGTTGAAAAACATACTTGGTTGAAAGATAGTAAGGGGACTAAACTCCCTGTGAAATTATTCTTTCTGGCAAGCTGTCATTTTGAAGAAATCAACGAAAGAAGGCCTTTCCAACAGTGCGTCTTAAGAAGCACCGTTGGAAATTTCCGTTAGTAGTTCGTTTTTTCATTCGGCGAAGCGTGGTTGCTATAATTTGTCGGATCGGTGCGCAACATCACGTAGCTGCAATCGGCTAGTGAGAACATGTCTCGGACGCTGAATTCAGGCCCAATTCAAAACATGATTCAGCAACTTTTGATTTGAAATTGAGATCCTAGAATGTTGTTTTTCTCGAAATATACAGCTGTAGCTTAACTGAAACTTCATCAGGTTAGTTGTTCAGTACCCTTCTGGGCAATTCCACACCAAAGTGGACGTGACACCAAAAATTCAAATACATGTGACTTAAACAAATTTGGCATCAAATGAAAGCTAAAAGTCTATATTTTCCAGATTTGAAGTCAGAATTTTATTTTTTATACATTTCGGTACCAAAAAATAGGATTATGTAATAATCCTGTTTTAATCCTAAAAATGTGATAAATAGTGATATGAAAGTATTCTACCAAAACACACACAAAAATATGTACTAATGCCATCAGTTTCTATCATGAGAAAGTATTGGTCTTGAAAAACCGACTAAAACTTGTTTTTAACATTTTGCGTAATTTGCTTCGCTTCAGTGACTTCTAATATTTCAGCCTTCGAAAATGTCCTTCCGTTACCGAAAAAATACATATTTTTAATTTATTTTTAAAACTTGCAGTATGAATGCATTGAAAGTTATTGTGCAAAGCAAGTTTAGGTAGGCCTTCAATATGAAATTATAACTGACACTGCTGTACTTCTCGTTTTTTAATTACAATTAATTAAATCACGTCCTTCCGTTACCAAATTGGTAACGGAAGGACGGTAACGGAAGGACAAATCGTATTTTTATCAAATGTTACGACATTTGCGCTCATGTTTGAAAAATGAAAATCACTGCAAATACATGCATGTATAATGAGCATTGAAAGGACATTCATGTGACCCACTTTCACAAAAGCGGGATAAGCAGAGCAAGGTGTTTATTACAAAGGGAGGCACAGGCATGTACAACATGTACAATGTACATGTACATATATGCTGATGTACCAGTACTTGTACATGTATGGAGTTGTTGCAGAAAATCAAATCATAAAGTTGCTGCCATCAGCATTCATGGACAATAGAGAAAGATACGAATTCTGTGAAGCCATTCCAGAAGCAAATTAAGTCAAAAATGAGATGGCAGAAAGTACCGGTATTTTGGGGCACTTTCATTCAATTTACATGTGTAAGACATGTGAGGTGCAATCTTTGACAAATTATGCCCAAGTTAACAATTTCAGTTTGGATGTTTATAGATTAAACTTTTAAGGATTGAGGTGATGGGTTTGAAGTCCATTTCTGTAGTTGTCTTGTGTTCGTGAATTATGTGTTTTGGGTAGTTTTCGTTTTTCTTTTGTTATCATTAATTAGCAGGCTTCTATCTTTATCTCAATAGTTTCTTGGGTATAATTATTTATGCCAGGTCTGCATATTGTTGATTTCACATTCAGTTACACATTTCAGCAATTTGTTTCACTTGTATAATTAGTGTAAATTCACATTTTGTTCATGCTATAATTTAGTAAACCTTTTGTCCTTCCGTTACCGTCCTTCCGTTACCAAATCATAATCTGCTTAAAACGTTGTAATTACATAGCTGCCAACATTTCAAAATCCCAATTAGTAATCAAGCCGCGCGGTCATTTTCAACTTCTCGTTTTATCGAAAGCTTAACCAACATCGAGTACAGGTACATGGTTTACATGTACACATACATGTGCATACCCTTCTTGTTGTGAATAATAATGTACTGTAGGCCAAAAGATAATTTTAAAAAAAAAAAAATTTTTTTTTTTTTTTAAATTAATTTTGTTTTAATGTCTGTATTTGTTTGTTGAAGTCAAATAAATAATAAATTCAATAACGTGCGCATATTTTTTTGGAGATGCATTGCTATCGATGTTGAGTTTCGAGTTCGTATCATGTTTTTACACACAATGATCTATGGCCACCGTATGTAATAGAAATATCCCGCCAACATACCTTGCAAACGCATGCTGATTTATCTTTTCTGTCCGTTGTGACAAACTCAAACTCTATTACCAATTATTCCAACCATACTCTTATTAAATTCCATGATTAAAATCTCGCACTGATGGGTCTCATCCCGGCAATAAGCGACTAAATGTGCTCACGATCGTCACTGAAAAGTACTCACATACAGTACACACAACCACACATCCACGAGATGCACACAAATGACACACCATAATCACCACTGAAAAATATTTTTAGTCTGGTCCTCAAGTACTCCACTGCGCACACTGCATTGATGTCTATCAGGTGCTTGACTGCATTCTTATTAGACTTGTCACCAGTCCATCCATTATCGCGACATTTCGCCAGAAGTTTTCGATCAAAAACGATACTTTACATTTTTTTTTTCGTTAGGTAGAAAATGGGAAATTCGTAATGTTTTAGTGGCAAATCGTATTTTCGTAATTTAACAAACAATTCGTAATAATTACGAAAAAATCGTACTAGTTGGCAGCTATGTAATTATATTACCGAAACACTTAAAGTCAAATGAAAGGCAGTATAGTATAGATAAAGGTTCAGGGATTCCATTTCTTACCTTTAAAATATAATTGCCCCATAAAATTCACAGAGTTTACGCAAAATGCGAGTAAGTTGGAAAACCCTTGTCCGTTTTACCGTCCTTCCGTTACCGACCTCATTAATATTCATAATTCATAAACGGGAGGCATTCATGCCCCCCAAAAGTGTGGAAAATGAAAGTAGCATTATAGCAATACAATTTTGACATTTGTTTGCTGTAACTATGAACAGTGTCTGTGATACACACATTTGAAATTTTGTTTAATGAGTGAAAACGTCCTTCCGTTACCGTGGAATTGCCCTTCTTTAGATTTTGAGCACTTTTGTTGCTTCAAACGAACAAAATGCACAACTTCCAAAACTTCATGACCAGACACGTATGCACATGTAAATGTGTGCGCGTATTACAGTGCTGCCTGGCAATCGCGCTCAACTTGAAACTGCATTCATAAATACCTGGGAACAGATTTTGAATTCCTATTCGCTCTTTATGCATGCTTCCGCCATGGGCATGCAGAGCCTCGATCTGGCAACTTTACACAATAAATATAGCCGGTTCAGTGATTCCTGTGTCGGGTTCAGTGATTCCCGTGTATACACTAAATCACTAAACCGGCTATTTTTATTGAGTAAAGTTGCCAGATCGAGGCTCAGCATGCTTATGGCAAAGCGTGCAAAGAGCGAATTGGTCGAAAGCCTAGTATCATGTAGGTGGTTTTAAACTGCCGTTCATTAACACTTAAGACACTTTAGTGAGTTTACCCATTCCTATTGGTCGAGAGCCCGTCACATGGGTTGTTCATGTCACTTACCATGGCGACCATGCAATAGTTTTCCCTGATAGATCCCCAGCAGCCAAGGAAACCAGTGCAGACGACGAAGACACCAACTACGAGCAGAAAAATGGGGATGGCCTCGCCCAATGATTTGGTGAATTTAACGTAATCATTGTACTGGGTGAAAACCAGGGCACCGCCGATGATGATCGCTATGCCACTCAGCTGTACACAATGACAAAAAATACAAAATCTCAATTTTTAGGGTAAAACTTTCTCTGCCAACTACATGCTTATTCCACCACAAGGACAACCGTTGCCCTCACAGGTACCCGTTTACTACTGGATGAGGAGACACAGTGAGTGGCACGGTTAATATCAACGGACACACGCCCCGCAAAGTGCCAAGCTGGACTCCAACCCACAATATGCAGAACTACGCAAAACATCTTGAGCTCAATGTATCAGACCATGTGTACAACTGTACATTTGTTGTTAACTTTCCTTGTTATTACCTTTCCTGGAAACTAGACAAAGAGAAAGACAGAAAAATATGGGAGGGAAAGTGGCCAGGTCGTGGGCCACATTTCCTCCTTTAGGAGAGGAAACTCAAGTACATTTTGTAGTTTTGTTTTTGTTTTTTGTTTTGGTCTTTGTAATGGGTATTCACAGCAGCAACTACCCAGTAAGAGAGAGGAGACAACAAGAGCAATGTGTGGTGTGTTTGGTACACGTACATGTAATTCGAACTTTAACCCTAACCGCCCTGAATCCTCCAAAATCCTTTTTGCAAATTGGAGGATTTTGCAGGATTGAGGTTACATGGCAAAAGTGCGTTGCGGATTTCGGAGTACGCACTGTGTCAAAGGTCTTGGGCCAGACCTTGTGTTGTTTATGCTCAGCAATGCATAAATTTAGTCCTTGATTATACTTGAAATCCTCCGCACTGCTCCAGGATGTCACTGCCTCTGCCTCAGCCTATTGACAGTCATAGCCGGAGGATTTTGCAGGATTCAGGCAGTGGTCACCCCTCCATGGACCATATTCAAGAAATAATGGAGGAATTTGCAGGATTGAGGCTATATGCTCTTTTTCCATGAGGCCAATTGGAGGATTTTGCAGGATTGAGGCTACATCCTAGCAAAAAGGCCTAGAGAGTTAGGGTAAAACATCAAACAGGTCTACACCAAACAAATTTACAATGTACTTCCAATACCAGTATCTTTACAAGACACTAACATGAGCATCGTCAAGTGGTGTCTTGTAAAAACAATCATACATTTGATAGTTCACAGGGCTTTTCTTGATCTTAAAGCACACAGAGAGCTATGGTTATACGCGCTCAGGTTAAATTTATACGCGCGCACTCTGGGCTCCTTTGACCATTAGGGCTACCAAAATGCGAAAATGACGAAAGCTTAAAGCATACGCGTACGCGCGGGCATGTCACCAACTGCAAAAATGCCTTCTAATGTTGCTTGGCGATTTACATTTCGAACATATAGGTATGTTGCAATAGTTTGTTTGTAAATGGACATCTTCATGAGCCAAACTTAACATATGGCAAACTTGATATTTCTCTCTCTCTCCCCCCCCCCCCCTCCTTCCATCTAGCTCGTCCCAACCTACATGTACCAGTAGCTTGTCCCCACCTACATGTACACGTACATGTAGCCCCCATAAGAAATCACATGCATCACAGCTTTAGGGCGTTACTTCTCAGGGCTTCTGCCTAAATGCCTGTCTTTAAAAAAAATATCTCATATTACATATTGTGCCATGAAGTAAGTGTTCCTGTGGTTTTACGTTAAGCCACTGGGCACAATACATGCGTGGGAGAACAATGTCAACTATTACGAATCTCTCATATTATCTGGCCATAAAAACCTAAATCATACTGTACATGCTGTGGTCCCCCATAGTTTGCCTGACATCATAATTTCCTTATTCACATAATCACTACACAAATCATGAATACACACATCACATGTTGCCTTCTAATCTAGTATGCACATGTACTTAACCTTTGATCAGTTTAAACAGTGTGCAGTACATTTTGGTATTCAACAGTTCATGAGTCAAATGATACATGTACATGTAAAATAAACATGTATTTGCAGGTACAGCTAAAATTCTCACCTAAAGCACTACAGTATGATAATGTATACACACTACTTGTACAATGTACAATGTGCAAATGTCCAATTTAACATACAGTACATGTATTTCATATGTCATGTATGTGCTGCATCTACCGGTATACATATGTATTGATGTAAAGGGCGGGTACTTAAAACTTTTAAGCCCAAAAGGAAAATTAGCTTAGGATTTCAAGAGAACAGCAAATTACAGGCCTAGAGAGTACATGGATAAATATTTGTAAAATATAATGTACATGTGTACATCAGTGTAGAGAGGATTCAACAGCTTGGTAGATTTCAAGAAAAAAAATTAAAACAAGAACTTTTTCCAGAACCTGATGTTTTTTAGATGCCACAAATAAAATTGTTGTTTTTACTTTTAGAACATGAGACATTCAACTGAAGCTAATAATAGTTTAACTCAATAAAACTTTACCATGGCATAAAAAAAATATGAAAAAGCATGAAAAAAGTATTTACCAGAAGACTGTTTTACATGTATGTCATGAACGTACACAATTTAGTACAAATATACAGTACAAGTTTTTACAGACTGCACAGTCAACAGTGTACATTTATTTATTTATTTATTTATTTTATTTCTTTCTGGTAATGAAACCAAGGATCCCTCAAAAGTGCCTTAAGCACTGTAGCCCGGAAGCCTGAAGAAACCTGTAGAGAGAAGACAATGAGAAGAAATTACAGTTTTAGAGGTGGGAGGAAAAGCCCAGAAGAGTATTCTGAGGAAAACCCACGGAATCAGGTAGGGACTGAAAACCCAATCCACATATTGGCTCGGGCGGGATTCGAACCCGGGTCACAGCGGTGGAAGGCGAGTAAAGTACTGCTACGCCAACCTGACTCCCCTGACATATACACACATATGCACAAAAGTTTGACTCGTACATAAAGTACACATGTGTGTACATACGTTAATATGTAAAATATTACTAGTTCTAGGATGCCTAACACAAGAGGCTTGAAAGCACTGTTACTATTTCAAAACTACTGTATACATGTACATGTATACATGACCTTGTACCTTTACAGGCAAATTTTCCAATATGTAATATGTATGCATCACGAGTGACAGCACACATTGACTGTTTGCGCAATATTTTCACCTTTGACCAAATGGCATTAAACCAATATTACATGGCACAGTGTTGCAGTGACAAACATCCTTCCTCAATACCCTCAGCATCATGTGATTCTGAAGTCACGGGCTCACACTTGATTTCGGTTTGGTTGTTATAAAAACACATGACTCAAAAATCAATGGGGCAGGTGGAATTATACAGCAATTGATACACTCACAGAAATTGAAAGAAAGCAGTTGCGTTTGGATTTCATTATGAGCTGTTTCAGCCTCATTGTTCCTACATGTACATGTACAAATTGTACATGTCAATTGTCCCTAAAAACACTGTATGATAAGGCCAAACAAAATAATAGTTCTGCTTCGAGTTGCCCTACCCTAATTTCTTCGGAGGACAAAAAACAAAAACCATCAATAACTACATACCTTTTACCCTGGACTACAGTACTATATGCAGACACCTCCATATATGATCGTACACAAAACAAATGCCCCTCCCCCCCAAAAAAAAATCCCTACCTACCGACACTATTTGCACATGCCATGTAATCTGAAGCAGAAGTTTGGGTTTTTTTGCCTAAAATGGTCCTAAAAATGTACACATTTAAAAAAAACCTGTAATAGATTAGGTCTATTAAATGCATGAAGCCCCCTGGTCCAGGCAATGGCAAAGGGTCCCAGGCCCTACTCTTTTCACGTGTCACGGTGTGATGCACCCAAAGGCTTACAAACAGTACTGGTATATTCTGCATCCTTTTTTTTGTCCCAGTTAACCTCTTAAATATAGTTTGACTACCAAATTAGGTTCTGCCCTTCGATGGCGTTTGAACACTGTATACTCAGTGTGTTACCTCCCGAGTGAAAGTTGGAAAAAATCACTCAGGTGATACGCGAACCCATGACCTACTGTTTTCTAGTGCAGACGTCTTACCACTCGACCACCGAGCTGCGGGATCGGTTGGCTGGTTTGAATCCGATGTACATAGCAGCGGGTACTGCATTAACTATTCATCAGATGAGAATTTTTTGCGTCGGGCTGATGTTAATCAAATCAAATTTGGCCCTTCACCTTTGCGTCTACACTAGAAAGCAAGAGGTCATGGGTTTGAGTCCCACCCGAGTGATTTTTGAGTATACAGTGTTTATACCAGTATGTTGAAGGGCCAAACCTAATTTTATTTACATCACCCCGACGCAAACAAACCAAAAAACCAAAAATCCCATCTTATGAATAGAATAAGTACAGTTTCCTTATCAAGCTTTAAAAAAATCATTAATATGCAAATTCTATTTAGAAAACAAATATGCAATTTAAAAATTAAATTTGGAAATGTATTTTATCATGGTGCGGGTGCCACATAAAAAAAAAGGAAAAAAGAAACGCACACACACAGAAAGACATACAAATTCTGGCCATTTAAATTTGATCTAATCTAGAGGTTTAAATATTAAGTCCCAACTACCGGTAAGTACTGTTTTTATACATCAATTCTACTGGTACCGTACAGTACATCCATCTTTGATAGTATTGTGACAATACTATCAAATTGAAATGTAGAACTGCACTCGTAGAAGTAGAAGCAATGCCATTAAACGTTGTGATGAGTATGTCATGCATAATCTATAAACAGAATAGTTTGAATTAAAACACAAACTCATACTTCGTCCAATGAGTACATTCAATGTTGTATCTTTCGTGTAGACCATGTCACATGTTGTGGTCACGTGACGCCAAATTAAAAAAAAATATGAATGGTTAAAAAGTGTCGACATATTCGGTTTAATATTTTTAGTTGTCCACTTTTGAGGCAGTGAGATAGTCGTCAAAGTAAAATCCAAATTTCTGCCAGCAGAATTTTTTTTTTTTTTAACCGGTGTTCCAATTTCTAAAAAGCTAAAATTCTACTAACAGAAAATGGGGAAATATCTTTTAGCACTCCATAACTGTGTACATTGAAAAATGTGGATTTGGGTCAGGAATATTTCAAGTAATAAAAAAGTGCGGTACAATAGTATGAGAGTCCCAAAATGTTGAGGCAGAGCCAGTGACATCCTGGAGCAGTGCGGAGGATTTCAAGTATAATCTAGGCCTAAATTTATGCACAGCTGAGCATAAACAACACAAGGTCTGGCCCAAGACCTTGACACAGTGCATCCTCCCAAATCAGGGGTAAGACTTGCTATTAAGCAAAAACCTTGGGTCTGACTAGGGTTGATTATCGGCTCCCTTCACAAGTACCCCCTCACCGGCAAAGAAAGTACAGTTGGGGGTGACCGACCGACGCCATCTTGCCTGACTGCAATTTTGCCGCGACACGCGGCCGTACCACTGTGTGTACATACATGTACATGCAGTACAAATATCTGGGTGTACATGTACAGTACGTGCGTCACACACAAGGAACGGTGCGCGTCAACCAGCTAAATGTCCCATCCATGAGATGTCGTTGATAAGTAAAAGGGCGCCCTCTTTCGTTGGCGCACTGAGCCCATATGATGCAAACAAAGTACTTTTACCCTACTTTGTTTGCAGCATATTATCAACCCAAGTCAGACCCAAGGTTTGTGCTATAAATAGCAAGTGGTCAGATCCCCCCCCCCCCCACCCCCTTCTGAAAATACCCACTCTTACCCTGTACATGTAGTTGTTCTGATGCAGGTCAATGCACAATGTTCTTACAATACAGTGTACACATGTACCTGTACATGTACATGTACATCATTCCAAAGAGCAAGGAACAGATCTGTATGTAGCTGCACCTCCAAAATGCAAACTCTAATGCCATGTGATTGATTCCATGTATAGAAGCATTGTGAACAAATGTGGCCAATTTACTTGACTACAGTGAAATCTCGATAAGTAGAACACGTCTCAGCGAATGGGCTGTAATTTTGAGTTATTAAAAGCAGAATTTTGAGTTATGGATTTTCTTTTCAACAGCAACTGACGGGAATATTAGTTCTTACTTAAGTTTGAACCTCCGTAAATAAAGGCCACACACTTGGAACATGTACCCGAAAATGTAGAACTTTGTCAAGTGCTGATTTTCACATTTAGACTTTGTAGTTTATTTACGCTTTAGAAGCACACTCACCCTCTTTATACTATAGCGATAGAAAATAAGTCCCGCCTATCTCAGACATCCATTTTTCATGTTATTTCCAGGTTCGTTTGCACACAATTGCATATCTAAATTCCAACATAAAAATTTGAAAAGATCACGCGCATGCTGGATCCTTTCTGCTGTCAGTCACATAGACTTGAGTCAAGGCGCACGTAGCAACCCGGACACGAACAAATACCACGCGAGTGAAGTGGCTGTGCGCACGGAGCCAACGAGCTGGGAAAGAATTCCATATACGGACATCACTTGACACTCTGTGTACAAACCCTATGAGACTGGTCTGAAAAATTCTCGTGTTTTCTCAGTATTTCGCTTCAATATTTCCCTGCTAAATTTGACTTTTTAGGAACATGTCATCGCTTTCTGATGGCTGATGGGTTATTACAGGGAAAAATTAGTGACGTCTGTAAACGGAATTCTTTCCTCTGCCACTCGCATGGTCTTTTTTCGTGTCCGGGTTGACACATGCACCTTGACTCAAGTCTACGTGACTGCAGCATTCAGCAGAAACGATCCATCAGCACGCGCGTGATCTTTTTGATGTATACGCAAACGAACCTGGAAATTACACGAAAAATAAGCATCTGAGAAAGGCCGGACTTCTTTTCCATCGCTTTAATTTGAGGGCGAGTGTGTTTCTAAAGAGTAAATAAAGTACAAATATAACTCTAAATGTGAAAATCAAAATTTGACAAAGTTCTACATTTTCGGGTTCATGTTCCAAGTGTGGCCTTTATTTACGGAGGTAGTCTTGTAAATTGGACACATTTATAGGGCTAGGAACAATCTACTTCTGAAATCAGAAGGCTTCTCTTCGTCAGCCTTCTGAGAGCCTTCAAATTCGGGGGTCAGCACTCTTATGGCTTTTGGACATGCCCTTTGATAGACGAAATACCTTTGTCTGAAATTCCACTTTCTGAAACGCAAATCCACCAAAAAGTTGAGCTGGTTGATCCATAACTCAGAAATGTTTTCCCACAATTGACATTTGGATCATGGGACAATTTTTTGGGTGGAAAATCTGAGATTTTACTCACCAGCCTCGCGTTGCCGATCCGACGAATACAACGGTACAGTTCATGTGTGTTTACATTTCACTTTCAACTTAATTTTTGTAGCCCCATAAATGTGGCCTATTTACTGGACTACCTCCGTAAACATAGGCCACACATCCACATGCACAAAAACGTGTTGCACTTTGCCAAATTTTGATTTTCACATTTAGGCTAGCTGGAGTCACCCAGCCCTGAGTTTTAACATTGGGTTGTCATTTAGGGCTGGAGCTAGTTTTTCACGTAACCGAGCAGCGTAGGCAGGTCCCAAAAAAAAACTGCAACTCACCCCAAACTTGCCTGGAATAACCATTACACAGGTCCTTGAAGTAAAAAAAACGATCCACGATGAAGATTCAGCCTACAATTGCAGTGAAAAAAGGAGGAATAACCGCTAACCTGACAACCTTGCAGGCATGGCCAGGACCGCAATTGGTTTGTGCACAAAAAAAATTGTGTACAATGAATGGCGGTCGGTTACCAGGCTGTCAACTAGTTGTTTTTGCCGGCTGCGCTGGCTGTTGACGTCACGCGGAAGCATAACACCTGATGGCTGTTTCATGCACTATCGGTTGCGGTTCCAGTACCGCAGCTGTGATGCGAGTGGTAAACCTCATATTAGTGCATGAAACAGTCATCGGGTGTTACGCTTCCGCGTGACGTCATGCGCCAACAGCCAGCGCAGCCGGCAAAAACAACTAACAAAAAGTGCTGCCTTTGTTCAGATGTCTATTTTTTTGTGAAATTTCCATATTCATTTGCACACGTTTGCGTATCAAAATTTCAACATGAAATTTCACAAAAATTAGACATAAAAACCTACAAACTAAGCCTAAATGTGAAAATCAAAATTTGGTAAAGTGCGACACGTTTTTGTACATATGGATGTGTGGCCTATGTATGTTTACGGAGGCAGTCCAGTAAATAGGCCACATTTATGGGGCTAACTTCCTCCATGTACCACATGCATACACCAATATGCTAGCTCAGCTCAGGTTGGACGGCGTCTTCATATGCGGATATGCATTGCTATTGCTAAACAATATCATGCGTAAAAACACCAAAGTGACACATCTGCTAACAACTGTTTTGAGGCCGGAATACTTACAAAGAAAATGAAGTTGAAAAAGAACATCAAGTATTTGATGCATTTCGCTCCTCCTTCAACCATCTTGGAAGTCTCGGCGAATCACTGAAGATTTGCTCCAAAATCAAGTTATTTTCGATGATCTGAAATGTCGTCCACGACCGTTCGAATCAACGTGCACTACGTGTGCATATGCAATTTCCACGTACCCGGACCCGTACGATATCTAACAACGCTACGCACCGTACGTACAGCAGGCTATATTTATCCGCAAATTACTTAGCTTTTATTTACACTGTCCTGTCAAAAATTATTAAGAAAAAAATCTGATAGGAGTTCTTCAATCTGCTTCTTTTATTCCGAATACAAAGCACAGAACAGATAGACTGATCCCCAAAAGTAGTGGTTTTATTTCACAGTTGGGATTACTTTTTTATAGGATTGCGAATTATGCGCAATGATCAACATGCACGTGATGTCAATTCGCAGCATGATGATGACTACACGAGTCTTTTTTTAGAGCAAGGAAAACATATCCAGGGATATACGGAGGGCGTGGTGAATTCAGAGGGAGGGCGCGGGACGTACATGTGAATACATAGCCTACAAGTTTACAGCCAAGATTTAGTTTAAATACAACCTTAATATTTGTGATTATACCGCAAAACCCAAACTATATGCCCCTTGTGCTGGCCGCGGATTGTTAGTTGGTCCTAGCTCTATGGTTAAACCATGGAGAGGCATAATTCCTCCATGGTTAAACGTGAAAAGTGTGATCCGATTCATAGTGAACGCAGTCGGTGATGCATGGTCACGGGCAACTGATATGGTTCGATTCATACGGAAAACTTTTCTAGAACTTTTTAAAATATTTCTTTTCGGAAGGAGTGGCAGGTCAATTGGTAGGGCCCGTTACGTGCCCCGTCGAGAAAGGTGACTGGACGGTCGGTTGGCGCACCCGGCCGGGCAGTCTGTTAAGTAATTTACCGGCGCCCAAGTGTCACAGCATAAGTTATAAGGATTCGTATTAATTTGAGGTCTAATACAATATGATGATCATTACAATATGTATTCGGGGCTCCGTCTTGGAAAATGTTGTGAGGTCTACTATCCAAAACTAATAAAACTAATTAGGATTAACTATAGCGGATAAGTATAATTTGCATGTGCAATTTGTGCAAGCGCAGGTACACTTTTAAAACATGGAGGTAGAACATGATTAAAAAAAAACACCTTTGTGCTTGTTTTCTTTCGATCGGAGCCATTTCACAGGATATTTGGGGCGAGCCCTATAACTTCACTTGCGCGTTTTTTTTATCGATTTAGTAATACCTTTTCGGGTTATTTTACCAATTGTTGAATGTTACAGTCCTACCTGCCTTAAAGGCCCATGTGTACTTTTTTTTAATGCAATCCTTGAAAATGCATCTTTGTGCCCAATTAATGTGTTTGTTTTTGTATGCTAATGCAATTTCCATATTCATGAGCAAAAGTATGATGTCATTTCAGGCAGAAATTAACCTCAATAACGCTACCAAAAAAATAATTCGCTGTCGTTAATTTTCGTGTCTTTGGTGGTTCGGTTTCGATCGGTACATGTGAGTATATATAAGCCAATGAGCAAAGTGTTCTCATAAATGCTTTCAATTTCAAATTAATTTGGGTTCACATTTTTGAAAAGATAACCCAGAAAGTGAACGGTCTTCCTGAGATGACACCACAGCAACAGCGCCCTCATGTGTCAGGAACAGCATGGACTTTACACATGTTTAAAAAGTGCATTTAAGTTGATAAACGTAACCAAAAAAGGGGTGTCAAATTGATTTCATATTAAAGAGAAGTGCAAAGTTGCACAAAATATGTTCCGAGGTATAGATTCATGTCATAATTTTGTGGGACTGCCATGCGTAAGGAACACGAATAATGATGAAGAAATACCCCCTTACCCCCCCCCCCCCCCTCCCCCCGCTGGCTACGCCTATGGGATTGACTCCATCAAATCTACCCTTAAATCATTCCATAGCAATATACCATTTGATGTCAGTTTATTCTTTGATATTGAGGTACGATTGTAGTTGATTTAGAAATTACCCTTGGATGCCTTGGATGCCCCACGGGTAACCTTGGTAACCGGGTAACCTGGAGTCAAGGTTACTCGGTCCGGTTACCGTTTGCGGTTTCCGAGCGGCTCTCTTTGGTGATTTTCATGCTAATATAAATCATATAAAGAATAAACAAACATGCAGGTTCTTATCGGAAAGATGACATCATCGGTACCAACCAACAACAAGCTCTGCAATCGAACAAAACTCACGTGCAAATTGGAATGGGTCAAAGTGACACGGATCAGAAACGAACTATTGCCGTGCGACTAAATGGTGCAGGGTTTTTTTCAACTCTAATACATTTTCGCCCTCCCCGACACTTATGATCTAATTTTGACATTTTTTCTCCTCACTAGTGCGCATTTTACTAGTCTTACCAACTCACCAACAAAACCCAAAAGTTTTCCCATTTCAAAAAAATATGCATCAGATAAACCTTTTGCATTTATAGTTCACCAACACATTCAATCAAATACTCGACTTTCACCAATGTTTCAGAACCATTAATATTTTCCCAATGTAAACCTACAAAAAAAAACTTTTCCCCCAAATATTATTTTACCGGTTTTTTTTTTACATCGTTTCCAGTGAAATGATAATTATAGGTATTCAAAAGTCCCCCCAAATGCAAGCACTAGGAAAGTACACCACTTTAATAATCGCCCATAAGCAGCACTAACCAAATACATATTAAACGTTTAATGTCAGTTTCACTTTAAAAATTTGATTTTCTTTTCTAGCAATACACAGTTTATACTTCCTTTTGAGTGAGAAAAAAAACCGGTTAACGTCAAGTTAGGTATACAAATTATGCGGCCCTGGTAATTGAGTTCTCTCAGTGTAGACTGATCCCCCCCGGAAGCCAAAAAAAGACAGAAGGAAAGAAAGAAAAAGAGGCGGGAAGTCATATTGCTGTTAATTTAATGGGGGGGGGGGGGGAAATGTCCCTGCTGCCGGGCCCACCCTCGAAAAATGATAAATCGAGAATATGCTAAAAAAAAGTACAGGGATTTCGGGGGAAAAAATTGCTTCCCCCCCCCCCCCTCTAGAAAAAGTCCTGGCGATGCCCATGAGCACGGACATTCATCTTTAATACAGGGCGAGTCAGAAAGATGGGTACCCTGTAAAAAGGAATTTTTCGTCAACCTATAAGACAAGTATAAAGCAATTTAAAGAGAGAACCACAAACTGCGAGGTTTTAGCAACCACCTATTTTTTTGTTTATCAATTCCGCTTTTGTGGTTCGGGAGATAGAGAGGTTTTCCCCCCAAAATTCCTGAAAATCAATTTTGTCCTCGGATCAGTGAATCAAGCTAAAACACACCCGCGCACTTTAAACTTTACATATGTCAAGCTTTGCTTCTCTATTTATCATATTGTTTATTCAACAATGTTTCTGATTATTGCAGAGTTGATATAGATTACAAACATTTGACATGAATACATTTTTCTGACACCACTTCCGTCTCATTTTGTTATTCCTTTCACATGACTGAGAATGATTAAGGATTATATTTATGTGCATATTCACACCGAGCCTGTGTAGTGAACCGACCTGTCTTTGTATTGGGTATTCCAAGGACAACTTTGTCTTTCCCCTATTTTTTTCCAAAACATTGTAACTTTCAGAAGTGTTGTCGTATCGTGTTTCCCATTGATGATGTACTATTTTCAACACCCTGTCTTCAAGAAATCTATTAATTTGTTTTTTTTATTAATGGAGTACCTACACTCAACCAAAAAAGAAAGTCCCCCCTAATACTTTTTTTGTCTTACTCAAAAACTACTGAGCACCTCTCGCTCAAATAACGACTAATCAGTGCAAAAAAAATCCTTAGCAATCCAGCCATACTCTTTATTTGGCCCAAAACAGTGATTATGTGTACGAATTTATGCAATTTATGACAAACGATACCGAAAACAGTTGCACTTTTGTATACGTGCAAGTTGTGGGTTTACTCACCTTGCACGTAAACAAAAGTGCAACTTTCTTTTCGGTACCATTTGTCATAAATTGCATAATTTTGTACATAATATCACTGTTTTGGGGCAAAACAAATAGTATGGCTGGATTGCTAAGGCATTTCTGTACTGATCAGTCCTAATTTGAGGAAGATATGCCCAGTAGTTTTTGAGTTAGACAAAAAAAAGTATTAAGGGGGGGACTTTCTTTTTTGGTTGAGTGTATCTTTCTGAATCACCCTATACTTGACTAAGTGAATTCATTTTTTGATGAATAAGCGATAGGTCAATGTGAGGTCTTTTTTGCGTGCAATGGATTCATAGCGAAGAAACAAAGTTCGAGCAAGTGTGCTTGTGACAGGCGGCATAGATGTTTAGATAGGACACCGCATTATGTTTCACTGCTAAATATTACATGACCTCAATCCCGACACAAACATGCATACCATTATGATCAATATTTATTTTAGATCACTGATACTCAGTATGCACACAGAAAAGAAAAGTAAAACAAATAACCAAAACAATGAACAATTGTTTTTATAGTTTAAAGGGAAGATACAACATTTGCAAACATCAAAAAACAAAATGATCCAATTATCACGAAATACCTTACTGGATTGTTAGGGAATGACAGTCTAAAGCATATCCTGTAAAATTGTGGCTCCTGGTGTGCTGACATTTTCAAGAAAAATTCTATTTTTCCAACGCTGGTCGGACGACCAGTGTTGGAGAAAACTGGCTATTTTCAAAAAGTACTCCATATTTCTTATATTTAGTTATTCCACATTTTCTTTGCAAGTGATTACACACCTGTGAACGGGTACAAGCCAAATTGATACTCTGACCGTACAATTCCCCAAAGTCTATAAATTGCTCCATTTCATCTTAAGTGGGGTCAGGGAACCAGACTACAAGAACATAATTGGTTTTCTTGGTTTTTCCAGCATCTACAAGCCCAAAACGTGAAACAAGTCAGTTTAATAATATTTGCTAAAACATACTAATCATCCAAATCATCCATTTAGTTCTGAAAATTGCAGCAATGGCCAATGTTGTACATTCCCTTTAAAGGCACGTATTGGACCAACACATGAATGTTCAATGAAATCTAGCAAATGAATAACTTCTGCTTGTGGATAATCCACAATAAATCATGTAAACCACACACTGTCAATTTAAGTAGATTATTAATTACGGTCAAGAAAGTATCCGATTTTGAAATGAGTTTACCAGAAAAACTGACCTTTCCTGTAAAAAAAAATCACCAAAAATTCATTACATTTCTTAATTAAGTATTAAATATTTCATTCTTAGCATGGACATACAGTATACATCTTTACTGTTAATTATATTTAATAAATGTATCAAATACATTCACACACAGATTTGAGGGGGGGGGAATAGAAATTACTAGAACTTCGTGAATAACAAATAAAATCGGCAAGGCATGCAGGCTGCCTCACATCTCACACATACACTACAATTCAAGCACAAACATTAACAGTGATGTTATACAAATAATGAATGTTTATGAGTGCAATGGTAAGAATAATTTCACGAGGTGACAGATGAAATGTTCCATTCCACGAGATGAAGCCGAGTGGAATGGAACATTTCATCTGTCACCTCATGAAATTATTCTTTCCATTGCACGAATGTGAAACATTCATTATTTGTTTTATATAACACCTGAATAAATCCTCGTCATCTGGTTGGTTAACTTTTAAGAGCCAATTTATTCAGGTTAAAAACTGTAAAAAAAATTTAATTTGACAAGTTCATCATATTTAATCAATGCAAACTGTTAAACTGGTTGAGAGCCATCACATTCAATTTATCTCGATTTAAAACAGCGCCACCACCAGCAGCAGCGACACCATGCAATGGAAGTTCTATTCACAGTGCAATAGAACTTCCATTGCACTGTGCGCTGCGCGCTGCACGCGCGCCGTGCGTTGGGACGATTAATTGAATGACACGTGATCAACGATCCACCAATCAGATGACGGGGATTTATTCCGGTGTTGTATAAACTGTTATATCTTATACGACAGAAAAACACAATATTTTTAGACTGTACTGGCACTGTAACGAAAACCCACTGCAATCTGTTGCTTTCAACATCAGGGATAGTTGTCTCCCAAAATGCATGATTTTCAACATTGACATTAAATGCAAGTATACACACACATCAAGCAAACACACACCCAGGTATGCAAAACTCTACTTTGTCCATTGATAACTGCACACAGACAAAACAATGTAGCCAAAAGAACACATACAATTTAGCCAGTTGTACATGTACAACTGTATATTGGGGCAGAAACTCTATAAAAGTAAAATAATTTGAACACTACTTCATTATGCATGCAGGGTGACACCCCCCCCCCCCCCCAATGCAACCCTGAAACATTTGCCTTTTTTCAAAAACGTGCAGTGAATTTTTGGAGATCAAATATCTGAGAGTTTTTCTTAAATTCTCTCAGAAACTGAGAAAATTATGAAAACGACACATTGGGTTGCTGAGAAAATGCCAATTACGTGAACAAAGTTATTTTTCATCCTTTCCAATTTATGGTGCTTCAAACAGTGAAACATGTTACTGTAAGCCCACTGTGCAATCGATTCCATTTACTTCTGATGAAAAATTACTTGGATATTTTATTGTCTAAAAGTCTTGCTAACTTGAAAGAGTCACAATTCAAAATGCCACTTACATAAGTGTGAAAAGACTTAAAAGGTGTGTATATTGTTGCATAATACTTGACATGATGAAAGCATCTTAGACCGTGACACAGAAACATTTATTTCAATATGTCTTTCATTTGTGCAATTGCTTTCATATTTTGACATATTTATGATGCTGAAAAGGTTATGATCTTGTGAGAGTTTTGTGGGTGGAAATTAAGAAGATTTGAGTTGATTTTTCTTTTCTTTTTGCATGTTCTGAACTGTATTACAACCCTCCTATGGAAACATGCATTGTCAGCCTGCTTATTACTTGGGTCAATATTGGTCAAGACCCCCATTGGTTTGTACACAGTAGGCCAGGAGGTGAGGAAGAAAATTTTGACCATTGGTGACCTCTTAAGCAATTAAGTACCGTATGACTTTGCAAGCTTACATGTGCACGCAACTGGATTGGCTAAGACAATCCAAATTTTTGTGCAAGTCCGAACATCTTAAAATAACAAACTGCAAATTGGTAGGGTTCTAGAAGAATTGTTTTTATAGAAAAATCTTGTAAAGTTTGCTATGTGCTTCAAGTACTAAATAGCTTACTTTATGGTGAAGTACATTGGGGATACCAAGAAAATACCTAGCATAATATGATAAATTGTAAACAATACGAGACGGCATTTGAATGTAGTTTGTGCTGAAAATGTTCAAAATGGCAAGAATGGGCTAAGGGTAAAGGGTAAAGCAGGGCAGGTTAAAGGTGCTTGTTAGTTAGGGGTGTGAATTTACGGGTAGTGCAGGAACCGGGTACCCGATTGAAGACAAAAAAAGGTATCAGGGTATCTTTAAAAAAAAAACAATCCCAAAATTCAAATCTTGGAAGTTGCCGTTGAGATTGTTCATAAAGGTCCACACGATAATGTTACTGCATTGGTGCGTCAGTACAGCAAGATGCAAGTGTGTACAGTGAGCTTGATAGCTCGCATCACAAATGTGAAATACGTTTTGTTTTCCCACGTAGCCTGGTTTTGATTTCGAAAACTCCCCACAAATGACATTCAAACCTTTCTTTTTCATTGTTTGAGAAGTTACTAAGCAATATGAGAAGTTACTAAGTAATATGTAAAGATAGTTACGGGTACCCGATCCCGTAATCTGGAACCGGTTTCTGACATCAACGGTCGGGTACTCGGATATCCGGTTCCGATGCACAACCTTACTGTTAGTCAAGAGATTGCCGAAATCTAGTGTTCTAGATTGTTTACTTGTAAGCACATTACAAAGGTCTAGGTCAAAGGAAATTTCCACATACGTGTCTTTCAAATTTGAAGAAAATATTGAAAACCCTGCTTATTTATATCTGACACACGAGGTTTTTACCTTGCCCAATTTTAAAGCAGAAAATAAATTCATTGAACCATGAGCCGCCTATACTGAGACAAAGGTGCCATCATATGATAGAATGTCCATGAATTTCGAAGGTGAAAACTTTACATCTACCATACAAGAAGAGATCTCAAACAAACTGGAATTATGAGTAGCATTCCGATGACTTGATTTTTTAGGACAAACTTTTGTATCATGAAATTCCTTTGGATGCTGATAACACGAAAACCACAAATTTTCACAGTGTAGTTGTGTGAACCATTATATTCTGCCTTTTCATTATGTAGGCAACATGTTTAAGAGACCCACAGGGTGCATCCCAGATGAGAGGGCTGCTATAAGGGAGAGGACAGGAGAAGTATGCTCTAATGGACTGAAAGCCTACTTCATAATCGGATCAATTCATAATGGCTTGAATGCACTGTATTTCAGGCTAGCTTGCAACTTGCCGATCTCAGCGTCCAGGTCTCTGAGTCCACTCTGGAACTGTGCCTCGTACTCCGTGGTGATGGAAGACACTGTGGAATCTGAGATTACTGACGCTATCGCGGGTTTACTGGCGACATCCCAAGTTGCTCTGTACGAGTTTCCTTCTGTGCGGGGCTCTGGCATGGCTGGGTTAACGTCAATCACTGGTCTGGAGTCTTTTCCAAAAGCTGGCTCGGGGATATCTAGATCCAAATGGTACGGTGACATTCTGTTTTCAAATGTCATTTTGTCTCTGAATCTGTTTTCCCCGGCGTTTGTGGTATCTTGCCGAAGGGTGTCACTGATCAAATTCGGTGTCGTGGATCCTCGTGTTGGGGAAAAACTGGGCCTGTCCGGAGAAACTGAAACGTGAGCCCCGGAGGAATCATGTTTTGGAAAAGGTTTAATCCCCTCCACTTCAAAGCTTATCAAGTCACCGGGCAGTTCCTGCTGGTCTTTCCATAGCGTGTCGGTCCTGGCCCACTCACTGATGTCTTGGCCTCTCTGGTTGTGAGTGTGAGTGTCTAGGAACGTTACTCGCTGCTTGGGGCTCTTCGTGAGTGAGTTCCGAAAGCCCCTGGCGTGATTGTGAGACACGGAATTGGAGACTGACGGGTCATGAGACTTCTTGGCGGACTGGAGATGCTTCCTAGGGGTAGAGCCGGAGTGATACGATGAACTCTGGATATTTTCCTTGTTGGCTTTGTTTGGACTCCTAAAGGAAAAACAAGTCAATAACTACATGTAAATAAAATTTTCAATTTCCATTTGAACACAGAACAATGGGCTTCATGCACAAGTACCCCATCAACGGCCAGAAAAGGAGAGTTGAGGGTGACCTAGACTGGTTCCCGAACCATCCACTGCATATTTGGAATGTATCCAAAGTTATTGGAGGCGGGGATTAGTCTCGGAGACCATCGTAAGTTGAATTCGAACGTATTCGCGCTCCGACGACGACTGAAAGACGCAGTGGCTATAGCTGTTGCACATTCAGGAAGTTGTGCGCACTTCGCGGGCGAACCAGTACAGTACAGTACTCACACCCTGTGTGTCCCATCCACGGAGCTCTCAAAAGAGGTAAAAACATGCCCTCTGTTGTTGTCGCATGGAGCCCATAGATGCCCTTTATTACCATTCATGAGAACTCCAGTAGGAGAGACACAAGGTAGCCTCTCTCTGTTATGCTTGAGTAGACGGTTACCCACCTTTCCATAAGAAGTCGACTCATTCTCTGCAGGCCTATTCCTCCTGAGGTCTTGGGAGACGTGGGATCTTCACCCTGCTGACTCCTCAGCTTGCTGATCTGCTCCTGAAGACTCCTGGAGATTAGAAGAAGATGAAGACAAACGATTACAGTGAGAAGGGAGGTAAGGGACAATAATTTTGAGCAAGGCATTTTGAACTTTGATTTCAGTAATCGGTAGTTGGAAAGATTTACATGTATGAAGATTGTAAGGGCTCCGACAAAAAAGGCGCCCTTTTTCCTAGCAACGTCGTCCCATGGGCGGGACATTTCGCTGGTTGACGTGCACCGTTCCTTGTGTGTGACGCACGTACACTAAGTGATTTGTACTGTACACGCAGTGGCCGCGCTTTGCGCGGCAAATGAATTGCAGTCAGTAATTGCAGGCGGTTTAATGGATCAGTCTATTAACACTCACTGGTTGAAACTCTTCAGTCTTGCAATCTCGTTGTCCCTCTGCTCCAGGCTCAGTTGAAGTATCCGCGTCTCTTTGCTGGCGCCCTCAACCTGCAGTTCCAGATAGTCCACCTTGGACTGGAGCTCGCTGCGTGCCTCGCGCAGGTCCTGCAACTCGGCCAGGGTCTCCTGACGGGTTTTAAGCAAGTTGCTGTCCTGCAAAGAAAAGGGGAAACACAACACATTGACTGGCACATGATAAATTGAAATTCATAAATACCTAAGACAGTTTACCCATTCCTATTGGTCGAGAGCCCGTCACGTAGCCGGATTGAAATGGTTGATAAAGACTGGCTGGCTGGTCTTAAACATTTTTCCAGTGTCACATGAAATTTGGACTCCTATGAAATCCGGTACCAGTACCGTTTTATTGGTTGAACGTTCACAATCCTCACATAGGCATGCGCAATACTACAGATGAGCCAGTATTTCATAGTCCTAAATTCACACTACACTGGCACAGCTGCATTCTGCGCCACATCAATGAGCACCAATCTCCATATAAGGAGTTGTTTACCACTTCTCGAGACAGGGCCATACCATAATATAGCTAGAGGGGTGTTTCGAAAAACAAAATCGTTGGAAATTTATAACTGTTGACTTGTTTTGACTTTTGGACCTTAAAGTGGGAATAAGTATGTGCTTGGCCGGTATTAAACACTATGTTTAAGACCAGTTGGAGTCGGGATGCTGATAATTACCCTCTCCATCAGCATCCAGACTCCCCCCTGTCTTAAACATAGTGTTTACAACCGGCCAAGCACACATTTATTCCCTTATTAAAATTTGGATATCGATAAATCTGGCAACAGTATTAAAATGCTATGAGTGCCTGATTCAGTTCGCTGCAAGGTACCCCACAAATCAAGTGCATAGGCCACAAAATAAGAATTTCAGTCCCAATTTCTTGATCTATCAAAAATTGTGATAGCCATTGAGAAAGGACACTAGGAAGAAGTTGCGCCGTTGACCAGTAAATAAAGGTAAAAAGTTGGAACCCAAGCCTTTATGTCTTTTTTTTTACACTTTATGTATTTCTATCGTGCTTAACTTTGACAGGGGCACAGAATATACAACTTTGACAAGCTTGAATTTGAGTTCAAATCAAAGACTACGCTAAACTCCCCATTTTCTCTGGCCGTCTGTGGTACCTTATCATTCAATATCCTGAGCATGTTCTGATGTTGTTGCTCCTTCTCTTCTAAGCTTTGACTCATCTCCAGGTTGTTCTTCACCATCTGTTCTTTCTCCTGTCTCTCTTGACGAAGCTGCTTCTGAAGGTTGGAATTGAGAGCCTGAAGAGCCATGGCTGGATTTGAAAGGAGAAGACAAGTTGTTTTTATTCGCCTGAAATAGAAGTGATTTACAAATTATAGATGCCTTTTAAAGGTATAGTCCATCATTTGCAGCCATCCGAAAAGTAACTGGCGTAATTATTGTTGAAAAACAAACTTGGTTGAAAGATAGTAAGGGGACTAAACTCCCTGTGAAATTATTCTTTCTGGGAAGCTGTCATTTTGAAGTAATCAACGAAAGAAGGCATTTCCAACGGTGATTCTTAAGAAGCACCGTAGGAAAATTTAAATTAGTAGTTCGTTTTGTTATTCAGCGCAGCGCGCACAAGTATTGGAACGACGCACACGCGCGCGCGGTTGTTATAATTCGTCGGATCAAAATTCAAATTCAAAACATGATTCAGTAACTTTGGATTTGAAATTGAGATCTTAGAATGCTGTTTTTCTTGGAATGTACAGCTGAAGCTTAGCTGAAACTTCATCAGGTAAGTTGCTCAGTATCCTTCATTAGATTTTGAACTCTTTTGTTGCTTCAAACGAACAAAATGCACAAATTACAAATGATGGACTGTAGCTTTAAGGAAGAGATACATGTATAGGGCAATGTTTTTGGATTGCTTGAACGAGGAAAGCGTAAATAATTGTTTCATTGATTATTTCTCTCCCCGTGCTATTTTCAATTACTATGCCTCATACATATTCATGACAGAGAGCTGAATTCTCACTGGTCCATTCACCATCACGTGTCAGCTGCTATTTTTGCTGTTTACCAAGTGCACACAAGCATTCATGCGTAGGAATCGTGCAACTGTTGCACGGGTGTAGTGCGCATGCGCGATCATCGCCCTATCTGCGTGCAGCAGCTACACGAAAAGATGACTGCACATGTAACAATGTCAATCAGCGTTTTCACTATCTCAATGATGCCGAACTGGAGAATATTTTGGACAATAAAGATGCCTCCTATACTAAAAAAAAATTTCCACAATGCGGTAGAAACTGTTAGTGTATTGCAAAAGAATTAACTTAGTGTATTGCAAAAGAATTAACTTCTCTGAGGTGGAGCGATATTCTTCTGGTGAGCTGGACAAGTTTCTCCGAAGATTTTATGCTGAGGTTGCGTACTGCAACAGGAAAATTCGGCAACTGAATATGTAACTTGGTTTATTTCATGTGGATAGCCGATATTATCTCCCCCTTGGAAGTTGACAAACTTCCAATACCTCGAGCCTGTTTACAGGCGTACTATGGCAAGCCTGTTCACAGACGTACTATGGGGCTTAGGCCACGATCTGAAATTAGTTTTAAAGTTGAATTCTGTTAATTCTGGTCCGCAATCCAGGGAAACAGCAAATCGTACATGTACAAAACCTTTGTAGAAGAATAATCAATGGATTGTGCCTGACTTACCCTCTAGGCTCATAGACCCCTCGTCTTTCTTCTCAGCCATCTCTCTGCTCTGGAGCTGATGGTTGGCGATGCGTAGACGTCTGCGCAGCTGGCCGTTCTCTGACTGCAATGGTTGGAGGGCCAGCAGGACCTCGGTGTTCAGGTCCAGGAGCTGCTTCCGAGTGGTGTAAGGCAGCGTGTTGCACACTTCCTCTAGTTCATTCAGGAGCCTGGATACTTCAATGTCCTCTGTGTTTTTAACGGATGACAGCAAGTTCCATAAGGAATGTTACTTAATCCTTTCCTTACCATTGGCGACTTTTGTTGACAAGGAACTACCCCCCCCCCCCCCCCCCCCCCCCCCCCCCCCCCCCCCCCCCCCCCCCCCGCTGCTTTATAGGTGACTTTAGTTGACCAGAAAACCACACACAGAACACCCTCATACAACACAGATTTATACACTGCTTTTCAGCAAGCTGGCATATTGGTGTGTTTGGCCGCCCATACATCAACTACATTTGTATATAACAGCTAAAAGAGTGTTTTAGGATCGTTCCAATGGTGTAGTTTATTCATAGTGTTACCCTACCAAACGTTTAAGAAAAGTGCTTCAGAAGTATCCACGCACAATTTGAGTTATGAACTGTCATTTGGTTGTGTGGTGAAATGGCTTGCAGTTTGATAACTGGGACCAGATCAACAAACAGGCATAACTTTCTTATTTTTACAAATATGGTATTGATTTTTACACATAAAAGAGTAAAGCTCAAGGAACAAACATTACGCAACAATTTTGATTTTAATCACTCCTTGGCAGTAAATATCTGTGTAAAAAACAAAAGGTGAGTTTTCGACTTGTTGTCCATTTTTCATGCTCTAGTCATCTAGTGATTTCCGCATGACTGAGCAAACGATTTGGTTCTGGGAAGAGCCCAAGTCAATAAGCAATGTGGTAAGAAAAAGGTTACAGGAACATAGGATCATTTGCTCATTGTGCATATTTTTGTCATTGAAGCAACAGAATTGCTCAAAATCTTTACTAAGGTGCATACACGTAACTATCCCGTTGAAGTTTTACCTCAGTTGCTACTATATATATTGAGAAAAGCCAGAGAAAACACAGGCACAATTATTTGGATCTTGTAACTGGATTCAGTTGCTAATGCATAATGCAATGCAAAAGTGTGCATGCAGACACACTTTTTGCCACCAGCCTAGTGAGGTCAGTTGCATGGCTGGTTACAAATAGCCACACCCATCACAATGCACAGCGGGCAGTCAGGACCAAGAAGTTGTAAGGTGACATTTTCATCATCATTTGACAATAGACCTATTGCACATTGCTATTATAGTGCGTCCACGCATAAGTCAGTCATGAATCAACCACTGGTCAACCAATGGTCTTTTACTTACAATTTGTAACTTGGTCTTAGTTTTAGAATGAATGTCCCCTTTTTTTAAACAAACGACTATTTATATACTTAATGATAAATGAGATAATTTTTATCGACATGTCAAGGTAACGTACGCTTGATGCTTTCCAAGAATCTGGGAAGGCGTTTGAGCATGGACCTTATTCACAAGTCGGCCATATTGAATTGAGAGGCAAAATCTTCATTTTGAAACTTGCGAATAGAAATGAAAGTAATGAAATAAATTTAATTACACATTAATACCAGTGTGCTCTACTGAATAATTTATAATATGATTGAACATACCCTAATGTTTTAAGCCACATTTACAAAAAAATTAAAAGTGAGGCTTGGAACGCATAAATAGTCTGGCACTATCCCATTCAACAGTTTACAAGGCATATTTACACATATGTGATTCTGTCGCAACGACTTTGTTTCGCACGCGTGTGTGGGAAAAAAAGTTGATTTAAAAAAATCGCACAATAAGTCATGTAAATGTAAAAGCGCTCATTGATTTGTGCATGCGATATTATCACGCGACAAAATTGCGTATACAAATGTGTGTAAATAAAATTCAGGGAACACGATCAAAATGGCTTCCTTGTAATTAGACCCACACAGAGCTTCTTTTTCTTTTCAATTTCACCAAAACACCTGTTACATTTTGTGTGATGTTGTTCCTAAAAGTGGTCAAAACATACATGCATATATTTGAAACCCACCATGATCTGCTAGAACAGCTTGCAGTTCCCCCAGCAGGTACTTCAATGTCCTGATCTGCTGCAAGCAACTCTGCTTGAGGGTCTGGCCTCTGTGATCTACGGTCAACGGCTCAGAGCTCTGCGGTGGACTGGTGGGGACATGAGCGGCTGGCTTACCTAAGAGGCAGGTAGAAAGAGGTACAAGGCTGTGATAACCACAGAATTATGCACTCTTTGCACTAGTAGCAAAACAATTCTGTGCTAACCACGTACATGTACATTGATATAAGTAAAGAATCCTTAGTTACAGGATGTACGCATGTGCATATGGGTAAGCTCATAAATGTAGGGTCCAAAAGTGTGACATTTTTCTGTGTCCCTGTTTCACCTGACCTGCGTAATTTATAATACAAGTACCATTAAAATTGACTTCAATCTACTTGTTTATGAACTTGGCAGGTACTTTGCTTTTCATGTGTCCTGAATTTACAACATCTTATATCAGATGGAACAGGGGCATGAATGAAAACAATTTAATAACTATTTTTCTGGAACCACCAATGATATTTACTTCTGAAAGAGACATAAAAAAGTCGACCCACGATTAGTTATGGAATAACCGCTTTACACACTTCAAATTATTTGAGGCCCAAAATAATTCAGGTGTACCCAATATCTGTTGTGCATTAGAGATGCAAGAACAACCAATAATGACAGTTTTTTTAAGGGTTGCTGATGCCAAAAAGGGAACTTAAATTTCAACAATTTAACTTTTGAAGCACAGTACTTGACAGTGCATCTTTAAATATATGGAGTTCATATGAACTCCCAATATATTTTTCTGAGGGGTTAAGTTAATGCGATTTTGTAGAGTTCCTTCTTTTTTGAAAATTAAAATTACCCAAACTAATCAAACTTGTGGAATTGTATTATTTTACGAAAACATCCATGGGTTGACAACCACCGTTACTAACCGTAACAACAGGACTCAACCCATCAGGATGTAAGGATGGGTACAGTACCCCTAAACTGACAGTCTTTTACATTGGGTTGGCACACCTCCAGAATCAAAGTCAGAAATATGTGCGTGCAGTTTTCATATGGTGTTGGAATTTGCCAGAAGGGATATGGTTCCTAGTCTAGGGAGTTAGGGTTTTAATAAAAACAGAGAAAAAAGAATTGAGATCAACTTACCGACTTGAATGTACTTTTCTTGTTCTGGATCAGGAACGTTATAGCCGCCGTGATGAACAAAAGGTGTTGAAACATAATTTGATGTATCATCCTCAAAATCATTACGAAGAGGAGCTTTCTTAGGTGTAACGAAAGCCTCTTGTGGTGAAGATAAACTGTCAGGCACTTCTGCTTGCGACTTTTGAGTGTCTTTTGTAGGCTGCAAGTCAGTCATCTCTGTTGGATGCCTGTTTTTAAATGTTACACCACCATTAAAGGGTGGAGCAACTGAAGTAAAGGTAGGGGTGTTATCATCTCGCCGCATGCTTCTCGGAGTCTGCCGTGAGGGAGTTTGACGGAAATCAGACAGAAGTTGCCTCAGCGATGGTTGCTCCCTGTCCAATTGGGAACTTTGTTGGTTATGGTAATGCCGACCGGCGTATGGAGGGGGACCAGTGTCCGTGGTCATAGGCTGAATGTTCGCTTCTTTGGCTTCTTCACTGATATCTTTCGACGGAGCGTGCTGCCTGTTTTGGATCAACCCTTGCAGAACCTGTTCGGTTTTGCCAAGCGGGACGGATGACTTGTCGCTCTGGTTGAGGATGGTCAGCTGTTGTACCAAGTCTCTGAGCAAATCTTCACTGTCCGTCAGAGGCTGAGGAAGTGGCTGCCTCATCGGGTGTCGTGCAGGAACTACGCTGCCTGAAATGCCACGATGAGCATCCCTTTCTGGTTTAGTGGGTGCCTCGTCGTGTCCACTTTCACGTTCGTGTGAGGAAGGGCTTTTCGGCGCTCTTGCCAGGCCTTCGTACATAGTCTGTTTAGCGACGGACTCGTCATACCACTGCATCCAATCCTTGCCTGGTTCCGGCTTCTGCATGGACTCTACAGCAATGTCCCCAACGAAGCCTTCTGTTTTGTCAACTGGTGCGTTCCTCTCTCTTGGAGAATATGTCAAGCCTGTTGGCGACTTGTTTCTCAAGTTTGTGTCGTCGTGATCTCTCCTCGAAGTGACTGGGTGATTTCTGGGGCCAGAAAGCGGCTTGGCAAGGGTTGTTGGCTGAATACCCCGACTGGGACTTGGAGGTTTAGGGGTTTGATTCGGTGTGGCTGTGAGTCCTTGAGGCTTCTTGGGTGATTCTCGTTCTGCGGGTGTGGATGACATGAGATGGTCTTGGAATCCTGGAGCTGTTAGATGCTTAATGTTCCTTGTTATGGTTGGGGCTTTGTGAGCAGTGCTTGGTCCAGCAACAGGCTTGTCTTGATTAGAAATAAAAAAACCAAAGCCATTTCATTTTATGACAAGCTGCTTTTAACTGCATTGCATTTGTGCCCACCCAAATAACTGTTCTTATAATTCTACAGAAAAAAAATCCCTCGCATGTCAACTTTTAAAGTGCATCTTAAAAAGGACTTCAACTTTTGAATTTAACAACTCCAAACATTTTTGTCTGATCATGGCACTAGTGTGCATTTACAATATAAGGCAATTTTTCACCTGCGAGAGCCTTCCCCCCCCCCCCACCCAGCACAGCCTCAGCTCCCCCCCCCCCCCCCCCCAGCAGTAACCTCTCTTGATCCGCCCTTGTCACAAGTCGTCACAAGTCCCCAAAAGCCCATCACTAGTCATAACGTGTCAAGATATTCAAATGATCTATGGCAAAGGCATTGCATTGTTGACTGGACTTGTGAATCGACTTACGACTTACATGTGACTGGACTTGTGAATCAACTAATGATTTACTTGTGACTGGACTTGTGATGGACATATTATTTACTTGTGAAAAAAAAAGTTGAGGTGGAGTTGTGATGGACTTGACACCAACACTTATGCGACTCTGAAACTCAAATCTGTACAGCAATGCTTCAAGCATCCCGAGTCCTACATATCTCACACTGTGCTGGCAATGGCACATTCACTGTACTCAAACACAACAGCCAAATGCACAGTAAATTGTGGCTGGGTTCTACAATCCAAAATTCATCAAAAAAGGCACGAAAGTTTGAAGGATTTAGGGTGAGTGGAGACGGTAGTCGAGTCCAATACAAGTCCTCACAACTCCTCACAAGTCCTCACAAGACATCCAGTCCCAAGTCAAGTCAAGAGCCATTCATGTGAAAAACGCACTCCTCTTTTATTGTTCATCCCCTGTTGAATGTGATTAGGCTTGTAAATCTACTTGCGATTTACTTGTGACCACACTTGTGATGGACTTGTGATGGGTTAGGGATAATGATTGCCCTTGGATGACAGCTACCTCCTGAATCATCAGTTCCAGTTGGGATGACGTGAACGGTCGACGACACGGAACGTTTGGACTCCGACGCTTCGCGTCTTCCTTGTTTTGCTTCCGGAAGTACAGACACTGTTGAAGTAACAGCGTCTTTTCTCTTCGAGGTCTTAGAATGATGTTTCTTTGTCTGGGAGGCTCTGGTTGATTTCCGTTCTGGGACCGGATTCTTCTGGCTATTTTTGAGGGGCTTGGGGTCCGGTTTGCTGGGGTGACTTCGGTGAGGTTTGGCGTTGGTCTTGGACTTCTGTCCTTGGTGTCTGTATGTCGCAAGCCCAGCTGTTTGATGAAATAAATATTTGTATATTTATCTTTATTATCCCAACTAAGTGGTCAGAAATACCATTTTCACTCAAATCAGAACATAGTTTGGCATGTTTGCTTGTTTAGGGGTTATTGAATTTCATCAAGATAATTTACAAAGCTGTCAAAAACTTGAATGTAACTGTACGAGTTTCAATTTTATATTGGGTTTTCCACTTCGCCGACGTATTTTTACAAACAATGTATACTCAGTGTTGTCAGCAGGCTTGCGAGAAAAATCCAGTTTGAGTTTCAGTTTAAAAATTGATCCTTCAAATCTTATTTCCTGTTACCTTCAATGAAATATTATTATTGCCTCCTTAAATTGTTGGTAAACAGTGTTGTTTGATCACAAGTTTGTCATTGTGGTCGATATCAGGTTTGCCTATTAAGAATATGTCAAATTGGGACGTGACTGAGTCTAAGAATTTAAAAACTGACCTTCTTTCAGAAAGGCATAGCTCTGTATACCCCCCCCCCCCCCTTACACATGTACAGGATGTATAACTACAAATAAGTTGAAGATCATGTGAAACACCAATGTGTCCTCTTTCCAACGATAGCTTGATTGTGTGTCTGTGGCCACGGATGACTGAGCATTCATTGTTATTCTGTCAATGGTCAAAACCTGTAGTGTACTAAGCCAAGTTTTACCTGGCTAATTAAAGATTGCTGGCTGATTTGTTATGCGGCCTTGATAAGACTGCCGGTCAGCGATATGTACAAAGTCGTGCAGAGCTTTGTGTGGAAAGAGGTGGTGGCCACGTTGAAGGCATTGGGCCATGAGGTGTTAACAACAACAATGAGGGTGTTTAAGTCACTATGTCAAAATTAAATAAATGTTTTAAACAAAAGGATGTCTCCTTTCTTTAAATTAAGCCATTCCACATGTGCAGAATACAGTTACCCTTTTGCACAAACTTGGCCCAGTACTGGTTTTGACCCTCGACAAAATACTAACGAATGCCCAGTCATCCGTGGCAACAGACACACAATTAAGGCATCAAAGGAAAGAGGACACATTGGTGTTTTATATGATCTTTAACTTATTTCAAACTATTCATGAGAGTTTTTATAATTTACATTTACGGGTTTTCCTTTTTTTATACACCCTGTATAACAAGGCCAACCTTATAAGACACTCACTCTTGATGGAATGCCCGTGGTCGTTGGTGTCTAAGATGTTGGCCAGGAGTTTGGCGCACCGATTCAATCCTTGATTGACTTCCCCGGCGGTGCTCTCCGAGTCGGATGAGTACAGGGAGTAGCCTGAGCGGACGGACGGAGGATCGCTAGTTTTACCATCAACATACCTACAACGAAGAATTCTTAAGCTGAATTGTTACTGTTGGCAAAGCATCTTCACAGGCATTGGTGGATCCCAAACCAAATTTTCATGGGACCAAAAAAAATGGAAGGGGGATGACCAAACCATGAACAGAAAAACGGGGGTTGCTGGACCCCATTTGTTCCTGGTGCAAACAAATCTGAGTAGAAGGAGATGAGTAGAGAAGTAGTAGTGTAGAGAAGTAGACTAAAGCAGTGATTTCAAAATAGTCATATTATCCATATTATTTTTAGGCCAGTTAATACAAGTGCCTACAGCAAATTTGACGTCATGATAACTTGCTGTGAAATTGACACAAACTTGCTGGGGTTATGCCACATCACACAGATAATATAGGCCCTCATCCAACTACAGTATGCAGAAGTGTTGGAATCTCAACCTGTGAAGACAATATTAACCCTCCTGCTGTCTGAACAGTCACAGACAGTCAAAAATTCCATGCACTTCCCCTGCCATGCCTTTTAGTAAGGTCATATTTCAAGCAAGCATTCTGACTAGTCAAATTCAGTCTTTAAACATTTTAATAAGTTTCCATGCTGTTCCGGACAACTGAGAGCACTGTTACTGTGATGTCATTTTTAGGAAGACACTGTTCAGTTTGGGGGGTTTCTGTTCAATTTGTTAACCCAAACATTTGTTCATTGTAAACATTTGTGAGAAAGGTTTGCTCACCGGCTCACTGCCACGTACTGACACAACAACGAATCACCAAAGAAAAGAACACTTACAACAGCAAAATATTCAAAATTCTAGTAACTTTTGGTGTTGACATAGCTGTAACATTTGAGGTTTCTGCCTGAAATGACATCACACTTTTACTCATAAATATGGAAATTCGCATTAGCATAAAAAACCCCAAAAAGGCACAAAAATACCCTAGCAAAATGGCAAAACAAAAATTGAAAATCAGGTTACATGGGACACAAAGGTGCATAAATTACATTGCATGAACCCTTCAAAGAAAAAGCCAGGCCTAGGCAAGTGGCGGAACAGGACCTTACCTTTGAATTCTTTGAACAGGACCTTACCTTTGAATTACCTTAAAATTCCATCTTATATAAGGACCTTACCTTGTTAAAGAAGGCTTCACTGCTAATCCTCTTGATACTAATGAGGCCTGACTTGGCTGAAGACAAAAAGTAATCGGGCTCAATAAGCTGTTTATCATAGCACTGGAAGTTGAACAATATCATGGTTTAATTTGTTTGTTTTACCTTTCTAACATTTGTCCAAAAATCGCAAGGAGAAACCTGATTAGACACATATATAACGATTAAGTTAAACAAAGAAATTGATTGGAGTGGGGTTTGAACCTGCAACCTCCGGATTGCCGTTCCGGTGCTCTACCAACTGAGCTATCCAACCCCATGTTGGCCGTACCCCAGTTTGTCGATGTCTTTGGTCAAGGGGTGCTAGCCTGAAACCATAAACCTGTAAATACCATGTAGCCAAGGATCACGCCCAAAGTCAAGATGCTAGCCAAAACAAGTCTTTCTAAATTTCAACCAATTGCAGAAATTGTTTGGGTGGAAAAGGGTGTTTTTTTTCTGTTGACTGGTTGTTGAAGTTCATTTCTGAACCCCAACTCCCTAGGCATTTTTGCTAGGATGCAACCTCAATCCTGCAAATTCTCCAACTGCCTCCATGTAAAAATTGCATACAGCCTCAATCCTGCAAGATCCTCCGTTATTTCTTGAATGTGGTCCTTGGAGGAGTGACCACTGCCTCAATCCTGCAAAATCCTCCAGCAATCACTGTCAATATGTTGAGGCAGAGCCAGTGACATCCTGGAGCAGTGCGGAGGATTTTAAGTATGATCTAGGCCTAAATTTATGAACGGTTGAGCATAAACACAAGGTCCGGCCCAAGATCTCGACACAGTGCATCCTCCGAAATCAGCAACACATTTTTGCCATATAGCCTTAATCCTGCAAAATCCTCCATTTTGCAAAGAGGATTTGGGAGGATTTGGGAAGGCAAGGGTTTTATAATCGAGTTCATGCCTAATGTGCTTAAATTCAGAAAAACGAATGACGACATTTTACCTTGTTTTGGCCAACGGTCTTTTGTTTCTTAGAGCCCTTCATCATGACTTCATTCCTGTATCTGAGTAAGAATGAGAAAACTTAAGATTTATAAAAGCTTTTTGACATTTGCATTGCATTCCAGGTACCCACGACGACCAAACTATGCAATTTCCTTATAAACCTACAGAGCAGTCAACCTGACTAATTAATCATTTCACAACCTTTTATATAGAAACGACTAATTATCAGGAGATATCCGGGTACCACTCACAGAGTGACCTGTTGAGAATTTGGTAGCCTTCTTACGCCCCAAATTATGGCAGTCGTCCCAACTATTGTTGGGATAGTCCAAACAATAGTTGGTTTAAGCTCCATGGTTTAAATGTACAAAATGAAAGTGGAAAATGTACAAAAACATGTCAAATTTAGATTTTCACATTTAGGCTTAGTTTGTAGTTTATTTTTGCTTTAGAAGCATGACTCACCCTCTTTATAGGTTAATTAGAAAGTGCTGCTTTTTTCAGATGTTTTTCGTGAAATTTCCAGATTCGTTTGCACACGTTTGCGTATCAAAATTTCAACATGAAATTTCACGAAAAATAGACATGTATCTGAACAAGGCAGCACTAGCACTTTCTGATTAGCCTATAAAGAGGGCAAGTATGCGTCTATTTCTAAAGCAAAAATAAACTACAAACTATTAAAGCCTAAATTAAATGTCAAAATCAAAATTTGACAAAGTTCTACATGCTTTTGTACATAATTATGTTCATTGCTCTCTGTTCCAAGTGTGGCCTTTATTTACCACTGTTTACTCCACGGTACGGATGGAGGAGCAGAGGTAGGCCTAGTCCAGTAAATTGGCCACATTTATTGAGTGGTCGGGCACAACCCGACCACTCTTTGGATTTGTTGCGATTAATCTTTCTTTCTTTCTTTCTTTTTTTTCTGCACAGCACGTTTCCGCGGGTTTTCTCCTAAACGGTTTATGATATGAACTTGTAACTTTCAATATATATTGACCCTCGTCTCAAGTGGTGCATATTACTCTGATGTCATTATTACGTCATCGGGTGTCAAATTACAAGCGATTTTAGCTGAAAAAGTGACCAATTACGTTCATCTATAACTCTTGAACAAACTAATCAATGATGTTTGTATTCTGTAATCAGATAGACCATTAATTGATTAACATTTTTTGTTGTGTACGTGAACTCGCTTGACCTTTACTTCCGGGTCTACCGGAAGGTCAAAGTTAAGTGAATTCAAAATGGAGATGTTAGCCTGAAATCAAAACAAAGTAAAATTTCTTCCGAACGGTTAACGGTATGATCTCAAAACCTTGTGTAAACTTGTACCATGTTACGAAGATGTTATAAATTAAATTTTGTTACGGCATCATGACGTCATCAGGTATCAAATTACTAGCGATTTAAGGGCAAAATACTTTGCGTTATATCTTTTGAACTAAATAGAGTATCGTGTTCGTTTTTTTCGTGAGGTTGTAGACTACGCCATGAGAAACATTTTGTGTTCCCGGACACAAAACCGCTTGACCTCTACTTCCTTTGTTACCGGAAGTGCAATAAAAACCAAAAATAACTAGAAAATGGAAGCATTTTACTACAAACATATATATTATGAAAATGCCAGACACAAAAAAAAACACTGTGATGACGTCGTCATCCAAAAGGGCGCCCCTATAGCTGCACATAAAATAGTGTTTCTTAATTCCATCATTTGATCCATGTCATATATCTTAGCCCAAATAACGATACCATTACAATGTTCACCTTTGCTTCCAAATACTGTGACGTCATCAAACTGGAAGTTCGGTGTGATGAATACATACACTTATATTTTCCATATTTTCATACGTTATTTAACTTCACAATGAACATCTACTCCGAAATAAATAAGTATTCACTTCCTGTTATGACTAAGCCAGAAATAACTTGTATGTGTATGTAGAATGTTTACTGAAATTTATCACACCGTTAAAGATGTATTTTTAAACAAAATAATTGACTGTCCTGGAAAGGATTTAATTTCGTGATTCTTTGTTCTTACATGTACATACTAATATTTATAACTTAACTGGACAGTGTTTTATAAAGTAGTTGTCTACCCGACCACTCTGCGTTTGTAACAACAAACGCGAATCTCTAGTTTAGATTTATCATGTTTATGGGGCTAGTCTAGAATAGGCCTACTTGGAAATTTTCTTGGGAAAGAATTCCATACATGGGCATCACTAAGCCAAATTTAGCAGGGAAAATATTGAAGCATTTACTGAGACGAAGTGGCTATCGTTACGGCAGCCATTGTTTAGCGCCCTCTACGATACTTTTTTGATACGCACGCAGGTATAATTTATTTGTTTCCCCACGTTTTAGCGAGCAGTGCTACAGCTCAGTCGATAGTGGGTAGGATTTTGCACCCCGAGGTTGCGGGTTCGCATCTCAGTTTTGCCCTCGAATTTTTTTCCTTTTCTAACCTGAGAGGCTTTGGAGGATTTTTTTTTAAAAGGGAAATAAAGTCCGAATTTCATAACGTTCAAATTCACTTTTTTTCCTTCTAATTTTATATTTTCTTCTCATGTTTTTATAAAAGTTGCACTACCGTAACGATAGAAAATGGGAAATGCGTTACGGCTGCCGTAACGATAGCCACTGCGTTACTGAGAAGACACTGAATTTTTCAGACCAGTCTCATCAGTTAGTGCACAGGCTTACCCCACTAGTGTGGCCGTCGGTATGCTGCGCTGAACCAGCGCAGCATACCGACGGCCACACTAGTGGGGCTATGTTGTTGATGTACCCTAACGTGGCGCGGCCCCTAACGTGGCGCACTTTTATTTTTCGCCTGTAGCGCCTAGCTAGAGCAAAAGTTTTAACTGAAATTTCACAGAAAGTGAAATTTCATCAAGTTCTAAACACTCCCGTTCATAAATCGCGAGTTTATTTACCCGCTACAAAGTTAAAAGAAAAAAATATTTTGGCGTGATTTTCCGATTTTATTTTCAAGTGCAAAGTGAACCCTTTGAAAATGCCCCGAAAAATAAGAAAATAATTTTCTGACAAACATCTGGCTGGGTTTGTAAGTAAAGATAATAATGATTTATCAGAATTTATCAAGTTTACAGAAATTCTTAAATGTTAATTTGGAATTTTCTGAGATTTATTCAAGTGCGCCACGTTAGGGAACACTCCGCCAATTTGTGCCCAATTTCCGGACGCGACCGTTTTTGCATTTCGGATTAAATTTTATGAAACCGAAATTGTTCACAGAGGTTAAATAACAAGCGTTAATAAGGTAAAAGTACCAGTATTTCACTGCATGAATTTGAAGTTTATCAACAAAGAGGTTTGGCAACACTACACGAGGAAAGTTGGGTAAGCTTCGAAGTGCGCCACGTTAGAGTACACCACCATGCACAGGCATGACAGGACGTCACTTTTAAAGTTTTACAGAATTGTCACAATTGTACAGAACCTCTGAAGTGGCGTCTGAATACTACTTTCTTGAGCTTTGTCTAAACCTTGTATTTCGGTTTTTCGTGCAACCCACCGTAATCCATGTAAAAATCGTGAAGTTTTTATTTCGAGCAACCCGCCGTCAAGTCGACCGTTATTTTGGCAGTGTGTTTTTGGCATACTGCCCTCTACCGCCCATGTGTTTATTTATTGAAGTAGAGGGCGCTATCTTAACATTTTGAAACGACCGACGGCTGTTCACAGTGTATTAACGTTGCAGCGTGCGTGTTGAGATAAAAAGAGGGATGGCAGACGACGAAGTTCAGGCGCTGCAAGGAATCTTCTGTGGAGATGGGGAGTTTGAAATGTTACCACATTCAGGTAAATGCATGCACTTTTGTACTTCTTTACACGTTTATCATGTTTATGGTTATTGGTTCACTAAACAATATTCAATAAGTGGATAAATTAATTATACTCGATGTGCAGGACTCACTCATCAGTCACTGACACTTCTTCAGTGACGTGACACTGACAGTGAAAGTGACACTGGGGGGAGGGGGGGGGGTTGTCGGGGGGGGGGGGGTAGATTCCCATATTTTGCCGTCACTTGCACCTTGTGCACAAACAGTAATAAGTCCCCAGTGGGCACATGACGTTGTTTCAACGTTGAATGTTGGTTGAAATGACGTCACGACGTCGAAATACCGTAAAACAACGTTATTTCAACGTCACTTTTGCGACGTTGATTTTATGTTACAGTTTGACGTTGTTTCAACGTCGAATAAGTGTTGAAATTGCGTCGCGATATTATCAACCTAAATTCAATGTCTATCCAACGTCGGTTTTGTAACGTTGTTCCAAAGTCCATATTTCGACATTAATCCAACATTGAATGTTGGTTGAAATTGCGTCGCGATATTATCAACCTAAATTCAATGTCTAGCCAACGTCGGTTTTGTAACGTTGTTTCAACGTCCATATTTCGACCTTAATCCAACGTTAAATGTTGGTTGAAATTGCGTCGCGATATTATTAACCAAAACTCAATGTCTATTCAACGTCGGTTTGGTAACGTTGTTCCAACGTACATATTTCGACATTAATCTAACGTTGGATAAATGTTAAAATTGCGTCGCGATATTAACAACCTAAAATTAACGTCTCTCTGACGTCGGTTTGGTAACGTTGTTCCAACGTACAGATTTCGACATTAATCTGACGTCGAATAAAAGTTTAAATTGCGTCACGATATTGACAACCGAAATTCCATGTCTATTCAACGTCAGTTTGGTAACGTTGTTCCAACGTACAGATTTCAACATTAATCTGACGTTGAATATGCGTTTAAATTGCGTCACGATATTAACAATGTTAAATTCAATGTCTATCAATCGTCAGTTTTGTAATTGTTCCAACGTATTTTGACATTATTCTGATGTTGGATAAATGCTTAAAATTGCGTCGTGATAACGACCTAAATGTACCAACGTCGGTTTGGTAAACTTTGTTTAACATACGGATTTTAATTAGTCCAAAGTTGAAAAAATGTCGAAATTAAGTGCGTCGCAATCAAACATATTGCATTGCTTTGAAATTGAGTATCCTCGCGGTTACTTCAACGTCAGTCCTGCTGTATCAATTAACGTATAATTTTAACTATCAAAGTGCAAAATATTATGTCAAGAAATATAAACAAAATAGCCAACTTAATTGAACTTTGTGGCCTTTTTTATGAAAACATATTATTTGTCAGCACGCCAAAGCTGTGACGCTAGCCAATCACACGGCGCGTAATTTGTTCTACATTCCAAGGTTGTGACGCTGGCCAATCAGTTTTCATGTACTCTCTTTGAATCACGATATGGCGCGCAAGCATATGACCGTTACATATTTCGACATCATACTGCAGTTGTGTGGACGTGTAGCGTGCAGCCGACATCATTTTACTCAAATAACAGGTAAGAATTTTGCCATCAAAATTCGTAGTTATTGTTATGATGTTGCTTAGACATACCTGACGTTTATTCGAAGCACTTACTTATTAATTGCAACCAATTTCTCCCCAAAACGATAAACAAATATTGACACATCACTGGGGTCGGGGACACTGGCATGCATGGTCAGTGATGATACCGGCGTCCGGTGTCGTGCCAAAAACCGTCCGGTGCCAAATAGTGTCCGCTGAGCATGCGCAGTAGGCGCCAGACGCTATTTGGCATGTAATACATGCCAAATAGTGTCCGGTGCCAAATAGTGTCCGGGCGCCGTCGATCGAGCGAGAACAAGGGCGTGCGGTACGTCCTGCCGGACAGTATTAAGCTGGAAAAATCGGACAGTATTTTGCAAGGGGGAATCGGACAATATTTGGCAGGGCGGGGAATCGGACAGTATTTGTTGGCAGGAAAAATCGGACAATATTCAGTGGCGGGGGAATCAGACAATATTTGGCAGGGGGAATCGGACAGTATTTAGCAGGAGAAATCGGACATTTTTTTCGCAGGGAAATCGGACACTATTTGGCAGGGGGAATCGGACACTGTTTTAACAGGACAAATCGGACAGTATTTGGCAGGAAAAATTGGACAGTATTTGGCAGGGGGGAATCGGACAATATTTGGCAGGGGGAATCGGATAGTTTGGCAGGAAAAATCGGACAATATTTGGCAGGAAAAATCGGACAGTATTTGGTGGGAGAAACCGTAAAATATAACGTTGGTTATAATGCTACACACAGCACAGTACGTACTACACACACTTCACACGGCGTTAGGCCTACGTACGTACTGCATGCCAAACAGGTGAACTGACGCGAAAAAACACACAAACATTTTGCACAAATATAATGTTTAAACTATTAGGGAAACCAAGTCAAATAGTTAACAAGGAAAACGTTAAAACAGATTGTAAAAAGCAAATTCAGGTGAAAAGAGATATTTTCTATACGATGTATTGACAGCTCGACAAGGCAGGCAATAGGATGCACGCTAAGCGCGGACACTATTTGGCAAGCGTCCGTAAACAATGTGACATCATAGACGCATGACCAATCAGATCGCATTATGCTAATTAGCGGACACTATTTGGCACCGGACGGTTTTTGGCACGACACCGGTACGTATGGGAACCAGGTCGACCGCATGCATCCCGGCACTCGGAACAGTGTATTGCTGAGCTGTACTAAAACGGGTTCAATGGGAAAGTAGTGAGAGAAATCCTGAGAAATAATCCTCCATTGGCGTTTTGAACTGTACAGTATAATGGACGTGTGACTTAAACTTTCCGAGACGATATTGTTACCATGAATAAATGTGGCTCAATTACTGGATTTCCTTTGTATTGAAAAGTTGTTTCTGAGGAAATAGAAATTGCATTTTTTTTCACTTGGTAGACCTTATGGACATGAAATGCATGATGATGAAATGTACTTAAGCCTACCTGGTTAAAAAAAATAATAACCAGGAAAAATATAATTCGATTTTCTGCACTGTAGAGTTTCAGTTTTCATGTAATTTTCAGGCTAAAAAGTAAAAATGGATCGTCCAAAAGTGATTGTAGAATGGAATGCAGTATATTTTCTCGAGGTCAATTACTGCCATACTGGATTTCTTCGTACAGCTACACAGCGGTGATAGGTCGTGGGTCATGTACATTATACCGTTTTACTTCCCCTGATTATTAAACCAGGTGGGTTATCTTCCATAGGGAATAGGCCTATCAAGTAGGGGATAAACACTCCCGATTTCGATTTCACATGTTGCTATCACCACCCCGGTGCTCTTGTACATGTACAAGTCACAAAACGGAGGAAGTTGCTGGGTAGTTCCTTGATCCTTTGTGTAAAACTAAAAGTTGCTGTGACAATAGTGAGAATGCATAACACAAATTTCTGTATCAAAACTTTAGGTAAATGCAAGCATGGATAATTATACCGCTGTTTGTAGCCTGTGCTGTGAATGGTGCAATAACAAAATGGACTCACGGTGCAGGGAGTGAGTAATTACGTAAATGTATTGGCCTAAGTAATCAATCATTGCATAGGCAGGTGGTATTTCTACATAAACTTGTTTTTGTTTTGTGTAGATACTAGACATGGTTTGCATATTTTTGGGGGAGTATGCAGAGTCTAAGTTTGGCAGGTAGGACAGGTAGGGTAGTTAATCTCACTTTTTCAGCTTCTGAAGAAAAAAATCCTTTTCAAAATTCCAGAAGAGTTTACAAGACCTCACAGATGACGAAACCCCACTCAGCAATGATTCATACAGGAATTGAGGAGGAGCCAAAGTCAGCATGGATTGTCGAACCAGTATGGAGGAGTTATGTATGACTTTCGAAGATGCTTCAGTTTGAAATCTTTCGGACAGTACTCGCAGTGCCGTAGCTGGTATGTATATGCCGACAAAAAAAAATTCAGGGCTAAGTTTTATGGCAAAAACCGATTATTTTATTCTTAAGTCAATAACACTTGCAGAGATGTAGCTCTGATTGCAGTCATCGCACATAAAAAAAGTGGTATTCAAATCCATTTCTACTTGTGCGAACAACAGACACAATGGCCAGTTCATTCAAAACGTTAACAAAACGCAAAAATGAAAACAGATTTGTGGCTATATCTTAATTGAGTGTTGGCAGAAGTTTCGTCACAGTGCATTGTATAATAACTTGTGTTTGTTTACACTCTTCCGTTATCTTTTTTCCTGATGGGTCTTTGCTTTTGTCTCTGAGCGTTGTTTTTTTTCTCATCCAACAGGTGCATGACCAAGTGATTGAAGACAGTTCAACAATGATGGGCAGAGTGGAACTGAAAAAAAGCAGATGAGGAGACGGACCTTTTCAGTTTCGCAGGTAATTTAATTTTCTTCGCCAGATTTAATTTATTTTGACCAATTATTGATCTTGGTTAAAATCTCATTGTGTGGTACTTGGTTGTATGGTTGATAATTGCTGAAATGTCAGGAAATACAAGTGGTAGTTTTTATAAGTGCAAGTTTAATAAAAGGAATCATTCTGTTGATTTTTTGTACACAATGTCAGCACATAAAATGATGACCAAACGTGTTGTCGCTTTGTTGAAACTAATATGGTTTATGTATGTATTTCTCTTTGTTTGTGTTTGTAACATTTTCGTTTTTGAGGGTGATTTGGTTGTGTCAATGAATAAAGAGATGGTTGGGGAGGAAGCTTGCAATTCTAAAATATTACACTATCTTTTATTTGTCTTTTCTAGCGAGGTCTAGTAACTTCGTAATCGGGCAAGGTGATGGATGTTGCTGCTTGTTGAGTTTTTCATCTCCTGTCAAGTTTGCGCCTGAAAGAAGAGGTGATGGAGGGACACACTGAGGGCCCATGCACCTTCACATTCAGTCGTACCTTTGGACTGTGTTAAATATTTCAATATTGGAACAGTTGATTAATAGTAATTGTTCAAATACAGTAAGTTGCTCTGGAGTGGCTGGTATCTTTCCGTAAGTGTAACAGGTAAAGGCTCTTTAAGTGATGGAAATTCAACCTCTGCCGCATCTTGTACTTTTCATCTTGAAACTTCCACGTTCGAGAAGTGGGGGACTGTTATAATAATTATATACAGTACATGTATTGTGCATTATTTAGTTATTACTGTTGATTCTTGGTTGACCTGTTCAAATGTTCAATTGAATCATTTAGATTAATTTTGTATGAATGATGCTGTTTGTTTTATTATTTTCTATTTGATAGTTTCTAATGCTCTTGCCCAAGTCTGCCGCATAACCTCTTGCAATATTTCACAAGAAAATTCATAGATATGATAGAATAGTGCTGCAGGTAAATTTGGAAAACTAATATGAATTGTATGCAAATGAAAAAAAAAAGTGAATTTAGACGTTTAAAAATTGTACCTGTATGCTTGTTAATTCGTGTTATATTTCCGATGTAAATGCACTGGGCAGTGCTGCATTTCTTTGAAAAAAGAATCAAATTCATTATCATGTATCTTTTTAGAGACTAGTACCCTCGTTTAGGCTATAATGCTGTTGGAACAAGTCAATCTAATTCTGAATTTTACTATGTATGGATTAATTACTACTTTGTTGAAACCTAAAAGGTGTTGTATAAGCTGATAAGGTTGGAAGTTAATTAATAAATACACACATTTTTTTATGGAAAAAATTAAAGTGATTGATAAAGAATTTCATTTAAATTTAAAGTTATTCAATTTCGACATGGATTTAACAACACTCCTCAGCTTGCAAATTTATTTAACATAGAACGATTGGAAAAATGCCAACATCCACCATTATCAGTACATTCTGGCTTTAAATCTTAACACAAACCTTAAAATATTTTGATTCAAGAATTGCATTTATTTAACTGTGATATTTCTAAGAATAGGATGTCATTTAATGTTGATTATTTATACGTTGATTGAACATCATGTCAGTGCTATTTTAATGTAGAGATGTCGACGTTAAATCAATGTTGAAATGTCTACGTTAACTCAACGTTGTGATCTTAACGTTGTTTCAATGTCGACATTTCCACGTCGCTTCAATTTGCAAATTCAATCATTAATCAACGCTGAATCAACGTAGAATCTCCGACATTAAATCAACGTTGACATATCTACGTTGATTCAACGTCATGCTTTCCACGTTGGTTTAACGTCAGCATAATAACGTCAGATCAACTTGCAAATTCAATCATTAATCAACGTTGAATCAACGTAGAATGTCCGACATTAAATCAACGTTGAAATATTTACGTTGATTCAACGTTGTGCTTTCCACGTTGGTTTAACGTCAGCAAAACAACGTCAGATCAACTTGCAAATTCAATCATTAATCAACGTTGAATCAACGTAGAATTTTCAACATAAAATCAACGTTGAAATGTTGACGTTGATTCAACGTCGGCATTTCAACGTCAGAAAAACTTTCAAATTCAATCATTATTCAACGTTAGTTCAACGTCGGAAACTGACGTTGTTTCAACGTTATTTCAACGTATTTTGCCCACTGGGTCTGGTCTGAACATTTCCAAGTGTTTTCTTACTCTTAGTAAATACTTCAATATTTTCCCTGCTAAATTTAAATTTGACTTTTAATTTTATTTAGGACACATTATCACTTTGTGATGGCTGAGACCATGGAGCTATAGCTCCATGCTGAGACTGAGATTGGTCACTGAAGGGAAAAATATAGTGATGGCCAGATATATGGGAATCTTTCCGTCGGGGTTTTTTCTTTAAGTTTCTAAAAGTAATAATGTCATAAAACTCGTATTTTATTTCTTGATGATAAATGTAAATAAGTAGTAGAAGTAAGCTTGAATGCAGCATCTATTTTTTAGTCTAATTCTACTCTTTTTTCACTGTCATTTAATAATATTAAAAGTAGCCTTGGTTGGCACGGACATGTGGGAATTTGTGAAATCATCATGTAGCCTCACAAGCGCGGCATGGGTTTCGAACCTGGATCCCCGCTCATTTCTGATAGACATTGTGTTTTTACAATGCCGTAACGATAGTATTTGAAAATCGTGTTACAGCTGTTGTTACGATAGCCACTACGAAATGTTTTTGTTTGTTTTTACGTTTTTTAACAGATTTTTCTGAAATGGCATATTAAACCTTTTTTCTTTTTTACAGATGGTGAATGCCGTTTTTCCATTTGTGTAACATGTCAGCCACAGGGAAACACAGCAATGGACCAATCAGCAGACTCCTTGAAGATTTCTTTGCAGTGCTACCTTCCAATTGGCTACCCACATGAACCTCCAGCCATCTCATTAGCATGTGACAGCCTGACAAAACATTCAGCCAATCAGCTGCAAGAGGAACTTCATGCATATGCAAATTCCCTGGTCGGTCAGCCAATGATCATGGAGCTTATATACTGGCTGCAAGAACATGAAATCAAGTCCACAACTAAAACTGCATTGGCTAAACATCAGGAAACAATTTCAGGAAAAGGTAGTACCAGGGTGACCGTTTTAGCCAAATTTCGGCTACATTTGACAATTTTTTGGAAAAAAAAAAACAAGTTTGACAGAAAATTTAGCAGAACAATTTTTTTTAGCAGATTTCTAGCAGAATTCTGTACAATTGTTGATCTGACAGAAAAATATAGCACATTGAGAAAAATATAGCTGATTAGTTTTAAAAAGCTTCAATTTGAGGTTCCCTGATGTGTATTTGGACACAGTAAAGAACTTTAGACCATTGCAAGCCAGGTTACAAACTTGCAAAAAAAGAATACATTTTTTTTTTTTTTTTTTTTTTTTTAAGGAAATTTTATGTTTTTTGTTTTTGTTTAAGGAAATTTTATAACAGCTGCAATGCCATGTAATAATAAGTGATTTAGCAGATCTTTGTTAAATCTTTTTGAAGTGCATCTAGCAGAATTTTGCCATTACCTTACGGTCACCCTGGGCAGTACATACAACTTGTGCATAGCTGTGTTGGGAAAAGTTGAGTGGATGTTTAGTGTATTCATTGTTATTGAATTAACATAACAAAGAACACTGTCCTTGCAAGATGGCCGCTATCAAAAGGTCTTAGAAACACAAACCCAATCTGAGTCCGATTTTGGTTTTGTTGCAAAAACAAAAGAAAGCAAAATTTAATCAGAAACTATAGATATTTGACAAGAGTTTAGTTAATTTAAATTGAATAACCAATATGAATGAAGACCCCTGTTTTCAAACATTTGGTTGGTGATACCACAAACTGAAATTGTTACAATTTTTCTTTGGTAAACATTTTGTGCAACTTTCCACTCCACTTAAAGGGAAAATACAACATTTGCAAACATCAAAAAATAAAACTACCAAATCATTTGGAAATACCTTGCTGGACTGTTAGTGAATGACAGTGTAAAGCATCCTGTAAAATCATGGCACCTGGTATACTGTCATTTTCAAGAAAAGTGGTATTTTTGTATCAATTTCCAACGCTGATCGGCCGATCAGCGTTGGAAACAACTGGCTTTTTTTTCAAATACTGGCCCCAATTGACCATCGCACTTGTTTGCAATCGATTACAAACCTATGAACGGGTACGAGCCAGCTAGACTGGTTCCCTGACCTTACAATTCCCCAATGTAAACTGCTCTGTTTCTTCTTATATGGAGTCAGGGAACCAGACTACAGGAAAATGATCGTTTTTCTTAGTTTTTATAGCATTTTCGAACCCAAAACCTCAAAAAAGTCAGTGTAACTATATTTGCTATATATTTCCAACCCCCCAATTCCATCCATTTCTGAAAATTACAGCAAAAGCAAATGATGTATATTCCCTTTAAATGTGTGAAAACAATTTGACATCCCTTTTTTGGTTAATTTGATTGAAAAGTGCACTTCTTTAAAAATTTGAAATTGTCCATGCCTTTCCGGACAACTGAGGGCCCTGTTGCTGTGATGTCATCCCTTCCCCTTTTGGGTTTTTTGGGGGCAGCGTGACTGGAGACAAAACCTTCTTACTCATTTTTCCTTTTTGTCATTTTATCTTCATTACAGACAGCAGCACACCGCATGTTGCCATCCTTCACATTGATCACATGCGATCTCGAGTCCGTTACATCAAAACCCTGGTCAGCTGGGCATCAGAGCTCTCTCTGATTGGTCGACTCCTGTTTCTGCATCAACTCATCCTGGTCATGCTCATAGGCAGTGAGGACTGTGTCAAGGTAAAGTTGGAATTTCAAATTAAATCGCGTCGGTGCAGCAAGGTCATAACTAGAATACCTCTCATCTGGAATAACTCCAATTTTAAACTTTGGCGGCACCATGTGGAGGTTTTATTGATGTGAAACATGCAGAATATATTATATCCTGCATTTTTGATATCAATTAAACATTTACATAGTGCCACAAGAGTTAAAAATTGAAATTTAGCCACCCACCATGCTTCAAAAGTTGCCGCCATGCTTCAAGAGTTGCCGCAATGCTTTAAAACAAAATTTAATCTTTAAAAAGACAAATACATATAAGTGGGACTACCCTTACCCTCCAGGGTATATTTTGGCCAGAAACTCTGCCAAAAGCAGTAACATACAACACTTCTCAAAATGAAAAGCCTACCCGTTGAAGCAATCCATCAGGTCAAAAGTCTCAAGGCCAAACTATCTCAGAGTCCCTGGTCACTGATGGTAAAAAGGCAAAAAAAATGATGCTGAGCCAGTATTGTACTTAACTGTAAGAAATGGCGTAAAGCTGTTATCTGTACATAAATTACATGTTCATCTGCAAAGAGCGCCCCCTAGCATAAAGAAATGTATGTCTGCAAATAGCGCCCCTAGCATATATCGCCCCCCCACCCTCCACTTTTTGATGGACTGAGCACCAACCTTTAATTTTGGAGAACACTGTTCCATGTCCCTGAACCTGTCCTGACAAGATCATGCATAATTGATTGACATGGCTTTGACTCTGAAAAAGGCCTGCTTTCACATTCAAACATTTTGTTGTAACTGGAAAAAGTTTGACCAGTCATGATAATAGGCTTCTTAGTTTTAGCATCTTGAATTATTTACAACGACACCTCTAGCTACATGTATGGTTATTCAGACATTGCAGTACTGTTTTTTTTCCAAGTAGTGATACAATATTGATGTTTAATTCCTTTCAGGATTTTCTGGTAAGACTGCGGACACAAAAGGTTGACATTGATTCCAATGGAAGAAGCTGCAAAGAACGGATGATGACAGTGCTGATGCAGGGATCGCATCCTAGACCCTCAGATATAACAAGGTTTGGCCCCTCCTCTTTATTCAGCCCCCCCCCCCTTTATTATTGACAAAAGGTCTGGCCCCTCCCCCTTATTCAGATCCTGATATGTCCAGCTCCTCTATATTCAGGCCCCTCCCCCTCTGTATATCTAACAAAAGGTCTGGCCCCTCCCCAATATTGAGACGCTGATTTGTCTAGCCCTCTATATTCAGGCACCTCCCCCTCTGTAAATATGATAAGAGTTCTGGCCCCTCCCCCATATTCAGATGCTGATTGGTCTAGCCCCTCCTTTATATTTAGGCCCCTCCCCCCTCTGTATGTATGGCAAAATGTCTTGCCCCTCCCTTATATTCAGATACTCGTTAAACAACAGGTCTTGCCCCACTGTATTCAGATGCTCATTTAAAATAGGTCTGGTCCTTCTATATTCGAACACGCATTAAGCAAAAGGTCTGGCCCCTCCTCTCTATATTCAGACACTCCTTTGACATAGGTCTGGCACCTCCCACACCTTGTAATTCATGCTGAATTTAAGAACTTCTATGGTTTATATTTCCAGCAGGTTGGGTGATTTCCAAGTCCACGAGTGTTCAACCTCAACAGAGCTGGAAGAAGTCTTTATAGGAGCGGGTTTACTAGATGTCTACAAGAATGCAGTCTTGCCGAAGTTTCCTCATCTTCACAGATCATCTGGAAAAAGCGTCAGCAACAGATGATAAAGAATAATTTACACATTTAATTTATTTGTAAATAAAACTGGATTTGAATATTTATGCGTAAAATAATGATGTGCCTGCAATTGTATCTATACCTTTATTTTCTTTGTGCCCCAAAAGTATATCAACGAACATGAAATAAAAGTTCTCCTGAGATTTGAATTTCACTTGTTTGTATGTTTATCCTTCCATGGAGTTATTTGCAAGGGTGGAGTTACATTGGGAGACAAATGAAAGCTTTGAATAATTTTTCCAAGAGATTCCAAATATGAGGAGTTTTTCTGGTAGGGAAGTGGGGGACATCCATTATTGAACTGGCTATAGGACCTGCCAGCACTTGTGTTAATTGTACTTTTCAGAACAAAATATTTGATTGGCTATACAAGGTCTGGTTTCCTGTCCTTTTTGCATCTGATCACATAGAGTTTTGCTGGTCTTAAAGGGATGCTGCTAGCCTATAGTTATCTTTGTACCATACTGTGTCTTCTGACTGACTCACTGTCGGTTAAGTCTCGCCTTGGCCCAGAATTGTGAAAATTAAGGAATACCCCGTTATTGTGTAGGCCGTATATGCTGCCCCCCCCCCCCCCCATCCCCAGCATACCGGTGGATAGAAAATGGGATTGTGGTAATAAAGCTTCTATTTAAATGAACTTTATTTATGTGTTGCTGTGCCAATTTAAATTGATCCCTACACCAACCCGGTGGACTCCATAAAGAATTTTGGATCAATTGGATCCATAAGTTACGCAGGAAACAGCCGTTCGGCATTTTGCACCGTCCGCTTGAACTAGCGCCCTCAACGTGCGTTTGTTATCAATTTGGTAGTGGAGGAGTAGCAAAAAGTTGACGACACGATTGCCGTTAGTGTTGCAGGGATTTCTCCAGGTAAATTCCTTTTTTCGTCCTTTCATTTCCTTGCCATGTACACTGTAATATTTGACGTTATACTATGTTAAATTTTATATTGCTCATACTGGCGTAATGTGATTTTTTTTATTGCAAAAATGGAAGGAAAGCCCTCTGTAGTCTGTGATGCTGAAGTAATGAGTCAACTGAATGGAAAATTCCTCCATGGACCATGACCACGAGTCCATGGTCTACTCCTAGAACTATGAGGCTCCACGTAGTGGAGCCTCATAGGTTCAGAAGCCCGCAAAATTGTTGTCAGCACAAAACACTAATTAAGTACAAAAACGTCCATCCCAAGCAGGCCGTTTTCCACAGAACCGCTGCACAGTTTGCCCCTAAACTCCATACAATACCTCATGACATACTCACGTTATGTGCACCCAACAAACATCGGTGGATTCTGTCTGTTTTTCGGCAAAAATGATGAAAAATATGCCCTTTCTGCACTGAGCCAACCTAACACTTGAAACGAGCACGCGTGCAGAATGATCGCAGTTATTTTCGGTTCGATCGCTCGGAGCGCGCCGCGGGGGGTATGGTGTAGGAGCGGAACGATAGTATGCACATGCGTACAAGTGCAAGTACGTACCCCCCGCGGCGCGCTCCGAGCGATCGAACCGAAAATAACTGCGATCATTCTGCACGCGTGCTCGTTTCAAGTGTTAGGTTGGCTCAGTGCGGAAAGGGCATATTTTTCATCATTTTTGCCGAAAAACAGACAGAATCCACCGATGTTTGTTGGGTGCACATAACGTGAGTATGTCATGAGGTATTGTATGGAGTTTAGGGGCAAACTGTGCAGCGGTTCTGTGGAAAACGGCCTGCTTGGGATGGACGTTTTTGTACTTAATTAGTGTTTTGTGCTGACAACAATTTTGCGGGCTTCTGAACCTATGAGGCTCCACTACGTGGAGCCTCATAGTTCTAGGAGTATCCATGGTCAACTCAAACTGAAAGTTGCAACGGAACACGATATACTCACGTACAAACTATTGTAAAGGCGTGGCACTTACCCAGTATTTCTAATGTTCCCTAACGTGGTGCGTTGTGTGGGAGGGTCTCTAGCACATTTAAAAACAAAAGCTTGGACGTCAAAAAAAATGCACATAAATTATAAAATGTAAAAAAAATCGAAGTGGCTATCGTTACGGCAGCCGTTGTTTAGCGCCCTCTACGATACTTTTTTGATAGGCACGCAGGGATATAATTATTCGTTTCCCCACGTTTTAGTGAGCAGTGTGACAGCTCAGTCGATAAAGGGTAGGATTTTGCACCGCGAGGTTGCGGGTTCGCATCTCAGTTACGAAGCCTAATGATCGACTTGAAACAGACCACACGCAAAAAAATGTGAAAGATCTTGACGATTTCGGTGGCTTGTCCGTAAAAAAACGCCAGTTCCAACGGCTGTCGTCCATTTTATTTTGCTAATTATGTAAATGTATGCATCACGTGATGACATCGAAATAATCTGCGCGCGCGATGTATGTGGGTACCACACCGCTTTCAGGCGCCACAAGTGAGTTCAATTTTCGTCTGGTGCGTTGTCGCGGAAAGCAAGACAACGAGAATGCTCTCCACGACAATGCACCAGACGAAAATTGAACTCACTAGCAGCGCCTGAAAGCGGTGTGGTACCCACATACATCGCGCGCGCAGATTTTTTTCGATGTCATCACGTGATGCATACATTTACATAATTAGCAAAATAAAATGGACGACAGCCGTTGGAACTGGCGTTTTTTTTTACGGACAAGCCACCGAAATCGTCAAGATTTTTCACATTTTTTGTTTGTGTGGTCTGTTTCAAGTCGATCATTAGGCTTCGTAAATGACTACTGAATGTATGAGGTATGTAAATGAACTCTGGGGTGGGATATTAGAGGTGAAAATGAACAATTTTTGAGAGGCCATTTTTTTAGGGTCTCTTGCTACCACATTCTAACGAACAGGTTATGCCTCCAGCGTTACATGTGAATGAATATGGAGCATGTCAGCTGGAGTTACTCAAGCTAGTTTTGCACTCGAATTTTTTTCCTTTTCTAACCTGAGGCTTTGGAGGATTTTTTTTAAAAGGGAAATAAAGTCCGAATTTCATAACGTTCAAATTCACTTTTTTATGCCCCGCGGCGAAGCCGAAGGGGCATACTGTTTCCGCCTTGTCCTTCCGTGGGTGGGTGGGTGGGTGGGTGGGTGTGTGGGTGGGTGTGTGGGTGGGTGTGTGGGTGTGTGTGTCCGGACAAATCTTGTCAGCGCGATAACTTGAGAAATACTTTACATATGAACTTCAAATTTGGTTTGTGGATTGTCCTTGGTAATCCTAAGAAGCCTTTTGCATTTGGGGCCGAAAGGTCAAGGGTCAAGGTCACAGTGGCTGAAACAATAGAAATTTTGTCAGCGCGATAACTTGAGAAATACTTTACATATGAACTTCAAATTTGGTTTGTGGATTGTCCTTGGCAATTCTAAGAAGCCTTTTGCATTTGGGGCCAAAAGGTCAAGGGTCAAGGTCACAGTGGCTGAAACAATAGAAATTTTGTCAGCGCGATAACTTGAGAAATACTTTACATATGAACTTCAAATTTGGTTTGTGGATTGTCCTTGGTAATCCTAAGAAACCTTTTGCATTTGGGGCCGAAAGGTCAAGGGTCAAGGTCACAGTGGCTGAAACAATAGAAATTTTGTCAGCGCGATAACTTGAGAAATACTTTACATATGAACTTCAAATTTGGTTTGTGGATTGTCCTTGGCAATTCTTAGAAGCCTTTTGCATTTGGGGCCAAAAGGTCAAGGGTCAAGGTCACAGTGGCTGAAACAATAGAAATTTTGTCAGCGCGATAACTTGAGAAATACTTTACATATGAATTTCAAATTTGGTTTGTGGATTGTCCTTGGCAATCCTAAGAAGCCTATCGCATTGGGGGTCAAAAGGTCAAGGGTCAAGGTCACAGTGGCTAAAACAATAGAAATCTTTTATTTATTCTGAGATCATAGGGATTAGGGATTAATTCATATAAAACCTACAGAAGACACTAATGCTGTCAATGAACGTTCCATTTGACCAAGGTACATGTAAGTTGATGTTAGAGTGGTGTTATGTCATGGAAACAGTCACGGTTGCGGGGCATTTGTGTTTGTAAACACACCTGACTTGTTTCCTTCTAATTTTATATTTTCTTCTCATGTTTTTATGAGTTGCAGTACTACCATAACGATAGAAAATGGGAAATGCGTTACGTCTGCCGTAACGATAGCCACTGCGAAAAAAAATATTAAGAAAAATGTGTATGAAATTATATTTCAGCTGTTTGCATATTTACTCCATTAAATACAGTTTTATGTTTTACAGGCTAGGTTTTTGAATGAGTTTGTTGAATTTTTGCATTTTTGATTGATTTATTTTGATTTCATTTATTGTAAAACGACTTTTTTAATTGGTAGCCCGAGCTTGAGTAAGTCCAGCTGACATGCTCATGCATGTCAGCTGGAGTACATGTGAATGCTATTCATGAGCATGTCAGCTGGAGTACATGTGAACGAATATGAGCATGTCAGCTGGAGTTAATCAAGCTATGGTAGCCTGAAGTTTGTCGATAATCATGCACGATTTTTCTGTTTAGGTATAGTTTTTATCTTATCTATTTAGTATGTGCATACTTTAGAAAATTGTTAATTGATTCTTGTAGAAGACAATACAGAAATGTGGAAAGTATGTCCCAAAGTCCAAATCATTATGTAGAATTGTTGGGCATTCTGGCAAAATGAGACAGAACGGGGCAGAGGGTTTGTGGGTATTACTATTAGGAAAGAGAATAAAATTCAGAAAGATTCCCATATCTGGTCATCAATAATTTTCCCTTCAGTGATCTGGCAGCCATCAGAAAGTGATAATATGTCCTAAAAAGTCAAACTTAGCAGCGAAAATATTGAAGTATTTACTGAGAAAACACTTAAAGGGACACTGGGTCCTGGAACAGCCCAATTGGGCTACAAAACTCGCTTTGAACGAGATGATGCTAATCGGAAATAACTTTTAAAGTAGGATAGAAACATCCACACAACTATCCTTTCAAAACTGGGCGTTTTTGTGTTATTCCTGTATTATGCGTGTGAGAATGAATTTCGGGGTCCACTTTTGCGACCCCATAGACTCGAGCTGTTTGCATGCTAGTTGTGGTTTCATTCGTAAAGTGTTCGCCTTTTGCGGACATTGAAGAAACCACTTTTTTTGCATTGGTGATTGGTCACTGCTGTTCCGGAGACGCACAACGTGTATATGGTACACTGAAAACGACACGAAAAACGTATTAGTACTCCGTCGTGTCCGATGTAAACAAGCGGGGTTTTTCGTCTTTTCTCAGGAACGGTAAGACATTAGGTTGGTTTCCTTTCAACCAGATGTTTGAAATAGGATAAGTAAACAATCCAAAACATGAAATTTTCGGGGATTTCAGGACCTAGTGCCCCTTTACAAATGTTAAGACCAGTCTCATAGGATTTGTGCACAGGCCAACAAGTGATGGCCAGATATGGGAATCTTTCCCAAAATTCTCCTTACATTAATTACAATTTACTGTTTGTTGTACTTGTTGTAATCTGACATTCTGTTGACAAGTTGTGGCTGTTTAAAATTCATACTATTCAAGCAAAATCAACCTGTCAAAACAGTGAAATGTTTAGAAAAAGGCCTTTAAATTTTTGAGATGTGCATTTGTGAAAATTAAAGATGCCAATTGTTTTTCTTTCAAATATGTGTAGCAGACATACAAAGTATACAAATATTATTAAGTCTTAAAAAAATCGAAGAAAAAATTACCCCATTTGTTTTTTTTTCATTTTTCTCCACAACGACGTGTGCCTAGTTCTGTCTCATTTTGCAAAAAAACTCTCACATATTTCTGTATTAAAACCAGTCCAGACTTTAAACAATAATTGCCCAAAGCAACCTCCCAGTAAATCAGCTGATTTACAGAATGCAGTGCAGTTGCAAATTTGACGGAAGTAGGCCTATAACCTCGTCCTAGGGATGGCCAATATTTTCCCGAGTGCACATGTCACACGGCACGTCAACCTTGTACTTCCGTCTACACCCAGGCAATCAAGTTTACCTCGTCCTAGGAATGGCCATTTATTTATCGAGTGCACGTGTTCCACGACACATCTACCTTGCACTTCCGTGTACACCCAGGCAATCAAGTTTACCTCGTCCTAGAAATGGCCATTTATTTATCGAGTGCACGTGTCCCACGGCACGTCTACGTTGCACTTCTACACCCAGGCAATCAAGTTTCAACTGCTTCCTGTGCTGTGAATCCTTCCGTAGTATAGGAACAGGAACCATGAGCAGGATTCCGAAAAATTGACACTTGCTTCCTTGTTCACTTCCAAGGACAAGGATGACCTTACCCTGTTGATTTACTTGTAGAATTGAGATCATACCAAGTCCGTGGTGCAGGACTAATGCCTCTTTGCTCACCCTTTTAGCTAGCCCGGGTCGGACGCCCTCTTCATTGTATTCGACTGACGTAGTGCGGTAAGGGAGTCCACCTGGGCTAGTCATTTAGCCAACAATGTGTTTTATTTAAATTATCCCCATCAAAGTGTGTCTCAAATACTGGACTTCCTCCGTATTATGAGCTCAGCCACACAACAATGCTTACTAAATTTCCTGAAAAGTTGTGTTTGCTGAATTTGAAATCTATCCTGGTTTTTTTTTTTCATTTATGGATGCTGCTTAATACATGTTTAATAATCAGGGATTATTTTTTTTTGTTAAATATTTATGGATGCTACTTAATACGTGATTAATAGTCAGGGAATATTGAATGTCATACCTCTAGATATCTAGTCCTGAAATTTTCAGGGGAAAATTTGAGTTAGGTTAATTGCAGTCATTCTCCTACTAAATAGATGTGTGTTCAAATTTGTTAGAAAAAAAACATAAGTATCTAGAGTTTTTGTTTGATTCAGTCTTTTGGTTTGTTTTTTTTCCAGTTGGACAAAATTCCACCGAATTATAATTTATACCTCAATGATTAATTAAATAATGAAAGGTTTGCGGCAACACCATGTGCGAATAATCTCGCAACTAAGAGAATGGTTCTGAAAAGAACCAGAGTTTATACCTCTGGTTCTTTTCAGAACCATTCTCTTAGTTGAGAAATTATTCGCACATGGTGTTTCCGCAAACCTTTCATTATTCAGTATCTCCACCATGCAAAGCCTCAAATCTTACAAACCTCAGTGAAAAAACTTCAAAAAGTTCAAATACCACAAATGAAACATGTTTATCATTTTGAAGCTTACTACACTGTATCTGTATTTTTCATTGAAAGATGTTTATTTCTAGCAATATTCTACAGTTCAGCTGTTAGTTTTATCTGAAAGATTAATTAATAATTACAAAAAAAAAATCATTTGTCTGAGTATGTCAAACGTCTGGGGGGTTTTCTGAGCCGATTTGTACTACACCAAAAATGTTGGATTAATAATTTTTTTTTTTTAGTTATTGTAGAAACTAAACAACACGCTTTATCAGAATTAAAATCCACTTTGTGATTATATATTTTATTATGTACATTGTTGAATTGTCGAAAATGTACGTCTGACACCATTGAACTTCCCAGTTAATACATTCAAGAGGTTTGAACTTAAAGGGAATATACAACATTTGCAAACATCGAAAAACAAAACTACCAAGTTTTTACGAAATACCTTACTAGGATGTTGGTAAATGACAGTCTTAAGCATCCTGTAAAATTATGGCACCTGGTGTGAAGTCATTTTCAAGAAAATGGTATTTTTGTGTACATTTCCAACGGTGGTCGGCCGACCACCGTTGAAAAAACCTAACTATTTTTCAACTACTGCTCCAAATTTACCAATTTTTTTGTCCAAATTTTGTTTGCTATTGGTTACATGTTCATGAACGGGTGCAGGCCAGCTAAACTGTTTCCCTTATCTTAAAAATTTCCGGCATCTATAAATTGATCCATTTTATCTTTAGTGGAGTCAGGGAACCAGACTACTTGAACATTTTTGTTTTTCTTGGTTTTTCCAGCATTTTTGAACACAAAACTTCAAACATGTCAGTGTAACAATATTCGATCTATTATACCAACCCCTCAAATACTTCATTTCTGAAAATTACAGCAAAAGCCAATGATGTACATTCCCTTTTAAACACAGAGTTGAATGTTGGTGCATGTGTGGTAAATTTCAGCTGGTTCATTTTACTTTCTTTGCAGTAAAAGGCAGATAAGAAACCGTCTTTCAACTTAAGAGGTTTGTTTTAAGAAAGTGAGAGGAGAGGATTTCTAGGATCCAAGATGAAGGCGGGCGTGGCCATCTGTCTGGGCATTGCAGCTTTCTTATTGATTGGAGTCATCGTCCTGATTGTGGTCTCACTCAAGACGCTACAATCAGATGAGAGTAAGTTGTCCAGTTTCACCTCTTACATACCTGAATCCATCAAAATCCACACCCATGTTTCGGTGGATTTCGGCGGATTCAGGATACCTCCATATTGAACAAACGGGGGGGATTTTGATGGATTCAGGATACCTTCATACTGAGCAGTTGGGGGACTTTGATGGATTCAGGATTTCAACAGATTTACTCCTGCCTCACTGGTGGATTCTGATGGACTCACTGGCCACCGAAATTTTTTTGCACGGCAAAATTGACTGATTTTGGTGGATTCAGGATACTTTCTAGTAGATATACCCAAGTGGTTAGGTTTGAAGGGTTCATGACATGAATTTTACTTGGAGCATATTTGTTGCAAATATCCATTCCCCTGAAATATATAAAAAAAACTATGAGACATCCCTTTTAGTAAAAAATGTTTTTGCAAAGTTCACTTTTTAAACATTTGAAATGTTTTCATGCTTTTCCCGACAACTGAGAGTGCTGTTGCTGTGATGTCACTGTAGAAACACACTCATCAGAGACGGCCCCCCAAAAAAGTCTCCGGTTTCTGGTATGCGCGCGCGTCACCGTAGCCATGCGCGTCGGCAAAATGAAAAAGGTTTTTTTTCAATGAAAGATGATGTCTCAAAACCGCCAAACTCACTAGTTTGACTGGAATCCTGCTGCTGCACAATTTTAACGTGTTTTTAGATTGGGTTATGGTCGAGAATAAGCTTTATGTGGCCTCTCTGGACTCCCATATATTTGCACTAAGTTTAGTCGGGCACCATTTGCAGTCATCAGCCATTGTCAGCCGACATTTGAAGCAAAAAAATCAGGTAAAAAAAAAAAAAAAAAGCCGCGTCGCCGCACCACTTTTTGGGCAAGCTCCATGCCAGAAACCGGAGACTTTTTTGGGGGGGCCTAAGGTTATTCTCTTCAAATTGTAAAATCAAAATTATTCTTATAAATTGAAAACATTAGTGCTTAAAATGTTCACATTGTTTTACTGACATATACATGTACTGAAACAGCTGAAAGCAGAAAAATAACCACAGCAAACCCCTAAAATTCTAGTAACTTTTTTATGCTGAGGCAGATGTGACACTTAAGTTGTTGCCTTGATTGACGTCACAGTTTTGCTCATGAATATGGAAATTTTAATTTGCATAAAAACAAAAAAAAACAGTATGAAGATTATATGTAAAGTATAATGGAACACAAAGGTACATTTCAAGGATTACATGTAACAAAAAAATCCATTACATAGGCCCTTTAAGTTGGGATTAAAACTTATAGTTGTTTAACCACAGGTTCTAGCAAAAAGCACCATTTCACTGTTCAAAAATACTTGGCCTTGCCCATTCACCGGACCTAAAAGTCTCAGTTTAGGACATGATTTACACTAAGCAATATCGATATTACTTGATTATTGCGATACTATTTTGATATCAATATCGCCAATAGCAATTTTTTTAATCATATCGAAATATCGAGAATAAAATTGAAATTGAGGAATGATATCGAAAATATCGAAAAATGCGTAAGAATAATCATCAAAATAAATCTCCTGTTTGTGCTTTTACTTTGTGTTTAACGTTTGCTCTATAATGACATAAAACTCGGTGGCAACTTGTGCTTGTGACTCCACATAAAAGCATCGCGGATGCCAAGCTCTTTGCGCTCTGCGTTCGCTGGAATTCACGGTCTCCCCAATGTAAAACCTCAAAAGAAACCGCCCGTTCTGGACAAACTCTCAGTGTTGAGATTTGTGTGTGTTTATCTGTAAACGATCTTACATGTAGTGAGAACACCAAATAATGCTTGGAAGGGACCTTTAGTAATCCCTATATTATATGCTACAATTGGCCAGATTTTACTTTTAACAAATGAGGCCCCATAGCATGCTAAATTTCTTTCTTTGGTACAAACAATAGAAATATCACTTTGAAGCAAGCTATTAATTCCATGTACCACTTGCGCGCGTGGGATAACTAATAATGGTTTAATCAGTGAATATAAACAATGAACCATAACACAATGTACAGTTGTTAGTACAGTTAAAATGGTTCAAATAAAAAGTTGAAACCAATTGTCTTGACCCAATTCATCTTCCCCCACAGTGGCTGTCATGTACAACACGATCTCGCGAGAGCTGTATCAAGACGTCAAGCAAGAAGGCCTACACAACGGTCCTCCAGGATTCGAATTCATCACCTTCCCCTCAGTCTACCGCACCATCCAGTATCCATACTTAAGCTGTCTGAACAAAGACGGTGTGATCATCACACTGGACATTGCCTTCCAGTATCAGATCCAGGCCAGGGATCTGCGCAATATTGTGCTGCAGTTCCGAGACCATGACAACTTTGAGAAAGTCCTCACAAGCACAGGTATGTCCCATAATTGTGCAGACCACATGTGCCAGTCTTACAATAGGTTCTGCGGGGACAAACAACCTCGGGATATTTCATGTCCCCACAACTCACTACAAATTTTCCTAAATGGAATAGAAGTGAACAGAAAGCTTCCCTATGACACTGTTTTTGTCAGTGCCATATTGGCAATTCCAGTTTTAGGTCAAAAAAAATAATATTTCTGTTTCCGGTTTCCCTACCTACCCTATTCAGAGAGCCCCTACCCTAATTTTTTTATGGGAAAAATGAGAAAAAAACACCCCAAACCATTAATTTCTACCTTTTACCCTTGACTACACGCAGACGCCTCCATATGATCGTACACAAAAAAAGTTGGCCCCCCCAAAAAAAAATTCCCTACCTACCTACCCTATTTTCAAATGACATGTAATCGGAAGCAGAACTATTTTTTTTCTTGGCCTTATGTAGTGTCCTTGACAGAGCGCAGTGAATAAACCTGAAATGTATTTTTCGAATGGTCAATGACATTACATACTAAGAGTTTTGGATCATTTCTCTGAATCAGTAATTAGATATGATTAATTGGCTCCGTCACGGACATTACACTTCCTTTCATAAAGCTGGAATTGCTCATATGGCTTTTTCGTACATTCGACAACAAAACGAGAAAACAGGTTTTTTGGACACAAGTGTTGTCAGCTTTCCACTTTTCTGTGTGGATATTTTCTATCAGACTAAGCGTTCCTTCAGCCCCCAAAATTCTGCTTCCGATTACATGGCATTTGAAAATAGGGAAGGAAGGGAGGACTTTTGGGGGGGGGAGCACATTTTTTTTTTTTTTGATCACATGTAGGTCTGCGTGTAGTCAAGGGTAAAGGTAGTAATTGATGGTTTGGGGTTTTTCCCCCTTTTTTTTTACAATTAGGGTAGGGTCTGTCAAAACAGGGTAGGTAGGGTTACTGGAAGCAGAACGGCCTTATTCATGCTTTACACAGTTCTTTGCAGTTTTCTGAATCAATGATTGAAAACCAGTTGTGAGGACGGGCTTGTCTGGAGTCCGCATAACAATTTTTTGATGTTTTGTTTTTTAAACAAGGTCCGAACTGGACAGGGGCAATATAAGCTATAGATTTTAAAGATGTACAAGTGTCTTTTTTATTGTAGAACATTCCCCTGTACTGCTATAAATTTAATAAGTACTGGGCCAAAACTAAAAGCCTCAAAAGTTTAGCCCTTTCTTGTCGTGGAATATGAAGTCCTTTCTTCTGTAGTCAAATACTGTACAAGACTGCTGTATAAAATACAAAACAGACAAAAAAACCCGTCTCCAATGGATTTTTGTTCCATTCCATTTTTCTTGTTTGGCTTTTGCCCAGTGCCTTCCAGTCTGCCTGGAACACGTCAGATTTGGGAGTGCACGTGTACATGTTGTGTTAATTTTAGTCCCATTCCGGTATTGCACCAGAAAGGCAATCCGGAGGTCTCAGACTCAAACCCTGCTCCATTCAATTTCTTCGTTTAACTTCTAAAAATTGTGAAGTTAAGTCATTTAACCAGTTTGCGCCAGATGACGTGTATACGCGCAAAGGTTTTGCGGCATTCGGAACGGATGATAAACACGCAGGGAGCGAGGCCGGAAATATCTATCAGTGACCCGCTCGCAGCGAGCGAGGCCAGAAATATGAGTGTGCTGCCCGAGGGTGATGGCTTCAACCCGCCTGGCATGAGGTCGAGTGAAAAGTAATCCCGCGCCTCGTTCCGTTCTTGTCCAAAAAAAACCCGGCGTGAACTGGTTAAACTATCTGTAGAAATTGGTACCTCATCACAAAGTTCTGTAGCCTGTGGAAATAAAATCAAGTAAAACAGACATCAATCCATCTTGAGAATTTTGGATTGAGGGTTAAAGGGAAAATACAACATTTGCAAACATCAAAAAATAAAACTACCAAATCATTTTGAAATACCTTGCTGGACTGTTAGTGAATGACATTGTAAAGCATCCTGTAAAATCATGGCACCTGGTATACTGTCATTTTCAAGAAATGTGGTATTTTTGTATCAATTTCCAACGCTGATCGGCCGATCAGCGTTGGAAAAAACTGGTTTTTTTTTCAAATACTGGCCCCAATTGACCATCGCACTTGTTTGCTATCGATTACAAACCTATGAACGGGTACAAGCCAGCTAGACTGGTTGCCTGACCTTACAATTCCCCAATGTATGTAAACTGCTCTGTTTCTTCTTATATGGAGTCAGGGAACCAGACTACAGGAAAATGATTGTTTTTCTTGGTTTTTATAGCATTTTCGAACCCAAAACCTCAAAAAAGTCAGTGTAACTATATTTGCTATATACCCCCCAATTCCATCCATTTCTGAAAATTACAGCAAAAGCAAATGATGTATATTCCCTTTAATTTCTGTTATGTCTGCTTTCTACTCAAGGTGAATCGGCCATCCATGAAGCGTGCAGTAAGTACAACACTACTGAGTTCCAGGCAGCACGGCAGGATTTCCAAGCCTCGGTCCGAGAGGCTCTGAGTGCGCGCTATCAGTACCTGAGCACCAACATAGACGATTTACAGGTTTGGAAAAAATTGATGGCTCAGTTTTCTTAAAGACAAACTCTAAAAATGAGGGGGGATTGTAGATGAATAATTCATTGATGAGCATCTTGACACCTTTGAGTTGTATTTTTTGGTTCTAAGCAGTTGTCACTATATTATTATTTTTTTTACACTAGGTGAATAACATTGCCCGTCCAGCAGCTTATGAGCAGGCTGTAAGAAGCAAGGAAGCTGCACGAGAAAACATACAGGTATTCAAAATGTCTTCCTAGATGGGGAGATGTAAGAACAATTGTGACCCGCTCCAGGAAACGGTGATATAAGTTGTAAAAAATAAAATTCAAGTTATTTGCACGACTGGAAAGCCCACAATGTAAGCTTTCATTTGGTATATGACACAGCTGTATAGCCCTTCTCGATGTGGAGATATAACGAATTTGCATATTAATTAGTTCCATGGAGTTCAAATTACACAACTGAGAAAACAGGCTTTGAAATAGCTGGCTCTGTTGTAGATTTGGGCATGAAAAGCTCACTTTTAATCTCTTAGCAACCAACATGTTCCTGCTTTACTATCACTTTTAAACTGTGGATATTGATTCTACAATGATGATTTTGAATGATTTTTGGGAAAAAGAGACGTTTTGAAACCAGATTACTATATTTTGGCTTATTTGCATATTGATTAAAATCATAGTTTTTGGATGTAAAATAAAGAGAACAATGCACACAAAATAAGGTTATTTTTTCCCCTTTTTTCATCGAAATCAACTTTTCTGTGAATGAATCCTAAACTTTAGGTATCAAAGATGTCATTTAAGACATCAAATTTTGATGAAAAATGTCACCCCCTTAACGTTCAGCAGGCCATTACACGTAAAGGCATAGCGCGACTTATATCACCTTTTCCTGGAGCGGGGCACAATACTGTGAGCTCGCACATATTAGCTGACTATTGGTTCATGCCGTACACCAGTAGTTTCATGTGTTTGTGCCATTTCACCCTCGACCCATGCATAAATAGAAAATGGCAACTTGTTAGCTTGGAATACCCAGCTCTAAGGCTCAAGACATCATAAGTTAGGCCAAAAAAAAAAAGTGTCCGGTTTCTGGTATGGAGCTTGTCCAAAAAGTGGTGCGGCGACGCGGCTTTTTTTTTTTTTACCTGACTTTTTTGCTTCAAATTTGCTTCAAATGTCGGCTGATGACTGCAAATGGTGCCCGACTAAACTTAGTGCAAATATATGGGAGTCCAGAGAGGCCACATAAAGCTTATTCTCGATCATAACCCCATCTAAAAACACGTTGAAATTGCGCAGCAGCAGAATTCCAGTCAAACCAGTGAGTTTGGCGGTTTTGAGACATCATCTTTCATTGAAAAAAAACCTTTTTCATTTTGCCGACGCGCATGGCTACGGCGACATGCGCGCATACCAGAAACCGGAGACTTTTTTTTTTTGGCCTTAACTTTAATACCTACATCTTAATTCTCTATCTGTACTGAATCTGCAAAGTGGTATATCTGGTAGTTTGGGGTATGTTTTGGAGCAAAATCTTTTGGAAAATGTGAAAACCTAGCACCTAAGTCATTCAAGTCGTACCAGCTCTAATGGCAAATCTTCCATGTCATGAGCCTAGAGCTGGGTATTCCAAGCTAGTAGTTGGTGGAGTTGTGTTGTTGAATGATGGACATGATTGAAGGGTCTCATGAAGGGTGCCCTTGTCTCTTGGACTTTTTCCTCGACTTCCTCTGGTAAACAGTGAACTTCTTTGTTGACGAGTCTGTTACTCTAACTCAGCGTAGAGTTTTGTTTGGATCTAAAATAAAACAGGAGGTGGTGTCTGAAAATTTGGCATGATGTGTATTGTACATACATGTACAATGTATGTACATGTGTAACAGCAGCGCAGCCCAAATTTTGGACAAACATTTTTGTTTAGCCTAATTTCTGACTTTTTCCTCCCCAAAGGCAAGTTTCATCCTTGATATTATTTAAATCGTACTATAAAAAACAGGAATTTGTCATTTGGACAGTTAATTTAGACATTTTTTTTTTTTTTTTACAGGTTGCAGAGAGTGAACGTCCTCGACTGGTGACCCAGGCTGAGACGGTTCTGAAAGAGGCTGAGACATCGGCTATCATCACCACCAATAGGGCCGAGTCTGATGCAAGGATCGCTCTCAATAGGTAGGTCCTATCAAGCCCACCAATAGGGCCGAGTCTGATGCAAGGATCGCTCTCAATAGGTAGGTCCTATCAAGCCCACCAATAGGGCCAAGTCTGATGCAAGGATCGCTCTCAATAGGTAGGTCCTATCAAGCCCACCAATAGGGCCAAGTCTGATGCAAGGATCGCTCTCAATAGGTAGGTCCTATCAAGCCCACCAATAGGGCCGAGTCTGATGCAAGGATCGCTCTCAATAGGTAGGTCCTATCAAGCCCACCAATAGGGCCGAGTCTGATGCAAGGATCGCTCTCAATAGGTAGGTCCTATCAAGCCCACCAATAGGGCCAAGTCTGATGCAAGGATCGCTCTCAATAGGTAGGTCCTATCAAGCCCACCAATAGGGCAGAGTCTGATGCAAGGATCGCTCTCAATAGGTAGGTCCTATCAAGCCCACCAATAGGGCCAAGTCTGATGCAAGGATCGCTCTCAATATGTAGGTCCTATCAAGCCCACCAATAGGGTCGAGTCTGATGCAAGGATCGTGTGGTCCAATTTTTATGTTTTTGGTATCAAAAGATGGGCAAGGCTCGAGGCTAAAAAGTCATAACAGCTCGGGTTGCAAGATTCCGCCCCCCCCCCCCCCCCCCGGCCCTTTTAGGGTTAACAGCCAAGCACTTTATAGGTTGCCATGGAAAGTTGGTATTGAAGTCGCTGTTTGATGGGGAGCCAGTGTAGTTGCTTCAGAATGGGTGTAATATGGGATGAAGACTGTGAATGGGAGATGAGACGTGCAGCTGTATTCTGCACCTTTTGCAAAAATTCTTTGCTCAAAGCTATAGTTATTGTGTGACTTTATTCCACAGAGCCGAGGCGGAAGCTAAAGCCATCTACAATCAGTACGAGACGGAGGCCCAGACCTATCTACAGATCATGCAGGAACAGAATCTCAGCACTGCTGGCTTCCTGGCCTACATGGGCGTACGGACCATCGGGCTAGCCAAGAACCCTGTGTACGCTGGGGTGGACGCACCGGCGAAGACGTCATACATCGCAAATCCGTAGATTTGACAGTTTTCACGCGTGGGATGTGTTACACGTCGTTATGCGAGGCGCTCTGGCAAAATGAGATGGAATTAGCCAGTTGTGAGTTAAATTTGAGTAACATCTGGTACCCTTACTTGCTTGAATGCTTGGCACATTTAAATTTCCAATTCCCCAGACCAAAGAGACTGTTGCCGTATCACGTGATTCGGGGCAAGTCTTGTGCTAGCAACCCCTAGCTCCGGAATGGTCTGGTGTCTTTGTGCCATTCTCACCCATTGTGAACACTGTATTGATGCTATTGATATCATGTGATTGGCAACAGTGTCTTTGGTCCGGAGAATTCAAATTTAAAATGTGCCAAGCATTATGAGCAAGTCAGTGTACCAGACGCTATTCAGATTCAACTCGCAAAGGGTCTAGGTTATTCGCAAATCGCTTATTGGGCACAGGCTGTAGTGGAGGAAAAAAAGTCTAAAAATAAAACAAATCAATGGGGGTGATATTTTTCATTTTCAGATTTATTGATTTTTGTAATCTTTGATATGTATACTATGCACAGTTTCAAGAAATAGTTTTAAAAAATGTGGAAATAAAAATGTTTTTAAGGATTGGCATTTTTCATTTTCATGACTAAAAAACGTGAATCTTAATGAATGGCCTTACCTTGGTATTTTACTCTTTTAACTTTTCGATAAATGCGAACTTTAAACAGCCATAACTTGTTAACAGAATCTCGGATTGAAGTGCAGCATACAGTATGGTAAGGAGAATTTTATTCTCTTCCCTGATTATTAGGTTATACCCACAAACCCTCATTTTGACCTCGGCCCACTTCTGTCTCATTTTGCCAGAACTTGTCTCATTTTGCGTAGCACTCCATAAAATTGGCCCCACGTAATTTTGTGTTAAGTTGATGGTACTAAAACAAGTTGCAAAAGTCTCACAAGTTGAAGATTTGTTGGTTTAGTCCCATGAAATCCTGATACATGTGCAACACTCTCAGCAAATATTCAAGGGCCAAATTTGTTAAAAGTCTTATTGGGAACTTTTGCATTATATGTTTTTTTTTGTGCTGACGAATTTCATACAAATGAAAAACCTCATAATGCTGAGGGATCCTGAACTCTTTTTTAACTTGACCACAGCAAGTTGTTTGTACTTCTGAACTAAACAAAGGCAATAGTGAACAACCGTTTTCACACTACAGCCTCTCAACCCGGGTTGAACTCAACCCTGGGTGAACCCAATGTCACCCTGGGTTGAGTTTTATTTTTCAATAAAATTTATTTCACACTTGCAAATCAAGCTTATTTCACTCGGTTACTTCTGTTTTGAAACCTGGCGAGAGTTTCAACCTGGATTGAAAATCTCAACCCTGGTCTGGAGCAGGGTTGAGTTCAACCCGGGGTGAAATCAATCTTTGGGTTGACGCAGGGTTGGTGCAGGGTTGAAAATTTTCAAGTGTGAAACGCAGCATGTTGTCAACCCCGCGTCAACCCCGAGATTTTCTAGTGTGAAGAGGTCTATTATTATGAAGTCTGTGGCCTTAGAATGAAATGTTCGAAATGTGTATATATACATGTAACCGTTTCTTTTTATATATATATTTGTACTGATATTTTGATAGAAGTATTTAGATTATTTGTATTAATGATGTGCTCTTCACTAATTTTGTGTAATTTCTAAGAACTGTTAAGAATGACACCCACAGCATTATGTCATACATATTGAGCTTTCTGTGAGTACTAAACGATTATTTTACATATGAATCACTGCATTGTAAAAATTCCATAAATTTCATGACTTAGATCTTCTGCATATTATGTATTGATTGTTTGAAATTCACTCCCTCCCACAGAAGAAAAGGAAATGAGTTGCAATATATCTTTTCCTTTCGCAACTTTGGGTCTTACATTTGCAAGTTGTTTTGTTTTTTGCACTGATTTGCAGAATGTCTGGGCATAGCATGTCATCAAAAGGGATGTAGTAGATATACCCATCTCACCCAGATCATATTTTCTTGCTTTTTTTCCTTTTTTTTTCAAGCTCTGGCAGGGGCTTCTATGTGTCACTTCGTGGTCTGTCTGTCTGGCTGTCTGTCCCCCGGAAATTGACCAAAATAAGGCCCCTACGTTTCCCATAAAATATAACTACCAAATTTCAATTTTCAAAAAAAGCAAACCAAATCAATGAAATAGTTAACAAAAATTGTTTGTAACAATTCAGAAAGATGTTTATGAAAAGTGTGTAAATGGAGGCAAAATAATGTGCAGTTATGTTAAAGTCACGTGGTATATAATATGGGAAACTTAAGGGGCTTGGGACAAGCTAGCGCAGCGTGAGTTTTGCATGGGACGGCGGCCCAAGCTTGTACATACAATCTCTGGTTAATGTTACCGTCCATTGCAAGGGGAAATCATTCATGCCGACGTGGATGGAAGGAGCCCGGCGTCGTATCTTTAAGCTCTGGCAGGGATCGTTTTGATAGATTTCATGCAAGACTTTCATGCAAGACTTTCATGCCAGATGGCCAGAGTTTATTGTGCAATCGCACTTGTGTTAGTTAAGCTCCATCCGATCATGGGCCACATTAGGTGACAGATGCAGATTTGTTGGAATACTCCATTCAGTGAAGTTCAGTGGGCGATAACAGTTTTTGATGTACATATCAATATTTAGAGTGAAATATGTTTGTCCAATTTTGTGCAGTCATTTAACATAAGGATACTATCATGATCAAGTAATTTTAGATTAACACGACTTTTTGTATAATTTATAATCAAACAGATACGTGTACAATTTTGAGGAACAATGCACATTAATTTGAAGTAAAAAAGTTATTTTTTTTTATTAATGGAATGTAACGTTTCAAAGCCAGTTGGCTTTTAAGCACATTTTTTTCTTGAACGTTTATGTGCTAAATTTACAATTGTTAACACACTTGTAGATTATTGATGTATTTTTTTAGAATATCAAACTTCAGGTACTGATATTTCTATTCAAGTCAAGAAAGACACGAATAAATGTTCTTATACCCTCATTTCTGTTAAAAAAAAAAAAAAATTGACGAGCCGTTTATCTATCCATCGCAGGTTACTCCCAGCTAATGCTGATATTCATTAAAATACTCGTGGGTGGAGAGAGGCAAGTGGGGTGAAGTGGCTTGCCAAAGGACACAACACATGGCCACTTATCTCTATTATACTGACTTGATAGCGCTTCGACCATTATGCGTGTGCACAAGACCGTAACGCCCTCACACATACGTAGCGGCCATTTTGAAGCTCCCTCAAAAGCCCCACACTGCACGGATCGTATATAAAAAGCGCAGAATTATAACAGTTTACGAAGCAATTTTGGATCATCAAACACATTTCTATTTATTCATTTTGCCCAAAGTGTTATTTTACTCATGTTAATGTGTTGAAATATATAAATTTATTTTATAATTTTGCATATACTTTTAGGTGGCCAAAGGGAGTGTCAAAATGGTGTCCAGTGACTTCACCCCCACGGCCCGAAGCGCTATCCAGTCAGTATAATAGAGATCAGTGCATATGAGCAGCAGCTGGATTCGAGCCCCTGACCCTCTGATCATGAGTCACGAACCCTAACCACCTGGCCACACTGCCCCCAAATATTATTTGCCCAAATATCGGTTGACGTACCCCCGTATGAGAAGAAAAACATATAAATAAGCCATTATTATTTTACAAACTGTATATCAGTTTGTAAAATAATAATGGCTTATTTATATGTTCAAAAGCACCACATATTGACCGACTGTCAAATATTGTCTACTTTAAACAGCGCCCCCATTAGTCAGGCAGTGTCCATTGTGATGAGGGGTGAGCAATTTGACACATTTAACAAAAATGTTTACTTAAATACTGTTTCATTTTTAAAAGTTTTTTTTATTTAAAATAGCAAATGCAAAGTTTATATAAACATTAACGATATTTACACATATCTTCAATCACATAATCTGCAATTATTCAAGCAGATGTAAAATATATAGTTTTTGCAAACAAAAACTTGACAAAGAAATCCATGTGTACTTGGTCAACACTAATTTACAGAAATGACTTATTTCAATTCATTTTTAAACTTGCCATAATTCTCGACTGGCCTGGCAGCACAAGTCAAACAGGGTTTTAGGTTTGGCCTTCAGTTGAAGGAGAACAGCCAAAGAGCTAAGAAGGTATTGTTCTGTATAACTGACATACAGAACCTTATCGTTTGATTGGTGGAACTCACATCACGTGATATTCGTCATTTGCTCCCATTCACGCCGGGGATCAAAAAGACCCATTCGCTTATGGGGAATAGGAAATACTATTCAACAGTTGGGATCATTCTTGTTCCATGACGCGGTATTTGTGTGCAAATGCATGCTGGTGTGCGCATTCAGCGTTGCGCGTAGTGCATATTGTTCCAAAGAGCCAGCGCTACAGAGTTGAGTTCAAACATTTTCGTGAAGGGGTGGTTTGAAGACAGAAATACATTTTTCACCAATTTTGTATTGAAATAAAAGTTCAAATTTATCAAATGACAAGGATCTATATGTCAGTTATATAAAACAAATATTGAGTGGCTTTAAATTGTGAAATGGGAGGAATATTATCGTTCGGTAAAATCTGGACTTTTCCAGTTCACTCGGCTTCGCCTCATGAAATGGAACAGTCCAGATTTAACCTTGCGATAATATTCCTCCCATTTCACTCCGAGCCACTCTACATTTGTATACTAGTACATGAACCAAATATGGCCATACAGTGGAATGATAATACAAAGAACATGCCACTCTATTTAAATTTGACTTCCAAATGTCATGTTCAGTTATACAGTGCTCCTAAATCTCATACACAATTTTACGGAGCTTTGGAAGCTGAAAATTGTCACCACGAAAGACGTTAATACTGAAGATTTTTTTTGTGGACTGTATGTATTCATAATAGTGAAGTTTTACTGTATACATTTATATACATAAAAACACAAATACTCGGCTAAAGTTGTCTGCAATTTATCCCGGATATTGAGATGACTGCCTATGGGATGCAGGCATGTGACCTTGTTCTGTCAAAACAAAACTGAACCGGGCAGACCCTGAAATTGAGAAACAGCCAAAATTGGCCTCAGGGTGTATTTCGACCACTTTGACATTTGGCTTATTTCTTATTCCTCTAAAAACCTCATGAACATCCTGCTGAAGTTTTAGATCAAAATTCCATCCATGAAATATATTTTTGGTGATTTTTTTTTTAGGCTTATCAGTTCAAAGTTTTCACTATTTTTTTTATTTTGTTGCATAACGAAGCCACAAAATACTTACTTTGCAACTCCTCAAAAGACAGCAAAGTATCATTAGAAAGCTTTTAAGATAAGATTTTAGATAAAAAAAATGCTCAAAATGGATTTCCCGCCCAGTTCTGACAGAACACGTCACACATGTACACAGGCCAGGACTCCTTGCCATCCCATGATTTAGCCGATAAGTTAGTATACAAATAACGAATGTTTGTGAGTGCGATGGTAAGAATAATTTCATGAGGTGACAGATTGAATGTTCTATTCCACGAGGCGAAGCCGAGTGGAATAGAACATTCAATCTGTCACCGAATGAAATTATTCTTTCCATCGCACGAACGTAAAACATTCGTTATTTGTTTTATACAACACCTGAATAAATTCTCGTCATTTGATTGGTAAATTATAAACTACAATTTATTTTGATTTTAAAGATGTTAAACTACCCCTTCACGAAAATGTTTGAACCCAACGCTGTAGCGCTGGCTCTTTGGAACAATACACGCTACGCTGAACGTGCACACCAGCATGCATTTTGCACGCAAATACCGCGTCATGGAACAAGCGCAAAGTTAAACGGTATAACGCATGGGTATAACGCATGGTCGCACTGTGCATTATACTGAATAATAATATGTCACGTGATCTACAATTCACCAATCAGATGACGGGGATTTATTCAGGTGTTGTATAATGCAGAATTAACTACAGTTAGGAGGGATTCTTCATAAAATGCACTCTCTGGACTAATAGAGACAGTAAAATGGAAGGAGTTTATAAAACTTGGACACATCAAAGCACTAAGGGACCATCATTGCTGTCAATAAACACACAAGGAAATGGTGAATGAAATAGCAGCTACCAAGATTCAATTCCCATATGCTTCAGCACACAAAGCTTTAAAATAGTGACAATGAATGTCAGGCACAAAAGGTCTTTGCGGTCATACTTGGGAGTGTTATCACTCCCAACCTGCGGTCGTCGCACTTTGGCTACAGACAGCGCACAGAAGTACCCCCTCAATACAAAGAGAGAGTTGGGGGAAACAACTGGAATGGGCATTCGAACGCATTTCCTTCCAGGTCTGACGAACTACTAACGGAAATTGCCACAGATACGTCTCTAGACGCATCTTTGGAAATGACCGACCTTTTATTGTGTCCTTCAAAATGACAGCATGCCAGAAAGTATCATTTCACAGGGAGTTTAGTGCCATTACTATATGCTTTTTAAAAATAATGTACTTGTTGGATAGCTGCCATGATATACTCACTCTACCTTTAAATAAGGTAATTGGCTAGCTTATTTTCTTTTTTTTATGGGCAAACTATGCCCACCTTCCCCCTCCTCTACGTAACAATGGAGTCTCTGACCAAGCTTAAGTATTCCTGAAAGCTGACGCCCATGACCAGCATTTCTTGTTGCTCTAGAGTCCTGAGCCAGTGTAACGAGGCCTTGTGTTCGTCCGTTGTCACGCCCATTCTGTCGTACATCAAGGCCAACCCTTGGCTGTTAGCGGCTTCAACTATCGCCCTTGCCTCGGCCTCGCCCAAGGATCGGATCAAGCTGGCCGTTGCGGTTCCGTTGTTGGTTACTTCAGAAGCTGCGGATGAGGATTATTCAAGAGTGAGCTCATAAATTGATGGTTGTTAACTCTTTCGCTACGGCGAGCCGCTGACAGCGGCATACAAAAATTGTACATGTCGTACGGCAAGCCGCTGGCAGCGGCTCGTTGACGTCGCTGTGAATAAACGGGGTATCCGCATGACGTGTGCCTTATCTACATAATTTATATCGCATAACCTCTGACCCTAGTTTGAGCCGCTGCCAGCGGCTCTCCGTCTCGCCGGGGTCTGCTGCAGATTATTGTGAGCAGATTGTTTACAGAGAGACATTTCAAGATGGCGGCGTCCACATCGACACACGGTGGAATTTCCAGCGGTTTATTACGTCCAAACGTGGAAAAATCGGTAAATTAAATTCTGTAGCAAAAGAGTTAAACATCCATTTCGATAAACCATTTCAATTTGTTCAGTCCATGACACCAATAGTTGAGTTACAAAGGATTAAAGAGTTTCTGTCTGATTTTTAATTGGTGCGTTCAATTAGCTCATCTGGATCGACTCGGGTTAGCCCCGTGCCGTTCGATTAGCTCTGACGTCATACTCGGGGCTCACATGGATCAGCCACCACAGACCCTGCTCATGGAGTGGAGTCAGTGATTGAATACGTCACACACATGCATTGTTCATTCCATGAAATGGACAATGGAAAAGATCGAATGGACCCACAAATCAACTTTATTTGAAATCTAAACATAATTATATATTAATCTCATCGCAATTTAGGCCGCTAATTTCAGCCCGACTTTGTTATTTTTTTGCGATTGACGGAAAAGCAGTTAATCTTAAAGGCTGTGGAGGAAGGAATGGTAAGACTCAGTTAAAAAAAGGGTGTTCTGTCAATGGCTACTGTCACAGCTACTGTTCTACAGACATCACGGGAGGATCATGAAGGCCAGCGTTTGAACGTTTGATTAGCCTCGTGGCTAACCCGTCTGCCTTCACCCAAGTCGATCCAGTTGAGCTACTCGAACGACGAATGCACCCAAAGGGACTTTGGTAACTTTCATATTTGTGGAAATGTACTCACACTCGTATTCAGACTCATTGGAACTAATTGCTCTGTACGCATTCTCTATGAGTACTTTGGCTAAATCGACAGTAAACTCCGGCTAAGTTGGCGACTTACGCGAATGCCAACATCTGCTGTAAGTCGTCATTGTGCTGCCTTACATGAATGGCCTTTTTGCACACATGATTCATTGTACTAATTGGCTTTGATTTATCCTGGTTTATCTCCTTAATACTTGAGCTGAATCCAGCAAAATAATACTCAAATTTTTCATCATGTTTGGGGTATTGATAGTGGAGACCACGTGTACAAAATAGTGATACATTGTAGGTACGTGCACAGTAACGAATTAAATGCGTGCATGGTCCGGTATACCATGCATGCATTGACTGTAGCACTAGTCATTCAATAAGACAACCCCCACAATAGACAGAGCGCATGCGTACAGCCTAGAGGGGGTACTGGTATTGATATGCTCACGATGCATATGTGATGTATGCAGTAGGACACCTTTTTTCGACACCAATGCATGCAGCGATCACGGGCCGTGCCAAACCACTTTTCACTCGACACTTCTTGCCAACCGCAGAACAGGAAGTCGATGCCAATGCGTGATTTTTTGAATGCCGACTTACACAAAGGATTTTGTAATGCTTTTTATGGAAGGGGACCGAGAGTAACACAACGACTTGAGCGAAATGGCGACTTATAAAAGCCGACTTAGAGAAATAAAAATTCAATGGAAATGCATTACAGACAATCGGGACTTTAGTTAGACGGCCGACTTGAGCGATTTGACGAGTTGTACGATGTTGATTTAGCCGAAGTTTACTGTACTCATGACTAATTACCCATGCTCATTGCAAAGTGTTTGTACTTGTACACATGGAAATGCACCCAACCACAGAACTGCTCCCCCACCTGAATTGAGAATTTCCTGGGTTTCTTTCTCCGTCTTCTTCCTAGCCAGCAACTCTAGCTGCAGGAAGGTCTCCTCCTCAGCCTGTTCGTTCAGCAACTGCACCTGTAGGTTCCTATCCAGGATGACGTCGGGCAGGTCGATCTCTAGGAGCTGGAAGTAAGGCACGTCCACGTGGTAGCCCTGGGTACAGTTGGTGGTGGAGTTACTGCACAGATGGCAGGTGTCGTAGCGTAGGCAAAGCTCTTGATCAGGACAACAGTCGCCTGTCAATTCAAAAGCAAAAAAAACACCTCTACAAATATCTTTTATTAATATTTTATTCCTGGTCATGTAGTTGGTAAAGTGGAGTGCTGGAGTACCGAATTCTAGATCTGAAGGTAATTGACCTATCGCGTTAGAATCGCGTCCACGCAGCATGTGAAATATTGTCCAATTACATGATATACAAATGGACGCGGAACGCGCAAAATCTGAGACAAACAAAACTTTATTATTACAAAAATTCCATTTGGTTGTCTAAGGGGCGCGGCTAACTCGCAAACGGCGATAGGTCAATTCCTAAGTAGGGTGCATATTTAACAACTAACCCGTTGAAGTTTCAGCGTATACAAAATGTTTTGGGTCTTACAACTGGATTTCGTTACTAATGCACGTAAAAGCATGTGCCCGTGGGCAACCTATTGTTTTGAGACCACGTTCAACATTAGTTATCCAACAAACAATACCATTTCAACCAAAAGTAATTTCACAGGATATTAATTTCTGGAGCGCTGTGGTCCAATGGTTACGGTGTTCGACTCACGTGCCTTGGTACGTGGGTTCGAACCCTGACGGGGAACAGGGTGCTTGTGTTCTTGGGCAAGGTACTTTACTACAATTGCCTCTCCCCACCCAGGAGTATAAATGAGTACCTGTGAAGGTAGAGACCAGAATGCGCTGATCTCGAGCTGCTGCAAAAACTGGTCTCATGACCTTATGAACAGGGGTAATAATTGTAAAGTGCTTTGAGACCGTTGGTATAAAGCGCTATATAAGAACATTATTATTATTATTACTTCATACTAGTTTTATCTTCACGTTGAGCAAAATTTCTGTCATTACAGAAATCTCACGGTACATGTAGATACTTTTCTGGGTAATGGGAGACTTTTAAGACAGTGGTGGCAGCAAACACACCAGTCCTTTTCCATTGAAGGCGTAACTGTGAGCGTGCGCACATTAGGGCAAGTTTGAGCAAGGACCAGTGGTTAACTAGTGGTTGGTTCGTGACGTAACAAGCACATGCACACTGACGTTGAAGTGCAAACGACTCTAGTCAAACTATTGTCATGTCAACAACCATCAAGAAATGGCGGTTGCACAATTATTCAACACTTGTTGCTTCTCTTTATTTACACAATAATAGTGATTGTGTATAGTTAAGGACATCGTACATAATCGCCAATATTATTGTACAATGGTGACAAAAGTGACATAATCGTAAACTAACTTGGAAAAACTGTGCAATGAAAATGAAAGGTTCGTTTCAATAGTTGGTCCCTTCTGCACTATGCTGTGGAAATTGCTATTGACAACCAGCTATAAATCGTTGCGCGACCAGCCGCGGTAGGCTGGTTCCAAATAGTCGACTAGCGTAGTCAACTATCGACAACTAGACAGAGTTTGGGCAGACTATGGTTAACCATTGGTCAACAATAGTTCTTGCGCGAACTTGCCCTTAGCTTAATCATGATGTAAACAATTGAAAAGGACCGGTCTGTTTGCTGCCACCGACGTCTCAAAAGTCTTTCATTGCCAATAATTACAACTACGTGATTTTAATTTCTTCTATTCTTACCACCCAGTTTGGCCCGGAGCGCATCGTGAAACATGATCTCCACTCGTCTCCTCTGCTCTAGATACATTGATAAGGAGATGGTGGCCGCGACGTTCTTGAGAGCTGCCTGGGCCACAAACTCAATCACATCAGGGTACGACTTGTCAAATCTCTGCTCTAGAAGGCCTAGTTCCCCTTCTCTGTGGTTCAAACAGAAAGCACAGGGGCATTAAGAGGGCTGTAGTATACAGGTCCAACAGTGTTTAACCCTAAACTTCCTCAATCCTCCAAAATCCTCCAGGTGGTTTTTGGAGGATTGAGGCTGAATAGCAAAAAAAATATTGTTTAAAGGATGCATTGGGTCGAGTTTGTAGGCTGTACCGAGCCTTGCTTATGTACAGTCATGCATCAGTGAGCAATGCATTATGCTCGATATCATCTGCACTGCTTCTGAATGTCAGCGGCATTGCCTCAAGAGTTGTAATGAGTTGTAATGACTCGAGTCCATGACTCGACTCGAGTCCGATTCGAGTCACAATTTTTGGTGACTCGACTCGACTCGAGTCCCTAAAGGCAAATGACTCCACTCGACTCGAGTCACTGCGAGCAAATGACTCGACTCGACTCGAGTCCCTTATCAGAATGACTCGACTCGACTCGATGAAGGCTAATGAGACTCGAGTCCCAAAAATAAAAGCAAAACTTTGCGAAAAATATTTGCAATGACTTACGCGGGTGCCGGTTTTTGTTCACGTCACGTTAGAATGTTCGCGAATAGTGTATACATATACATACATAGTTTGTTCAGTGTCCCCATTAGTTGAATGACGATCAGCTGGCACCCCCTTTTTATTTTCATTAAGAGGCAAATGTGGTGTCGCCACATGTAGTAGCCCGAATGTAAAATTTAAAAAGCCAAAAAATGAATTTCTCTCTTGTGTTTATTTATTGTATAGTGCTCAAATATTTGTGACTCGAATTGACTCGAGCTAAATACTTGACTCGAGTCGACTCGACTACTCACTGTGACTCGACTCGACCATCTTGACCTAATGACTTGACTCGACTCGAGTCACTTCTTTAAAATGACTCGACTCGACTCAAGTCACAAAAATCAGTGACGCGTTACAACTCTGAGGATTGAGGCAATGGTCACTCCACCACTGAAGAAAGTCAAGAAATAACGGATGACTTCGGAGGACTGAGGCTGAATTAGGGTCAACTAAGGGGCAATAAGTGCAAATTCACTACTTTCCGACACAAAGCGGAGGGAGGTGGTCCAAATCAGCCAACACAAAAGGACCAGTGCTTCTTGATCACAATAAATCACAATAACATGATTACACCTCGTACATAATAAGTTCCAGTATCAACCTTTGACAAAAATGGTGGAGACGGTAATTTATAGCTTCCCCAACCCACGAGAGACAAGATTCCCTTTACTTTGTCAAAAGTTACCATTTTTAAGTCCCAAAACCTCCATGACAGGGTTCCCACAGAAATCTGAAAACCACATTCCATGACTTTTGCAGGACTTTCCAGGACTAAAATATGACAATTTCCTGGAAATTTCCATGACATTTAATGCCATTTTGCCATTTAAAATGTTTAACGCCAGAAAAGTTGTTTGGTATTATGGTACTGATGAACTGCTGATACCATTTGTGAGCTTTTGAAAATGACTTTGAATTAATAATGGCCTCCTCTTCCCCTTACAGCAATCCTTAAAGCGGCCCATCAAAAATAACCCTTAGGCCAAAAAAAAAGTCTCCGGTATCTGGTATGCGCGCGCGTCGCCGTAGCCATGCGCGTCAGCAAAATGAAAAAGTTTTTTTTTCAATGAAAGATGATGTCTCAAAACTGCCAAACCCACTGGTTTGACTGGAATCCTGCTGCTGCACAATTTTAACGTGTTTTTAGATGGGGTTATGATCGAGAATATGCTTTATGTGGCCTCTCTGGTCTCCCATAATATTTGCACTAAGTTTAGTCGGGCACCGTTTGCAGTCATCAGCCGACATTTGAAGCAAAAAAAAACAGGTAAAAAAAAAAAAAAGCTGCGTCGCCGCACCACTTTTTGGGCAAGCTCCATGCCAGAAACCGGAGACTTTTTTTTTTGGCCTTACATGATCTAGATTTCCATGACTTTTCCATGACGTTTGTAATTTTTTTCCAATTTTCCATGACTTTTCCAATTCCTTTTCCTGGACAACTTTTTTTCCAGCACTTTCCATGATATCTCCATGACCATGGGAACCTTGAATGAAAGTCCTGGAGAGACTGCTGTCAACAGACATCTCGATTCTCAGTACAAGAAACTGTTGTGTTGCACTCGCATGAAAAATATCAGGAGGGTCGGTCCAGTGGCGCACCCAGGATTTGGCTTGGGGGGCTCACAATTTTTTTACTTCAAATTTTTATAATGCCCAAAATTTTTGGCCACAGAAAAAAATGGGGGGGGGGGGGGCTGAGGGCCGGGTGCACCACTTGGTCGGTCGGGATTTTATTGGGGCTTTAATGAGAGCACCAGTGAGAGCTCCTTGGCAGGGACACATCGCTGAATGTGCACAAATTGGCATTCCAAATGTAAACGAACTTGTGATGTCTTTGCGTGAGTTTCAGGCACTTAGGGCGGCAATGCGTTTTGCATCCTTTCAAACTCTCTCTTTGTAACCGGGAGATGACGGGGTACTTGGGCCACACTAGTTTTATTTGATGCCATACAAACCTGATGAAATACTGAAAGCTACAGGAGAAGCTGTGAGACAGTCCAGACGTCGTGGTCACCGAGATGTCATCCAGCTGAATGTTGGTGGCCCAGGAAGGGTAGATCTTGAAGGTGTAGTCCGGCCCGATGGCGTGCCGGCCTGACTCGTACGCCCCATCACTGGCTAAGACCCGTCCGGTGGAGCGCTGTCTCTTCAGGCCAAGCTGGAGAGGGTTAAAAAAAAAACCCATATATTTGAGGTTTCTGTCAAAAACGGACTTTTCTGGCCAAAAATAAGGTCTTTCCCCACTTCAGTCACAGCTTGATTTTTAAAAATGGACGTCCTTGGTAAATTTTTGCATTTGGAGTTCATGATGTCACAAAGAAAAAATAAAACCGAGAAACTGCCTGTTAAGTTTTTTGGTTTTACATTTCTTGAACTGATACACCTCTAAAAATGATTAAAAAACATCCCTTTTGAGGTACGACCATGATCTTAAACTTTTACAGTACATTTGTATATATTTAGGATCACATATTTGCCAAAATAAAAACCTGAAAACTCAACAACAAAACAAGCATCCCCATATCAGTTATCAGTTTTTGGGGTCATATTTCCATTTCAAGCTTTGCCCAGATGTATCTGGTTTTCACAGAACATCTCACACATGACAAAGGTATTACAAAACCTGACATTTACCGTTTGAGTGGAAGAGGTACAAAATTAGGGAAGAATGCAAAGATAAACCTTGTAAACCTCGAGGTAAACCTAAACCTTGAGGTTTTACCATGAGGCACCCCACATAACCCTGTTAAACCTTGGAAACCTTGAGGTAAACCTAAACCTTAAGGTAAACCTAAACCTTGAAGTTTTACCCTGAGGTACCCCACATAACCCTGTTAAACCTTGGAAACTTTGAGGTAAACCTAAACCTTGAGGTTTTACCCTGAGGTACCCCACATAACCCTGTTAAACCTTGGAAACCTTAAGGTAAACCTAAACCTTGCAGTTTTACCCTGAGGTACCCCACATAACCCTGTTAAAACTTGGAAACTTTGAGGTAAACCTAAACCTTGAGGTTTTACCCTGAGGTACCCCACATAACCCTGTTAAACCTTGAAAACCTCGAGGTAAACCTAAACCTTGAGGTTTTACCCTGAGGTACCCCACATAACCCTGTTAAACCTTGGAAACCTTGAGGTAAACCTAAACCTTAAGGTTTTACCCTGAGGTACCCCACATAACCCTGTTAAACCTTGGAAACCTTGAGGTAAACCTAACCCTGTTAAACCTTGGAAACCTTGAGGTAAACCTAAACCTTGAGGTTTTACCCTGAGGTACCCCACATAACCCTGTTAAACCTTGGAAACCTTGAGGTAAACCTAAACCTTGAGGTTTTACCCTGAGGTACCCCACATAACCCTGCTAAACCTTGGAAACCTTGAGGTAAACCTAACCCTGTTAAACCTTGGAAACCTTGAGGTAAACCTAAACCTCAAGGTTTGACCCTGAGGTACCCCACATAACCCTGTTAAACCTTGTAAAACCTCGAGGTAAACCCAAACCTTGAGGTTTTACCCTGACTCTCTGAGGTAACCCATACAACCCTATTAAACCTCATAAAACCTCGAGGTAAACACGGCTATGTACCGGTACCTCCAGTCTCAGAATTCCCAAAACTGCAGTTTGACGTATATCACTGCACTCAGTCATAAAGTTTAATCTAACCAACTGGATTTTCACCGTTCATTTTTAAGTCAATGCAAATTTTAAGTTAGTATTTTGAGCATGAGATTGTAACCTCAGACCAGCGTTGAGTTTTGTACCTCAAAGTACTCCACGTACGAGAAGGTCAGAGGGAGAAGAACGACGATCAACACTGCGAAGACAACGACGAGAACGCTGAAGACCATGATCAGCAGACTCCGCGAGTTGGTGTCCTTGAAACCCACGTGGAATCTGTCCGACCAAAACGACTTCTCCAGCGTCTGGCTTTCAATCTCCATTGGCTGTACGTAACGCTTGATGGAATCTGCGAACATGGGAAAAGAGATACAGAGCTATGGGAGGGACGCACCGCATGGAAAATGACTGTCGACCAAAATGTAGCATTTGACAAACAATAAATCCATGCAACTTATATAAGACCTGTCTACCGCTTGGCGAGTAACCTGATTACTCGAGTACTCATGAGTAGTTTATGCTACTCTTTCTACTTGTGGTTTTTCATCTACTTGAGAAGTTTTCCTGGCGCGAGTACAAGCAGGTAATCGCGAGTAGCAATTTAGGGTTTAGGGTTCTTGGCTTAATACGTCCCCTGCAAACAGGGAATCACTCCCTCCACCTCTCTCTCCCTAGGATTCCATTCATCAAGAAAACAAATTTAAGCAAATGACTCAAACGTCGCACAGTAAGGATATCTCATTGCTGAAGAATGAGGTGTGACTTGCACGCTATTTGCTTGCAGCTACTTTCCATCTAACTAACCTATGTGTCATTTTTCTGCTTTTATGGGAATTCGGTTAACAATTCTTGAGTACTTGACTACTCGCAAGTAATTTCTTTGCAAGTACTCGAGTAGAAAAATCGACTACTCGCCCAGGACTAGAGACCTGTCACCATGAAATGAGCTTAAAGTTGGAAATTGGGATTTTGCAATACAGTGGGGCAAAGCCAAAATTTGAAAGGGTGGTAAATTTTTTGCTTCCAGGCAAAGCTTGATCTGTAAGTCCTCTTTTACATTTCTCCAATGTTTTTGTTCTGTCAAACATCTTTAAACCCATTTCATCCCGTCTATTTCAAGTTGACTGTTCATCCACAACTGTAACACAACTGCAGGATTGCCATTTTCTTGAGAATCAGTTCAACAACTTCAAGTAAGTTGGTGGTCAATGGGCCATATGCACGAGTCGGCCACATTGAAGTTAAAGTGTGGTAAAATCTTCATTTGTGGAACTTGCGTACAGAAGTGAAACCAAGTAATTACAATTTAGTTCAAGTCTGCTTCAGTGAATAATCTACAATTTGTAATTAAACATTCCCTAATGTTTTACGTCAGATTAAAAAAAACCCAGTAAAATAAGGCTGCATAAATAGTCTGGCGCCATCCCATTGAACAGTTTACAATTTATGAAGGACATTCAGGGAACTAAAAAAAGCCCACATTTCTGTTACTGAACTCAATAACCCTAAAGGTATACATGTGTATACCATTGGAAAGCTCTTGTTCTGCAGAATCCAGATATGTAAATATCCCAATTCTGAAAAAAATTGACTTTAAGCTCATTTTGTGATGACAGGTCACATATGATTAAACTAACAACATTGATATTTTCCTTCCTTGTTTGAGAGACTCCTTCAATTTTCAAATCAGAAGAATGCTTTTGGGGTATTCAGTGATGATCAAGTATTCAAATATTGGGTATACTCGGAACAGCCATAAAAATTGTACATATTTTTTTTTCTTTTCTTTTCTTTTCTTACCACTGCTAGAGGTTATTTCAGCTGCTGCTTCGGCTGATTGTGGTGAGTCATCTTTAGAACCTGCAAAAAATGATCAATCTTTTCTTCAGTGGAAAAAAAAAGGAATTGTCACCGACTCATTCAATACTGACTCAAACAACCTGCGACTGCATCAGGGACACCTTTTTTTTCTTCTTCTTGGTTTTATTTTTTTTATTTTTACTAAGTGTCACCATCAGATTTTAAAAACTAAAGGGAAATCAGAAAGAAAGGAAAGAAAATGGGGAGGTGGACTATAGAGTCCAGCACCGTTCCAAAGCATAATGTAGCGCCCAATGGTAGTGCCCGTTATAAAACACTTGTGTGATATTGGTAACCTAGGCATAAGCAATAACGGCCAAAATGGAAGAGTGGTCAATCTATCCACTCCACTCACAAGTACCCCCTCACCGGCAAAGAAAGTACAGTTGGGGGTGACCGAACGACGCCATCTTGCCTGACTGCAATATTTTGCCGCGGAGCGTGGCCACTACGTGTACATAGTACAAATCCCCTGGTGTACGTGCGTCACACACAAGGAACGGTGCAGGCGCGTCAACCAGCGAAATGTATTATGTGTCCCGCCCATGGGACGTCGTTGCTAGGTAAAAGGGCGCCCTCTTTTGTTGGCGCACGGAGCCCATACGTACTTGTAGGCAATCCTGCGTGTACAGGTATGTCCGTTTCCTGGATCTGACCGGACCGCTGTACACCGGTGCGGCACAGAGCGGTGTGACCATACACACGCTTGCTAAATTGCAATAACGCAGCAGCTTAGTACAAAATGTCAATATTATTGTTCGACGCTAGGCTGTGCACAAGTACAGGATTCTGGAACTTTTGAAAATCTCATGAACTAAAATGAAGTGTAAAAATGTGTGAGTATTGGTGAAAAAAAGTTGTTTCTCGTCGGGCTGGCAACCTGGAACTTTTGATTGTCCGACAAAATATTTTGCTTGTCCCAAGACGTCAGATTTTGTGAGCCCTGCATCACCCCGACGCAAATTCTATCTGATAAATAATTCCATTTATATGTAAGTGGTAATCCGACTTACCAGTCATTTCTCCCATCTCAATATCCTCCCATTGTGCTCCGTCCCTCGGCTCATCAAAGGGATTAACCACTACATGAGGCTCAACGGAATCTTCCTGATCCCTTACTATATCCTCGTCCTGATCCCTTACTATATCCTCATCCTGATCCCTGACTTTATCCTCATCTGGATCCCTGACTACATCCTCATCCTATACAAAGAAAAAAGAACCACAGGAAGGCCATTAGCACCTAATTTACATTGTAATACATTGTATATATTTGTAATACATTGTAATACATTGTATATATTCTCAATTAAAACCCCAGAAATCCACTTCAGCACTGGCAGCTGATTTCAAGAAAAAGTGCGTAGCTTGCGCCATGCGCAAGACTTACGCAACAAATTTTGTGCGCAGCTGCGCAATAAACTTACGATTGATTTCACGCACTTGACATAGCTGGGCAACATTTTAAATAACTTAAAACATCTTGGGCGCGGATAATAAAAGCATTTACGGCGGCTGTTTGTGTATGAATTTGTTTGTTTATGAAATAGTTGTTGAACTACCTCAGCCCGCCATGATTTTGAAACTTATTTTGTTTGACTTTCTTTGGAATCATGGGGTAGCTCTACACATTCTGTCGCCAGTAAAATAGAAATTCAATTACTTCAAACAAGAAAGCTGTGAGTGTCTTGTATCAACCTTGATAAGTTGTGCAAAAATTACGCCACCTAAAATGAGACTTTCGTGAAATGTGTCGTGAGTGAAATGTTGCCCAGCATGAAATGTTGCGCAGCTTACGCAATAAATTGTGGCGCAAGCGGAGTTGCGCCATTGCGTGAAGTTTCGTGAAAGCAGTTGCAGGGCCGTTTGGGACTTTACAGAGGATAGCGGGCAGGGAAGTTTCATCAGTGTAGAGCAAAGAAACATTAACCAAAACCTTCCCAAATCCTCCAAAATCGTCTTGGAATAAGTGGGAGATTTCGAAGGGGAGTCAGGTTGGCGTAGCGGTACTGGAAGTTAGGGTTAAATATTTTAAAGTGCTTCTACATTTTCCGTACTACTTCCTGATATATGAGGGCGCTGTTGCCTTGATGTCCTTGAGCAGTGGACTTTACCTATATAGGGACTATGAACCTAAACTGTGGCACACTCATACAGTTTGTGCGTCAAGTTTGTCCAATGACTGGCAGTTAAGAATGGTGTAAATAAAAATCAACACAGCAACACAGAAACAAGAGATTTGACCACGATATAAAACAAAACAGAAACTTGTTGTATGCAAGTAGCTGCAGGGCTGAATCCTCTACCTCTCATGACATCACTGATATGCTCATGAATATGGAAATTCACATTTGCATAAGTAAAAACACGTACCTCAACACAACAAAAAGGGCAATGCAGGACTGAAAATAACTTGATAATGAAACTAGCAAGAGGTATCTTGTGAGTTACATTTATCTTTATGCAACGGTAAAGAAAGCCAAATAAAAACAATACACAGCACACAATAAGCACAAGGTCAAAAGAGAAAAGATATGTTTCCAGTAACCCGATTGACCAATTTTCAGCGTAAATGGGATCGGTAAGTAGGTTTTTTTGTGTTATCAAAATATATTTTTGGAAGTTAAAAAAGTAATGTCCTTATAAATAGTAATGTTGTTACAACTGATAATGTAGTAACCAACGGATAATATATCACCATTCACCAAACGATAATGTCACACAAATTGACCGATATTGTATCACTAACCGACAATGGACTGATATTGTATCACCAACCAATAATGTAACAAAAATTGACTGATAGTGTAGTAAATGTTACTATACATGTACTATCAGTCATTTTTTTTTACATTATCAGTAAGGACCGATAATGTAACAATTGACTGATAGTGTAGTACATTTTACATTATTGGTCAATTTTTGTGACATCATCGGTTGGTGATACGTTATCCGTTGGTTACTACATTATCAGTTGTAACAAATGTCCTCCTTAAATGTTTGATTTCTTTTCTCCAAGTAAACACTGACTTTAGAGTTTTTGAACTGAAAAGTTGTATTTCTTTTGCTATTTTCGGGTGTCTGCAACCCCTTCAAAAAAATCTTATTTCTTTTTTTGGTTGTTTTGCACAAAACAGAATTTCCCTGCAAATAGACTGGTTCCGGGTCCCCACAATATGGATTCTAAAAGTGGGTGGGAAACAGTCTATCATACGAGAGCTCCATTGTTTTCAGACTGATTCATTCAAAATTGTATACCTTTTGCAATTTAAAAACAAAATCTATTTTTGAGGTGGAATAATAGCTTGGACAGAACATCTTTGAAAAATGACAAAAAATAGAAAGATGTCTATATATGTACACAGTGGCGTTACTACGGGGGGGGGGGGGGGGGGGGGGGCAAAGCTTAACTTGCACCAAAGCACTATATCAGTTGCCTTCTTTACTTTTTGGCAATGTTACTGGAACGTTTGTTTGCTTTTTTGACCCAATGAAAGAGCACTTTGGCACAGGCTAGAGCTACTACACATTACACATGTACATGTAGTTGCCTACCGGTACCTGGCTCCGCGTTTGATAGTTCACCTCAATTCCTGACAGCCGCAGTGTCTCCCTGTACGATGGGGGATCCTGGTATTCTGGAGGGAGGGACACCGCAACTCCCTTGTCTACTTTATCTTCATTATCACCTCCATCTGCTTGCGTGTTGTCGTCGCCTCTGCCATCAGTTGCGGCATCAGGTCCAGTCTGGGGGGGGGGGGGAATTACACAAGGGTGAAAAGTTAATTTAATTTGTAAAATGATTCCGAATGAGCTGAGATTAGTCTTTTTCCCAGACTGAATTTTACTTTTTGTAACAACAGGTCCCTGTAAGCAGTGATAGAGGGCCCTGCCAACAAGATATTTTTGGGCAACGGAACCAAGAAATTCCAAGTAAACCTAATGCACACTACCGGTATATTACAGCTAAATGTGTGCACAAGAGATACAGGCTCCGTGTACAAGTACCCCCTCAACGGTAAGAAAGGGAGAGTTGGGGGAGACCACTGGGAGAGACATTTGAAAGCATTGCCGACGACGCCCGACTCTCACGCGAAGATGCTATGGCTTTGTGTACATTCAAAATAAAATAAGTCGTGCGTACTCCACGCTATACGCATGCGAACCAGTAACATGGAAACTGGTGTAAACAGATGATTAAAGGTTCTGTGCGCCAACGAAAGAGGGCGTGTTTTTACCACAATTGAGAGTCCCATGGACGGGACACACAGCGTGTGCGTACTGTACTGGTTCGTGCACGAAGTACGCACGACTTCCTGAATGTGCCAAAGCTATTAGCTACGCGTCTTCGCGTGAGCGTCAGGCTCTTGATAAGCCAGCTTTGCCTACAACTTGCCTGGTTTTTTTTTGTCTGTTGACTGAATTTGACAAGTCAGAGTGCTTGCCTGAAATATGATCTGACTGTTGGTGACTAGCCTGTGTAAAACACATGGCAGGGGAAGAGGATTGATTTTGACTGTCTTTGACTGTTCAGATAGCAGGAGGGTTAAGAAAGCGACAACATCCCCTTACTAATTAATGAGACAAGTGAAACAGGATGACAAAACTGTGAATATTCAACACAGTATCGTACATGTAATTCACACAGAAACTGACTAGGGAATTAAAATAATTTGTAAAGTTGGCGTTTGTAAATTGACAAGATGGGGACTTAAAACTGTGACCCCAAAACAAGAACTACCATACATAAAGATAAAGATTTCCCATGCCCGGGCACAGACATTAGACACACTCAAGTTCTAAATAAATTTTAATTATCAATTCAAACCAACTTTCCTAGGTTTTCCTACAAAGCTATGAAAACAACTTACTTCGGGCTCATCCACAGGGCCTCCCTCAGGCTCTGTCTCACTGTCACTGTGCGGGGGTGTGGGGGTGTCATCTGCTGTCCCGTTTGTCACGGGGTCCGACTGTGTCTGTGACATGTTTTCACCAGAACCTAGAGACACATGCACATGGACACACACATTTGTTTATGGTGTAAATCAAGGATTTTCATTTGTTCCTCTTCCCTTTTCCTTTGTTTATACTCTAACTTTTTTTGCAACAGCTCTCATTGGTTTTGTACACGTTTTCTAATCGAGGTCATCCTCGATTTGCTTATCCTCAATTCATCGATGATGTTGCATGCGTGTGTCCTCGATTTACACCATATACCTATTCACGCACACAAAACCTACTGCATCGTCCTGAATTTGCAAGTATCACATGTACTTCCTCAAAGTTTCAAATGTCATATAGGAAATGCAAGTCCACAGCATCCTTTTGATTTGTAAGTTCAAAGACTGTGATTGTAAAATGGTGTCACCAGGAAATAGATGTGTTCACGTACATGTACTTCCTCATGCACCTGGAGACTGCACGAACCACACGGTAGGCCATGCCAGGTTTAAAGGTGACAGTCCAGTGAAGCAAATAAAACATGACATTGAAACACATGAGATTGTGTGACGGGTGCCAGTGATGTAGTGCCTTGATGCTGGGCCTTGGCCTTAAGGCTGCCTTAAGGCTGGATTTTAGGGCCTTGGCCTTGAGGGTCAAAGCCTTGGCCTTGGCCTTGGCCTTGAGGGTCAAAGCCTTTGATCCAACACTGACGGGTGCATTATGTGAACTTCCACTAATGAACCATTCAGAATAGTCAATATTTCAAATGTCGATTTATTTTATTTGAAATGGTTTTGATCCACCATCCACCCACCCCAAATTGAAATTTGGATTGTTCAATTAACCTATAAACTCCCTAGGCCTTTTTGCTAGGATGCAGCCTCAATCCTGCAAAATCCTCCAATTGGCCTCATGGAAGGATAGCATATAGCCTCAATCCTGAAAATTCCTCCATTATTTCTTGAATATGGTCCGTGGAGGAGTGACCACTGCCTGAATCCTGCAAAATCCTGTCAACAATCTCAAAGCACTTTACAATTATTCCCCCGTTTATCAGGCCATGGGACCATGCGGCAGCCGATATCAGCGCTCATTCGGTCCTCGACGCTCACAGCTACCCATTTGTACTCCTGGGTGGAGAGAGGCAATTGTCTTGCCCGAGGGCCCGAGGGGGAGGGGGCCAATGGGGGCCTCCCCCCCCCCCCCAAAAAAACGAACCCAATTGTTGTTTTTTTATTGACCTCGAAATAAAGGCAGGCACTGTGCACACCACCATCTTTTCCTCAAAAAAGATTTGGTTAAAGGGAAGATACAACATTTGCAAACATCAAAAAACGAAATGATCAAATTATCACAAAATATCTTACTGGATTGTCTGGGAATGACAGTCTAAAGCATCCTGTAAAGTTGTGGCTCCTGGTGTGCTGACATTTTCAAGAAAAACTGTGTTTTTCCAACGCTGGTCGGCCAGCGTTGGAGAAAACTGGCTTTTTTTTCAAAAAGTGCTCCTAATTTTTCATATTTAGTTCGTCTGTATTTTCTTTGCAATTGATTACACACCTGTGGAGACTACAAGCCTGCTCCAGATTGAATCTCTGATCTTACAATTCCCCAAAGTCTATAAATTGCTCAATTTCATCTTAAGTGGGGCCAGGGAGCCAGCCTACAAGAATATGATTGGTTTTCTTGGTTTTTCCAGCATCTACGAACCCAAAACTTGAAACAAGTCAGTGTAACAATATTTGCTATAACATACTAATCCTCCAAATCCATTTATTTCTGAAAATTGCAGCAAAAGCAAATGTTGTACATTCCCTTTAAAGTGGTTAGAAATTGCCTCAGATCGCACCAGAGCTTCTAGAATCCAAAACAAATTCGAAATTTTTAAACAATGACTATTCTGAATGGCCCCTAAAACAAACAATGTATTGACTATTGTGCAAACGAGTTAAAAATATATTAAAATCCCAAATCCAATCTTGGATCAAGACTGGTACCTTGAGCATCTTCCTCCTGGAAGGCATCACCGTCCTGCTCATCCATCAATGCAGTTTCTTCATTTACTTCTTCTTCCTCTTCGTCCTCTTCACTGATTCTAGATAACTGGTACTTGACTCCGCGTCGTCTGAAATCCATGGTAAGCGATTTTACGAGGTGGAATCAGTGGAAAATCATGTTTAAGTCGATTGGCGGTGCTGGCTTGCCGGCATGCAGTTTTTGGAGGGGGACAGACAGGTTTTTAGGGTGAAGAACGGAACCCACCCAACATACAGGGATTAGCAGCAAAAGATACAGGCTGGACGGAAAAGAAACTCAAATTAAAAACAAAAAGACAAGAAATCAAAATGACAGAAAATTTAAGTAACTAAAAAAAATTAATGACAAGAAATTAAATCAACAAAAATTGACACCAATTATCGCAAAGAAGTCTACAGGTAGTACAGGCAAGGTTAGTGATGGGGGAAGGCATTAAGGAGGTCCACGTGATCAAGAAAATAAACAAAATAAAACAGAAAAGATTATAATTTACAGACTTTGTTAAAAGAAGGAACAACCAAAGAAAGAACATTTAACCCTAACAGAACTCAGCCCGTCAAACCCCAACAGCATATTTTGTTGGAATCTGTCACGATGGGTACAGTACCCCTAAACTGACAGTCTTTAACATTGGGTTGGCACACCTCCAGAATCAAAGTCAGAAATATGTGTGTGCAGTTTCCCATATGGTATTGGCATTTGCCAGGATGGGTATTCCTAGTAAATCATGCTAGGGAGTTAGGGTTAATGCATACGTAGGAAAAGCATCCTGTCGCCCCTTTTTTCATCAATGAACGTCAGTTGAAAAAATGTTGAAAAGATGTGAATCTGGGACTGAGAAACATTTCCAATTTTGTTAGAAAATACTGCACTTGACTCTCCCTAGACTTTGTACACAACCAAAGAAGTGACGTCTGGATACTACATTCTTTCCAGCATGTATTTCAATATAATTATGTTAACATCACAGGGTGCCTTGATTATTCATGCCGAGTAGAACATGTAACAGCCGTCGGGTCAGTAGTAGTACTAGTACATTCTGCATACACAGTACAGTCCATTGACCTGCAACTGTTTGATGTCCTTCTCAGCATAAATAAACGAGGTGCCCTGTGCTGCGATTGGCTGTTCTGATCCTCGGATGCGATTTTGGCCCCGCATATGATACGGCCAGATCTGGCCATCACTTATCAGTTGTCACCCTGTGCACAAACCCTATGAGACTGGTCTGAAAATTTCGAAGTATTTTCTCAGTAAAATACTTAAATACTTTCCCTGCTAATTTTGACTTTTTTTGGACATATTATCACTTTCTGATGGTTGATAGGTCGCTGGAGGGAAAAATTAGTGATAGCCAGATATGGGAATCTTTCCCAACTCTCCGTAGACTTTGTACACAACCGAAGAGGTGGTGTCTGCATATTACTGTTATTGTTACTACATTCTGCGCAAGTCTACTTGAGTGGATATTTTGCCCGTAAGGCCAAATAAAAAAAAAACATGTTTAGCGTCCCCACTCACTTCCTTTTTGGAGGCCGCCTCCTTTTTTTTTCTTTTTTTTTTTTTTTTTTTTTTAAACTGAAAAAATGAAAAATTTTAAACTGTGACATCATTTTGCCCTCTTTGTCTGTTGCATCTAGCCCATATAAAGCTTGTATACCTAATGTCATTTCCTGAGTCCAAGTGGTGGCCATTTAAAAAAAAAGCTGGCAGCCATCTTTAAAGCCTGGTGGGGCGGCCATTTTGGAGGGGAAAAAAAAATTTCAAAAAGGCAGGACGCTAGATATGTTTTTTTTTAAACTTGGCATAACTACAAGATCGCTAGTCTACTGAATATGAACAGAATCGCTGATTAATTAGGCAAGACAACTGCATCTTGACCTCTAGATTTTGACCAATCAGCGGGCGCTTTCTATGTCGGGTCTTCGGTCATTCACCCGTTGCGCGTCATAGACAAGGTTAAAAAAAAAACTGTGTCACACACTCTGTATCATGTTACGCGATATGCGCCGGGCTGTTGTTGTATTACAAAACACTGCATTCGAATTGACCAATCAAACCATTAGTCCTGATTCGGGAATGAAATGACGTCACGACTTGCATGTTTAGACATATCAGACGTTTATACAGGAGACTTAGCTCCGTGGATAACGGGTGATACTCAGACTACACGATCGCCTACATTAAAGGGCTTATGAAAATAATTATGATTAACGATGTTTAGCCTAGTCCAAGTAACTAGGACTCTACGAATCGCCTTTTTTTATCATTTGGACATGGTCGGGCGACCATGTTAAAAATGTTTAAATGGTGATTCGTAGAGTCCTAGTTACTCAGGCGATTGTGTAGTGTAGGGCCCCTGTTTTCTTTCGATCAAATTAGAAATGGAATCAACATTTTTTTTATTACTAAAATATGACACTTTAAACCTAAAACAGACTTCTCTCAATGTAATGACACCTTTTTCGTTATTTTTAACAGTTTCTTGGGATAGAAATTACGATTGCAGCGTGACTTGCGCGCTCACGGTACATCGTGCGATGAAAGCAATCTTTATTTTCGTGTTGCGTTGTCGTTTTGCGTTAAGTCATTTTACCCCCAAATTTCCCTCAAAAAATCAAAACCCTGCCCTTTATCTACAGTCCTTTTCCTAGCTCCAGATAGCAAACATCATTCAGGCTGCTTTCGGCTCAACTACTCCACAAATTCAAGTGGCATTGGTTAAAAAGTCCACAAAATAATTTTCAAATTTAAGCTCTTTATATTTTGACTTTACGATGTCAAAAGTACCGATGTCGCTTTTCCTAGCTCCGGATTGGTTCAATCAGTTCCGAAACGATCAAAAATTGTTTCGCGCAAATAAAAAAATCACACGAAAAAGTCAATTTTTTCCGCCAGAACCAACCAAATCAAGCATATTTTCTGATAAAGTATTATTTGGGCAATTCCACGGTTTGATGTGTTTGATGATCTAGCCAACAAAAGTCGGAATGACATGAAAGCTATACTTCTTTTTTAGAAGCCGACGCTAAGGGGGGATCCAGACAACAATTTTTGGGGGGGGGGCCAAAGACAAAATTTGGTCCCCCAAAAAGTGAGTCCCAAAAAAATAGGGCGTGGGATTCGGGGCCGTAAGGCCAAATAAAAAAAAACATGTTTAGCGTCCTGCCTTTTTGAAATAAGGAAGGAGGATGCCCTTTCCTTTTCCATCCAAAATGGCCGCCCTCGATTTTCTACTGGTACACAAAAAAATTAAATTTGGTTTTATGGTATCAAATGTTCATTTTTCTGCCGGTGGAAATTCGGAAATTTGGTTTGGTCATAAACGCAATTTCTGATTTTCTGCTAGTAAAGAAATTCGGAAATTTGGTTCGATCGTAAACGCAATTTTCAATTTTCTGCTAGCAGAAATTCAGAAATTTGGTGTGGACGTGAACGCAATTTCCAATTTTCTGCTAGCAGAAATTCGGAAATTTGGTTTGTCCACTTTTGCCGCCTGTGTACAAGAAAATCAAAAATTCAAATTTTTGATTAGTTCTACTGAGTGGAGCGTTGAACTCCGGTACCCACCGTACTATACGCTCCACCAATTTGCCATACTTTGGTGACGGATACACTGTAGCAAATTGTACATACCCACGCGAGGACAAAAGACCACCCAAGACAATGGTAAAGAGAATACAAAAGAGAGAGACAGCTACCCTGGATAGATCTACACATTTCATGACATTCCATAAGACCCGTTATATCGTTCCCAAACAGCGACAATTTAAAAAAAAGGAAAGATTCCATATAAGAAGTTCACTCAACACTCTGTGTACAAACCCTATGAGAGTGGACTGAAAAATTCTAAGTGTTTTCTAAGAAAATGCTTGTATTTTCTCACTGCTCAAATTGACTTTGATGACATGAAATTGCTATCTGGGGGCTTGTTAGTCAATACAGAGGAAAATTAGTGAACTTCGCATATGGTAATCTTGCCCAACGACTGTTTTGTATAATGATACATGCTCCGATCTGCGCCATATTCAAAGCCCATACCGTAGTACAGCGCAGATCGGAGCCACCTATTACTACACAAAACAGTCGATGATAAAGCGCAACTTGTTTTTCTTCGATTGAGCGACGACGGTCACGTCACGTCAAGCGCCCTCATCGGTAGAACGCTAGTGCGGAGGGTACCGGAGTTCAACGCTCCATTTAGCCCCATAAATGTGGCCAATTTACTGGACTACCTCCGTAAATAAAGGCCACACTTCCACCATGTACAAAAACATGTCGAACTTTGTCAAATTTGATTTTCACATTTAGGCTTAGTTTGTAGAACTTTTATTTTTGCTTTAAAAGTATACTCAAACTCTTTATAGGCTTATCAGAAAGTGCTGCCTTTTCAGATGTCTAATTTTCGTGAAATTTCATGTTGAAATTTTGATACGCAAACCGTCATGACCGTCACGTCAGACCGTCAGCCCCACTAGTGTGGCCGTCGGTATGCTGCGCTGGGTTCAGCGCAGCATACCGACGGCCACACTAGTGGGGCTAGTCAGACCGTGTGCAAACGAATCTGGAAATTTCACAAAAAATAGACATCTGAAAAAAGCAGCGCTTTCTGATTAGTGTGTAACGGGGACAAAATTGAACATTTTCCAAATTTTTTTGCAAATACTACAAGTTTTGAGAAAAATGCGCTCCAGCCCTAGATGACAACCCAATGATAAAACTCAGGGCTGGGTAACTCCAGCTAACCTATAAAGAGGGTGAGTATGCTTCTAAAGCAAAAATACACTACAAACAAAGCCTAAATGTGAAAATCAAAATTTGACAAAGTTCGACATGTTTTTGTACATGGTGGAAGTGTGGCCTTTATACGGACATGACGGAGGTAGTCCAGTAAATTGACCATTATTTATGGGGCTACTTAGACCCGTGAACGTGGCGTTGGGTCTAGGGCTACTGTCATACTGAACCTTAAGGCTTAAGTCAAACTTGACAGACGCTTCAAAATCACCTCTAAATAATATTAGATGACAACTTGCTTTTAACAGATGTCGACAGCTACATGAATTTACGAAATCACTAAGAGAAACTAGCCAGAATACTTGGATTTATATGACCAGCACAGCAGTACATGTACTTCGATATGTACGTGTACTGTACTTGCGCATATTGCAATGCATAGGTGAAAATAAAATATATGGCGCCCTCTAGCACCAGTTCTTGAAGGCAATGCATCGTGAACTGAGGTACAAGTACACTCGGTGAAAAAAAACCATAATCACAGCATTTTTATAAAGGTGCTCTCCCCATGTTTTTGTCGAATTTCATTGTCGAAAAATAGATCATGTATGATATTTGCTTGTTTTCTATAACAATACAAAGTTATTTCGGAATGAGACATATCGACATCGAACGAAAACAGTCCGCTCACTCTTCAGGCAATGATTTTGTTTTGTATTTTTTATAGCCTAGCAATGATTCCAGCGGAACTGGTTCCTCTACGTCAGTGCCAGGCGCAAAAGCAACTCAAAAGTTTTTTGAAGATCTTGCAGGCCAACAAAATAGCCCCCCCCCCCAAAAAAAAATGGTTCAAAAAAGCACAAGTTCAAATTCATTGAAGAGCACGGGGGCGCAATTCAAAAACTATAGCCCCCCCCCCTCGAGTCGTACGCCCCTACCCCTTGCGCCGGCAACCTCCCCCACCCTAAAATTTTGGGACTAGGCAAACATTAGTATTGTTAAAAATGCAATAAGTACCCCCTCTAGAAAATGAGGTCCTCTAAGTGTCCCCATGCAAATTGGAACCCAGTTACGTCACTCCCCCCCCCCCCCCCCCCCCCGCTCCGCCACGAGGAAGGCTGCAGCAGTTCTACTTTAGGGCCGCTGCGGAGGGCCCGCCGCCAAGATATGAGGCCAATTGCCCCTCCCCCCCCCCCCCCCCCCCCCCCCCCCCCCCCTCCCCCTCCCCTCCCCCTCCCCGGCAAAATAATCACTTCATTGAAATTCTCACCCTCTTTGTGTACCTTGACTCCTTATTATAACGTCGTCTTCTTAAAGGGAATGTGCAACATTTGCTTTTGCTGCAATTTTCAGAAATAAATGGATTTGGAGGATTAGTATGTACATAGAAAATATTGTTAAACTGACTTAATTCACGTTTTGGGCTTGTAGATGCTGGAAAAACCAATATTATCATATTCTTGTAGTCTGGATGACCCCCTTAAGATGAAACGGAGCAATTAATACAATTTGGGGAAGGTCAGAGAATAAGTCTAGCAAGCTTGAACCCCTTCACAGGTGTGTAATCAATTGCAAAGAAAAGCCAGAATAACTAAGTAGGAACAGTTTTTGAAAAAAGCCAGTTTTCTTAAACGCTGGTCGGCCGACCAGCGTTGGAAAAATACAGTTTTTCTTGAAAATGACAGCACACCAGGAGCCACGGTTTTAAAGGATGCTTTAGACTGTCATTCCTATAACAATTCAGTAAGGTATTACGTGATAATTTGATCATTCCGTTCTTTGATGTTTGCAAATGTTGTATCTTCCCTAATGACAATAACAATTCAAACGAAACATCACATTCTCACGTACATCCTTGTGCAAGGGCAGGGGGGGGGGGGGCAAACAAAAAGTGGGTCCCGAAAATTACAGCGCAGCGTGGGGTTCGGGGCCCGCTGATTCTAGATGCTCTATAGAAGATGAGGAAAAGATGGTGGTGTACGCAGTCCCTGCCTTTTATTACGGCGTCACTTTACAAAAGAAATGGATTCGTTTGCCCCCCCCCCCTTCCGCCCTTGCCCTTGGGAGAGTAGACTGTTAAAATGAGCGCCACAAAAGAACTCCACAAAGAGTCACTAATAAGATGAGACTGAACACTCATGTTTTTACTGTGCCACATTTTATATTTCATTACGAACAAAGTCTATTCACAACATGAAGTACGTGAACTTTTAAATTTGATTCAGCTGTCAGCAGTTGTCAGAAAACAATTATATTCCTTCTCTTTTCCCGTTGTTATCCCCGTGTTATTTCGAGGTTTCCATTGTCATATTTTCTGGCAATACAATAGCTTACTTTGAATCTGCCAGCTTCAACGGTAATGGAATAACTATAATGTCCACATTTTGAATTGAATACTTGCCGCCAAGCAATTATTCAGACGGATCTTGTTGTGCATTAAAGGCATAAAAGCAACCCACAATAATTATAAGCTTTTCTTTGAGATATTACAGACGCCCCAAATAAAAGATGTTTTTTTTTCACTTTAGAATAAGGCATATAAAATAGCGGGGGTTGATAATTGGGATGAAAATCAAAATTTTGGAATATGATTGCGCCCACTTCAGAGGTGATGCATTGGGTCATTTTGGGGATATTTTGTATAGGAAGTGGGTATCTAGCATGAAAAAAAAAACCCACCCCGCCCAAAAAACTAAATCTGCACTGCACGCACAGTGGACAGTGAGTATTATTGCGAAATGAATGATTTTTTTCCCATTTTAATCGTTTTGACATAGTTTATATTGAACAAACCACTGAAGTCAATAAGACTTTCATAGATGAGCACATAACTGACAATTTAATATATTAAGAACATTATTAATGCACTAATATCACTAAATATCACAGACAGTCGGGGCATACATGTAGATACACATGTAAATGATTGTATAAAACTGATATAGACCTAGGGGTCTTTCCACACAAACGGTAACTAAAGTGTGACATTTAGAGGGAACCATAGACAGAAGTCGATACATGAAGTACTCTGTCGTGTTTTTTTCCCCTCTTCCTACATCCCATGTACTAGTAAGAACATTGTCCACCAACAAGTTTGATACATTTCTCAGGATTCCAGAAATTACAGAGGACTATCTTCAAGATTTAACGTTCATAACATGGACAGACATTTCATTTTTAAGTGTTGGGAAGCAGTAAATGAAATGCATGAATTATCCCAGATTTGTTCCTAAAGTAAAGCTATCAATTGAGGGATTGCTACTGGCCAATCTTACATTAAACCTGTACCGGTAGGTATTTTTGAACTACAGGGATGTACATCTTCAAGACTTCATACATTTTCACAACAGGAACAGAAATTTATCACAAATTTGTGTCCTTGTTATGAACATGTATCAAGTCGCATCTCAATTTCATCAATAAAATTGGTTGCTTTAGTGTTGAATGATACCAATTCTACATTGAATAATGGACCAAGAGCTGGATTAATCATAAGAATGAAAGTAGTATGATTCAAGAATGTCCATCCATGTCCGTCTTTTCATCTTAAAGATGGCATAGTAATTCCATACATATCCATTGATCAGCTTACTTATTTATCAGTGCAATCACGAATAATACAGGAATGTTTATAAAAAAATTAAAAAAATATCAAAAGACCTGCTTTGAAATCCACCTCCCATGTCTCACCAAGGGGGTCAATCGCTTCTCAAAATTGGTGGGACATACCTTGATCAGAATGTGATCGCAAAGCGCGAAGCCCTAACGGTGTGGGGTCCGGGAAACTTTTTGAATTCTAGACGATCTGTTTTGCGATCTTAGGCAATTTTGACAATTTAAACAAATTTTTGTGAGCAAAAGATAATCTTTTAAACATTATTTGTTCGAGTTTGAAGTAATTGAATCAGCCTTTCTGAGCTCACTTTCTGAGCCCTTCTGAGGCTACAATTTTCATACGGGGACGAAAAAAGTACCATGTATACGAAGGGGGAACATATGATATCCCCCACCCACTTTAAAAATTGTCAGGGGGGCCTCGGCTCCCCCCCCCCCCCCCCGTTATCAGTTGTAACTTTACAAAAAGTCATGCCATTGTGCCATCGGCTGTATGGGGGCGCCTTCGTAGGAATTTTATGTATGTATCGCCCTGAAAAGCACTATACATCCGTTATACTAGTGCGCATAATTTTCGGCTAGAACAGCACCCCCATCGACAGATGGTACCAGGCCCCCCCCCCCCCCCCCCCCCCCCCCCCAATTTGATTTTAAGGATGCCAAGTGTACTAAGAAAAAAATGTGGCTGTATAAACATTTCAGCCTGGATGTGCAAGTGCCCTTTTCAAGACATTGTTACCCCCCCCCCCCCATATACATGTAAATGCCCTTGCTATGCTCCTGTTGCCTCCTTCAGGGGTTAAACTTTCAAGGCAGCACCTCAAGCTAAGCATCTTTCTGAGTTCTTTCCATATGCTGTTGTGCCTGAATGTTTCCAATTTGAAATAATAAGCCTTTATTCATCATTACTACAACACGACTAGTCAGGGTATGAACAGCAGAATACTCAAATAGCCAGAAAAAAGGGCTATTTTGGGGTTAATTTTGAATTTCAAGGGGTGGGGGGTTATTTAAGAGATACAGCATTAGTTTTGGTGTCAAAGTCTTGTATTGATGGTGTTAACCATTTCCCAGATGGGCGTCTTCATATTTTGACATTGGACTTTACCACCCCCCTCTAATATAAATTAAAAATTCAGTCCGGGGAAAATCGAATTTGTTAAAGAGTAAAAGAAGATCAACTCTAAACTACACATAATTAATAAACAATCACACAATTATTACAAAAACAAGCGCAAGAGAAATGTAAATTCCACATGACGTGTAAATAAATTGTTTCTTCCTTAACAGCACAGTGCAGGGTGAGTCAAAAAGAAAGTGAACCGAATTCAAGGTTAAGTTTCTTAAAAACAATCAAATTTGATACACCAAGTATGTTTGAAGTATGTCTTAAAAGAGCTTTGCTTCCACTGAAAAAAAAAAAGAATTACTGAAATCGATCCATGCCATCAAAAGTTATGCATGTTTTACTAAAAAGAACCAATTTATATAGCTGTCCATGAAATGCCATTGGAAGCTATTGAGCTGAGTGAGAATTACACTCTTTTGAATATGAGGAACAAATCAACTCTTTTTTTTATCTGAAATATTGAGGGCGATTTTTGTATGTTTTCCTTTGCAAGTTCTCGTTCATTCATCGAGGTGGGAAAACGTCCATGTTTCATTGTACTCGATGGATATTCATCAGTTCGTCACAGTAGAACGGTAAATGATCAGTGGTGGACAGCCATGTGATCTTTTTATTGAAATAGACATAAGTTAAGGAGAATACACGAGTGTGGATTCGTAATTTAAGAATTCACGAGGCGCGAAGCGCCGAGTGAAATTCGTAAATTAAGAATCCACACTTGCGAGTGTATTCTTCGACTTAATACCATTGCGTCAACATAAGTATTGGAAAGAATGTTGCAACCCGACGCCACTTTTTTCTTCATATATCATCTTAATGAAGGTCATTCGTTGCAAAAATGATGATAATACATGAATCTGGGACTGAGAAATGTTTCCAATTTTGTTAGGAAATACAATGTACTTCAAATGACTCTCCATAGACGTTGTACACAAGCGCGGAAGTGGCGTCAGGTTGCAACATTTTCTTCCTGGCGTGTTTAGCATGACTGTGTGTCGCCACACCCGTACAACCAAGTCATTTTGTGTGTGTAGGCTCCTCACGTCAAAATGGATAGTTCAGACGACGATTTCTTTCTGACTAAAAGTAGATTTTGCAGTGACGGCGGGGAATCTGACAGTGAAGATACATTGGTAATTTTTGGAAAGCAAATTTTCATGCAGACGGTCCTATTCATGCTCATCATGGAGAACAATTGTCCGACATGTTCAATGTGTGGATTCGTAATTCCGAATCCACACTTTACTAAAGATTCGTTGTTCCGAATCCACACTTTGTGACCAGCGTAAGAGATTCGTAGATCCGAATCCACACTTTTAACGATAGTGTGACGTCATAGCAATGGTTTAATTTGGGAATAGAGCATGCAAATTAATTAGGGAAATGTTCACAGTTACCAGTCAATAAGATATACCATATCCCTATGGGTTTTTTTTCTGAATGAAATGGAGTAAGCCAAATAGTTTTCAAATGCATGTACATTAATTTAAAGCATTTCAAAGAACGGCTTTCGTCGAGCTGCCACAGTGGAATGAACTATGGAACGCAATATCTGTGGTTCGAATGTTCATTTCATCAAATATTTTGGGAATAGAGCATGCAAATTAAGGGAAATGTTCACAGTTACCACTCATACCAGTCAATAAGATAAAATAATCCGTCAGTACTTGAGCATATCGTGGGCCATGAATATGAGGGTTTGTAAAGATAAAAAAAAATAAGGTGAAAGTTACAGAATTTTAGACATAACATGCACCGTTTTGAAGTTCTGTCCACGAATCACAAAAAAGGGTGTGCGTTCTTTCAGCAAAACAAAAACAATTCACACACATCCCATTAGTGATTTGTTTTCGTTTTGCTGAAAGAACACTTACCTTGTTCGTGATCCGTGGACAGATCTTTAAAACGGTGGTTGTGTTTACAATTCCATAACTTAAAAAGTACATAAGTGATTTGAATGATTCTTGTACTAAAAAAGAAAGTTTATGAATTGGGCTTTTATATGCTAGATTTTGAAAGTGCTACATGCAGAACTTTACTAATCAATGGCCCAAACATTTAGGATTCGGGTTTTTTTACTCACCCTGCTATATTATAAAAGGGCCGCAGACCAGTACACCCTTCTTCTTCTTTTTTACATGCTTTAGCAACGGCATACGAGACCCCCAAATAATGCACACGTTCTCGTAATTTTTTAATTTATGAAATATGGTATCCGCTGAGCTGAAACTTCAACAAGTAAGTTGCATGCTTTGCACCCATTTGAGCAATTTTGTTACTCCAAACAGGAACAAATGCACAAATAGCAAATGAAATAATTATGTATCTTTAGGCCTACGCTCGTTTCAAATACTTTTGAGGCAGTCTCCCGATGCTTTTTAATATAGGCTTCAAGCGGCCTCCCCTATCAATGGTCATTACCACGATCCGAAATGTTTATCCTAAGAACCAGTGAAGAAATAAATTGTCATTACAAATCAAAAAGCACGTGCCGCACAGACGAATTTGAATGCATTAGTCTTCCAACTGATCAAACTGAACTGCAATGAACCTTTTAATAGTGGCTTCAAAGAAGATTTAATGAATGTAACTTTCAATTCCATTCCAATGAACTTATTTGTCCCTTAGAGTCCCTCCGATTCTTTTCAGAACCACACATACTCACAAAAGAGATTTATTCACATGGTGCTACCGCAAACTTATCTTGTCTTAACTTATTTGTCGAATGCATGCGCTATAGGGATGAAGCAAAATGACTCTTGGCGACTTCTGTATGTAAAGGCAGCATTCATTCTCTAATGAAATTGAATTGACCAAGGAGTGAAGGAATGACGGGGGAGTACTCGCAGGTTCAGGCAGGATCTGTTGACGAGCCACCCGATGGATGGACGGCAGTAGGCCCCTGACACCGTCTACAGAAAATCTTGGACAGCGTTTCACGAAACGGCCGGAGTCGCAAGGAGTAGAGCAGCGGGTTGACGGCGCTGTTCATATACGTCAGGGTGCTCAAAATGAACCGGGTCTGAAATGTCGGGTAGTAGGTCGGGTCGTAGATCTGCCTCAGGAGCATGCAGGTGGTCGGTATCCAGGCTACAGCGGTCGTACCAAGCACCAAGGTGAGCTTCTTGATCACCTTCAACTCCCGTCTGAGCCACTTCTTGCCTCGGCCGGCCTCCTCGCCTTCGGCTCCGGCCGGTATCTGGTCAGATTCCGCCCGGAGTTTCTGCCAAACTACCGTGAGGATCTTGCCGTACATGACGAACATCAGCAGGAAAGGCGCCAGGCCGTTCACGTAGCAGTGAAACTGAAGGTGCGCGATGTTGAAGACGTCTTTGAAGTCAAAACACACGAAGGACTGGTCCTTGATGCCGTTGACGCCGACAAAAGGCAGTAAGAACGTGGTGATGAATGTGTAGCTCCAGACGAACGCCAAGATGCCACAAGCCCAGGCTGAGGTCATGTAATGATGCAGTGGGTAGACTATCTTGAGATACCGGTCTAGACTAAGAGCAAGAAGGGAGAACACGCTGGCGGTTGATGAGAACATTATGGGGCACCAGAGCGAGAGACAAGCGTACTTGTTACTGGCTCGGGTGGGATGCAGAATGAGATCTATCCCTGGTATCAAAGCAACAGACAGCAGCCCATCTGCAGCTGCCATGCTCACAATGAACGAGTTCTCCAAATTCTGCAGGGTCTTGAAATAGGCGACCAGGACTAGCACCGTAGCGTTGGTGAAGAAAATGACGAAAATCAGCAGGAACTGGGTGGTGATGGAGAACTGGAGCCAGCCGGTGATATCCGGATAGGACGGGACCAATCCGGTCGGCTCCGCCCAAGTGCAGTTTCCTGCGCCGGTGCTGTCGCTGCAATTGTCAGCCATTTATGTTTTTAAATTCGAGTATACAATCTGAGACGAGACAATGGGGAAAAACACAAGAAGGTGCAATTATAACCTACACATGTATATAGGAGGCTATTACATAATAAACGATGATTATTATTATTTTTCGGTAACCAGTTTACGCGTGGTCCATTTTATTGATTTTGTCTAGGTTTAAAACCATTAATTTATTTATTATAGGTTTTCCGGCTAAATCAATTGACATTTTGATGGTTTTTTTTTTGGTTAAAGGCGTAGGCCTACTGTTCGTATTTTGTTTTTAGACTTTCACCCCGAACAATTAAGTTGTTTTCTGAATTGTTATTTTGCTACAATATAAACAATTGTCAATTTTGAGTGAGATATCGACAGAAAAAATTGACCCATAAAGTTTAGTCATGGAGTAATTACTGTACACAATTATTTCTTTTCTTTTTTTTTAATATTTTTTTTTCCAAAGTATTATTATTCTTTATTATTCATTTCAGAGATGCAATTACGTCATTCTATTTCGCAAAATTGCTGGGATTTCAAATAGTTATTCTTGTTTACAAGCAAACAATTTTGCACAACAGCAATTTGAAAGGCACGAGAGATGTCCATTTAAGTACAACCACGGGATACATATACTTTGTTGTACTAATGAACATTTTTTCCCTATCTGTTTATCGATACTGCTTTAATCTGTTAATTTACTCATAATCTGCTATATTCTTTCTGTAGTGTACTTTTGGGGGGGGGGGGGGTATTTGAATTCGATACACGTCAAAAAAGAAAATCACAAAATACAGCAGCCCGTCTGTATGCTCCCGAATAAGTTTGAATGAGAAAACGAACGCTTATCAGAAATCAATGCAAACTCGGTTGACGCCGCGTCAAATTCGTTAGTTAAAGCTTGCATACATAATGAACTTTAAAGCTAAGTTTTAATTTGCTTATTAAAAACAAGTACCAAAAGCTTGAATTGAAAGACGCATTAAACTTTGCTGCTATACGAGTTCGACGGGGAACATTTATATTCTTGTGATTTTGTTTGTTTTAAAAATTCGCAACAGCCTTAGGTTTTGAAGTGAAAATTACAAGCAAATCTTTGCAATATTGTTCAACCACAAGTTTTACAACACATGTATGTTTGTGTCACTTTACGACTGAAAACACTGATCAAAATTACTACAATCTCAGCATTCCACGATTTCCAAGTATTATTGCTCAATGATGGTTTCATGGAATTCCCTGTAAGTTTGAGAGCATTTGTTTTTTTTCAAAGAGTTAATCGGTGCTTGCAATCCAATATAACCAGTAATTTTTAAAAATATTATTATGTGCTTTGGTTTTAAAAATTTAACGCTGTTTCTTCAAAATTCTCATTATTTTACTTAAAAACCAACGGGTTTAGAGAAAAACTGTGAGTCTTTCTTAGGCCTACCTGTAGTCAGAGCTACGGCGTGGATGAAGATAGTACAGGTTCAATGAGCTTGCTTGAAGATGTTTCCCGTTCGCGTGCTGCCTGTGTTAATGGAAGCAGCGTAATTTCTTATCCAAGAAAATGGGTGAAACTTGTATAGACGTTTCGTGAGCAAAAGCGAGAAACGTCGTCTGATTTGGGGCTCTGTTTGTTTTTTTGTTTTTTTTTACAGTTTCTGCCCTGACCAATGGGAATCTATAACGAGGGTTGCGGTGGTTTTTGACGTCTGACTTCAGCCAATGATAATTGTTGAATATTATTTGGGCCTCTGAGAGGATGCTGTATACATGACACGTATAGGTAACACCTACTGCTCTGTTATATCATCTTGCAAGGGTGAGACAACACTATTTTTTATGCAAGTGTATGCGTAAGCATCTTTATGAGAAAAATCCCCGCCCATGGCAAGCCAAATTCTTCAAGAACATCAATTCCTTCGAGTATAAAACCCCTGTTCATAGCGCCCTCACCGAGGAAAAGTTTTGTTATGTGAATTCTGTGACAACGGAAGTATAGCGGGGAAGTGTATGCGTAAGCATCTTTATGAGAAAAATCCCCGCCCGTGGCAAGCCAAATTCTTCAAGAACATTAAGTCCTTTGAGTATAAAACCCTTGTTCATAGCGCCATCACCGAGGAAAAGTTTTGTTATGTGAATTCTGTGACAACGGAAGTATAGCGGGGAAGTGTATGCGTAAGCATCTTTATGAGAAAAATCCCCGCCCATGGCAAGCCAAATTCTTCAAGAACATTAAGTCCTTTGAGTATAAAACCCTTGTTCATAGCGCCCTCACCGAGGAAAAGTTTTGTTATGTGAATTCTGTGACAACGGACGTATAGCGGGGAAGTGTATGCGTAAGCATCTTTATGAGAAAAATCCCCGCCCATGGCAAGCCAAATTCTTCAAGAACATTAAGTCCTTTGAGTATAAAACCCTTGTTCATAGCGCCCTCACCGAGGAATAGTTTGTTATGTGAATTCTGTGACAACGGAAGTAGCGGGGAAAGGACTGAAAATAAACGGTTCATTCTGAAATGGCTACAAGCACAAAGAGTCCTGGGTTTGGATGCTGATTTTATTCGTATATAATACAATACCTGATGGAAAAAACCCTCTTCTGCAGTTTCTACAAAAATATAACCTACATATAAGGATTAGTTTGTCTCCATGTTAGTAATACATCGAGGGCGCCATTCGAGGAAACTGAAAACGGATCCAGGCACGGCTAGGGGTTTAGTTGTCAAGACGGAAGGAGGTTTTAAGCCGGTGTAGCATGAATTGAGGTTTTATGAAAATGACATACGGACTCATTGGTGATATTAAGCATGCTCGATCATAGATAATTAGGAGGGGGACCAGTCACGTGAGAGGGTTTAACCAATAAAAGGGAAAAAGAGTCCGATTTTCATACGAGTCCGATTTTCATATGACACCGGCATGTGCACAAGATTTAAACTTCGAATGTCCCTCGTTGATCTAGGTTAACCTGTCGCCTCTGCAGCCAAGTATAGTCAATTACCTTAATGCGCATGCGTCAGTTGGTAACATAATTGTTCTCGTACTTAACTTTCCTTTTAAAAAACCTCCAGAGCTATGAATCAGAAAAAAGGGTGAACTATATTTCATCGATCAGTAGAACTTGATAATGCACAATTAAAGAAAGAAAACTTACCTCCAGGAAAAAAAAAACATGCAGCAACCGCAACCTGCAGCACTGTGACGCTCGACATAATTATAGTGCTTACCACGCATGCATTTCGCCGGTTTCAAATCACATGACGTATTTATTCAGTCACGTGATATGTTGCACGCATTCGTTTTATTATCTCCGCCTCCGCCAAGGGGGTTATGTTTTCACTGGCGTTGGTTGGTTGGTTGGTTGGTTGGTTTGTCTGTTAACAAGATAACTCAAAAAGTTATGGACGGGTTTGCATGAAAATATTTTTAGGGGTGGCCCTTGGTACAAGTACAAATCGATTCTCCCTCCATGATTAGATTTCGGAAGTGATTCAGATCTTCAAGGGTCTGGATCATCTTCAAGGGTCTGGATCCAGGAATTGTTTTAATGGACTCTTTCACCATTTATGCGAGTATTTCTTTTGGGTGTACTGACAAGCATGTCAATAGACGGCGCCCTTCAACACTCGCGGTCATCGCGCCTTGGTCGTTTCCCACCCGGGTATTTCTCACGCCCCACCACCGAAGGTATGGCGGGGAGTTGCTGTGTTGCAACGAAAGTAGTAATCCACCGAAACTTGCGCTCTCTGAATGCTTTCTAGTTAAGGTAAATGACTTTACTAGCCTGAAGAAGAAAAAATAGCCAGCCGGTCCCCGCGGCGGTAGAGGTCGCTGTCTACAAGATAAATCAAAGCCAGTTTAATCTGCCAAAGATTAAACACAATTCTGTGCTGCAGATCCAGCTGGAAGCTTTAATATTCTTAATGTGCAGTTTCTCCCTGTATAGTACACTCTTCTGTTACGGTCATGAAGTCGTACACGGGATGATCAGGCACAGAATGACTAAAATAAAATGGAAAATAAATATATGTCATAACAAAATATCCAGTGTTTGCGTAGGCTTTTGATTTCAGCAAAATTAGATCAATAATATATACATGCACATGACTAAAGCAATGTTCATGTTTACACAGAAAAAGTCATGTAGGCCTACATCGACATAATTATACGAGTTTACCAACTCTTACCTAAACTCAGTGTTAATGCAGTATTTGCACTCATAGCTATCTTCATTTCAAGAATATTTGGTGTCATGTAAGAAAGGTTTATGCTACACCGTGCAATCTCGACCAACGGTCGGACCTACTAACTTGGGCCCTATACTTATCGCCTTTTTAACATATGGACATGGTCTGTCGATAGTGCCCAAGTTGAATGTCAGACATGGCTTTTCAAACAATTAGCGACCCAGTCATTTGCCAAGAAAAACATCAGATTTCGCCCTCAAAACGGCCACAAAATTACTAAATACACCACCGGCGCCCTCTCTCTGGTGAACTGATCATTTTTCTGGCTTTATTATTATTAAATGTTACGTGCATTTTGTTTACAATGGGGGAAAATACTTCGTGCTTACGATTTTCGATTGTTGTGAATATCCTTCATCAAATTATCTCAACATAATCATCACTTCTTATAACCGTCTGAAAACTCAGCTCTTTTACTTATTATAGAATTTAATGTACAATCTATACACTATTTCACTCAAATTATTACAATATACTATGTGCAAACGGTACCTAACGCAATATCGTTGAGCATAAATAATTTCACAGACGCTCAAATTATACTTTTGAATAATATAAAAAATAAACATTTTGTGCAATATGAATATAAACCACGAAGTGTGTTTATAATTATAGCAATATTCAACACAAAATAAGTTTGCTCCGGTGTAGTGCAAAATTGGGACTCTGTGAAATACGGACTCGCTGTATTGCGCATGTACAGAATCGAGTCACGTGAGAATGTTGTAGTCCATATAAGGTAAAACAGACCAGATTACATAGGAGTTCAAATTTCATATGAAACCGCCCACATTGTTTTCCACACATAAAAACAGTGGGTTTTATAAAGTTTGTACATAATCCAGCGACATCTCCCAGCCCCATCCCCTACAAGTACCCACCTTATAGTTGCCTATACGCCACTGCCACCGCACTTAAGTCTTGTAAAGACTTGGGTTAAGTGATAACTTAAGCCAAATTACTGAGACTATTGTAACTTCTTGGGGGAAATTCAATGTTATACTTTCATGCCACGGTATGATACTACATTATTATGATGACAAATTTACTGATGCAAAACTTTTCTACTTGCGTCAAGCGAATATATCGGCTCAACTTCGTCTGCTGACGTGAACGAACAGATACGTCATGACGTCATAAAGCGTTGTTTTAATAACGTCTAATTAGGGCAGTTAAAGTTAAGAAACTCTCAAATCCCAATGCGTTTGTCACAAGTGATTGGAATTAGGGCCTACTACTATCACATTGTTAATGCTTAAAGACACGTAGAATCATTTACCCTGAAAGGTACCTACCGATGTAACGACAGAAGCCTTACACAAAGTGAACATATAACTGGTATCAAATACCCTGTGGAATTATTCCACACCAGAGATGGTAAACTCAAATTTAAGAAAACTCAAATTTAAGCTATTTCAAATTAGGGTTCCCGCGGGCCGGCACCCTTTTTATGTTTTACGTACGTTACTGGCAACGGAATCTATACACGATACACCCAATATAATGCATATACGTTTTCGTTGTTTTCATATAAAACGTACAAACATCCGCTGAGCTGAAACTTCAACAAGTTAGTTGCTATCGAGCGATTTTGTTGCTTCAAAGGGAAAAATGCACAAATAGCAAATGAAATGATTACGTACCTTTAGGCCTACGCTTGTTTCAAATGCTTTTTACAAATCGAAAAGCACGTGCCGCACGGACGAATTTGAATGCATAAGTCTTCCAACAGATGAAACTGAACTGCAATGAACCTTTTACTAGTGGCTTCAAAGAAGATTTAAATAATGAATGCAACTTTTAATTCCATTCCAATGAACTTATTTGTCGAATACATGCTCTAGGGATGAAGTCAAAATGACTTTTTGGCGACTGCATGCTTCTGTAAGGACGCATTCATTCTCTAATGAAATTGAATTGACCATATTAGATTAACTTTTTGTACTGAACTTTGCCGGGAAAACCTACGATTGGCAGTAAATCACGGTATTATGTAAGTAAAATAAAATATATCGTCATCAATATTGACGATGTTGTGGTCCGTATAAGTTTTGCAGATAAAATATTGTACTATAGTGTGCATTGAAACTCAATTACCAGAAGTACATGTACAACAACAAGGGATTGTTATATCTTCTCCTAATTGACTTTGTACGCGTTAATTTACGTGTGTACCAATATCACCGAAATAAGTTTAACGTTTGAAAGTTTGGCAAATAAGAAAATATAAAATATAAACCAATACAGGGTGCGTCATAACAAAGGAATCCCAAATGGTAGGACCATTTTTTTCTTAATTAAGTTCTGCATGTAGCACTTTCAATGTCTAGGATCATGAAAGCTCAATTAATAAGCTTTCTTTTAGTACAAGAATCATTCAAATCACTTATGTACTCTTTAAGCTACGGAATTTTAAACACAACCACCGTTTTAAAGTTCTGTCCACGGATCACAAAAAAAGCGATGTGTGTTCTTTCAGCAACACGAAAACAATTTACACACTTCCCTACGTTTTGCTGAAAGAACACTTACCTTTTTTTGTGATCCGTGAACAGAACTGTAAAATTGTGGTTGTGTTTAAAATTCTGTAACTTGAAAAGTACTTAATTGAGTTGAATGATTCTTGTACTAGAAGTCAAGAAAGCTTATTAATTGGGCTTTCATATCTTAGATTTTGAAAGTGCTACATGCAGAACCTCATTAAGAAAATTGGTCCTGCCATTTGGGTTTCCTTTATTTTTTTACCGGCTCTGTACATTATTGGTGTAATTATAAAAACAAAAGAGGAGGGTGGATAATTGGATGGGAATTAAGGGACGAACGGATCTTTACTAGACAAACGGATCAAGGAGTGAAGGAATGACGGGGGAGTACTCGCAGGTTCAGGCAGGATCTGTTGACGAGCCACCCGATGGATGGACGGCAGTAGGCCCCTGACACCGTCTACAACAAATCTTGGACAGCGCTTCACGAAACGGCCGGAGTCGCAAGGAGTAGAGCAGCGGGTTGACGGCGCTGTTCATATACGTCAGGGTGCTCAGAATGACTCGGGTCTGAAATGTCGGGTAGTACGTCGGGTCGTAGATCTGCCTCAGGAGCATGCAGGTGGTCGGTATCCAGGCTGCTGCGGTCGTACCAAGCACCATGGTCAGCTTCTTGATCACCTTCAACTCCCGCCGGAGCCACTTCTTGCCTCGGCCGGCCTCCTCGCCTTCGGCTCCGGCCGGTATCTGGTCAGATTCTGCCCGGAGTTTCTCCCAGACTACCGCGAGGATCTTACCGTACATGACAAACATCACCAGGAAAGGCGCCAGGCCGTTCACGTAGCACTGAAACTGAAGGTGCGCGATGTTGAAGACGTCTTTGAAGTCGAAACACACGAAGGACTGGTCCTTGATGCCGTTGACGCCGACAAAAGGCAGTAAGAACGTGGTGATGAATGTGTAGCTCCAGACGAACGCCAAGATGCCACAAGCCCAGGCTGAGGTCATGTAATGATGCAGGGGGTAGACTATCTTGAGATACCGGTCTAGACTCAGAGCAAGAAGGGAGAACGCACTGGCGGTTGATGAGAACATTATGGAGCACCACAGCAACAGACAAGCGTACTTGTTACTGGCTCGGGTGGGATTTAGAGTGATATCTACCCCTGGTATCAAGGCAACAGACAACAACCCATCTGCAACTGCCATGCTCACAATGAACGAGTTCTCCAAATTCTGCAGGGTCTTGAAATAGGCGACCAGGACCAGCACCGTAGCGTTGGTGAAGAAAATGACGAAAATCAGCAGGAACTGGGTGGTGATGGAGAACTGGAGCCAGCCGGTGATATCCGGATAGGACGGGACCAATCCGGTCGGCTCCGCCCAAGTGCAGTTTCCTGCGCCAGTGCTGTCGCTGCAATTGTCGACCATTTCGCCGGCAGAGAAATTCATGTTTTTTATTTGAGTATCCAATCTGAGATAAGACAATGAGGAAAAACACAAGAAGGTGTCGGTCTTGGTTTAAACTATTTATTGATTGGTTTCAGGTTTTCCGGCACAATCAAATTGGCATTGAAAATCATTTTGATGTTTTCTTGTTTTCAAATTCCTAAAATGTTCTTTCACTTCTAAAAATCGATCATTCATTTTTGACTGAATTTGAGAATCACTATGAATACGCGTTTCATTTTCGCTACCAGAGCATTCGATTCCATTTCAGTTCAATCAATGAAGTGATTAAGCAGCACCTTTCGTATGCTTTTTCAGATTCGTTTACAATACTTCCTTTTCGCTTTTAGAGAGGGCGATTTCAAACACTGGTCATTCTATTTCACTTTTAGTTTAATGGTGTGTGATGTAATCTGCTATTTTGAATGAGAAAAACGTACTTTTGATTGCACATTCACGAAATTGTATGCCAGAACTCTGCGCGAAAAGGTATGCTTGCGTAAAGATTGTACATGCAGGTATAGGCCTAACGTATTTGGCCGTCTGTTTCTCAAAACCGAATGCACAGACAATGAAAACGATTGAAATTTCATTGAATTGAAATGGGATTAAAGACGTGCATTAAAATTCAGACGAAAATAAATAACCGATTTTCAGAAATAATGAACATTTTAGGAAATTGGCCAGGAAAACCTATATTACTAACTATGTGCCATAACAAATTTCAAAAAATGCACCTAACAGTGAGTCAAGACAATATAACAAACACTATCCGCCATTTTGAATGCATGTCTCATAATTACCGCACCTTGTTGCACTCCCGGAGCTCATTCAGTGCATCAATAACACCCTTAAACAATTATACATAACAGGACCATGCACGCATGCTCAATGCGCTCGAAACAATCCATAAGCATCCTAAATATGTCAAGAATTGACGTCATCCCCTTTTCAGAGCAAAAATACTGTTAATTTCACATACATTGTCGGTTTTCGATGATTTTCCCACTGAAAGTTCCTTTCGTGAATCCGTCAGCCATATTGGAAGTGATGTCAATGATTGATCAAAGATATAGGGCGCTACTAATTACATCTGAAGGGCCAAGGGTATAGTCAGCTAGGCACTAATCATTCATGCGTCCCATATTACTTGCAGTCCCATATTACCTGCAAGTATCCTAATAAAAGACGATTGATCGTTATTATCTTAGGAGAACCAGTTTACGCGTGGCTCATTTTATTCATTTATTCTAGGTTTAAAACCATGAATTTATTTATTATAGGGCCTACAATCCCGGCAAAAATGGTTGGGACACGTCCACCCAATCAGCATACCCTTCCCCGGTCCCCCGCTTCCCCGGTCCGATGTTGTCATCTCGCGCTTGAGCAGAGACCGCGCAATTAGAGACAACATTGGCCGGGGGCCGGGGGTGGGGGCCCCGGCGAGTTTTTGCCGGGATTGTAGGTTTTCCGGCCAAATCAAATTGGCATTTAGAGTCATTTTGATGGTTTTTTTTTTTTTTGTTAAAGATGTACTGTCCGTTTTTTTTTTTTTAGACTTTTACCGCAAAAAATAGATATATTTTCTGAATTGCTATTTTACTACGAAAGTAAATATAGGTTTTCCCGGCCAATTTCCTAAAATGTTCATTCACTTCTAAAAATCGGTCATTCATTTTCGTCTGAATTTTAATGCACGTCTTTAATCCCATTTCAATTCAACGCTACCAGAGCATTCGATTCCATTTCAGTTCAATCAATTAAGTGATTGAGCAACACATTTCGTTTATGCTCATTCAGATTCGTTTACAAGACTTCCTTTTCGCTTTTATAGAGGGCGATTTCAAACATTGGTCATTCTATTTCACTTTTAGTTTAAAGTTATGTGATGCAATCCGCTATTTTGAATGAGAAAAACGTACTTTTGATTGCACATTCACGAAATTGTATGCCAGAACTCTGCGCGAAAACGTATGCTTGCGTAAATGAATGCACAGGTAACGTAATTGGCCGTCGTTTCTCAAAACCGAATGCACGGACAATGAAAACGATTGAACTTTCGTTGAATTGAAATGGGATTAAAGACGTGCATTAAATTCAGACGAAAATGAAAGAACGATTTTCAGAAGTGAATGAACATTTTAGGAAATTGGCCGGGAAAGCCTATATAACAAAAATCGACGCGATCCATCAAATTTATTCATGGAATGATTACTGTACCAAATAAAAAGCCCGAATTATTTGCGGTCAAACAAATTTGAAGCAAATACAAGTTTTGTCATTCTTTTCAGAGATGCACATAGGCCTACGTCAATCATGTTCGCCTAATTGCCGGGATTGTTTATTCTATTTTTACTGTTGCCTACAGGCAAGCAATTATGCACAACAGGAATTCGAAACGCACGAGAGATGTTCATTTATAATACAACTGCGGGATACAGAGTTTATTGTACCGAATGGCTGTTTTTCCCCTATCTATTTATCGATACTGCTTTTATCTGTTTATACTCCATTATCTGTTATATTCTTCCTGCCCTTTTTGTGTGTATTTGAATTCGATGCACATTAAAAAAAAGAAAGAGGTATAGCACAATACAGGGTGAGTACAAAAAAAGGAAAACCGAACTGGCAGGACCAAGTATTTAATGAAGTTCTGCATATAGCACTTTCACAAACTAGGATATGAAAGCCTAATTAATAATGTGTTCCTTCAGCAAAACGAAAACAATTCACATAGGGATGTAGGCCTATGTGAATTGTTTTCGTTTTAGCTGAAAGAAAACTTAGCGTTTTGTTCGTGATCCGTGGACAGAACTTAAAACGGTGTTTGTGTTTAAAATTCCGTAACTTGAAAAGTACGCGAGTGATTTGAACGATTCTTGTACTAAAAGAAAGCTTATTAATTGGGCTTTCATATCCTAGATTTTGAAAGTGCTACATTTAGAACTTCATCAAAAAATGGTCCTGACATTTGATTTTCCTTTTTTCTGACTCGCCCTGTTTATAGCAGCGCGTCTGCATGCTCTCGAATAAGGTTTGAATGAGAAAATGAACGCTAATCAGAATACATTTAGTGTGAAATCGGTTGGCCCCGCGTCAAATTCGTTATTTAAAATTTTCCTGTGAAGTCTAGTTTCAATTTGCTGGAACGAGTATTACAAAAACTTGAATTGAATGACTAATACAAATTTGGGGCTGTATGACGAGTTTGACCGGTAAAATTTATACTTTTACATCTTATTATTTTTTTGGTAAAAAAAAAGTTCGCTTCAGCCTCAGGTTTTGAAGTGAAAAATAAACAGAACACAATCTTTGCAATATTGTTCTACCACATGTATGTCTGCGTCACTTGACGAGTGAAAACACTGATAAAAATTACTGATATTATAGCTTCCAAGTTTCCAAATTTATTGGCTACTTAAATGATGGTTTTACGAAAAACCATGTATTGAGAGCATTCTTTTTGAAAAAGTTCATCTTCATCGGTGCTTGCAATCCAATATAATAAGTATTTTTTAATCATGTGCTTTGGTTTTAAAAATAAATGTTTTTCTTTAAAATTCTCATAATTTTACTTAAAACCACCGGGTTTTGAGAAAAATTGTGAGTCTTTCTTAGGCTTACCTGTAGCCAGAGGGACGGCGTGGATGAAGATGGCACAGGTTCAATGAGCTTGCTTGAAGATGTTTCCCGTTCGCGTGACGCCTGTGTTAATGGAAGCAGCAAAATTCTTATCCAACAGAAATGAGGGAAAATTGTATTAGACCTTTCGTGAGTAAAAACGTTAACCGAGCTCTGATTGGCTGCTGTATTTTTTGACAGATGTTGCCTTGACCAATGGGAATCTATAATGACGGTTGCGGGTGGTTTTTGATGAGAAAAAAATCCCCGCCCACCGGGCAAGCCAAATTCTTCAAGCACATCAACACTTTTGTATAAAACCCTTGTTCATAGCGCCCTCACCGAGGAAAAGTTTTGTTCAGTGACAATTCCGTATTACTTAGACCTTCACAATTCATTTTCTTCACAATCTTTGAAACGTGACTTGAAAACAGTATCAAGCAAACATTTGGGTAAACTCCGGACGAAAGTACAACAACTTTAAGTTTGCTGCTACCACAATGCTGCAGACTTATATGACTCGTGACTCGGACTCGGACTCGAGTCCGACTCGAGTCACATTTTTAGTGACTCGGACTCGGACTCGAGTCACTTTGACTTACGACTCGGACTCGGACTCGGACTCGGGGCTACGGACTCGGACTTGGACTCGAATTGACTTGTGACTCGACGGAAATTACCGCACTGCACACGCACACATACGTAGAAGTCTAACAAAAGATATTTGAAACACCTGAACTTTAAATGCATAAGTTAGGCCAATACCAGTTTTGTCTGAATTGCCTTTATAACTGTTTTTGCAAATGAACTCCTTATTTCCAGAGAAAATTCCAGAGAAAAGCTGTGGGAAAAAATGGAAATTTACAGGACCTGAAATGTACGTATTTCCAATACTATATCAAAGGTGACTCTGCATCTCTGAATTCCATAAAATGTACGTTTTTCCAATATAATGTTAGAGGTGACTCGTGACTCGGACTTGGACTCGACCTTTGTGACTCGTGACTCGGACTCGACCTGGAGGACTCGGGACTCGGACTTGGACTCGAGAAATGTGACTCGGACTCGGACTTGGACTCGATGTTTCATGACTCGAATACAAGTCTGCAATGCTGTGACGAGAACCTCAGCATAAGCACGGAGAAGTTTGTTGTGTTTTTCTTAACTTGATCAGCCTTCATAATAATATCTCCTATACTAAACTCTACGGCATCAAGGGAATTTTATATAATACGCAGTCGCCATTGTCATGGCAGCCGTCTGCGTAATTACAAATCCTCGGCAGAAACACAGAGCCGAGCCTTTCAAAAGCACAATTCGCACGCAAAAAGTCCTGACAAAGAAATTCAACAAAAAGTCCTTCCGAGCCACAATTAACTGCCGTTTCGCCGAAGAAAACCCAATCAAATCTCGGAGTAATCTACGACGTTTGCTGGAGCCCGCTCTTTTAATGAAATAGCGATAAGCTGCTGAGCAAGACTTTCAGTGGAGATCAATGACCTTCTTATTTTAATCAGTCTGTGAAAATATTTTCTGGAATACTTTAATATAACGATAACTGCAGTTTAAATATTATAAGATTAAAGGGGGGGGGGGTGTCTTTCAGGAAAACAATAGACGCTCGCCCACGTTAAACGTGCTGAATGCTGATTCGGCGATTTGTGATGAAAGACAGCTAGACGCGCTCTCGGCCAATCAAGACACAGAATCTGTGAGTGAGGTGTTATTTTTATGTTGACCTTCAGGAGTCTGTTGTTCCTTCGCCGACATTACTGACCCAAACAGCTGAAAAATAATACTTTTTCTCGATACCAGTAGGAACTGAACAAAAGCATGGCGTGAGTTACGAAAATACGATTTATTTAATGAAACTGTTACGATCTTATCGAAACAACATGCAGTATCACATTTCATATTAATATGAACAAATTGGAAAGGAAATGAGTATTTTTGAGAAGGCGTGGACGAATGATCGCGAAAACACGTACTGCACGTTTTGAATAACAACACCAAGTACACGATAAAAATCCATTTGTAGCCAATTGCGGTATCGAATCAGGATACAGGATGAAAGTTTTCTATCCAGGGCTTACTATTGGAAACGCGGTTGGAAATAAAGTAAGCACTGGGGACGAGGTTGCCTCGGACTAGACAGAGGAACAATGTTTCCTTTTAGTTTCATATCCTTGGACAAATTCGTATTGCCGTTATTTTTGGAGCCCAAGAGTGACCGTAAATCGGGGGGGGGGGGGAGTTCTGGTTGGCAATCGGATTGACAGCGAATTTAACGCTACTTGCAACCATGGTGTTAGAGTGTTAAATAATGCAAATTACATTTTTTAGATGCCAAAACGACTTTAGTGATGTGAAAACAAACCACGTGTTTGATTTAAAAAAAAACCACACACACACACACACGTGTAAATGCCGGCAATCGTGGACGCCCCATTGTCCCTAATCCTCTTTCCTTTGTTTGTACTTTTTAGCGACAGCTCTCATTGGTTTTGTACACGATTTGAGATCGTGGACGTTCGGTCAATCGTGGACGTATTGTTTGCGCCCCAATTCTTTTGTCCTATGTCCACGATTGTCGGTGTTTACATACTTACACCCACACACACACAACCAAACCCAGTCGTAAGAGTACGTCCGAGGACAATGCTTTGTGAGTCCCTTTGTGCCTGTAATATAACACTTTCTCATAGACTAAGCACATAACCGTACGATCGAGGACCGTTTTGTTCTCCCTTTGTGTGTCTGTCCTCTATCGTAAAGCCATACATGAACACACACACAGTGTGTAAGCACCTTCAATCATGGACCCCCTATTGTCCCTCTTTTGTTACTTTTAACTTTTTAGGAAGACCTCCCGTATGTTTTGTTCACGATCATCAATCGTGGACCTTCGAAAATTGTGGACCCTAGTGTGTTCTATTGTTCAACGTCCCCTATTGAATGCAATAACCAACACACACACATCCATGTTTGTTTCACGCTATGTGGACATTCCTTTGTTTTCGTGTAGTTAAGAGAACTCGGTACAAAAAATAACTTTACTTAAACTGTGAAAACTCTTTCAACCCCAATTTGTTTTTTTTTTTTTTATTTCCTTGAATGTTTCTCTTCATTCTGCGACAAATAACCCTAACCCCGAAAATGCCTCTAAACCAGTTTTCCAGAGAAGGCGAAACGGTATGTGGACACGGCTTAGTCCACATAACGTCAACACAACCTGCATTATGTGGACATCTTTTGTTCACATGTCCACATAGTGACTGTAAGACAAACTCACAAAAACAGCAAATGTCTGGCAACGCTGCCGTATATTACATTTATTTTTAGTATAGACATTGCAGTTTACTGAAAACGGTGGGAAAATAAGAAGACAGATGAGAGGATTTCAATTTTTGTGGAGGCCAGCCTGGAAATTACGACATCGGATACGACGTGGTCATTGAGGCTTGATTGGTGAAACTATCAGAGAACTGACATTAAAACACCCCGAGCAATTCGCTCGTACGAGCGAACCCGAGCAATGCCATACACAAAACTTCTACAAAGGGCTAATTATTTCCCGTACCAAGTTTCGTAATTTGACCAGCTACCTTGTGTCGAGCCGGGGGAAAATGAAAAACCCCACCTACCTTGTGTCGTGCCAGGGGGGAAATGAAAAACATATCTCCACGGGCGTTATTACTTCTTTGAAACAGACAAAAATGGCGAGTCTGTTATATGATTAGCAAACTGTTGTTCACTGTATAGCTTTTGTACTTTTTAGCCGCGCGTGGTGTGTGTGCGCGCGCAAAGATAACGGACGGGGGTTGACCCGACCCCACCGGCCCATCCCCAAAATGCTTATTTCAGTTGGCATTCAGAACCTCAATCGGCAAACGAACTGTCAATGTTAATCTAGTCAAGTCTTTGGGTTTATCCTATTTTAATTCTATTCCCGCCTGTATCCCACCTCTCATTTACCTCTAAATTCCCGGTATTTCAAGATACAGCCACGATACGAAGAGGCAATTTTCACGAAACGGAGAAATCTGGGAGTTGCAATTTTTTTGAAATCTAACTGTTTGCTTGGATCAGGCCGCATAAATGTCGGGGGGAAAAAGTGTTTTTAGTAACTCAGTTTTTCTTTGGAAATTTTCACGAAAATCACAGCACACCAGGTGTCATGATTTCACAGGATGCTTGAGACTATTATTCATTTACAGTCAAGTAATGAACCGGTACAGTATTTTGTTTTTCAATGTTTGCGAATGTATATTTGTCTGTACATTTCTTAGATTAAAAAAAAATCCAGTCAAATGACAAACGTTTTAAATGTATGAATACTAATTTGAGAAAAAAAGTTCTGGTGGCTGGCTCCATTTTGGCTTACAATGGTCAACCTATGAGTGTCTTGGACAATGCTGAAAGCAAAAATAAAAGGCGTAAAATAAGGCTATTTAGCAGTGTTGTAGTCGAGTACCTTTTTCCGAGTATCAAGTACTGCCGAGTACTTAGGTTGCCGAGTACGAGTACGAGTACTTGTACCTCTGAGTACAAGAACAGGTCTCCGAGTACGAGTACTAATACTTACGAGTACGAGTACTGTACTTCCGAGTACGAGTACAAGTACTTGTATTTCCAAATGCGGCCATACGGCAAATGGTTCGTTGGGCGTAATTGGCCCAGGCCCAGTCAAACCTATATACAGACTCACTCACGGCTAGCTGTTAAATGTGTTTGTCCGGACGTGCACAGAGGAAAATCAGGAAACTTCGATTTCTCCACAAGGCAAGCAACCATTTCAAACTGAAAGTATCGATAAAATAAGGCCGTGGTATATAGTCAAGCTACACAATTTTTCCCCGAGCACTGCTATTCGAGTACGAGTACTTTGATGATCGAGTACAATTTCGACATGTCAAGTACGAGTACTTTGCTGCCGGAGTACGAGTACCGTCATTTCGAGTACGAGTACTTTGACATTCGAGTGCGAGTACAAGTACGAGTACTCAAAAAAAAAGTACTGGAGTAGTACTCGAGTACGAGTACCGAGTACGAGTACTACAACACTACTATCTAGAACTAGGGTAAGAGACGTACAAATTAAGAGGATAAGCCAGATTGTAGTTTACTTTGTGTCATGTGTGGGTATATGGAACACTTAAAATCAGAAATTAAGATTTGGAATAAGGGAAAACTCAATGACCAGGAAAATGTCTGCACAGTTTTTACATTATCAATTTACACTTAATATTATTATTATTACATGTACATGAATGCTCACACGAAAAAAAAATATTTAAGAAGAAATATACATTATCTTTACATACAGTAAAAACTACATATACAAACCACAAGACTTGGATATAAAAGTAATTAATTTTTACACGATACCATTTTGTAAAATTGATTTTGGGATTATCATTTAACATTTCATTACAAATTAAAATAATTAATCTGACATGATTTTTCATGTACAGAATACCACACACTTCGTGGAATTGTGATTCACATAAAATATGTTTTTCCCCCAAATGAATTACATTGAAATTCAGCAAGCACAGTTCGCAAGCCTACCATACATGGCTTGAACTGAAAGACCTACGAAAAGTATCGACCAATCCCAGCTCACTATATTATTCTGTAGGCCCCCTTCCATGGCGAATTCAGCATTGTGCTAGCTATTGTTCAGATAATCGATTGCGGGTCAGTTGTTTGGACAATAGCTAGCACAATGCTTTCGCCATTGAAGGGGGCCTCCGTGAATATACATGTACATCGACAGAGTGGCTCAGAATGGTCTTTTATTCTTCTTTCTTTGAGCTTTTTGGGAAAGGAAGGAGGAAACATGCAGTCAAATTTGGGGGAGCGGCAATTTCGAGGTGGACAGTTCGGGCCATGGCAATGGGCAACAAGTTATTTCCATATTTTCCGATATATACACTCTTGCATTGGTATCTTCCTGGTATTCACGATCGAAGAGATTACGAAAGATCTGCCAAAACCGGTTGTTGGCATAGCATCAGGAACACAACGATGTAAACATTGCCACCACTCACTACGTACTTGTGTGATGTCCGGGTATTTTTTCGTCGTTTCGTTAGAAACTTGGCAACAAAAATCTGGTGTGACTTTTATTTGTATGATAACAGTCTGCAACTAAAAGGTTGACCATCGTAAGGTAGCAATTATTCACCAATTTTACCGAACGATTTTACCTCGCCTCGGATACACGTCCAGTACCAATGGCTGGATCAGTTGCCAAGTGTGCGGCATGATCTATCATTCGGATGAATCCAGTGACCTCGCTGGCTATTACGTAGCACTTCGATTGTGAATTCAAGTAGTACACTGCATTTTTCTGGAAAGGTGTTATTCTATGGGCTCCACTCATGGGTGGAAATGAAAATAATGTTTCAGTACATGGTATGCAATAATTCTGAAATGTTTACCAATGATAATGGCACACACATAACCACCGTTGCATTAATGGTCTCCCTCCTAATTTTTTTTTCGTAACTCTCTTTCCAAGTCCAGAATATAAGGGGTACGATCAGAAACCCTTCATGCACCCATTTTAGACTGGCCTTAAAGTTAAAGTAAAGTAAAGTCTGTTACAAGCCTATGTGGCCCATCAGGCCGGCGTTTATCTCCGGTTTCAGTAGCATGAAATGACTGAGACTATATGGGATGCCAGTCCATCGCAGGTTACTCCCCAGCTAATGCCGGTACCCATTTATACTCCTGGGTGGAGAGAGGCAAGTGGGGGTGAAGTGGCTTGCCCAAGACGCAACATATGACCAGCAGCTGGATTTGAACCCCTGACCCTCTGATCAGGAGTCACGAACCCTAACCACTAGGCCACACTCCCCTTAGACAGGACTCACAGAGTCCCACCTTTGTTCCTAAGATTTGAATTAAGACTTAATTAAGTACACAAAAAGTTTGACGTCTGAACAAGTATGGAGCAACCACATGTCTGTAGTCTTTCCAAATTACTCAGGAACATCTTGATTTGAGTCGCCACTCTAGTAATGCAAAATGAATGCACAAAGTTTGCCTGTTCAATATCTTTAGGGGTTGACTTGAGTTGCTTACTGATATTTTGGTAAGCCATAATAATAATAATAACAACTGGATTTATAGGGCGCCAAATTGCCAAAGGATACAAGGTGCTTATTATTACCCTGCTCATTAGGCCAATGAAACATTCTAAATACCATCTCAGCTCCCTTGGGAGTATACAGCTCCATGCTGCCATTTTGGCACAAGGCAGCCAAAATCAATCACAATAACCATCTCTGCCCTCACAGTGACAAAGTGCCTTGCCCAAGGGCAAACACACCATAGCCACAGGCTGGACTCGAACCCACAACCTGCAGAATTACCCGCAGACCACAAATTCAATGCTCCAGACAACGAGGCCACGGCACTCCATAAATCTGGAATAGCAGTCCCAAAAAGGGGTAAATTGCCTCCAACCCTTGATGTTATATAATGCCACAGTCAGAGATACAGTCGAGTTCTCACATGTAAAGCTTGTGTAAATCACAGATCCTTCAGTCACAAGCCACGTCACAAGCTATTCACATGAACTGTAACAGAGTCATAAGTCTGTTATTGCTCATACCATATTAATTGTGACCTTACAAGTGACCGACTTGTGATAGACTTGTGATTTGACTTGTGACTCAACCTGCGATGGACGCGACTACAACTCTTGCCAACTTTAGTGCATAAATAAGGTATGAATATAATTCTTTACTTTTTTAATTATCTATATATTATAATGGTGAGGATTTTTTTTCAATACTGTTTGCACAAAATTTCTAAGGTTGAACTGGCATTGGGATAGCACACTTTCAAGAAGACCGACCAAAAATTAAAGATGTGTGTCTTGCCCATGGACACAATCACTGCGACCTCGCAGATGAGTCTACATCCTAAGTTTCAAAAAGTCAGTATGCAATTACATATTTATAGCTAATACTTCGAAGGTTTTTCACGTATTATACAGCACACTGCATCTTTCCTGATGTCCTGGGTATATATCGCTTGGAAAATATACAACTTTGAAAAAAATACCCTGAACAAAAATGTACCTTGCTTTCGTAAGTTTGAACTTGGGCGTTTTTTTCCGCGACCATGACCACAAACATGTTTTCGCTTTGGTCATTGGTTGTGCGTTTTCGCGTCTTTGGTTATGGCTGTGTGACGTCATTGTTTCGACCAAACAAGAACCGAAAGTTGGAGTTGGTTATCACAGGTTCAAAATGGCAGAAAATACTGAAACGTAAGCAGACGATAGGTTTGTCGTCCCAAAAATTAGTGAATTATGTGAAAAGAGAGGGCAGCGGTGGGGGAAACACACCAAATGTTGGCCTGTAATGTGAGTGAAAATGACGTTCGTCGTCTGCTACTTTAAATATTACTTTGCTATGCGCGTGTGTTCGGTAACCGACGGTTTCTGGTTCTGCGTTTTCGCGCGCCTATGTAAACATGTTCCTGGCTATTGTTTTTGACGTCACAAACATGTTTCTGGTCATGGTCACGAAAACACACCCCTGCTTTATTAATTTTTATATGTACAACAAATATTATTATGCATATTCAACACCATCTCAATCAGTCAGAAATCTCTAACTGTTCACTTCAATGTGCACCAAACAGTGTCGCATAAGGGCTGATGAGACATGTTCCAGAATTTCTCATATTTATATCGTACCAGTTTTTCCAATGATTGCATTATACATGTATAAATATATTAAAAGTGGAATGGTTTATTGTTTCAAAATATTGGAAACTTCAACGCAGTGTAATAAAAATGTGATCCATACTTGCTGTTGAGCTAACTTTTCAGCAAATGTACGTAATTTATTACTTAAAATAGAGTACATTTTTGTTTCAACTATGCATGAATTTCCCACGCTGTCGTCCATTTTCCCATAGAGGCATCCATTCTTCTATCGGATCTTACTATCATGTCTTGTCCTTCTCAGTGGGCCTCCCGGAAGATCTGATTCGTCAATTTGTCGCTGAGAGTTAGCCAATGCCGTGGTGCGATTGAAATCAATCATGGCGTAGGTGTCAGTCCTGCGACTGGACCCCTCGGAGTTCAAACTGGCCGGGGTCTTTGGTGGGGAGCTGGTCATGCTGGAGCTACGACTCTGACGAGTCTGGATGATGGGCGTGGTCTGAACCGCCTCCAAGCTCTCCATGTCCAGGTCGGCGTAATTCATACGTCCTTTCGGAGCCGGCTGGAGAACAACGTTGGAGTTCCCGTTGTGCGCGGCCGGTCTCATTCCGACCTCGGACAGCGCGTCCAGGTTAGCGTAGCTGTGCTCGCTCACCGGTGACCGGTTCCCCGCCACGTTGGTGTCAAAAATGAACTCCGACCCCGCACTGCCTTTGCTGGAGGATGTGCTGCAGGGGGAGCGCAAGTCGCAGCAGAAGACAAAATTGTTGTGAGGGAGTTCCCCGACGGTGTCCAAATTAGCGTAGTAGCTACTGCTGCCCGAAGTCCTGCTGCTGGGCGTGGTGAGGGAGTTCTGGGAGACCAGACTGAGGGGCGTTGTTATCGACACAGGCGAGGCCCGGTTGGTGTGACTCTCATCAGTAATCACCTCCGAGGTGGTACTCGTCAAGCTGAGGACGTTTGCATTGCCGTTCAGGTTGAGGACGCTTGTATTGCCGTTGACAATGTCTTTCACTGAGGGTGGCTTCATGTAGTGGGATTCGGGTAGGTTTGCGGCCGGCAACATGGTGAGTGGTGGAAGCCCCACCCTGTCCATGTTACCGTTGACGTCGTTCTGAACCAGCGTCACAGCGTCGGTCTCTGTGACACTGACATGTGACGAATCTTCGTCCACGTCGTGCTTGAGCCGCGCATAGTTCACGTTAGGATCTTCGTCTCCTGACGATTGTTGGACGGTCTCTTCACTCACCCGAGGTAATAAGATGGCAGTCACAGACGATGAGTCGGTCTACATGAACAAAAGGATGAATGAAAGCAGAGACAAATTAATCATTTTACACTATAATTCACATAGCTGTAGTGTACAAATGCATTTATGAATGCGTTACAGTTTTTAAAAAAATTCCTACAATTATATTTTGTGGTGAATCAAGAAATAATACATATTGGGGAGGCAATTTTATACAAGACCTTTTCCCACAAAGCCTGGACATAGTTGAACAATTTCTGCTGTTTTAGGTTTTGGCATTTGAAAATGCCAAAGGTTCCTACTCGGGTTCCTACCCATAATCAAAAGCCCAAATATGCTGAAATTTGCAGCATACCATTTCATCAAAATAGTCAGGTTCCTACCCATAATCAAAAGCCCAAAGACTCTGACCACATCTGGTAGCACATGTTAAATCTGGACTTTTCCAGTTCACTCGGCTTCGCCTCGTGAAATGGAAAAGTCCAGATTTTACATTGCGATAATATTCCTCCCATTCCAATCTGAGCTACCCAATATTTGTTTACTATCATATATATTTCGGTAAACTTGTTGGCAGTGAACAAAGTAGTCGAGTTCATCAAAACGTCCTCACAATTCTATCACAAGTCCCAAGCTATTCAAATGAACGGTGACAAATGCAGTCCTTTTGAATAGTTCATCCCCTGTTACTTGCGACTGGATTTGTGAAAGGAATTGTGATTTACTTTTAGCCGGACTTGTGATGGACTTGACCACAACACTGGAACTAATTGGCTTCTATGCCATTGTTACAAATCTAGCTAAGCTTTCAGAGAAGATGTACACATATAGTAAACTCTCGTTAACTCAAATTCGGATAACTCGAAACTCTGTTTATCTCAAAGTAATATTCCATTCCCCTCACAAGAATAGGATATTATGGACATGAATACCCCCGTAACTCAAAATGCCAACACCGGTACCTCAGTTAATCTCAAACTTTTGTTCGGCCAGTCCATGGAAAACGCTGCCAAAACATTCACAAAGTAGTGTAAAAAGATTGCAAAACTTTTTTCCTGACTCATTACTGCCCAACACACTTCGTCTTTAAACGTGGGAATGCATTGTGAACGCTCCATTGTGATCGGACTCCAGCCCGTTACTGCAACAAATCTGGCTTTGAGTAATAGCCTGATCGCTACCACTGGCCCATTGTAGCCTGCATGTCGGCAGCCCAATCACTGGCTTTGCAATGGCTGCAATGGAAACCTTTTGAGGATATGCGCGAGTTATATCATGAGCATTACTGCCGTGCGCACATCATGTTTTAATGTGGGGATGCAACGTGAACGCTGCATTGTGATCGCACTCCAGCCCGTAACCACATCAAATCCTGGCTTTCGAGTTAGCCTGATTGCTACCGCTGGCCCAATTGTAGTCTGCGTGCCGGCAGTTCAATCGCTGGCTCTTTGTGGTAGCTGCATGGGAAAGCTTTGAGGATGCACTGGAGTTACAGCCTGACCGCTCTGCTGGCCCAGTTGTCGCTGGTGCGCCCTCTACCGATTATACAGGACCGACCACATGACTGCACATTGGAAACCCCCCCCCCCCCCCAGCATGGTGTTTCGATATTGATATAGACAAACGACACAAACTGAAGATTTACTACATGTGGATGACATGAATGTAGAAAAAAGCAGGAACCTTGCTTAATCAACTCAAACTCCGGATACCTCAAATATTTTATCCATTCCCTTGAAATTTGACTTAACGAGAGATTACTGTACGAAGGTTCCTTCTACTGGTTCTCGTTTGTTTTGTCTGTTTTATTTTCATTTGATCCTTACCCCGCTCTCCTGGGGCGACTCTGGGATATCTGGGAAGGAGTTTGCATTGATGTAGTGTACCGACGTGCCGGGTGATGCTGGACTCTGCACACCAGACGAAGACGACGCGATTGACACCGTCCGGCCGGAGTAACTGGCCAGTCCATACGCGCTGCCGTTCCGTTGATCGCCGAGGCTGGACGTGTCCGTGGAGAAAGCCGAGAGGACTGGGGATGTTGGCTGGTGAGTGGGGGAAGCATCGCTGTTGGCGAGCTCAGACGAGGCCGAGTAGCTGCCCAACCGGCCGTTGCTGTTGCCACAGGCCTGGGCGTTCTCTTGGACGTTGCGGAAGAGGAACTCGGCACGCTTGCATTTGAAAGCGTAGATGCCTGTATTAATTAGGGAAACAAGTCCAGGCAAAAAATTAAAATCAATCACAAGTACAATTTGGGTGCCATAAAGAATGAGTTTCTGAGAATTCATAATTAACAGAAGTTTTTGGTTTGATTGAGGACACTGAATGGGGAAAAACAATGAACAGATGAGAAAATGCGCCAAGGACAAAGTAGGAGCTAGAAATTTTCAAAACAGTCAGTTTTAATGGATTCTTATGTCGATACCCCAATCTTACTTTATTTGCCATCTGTTAGGTTCCTGCACTCCCAATGGGAGGGAAATGCACAAAATGCCCTCCATCAAATAAATATTTACAGCTACGTGTAACTTCTCCCTGGACAAATCCAAAATACTTCCAACCTAACAAGGCATGTACAACTTTGAATCGTAGGAATTCCACAGAAAATACGATCCCATAAAACTGTAATAGACTTTAATGGACCTCAATGATTTGTTTCCATCCACTTTTTAAAAGGGGTCACAAAGATGTCAACAAAGTTTTTTTATAGGTTACTTTATGATCTCCCATCCACAGAGCAAAGTGCAGGTATCATTTATGGAGGCAATGGATCTCTCAAAGACCTGGAGGACTCCTATTTCTGAGATTAAAACCACATTTTGAACTGACAATAAATGTTTAGAGCCGTCCACCATATACTGAATATTCGAATATTCGATCATTAACCGAATATTCAAATAGCTTTTTGCCGGTTGGAATATTCAAAAACAAGAAAAACTACGCACAAACACACACGACTGTGGTGTTACTTTATCGTAAAGTTCGGTGCTTTATTGTCGGGTGCCACGTTTTTGTCGACGGCGATTCATTGTTCCCATCCTTTTAGCAGGTTAAAGCCCACGATAGTTATAAATACTTACTGCAAAACATTCCAGCGGCTCATATTGATCGCAGCACGCAAATTTGAACTCTGCGTGCAACTTTTGACCAGGGCGGTATGCAGTTGCAGCGGGCAGTTTCGAATATCTGAATATATATTCGTTCAAACACAGTTTCGAGTAACCGAGATCCGATACACCGTGCCCTCTGGAGACATGCACACAATAGGAAACAAAAGATTGTATACGTCTCCACAGAGCAATTTCTGTAGATGAATACGTCTCCACAAGATTTTCATGAAATAGATATATGGATTTTACTCAAAAACTAGGAATTTCCAAGGTGGGTTGATCGCAAATGGAAGAGTTTTAGAAAAGGAATATTAAATCCGAATTTCAGCCCAGGAAATTAATTCTGGTTAAAACAAGAGCATTTTAAAACTACACTTACTACACGAGAACAAAGAAATGTCTCCACAAGAATACAAATTTCAGTATCCGAGTACTAAATTATTTGAAAATAGACAGCCCTTCTCGTTCTTGTTGTCTTTTGTGAAACCTAACTCACCAGGCCCGGTCGCACACCGGCGTCCACTCTCAAAGGAAAAGAGTTTCTTGTCAAAGCCGTAGCGTCGTAAGCTCCTCAGCGGCCACTTGATGGGATCCTTGCCTCGCTGATGGAGGATGATGTCTGTCTTGCTGACCTCAATCACCGCCCGTTGGATTTCGGACCCTTTGTCGTCCACGTTCCGCACCTGCAGATTGACAAGACATCGTTACATTTAATTGATAAATACCTTGGAGAGTTGATAGCTTCTGATTGGTCGAGACTCACGTGGGGGTGTATTAAAGGGGTACTAGGTCTTGAAATCCCCCGAAATTTCATGTTTTGGATTGTTTACATTTACAATTTCAACATGAAAACGCCCAGTATTTAAAGGATAGTTGTGTAGATGTTTATATCCTACTTTTAAATGTTCTTTCCTATTAACATCATTTTGTTCAAAGTGCGTTTTGTAGCCTAATTGGTCTGTTCCAGGATGCCGTGTCCTTTTAAAATGTGATGTAAAGACCGGCTTCAAAAACAAGCGAATAAATGGCCCCCGAACCAGCATTGATCCAGCATCATGTAAGCCAATGATTGGCCAATATACAACAGTCCTACGGTAGCTTGTAACATTACAGCAGTACACATGCCCTCAACCACGACACGCGAGAAGACTTACGCGTGCATATATACAACACAGTTGGTATGTGCGCGGAATAAGTCTTCACATGACATGTTCATACCGAGGATGTTTACGACAAAAGTGCAGATCTGCAATTATTTTCTGTATACACGTCGCCCAAAGACATATTTACTTTTTCTAAACCAAGCATCTTTGTAATTCTGGACGCAAGGAATTTGTAAACAAAATTTCAGTTACCTCCTTTAGGCAAAAATATGAAAAATGAAAAGTGTTGTAATTTGTTTCACTATGGCAGCAGAAATTCATACCCTGGACATCAGTCGTAATGCAATGAAGACGAATACACATTGAAGAGACAGGGTAGCATACATGTATCTCAGGCATTTATAGCTAAAATATGAACCCTCAACATGAACACAAAAAGTCTGGAAATATCGCCGGGGGATGGCCGCTGTTAATGGACCTCGCCTTCGGCTCTGTCCATTAACAGTGGCCATCCCCCTGTTCTTATTCCCCTGTTCTTATTGGAAATACGGTAATTCTCGTAAGCGAAAGTAGACACAACCACATGGTGTTACCGGGGCAAACCGTAGCTATATCGATACTCCACCACGCAAAGCCTAAAATCTTATAAGTTTAAAATATATATCACATACCGATACATATATGCGATGTGATTTATAAAAGTAAATGTAGTTAAATGCAAAAATTTCTCAATTGCCAGTTTCAATATGTCTCAATTAACTCGGACACAGAAAGAACAGCAAAAAGTGCACGACACTAAGGAATGGATGAAAAGTTATTGGGAAAAGGTATTTTACTTGTAAAAGTGATGGCATTTTTAAATTAAAAATCCTACTTGTAATTCTTACCTTGAACATGTTCTGTGCCAGTTTGGCATCTTTTGGACGGATGCATGCCTGCTGGTTCCCCATGGTGATCACTCTTTACAAATGCTCAGAAAGCGCACAGAGGTAGTCTGCAAAAACAAGAAGAAAAACAATTGAAAACAACCACGAGTGATAATAACTTCAACAAGTCTGATATTTTTGGTTGTGACAATCTGCCTTAAATCACAAACATGGTAAGGCAAATTTATACCTGCGTGGCAAAATTTGTCCTGTGTACGGACCATAGTTATTGCAAAATCTAGTTGACATTTCCATGGCAACGCATGCGTATGGAAACTCAGAAGGTTTAACTAACCCTGAAAAATACAGCTATAAGCAGTCCACTTGAAAGTCAACATGACAGGGTTTTCCCAATTACTGCGACTGTCATGGAAAGATTGAAAATAATTACAAATTTTCTGTCTACAGGAAATGATACATGTACATTCACATGATTAAAAAAACTGTGGAAAATCTACAAGAACACACTGAATATCTGTACGCATGTAGGATTTGGAAAATTGCCAAAAAGATGCATGCCTAGAAACTCACGTGTCTGACGCAGGTAAAACTCAAGGCCTACAGTTCGTGCCTAACGGGGTCTACAACTGAACCTTTCAGCCAATCAATGTATTACTATTAGCACATACACACGTACTGGTAGTTCCAACATTTCACTAGCCTTGGTCAAGGCGTTCGTCAATATTCGTCCGTATGCGGTAAACGATCGGCAGCATGTCCTCACACTATGCAGTGCATTAAAAACACAGCGCGAACAGCGACCTCATGCGGCCACTATTTTATGCAAATCATTTGGACCCAGACGAACGCCTTGGTCCAATCATCCATTTGAGTTTTTGGGGTGGTGCTCATTATGCTAATAGCCTAAGCTGACCTAAAAAGTTGTTTTCTTATTGGTCGATCTTTGCATGGAAACGTGCTTGCTCTACAATTGGTCTTGTGTTTGGTCTTGTGTTTGGTCTTGTGATGGTCTTGTGATTGTCTTGTGATGATATTGTGATGGTCTTGTGATGGTCTTGTGAATGGTCTTGTGCTTGCCCTACAATAGGTCTTGTGATGGTCTTGTGATGGTCTATGGTCTCGTGAAGGTCTTGTGATGGTTTTGTGATGGTCTCGACTACATCACTGCATTTGCAATGTTCAATGGTCTGCTGATGGTTCAACAGTTTAAATGGTGCCGACTTGAGGCCAAACGAAACCATGGAGGACGGAACACTATTCACTAATCAATTACAATGTTGTTTGTCAAGGTAGTTAAAAGCGGATAAACTCTTTGGAGATGCAGTCATCTGAATGCTGAATCGGTACATTATTGCAAATTGCATGTAATCCTCTTTTGCAGGAATCCCAGTCTTCAAAAAAAGTCTTTTGAGTTTTTGAAAAGATTGCCCTTGTTTGTTTCCAAACTAGAAGGATGTGGTGGAGGACAGAATTCCTAAGAGGATTACATGTATCTCCATTGTCCATGTCTTCACAGATGGCGTGTGCACGTTGGTGGGCCCTGCATTGAACCTAGGAGAGCGTCATGCCCAAAGCTTGCAGATCAATTCAGTCCTAGCTAAGTCGCTGTTTTGTGCTGACGCTAATAAAAAGCACCAGTGTGCAAACAATCGGTCAATTTGCAACGGGAAAATTAAGTGTACAGTACTTGGACATTGTGAGCTGAGTGAGCAAAATGTACCTAAGCCCTCCACATTGGAGTGAGCATGAATTAGATTTTGTCCATTTTTTTTGTCCAGAGTTATTGCCTTTACAATGTAGGTCTTCGACCATTACAACTACATGAATGTTGGAACATGCCGACAATAGACATGTACAGCCATACATGTAGCTAGCTCTGGAAACCTGTTAACCCTAACGTACCTAAATCCATCAAAATCCACACCCCTGTTTTGGAGGATTTCAGTGGAATCAGGATACCTCCATATTGAAAAAGTTCGGGGATTTTGATGGATTCAGAACAGTGAGCCTAGTGGTACTGCAGGATTTTGATGGATTCAGGATACCTCCATATTGAGCTGTTGGGGGACTTTGATGGATTCACGATCTCAACAGATTTACTCCCGCCTAACTGGTGGATTCTGATGGACTCACTGGCAAAATTGACTGATTTGGGCGGATTCAGGATACTTTCTGGTAAAAATACCCAAGGGGGTTAGGGTTAAAAGAAACAATTAAACCTATACATGTATGTCATCCATAATCATTCACACTTTCAAAATTGTACAAAAACGTACGCTCAGTGAGAGGGGGTTAACAACCCATGTACGCTTTTCAAATTTTGTAAAAATGTTGATCAATATTGTGGGTTCAGTATTTTTTGTGATGGGCTTTCTGAAGATCTGTCATAAAAAAACCCTGATACCTCAACTTGGTAAACTCCCAACCAGCTCGCGAGTCATAGGTGCAGCCATATTTGCCATTCAGCTTCGCGCTACGTGCTGGTGACAAACATGTACACGATGCAGACTTTTTCAGCCGCCACTTTTGTAGCAATGAATTGCATGTACCGGTACACGTGCGCGTACGGCAAGCACCTCGTGTGCCTAGCCTATCTTCAAGACGGTAATATTTCCATAACTAATCCCGGCGCTATGAATGAACTGATCGTTCCAGTTGTACCGTGTTAGTGCGCCGTCCTGATGCATTGTTGTTGCCTCTCACTTGCGCCTTGAGCCAAGACTAGGCCGCAGTTCCCAGGATATCTTTGAAAATCAACATTTTTGAAAGTGCTCTTTCAGAGTTGGGGAGGGGGTCTGCCAAAAAAGTATGTTTTCAAAGCTTTTGATAAAATGTTGATAATTATGGATGACCCCTAAGTATTTCAGTAAAAAAGTGGAAAAATAAGACTTTCTCTACAATCACTCCTGGTATGGGAAAAGTATATCGAAAACAGTACAAGTGAGGTATTCTTCTTAGGAGGGAGAGGAGTTTCGTAGAAATTTAGCGTATCTCTCGGGGAAACCGTATAGTTGAAAACACCTCTAGAATTTCTCTTTTTGCATACAAGCTTTTCATTTGGCAACACCCTTGCTCCAAGTAGCGACAGAAAAACATCTTTCAAAAACAACTTTCCCATGAAAAACAGCTTTCTCCATCATGATCTCCAAGGATAGTCTAATGTATTAAGAATTCCTCTTCATGAACAAAGACTGAAAAAAAAATACTCCAGGCTTGTCATTAATCCATCCCCAACAGACAAAAGCACTTCCTCCGAGCATCGGTGCAAAATTGCCCACTTGTATTTTTTTTCCTTTTTAGAACCACCTGTGAAACTGAAAGATCTACATGTACTGTGTGCGCTTACATGTGCATTCTAGGATGCAAGAAAAAGTTACACGGTTTGCAAAACCACAACCACAAATCTACCAGACCGGAAACATTTTCAGAATGTCTAAGTCCCAATCTCATTATCCTTCATGCTATTATTGTCAAGTACCGGAATTGAAAGGTCTACGTTTTTGGAATGTCTTAAATAGCCAAATATTTCCGTCCGGTCTTGTCAGGCAAACCCTCTATTCATAACAGGAAGAATTTCAACTCTCTTGCCGCAGTCTTGAATGTTAATCTGGAATGGCTGGCTGATGATGTCATTGGTCAAATCAGGCATTATTGTCACATGAGGAAACTGGTCAAGAAACATTTTGGGACAAATAAAAAACTTTTTTTCTCCTTTACAAAATTCACTTTCTGCTCAAATTTTCTGCAAGATTAAACTACATGTACATGAAACATGTAGGAATGTGTGCATGACCGAACAAAATAAATGGATCCACTGAACTCCTCCATTGGTAAGTTATTCGTTGGTTTTCAGTGAGCATTTTGATTTTTAAATCAAGCAAGATACATGTCCATAAGCCCCCCCCCCCCGTCCCATCATTAAAGGTAGACTACATGAACATCATTAGCAGCTATCAAAAAAGTAACTGACAAAATTATTGTTGAAAACCTCACTTGGTTTAAAGATAGTAATGGCACTAAATTCCCTGTGAAATTATTCTTTCTGGCATGCTGCTATTTAGGAGAAACTATAAAAAAAAAAGGTCATTTCCAAAGATGCATCAAGTGACACATTTTTGGAAATTCCTGTTAGTAGTTGGTTTGTAATTCGGCGAAACAGTGAATGGGTGCATGCAAGAGTTGAAATAATGCACATGCACGTGCGTGCAGTTGCTATTATTCGTCAGTTCAGTACGTGACATTGCATAGCTGCAATCAGCTGAATGAGAACATGTCCCGGATGTTGATTTCAGGTGCAATTCAAACATGACTTGGCAACTTTTGAAATGAAACCAAGATCCTAGAATATTGTATTCTTGGAATATACAGCATTCACTGAGCTAAAACTTCATCATGTTAGTTGTTAAGCACCCATCTTTAGATTTTTAGCACTTTTGTTGCTTCAAACGAATAAAAAATGCACAAACGAAAAATTATCTACATTTGTACGATACCTTTTAAGCTTTCCATAATTTTAGTAAACAAGATTTATTTTTGCCATGTCCTTTTGTTTTATAATGCGAGTTAAAGATAGAAGTCTTATTGCCAAACTAACAAAAAGATATTTGTTGCCCTCTTGTTAGGTAGAGAAGAGAACTTCTGAGGAAAATCCACCCTGAAGGCTTTGACATTATACATGTAGATCAACAGCACAGAGTTGACAAAAGAGCCCCCTTAAATATTGCCCATGTACTGAGGTGAAACTTCATCAGGTTAGTTGTTCTGCAGCCTACTTATGTTTTTGAGCAATTAGTTGCTGCAAACAAATAAAACCCAAAAAATTCACAAAAAACAAATGCACCTACGTACCTTTAATAATGCAGAGGTGTATTGACCTCAACATTTGCCAGACTGAACGTGACAAAATGGTTTCTAATTGGTTTCTTGCTTTTATTTCTCAGTCCAAGAATTCTTAAATAAACAATTCAACGTTAATTTGACTTTCAAAAAAAAAAATGCGCATTCTTAGGAGACTGCACAACCGCTCGAAGCTTGGCTATCATATGTCAGGTGACAGCCTCAGCTGCTTCCGCCATTAAGTCAGTTGCTAAAATCCAGACCCTTAATCTGCTGCTCAGGTGTCCTTTGCATCCTTTCGACCGATCGGCGCAATCTTCAGCTGTCTGGGGGCACACAATGATCCTGAAAGGGGCCCCAGCATGTTTCTCTTCATCCAGCTTCAATAGGCTTACAATGGTACAGATGTTGTGCATGTAATGCGCGGGCTATAAGTCTCCTGGTCAATCGAAGCCAGGCGCACATGCATACACATACCGTACCGCTGCTGCTGTAGATATTGATTGAGCCGGCTCGGAGACAAGACAAACAAGGGGGGGGGGGGGGGGGAGCAGGGGAATGGCTTTTGCTTTTAAGAGAAAGACTATAGGGTATGCATCCAGGGTTTTGAACCAAGGGGCACAGGGCTGGGAATAGCGTTGGGTCGATTGCTGAGATGCAAAAGTCGGGGCAGATATTTTGGTCGGTGTTATGAAAACAAAATTATGTATTCACAGCATAGGATCATCATTCACGCTCGGGTCTTGCTGCTTACAATTAATGCACACCACATGTGTGGGTAGGCCTACACCGCGTTATGGGGAAGGTTTTTATTATTAGGCACATAAGGACCGAGTTGGGACTTTCTGCTGTCCCCACAAATACATGTACCTCGTAGAGACAAGTGAATGTCCCCACAACTACGGAACAGTGTTGTGTACCGATACCTGCACACAGTGAAATGTAAAACTGCACCAAAAAAAAACACTGTGTTTCATCATGAGAAGGAAAAAAACGGCACAACCCCAACATTCCAATTCCACACAATTGTAGCAGGAAAATTATATTTCATGGACTGACTCAAACTGAAATTCTTGACTTTCGTTCCAAAACAAATGGAAACACTAAACTTCAGTCAGTGTCAAAAAAAACCAACTTGGATGAAATGCAATGCTAATTTTAAAAACAGCCTTACAGGTTTGCTGACAGAATTTGCTTTAAAACAGATTTGCCTACTGAATTTACAACTTTACAAAATACAGTTGATGTTCTTATAAGAACTTACCAAAACTGTGGTGTACTGTATGTCAGTCACCAATGAGATTATCATGTGCAATACAAGGGACCTGTTCCTAACAAAGTTGCAGAACCTCCAAGCACAGAACAGGCTGAAACGTGACTGCGACACCTGTCACCAACTACAATCCACAATATGATTTGGCACTAGATAGAGGAATACATGCATGTATGTTGAGAGATTGGCATCGACTTGAAAGCCTAATGTCTGGGACAATGGATGAAGCCTCAGCACACGTGCTGCAAACAGGAATGAACAGCAGATAAAATGAAAGACAGCAAGGCCACTGACAATGCGAAACTCGGAACAATACTAGACATATACTAGACGTATGTAAAATGACTGGACAACCAACTCTTCTTCAGCTTCGCGAAGATGTCAAGGGAGTCTTTGCAACAAGAGACAAGAACAATTCCAATACACAAGCGTTTCATGTATAAAAAACTGTACTACACTGTATTACATTGTGTTTATTCACTGAAGAATAAACACAATTGACTGGACAATTACAACAAAATCTTCTTCAGCTTCATGCAGGTCAAGGGAGTCTTTGCAACAAGAGATAAGAACCATTCCAATACACAAGCGTTTCATACATATGTATATACATTTGTAAGCAACTGTACTACACTGTATTACATTGTGTTTATTCACTGAAGAATAAACACAATTGACTGAACAATTAAAAAAAATCTTCTTCAGCTTTGTGAAGATGTCAAGGGAGTCTTTGCAATGAGAGATAAGAACAATTCCAATACACAAGCATTTCATATACAAACAAATGTACTACATTTGTACCTCCATGTTTGTACTACACTGTATTACATTGTGTTTATTCACTGAAGAATAAGCACAATTGACTGGACAATGAAACAAATCTTCTTCAGCTATGTGTTATTGTCAAGGGCATCTCTGCAAGATAATTCCAATTCACAAGCTCCAATACACATAAGTAAATATACTGCATTGTATTACATTGTGTTTATGTACTGAAGAATCCACAAAACCATGGAGTACTCAAGCGGTTTCAGCGCAACAGGGAATAACAGGCAGGGCAGTTTGGGGCAGTACAGTGAATAATAGCCATTCAAAAAACGTTTACAGAATATGAACGTCAATTGCTAAGACAATATTAAACTACTGTACAGTATGTAACTACCGTAATTTGCTTAATATTTTTGCACTGCCTTTTAGAAAATAGAAAAGTTCTCCACGGTCAGATCCTATCTAAATATGTACAACATGTTGGCAATCTGGTGAAGTAGAACTAAGAAGTAAAAGAAAATTGAAGAAATTCCCGAAAAGACAATAAATCCGAAGAGAGAAGAAAAACAATCTGCATTCTGTGCATTGTTGAAATCACTGATTATGTTAGCTAGCATGCCTACCCACTTATTTTTGTCAATAAAATTAAAAGGGTAATATACAAAATGCCATTTCATTACATAGGCCCTGTATACACATATCAATTGTACAGAATACAGTTCACGTGTACATCTTAAAAAATCTAGTGTTTACTAAGCCGCAGACAACAAATTTCATTTAACTTCTCAGACAGTACTCACATATGATGACATCACAGAATATTTTTCACACTAGTTGTTTCAATATGAACACACCTTTTATTAAAGAGCAAATGTTTGAAGGTACATACCCACAAAAAAAACAATGATCCACCCACTTTGAGGGTCAGTGTATTGAACCATTGAACACATTTCAATCAATCTCTCATCATTCCCGGAAACCAAAACACAAGATTTCATAACTTTTCTTTTTATCCACAGGACGTGCCGAGATGAAAGAACTCACCTTGAATTCCTAACACCGACAACACCACAATGAGATCCAACACGAACCAGTTCTATTTGCAGATTTTCTTTTCCCATCAACAGCAGAACAATTACTGTGTAGTCCCGCAACAAGGCCAATCAAAGCTGGTTACATAACCTAACCTTGCGTGTTGACCAATGCTGCAGCATTCATGTGTTTGTGTGACTGCCATGCACATGCAACCTTGGCGCCCGCTTTTATAAAGCTCTCAAATTTTTTTGAGTCACACCTGTGACTCTTCCATTTTTCGGCAACGGGGGTGTTGTTATTGCGGCTGAACTGGAGGGGATGTTTTGTTGGATTATGAAGGCAATTGCACGTGATTATCAGCCAGGTAATTTGTTTTAGGTGCAAGGTTTTTATTTTAAAAGAACACCATAATATTAGTCTTTTGTCATTTTTTTCTGAGGCCTTGTTGTTTTCTTCTTCTTTTTTTAAAACTTGGCTAGGAGAGGGAATTTTAATTTTGGAAGGGGTATCACTAACCACATTTGGAGTATTCGTATTACTGAAAGGAAATGTACAACATTTGCTTTTGCTGTAATTTTCAGAAATAAATGGATTTGGAGGAATAGTATGTTAAAGCAAATATTGTTACACTGACTTGTTTCACATCTTGGGTTCGTAGATGCTGGAAAACCAAGAAAACCAATCATGTTCTTGTAGTCTGGTTCCCTGACCCTTAAGATGAAAGGAAGCATTTTATAGACATTGCCGAATTATAAGGTCAGAGAATCAGTCTAGCTGGCTTGTACCCCCCTCACAGGTGTGTAGTCAATTGCAAAGAAAATAAGGAATTTACTGAATATGAAAAAGTAGGAGCAGTTTTTGAAAAAAAGCCAGTTTTTTCCAATGCTGGTCGGCCGACCAAAGCATTTCGTGGTAATTTGATAATTTTTTTTTGATGTTGGCAAAGGTTGTATCTTCCCTTTAAAAGCTTGTCAATAAATTGAAATGTGACTAATTTAAAATGGAGGATTTATACTTTATGTGTACATGAATATAGACGTGTGGGCATTTTTTCATTTGACATTACGCATACATGCAAAGGCATATGGGCTCATTTCTATATCATTCCTTCCTCCATGGTATTATGTACCAAAAAACCATACCATCTTTCAAGGAAATAATTTAGAACATCAACATTTTTAACTTCATGGTATTTAAGGATAATCAACACAGATCAAGTATACTGTTTTTTCTTTAACAGGAAGTGATATAAATAAATGTACTCAAATTTCAAAATATCTTGACCTTCACATCCCGATTTGGATGGCTGCAGTACAATGGGCAGTATATTGAACACCGGTTACGTGGGCTGAACGTCGCACATGGCTCGTCGCCCGTGGCTCACGTGGATTTTCGTGAACGTGCTCCGCACAGTAATTTGGTTAATCGTCAGAGAACAATGCCACGCTGAAAGGCTGCACCCACGCACACAGCGGTAAACAGATAAGGGCAATGTCAATTTGAAGCTGCTTTTTCGCCATGCTATTTTCGCCGGAGTTTCACCCTGACAAAACAGACTTTGTTTTTGAAATTGCTACTTTTCTAGCAATGCAAATATGTTCACATTTGAATGCGACATCAGACACCGTAAAAGACCCTCACTTAAATAATTATGGGTTATTGACTTTAAAAATTTTGAATTCTTTACAGCTTGACAATTATTCCAGCATATCTTTCTGTGCAAAAGGAACTCAAAACAAAGGGGTTATTTTCAGAGGCTTGAAAATGGCAGAAATAGAAAATGCCTGAAAATTTAAAAGCTTTGCTGTTGCAAAGTGTGTCCAATTGAACCCTCATATCAATGTTGCCCAATGTAAACAAATAAGGTTTTTGTCAAACAAAAACATTCCATACTTTAATCCTTATCCATTTGGTACAGCAACATGCCTCGATACTGATCAAGATTGTGGAAGCCAAACACTGCACCAGTGATAAAAGTTGAGGAATTTGTAAATACTGGCATCCACTTGTAATTGTTTTTCGTTGGGGAAAAAAATCAAAGTTGTAGTATACATGTTTCACCTTTTGAGATTGGAATAAAATGCAACTCAAGTATCACACAGGGCTGTCTAAGAGGGGTTTTGGGTGTGTCCCTTAATTTTTTTTTCATTTTTGGTCGTCAACTTTGTTTATAATGCAGCTGCTAGGCTAGTTACCGATGAAAATTCAAACACATACATAATGTACAGTATCACCGGTTTTGCATCAACTACATTAGCTGCCAGTGAAATTGCGTATAGATTTAAAAAATACTTCTTTTTACTTTTAAAGTTTTAAATGGTCTATCCATGGAGGAAGGAATCCGCCACAGTACATCAGTGATCTTGTTACATGTAGTGTGAAGAAAATGTCGGCAAATTGTTTAAAAGGTAAAGGTATCCCATAGCCATTATTGGCCGTAGGGGCAGTGGGATGTTAGAGGTCCACTGTGTCTTGGGCGCGGCATATGAGTGGCAGGGCCCAGTCCTCTCCTCTCGCCGTCTTACCTTCCCTGAACGAATCAGGTACCCATTTTACTGTTGGGTTGTCAGAGAGAGTTTTCCAGTTTTTGGTCCGAATGGAATTCGAACCGCTAACCTTCCATAGCCCCACACTCTAACTGCTCGGCTACAAGGCCTCTATATTATACACTGTTTCTGTTCCAACAAAAAAGTGTTTGGAAATTCCTAAGTGTCGAGTGTTAAAAACACTGGGGGTAGATGCTTTTCATCAGCATCCCCAGAATTATGCAATAAGTTGCCTGCTGACATTCAATATTCACGTGCAAAGTACGCACGACTTCCTGAATTGTGCCAAAGCTATTAGCCACAGCATTTTCGCTTGAGCGTCAGGCGTCATCGGCACGCGAATACGTTCGAATTGAACTTGCGATGGTCTCCCAGACTAATCCCCAACCCCAAAAACTTTGGATCATGCGAAATACGCAGTGGATGGATTGGGAACCAGGTCTCCCCCAACTCTTCTTTTCTGGCCCTTGAAGGAGTACTTGTGCACAGAGCCATTGGAGAACAAATTCCAGTTTTGAATCAAAGACTACATAAAATTCCAGCCATATTTTTTTAGGTCAACTCAATGCACACTATATACACCAACGACACATCCTTTCTAATTTTCTCATTTGGAAACAAATTTGTATGCCACTGTGGACAGCACCCGGACCAGACAGACAATTTGATAGCTCTTGTTTGTCCACATAATATGTCTGTCCTTCTGCAGTAAATGGCCGCTACATAATAATACACAAGGTTGGTAATGGCATATTGTGTTGTTTTGTCCTTCAGTTCTTTGTACGCCTGAAATTCAGTTATTTATGGAAGACTGGCGCTACGCCATGTGAGCCATGCAATTTGTTTAGTTCAGTGTTATGTAAATATTTGTCAAGCCAGCCCTGACTAAATGACTGAAATTAGCTTGCACAGATTTTGCAATTGTACAAGATGCGAAGACAGAAAATGAAAATAAGTATCTTGAAAACAAGAAGTTATGTTCTGTGAAAAAAGTACACGTGTACACGTACAATGTGTCTCAAACATCTAAAATTACCAGTATAGAGGTAAAGTAGGACCTGCGTTGCGTCATGGATACGCGTGGGAGCATCACACGTAATGCACACAAAAAATACACCTGAATTATTAATTAGGCCGCAAATAATTTCAACCTTTCTAAATAAAATATTCCTCAGCTCAATGTGGACGGATTTTTTTTTTTTTTTGGTGTCTCATTCAAAAGCAAATAACTTTTGTATTGCTTTTAAATGAGCGATTAAAAAAAACCAAAATATTTTAGGGGGTGAAACTCTAAAATTGCAAACTCAGGTCAGAGGGAAAATAACAATCTGCCATAAACAAAGCGGAAAGATCTGAAATGGGCTTGTCTGATTTTTGAAGCTTTACCCCTTGTTAACTACATCTGACACACTGATTCATCAGGTTAGTACTTTTTACTCCCTACCTCAGAGTATAGTTTCTACTTTCACAAATTGTGTCAAAATCGGACCCATATCGGAAATTCACACTTTTCTTCAAAGTTCTAAGGACGCAAACACCCACACTAATTTTGGAGGAAGACTAGTCTTTTGTGATTTACAGAATGCATAAATTATACCGTCTGCTTTATGGGAATTGTTCTGTCATGTCTGGGGTCACGAGTGGGGCATTTTGATCAGTCACGTGTGTGACATTTTGTAATTAAACTTATGCTAATTTATGCTCGGAAAGACAAACCTATGACACATCTTAAGAAATTTGCGTGTTTACTTACTATCAACACTGGTGCACACAATAATCATCACATCAAATTATTTTTTTCTCCAAAAACTAATTTAGTTTCAATTTCTGAAGAATCGCTAAAAAAAACCCCATGATATAGCCTAGTTCAACCATCAAATGCAACCTAGACAACGATGCCAACAAATACTGTACACAATATTTATATTCATTACATAGAATAACTTCAATCAGTCATTCACAAGGATGGCTGTCCCTGCTTATCACCAAATGACCTTGAAAATCTAGCGCACAATTAATACTCTCTTCTTCTGTGAGAGTAGATGGAAAAGAAAACTGCAACATTTACTCACCTCAATATGATAACAAGCGGTCAGCCGTTGACCATGTTGACTGCTAACATTCCTTCCACAACTCAGACAGGTAACTTGAAGAATGCAGGCTCTCCCAGCAATCTGTCTTCTCCTACGCACAAAAAAATCATACTGGAGAACATCAATGCATGTGATGTGGTGGCGACAAAAAACAACGATATGCACGTACTGCAGCATCACTTCACTTAATTCAGAGAGCTAGGCCAAAGACCTTTAAGACTAGTCCGGTGCCATCCCTCCCTCAGTACAAATCTGATGCAAGGAGATGTGGGCAACAAGACCGGTGCTAACCAAGACGCCACAAGGCCACATGAATAATTCATCAAGGCTGGACTGATTGCATCAAAACACAGTGGGAGAGTCCATTTGCCAATAGGGGAATTTTAGAAAGATGAGGGGAAGGTGGAACAGATAAAAAACAAGTCAGCATCCTGCCCGTCGTTGCTCATTGTTTGCTGCATCTTTGGAGCACACAATGTCTCTGGTCAATCATTAACCCTCCAACTATTTAAGAGGTCACAAACAGTCAAAATTTTCTTCCTCACCTCCTGGCATACTGTGTACAAACCAATGGGGGTCTTGACCAATATTGACCCGAGTAATAACAAGGCTCACAATGCACGTTTATGCAAAATGGAAATAATTACCTTTTGATAAGCATATTAAGATGTTTTTGCATGTTTATTTTGACACTTATTACTGCAGAAGTATCTACTGAATCATAAAGGAAGCCTTACACCTCAGTTGCTCTTTGTGCATTTTGTCTCACTGAAGCAACAAAATTGTTCAAAACCTAATGCTTGAATGTGAATTACCGTTATACCAGTACTATAAAGCAGAAAAGGTGTATTTGTGGACAAGCATTACATTCACTGTGTGGACTTCCGAACAAAGGATGTCCACATAAACCAGGTGGCAGTGACGTTGTGTGGACTTGCCCACGTCCACACAAGGTTTTCCCCTCTCTGGAAAACAGGTTTAGAGGCATTTTTGGGTAAGGTTTATCAGTGGCAAAATGAAGAGAAACACTAAATGGAATCATAGAAAAAAATTGGGTTGAACGAGTTTTCACAGTTTGAGAAAAATGATTTTTTTTCACTGGTTTTCCTTAACTACACGAAAACAAAGGAATGTCCACACTAGGTGTGTAAAACAAACATGGGTGTGTATTTGTGAGTTTGTCTTACAGTCACTATGTGGACATGTGAACAACAGATGTCCACATAATGCAGGTTGTGTTGACGTTATGTGGACTAAGCCATGTCCACATAACGTTTCGCCCTCTCTGGAAAACAGGTTTAGAGGCATTTTCGGGTTAGGGTTATCAGTCACAGAATGAAGAAAAACATTCAAGGAAATCAAAGAACAAATTGGGGGTTGAAAGAGTTTTCACAGTTTAAGTAAAGTTATTTTTTGTACCGAGTTTTCTTAACGACACAAAAACAAAGGAATGTCCACATAGCATATGTAAAACAAACATGGGTGTGTATTTGTGTGTACTGTTCAGGAGTTGCTCATGCAAATTATAGGCTGCTATGGTGGATGCACGTTCACTTTACTCATGCAAATTATGCTGCTAAGTTAATTGATCGTCCCCACGATGGGAGATCCCCCGCGAGGCTGGGACTCACCCACGAAGCTACCTCTGCAATGCAGCAGGCGAGGCGAAGTAAAGAAAACATACATGTACATGTATATATATGCACGACATTGTGGGTCTTGTTATGGAATTTCTGTTGCTATACATTTTCACTTAAGCCACGGATTTCCTCATCAAAATCGGAAGGTGCGTTTCTGGGTGATTACCAATGTTTCTACGTGCCTTTAAAGCTATAGTCCATCATTTGTAATTAGTGCATTTTGTTCGTTTGAAGCAACAAAAGTGTTCAAAATCTAATGAAGGATACTGGACAACTTACTTGATGAAGTTTCAGCTCAGCTTCAGCTTCATATTCCGAGAAAAACAGCAATCTAGGATCTCAATTTCAAATCAAAAGTTGCTAAATCATGTTTCGAATTGTTTTGAATGGCAGCTTTACGCGATGCTACGCACTGATCCAACGAATTATAGCAACCGCGCGCGCCTGTGCGTCGTTCCAATGCTTGTGCGCGCTGCGCCGAATAACAAAACGAACAACTAATTTAAATTTTCCTACGGTGCTTCTTAAGAAGCACCGTTGGAAATGCCTTCTTTCGTTGATTTCTTCAAAATGAGAGCTTGCCAGAAAGGATAATTTCACAGGGAGTTTAGTCCCCTTACTATCTTTCAACCAGTATGTTTTTCAACAATAATTACGCCGGTTACTTTTTTGGATAGCTGCAAATGATGGACTCGGGTTTTAAGAGAAACCTGCTAAATTGTCTTCTTCTTCTTCATTCATTTATTTTCATGATGACTGGGCCCAACTGTCCCTGTCGAGCATGGTGTTGGAAAGAGATGGACCACTCATTATAAGCATTAATTTCATGACATTTGTCTTACTGGGGGCATTGTAACTGTCTTGGCAAATGCCAATACTGCAGCACCTACAGGCACAGGTTTATCAACTGAACTTATAACAGCTAACAGTCCTGAATCCTCCAATTATAATATTATTTTGTACACCCCCTAGGGAGTTTGGGTATGATAAATATTTAACATGACATACAGATCCTTGTCATTTGATTGGTGGAGCTCACATCACATGACATTCATTATTGCTCCCATCACGCCAGGGCTAAAAAAAATCCCATCCTATTCAACAGTTAGGATCATCCCTGTTCCATGGCACGGTATTTGTGTGCAAATGCATGCTGATGTGCGCGTTGAGCCCAAGAGCCTTGTTCCCAAGAGCCACTAGCTAGCTACAGACATGGGTTCAAACATTTCATAAAGTGCTGGTTTGGAAAAGAAAAATACATTTCCCACCAATTTTGTATTGAAATAGAAGTTCATTTAAACTGCAAATCAAATAGCAAGGATCTATATGTCAGTTATATAAAACAACTAGGGGGGCCTATTGAGTTGCTTTAAATTGTGAAAGGGGAGGAATATTTTCGCTCGGTAAAATCTGGACTTTTTCATTTCACTCGGCTTTGCCTCGTGAAAATAGTCCTGGCTCTTTGTAAATTATTTTTCATTCTTCTATGAATATGATCATCCTGGATTTCTTTCCAAATCAGAGTAAACAACAAATCCTTGAGTAAAACAAAAACATTAAAAACTAGTGCTACAGAGAACAACCCTAGAAACGGGAATGGAATGTGCCGTCCAGTTTTCATCTTTCGGAGGCCCGCTCGCGCATTAAGAGCACTTAATTATTTTGGCCCAGGCATCCAAGGTACCATGATAGCTAGCATTGGTGATGACACATATGCACGCGTGTGCACGGTCACGTGCACGTACAGACTCTCCTGTGTAATACCCCGAAAATATCGCTAACGTAATCGCAGATCTTGCAGGGCCGAGCCGGTTCCCCTGATGACGGTTACCGGCATGGTAACTATGAGCAACGGGAGGTGGATAGCCGATAAAGAGAACAGGACTTGTCTTTTTTTTTCCTCTCTTGTATAAATGTCACAAGATGTGATGATTATGATGGAACAGATATTAAATGTAGATGCTTTGGGAAAATAAAAAAACAAAAAAGGAACATAAAAAAAATTTGGCCTGGAAGATTCTGGAATCACGATTCGGGGGAGAGATGTTAATTACCAGATTCTGATTAGAGAAACTGATATTATCTAATGGTTTCCAAGTAAAATGCATCAAAGTGGAGTTAATTCATTGAAATGAACATTTTAATTTTAGGGGCGGGAGACAGATAATTGAAATGGAGAATATTGAAACGTTATACGGTGAACAACTTGATACTCAATCACCAAGTTTTCAGAAGTTGCAAAAAATATCATGAATATATTGCACAAAATCTCAGCAATTCACACAAAATCATTAAAAACACAATATTTTTGTTTTGAAAACCTGTTTTTAAGAAAATTATAAATTTGCATTTTAAACTGTGGTACCCATATGATACATGTATGTGTTTTTTCTTCTAATTCAATAATGGAACACTTTTTGGGAGAATGTGCTCTTTTAGGCTCGACAACTGTTTAAAGGGATATTACCGCCTGGAATCCTTGAAAATCTTATGTTTTGGATTGTTTACTTATCCTAGATTTCAAAGGCTGGTTGAAAGGCAACTAACCTAATGCCTTGCAGTTTACCAAAGTTTACCGTGGTACACGTTGTGTGTGTCACACATTATACAGATAGCACCGTCGGAAAAATCGTCTGTCCATCAGCAAATTTGCAGGGATGAAGAGCGCCACTTCTTGTCCGATAGTGTCAATGATTGTTCGGTTTGTAACAGTGCCCCCTACCAGAAGATTGTGCCCCCCCCCCCTTCAATTTTCCGGAGGACGGAAGGCCGGTGCAAATCCTGTTTACCTTTTACCACGGATGGTCCGTGAATTTATAAGCGAGACAAACATTATATTTACAACGGGCGAACAAAACCCTGGTTACGCAACTGAATGTAAGACATCATGTGGAATTTCCGTCACCAGACCTTTACAAAAAAGCAAAGAAATGTACTACATGAGATTTTTGTGCAATCTGGCCAAATGTGCATCATACCCCACACACCGATAATTACGCACGCTTCGTGACATCAGGTTTGTATTTGAAAATGTCCCTTACTTATTCTCGTGCAGCACGTCGTCGGTCTGAATTGGCGTCACAAATCCTCTTGCTCGGAATGGGATCTTATTTGTCCAGAAGGATCTGGTGATTCGGGCAGCATCGTAAACACGGTGGGCTGATTTAAACGCGATATCGTTTTTCAATTCATGAAATGGTTCCCCCTGGCGCGTGCATGACCGACTCTGCATAAATGATTGCCCGATTTGATGCAGTTGACGTTTGATGTGGTTTATGAAAAATTCATAAATGTCAGCTTTAGAAATGACAAGATAATGGGAAAAAAAAACAAAAAAACAAAACAAGGTAGAAAGAAAATGTTTCATTTGCAATTCATGATAAAAATGCAACTAGTTCACAAATGTTAAATCTAAAAAAAATTCAATATGCTTAATACACTTAGGCCTATCTCATAATTTTATACAGTAATTTATTTGACCTATTCCTAAGAGTATGTACACAAAATATTTGATTCTTTTTTTTGTTTATAAAAATCACTCACTGCAAATGGAGAAAATGTCATTGGTAGGTCATGAAAGGTCTGGCACAGCTTTTCTCAGTACATTTAACATTCGTGAATGCCGTATTTATGCAGAAAATGGGGTTTTCCACCTAAAGCAAACACAGTGAAGACGTGTCTGATTACTTAGGGGGAAAAATATTTACCGATGGTCGGCTTGAACAAACTGCGCGCTCTCGCTGAGAGATACGTCACGAGACGGTAGAAAAAAGGGCAATCGCCAAATCACGTCACAGCGGTCGGTGAAAGTGCGGCATTTTGGGCAGGGAGTGTTTGCAGAATGCCTCGTGTGACTAAAACGGGAACGGTTGTCAACAAAGGGTGACAGTGGGGTGCTCCATTCTTAACTTTTTTTGTTTCTTGAATCTAAGTACTAATGTACTGTTGCCATGGTAATATGAGGAATTCTGGATGTGTTGTGCACGCTGAAGAGAGATCTTTGTGTCAAAATGTATATATACAGGGTGGATAAAAAAAAATGAAACCGAGATATTATTGCTAATTGGAACAGAAGTAGGGCACATATGAATCAAAGGGAGATATCCTCTGTTAGGGTCGAATCTCCTCTTTAAGATGACACCCTGGTCATGTCATTACATTCATGGTTGACTGAGCAGTGACCAATTTTATGACAGGTTCTATTTAGAGGCTTGGGCCACTTTTTCAATTGTGGTTTTTGTGGTGTCATTTGTCACAGAGTGAAAGGCTATGGTTGCCAATCAAGGCAGGTGGGGGAAAAAAGTGATTTCACCATGAAAAGTGGCGCAAGTCTCTAAATAGACCCTTGCATAAAATTGGTCCCTGCTCAGTCAACCGTGAATGTAATGACATGATCAGTGTGTCATTTTAAAGACGAGATTCAACCCTAACAGAGGATATCCCCCTTTGATTCACATGTGCCCTACTTCTGTTCCAATTAGCAATAATATCTGGGTTTGTTTTTTTTTTAATACGATGTACAATTGTACATATATACAGAAAAAAATCTTTTGTTTAGACTTGTATATTAAAGTATATTCTCTATTTTTTAAAAATTTTATTAAAAATAATTCCATTATTTAGAATTCCATTCAACAGAAGAGGCCAACATTCAACGTAACAAAAGTCAACATTCACCAATTTTTCTGAAGTAATATCCACCGTCTTTTTTCAAAAACACAAAACCAGATATTCAGTTTTCCTTAAATACTGTATCCTTTATTGTACTTGTCAGAAGTAAAATGGATGTTTTCAGTGAAGTTTTGCACTGTTATTTAGTGCACAGGGTGAGTAAAAAAAAACGAAACCCAAATGTCGGGACCATTGTTTTAGTGAAGTTCTGCATGTAGCATTTTCGAAATCTAGGATATGAAAGCCCAATTCATTTACCTTTCTTTTAGTACAAGAATCATTCAAATCACTCATGTACTTTTCAAATTACAGAGTTTTAAACACAACTGCCGTTTTAAGGTTCTGTCCACGGATCACAAAAAAGTTCAGTGTTCTTTCAGCAAAACGAAAACAAATCACATAAGGATATGTGTGTGAATTGTTTTCATTTTGCTGAAAGAACACGCACTTTTTTGTGATCCGTGGACAGAACTTTAAAACGGTGGCTGTGTTTAAAACTCAGTAACTTGAAAAGTACATGAGTGATTTTAATGATTCTTGTACTAAAAGAAAGCTTATGAATTGGGCTTTCATATCCTAGATTTTGAAAGTGCAGAACTTCACTAAAACAATGGTCCCGACATTTGGGTTTCGGTTTTTTTTACTCACCCTGTATTTTTTTAGTTTGCAGGTTGAATTTAAAGGGAATATACATCATTTGCTTTTGCTGTAATTTTCAGAAATGGATGGAATTGGGGGGTTGGAAATATATAGCAAATATAGTTACACTGACTTTTTTGAGGTTTTGGGTTCGAAAATGCTATAAAAACCAAGAAAAACAATCATTTTCCTGTAGTCTGGTTCCCTGACTCCATTTAAGAAAAAACAGAGCAGTTTACATACATTGGGGAATTGTAAGGTCAGGGAACCAGTCTAGCTGGCTTGTACCCGTTCATAGGTGTGTAATCGATTGCAAACAAGTGCGATGGTCAACTGGGGCCAGTATTTGAAAAAAGCCAGTTTTTTCCAACGCTGGTCGGCCGATCAGCGTTGGAAATTGATACAAAAATACCACTTTTCTTGAAAATGACTTTATACCAGGTGCCATGATTTTACAGGATGCTTTACACTGTCATTCACTAACAGTCCAGCAAGGTATTTCAAAATGATTTGGTAGTTTTATTTTTTGATGTTTGCAAATGTTGTATTTTCCCTTTAAATTAGCCAGTTCATGCTTTGTGCAAACACGAAATGAATATGATATATCAGGAAACGTCCGCTGAGAAATCTGCCGGAGTTGAAATATGACGTTCACCTTTTGTGAATTTGCAGCGCGACTACTTGCTGTGAATACATGCGCTCACTTCGCTTTCACGCCAAGTATCAAACGGCCTCCGAGCTTCTGAAACTTTTGTCCAGAAGGCGAAATGTAACATGAATCTCAAAAGACTCTTACCTACTATTCACAGCAGACGTATTATTATTTCACTGGGTTCGATAACCGACGGTGCAAAGACTCTAAGAGGTGTCATGAGAGAAAAAAAATACTCCACGTTTTCCATGAATGATGGGCAAGCAGCTATATCGTATGACATCTATGTGACTTCCGTGTGGAAAAGATTCATTTCAGAGGGGCGAACTATCACTGAGGAATAGACATGTTGCAAGTTTTTGTCTGCGATAAATATTGGCGCATATTTGGCATAGTAATTCCCCACCTTTATCTGTGTAAGAAGTCTTCCAACGTTGACATATTACATACAATCATATTTTGTCTATTTTGGGGATCAAATCACCCACATTAGCAATCCTTCGCCTAATTTTTAGCCCAATTTACGGACACCTCATTGGTTTTTTCCCCCTTTTTTTCTGGGCTAATTATCATGATATTATCATTGTTCTCATTATTATCCATATCATTTTATTAGGGTAACTGCTCCAGTAAGTAACTTTGTGAATTTGAAGCTCATCAGGTTTGGGAAGACTACTTGATGATATCTTGGGAAAAGGTAACTGCACACAACTTTAGGGTATAATGGTAGCGGCCATTTTGGATCTTTCCTATGTCCTCATAATTATCCAGTGACTTAGGCCTACATGTTTTAGAAAATCTTATTTAAGTAAGGATATATATATACATGTAAGTAGAATCCCCAAAATTTACTTTTTCAAAAAATATGTAGGCCTATACCCAAACATGGGAATGAATATATTACACGGCAGGTATTTATGCAAATAAGGCACCCTTCCTGAACAAATTTCAGGTGTCAACCCTTCTAAATTTCTTCTCTAGGGCTATAAGAATCTATCTGCCATAAGCTTGGTGCTTTGGACCAGTCGGTCACGATTCAGACCATAAGCCACCTGACTAACAGAAGAAGTGTAGGTTCTGCTGGTTGTTCCAACAACAAAATGAGTTTATAATCCAGGGTACTTCCATACCTTTCGAGTTAATAATGTTACAAGGCCTGAAAGAAGTAAATTTTTGAAAGTTGCGATGATTTTTTTTAATAGAAACTATGGAACTTACAAGGGGCATTTTCCAGCTAATAAAAAAAGAGTTTTTATAACCACATTTTGAAAACACATCATGTACATGGTATACAAGCAAGAACCCAAGCTGCCAAATGATACTTGCTAACGAGACCATGCGTATCTTTTTAAAACTTGAGACCGGTTTTCCGACCCTCTGCCGATACTGTTTCCAATTCACTTCCCCCACAAGCGTGTAACATTCAGGATGACGGCAGGAATTGAGTGTGAGCCGATCGCCACTCGACATGGATACCGGGCCTCTGGTTTCTACTTGCTAGTCATGAGTGCGCAAACTTCCTGCGTTAGACCCCACTTCCAGGATGTTCACCGCACGGGTTCCAACAGCAAAAGCAAGACAAGCTAAGTATCTTACTGGATCAGGTTTTACACTTATTTCAAAAATAAGTAGTCTAACATGATACAGTGTACCTGAATTGACCTGTACTGTGAACGGTTCAGCAATAATAATGTGGTGCTTATACCGGTATGTACTTTTTACCAAAGGTCTCAAAGCGCTTCACAATTTGGGCGATTCACAATGCAGTGCGCCACCAAGAGTTTGCCATGGAGAGTCAACTTTTCAAGTTTACGGTCGACAAAACATGGCCAATTTGAATGAGTGTCAGTAGACAATTTGAGCTAATTTGTTATAGATTGGGGCATAGCATTCTGCCGCCTTATCAAAAATTACCATATTGATACAAAGAAAAGAAAAGGGCAAACATATACTTGAATCATATGCTTATGAAACTACTGACCGGAAAAACGAACAATTTCAAATGTCCCGCGCTGCAAATTTGTCGACCATCTCCCACAATGCACTGGGAAAAATGAACTCTCTGTGGCAAACTCTTGGTGGCGCACTGCATAGTGAATTGCCCAAATTATTACCCCTGTTCATCAGGCCATGAGACCAGTTTCTGCAGCAGCTCGAGATCAGCGCATTCTGGTCTCTACCCTCACAGGTAAAAGAATGAAATCAAGCAAAAGGATGAAATCCCCCAAAAATCTCAACCACTTTCGTTTTCCAGACACCATTAGGTTTTTCCTCCCTCCTTCATGAAAACACTTATTGACTTGGCAAAAACACCAAAGCATGAAATTTTGAGAAAAAAAAGTACCTAAAAGACATAATGGAAGCTACATGTAGGCACAATAAGTACATATAGTACAGTCCAAACCTTTTCAGCATCCAGTTTTCAAAAATATCTTTAAAATTGTTTTTTTTTTTTGTAGAACTTCAATGCCGAAACTCATGAAAACAACATTTATTGACTTGGCAAAAGCCCCAAAGCATAAAATTTTGAAATAAAAAGTACCTAAAAGGCATAGCGGAAGCTAGGTGCAATAAGTACATGTAGTACACAGTCCAAACCTTTTCAGCATTTAGTTTTCAAAAAGATCTTTAAAGTTGTTTTTATTTTTTAACTTCAAATGCGGAAACTTTCCCTTATCATGTACCGGTAGATACCCATTTGCACAATTTTTATTTTATTTTTTTAATTTTATTATATTTCAGCCACATCCAACAGCGCAAGCACCAATAACAGGATGGATAAATGGAGAGAAGACAATGAGAAGAAGTTACAGTTTTAGAAGTGGGAGGAAAAGCCCAGAAGAATACTCTAGGGGAAACCCACGGAATCAGGCAGGGACTGAAAACCCAATCCACATATTGGCCCAGGCAGGATTCAAACCCAGGTCACAGCGGCGGAAGGCGAGGAAAGTACCACTACGCCAACCTGACTCCCCTAACTCACAAGCAGTCTTAATGCAGTAGATGTAGAAATAAACTCAGCCATGGTGACAAACTGACAATATCTAGTGCTGTGCATTTTTGAATAAATTAGTACATAGATGTATGTATGTTTGATTACTGGACTTGATGGAATATATTATTCAAATATTTTTAAAGGGCTGATCAAGTTTTACACATGCCGTTCCAAACTGGCCACTGATATAGGGATTTGTGTGCACCTGCACGGCTTGTTGAAAATTGGCAAAGAGCTTACAAATTAAAATAATGAATAAGAACATTAAGTTTGTATCGATATATTTTTTGAGGTAGAGGAACAGCTGATATTTAAAATTATTTTATTAAAAAGAAGTTTGAGCTAATATTCCTCAAAGGTGTAAAGTGGATTTTAACAAAAAATGTGGCATTTGAAAAACAATAAAACAACGCAATTTACAGGTAGGCCTATATAATTATGAATTAAAAAGAACTGCCTCTAAAATATTAAATTTCTAGAATTTTTCTTAAAATGCAGGGGAAAATATGAAAGTGATAAAATTAAACGAAAATTTTTTTATGAATCGAAATTAGTGAAAGAATGTGAAAGACAACACTTTCTAATTAAATTGTCAAGGGCTTTTGGTGTTTACATCTAGCCTATTTTCCATTTTTAGTGGCCAAAAAATGTAAATAAAAACTCTACAAATTCAATAAGTGCATTTAAGTTGTTTATCAGTTCGCTATCGGGCAACGGGGCAAGGGGACAGCCACAGGCAATGAAAGGGGGGGGGGGGGACACAAACAGCCAGGCATTAGCAATCCATCACGGAGCCCCATGATGACACATCAGACTGATGATATGCGGGCCATCATATGAGTAAGCCACCGAGCCTAATATAAATCTAATCAAGATTATGAAGGTTAAAGCCAGTAGAATGATTCTGACCACTGTGGGCTACCCTGGGAGACAGGGCAGTACCATTTTAGAACGGGGAGGGGGACAGGGGAAGGGTTCGGTGATAATTAGGGATGTGACACTGACAGGGTTTAACATTTCAGTTACAAAAATGAACCGAACAGAACTTGGCTTTAGAACCTAGTCAGGCCCCAGAAGTTTAACAGCTGGAAAGTTCAGGACATGATTTATACTCAGTGACACTCATTCAACCAGTAATTCTGTCTGTCGGTATTCTCATTCAGTCATTCAGTCAGTGACTCCGTAGAAAGTCCCTTCGGTCCAGCAAAAATTTAACTATAGGGCCTATGTAACAAAATTTTCCTGACTGTTGAAATGGTACCTAAATTTGTTCACCAGTTGATCATTCACAAAGTAAGCATGCACCCGAGAAGCGACCGAGCCGCCTCCCACACGAAACAGGTTGCCACCTACATTTTAACCCCCCCCCCCACCCCACCCCATACAGTGTGTATTTGCCTACAATGGGACCCCTATTGTCCCTCTTTTGTTTGTACTTAAACTTTTTAGGAAAGACCTCCCATATGTTTTGTATACGATCGCCAAATTGGGGACCTTCGGGAATTGGGGACCCTATTGTCCTCTATTGTTCAACGTCCCCTATTGAATGCAGAAAATCAAGGATTTTCTATTGTTCCTCTTCCCTTTTCTTTTGTTGATACTCAAACTTTTTCGCAACAGCTCTCATTGGTTTTGTACACGTTTTCTAATCGAGGTCGTCCTCGATTTGCTTCCTGTCCTCGATTCAGCGATGATGTTGCACATGTGTGTCCTCGATTTACACCATAAACAAGCGCACACACCCATTCTGATTTTACTATACTACCAAACTGAGGACCTTTACTGTTGCCTTCTTTTGTTCGAATTGGTTAGACTTTTCTCGACATGTCCCATAAAATTTGTACAAGAAAACCTTCCGAGGACCTGGGCTCAGGACCGTGGGGTTTACTGCCATGATAAGAAACCCATTGCTTCAAGTCCTCAGACGTACAGGATAACCAGGTACAGATATTCAGTTACATGAACATGCTTTCACAGTTGGTCAAATGTTGAAGACTGAACCAGGCAAAGACAGTTGAAAACCAGCACTTCTCTGTTTTTGATTAACTCACATTGAAATTTCTCAGACTAATTCAACTTACCCTCTACGACTTGCTACATGTTGAGATCAGTTGTGTATATTACTTCTCCGGTTAAAAACTACAAAAGAAAGGAATAAACAAACGTAAAATCAATCACATAAACCGAACACAAAGAGAAACTGAATAGTCACATTATAAAAGAGGGGCCTTGTAGCCGAGCGGTTAGAGCGTGGAGCTACGGAGTGGAAGGTTGGCGGTTTGAATCCCATTCAGACCAACTGGAAAACTCTCTCTGACAACCCAACAGTAAAATGGGTACCTGATTCGTTCAGGGAAGGTAAGACGGCGAGAGGAGAGGACTGGGCCCCGCCACTCATATGCTGCGCCCAAGACACAGTGGACCTCTAACATCCCACTGCCCCTACGGCCAAGAATGGCTATGGGTACCTTTACCTTTACCTAAAAAGTTAAACAAAGAAATTGACTGGAGCAGAGTTTGAACCTGCAACCTCCGGACTGCCATTCCAGTGCTCTACCAACTGAGCTATCCAACCCTGTCTTGGTGGTTCCCCAAGTGGCATCAATCGTTGAGGACGGGACGGGGGGGGGGGGGGGGGGGTGGAACAAGTCCCCCCCCCCCCCCCCCACTCCACTCAGGAAAATAAATTCTCATTCACAGATACATATGTAACCCACTGCAAACTAAACTAAGGTTGGTCAATTGAGGGAGATAAAAGTCTTTTTGTTTGTTTGTTTGGTCCGAACCATTGTAAGGAATTAATGGTAAACTCCTCTTTTTCATGAAAATCACAGCATAGGCCTACTGGGCACAATGATTTCACAGGATGCTTGGATCCTATAATTTATTACAATCAAGAAGCGTAATTCATACGATTTTGACAGTTTCGTTTTTTGAATGATTGCAATTGGTGTCAATTACCTAACGCAACACGTGACTACACAATGTTGACGTCATGAAATTGTGCTTGGCTTTCATTTTTTAGACTGAACGGACCCTAATCCTCATGGGATATCGCACCGGACACCGTTGATGCCTTTCTTACATCTAGCCCTCACGGCACGGGATTACGTGGAAACGAGTTGAGCTTGGACCAAAGAGGCAGGATGACCGCAGTCACAGAGGATTTCAGAGAAGAAAAATGGCCGGAAAAGAGAGTTTTGCTTTCAGAAACTCGAGTCAAGGGCGGACGTGGCGTCACTACCGGTACTTTGATTGTTACATGTAATTGAAGACTGATCAGAACTGTTATGTATAAATTTGTAATAACTTTACTTTGCATGCTCCTTAAAAAAAAATGAAAAGTGTTGCTTCATCCTATATCCTTGCAAGAAGGTAGCTAAACTCTGCATAACTTTCACAGTATTCTGTAAGTAATTTTGGAAGTGGCATTGTTGAAAAGCTCTTGAAATAAAATCAGCAATATTTGCATTTAAAAGCTTACTATAATAACGGATGATTCCGGAAGATTGAGGCTCTATACATGTAATTTTTACATGGAGGCAGTTGGAGGATTTTGCAGGATTGAGGTTGCGTCCTAGCAAAAATGCCTAGGGAGTTCGGGTTAATTAAAGATGCACAGTAGGGCCAATATTCCTCGCAGCTCTCAAATCATGTAATTTTAAAGTGGCTGTCCACAAAAATGTTACATGTGACAAACAATAAAACTGCTCAACTTATACGAATAAATCACATCCCAGATGTTTTTTTGTCATCTTCTATGAGACGGCTCACATTTTTCAATATTCTATTTGGTTTACAAAAAGCTATTCAAGTATTCAGATATATATCTACAGAGGCTGATCAAATATTCCCATAATACGATAATACCCTAATGCATGCAAAGCTCTCTAGAGACCCATAAAATGTCACTCAATATGTAACAAAAATTACTCAGAAAAAAAAAAAGATATTGAAGTTGCCCATGGCACAAGCATTATGTTCTGAGTACAATATAGACAGGATGTGGTCGCGATATATCTCATTCCCAATTCTCTACGGTGTGCACTGGACACCAAGCTCCATTATTTTTTGAGATTGGAGAAAGATTAGGCAAAGCACATCCAAAGGCAAAACCTGTGCTACATTTGCAGATCTACAATTTTTGAAAGGCCTACCGGTGCTCAAATTGTAGATTTACAGATTTATAGAAAATTTACATTATATACACATACATGTACGTGTACATTTATTCGAGATGTAACAATCATCATGTCCCCACGGCACACGATAAGCGGCATACAGAGTTGAATATGTTTCACATAACATGTACAGAACTTTGCGTGTACACTGAAACACAGTGAAAAAACTAGGATTTAAAGGTATGATAAAAACGGTATGCTAAAAAAGTTACTATAGAATTTGACAGCTTTTCCACTTTAAACAATTTGGGATAAATTTGTACATTATGAAATGGCCAATGGTCTCTCATGGCATTCCCCCACCACCCTGGGGTATAGCGAATGGGGGCGGTGCCACTCCCACCTCCCCCTCCCAATTGATCGTTTTCTGTCGGCAAAATTGTCATTTATCATGTGTCTGTCAGTCAATATGCCGCAACGAAGAACGCCACCTAGTGGCCCATAGTGTCCAAGATCATCTGCTTTGAACAGTGACTCTAATAGTCAGATGCTGTCCAGCCCCCGCCCCATCCCACTTTTTGATTTTACGACAGCCTGGTTACATACATATGTACCTTTCAGCACAGAGGGTCTGTTGGCAAATATCCTTCAATCAAATCACCCTCTTGTTTAAAAAATGAGAACATGAATGTGATTAGAGGCCTGATTGCCGAATCATGGTGGCCCGCTTGTTGTGCCAACCTCAAGGACGAAGAGTTACAAGATATTTAAATACATTTAGGAATCCCCCTCACAAAAGGACACTTTCTATATTATATTACCGTAGACAGGTAACAAGATGCTTTGTACACTGCATGCAGTCACGTCCTCATAATGTAACAGTAAACAGAAGACACATTACAAAAGTAATGAAAACGAGAAGTGTGTTTGTCAAGTCAAGAAACACAGCTGTTTCAGCTGTTTTTTTATGATGCAAGTTATCTGCAGCATCTGGTATTAGACTCATGGGAGTCACAAAATAAGGTTAAAAAGCTAAATAAAGTTAGAGAGAATGTACAGCATTTGCTTTTGCTGCAATTTTCAGAAATAAATGGATTTGGAGGATTAGTATGTTACAGCAAATATTGTTGAACTGACATGTTTAACGTTTTGGGCTTGTACATGCTGGGGAAAAAAAAAAAAAAAACAGTCATGCCGACCAGCGTTGGAAAAATGCAAATTTTCTTGAAAATGTCAGCACACCAGGAGCCACAATTGTACAGGATGCTTTAGACTGTCGTTCCCTAACAATCCAGTAAGGTATTTCGTGATAATTTGAGCATTTTGTTTTTGGATATTTGCAAATGTTGTATCTTCCCTTTAAAGGGAATATACATCATTTGCTTTTGCTGTAATTTTCAGAAATGGATGGAATTGGGGGGTTAGAAATAAACAGCAAATATAGTTACACTGACTTTTTTGAGGTTTTGGGTTCGAAAATGCTATAAAAACCAAGAAAAACAATCATTTTCCTGTAGTCTGGTTCCCTGACTCCATTTAAGAAGAAACAGAGCAGTTTACATACATTGGGGAATTGTAAGGTCAGGGAACCAGTCTAGCTGGCTTGTACCCGTTCATAGGTGTGTAATCGATTGCAAACAAGTGCGATGGTCAACTGGGGCCAGTATTTGAAAAAAAAGCCAGTTTTTTTCCAACCGATCAGGCCGATCAGTGTTGGAAATTGATACAAAAATACCACTTTTCTTGAAAATGACAGTATACCAGGTGCCATGATTTTACAGGATGCTTTACACTGTCATTCACTAACAGTCCAGCAAGCTATAGTATTTCAAAATGATTTGGTAGTTTTATTTTTTGATGTTTGCAAATGTTGTATCTTCCCTTAAAGCCAGGCGGTCTTGTAGTTTTCTTGATATAGGACTTTGAAGTCTCCATATGTGACTCATGTTGACATCATAACGTAGGTCACACATTTTTCCAAATTCTATGTGTACCGGTACTTCCTATTTAAGCAATTACAAACAGATTTTTAAGTTGTTTTGTTCACAAGATATAAGTTCAATTGTCAAAAATCTAAGCATCAATGAAAAAATCACATGATGATGTCATCATGATGTCACATCAAGTTCCACCAAGAATACATCCCCGTCTTTGACCGGTAACTAGACCTGTAGTTCTGTAGTTCACGCGACACACGATGACGTCATCATGAAGTCAATCATCTTTGGATGGTCATGGTAGTCTACGTGTGTGAAACGTTGAAAGTCAATCAGATTTATAAAAGTTCCAAAAGCGGTTTGTAGAGAAAACAAAAAAAAACTACAAAGGCTATTGACAAAAGTGGCAAAAGAAAAAATAAAACTTTAACAAAAACAAGAGCATTTTTGGCTCATTGCTGAAACAGCTAAAAAAAAAATTAAGTCTCGAAACTCAAGTGTTTCCACTGTATATACTTCCCCATTTTCTTTTTCAACAGTAACACATACTTTAGTCCAAAACATGCAATCCCCTCCATTAATAAGCAGTGCCAAAAAATGAATATTCATAACAAAGTTTACATGCAAATCAGAGCCTGCAAGAGTTCACACACCCCCACCCGCCCACTCAACATTCCATCTGTCTGCAAGTGGTTGGCTGTAAACAGCTACTTGTTGGAATGTACTAATAAGGTCTTCAGGGGGTGTCCTGAGGTTGACCCTGAATAGTTTGAGGGTGAGATCACCCGCTGAGGGAATTCCTTGGGGCTGTCACACTTTTACAGGAAGTTTAGAACTTTTTTATATCTGGAGTGCAGAAAGTATGGTGGTACAGGAGGAGATGATTTGACCTGATGAGGTCAAGGGAAATTAATTTGCAGACATTTATCATTTTGTTAATCAATTAAAAAATTATGTTATAATGTTATAATGTTATAATGTATACTATTGAAGAGATCACCAAAAGTGCAACAGTTTGTTCAAGACTTTTGTCAATTGCTTATAAACAGAGCAAATTTGTCTAAATTTTGCAAAAACACCAGGAAACAGTGTAAGCAATTAGACCACTGAATGTACGTACTTGGTACCGTATCTGTAAGCACATTTTAAATCCACTGAACAACAAAATGTAAAAAGTTTCATAAAAATTCTACAAGAAAGTTTGAAAATCGAAATACATGCACTGTTCTGGCCACCACATGTCCACTTGAAGCAGAATGCAATGTTTCACAAGAAATTGCCAAATAAAAAAATTAAAAAACCAATTCTATACAATCTAGTTTACAAAGTGTTTTCTTGTAAAACTAATTTTCATATAACCCCCCCCCCCCCACCAACCTTTTGGGGGACGGGTGGGGGTTGGCGTGGGGGGTGGGGGTTTGGGAAGGGGGCGGGGATGGGTTTGAAAATTGGGTGTGATTCCTATGTAACGCATGGCAAAAACAACAGGACTCAAGCATCCCAAAGAATATACAGTGAAATCTCAATAAGTCAAACTCTGATAACTCAAAACAACTGTCAAGTCAAACAAAGAATCCATTGCCTTCGGTAGTATAAAAGTGATAATACAACCCTGCTTTACTGAAAACTCTCAAACTTTGAACCTGTTCCCTTGAGGTTTGAGTTATCAAGCTTTCACTGTATCCACAGGACTTGTCAAGACATGAAGACTGTAGGCTAACTGACTAGTTATCCAATCGGTGACAGCGGGTCACAATGAAGGTCAGATGCATTTACACGAACTGTGTGGGAAAAGTGGGGGGGATGCGGGTTTTTATGGGTCACTTCAGCAGCACTGGGAGTGAATATTGGGTTGTAAATGCCAGTCAGGCATGCTGAGAATGTTGAATTACGGGTAGCTGTTGTGGTTTGTGGAACCGGGATTCAACCACTACAGTTGCAGGTATTTTTCTTTTTGGAAAACAAGTTTTGAGGGTCAGAAAAAAGGGAACCTAGGATGGAGACCACAACAAAATTATCATATTTTGAACTTTCATTACAAAATTGACATGTGATGCGATCAAGCTGAATGAGTTATTTGTTGACCCTGGTCAAATTTTCACTACAGTTGCAGGTATTTTTTTTTTTGAAAACAAGTTTTGAGGGTCAGAAAAAAGGGAATCTAGGATAAAAACCACAACAAAATTATCATATTTTCAACTTTCATTACAAAATTGACATTATTTGATGTGATCAAGCTAAATGAGTTGTTCGTTGACCCTGGTCAATTTTCACTACAGTTGCAGGTATTTTTTTTTTGAAAACAAGTTTTGAGGATCAGAAAAAAGGGAATCTAGGCTAGAGACCACAAAAAAATTATCATATTTTCAACTTTCATTACAAAATTGACATATGTGATGCGATCAAGCTAAATGAGTTGTTTGTCAACCCTGGTCAATTTTTTTTAACAGATTTGAAAAGAGTAAAATCTAAGCATTACTGATGTGAAAACGGTTTAAACCGCATGCTGATACCACCTTAAGTTAAAAAAATTATGGAAGTCGGAACACCAAGAGATGTGATGAAGTGATGTGATGAAGAGGCCCTATTTTGGCCTGTATCTCCAAATGAAAGTTCCTGACAAACGACTCATTTAGCTTGATCGCATCACATATTCTGTCCAATAATCTTGATTGTTGTGACTTCTGGGTTTGAACCTGCAGCATCGTGACTTTGAGCATGATCCCTGGTTACATGGCATACATACCGGTTTATGGCTTCCGACTAGTGCCCCTTGACCAAAGACATTGCCAGAATGGGAAACTGCCAACATAGGGCTGGATAGTTCAGTTGGTAGACCACTCCAGTCAATTTCTTTGTTCAACATTAAAATTATTAATCTAAAATCCTGCAGTCATTACGAACAAGTTTTTCTGAACTACCCCTCAAATTAGGGGATAACTAAACATCTAGAGGTTTGCAATTTGACTTTTCTTGCTTTTTAACCAGGTAAGTTGCATCTATAGTGAATATCAAGTGGAAAACAGTCTAGATTTTTAGGGACACAACTTAAATTCAGGAAATGTAGCATACATCGCTATGTGGCTGACAATTTGTAGTCCAAGTCCAAGGATGTGTTCCACTTGTTTGCGTTTGTTAGCCTGGGCCTGCAAATGTGATGACCCCAAATGGAACGATAAAGTCATCGAAAAACTGTTGTCAAAATGAACTGATGCAAAATAGCCAATCTACTGTTTCGATAAGCAGCTTTTAAAATACCCAAAAACCTTAATCTTGACTGAAAATGAATTGTTTCCACTTTCCAGTGTCATATATACTTTAATATGTTGAAAACAGAAAAATTCAGCCCCGACAGAGAATCATTACGTTGATTGTGTGTGTCGCCTAGTCCGAGTAACTTGGACTCTACAACTCGCCTATTTTAAAATTTTGATCATGGTCTGGCAATAGTACTAGTAGAGTCCTAGAGAGGTTCTTTCCTGGAAGCAAAAACGTTAGCTTCGAATCAACCTCGTGCCCCGTGGGTACGATCTTGCAGCGCCATGTTGTTTCCCGTCATGCCTTGCACGATCAAAACCCCTGGAATTGTGTAATTTAAATATACCAGGGCTGCAGTTTATCTGTTTTACGTGCCGACGCCATCTTTAAAATGTTAAAAGTTGTGATTTTGAAGAATCAATCCTTTCAAACACAACGTTTGGACGTTGTGTTAATTGGCAAAGATTTGTATTAAATGTACGTACCCCTTTCGTGCCTTTACAACCACAGATACAAGGGTTTTTTTTGCGAAAAACGCGGCTGACATAATCCATATCGTACAGGCTTCGCGACTTTTGAATCATAATTTTTTTTTTTCGTACGTGACGTTACATGCAAAGCTAAGCACGCAAGTGCAAGCGCATTATGGGCGCACCCGGCTTGCAATCTTCGAAATGCCTGCGCAGTACGCTGTGAATAGCCATTCAGTGTCATTTACGTCATCATCACAGCCAGGGTTTAGTGTAAGGAACGAGAACGCGCCCTTGGAGTCGAGGCTGGCTTCGAATTGCTTCAAAATGCAATAGTCAGATCGTTTTGGTCTGGCAACAAGATGCTGACAGTATTTTGTACACATTTCAGATGGCCCGACAAAATGCACAGTTGCACACACCAGGAGTTGCACCGGGAAAAAAACTCTTCTAATCTGGTTTGGCTTAATTGTATTCTCATTTTGAGTGGATCCTTTGCTGCAAGAAGGATAAATCTGCCGTCTTAGGCGAGTTTCTGCTTGTAATTTGTACGAAAATGGAAAATATCGGCCAAAAAGTGAAAACCGCATTCTTAGTCGGCAAGGTAATTCCAGCTCTACTGGCGAATCTCCCCATATCATGAGCCTAAGGCCTAAGCTGAAAATGTCAAGCTATGATAAGACTAGCTGTCTAACCTTTTCGATATTCGCAATGCATCTTGGGATTGGATGACAAACAAACCAGGCAATTTGTGCACAAACATCGGGTTGCAACTTTCATTTGATTCCTCCTTATTTTATATCAGGAATTTAGTGAATATCTTTTCCTACATTGTTGTAGGTCTACTGGTAATTTGAAATATCGTTTTAAAAATCATTCTTTAAAGCCCATTACTCATAACACAGGGGTCAATTTATTTGAATGAATACAATTTCGGGGAATCTCTTTTAGAGGCCAGTTTTGTTACTCGTGAATATTAATATCATGATATTGACCAATCACAATCAAGATGTCGAGGTCACGCCTCCAAACACTGACCAATCACAACAATTTCACTGTGTCCGTCCCGATGACTGGCATCCTGACATAAATTTAAAGATTATTTCTTGTTTTTGCTTGTAGAGTTTAAAAGTTGAATTTTATTTGCAAATTATATTTCTTAAATTCTATGCATTTTATAGGTGAATCGGTGATCACCTAAATAATGAAGAAAAAAATACTTTAAAAGGAATGTACATCATAAATTTGCTTTTGCTGCAATTTACAGAAATAAATGAATTTGGAGGATTAGTATGTTATAGCAAATATTGTTACACTGACTTGTTTCACGTTTTGGGTTCGTAGATGCTGGAAAAACCAAGAAAACCAATCATGTTCTTGTATACTCCTAGAACTATGAGGCTCCACTACGTGGAGCCTCATAGATCAAGAAGCCCGCAAAATTGCCTGCAGCACAAAACACTAATAAAGTACAAAAACGTCCATCAAAATGGAGAAATTTCACACAGGACCGCTGCACAGTTTGCCCCTATACTCCGTACTTTATCTCTTGACATACTCACGTATCATGCGCAGAACTAACATAGGTGGATTCTGTCGGTTTTTAGGCCAAAATGATGAAAAATGTGCCCTTTCCGCACTGAGCCAACCTGACACTTGAAACGTGCATGCATATGATCGAGCGATGATTTTCGGTTCGCTCGGAGCGCGCCGCGGGGGGTACGGTACATGCACTTGTACGCATGCACATACTATCATTTCGCCTGTACCGTACCCCCCGCAGCGCGCTCCGAGCGAACCGAAAATCATCGCTCGATCATATATGCGTGCAGGTTTCAAGTGTCAGGTTGGCTCAGTGCGGAAAGGGCATATTTTTCCTCATTTTGGCCTAAAAACCGACAGAATCCACCTATGTTAGTTCTGCGCATGATACGTGAGTATGTCAAGAGATAAAGTACGGAGTATATGGGCAAACTGTGCAGCGGTTCTGTGTGAAATGTCTCCATTTTGATGGACGTTTTTGTACTTTATTAGTGTTTTGTGCTGCAGGCAATTTTGCGGGCTTCTTGATCTATGAGGCTCCGCTCACGCGGAGCCTCATAGTTCTAGGAGTAGTATCTTCCCTTTAAAGCTTGACTGGTTCCTAGATCCCCCGTAGGTTTGTGCACAAATTGCCTGGTTGTTTGTCATCCAATAATATCGAAAAGGTGCTCGTGAAACTTGCGACTTGTTTTTGAAATTATAGCAATTATAATACTGATTACACTGACCGTGTTTCTAGATCAAAATCAGTGGATGAGACACAAAATAACAAAGAATACGGTAATTAATCTTACCGGACCGGAACGGAATCCCCCACAAAAAAGGATGCAGATGACAGTGAACTGAAGCTCGCGCGGTACTGCTATGGCGCGCCCTCTTGTGACAAATCGGGACGTGAATTATATTTCCAAAGAGGGCGCCAGAGCAGACTCACGGGATCAAAAAGTTTTGATCTCTGAAGAAGGTAGCTGACTTCTATGTCATCAATTTCAGTGAAAAGAGTTCATGCGTGACTAAACTACAAAAGCTTATCAAAATGACGAATAAAAAGGGATTTTATAAGATGTGCGAGGAAAAAGTAAGCCTGCATACAACTGCTTCTAATCAAATCCCCTTGCCAAACGACAGTCAATATTGTATCAATTGCCTAAACGGTTTTTTTGCAAATTAGACCCAAACTTTGATAATATTTTAATAAAATTAACCGAAAATTGATGTAAAATACTTTTTTCGAGAAAGTCACACTGCACACATTTGTTTAAACCTGTTTTTTTTATTATTTATTATTTTTTACAGTATATTATATCACATTATACCTACCTCATAGCCTAAAATCGAATCCTTTGATATCAAGGAGAAGGGGAAATGAAGAACAAGCGGTGAATAGTGCTTGGAGAAGACTAAGAGCAACTTTTCACTTTTCCTCAAATTAACATTCTCGTTAAGTGATATTTCTGTAATCCAACGATCTGTTATCTCATGCTCAGCCAAATCATGACTTGCTTGCCCTCAGATTCTCCACCGGTATTTTGAGGGTCATGAACTTGAGGGTTTGAAAAAAAGAAGGTGAAAGCCGTGAAGAGGACTGCGAGCTTGTATTTCTGTAAAATTCGGATGGAATTAGGCCCTACAATTGCTCTGTTTTGCAATGACGATCATTATTCAAAATGGCGATGGGTTTCAGTCCTACTTTTAGGGGTGATCGTCTTCAAGTCATCGGTTAACCCCCGAAAATTGAACAGAAAATGCAAGATGATGAAATAAGCTCTAATTTGATGTGTGTCTCAAACACCTTGGAGAGTTGCGAATATTTTTCGTAAGTTTTGGAAGTGGGCGTCATTATCACTATGGCCACTCATCTGTTGGTCTGCATAACCCTCTAGCGCTTAACAGACTCGCACCGTTAAAAATGTATAGCGCCCTCAGTTGTAGGCGTTGGTTAGATGAAGCCTGTGAATTTTAAGTTCCCGACAGTGTCTCTCCTCTTAATAAATGTATTTTTTTCTTATTATAAACTGAAGATAAACCAGTTAATAGTTCCAACATTTGCATAGGGGCAGGGTAATAGCACATCTACATGGGGCAATATTTTTTTCCGGTACGATATGTTTACGGTTATATAATTTCGTATGTTACTTTTCCGACAAAATGGCCCCCCCCCCCACAAAAAAAAAACTGAATAGCGCTGCATCAAGACCGAAGAATGTCATTGGAAGTCTATTAAATTCTTGCGATTTTTAACACATTTTCCCTGCAAAATCCAATGAATCGTGCGTATTGGTCCATTTCATATATCACACAGGAAGTCTGTGGCTTGCAATCTTCGCTCGTCAACAACTTAAATATAAACATACAGACGACAAACAGTAAAAACAGAGGATGTACATCATTGTATTCTCATTTGTTTTTCCTTTTTTATTGTCTCTTTCTCGTTCCTCCACGCCTCAAAGTCCAGACCTTTTGCGCACCTCCTGTGTGCGCATAAAATAATTACTGACTTTCTCGGAAACAATATTTCCATGTTAGCCATAAATCAAACGTCTAGTCCTATAATAAAAACAAGGGGTGTCATTTTCCTCAAAAAGTATTATTACAGGACATTCTTACATCTATCTCAAGCAGATTTTTTTATGGTCTAATACAACAAACAATCAAGCGCTTGGATAAATATGTTGTTTTTAGCTTTAAAAAACGACAAGAGTACAGAAGTATTTTTGATCACATAAGCTGCAAACTCACTCATAAAATAGTCGTATGGTTTGAATCTCTCCTATTTGACTAGCCAATCAAACTTGGTGTACTACAAACGCCCGGGTTCCATTGGTCAGCGCTTGTCCTTTCGGCATTATGATTGCGTGGTGTGTGATTTCAAAAAGTTTAGTTGTTTTCTTATTTCAACAGCACATTTTATATAGTTCACTCCATTCCACAAAATTCAAAGGCTGTCTATATAAAAACGAGCAAACTGGAAAATTCGCGAAAAAGAGTATGGTATGAAAAGCTTTCAAAGGGGCTATATAAAAATGTCACAACAATTGGGTAAATATAAAAACTCTCAAAACTTGTGAATAATCAATTACGACTACTCACCACAACACAGTCGACCACTCAAAACTGTTTGACTCAAATCAAGTCGTACTAAAAATACAAAATTCTAAAGCATAATATATGCATACAAATTTCTTTTTCATTGACTTTTGAGTGATTGACTAGTATAAACTGTTACAAGCATAAAAAACTCGGGGAAAAAAGTGCACTGCATAAGACCATTATCAGGAGAAAAAGGTCTAGAAAATTAGTAACAAAAAATAATCTCCGTAAAAAAACATTCAACAGTTTATTGGCTAAAAAGTTGTATACAATATAAGAACTCTGTAGAAAGTTTTTGTAAACTGGAAAAATGCATACTGTTCCTTACAGCCCCGAGATACCACATGCCAACTTCGAACATGCGATGTCACAATTTTTTTGCATTGCATAGAAAATATGTACATTTTTAAAATTTACTGTTTAACGTTGTCGAGAAAAGTTTGCCAAATGTATTCTGGTAAAAGCACCGTCTTCTTTCCATGGTCCTGGTACAGTGACAGTAACAAATACGTTTGCAAATATTCCAACTGTTTCAAGGATCACATTGTTTTGATTTATACCGTTGACATCTGTATTTGATCCAAACGATTACTGACGTGAACTCAATTCTTTGCAAAATAATGCAAAAAAAATCCATCGACAAACAAAACTCACAGGCTGAAAAAGTGGCATTTTTGGTACTTCAAGGGACTTTTTTTAAACAAGAAGGAACTCCGTATGCAATTTACAATAATACCCGTTAAACAAATTTCAGCAATAATAAAGTGAAGGTGAAAAAAAGGTGCCAGCATGTAAGTGTATAAAAGAAATTACTGTTGTCTTTTCGGTCCAGGGTATTAAACTGCTTGGCACATACACAAATAATACAATAACCATGTTTTAATGGTTAATGCATTATTTCATCAGCTTCAGTGACTCAAAGAGATGAAAGCACATTTTTCTGAACTGCACGGTGATGGTGTGTAAAGTCATTCAAGAATTTGTAATTAAAAAAAAAAAATTAGGATACAAAAAGCCACCGCAAACACTTGTTACAACTTTATAGTTTCGCACACAAATTGTGAAAATGGCATTTAAAAAAAAAATAATTTTTCACTTGATGTTTTCCCCAGTCAAATTTACTGTCGTTATATAAAGTTTCAAAAACACCCTCACAACAAAAATTTGAAAAGGATTAATTCATTGGATTATCCATTAGTTTAGTTTAACTAACCTGCAACCTAGTTACTTGTACACTGCAGTTTATCAAAATATGTTTAACTCATTAAAAAAATATTATTAACCACAATTTCATCTGCACAGAATTCAGTGAGTTTGCTTTACTCATTTGTTTTTCAAGAAAATCTCGTTAAGTAAAAATGTTTCTCTGATTTTGGTCCAGGATTTGATTATATACATTAATGAATGTGAAAAAAAAAACACATTTCACAAATGTAAAAAAAAAATTCACAATTTAACGCACCAAATTTTATTCAAACTATTATTGAACGGTATTAAGTGCCTGCTCCATTTTAATGGAACAAGTCAAATTGTCTGTTTTCCCCACAATAAAATTACAATCAACCGCTTGCATAGTACAACTCTTTCGTCTCTAGTCACAAATGGAATCTGCCAATTTTTTAAGTTTAAAAGAGTGAGGTATCGTTGATTTGTCAGATTTCATTTGGACAAAAGTAAAAAAAAAATGGTCACATTTTCTCAATAACTCTCGATAATAAGCTGCTGTACGGTGAATATATTCATTATTAAAAAAAAATATTGCGAACGAAAAACAAAAAATTCTCCTCCAAATAATGTCTCTTTTGCTTTCTATCCACTGTCGGTCAAATTACTCCAGACAAATCTCAACTTCAAAATGAATATTTTTAACCTCGACTCTTCAAAACGTTGGCAACAGAAGGCTGTGGCCACACTTGTAATTTTTTTTTATTTAATCTTTAAAAATCATTTATTTTGAGGAATGAACGCAGTTCTTCGCATTCTTGTTCTCATCCCAAATCAGCTATGCACAGAACAACAAAACCAAACAAAAGTATATGGAAACAAAACACTTCAACAAAACACTTCAACAAACTAAAAATATTTGCATTCAAATGCACTGAAATTACATCCTGAAACTGCCTTTTCAACCACCATCCTATTCGCACTTTCAAACTCAAATCCAGGGCTGGAACAATCCGACCTTCCTCACACTTATACTTTTTAAAATCTATTTTTGATATATTTTACACCTTTATTTTTGTGCGTGTGAGGAGTGAAAGGTTGGAGGTCAAGGGTGAAAGGTTACTTTGATGCTACAGTCTCGGGGACCAGCCCTGACATAATCTGGCTTCTCCAGCCCTACTTGTCAGCGATTAGAGAAACAAACACAAAGATAGATTGAGCTAGGTCCAACATGGCCAGCTGGACAAAACATTCCAAACAGAATCAGCCGGTCCTTTTTTTTTGGGGGGGGGGTGTGTATTTTTGTAATCAGCTTCCAGCAAAGGGTTTGCCAAATCCAAATACTCTGTGAAGATTCCTATGGCAATATTCGGCAAATAAGGAACTCGGTAAAAGAGCACCAAATTCAGACAGGATTTGGCAAACCCGTCCGGCTGGGGCTAGGGCTTGAGGGAGGTACATGATGTTGGGGCTTGCCGAGCTTCGTCTGGGGAAAAAAGTACCAATAAACCAGCCTTGCCGTAAAGAGGTAGCCGGTGTCCGGAATGTCAAACAGCCATTTTACTTCAAACCAGCATCCAATGCACGAGGTTTATGAACGGGCAGCCCGTCTCCTTTGACATGTAAACAACAACAAACAACAAGAAGCAGGACAGTGTCGTGCTGCTATCGACTGCCACAGTCTTCAGCTCATAACAAAAATTGAAAGTCCCAAGTGAAAACATCTCAAGACTTCTTTGACGAGCCTCACCGGTGCCCATCCTGGGCACAGAAATTTGCAAAGCACTGTAATCATTTGCTTAACACAGGTTACCAGTGTTTGTGACTGGTATTCAACCAATTGATGCTGAGCACGTTTTCTTGTCAAACTTTTCTGGTTAAAGTAGCCCAGGAATTTAAGAAGTCCTGAGAGATTTTCACGAGGGAAGGGGGTTTAGGGAATGAGTACTTAAAGAGCTAGTGTTATGATAAACTCTGGGGTGCCTGTAGCCGTGGTTTCGTCAATTTGGACAGGCTTGGTCCTGACTGGTCCAGGAGCTTGGCAACATCTTCAACGTCGGTTGGCGTCGTTGGTTGCTCCTTCTCGTACTCGCTCTCGTGGTGCTTGTTGGCCTCGGTAATGTCGATGGTCACCGGATGAGCAAGACTGTCCGATAGCAGCGACTCCATTCGCTCTTGACATGAAATGAGGTAGTCCTGTGATGACACACAAAAAAAAGAAACATACAAAATCAACATCAATTGGTTTTTTTTTTAGCTTTTGACTTATAAGTTCAGTAAAGTAAACACAGGTTTTCAGATACACCAACAGCGCACTTCTGTGTTGTGGCAGTTTGACTTAAAGTAGGGAGTTCCTTTAACCACCTGGCCTCCACCAAAGCATTCTGGGAAAGGTCAATCGGCTATCCTGACCCACATCAAGGTCAGAAGCCTGTGTCGAGCACTGCCAGTGGGGGCTGCGTTAATTCCCTCTACCCTCATCAGTGTCCAAGTCATAAAACTCCTATTAGTGCCAGCCCCACTATGAACAGTAACCCCTGGGCCAAATCCCCTGGGTGGGGGAAGGAAAGCCTGCTGTTAGTTTGCATCACACAAGATGGCCGCCGCCGCCAGGTTTCCCTGGGCCAAATCGGAAGTCTGTCCCAAACAGAATTCCCCAGTGGAGTTGCTGTATGAAAGCTCTTTTCTTTACTCGCAGAATAGGGGTCAACGGGTAAGTAATAAGGCCACTCATCATCACAGATTGATTTGAGAAAAAAAAAACACACTGAAAAAAACAACCCCAAAACACAAACCTAAATATAGAAGGCAGAAACATTTTTGTATCCCCTGTAGTTGTTTTGTACACTGATTGTTTAATTGATCTAGTGATTGACATTCACAGAAGATGAGGTCAAAGGGCACAAAAAAATCAACCAAGAGGAAAAGTCAGTAAAAAGTGTTCAATAATTGACCCCAAAATGGTAGCTGAAATCATGAGGACAAGTGACATGAATATGGAATAAAGGGGTCTGTACATAAAAAGATGCAACCTTCGGTCATCTTCTCATGAAATGTGAAGTTTTCGAACGCGTCTGGAATCCGTCTGGAATCCGTCCCAGCAGAATTAGCAAATGGCAACAGAAATCCAAACATCTCCGGAATTTCAATGCAAAATGAAGCTGCTTTCCCAGCATGCCAAGGGGTAAAAAAAAAAAACCTGTCTGGGTTGTTAATATACATGCATGACCACCTGTATGGCGGCATAGCTGCAACGTGCATTGAACTTTCTTTCCCATGATTGGGCCTAGCGCATTTCTGGTGAGTCTGGTAAAAAGTTCAGAAATGGGCCAACTCAAGGCACACACAATACTGGCTGTGTTGCCAAGCCCGGTGATTATTGATGTGTTGGGGGAATCCGTGGCCCTTTCTTGGATTTGTTTGGTGATTGAATGGGGCTGGTTTCTGGTACGATGGAAACCAATGCATACATTTCATCTGCCAGGAAGTCAAAAGTACTGCTGAACAAAAGTGGCAATGAAAAGTGCCAATTCAACCGTGATTTCAGTGTGAAATAGCCCAAAGATATCAAAAATATGCAAATAAGGCGAACATCTGGATCATTGTATTTTCTAAATTAATGAGCAGTATTTTCTAAATTAATGAGCGAACTGAACAAAAAGTTGAACAAAGCAAAGAAAGGACTTTACTTTGCCATTTAGGATGCCATTTAGGACACCATGGTTACTTGTAATTACATGTGTCCATGTGGTAAGAATCTTGGGAAAATATTGAAAGTTCATCGGGCCATCCAGTGTAAACACCCCAGAGCCATGGCACAGAAGTCATGTGTCTTTCCCCAAGTCAACTTCTGCCGACCCCAATTGACCCATAATAAAAAGGAAAAAAATTCAAGTTCCCATGGCATTCTCAGTCTTATCGTTGCAACATTCTTCAGGTAATTTGCCCGAAACTCACTTCTCACTCTCTCATAATGAATTTTAACTTCCAACCAGAAATACATTTCGTGTTTACTGTTTAGAGACTTTCTCTCTTGTTGATGCTTTTAAAAAGTTAACACCCGTCATGAAAACAGGCAAGAAAGTTTGATACCAAGAATGTGTGTTTAATGGGGGTTGAGTGGTTCAGGTGAGGGTACAGTGAGTGATTTAGAGGGTGTCTATAGGACTAGGATTTAATCTCATTACGCATCTGGTTTTATAAATCTCTCAGTGGCTCTGTGGTGGTGGTACATTTTTTGGTTGGGTTTTCGTCTGATCGGCTGCCACTGTTTCTTGGGATTGGAATGTGAACATTTCCTTCATAAATCTAGAGTTCAAGCAACTGTACTTGTCTGCACCCACAGTTGAAATTTTGCCAAGATGAAGTCCATGCACTCGTACATTGATGCATTCTTAATTACTTGCTTCCAAACGGAGGATTTGTTTCAACTAAATGTCATCCCCTCCCAACCCATAATTGATATCTGCCTTGTGTTTAATATCTCGACAACATGAGTGGTTTTTAGTTTTCATAGATGTGTCATTACATCACATTTCAACTTCATTTGCTTGGGTACAAGAAAAATGAAACCATGGATTAAGCAAGAATTTTTAGTCCAAGGCCAAAATATGGGTGTCCTTGGTCACTGATCTAGGTGTGAAATGAACAACATGGGACAATCTTACATGTACAATGACCAAATGCACAATTTATATTTTCCCCATTTCTGTTCATAACGATGAAAATAATTATTTATTAGTTACTTCTCTATTTCTAATCTTTTGGCTATTCACCAATACTGCTAGATTTTTGGGATTGCATTTTCCCTCCTTTTTTCACGATCATGCATTAATTGCATGTTATTTTCAGTCCAGCGAATTCATACTTTCATTTTTAGCAGCATTTTTTTCTTGATTCAACTTTCCAAATTGACGAGATTCCTTAAGCGGAGGTCACGGGTGCGTCCGCGCCGGTTTATTGTCGCCTGCACCAGGAGGAAGCCACTTTGCCTCTGATGGCCCCCTCAGTGGGACACGAGACGGCGGCAATTTGCGCAACGTGACAACCGGAGGTATCACTGTGGTGTATAAACAATGGCCGCAAGACGATACAGGTATAAAAATGGGATACAAAAAAAAAGGGCACAGCTTTGATTCGACCAGGAGAGCAGAAATAATCAATTACCAGACCACAGTGGCAGTAAGGGAGAATTGTGGAGGAGACATGCAAAAGACTTTGTAAATTGTTTTCCAATTTGTAAAAGTGAAGTGAAACAAAAGGAGGAAATCAGCAGATCTGAGGAAAAGTTGCATGCCTGTACATGGACAACTGTTTTAGGTCAGTGAAGGAATTCAAGTTATTTATTGAACTCAAAACCACAATCTGTGCCTCAGAAGAGAAATGTACATGTAACAGTGAACACCATTTGCCACTTTAATTCAAGGAGTCTCTTTTTATGGCATCATTTGGCAACATGAATAACATGCACCAGCAAAATAAAAAGTCTCTTCAGTATTCGAACAATATGCCCTTTAACTGCAACCAAAACACCCCCCTCACACTTTGTGTATTTACATGTACTACTTGGTATGCCACCCTAAATACGAAGAGTGCCCTGAACAAATATTGAAGTTGGCTAACTTTATGGCAGGGCAAGAATAAAGTCCAGAGCAAATCAAAACTTCCTATCTCAAATCAACAAAACAGGTTGATTGCACACATAACACATGTCTGTTATGCCATGGGATCTCTGGCCTGCCCGCTCCCACCGCATTCCTTTTCAAACAGCAGGAACTTTTTATTAAAGGGGCTAGTGTGCTCAGAGGCTTAATTCTGCCTTGAATGTTGTATCAAGGCCCCCCCTCTTGGCTTATTACAAAACAAGGTTAATTTCTGCTACCACAATTTGGGCACTAGACCTGCTTTCTCCAAAGCCACCTCTCCGCGTATCCGTCTCCGAAAATTATACAACTCTTCTAAAGTAAATCCAAGATGGCTTCTGTGTTATCGTCCACATTAACACTTTGTCAGCAGTCAGATCACAGAGTTTCTATCACAGTGACTCTGCTGTTAATTTTTACCCTTTTACCATACAATACAAAAAAACTGAACTTTTGTACGGTGTTGTGGAACTCTTTAATTTAAGAATGAAAGGCAGGGAAAAAAGACTTCAGCAAGAGGCTTATCTGTGCCACCCACTCTGATGGTATCAGGGTGCTTGCCCTTGTAGGATCACATGCTTGGATCTGGCAATGTAATTTGTACCAAATTCCAACAAAAATAACAGGACCACTGGTGTAAAGTTAAGTAGCCTTGTGTAAAGGGCCCGATCAGTCCACATTTCGGCTGCACAGGGAACAATATATCCCTCAGTTGGCCAGACTGCTGCCTGGATTGGCCTCAAGGATTTCTTAATAGGAGAGCAGAAGGTCACCCAGTGGTCTGACTTCCCTGTGGCATATCGACAGGGGTCAACATCATGCTTGCTTGCCTTTTTATTCTCTGTTTAAATACTTTACAGGATGAAAATACCCCCAAAAAACTACCAAATCCAGTATCCTGAAAAAAGGGCTCTGACCCTACATGCACATGAAAGTTCCTGACAAAAGACAGCGAACTAGTATTCGCATCATCAGTGCTGAAGTCGGAATACGGAATGATGTTTTCCTGCTTTTCAGTGTTCCAACTTCCAAGATATCAAAAGGACACAAAAACTTCTAGAGTCAAGTTTGACAAGAATTAGATGAATAAGCTTAACAGGTTTACAAATCTCGCAGCCGAGATGCCACCAATATATCAATAAAAAGCCTGAAACACTACTACTAAAAACTACCCCCTTTCAAAAATGTGTTCTCTGGATGTTTCAGACCAAATCCAGCACTTTTAATTTGTCAATTTTTTTGAAAAAATAAAACCCTGAAAAGCAGCATCTCTGTCGCAGGTACCGGTAGATTTTCTGGGGTTCTACGTTTTCAGTGCAGTGTGGGTGGGGTGGTGTGGTTGTCGGACCTGTGTATGCATAAACAAAGGGGTGAAATCTGGCCAGGGTTTGGAAAAGTAGAAGGTCCATTGGAAGTGGTAAGAAATTTGACACACAACTGGCATTCCTTCTCCTGGCACCATAGAAACTGAGTCCACGCACATAGGGTATCTCCCTCCAAAAGGTGCATGTATCCTTTCCAAGTGCTTGTTTGCTCAGAAATCCCAGACGACTCGATTTTAGATCAATAAATACTGGCGCACCTTGGCTGAGATCTCGGGTTGGTCATGTTTGGGGTCTTGTTGTTGTTACTCGGTTGTATGTGTGATCAATTTTTGGAGAGGACAAAAAAGTCGGAAGTGACAAAAAAGGTGATTATTTTTCTATAGACAGCAGTATGACCCCAGAGTAACCTCCCTTTGCTTGTTGGGTTTAGGAGAAAGTAAGCTCGCTTGTTATTGGTGACACATGATCTCGTTCAAACTATTCAACCAATTGGACAGCCTGATGAAAACTGGGACAGGACACAAAGGAACCCTACCGCCTTAGCCCCTAGTGTTCTCCCCCCCCCCCCCAATCCATTAGAAACAAGCAAATTCCAAAAAGGTCAGTTTGAAGGACCATGTTTAGATCCCAGCAATAAAAACTTGAGAAAATAAACTGGATTAATTGATTAGCAGTGCCAATGAAAACCGGGGAGATATTTTCATCCATCATCAAAATGCCTTCCCCTTTCGCAAAGTGTGAGGCACACTGGGTATGGACCACGGCCAATAACAGGTGTCGGCTGGCAGTACGGACCAACCCCACTGAACTTGTCCCCGCATTCCATCAGGTAGCAGAACTCCGCATCACCACGGTAACAACTTCAGGGAGGGTAACCAAAAGTAGGTCACCTGTTGCAGTGTAAACTTCCTCAGCGCGCACAAAGTATCTGACCGAGACATTGGAATTTGAGGAAAGAGGTTGAAAAGGGAGCAGACAGGGCGATCCTCTGAATTATGGGGCCACCTCAGAGGGAACCTGAGAACTTTTCGGCGCTGCTGGCAGGGGAAGTGCAACAAGCACAAAGTACTTGAGTTGAGCCTGGATGGCCTGAGAGGCTTAGTAGTGGATGCAGAGATCATCTTACAGAGATACCAGTCAAATATGCCGGCCATGGCTATGAGAGATGCTGCTCGAATTCTCCAAGGAACAATCTAGTTGCTCCCTAACACTTTTTTTGGACTACTTTTTTTTGGAATCAAAAAAGGTTATCCAACCTTAAATAAGGGGGGGGGGAGATGGGGTGAAGGGACAGGGAGGTAACACATGCGGTCAGAGGTCACAGAGCATGACCACATCATCAAACAAAACGAAAGGGATCTGCAGACATAAAACCGGTGTCTCAACATTTCAAAAATGCAAGAAATGTTTACAAACAGCAAGCTGAATGGGTGTCAATGACAAGCTAGAGAAATCAATTCCATGATATGCTAACGAAAAGTGACCAAGCCAAATTGGTGACCATGCCAAATTGACGGAGCTTGTTTCTGAAGGTCTCTCACAAGAAAACCCTGTGTGGTCCTTTATGCTGCACATTAAGTTTTAAAAGTCGGCAGACATTATTGGGAATGATAGGACAACATCTCTACAAAACATTAGATTCAGAACGGTCAGCTGCGCTATGTCATGCCTTAAATTGCAACCACTAGTACTCCCACGCACGCATCTGATGTAATAAAAGGACTAGTGAACAAAACAACAATGCATTGGCAATTACCACCAGGCAAAGCTTTGTTCCGGAAATTGGAATGCACTCCCATTCTGATGTAACCTTAGGTCACCTCCTGATGTCCAGACCCCGTGGAATTCCAATTAAATCCCAGACTTATTTTCACACATTATGCAGGAATTGTCTGTCCCCTTATCTGGGCTTTGTTGTTCTTTTACTGATGGTGGCAGACCACAGAGGAGAAGGGAGGTATTACTTGGAATTTGGAAAGAAGGAAAGAAGGAAAGCAGCTGGTTATGGGTTATTAGGTGTCTTCAGCATCTTGCAATGCCATACTTTATAGGCGTTTTATTAACTGATGAAAAAAGGATGTCTGAAGTTTCTGGCAGAGTTTAGTCCAAATGTGTTTCACATGGGATCCTCGTGTGCTTCAGGCTAAGTTGAATTGGATTCGCATGAATTTTACAAAAAGCTCCATTAAGAACATGGCTTCAGATACATGAATTCTTGCTTGGCCTCCAATGAATAAAATCAGCTCAATGAGGTCCTTTAGGTAAATGGAATTCTGATTACTGTGTGGAATGCAAACCTTTTTTTTCAAATCAGCTGATGGAATTGAGGAATGTACATGTACATCCATTTAGTCTGAGGTATGGGATGTGGACGCCTTCCTGTTCCACAAAATATACCCAAGAGGGTCAATTCAATTATAAAATTGGTTTCCCTGAAAGTCCCTCTAGACATCTTTATGACCCCCCCCCCAAAAAAAGTATCCTCAAATATTTAAAGATGTGGTTTCTATGGTGACTAAAAATGTAAAAATGACTTATTTTATGACACAGGCTTGGGTTGGGTCACCGACTCCAAAATCCTGCTTTTCTCTTGCAGCAACAATCAAGAAACGCAGAATTTATTTAAACACTGACAAGGAAAATTTAAGTCAAGAAATAATTTACTTTTAAGGAACTAATGTACTGACTCTCTTCATATCTTTTTTTTTGGTGGAAACTGAATGGTTCTTATGAACTAAGTCAACTTCTTGACTGGAGAAAAATGAAGAATTTGAGTTGTGTTTTGTTTACTGCGCAACTTGCGCAGCGACAGTTCTTAAACCTTTTGAATGTCTGTGCCAGTGTTGCTATGGGAGTCCCGACAACCCGTCTAAGGGATTAAAATATTTCCAGGCAGTTGTTGGGTATCATTCTGGTGCCCTGAGCAAACTGAGAGCTGGCAATCACGGAAAACCTACAAGTGTATCAATGAGATTGAGACTGGTTCAAGCAGTAAAACTGCAGCTCTAAAAATTTCAGCTGGGATTAGCAGTGGTGTGGAAGACATGGTGCAACCACTGGGGATGCTGTGGTGTACTGACTCTGGGGAAAAGGGGCTCTTTTCGGTGCCGAATCTTTGAAAAGTGAACAGGTACCAAGATAGTTTGGGAATTGGCTTTTGGGAATCCATTCTTTTGAGAGCAAAAAGAGGGATAAGTTGAGAGGAAAATTGGCCCGGATTAGTAGCACGTTACAAGGAAGCCTGATTATGCGAAGCCTGCCAACTGCCAAGTTGGCAGAGAGGGATGCTTGAAAAGAATAGGAGATCAAACGCCTTAACTACGGCTCCACTTTAACTAGAGAGGTTTTTTTACCTGTAGGAAACAAAGTGCGTGAAGCGGTATCGTCTCAACACAAAGTTTGTTTGACTTGAAATGTGGACTATGAGAAACCCCGTGGTCAAAAGTTATATTTGCCCTGGGTACCCAAATGGGCGACACTCAAGACCAATCAAAATGCCTGCGGACACCAGTTGCTAGGTAGCTGTGGAGGGTCTTTAATTAGTGGTTGCTAAGGGACAGGTTGGCAAGCCTCCAGGCATGTTTAAAAAGTGAGGGAAAGGATTTGTTGGGTAAACACATGGTTCCCCCAGGGCCTTGTGTGCTGCAGGATTTTCCCCCTTCTGCATTCTATGAACCAATCAAAAAAGCACAAGCGCTAATTACTCACATGGACCCGTTGGGTAAATAGTTTTACCTGCGTGTTGACGCGCCACAGACAAGTCTCATTTACGAAGTTGTTCTTAAGATAAATTTACTCAGTTTACAATTGAGCACTGGCTGAGTATGTGGGGCTAACAGTGGGACAATGCCCGGGCTTTTTGGCTGTTGTACGAGTCATTTGAAGAAGAATGTGAACTTTTGTTCAAGTTGTGTACAGTGGGCCAAGGCTAACATTGCATTGTGAGGTAAAGTAATCCAATCCACTTCAGACAGTCATGAACACATCTGAGAGCCAGGGTATCTCTCGGCCAATCACAGTCCCGGTTAGAAACTTTTGACCAATCAGAGCCGAGATGTCTCTACCAAGTACCAGCCAATGATAAAGTGGTAACGGATGGATGCAGGAGCGAGTGGTACTTACTAATTCAATCTTCGTTATGCTGTGTAGTTGGTCCATCAGCTTCGGGATTGGCATATGTGATGAACCGTGCACTACAGCACCTACACTGCTAGCTGCTATAATTGATGGTGTTTGCCTCGCAAAACTATACTCTGAAAAACAAAAACAAAAGGGGACCATTATAAAGGAGTTTTTCTTTGTATTTCAAATATATTGTGAACGTTTTGCTACAAAACTTGCATGTTGTACAAACACTCAATATTATTGTTTTAAAGTGTAAAATAAAAAGAGTTTTTTTTAATATTTATGAGCAATTGTACAAATAATTTTTATATAGTTACCCCCACACTCACAAAAAGTGCATTGGTGAAAGTAATAATTCATTATTTCAAAAGTTCACATGCCCAAAACACACAAAATCTACAACTGGTTTGAGAGGGCACAATTGTGAGTTTCTCACCAGTCCCGAAAAAGTGTCAATCAAATAAATGGCCAGAAATATTCCAGTTGACTTTGACACAATATGGATCTTTGCACTTTTGTAGATTTATTAACAGCTGGACCTATGAGAACAGAGTTTACTGAATTTGGGCATAAATTATATCACTTCGTACCCACAAATCAAGGCAGTTTTACGTCTATACTGTAAATTAACGCCAACCCAAATATGACACTGGCACCATAACACGATTGTTTTGCTGTGTCAAAAGTTTAGCTCTTTTAATGCTCGTTTTCTAGTGGGTCTGGCAACTGTAGTTTCGAAAAAATGTGTCATGGAAATAATACAACAAGACAAAACAAACTCCCAGAGAGATTAACGGCAAATATTGTAAGAGCATGACATTCGATCATAAAACATGTACCCGGTATCTATGGGAAGGCAGGGCAAAATCTTCAATGTGATGTGAAATTATCACCACTTTGTCACAAAATGTAACATTAGGCCAGGCACATTATATCAACCTACATTAAACTAGGTCAGGTTACTTCAAAATGATACATGTACATGCATTCTGTAAAAAGTTCTGTAAAAAGTGGGCCCACCCTATAAAGGCAAAGCACCCATTCTCTTTATAGTAATTATACTCTATTATTTGCCAATGAGAGGCGAGGAAGTTGAGAATTTGAACTATCCTCTTTTGCCCAAACACTTTAATTGTCCAAATTTTGTCACCCTATCTTAAGCTGGCCTTATTTAAGGTTGGTTCGTACGGTGTCAAGTGTCAACTCATTTCATGCAAACACCAAAACTTTTGTGAATTTGCAACAGAATGACACGCCATAATTTCAGATTTGTTCATTTTCCCACAGCCAGTATGGGCTCTTGCGCAACAAAGTGGCATTTGAACAAAGAAGACATTTATCCAAGGATCTAAGTAAACCAACACTTATTATTCTGTTTCAGATAATAAAGATTAGAATTACATGTGCATGTGAAGTGAATGACCCCTCCCCACCAGCAAAAATTCTCTGCCCACAATTGGCCACAAAATACTTTACTGGTCTCAGTGTTGTTCCCTTTAAATCCACCACAACATCTGACCACTGTACATGTACATGTACCATGGCCTGATTCAGGCATTTCCATACAGTGCTGCAACAATAGGCGATGGGTCAATAAAGCCTAGGCAGCCCTATAGAATCTTTTGAAAACTCCAGCAGGATACTGGAGCGCTCCCCTGAAAGGGGGCCATGCTGCCAACTCAGATACCTCTTGAAATACCGCTTCTCTTCTCTGAGCACTTAAGCCCCTTGAACAAAATGGGATGCCTTACGGGCCGAGTTTCTCAGGAAGCCCTTAGAAGAGGCCAAAAGTTTGTTTTGCATTGCAGCCGGGGGAAGTTCTCAGGCTCAATGTGTGTTTGCCACTTCTTTTGGGAAGGGCAAAGTTGATTATCCAATTTCAACCAGGAGAGGAGAGCGAATGATAACAGGGTAACCCTAATTTTTGTTTCAAGGGGGCTCTTCTGCTGAAGATTAAGTACAAAGCATCACATGAAGATGTTGAGTTGTATGAGAATCTTTTAGGGTAAATAATGGCATTTGGGTTATTTCATCTTTCTCTGTTTTTTTTTTTTTCAGTGAAATGCAAAAAGTGAGGTTTCGCAGAGATGGTGGTCAATGCTTTTACGGGTCGAGGGTCAGTGATTTCAAAAAGGAATAAAAAGTGTGAGTTGTGTGTACATGCAAGAATTTTCGCCCAAAATTATTCATTGCTCAATCATGCGGCTAACTTTAAAGGTGGTTCAACTGCGACAGTTATTAAAGGCATAATATTTGGATAGTCTAAAGAGGAAAAAGTGTATTATATATTGCAATGAACGAATGAAACATGATGAATAAGAAAATACCAATGAAAATCTACTTGTTTGAGAATTTCATGATGCTCATATGTAAATAATTTGTTTTCTACTAAACTAACGTAAATAATCAAGTTTCTGCTATGGTGCAAAATCTTCATTTTATCATTTTTTTCCCCCTCCAAATTAAACATTAAAAATAATTTTCAGGTGTAGTTTTTTTTTAATCAAACCTTCTAACTTTTGAATACTTTTCAGATGTATTTTTTGCTTATGATGTGTGCTCCCGACTTACTAAGACAAAAATAAGACTTCAATTTCCCCTTTGAACGATTGCAACCTTTTTGAAGGGTGACCTTTACTTTGTCTTTTTTTGACTATAACTAGCTTTGTTGTACATGAAACTGAAATTCAAGTCTTCTTTAAACTTCCTTTAAACTTAAATGGGGAGACAAAGGTTTGTATTGTATGTATTTTTGGACCGTGTGGAATGCCGATATATTACTTCTATTGTTAAAAGTGCAACTTTCCTTTTTGCCAGCGATTGTTTGTTTTCTGCATATTCACGGTTCTCTCTTATGCTTTCATTTTACAATAAAAAGCAGGACAGTACGAATGCCGACTGCAAATACACAGAGGTGTCAAGTTAAACGTCCTTTTGCTTAAAGGAGGTTTGCAATTTTCCTCCGTTTGTTAGTTTGGGGATCGAGTGACAAACTGTTCAACTACAAGTTTAGTGCTCGTGGAATTTGATGGCAAGGGATTTCAGTAACTTTTGGCTCTTTAAACTATTCACAGATTTCTGGGGGTTTTTTTTGGGGGGGGGGGGATCATGTGGGCCACACTTTTTAAACCAGGGAACACAGTTGTGTAAACCTGAATTTACGATGTTTGGAGTGGAAATAAGGGTTAGGCATTTGCTTGTAATTGCCAATAGATTTCTACCACTCATTTCCTTGCGTTAAAAAACATGGAATTACAACACAGGCGTTTTCAAGGTTCTTTCCTATAACCCAATAACCACACTTGCTGTTCCCAAAGAAAAGGAACTTTGTTCGGAATCACAGGCGCCAATTCCATCAACCTCGCCTGACTAAGAAATCTAGCTTGCTGGTTGGGTGGCTACATATTGAGTTACTGGTGAGAGAAAAAAAGAAGAGGACTGCTTAATGGTGAAACCTTGTTGGCCGATCTGGTAGCACTATTCATGCAGACTGACTTTTTTGGGGGAGGGGGAAGAATAGTTTAGAAGTACCTGTATGTTGTAACTGACTATGGGCTTGCATGTTCATATGTCTTAACTGATACAAAATCCCCAAATCAGGAGGAAAAGAAACCTCCAATACTACTACTGATATAAAGAGGCTTCTTTTAATTATTCTGTTTATAGTGTTGGCTGGACACTTCGCATGTAGGCTGGGCATTTCTTCAATTCTTGTTTTTATTCCATGGGCATGGGGCCATAGAAACTGTCTGGGAAGCTGTCTGCACATTCCACAGCCTTTTGTGTCTCCAATCTTATTGTGTAATGTGTGTGCCTATGACACCCGCTTAAGCCCTGATCAATGCCCTCAGCCCATTGGCGGCCTTGTTACCATGCACAGCGCCCTCTGTTGGTAGGTAGTATAAACTACAGTGATGATGAATAAGCTTTTTTCCTACTGTACTTGTTTTGCAGACACTAGCACTTTATAACTTATTGATATTTTTTGTTATATTTTAAGGTTGAACAAAGAAAATTAAATGGAGTGGGGTTTGAACCTGCGACCTCCGGATTACTGTTTCAGTGCTCTACCAACTGAGCCAGTTGCCTTATGTGGTTTCTTTGAAAAATTATTCTTATTTTGTATGACTGACTTCCTCCCTGCATGCTCTCAGTACTTTCAAACCAAACAATAACTGGAATAAACTAGGATAAAACTAATACCAAACAAAGTTTTTTAATAAATAATAATAAAAAAAAAAAATTAAAAATTTCTGTAAATTAAAACTTACCTTCAGAAAGAACATTTTAGAGGTATGCATCCAACCCTCACAAGTAATATTTCAATATCGGACCAGAGATTTGAATAAATCACAGAACTCGGACCTGAAGTTCCTTTCGGAGATTACTCATAATCCAGATGGAAAAACGGGACACATCAGTATTTCTTTAAAACGATGCTTTGGGGCCCTGTACGCTCAAGTTACAATTTTTTCCAACCCAAAAAAAATCTTTACCTGTTGCGCACAGGGCGATGAAAGTCTGAGCGTGCCGTCTTATTCTCTGGGCACACTCCTTTGAGATGGGTAGTCTATGGAGGATCTGTTCTAAGAAATCGTGCGGAGTTATTGCAGACAGGTCCCATTTTAACCTACGGAGTACAATCAGTTCAAAATGCTGCAGAGAGACAAGAAAGAAAGAGAAAAGAAACCAGACAAAAATTAATCGATTGAAGGAATAATGAAGAGTATGATTTAATTATAGCATTGATGTCATCACATGCATATAATTTACTTAATGGATTGAATATGTTACAACATATACCATAACACCAAATACACTAATCAGCCTACATTAAAAAAACGGACTTAGGTTTTAGATTTTATATTAAGAGCGTCCTACTCTCAATTATGCCAGTTCTGTATCTCGATGAAGTAGTCAGGTCAAAGGTCATTCGGGATAAAATCAATGACGCGATGGTATGCGAACGCCCATTCATTCTGCTAGTAATTAACACGAAAGCATCGTGCGCCTGTCTCCACTCTTCCTGAGCGTTCATGCGCCTTCAATGAGCGTGCGATTATCCCAAATGACTCGTGACCTATTTATTGTGCGCATAGGCAGTTGAAATACCAAACTGGCTTATTCCAAAATTGCTAATTTTTTTCACGCATTTTGTGTTAAAAAACCCACCTTTTCCTTACAAATACGAAGCTAAATTCAAACAATTCATTTATAATTTTACTCTTTTTGACTGGTGACGGAAAACGGAAATAAACGCCTCTCTCTCCAAAACAAATATTTATATAATGAAGCCAAAAAGTGGCTTGATCCAACCTAACCTAGGTTCTTGTGTATCCAATGTCAACACATTGGAAAATCAAATTAATGACGAATGAATGGTTTTAACTTGTCCAATTAGTAACCACAGAGTGGTTGACCACCAGCACTGCACTATCTCCTAATGTAGGGTTTCTTACTGCCCACACAGGAAATATCAAATTTAGTTAACCTCAAAAAAGAGCAAGCCAATTAAACACAGGCCCATGGAGTTTATAAACAGCATCATTCATGGAAAAATGTTCCCAGGGAAACCACGAAAATTACACAGACCACAGACCGAGATAAAGGGAACACTGCCAGGTCAGGAGTATACCACTGGAAATTTCTTTCTAGAACAAGAGGTACCCCCCTGCCCCCTCCCCCCCCCCCAAAAAAAAACCCCAAATATATTAACAAAATTTGAATATAAATAAAATGTTTTAAAAAATGGGTTTTTTTTTTTAATAAAACAATCGAAGATAAATTAGAATAAAAAAATTATATAATCTATTTCCCCAAAGATAACAAAGTTTTTACTTTGGGTTTAAATTCACTTTTTTGAGATATTGGTACTTGATCAAATACTGAACAGACTAATTAATTATCTGCACCAGCAGCAAATTTTCTATATTGACAGAAGTCTAATTTAAAGCCAGATGGATATTTAGCCAGCCAAACACTTAATCCTCAAACTAAGTTACCCTACCATCAAAACCACAATTACTCTTGTATTAATTTATAATGAGTAAATGTTTTAATCAAAGGACCTCTTCCCCAAAATGCAACCTTAGTGATCAGTTATAGAAGGTTTTCATCCCTTTGAATGTCCATTGTCCCCACAAACAAATGATGGCATCCTCCTTCCATCAATGCCCCCCCCCCCCCCCAATCAAGCTCTTCTTCAGACACATCCCCCCCCCCCCCCGCCAAAAAAAAATCCCCCGCACCGCGCAACGCGTACGTACGGTCCCCGGATCTTTTTCAGCAATGTTCATGGGGCAATAATTAATGTCGATATTAAATACAGGATAAATGTAACAAATTTTCTCCAACAACTCCCATCACCCAGTTGATTAAAAACGTACTTCGGTGGCAACGAAAAAAAAACTCAGTTAGCTCACGGATCCTCTACACAGCCGAAGCAAGGCCATATAAAAATAGCACAGACGAAGTACTGTTTCCAGGCAGATACTCCACCCCCCAAAAAATAGATACATCAGTTTCGGGACAGAAGTGCTACAATGTATCCTTTTTGGCCCATATAATTTCAGAATCTCCGACCTCCCGTTCCTCTAGTGCAGCGCGCGGCGCCGCAAAATCTACCCTCAAACTCAGCGCATCGCAGACACAATTTTTTTGTGAAACTTTTTTTTATCACCGCTATTCTCCGCAATGACGAAACTTCAGATGAGATTTGGGTGGACTTATTTCCGGATCCACCAGATGTGGCCTCAAACAAACTCGCAGCTGGGAAACTCATGGTTCTGTTAAGTGGGGTTTTATCCGCCGATTTCTTATCAGAGATCCACCGCAGGAAGCAGGCCATTCCCCAAAGGCACTTCAACCACTTGTTAAATGCCGGCCACCGGTACAGATAAAAGGAATTTTAAATCCATCTTTTTCCCCGGCTGTCCTTAAAAAAATCGGGAAAAGGATCGTCATGTTTAAAAATGCAGACACCAAATGACACTGTATGACAGTGTTATCTGCTACAATACAAACGGAAATTACTAAAGTTATAAAATTGATTTTTTTTTTGGGGGGGGGGATACTTACTAATAGTTGATCCAAGGTGATGGAATTGTCGGTATAAATGATGAGTTTTTCGGCTGTTAGAGGTAAGGTGTCCTTTAATTTGGATGCTAGGAACATACAGGCGGCACCGAGAAGTTGGAATTGACTTCGCTTGATGCGCTGCACGGCAAGAAATCTGTCTAAATAGTTCATTGCAAGTGGAAACACCTCTTCTTCACATTGTTGCTCCTCACAAACCTAGAAAAAGGTAAGAACAGAAGACGTTATTTTTGCTGAACAGAAATTCTTTGAATATATTTAGACGCGGTTCAAATTGAAAACCGCAATATTGTCGGACAGACAATGAAAGTGGAAACATGGTTGTTAATTGTTATCAACCACAAAATGCACGATTGCGCTAACACTAAGCAACAGTAACTATAAACATCTCAGGTTGTAAAATAAAAAAGTGCAAGAAATATGAAAAGCGCCAGAAATATTAAGAGTTAGTCTAGGAACATTATCTTCGTTTTTTAAACTTGCGGGAATGACTTTTTCAGGGTGAAATAATACCTCAACCCGAGAGTCAAAACAATGGCGCGCCATATCTTTAATATTTTGGCGCGACTTTTTTTATTTCGATCGAAGAGACACAGCTTCACAGTAAAACCAACATTCAACAGAGGAAAAATATTTCCTGCAAAGCACATTCATTGAAAGGTTTCTTTTAATTTAAACTTCTTTTAACGGTTTCAGCTGAAGTATAAAGAACAACGAAAAAAGGTTCATGAGATTGAGAATATTCCAAGCATATAGATCCACGTTTTCGGCATGATGTTGGGGCCCTGTTAGTGTTATCACTGCAAGTTTTAGCGCCAAATACCCCCGGAAATTTAGTGGTTCGAGAGGAAACAATTAATATTTTATTTAAAGCTCCACGAGGAAACTGAAGAAAATAGCGGGAAAATCAGGAATAATTGGAGGGAAATGTCAAGAGGCGGTCGGCACCACTAGGTTTCTCAGAAAGAAAATCATGGGGAGATAGCATTTTTGGTTGCGAAAACAAGTGGATACATCGTAAGCGCCGATGCTAGGCGCGCAATAAGTTCAGGCAAGGTGTTTGTCTCGCGTCTTGCGATCGTCTCCATCGGAATTCGTCTACTTATTCAATAGGATCTGGAATTCCTTTACATAGAAAGAAAGCTTGTTTCTGTTAAATAATTTATAACGATCGAGCAAGCTATCACAGTCAGTATCAGGTGCTACAAAAGTACAATATTATATATTTTCACGCAGAGCACAAGGACCGGTTTTTTTGGTCCTGCAAAAAAAGCCCCAAATGACCGAAATGCGGAGGAAAAAAGCTGGGCCTACATCGAAAAAGGCTCAACCTAACTTCGGGGTTTACGCCACAAACGAAATAATGTTTACATCTGTTCAATACGTCTTGTAAATAATATCTCTCACAATTGGCACATGCAACTGAGCGCTGGACGAAATAGGCTCATCATATTGGTCTTCGATTCTAAGATTTGTGACAAATTACGATTTCTTTTGCTTTTGGGTTCAGCTTCGCTTTCTGCAGCCGCACCGCAGCTACAGCCAACAAAAAGAAGTAGGGGCCTACGCGTCCCTTGCCGTTCATCATCATGCCGCAAAATGGTAGTCTATTTCCTAGTTTTGCAGGAAAATTAATCTCCGTTTTAAAGTTTAAAATTCTTGAAATAATAACAGTGATAAAATCTAAATGCTGTTAAAATTCAAAACAAATTATAAATAGGCCTACAGCATTTTACCCCATGAACATTTTAATATCAACCGTCATGACCGTTCGTGCCCGCGTACCCGCCTAGACAGGGGGAAAGCGTGCAATCCAGGTTAGGGTAAGCTCGGTCCCGGCGCGGCCGGCCAACCAAGCACAAGGCATATGCAAGCACCCGAGCTTGAAATTAGGCCGGCCTAGGCCGGCCTACCATCATGACCATGGGCCTACATCGCCGTCGATTGGTGGGTCGATTGGCATGGTCATGTTGGTGGGAGATTCTTCAGGCAAAATGCAGGGAGGTTTTAAAACAGTTGCAGAAATAAAATGTACAAATATCATGACACCAGCTGAAGTAAAAAGGAAAATTCTACTCACCTCGAACACCCACTGCGCGACCATTTTCCTCATGAAAGGTTTAATGTCTGTCTGAAATTGGTTCCCAAAATAATCCGAGCACGGCGTGTATTTGTCCTCGGCTTCGAGAAGATTCCGTAGTACTCTGTCGTCGTTTAGTAAGACTGGATCGAGGTAGGCTCTTCGTACACTTTCAACTTCACAACATAGAAGTTCTAATTGTGCCATGATTTAGAATGTTTGAAGGAATTAATCAAGCTCACAACCAGTTTTTCTGGAAGACTTTCTGAACAGAAACGAAACAGTGGAGACATAGAAAAAAAAAGTAACTTCCAAGGAGATACAGTGGGGTTTTTTTTCAGTTGAGGGCCGTGCTTACCCCCTTTGAATCAAAGTGTTTCCCTTTGACCAATTAACTCTCTGTTTTGATGGAAAATCAGGAGTTTTTTGGTCGGGACTCGCTGAGATATTAATGGCGAGTTTGGGGTGCTTCCTGTACCCACACGGCCCTTCGACTGATCACAATTGCGGCAGGCCGGCGGTACACAGTACACGTACGTACACTGTGCAAAAGGTATACAACAAGGGCCGGTATGCGTACACAATCGTTGGCTTGATGAATAAACATTAGCACGTGGCACCGATCAGCTGTTCATGCATTGCATGCAATGCATGCAGACGACGATGATACGGGGTCACGTACGTACGTATCTGCAGTGCACGTGTCGTGCTTGTCAGTGTGACACGTACTTAAGTCGCGTACGTCTGTAGCTGTCTACGTAAAAGAACCACACACGAGTTATAACGTCATAATGACGTATGTTTTTTTTTGTCTTGTCGGTGCCTGATAAAGCTAAAGACGATAGCCAACATCAACAAAAGGAACAACATTGAAGGCACGCAAGAAATGTACATGGCACATGCTCGCATAACACCGTATTGAGCTACGTTTTCTGATAGTTATTGAACATGTTATTGAAAATACTGATTTCGAGTTTAACATTTTGTTTTAATAATTATATTCTTCAAAGTAATCACGAATGCATGTAAAACCACGTGAATAGCGTACGATTTTATCCCACCTGTCCACATGATTTTATTTTACAGTTTGTCATACCGAGATATAGTGGCGTAACCATGCTTTCTATGCCCCCTTTTTTTCCCTTTTCTTAAGCCTGCATGCATATGCGACAGCTGCTCATTCATTCCCACAATGATGGCCCCCAATGGGACACCCCTCTTTGGTTATTTTGCCCCTTCCCGGACAGTCCCCCCGCTGGGCTAGGCAACGCACCTGCTGACCTGAATACAGCCTGGGCGAAAATGGCGTTAGGATCTTTTGTGTGTGCGTGCAGCCCACGTACCCTATCGCCCACCACAAGCCCGGACAACTCGCACATAAATAGTGCACACAAAAAAGTTCCTTTTCAGAGTCCCGCATTGGTGGACCATTATAAAGATTGTGTCAACGATCTTTGGTAAACAAAAGAACGAAACCACAAAAGATAGTGAAACAGGATTTTGCTCTGCGAGTTGTTTCAGCTTGTTGCATTCCGACACATCCAACGCCCGATACAAATCGTTCTGCTTTAGTCTTTGGAGCAGATTTGCACCTCTGAAATTACCTCCGGAGTTTCCTAAGTGTTTTTTTTTCGGTCTTAGTTCTGGCATGGAGGTAGAAAACATTACATGGATCGTGTTCCAATCTCATTAGAGGCAACATTCACAGTGAGGTTTGTTACAAACTTTTGGTTTAACACCATAACACCAGTATATCACGCGAAACACTTACTTGGCACCCGACAAAACAGTAAAACGCAAGTTCATGCCCACACCGATTTATTACGTGACCGACCATGCACGTACGTATGCAACTTAAATTTTTGCCGCGAAAATTAAAACCTTTGATGGCGAAAATTAAAACCTTTGATGGCGATAAATTCACCCTTCCTCAGAACAAGTCTTCCCACCAAAATAGGTTAAGATTAGGGGTGATCAAGAACGTAGAAGTGTTTACAGCCTAAAATAATAGTTTAATGGCTTTTAACGCACTTTCAAAGAGCAGTGGTTGCATTCTTCGGTGTTGAACCCATGCGTTCGTTACAGCTATGAACAAAGACTGAATACTTATATCAGTACATGTACCTGTGCCCAAAGCGTGTACATGAATGCAGAAAATGTCCATGTGTGCGCCCACAAAGCATGGCCCCGTCCCGTTCGAGCTTTCGCAGCAAATTTCATGCGCAATTTATGCAAATGCTCACATGGCATGAATCCAGGATTCCAGTCTCTATTTACCATGGTGAAACGAAATTACTGTAAATTTAATGGAGAAGCTCAAGTGGGATGCAAAAATCAGGCACCACCCTAGTAGGCTCCTATAGCTGTTACAATAATGTGTCCGAATTTTTTAATGTCCCCGAACTTGTTTTCTTTGTTGTTTTAATTTTTTTTAAAATCACATTTAGAAAAACAAAAAATGGAGGGAAAACCTCGTCGCTTGCCTTTAATCTCGCGATAGGCCTCCCTTTCTTTCACTACGTTACAGAATGAACACGTATGGTCTAGCGAGACTTCACATATTCTGTCCCCGTTCTGGTATCCCGCCAAAATTGTCTGTACGCCCTCCCCTTTGGCTCACCCGAGCGCTTTGATGGACAATTTGTCAGGTTAAAGGACCACACCATTCCCAGCCATTTTCTAATTCCCTCGAAAAAGTCTGCCTGGGAAAAACCGCACACATTTTTCTCATCATTGGGAACAGGAAAGTTAGTTTCAACAACACGGAAGATTCACATGCACCACAAACTCTCTTTCCTATTTAGTCCAATCCCTGGGACTTGTACAACATTCAGCGAGCTAGCAACTTCGATTAATTAATTGAAGATTTCTTTAAAAGTTTTGGAGAACTGTTAGGTAATGCTAGGGGGCCTATCGCTCCCTGTTATGCCAACACTGCATATGCCTTTAACGTGAGATAGCTAGAAATAACTGTACCAGCTAGCTATACTAGCTAGGTACAGCACAAGTTGCGAGGCAGAACCTGCTATTTATAAAACTATACTTTTGAGTGACAGACCCCGGCCAGGCCCCTCCTACCTGGACCATGGGGTTTGCATTGGCGCAAAAATGAAACTACATTTTTCCAGCCTCTGTTGTTCGCTGCATGAATATTCATTTCTTTCTCTATGCCAATACGTACGTAGCCCGGTTGTCAGGTGGTTACTAGCATGTTACCAGTAACTCATCAGTGCTCAAAACTTAACTTTTCCTTTGTTTTGATGCGCATGCGAAGTAGGCCCGACTCCTAACCCCTTCCCGTTGTGTTAGATTTCCAACTTATCACGCATAGGCCTACTTCTTCCCGCCTAACTGTTTTCAAAATTATTACCAAATCGTTAATAACTTCTGGTGTCACAAAACCTGACAACTTTCACGAAGGTTTTCTTGTAAAGCTCTAAAAATGCAAAAGACGATTACTAGTTGATAATTTAAACCAAACCTGTGGGCAAAAAGGAGGGCCAAATGTTTCCCGCCTATTCTCAGGCAAACAATCAATCGTGGAGAATCAAGCGTTTCCATTGGTTGAATCTCAGCGCAGCGCATACCATCGGATTCAATGCGCTCAGCGCATTTGCCGTTGATACATTGGTCCTTGCTGCGGGAATGCACGTGATAATTTTACAGGTCTGTATATCGTATCACGTTGGTACTGAGTGTATAGAAAAGTGTGTGTGGGTGGGTGTAGTATGCGTCAGCATTCTTATCAATTCGAAAGTTTGCTGAAATACCTTTATCATTAGGCCTATTATTATGTATTTTCTGGTAACGAAACCAAGGATTCCTTACTAAGCTAGCACTTTAGGCTGTAGCTCGCAAGCCTGAAAAAATGTATAGGGGAAACAATGAGAAGAATTACAGTTTTAGAGCTAGAGGCGGGAGAAAAACCCAAAAGAACTAGGGAAACCCACGGTATCAGGAAAAGACTGAAAACCCAATCCACATGTTTGCCCAGGCGGGATTCGAACCCGGGTCACAGCGGTGGAAGCCGGAGGAAAGTACCCCTGCTATAGCTGCATGAACTATGTCAGAGTTCCTTTCTTAATTAAACTCAAGACTACGAACAAATTGAAAGTTATGGTCGTAATATTTTAAAGCGAGATATCAAAGCAGTTTTCTTTTAGATTGTATTCCCCGTTCTGAGAGTTCTATAATCGAAATTCCGATTCGATTTCGGCTTCTATTTATAGGTAACAACAAATACTCGGATAAACTGGGAAAAGTTACCCTACATAATGAAAAAGACAAGGCAATATTTCAGCCTCAAGGGGCGATGTAGAAGTAAATATGGATAAATATTGCTATGCAGTTTTGCACACCTTCAATAGGCATATTGTCCAAGTTCCGCACGTACATATTTTTGATTAATATCCATTAAATCCCGTTCATTTTGCCGTGGAAACCAGGGCGATAACACTATAGCATGGCCCAAGCTTTCAATTCATATCGATCTTTTGCCACGACTTGTTTCATTTGGGATCAATGGTCAACGCATAACTGGCATTCCATTATTATGTGGCCAGAAACAAATGACCTTGTACAATAGCTCACTGCCCGGTGAGTGCCCATGCCCATTGTTGTGGGTCTTGTAAAGTGGACCATTTTAATAAAAAGGGATCAGATCGTGCCACTGGGACATTATAAGGCGATGGACAGTCATTTTTATTAGCCATCGAGATTGGTGGGACAGTTGACTCAACACAAAATCCAAGCTGTCCAACAACCAGGCGTGAACAGTGCAGCAAAACCTTCGTTGCATACTTCCAATCTGTCTGCAAAAGAGTCTCAAATTCGAAATATATGCGAACTTATTCGTTTGACCCGTTTTTCTCGTTCCGTGTTGTACGCTCAACTATTGCACCGCTGTCCCACTATCTGAGCTGAGACGGTCCAACAACGACTTTCGCAGCATTTTCACACATCCACATCAGAAAAGTAACTTTCCTTGCCAGTGCATTATTGCACACTATGCGCAGTTCATGCATAGGGCCTAACTGTGTAAGTCGGAAAGCAGAAGTATCGTCAGTGGAAAACCACTTTGCGATACAAATTAGACATTTCCTGCGAGGATAAAAGTGCGGACGGACGAGACGAGCTAGACATCAGCTGTTTAGGGTCACCTCCTCGGCTCATCAACGACTGTTACATGTCACATGCGAAAGAGCGGTTCGTCAGCCATTAGCTCCACAATTCGGCTCGCAACATTTGGAAGTTTTTTTATCGCAAATGTAAAAATCTATATACGCAATATTAATTTCATTGTTTTTTTCCACTCCCCAAAGTAGAATAAAAGTGATCTTATGTGAAATCCGTTTCCTAAGAATGATGCTGTAACGAAACAGCCGTTATAACAAACACCACTGAATCCGAGCGGTGTTCAGTGCACATTCCGAGACGATCTCCTGGTCATTTCCCACGCTTTTGAGAAAAAAAGAAGAATCTCATGTCCTGTTGCGGAACTTCTGAAGTCGACGAGCCGATGTCCTTTTGACCTTCTTGTGTGACAAGGTCACAGGGAGATTCAACCACTGGGGCACGCGCACGCAGTATCCGGGGACACGGTCTGGCGCGATTCTGACCAGGAGACCCGGAGGGGAGGGGGACAGTAGGCTGCTACAACCCCTCCCTGTGGTTATTTTATTTTTGGCCATGATGGCCTCCCAAAGATATACAGAAGACATATAGAGCTAGAAGAAGAAAGCAAGTTCGATTTAACATAATAAGAAGTCTGTTCCTTCCTCTATGAACTAACATGGCCTTCCATCTCGGGTTGTTATGTGGGATTAAGGAACTGGATCATCACTTAAAAAGCTATATTCTAAAGTTGACTATCAACGAGTTAAGCCACTGACTGTATAGCCCAGTTATAAACTATTAAAGATGAAAAGAGGTAAATCAGAACGAAATACAATGCCGATAACAGCTAAAAATAAGGATACATGTAGAGGTTGGTTGGCCCCTGCCTCTGGACAAGTTGATCCCAACCAAGCCCCGCCCCCAAACCGGAAATGGGACGCGTGCGAGCGCGAGCATCTCGCGGTCGGGATTGTTCTGGCACGTGGCCAGGGGAGTCTTTTCTACAGAAGACAATGAAGAAACACAAGCCGAACGCGAAATAGAGGTTTTGGCAAAAAGACAAGTGGGTGACAAAGAACAATGGAGAGACAAATTGTAGTGCTCGTTTTTCAGGTTCGCCCACGGGTCATGCTTTGATGCAAGGAGGGGTGTGGTGATAGACAGGATTAGAAACAGAGACAAAACAGATGTGATTCAGGAAATGGTCGTGTCTGGATGTCTTAAATTCCTTGGCAGCTTGAGAGGGGCGGCTGCTGCCTTGTGACCTTCGGGTCATCCTGGGGATCTTAAATGATTTAAGCTCATGTTCTGCTTTCTCACTTTTAGAAAAATAAATAAATATACAACATTTACAAACAGCTAAAAAACAAAACTACCAAATTATTATGAAGTACCTTGCTTTAAATGTACGTGAATAATTCCAAGCATCCTGTGAAATCATGGCAAAGAATTTTTTGTTTCTATTGCTAACGATGGTCGGCCGAGCAACGTTACAAAAAACTGACATTTTTCAAAAACTGCCCCAAATTTAGTGAGTCCATATTTTGTTGCAACCAGTTACACATCCGCGAACGGGTGCAAGCCAGCTAGACTGGATCCCCGACTTGACACTTTCCCGACGTCTACTTCGTCTGAAGTAGGGTCAGGAAACCAGACTACAAGAACAGCATTTTTTCTTGGTTTTCCATGAACACAAAACTTTAAGCAGGTCAGTGTAACAATAACCTCAAAAATCCATCGATTTATGTAAATTACAGCAAAGCAAATGTTGTATACTTTGCCAGTCGATATTATACTTTTATAGATGTATACTATTTCGAGTTTTAACGCAAAAATATCTTTATTCACTTTTAATTGAATGAGACGTCGAACGAAAAATCGGCTTGCGTTTAGTTATTAAATTATTAATTATTTATTAAATTTCGATAATTATTCAGGTGTAACTTTTTTTGTACGAAAGACGCAACAGAGACGCAAAAGTAACCGGACATTTAAAACAGAAAATACAGAAACTTAAAATTGCCGGCGCCAAAAGGGAAAAAAAGTATGATTTGTTTTCGTTAAAATACAGCACAAATCTAAATTTCATTGTGTGAAAAAAATCTAGTTTTCAGAGGTTATAACCGATGATTATTAAGCTGTATTCTATATAATACCCTAAATGTAATTTCACCTCATACACGTAAGGTCACTGACGTTAACCCTCTATTTCTGAGCTTTACATCTACCGGTACCTTTTCAAGCCAATATTATTTAAACGTGGTTTGAACACTGACCTCTTTCATCCAGAAATGCTATCACTGGTGAAGTGGAGGCCCCGGGCGTCGTGGCTATTATATTCGGTCGAGTTCCGGTCACTTTCCCGGAAACAACTGCCGCAGGTCGTCGTGTTTCATATCGCATTTTGGAATGCCAACTTTACAGTGCTTTGGCAATTGAAAACACAACGACAAAAAGCTTGGGAACAAGGCAATTAATACCTGGCTCCGGAAATAACAAATTGGCCGAGATATCTTGTCATGTTGACGTATAATGTTCCTGTGCTGTAGAAATGATGAAGTTATCAATCGAAAATTGGCATATAGGCAAAAAAAAATTATTATGATGTGAAATTTTAGGGGGTAACATTTTGTGACTTAAGTTTCAACTACACTCTCAAGCAATACACACAGTCATGTCCGTAACATGCATGGTAACAGTAACACTCCTTCGTGGAAATTTGTTTATTGATTGTTTTCCCCCTTCAATTTCCGATGGTAAAGGCCTAGGCTAGGTGGCCGATCATTTTTCCCGTTTTCGACACCGCCCCGCTGCGCTTATTTCCCAGCCAAAAGGCTCCCAGTAATTCATCCCGTTTAGTTAGCAGGGCTATCACCATTTCCCGTCGGCGACCGTTTGAAGTCAGTGCTAAACCTGTCATTGTGCTAATTGTTGGGATTTTTTTCACAGTATTTCAATGATCCTTACCGACATCGACAAACTGTATCATGTGTTGTTGATCTTGTTTAAAAGAGGACTCCTATGCTTGAGCGTTGAACCACAATTTTCACACATTACCCATCGAAAGTAAGTTTATTTCAGGCACGGGATTGTTTCAGCCAAGGCAGCAGGAAATAGCCGTTGCGAGGCGGCGTGCGGCTTTGCGTGTTGGTGGTCTGACCACGCACGGTGTGACCGCTTGGTACCCGAAAGGTCACTGCCACGGCTGAAGTAACACGTCTGTCAACCATGGACTAACAGGGTCACCAGGGCATTGGTGTTTGACCCTGGCCGGCTTAAGACTGGTCGTGAAACTTGGTCATTTTTTGGGACACTATACATATTTTTATGACATTTTGCACACCATTTAACGTATTGATAGACGATGCATGTCGAGAACGCACTCATCTCAGTGTGGAACCTCACTATTAAAAGTCACGAGCGCAGTAACACGCTTGGCGCGAGTTTTCATTGGTTAATAGTTATGTGACGTAAAGCATTGGTCGACCAATCAGAACGGAAAGTCATTGGCATGTGGAATGCGTATCAATGGTGGCATGTATCATGGTGCGATTCAATATGATGAACGCATGTATACATGCATTGACCTTGGTATGATTTTTTGAGGTAAGTTAAGGCAGGAAGTCACTGAAATAAAGAAATAGTTGTCTTGTATATAATTGGATAAGTTCGACAGTTTACCAGGTGGTTTAAAACAACCCTTAGCTGGTAAACAAGATTTAAAAAGCTTTAAAAAATACCCTGACACAAAGTGTGAGGGCGAGGGTGTGACTGAAACTTTACCCCAAAATAAAGTGCGTTTGAAAGGCTGAGCTACATGTATATACATTCTATAATCTGCAGGGTGTCCATTTTGTAACTGATTATAAAATATTGTGATATCAGCCATTACTTTTCAGTGACAGTTACCTAGCCTCGAGAGCTCTTCGGACGGAACACCCTCTTGTGAATCGGTACAACACAAAGTCAAAAGCGCCCTCGGCGTATATTTAAGAAAATTTATCCTATGTTCCGGTCCGGGTTCTCAATCAGCTGTGTATACAAAAACTTGCTTTGAACCTTTTCTATGAAAATGAGTAATGTTTATTAAAAGAGAGTTTGTAACAGTTTTCTGCAGCCTTACGTTGGATTTTCTGACCTTTTGGGGGGAACTTAATACCTCCTCGGCAAAGTTCGTCAAAGTAGCCGAATCTTAACCATAATACATCGTGGAATAACTTAATGTAACCCAATTTTAGTTTGTTTTATTTATAATTATTTTCAAGAAAATATTATCAAGCAAAATCATCCAAACAATATTATTTTAATAATTCCCCAATGGTTTCAAAAACCCTCGAAAGATCGCGGACCGAGAAAAACTGGTTTCGGATAAGTTATTTTTAATTCACTCACCGCCCCAGAATAAAAAAAAAGGCAAGGTAAAAAAACTGGTTGAGGGTGCACAAATGCTATTCAATAATCGATTCAGAATGGCCATTCACTTGATAATTGAAGTCTTTTCATGCATCAGTCTTCACAATGGACTGGATTTCGCCGGCGATCGTGTAGTTACGGGCCTCTTTAGTTTCGATCAAATTAGTCAAGGGTGTTTTTTTGTCATTCAAAAACGACATTTTCAACCTAAAGCACTTCTCTCAATTCTAATGACACATTTTTTGTAATTTTAAACAGTTTCTTGGGGTAGAAATGACGATTTTCGTGCAAGGTTTACGGTTGGCGTCGTGCGATTCAGCGCGCCATGCGCGTTCACGGTATATACATCGCGGTGATCGCCATCTTTTATTTTCCTGTTGCGTTTTGTCGTTGTCATTGGCATTTTACCCCCAAAAATTTCCCTCAAAAATTCAACACCCTGCCCTCTATCTATGCCATACCTGCATGTTCTTAATGTCGTCAACTAGTTTGGTAAGTCAAATAAAATAATTTAAACGGGATTTGTTCGCTTCCTTATATAGGAAACCGGGCCCGTAACTACACGATCGCTATTTCGCCTACTCGTATATAGACGTATGTGGGGTAATCCTATACGACAGCACTGCCCAGCCCACAAGTGAAGTCAGGGAGTGAGCCAGACTGGGTTCTGAAAGCAAATTGAAAGGTTAAAGGGAACCTATTCTAAGGGCGTAACCCAGTAACCCATTATAATCACAAATCACCCCGAGCGGAACATACTTCATAATTACATTCATGTGGGATCGCTAATAATGAAACCAGACAGGGCTCATGTTTGGTTAGTCACTCAGTGGCCTACACGCAACCCTTGCATAAAAACTGTTACCGTGCAAAGTCATGTTTGTTTTCAACATTCCAGCCCACGTGAACAAGTTGTTTTAACACCCGATTATGTCAATATCGTACCATGTCTGCATGGGAAAAAAGGCGATCATGTCTGCATGGAGAAAAGGCGATAACCCCCTGGGATTTTTTGAGACTTAAATCGAACCTTGATCAGAATGTTGAGTGTCGCAATAATAAAACACAGTACACAATCAGCTATCCACTAAATATGAAATGCAAATTTTATAAACCAGTGATCCAATCATTTAACTAAAGACTGAACAAAATCCTCAAACCATAAATATTGATCTACGACAAATTTCAGCGGCACCGAGTGAAAAGTAGGGACGGATCTATAGGTTTGGGTCAAGAAGGGGTTTATTTGCCAAGAGGGGGTTTTAGCAGGCGTTTGTCGTGTTTTTCTGTACACGTTTTCCCTTTTTTTGCCCAAGGAGGTTATAGACCCTCTAATCCCCCATGGATCCGCCACTGAAAAGCTCCTCCCAAATTTGACCCGACAGCTATGCAAGTACTAGTCCATGTTAAAGGCCCTCTTTTGGGCTCTTGCCCCTTTCTGCGACATGGATCCACCGGGTGCATATAATATGCCTATGTTCCCCAACCCTAACCCTGACCCTAACCATCTAACCCTAGCACTATCCCTAACCCTAAGGATTTTGGGGAACATCGGTATTGGGGAACATAATTTTATATTGGAAGTTGAACATCGGGTAGACTCTGGATCCACCCTCTATCTTTGCCCCTTGAATACAGCAATGACTCCACACCGAATAGTGGTCATAATGCCATTCTTTTCCGACCATGGGTGATCTATATAGGGTACCACTGTTTTTGCAAGGGTTTCATCACAATAAGGATGTGTTAATTATCAGAACAATACTCGCAACAGGTGTTGTTTTAGTCCACAATCATTCACGACTACTTGTCTACATTTTGTTGAGACCAGATCCCTGTGTCCTTTTGCGATATCTTGCGCAAATAATTCAAGGTCCGCATCTAATTCGAATGAAGAGGTTTACCATCTGAGAATAAATGGCCTAGGATCCGGAATTCTGCTGTACCAAAACATCCGGGTTTCAGCACGTCGTCGGGAGATATTACAGCGGCCAGGGAAAACATCGTGGTGGGCATGACGTCTGCGTCGCGAACACCATCAAGGGCGGATCCTAGTGGGGTGATAGGAATGGATGACCACCATCCCCTTGTCCGACTGACCGATGTTAAAGGGAATATTAACATTTGCAAACATCGAAAAATAAAACTACCAAGTTTTTACGAAATACCTTACTAGGATATTGGTAAATGACAGTCTAAGCATCCTGTAAAATTATGGCACCTAGTGTGAAGTCATTTTCGAGAAAATTTAATTTTTGTATACATTTCCAACGGTGGTCGGCCGACCACCGCTGGAAAAACTTTTTTTTCAACTACTGCTGCAACTTTACCCTTTTTTCAGTCCAAATTTTGTTTGCTATTGGTTACAATGTTCATGAACGGGTGCAGGCCAGCTACACTAGTTCCCTTACCTTATAATTTTCAGGCATCTATAAATTGATCCATTTTATCTTTAGTGGAGTCAAGGAACCAGACTACTTGAACATTTTTGTTTTTCTTGGCTTTTCCAGCATTTTCGAACACAAAACTTCAAAAATGTCAGTGTAACAATATTCGATCTATTAGGCCTATACTAACCCCTCAAATAGTTCATGTCTGAAAATTACAGCAAAAACCAATATGATGTACGTTTCCTTTAATTACTAATAATTAGTTACATAATGAAAAAAAATCAATGTTTTTTTTTCGTTCCCTGAATAACGTCATCACACAATATTGCATAACTTGATTCAGTGCTCCAGGCCTCTGGTGTTTTTATGCGTTAACTTGCAACACCTCATCCATCCCCTTCAAAAATCTTGGACTCCAGATCTCCCCCTTTCTGAAAATCCTGCATCCGCCCCTGACGGATGTACCGCCGAAAATCGCCTCCGACGGGATAGACTGACAACGCGCTGCTGGGGTTTGTCAAGTGATAACTTGTCCTTCCCTAGAAATCATCGTGCCATCCTTGTTTCAACTGTATTAAACTTACTCAAGCAAAAGATAATTTCTGAATTTGGGGTTGGGAATTCACCAGAAATGAAGGGGAAGCTAACAACATGAGCAGGTTTTAAGGCAATAAGGTCATTTTTGTACAAGGAACTTTAAAAAAAAAAACCCAGAGAGTCAATGACATCGCAAAAGGCTATATACAAAGCAGACAAGATGTTAAACGTCAGACAAGGTCCTGGAAAACATGTGGAGCTTTTTCTATCTTTTCATTCAAGTTTTGTTTGTCTGTGGCAATAAAGAGATCACGGACCACCAGAGTGCCGAGTGTTATTGCAAAGCAATAGTTTTTATACCGGTCTTTTCCCCTAAAAGTAATTCGAAGGTTGAAGATTTTGCTGCACCCCGGTAAAAGGAAGTAACCAATCATGGAGGGCCAATTGACCTAGTCTTGGCATAGTACGTGGAACCCCTTTATCTGTTGCTGCAGGCTTGTGGGTCGCAGCGAGAGATCAGTCGGATGTTTTAAAGTTGTCAAGTATCTTTCACTTTGGATCGTAAACGGTTTCTGTTTCCAGTCACTGAAATGTCATTGAACATTAAAACTTAATTCTATTATTCGAGGTAAGATGTTGTTTGATATGGGGAGGGATCGTTCATTGTATCTGATTTGACGCTAGCATATTTGAACACCTTTTCTTTATAACTGTGGAATCTGTGAAGATCAGCTTGATTTTGCTCAATGTTTCGTCGAATGTAATTAGTCATCGTCATCATTGGTCAGGTTCACGAAGCAGACACTTCCCGCCTTGACTTTTTTTACGACGTCATTAATGCTTTCGACGTCATTAATGCTTTCGACGGGACTGTGAGTTCAAGTTTACCGATTTTTGGGCAGGAGTTTTTTTGTCCGTTTGCAAGGAGGGATCAAGAACATAATTTAAGTTGGGGGAGCCAACAAAAATTGTTCCTTCAAAAAGTGGGTCCAAAAATTGGCGGCGTGTGTTCGGGGCCCACTTAAGGGTACATTTTTGTATTCTAGATACTCTGTGGTGCAATCTGAGGCAATTTCTGAGCACTTGAACCAAATGATTTTGAGCAAAAGATGGTGGTGTACGCAGTCTTTTTGCGACGTCCCTTAAAAAAGAAATTGGTTTCGGGTTTTTTTTTGGGGGGGGGGGGCATGCCCCCCTGGATCCGCCGTTGTCCGTTTGTACTCGTTGAAAAAAAACTCGTCATGGTCCTAAGGGAAATATCCTCTCTTCCCCAATAGATCCTTTTGGCCCTTTTGTCCCACAAGGATAGCGTCAGTAAACCTCCTTTGCAAGTTGTTACTAAATTCATATTACAAAGACGTCTCAAAGATGGCTACATAATTCAGATGGCCATTACCAGTGCTGTATCGTTTCACATGTCATAGCCTTGAGCTTTCTGTCTTAATTTTTCGGCATATACATGTACATCCTTCATAAATCCTACAGACATAATGCATCCGGCGAACTAAGTTTGTATTTTTATCGAAGCGGCACCTATTATTTTGTATATTTTAAGAAATTTCCCGATTCCTGTCCAGATTGGTATCAGAACCGGCCAGACTTCGAAGGTCAATTAAAGGTCCTCCAATTTGGAGATATTTTTAGGGGGAGAGGAAGTCCACTCCAGAAAATATTGCAGATGTCTGGGAAATCGTAAACCCCCTCAGGGGACCTCCCGACTGTAGGATGGTCGTGTCGGCGGTCCCACTTTCATTTTCTGCTGATCGATTTTTGTTTGTAATCCCTGATAAGGGACAAAATTTGCAGAACGTGGGTGACGGTACGGGGGCCTCATTTTCTGCGGGGACAAAATACTCTTTTCTGCTTTCCCCAAACCTGAGTTGGTGCACAAGCAGGGAGAGGGGGACAGGTCCCACTCCCCCCCCCCCCCCCCCAAGTACACCATGGACTGGATTGCGAAGAGCGAAATTGAGACCCATTTCAGAGAAATTTGCAGCCAGAAGTCACCGAAACCACGGAACGTGTTTTTACCTATTACGAAATCATATCGCAGGTGTTGAGTGTCGTAAATCATACTTGCATATCCGCATTCGCGTGAAGAAACTGGTCTATAGGCTAACGGTTATGATGTTTACTTTATTTTGGAAAAGAGATGCGAGGAATCTAAAATAAAGGGAAGGATGGGCACATCCAATTACCCCTATAATATATGGGAATAAAGCACGAGGAGTGAATTGTACAGGGTGAGTAAAAAAAACCGAAACCCAAATGTCGAAACCATTGTTTTAGGGAAGTTCTGCATGTAGCACTTTCAAAGTCTAGGATATGAAAGCTCAGTTCATGAGCATTCTTTTAGAACAAGAATCATTCAAATCACTTACGTACTTTTCAAGTTACGGAATTTTAAACACAACCACCGTTTTAAAGTTCTGTCCACGGATCACTTGTGCGTTTTTTCAGCAAACCGAAAACAATTCACACACATCACTATGTGATTTGTTTTCGTTTTGCTGAAAGAACACTTACCTTTTTTTGTGAATCGTGGACAGAACTTTAAAACGGTGGTTGTGTTTAAAAGTCCGTAACTTGAAAAGGACATAAGTGATTTGAATGATTCTTGTACTAAAATAAAGCTCATGAATTGAGCTTTCATATCCTAGATTTTGAAAGTGCTACATGCAGAACTTCACTAAAACAATGGTCCCGACATTTGGGTTTCGTGTTTTGTGACTCACCCTGTATACGCAATGTAAAGGCAACACACGTTTTTTGTTAGGCGGTGGTGGGGGATTGCACGCGCATAAACTTGGAGGGCTGAAGAAAAATGACTGATAAAGGAACTGGGGCCAAAACCTACCCTCCTCATTGAACAAAAATCAGAGTTTAAGATAGTTCAAGCATAGCTCCATGGTTCAAGCAAGGCCAATCGATAACGAAATTCTGAAGCCCTTTATATAAACCGTTGTCTTGGTGTCTTTGGTGGCGTGCATGGTAATTTTCTATACGACCTTTCAAATTCTGACAACCGATCATACCAGCTCCATTATGACAACACCGGCTCCACCCTATATACCAAACTACGTTGAAGAACTCTTTGATTACCAAGAAGTGGTATTTGGGCTATCTCGGGGCCCTTTCTTTCCCCCTCGTGCACACGATCATGGCTGCCGAGAGACAGTAAAGCTTCTCCACACCCCAATCACGTTTATCTTACACAATATTTCCATAACCTCGACCTTCAAAATAGTCAAGTACCACAATATACAATGCATATAAAGCGTGAATTGGCTGTTAATAAGGACACTTTTATGGACATACCGGTAATATCTGGATCCTTCGACTTTTCGATAATGATTCAATTTTCGATTGGGTATCCTGACGTAAAAACATATTATGATCATTATTTTGCTTTTCATATTTTGTTCGTTTCCAATACTAACACTTCTCAAAATCCAAAGAGGAATGTTCAAAACCTAATCTGATGAAATTTCAGCTAAGGGGATAATATAGGCCTACACTTTTCGGAAAAATACTTTTGATCACAAAACGTGATTTCGTCGATTGCACTCTTTAGTTCAAAAAATCAGTAAATATTGTCTGATCGTTAGAAATCGCTTTTTCTAAATGGCAGCAAGCCAGACGGAATAATTTATCGCCGGTGTTTAGGACCAGTACGATCTTTAAAGTCAAGTAAGGTGTTGGATAATAACTTTTGGGATAAAAAGAAATGATCATGTATGCCTTTAACTCAGAAACTAGTTGAAAATGTCCATATTTTCACTGTCTATGCTCTCCCTGTATTGTCAGCAAAGCGATAAATACAATGCCATAGCTGCTCCAATACAGTAGCCTACACACCCTTTTCCCCTATTTTTATTCCCAACAAATAAGTATGATTTTGTCAAAGCCAATGATAAAAAGATCGTCCATAAACCTTTGGCACGTTAAATATTGGGTCGGACCCTGGGCAGTTTACAGTTCAATTTTCGGTATTTACTCTAATATCGATATGGTCCACAAAGTTAACTCTATAAATAATTACGTTCGTCATTTGTGATGTGTGAAGTAAATTTCAAGGCGTCTTTTCAGAGCTGTAATGTTAAAACTCATATACGCGAGCCTGGTTGAGATATCCCGGACGCGATGTTTTCTTCTGCAGGCTAGTAGAGTCATTTAGCTTAATACGCATGCGTGGAACATCACTAATACATCATGTGATTTGTAAAAATAAAAAAAACAATTCAGTTGTCAGTTGTCAGTGGCTGCATGTTGCGGGTTCGATTCCCAGATGTTACTTTTTTTTTCCCCAGAAGTCTTACTGATCATTGAAATATATTTCACTTTGTTCTGATTCATGGCACTGGATTATTTTTTGTAAAGGAAGTTAAATCCGGGAACCATTCCGTGACCAACTGACGAATACGCATGACCATAATCATGGACTACTTGGTTGTAGAAAAAAATATACTTGCATCCTGGACCAATACCACAAGAAATTTTAATAGTTAAAACTATTTCTTCAACCCATGAGGTGATTTACAAGTATGCAGAATCTATCAAATGAAAAAAAAGAGTATTATTTCTCGAAAAGACGAGACTGGCTTTCGAGGAAAGACAAAGAGTTTTGTGTGATCAAAATGTGTGCTTGTTTAGCCAACGTAATCATTTCAGTTACCCTTTCATGGGTACGGACTCTCTTAAATCACTGAAAATAATTGTCAAAACTTCGAAGCCTTGTTGCCCTAGTTTAGTTTATAAATGAAAAAAAGTTGAAAATCTGGAAATAAAAACTTGGAAGTTGCGGAAGCGTAACAATTCTTAGCAACAGCTACTTCATAAGATGCAACTTTAGGAGCAGTTAAACGACTTAAAAGAAACTTCCGCATCAGCGTTAATTCGTTCCACAGGGGCGACTGATTAAACTTGGAGCATTCCTTCCTCTATGCTTGGAGGTTTAAACGGAATGTTAATAAAAAGTAACGCTGGACAATTTTAAAAAGTTTGGCTACGCTCTTGGGTTAAGGATTTTGATATTGTGACTATTTTAGGTTGGGATGTGAAACGCCTCCTCAAAAATCGCAAATTGTTGGTGCTGGATTATGGTCTAAGACAAAATTCATATCTCGGTGTACAATAGAGGACTTTGAACTCCCCGTACAGAGCGTTAGTTGGGCAATATCGTCTATCCCCAGGTCCAGGCCTAGCCTAGGACCGTGTTTTTATCTTTGTGTTGACAGACCACTTGACTTGCCTTTGAACAATCACTTCCGATTCCGTACGTGAGTAATGTGCGATAGGAATTCGTGCGAGTTGCATGTTTAACTTGCTGTTTTTGCTTGTTGAAGAATGTGACATTGCGCCATGGTAATCCTTCCGCACATTCAAAAATGCATTGCAAACTCTGGCTGCGGGTCATAGTGGTATGATAAAGTATGAAATGATATTCGCAATGCATTATGGGGATGGATGACAAATACCTACTAATCTGTGCACAAACCTATGGGGCAGCTAGTGGACCTATTGAAAGTTTCATTTGATTTCATATAATTCAGAGTGGAGCGATTATCTCTTCACACATCGTTGCATTGGTGATGAATTTGAAACATTACTAGTATATACAATATTTTGTAAAGCTTTTAAAAATGACGCAAAGGCCTACATCTTGAAGAACTATGAACCAGAACCTTGAGGAGACAACATTGGCCAATCAGAAACAGGATTTAAAGCTCACCCGCTGGTGGCTGATAACCTATACCTCAAACGAAACTTCATGTAGATTCTTCTTCTGCTTTTGTGAATCTCAACAACTCTGCTTTTGTAAATCTTTATTTAAAGAAAAAATCATTGCCCAGGGGTTTGTGCATAAACTGTATTGCTTGTTTGTCATCAATACTCAGAATGCAATGCAAATATCAAAACGGTTTATTATGCAGTGTGTTCAAATCCCTGAAAAGCATATGAATGGGCTTAAACCATAGGCACCACTGCAACCAGGCTCAGTTCTATATATTTGCTGGGGGTGTGCAGCACCTTTTAATTTTTTTCGGGGGGTGGGGGAGAAAATATTTTTGTGAATGTAATTTTTAAAAAATGGTTAAGGCTTAATAAAGAATGGAACATAATGCTTGTCTATGTTCTCTTGTGAAACTCTTTGTCAATTTCAGGCATTCAAGTAGACTATACCTAGGGCCTATACTTTTTTTCATTTTAACCTTGCTCCTACTTTTCCAACTTTTTCTTGAAATTAGGCTACTACTTTCCCCTAGTTTTCCTACTTTTTGTCACGCAACTCCAAAAAATTATATCTCATTGAATATTTTTCATAACAGTGTTACACACTAAATCATACACTGAAGGGCTTGGGCGCAGAAGTACTGCATCTATACTTCCAATAGTTAAGGATGGAGCACACATGTTGTGAGCACAAAACATGTCAAATAAGGCTAATGATGCTCGACAAAAACTACTCCTGAAAGCCCGCAAAAGTCCTTTTTTTCCTGATTTTGTCCTCCAAAGTCGTACATTTGTCCCCCCCCCCCTTTTTTTTTTTTTTTTTAAATCATTGATCCTACTGTTCTCCTACTTTTTCACCTGTGTCTGATTGAAAACCTTAAAACAACCCTGCCAAATGTTGGGTAGTAGGGTAGATGATTGTCCATCCCATGTTTGATACAATAAAAGCCTTGGTGCCTTGTGGGGGAGGGGAGGCACGTGCATCCCCCCTCTCAGAATTGGGGGAAGGAAAACAGGAACTTTTTATTGGTAAAAACGCACTGAATGCCCCCTCCAGAAAGTGATGCCCCTAACTGGCTCCCTGCAAGGCGGACCCAAGTTACGCCACTGCCACTGTGCCACTCCCGTCTACCAATGACATATAATCATGTGACAAGCCTAGCATTCGAAAACTATTTAAAAGACAATGATGATGAAATACAGTAGTAATGAAAATCGGCCTTGATCCAATGTAATCCTCCCTGCATCAGGTATGTGAAGCCCCCTTCCCTCACCGCACTTCTTCCTTCCTCCAACCATAGAGAGCCTTTCTCCAGATGCTCCAACAGTTCCTTGCTCTATGCTCCAACCAACCAGAAATGAGGTTGGGAATTCAGCCCTGCAAAGTGCCCCATGTTTACTTACACCAGATACCAAAGAGGCACCCCTTTTGTCGTGGAATAATTGTTACTCAAATTCCGCCCACACGAGCAAATGTTAGCCGAGCCGAGCACACACCCTTGTTGTGATCTTTGCTGGGAACGCTTTTATTTCAGGGATCCTCGTGGCTCCATTTAATAGTCTACTTTGGGGATATTGAGAGTGTGGGAATTTTATGAAACCTTCGGGATCTCAAATTGAGCCCTTTTTATCAACAAAGAGAAAACTTCCAATATTGATTGGGGAGGGTTGGGTTGGATATCTCCGAGTGTAGATAGTGGAAGATGGTTTCTGGTTTTTGGAAAAAGTACATGTTGGTGTTTGACATATAATGCTATCTACAATGTTCATGGGCTCTTTAAAGAGAAACCCAAGTTTGGATGGGGTTGGGGAGGGTTCAGGACGGATCAAAAACGGTCAGGAGTTGGTATATAACTTATGTTGCAACCGTTTAAATGGTTAATTTGAAGAAAAAAATGTAGGGGGAGGGGAGGGAGGGGCACATCACTTGCCCTCTTTACCAACATGCTACTGTGGGTTTGATGTTTATTATGTGAACTAAAATGCTGTGGTCACATAAAGTGAACAGTAAACAGCAGCAGGGTATTACACAAGACAAGAGATTAATTTAAAATATGCAAATGATCCCTCATTGAGAATAAAATGCTGATAAGCTGAGGGTATAGACAACCACTAAACTGTGCTAAAGACTTAATTGCTGGCACAATATGGGATTTCCTGGTAAACGTGGATAAGACACTAAGCAAATGTGGGACCTGCCTCCACAAAGGCTTCGTAATCCCATGCCTGTATCTATGGACCCAGTCAGCACTAGCACAACAGTTGGTTGGCGGTTGGGTGGGTAGGTTGGTGGGGGTGGGGGGGGGGGGTAGTGTTGTTAGTTCTTCATTCTTAAACCTTCCTGAGACATCAGTGGTGCACACATGGTTGGGGTAGCTGTATAAGGTTGGGGTGGCTGTCTAAGAACTCTCCCTGGTAGGCGGAACTATGCCCACAGACCCAATATGGGATTTCAATGGGCTTTATGGCTGGTATCAAAATTTTTCTGTCGCTGCCTCCTTTAAAGTATCTTGGACTTTTTCACTATGACTTCACCAGGTTTTTCTGTGATGTCAAAAGTAATGTTGCACAGCCCCCTTCTGTCAGGTAGAACACTTGAAGCACAGAGCTTGAAGCCCTAAGAAAAGAAAAAGAAACAATTACCCGGTACAGCGGTGCTATGGGGTACCATGTCATCCCTTCCACTCCCCTAAAGATATTGAGGCCTACTTCCAATAACCCAACTTCTGATTTTCCATCCCCAAAAGACCCAAACAAGCTTGATAGTCAAATAAATGGTAAAGCACTAGTAAGCACTAGCGTGAACTTAAGTCCCAACCAAGTCATTTTGTGAAGTTGTTTTTAACAAGCTCTCAGCCAGCACTGAGTTTACAGTGCTTATAAAAGATTTTCTGTGACGGGAAAACCCAATAATTGTTAAAATTTACATCCCCCCATGAGAAAATAATTCCACAAACACTAATTGATATGTGAACTTTCCAATGAGCTGACCTAGGCAAGCTTATCACTGGTCAAGTGGTAGAGACATCTTTACATGTAAGCAGAAGGTTGCGGGTTCAAGTCCCATCACATACAGTGAGCATGTGGATTTTTCTCACACTGACAGACAGCACTGACTATTGTTACGTTCCCGGGATGCACGGCAGAAAGAAATAAGTAATAAAAACAGGAATCATGACTTTTGAAGCAAAGGCAAAAAAAAGATCAAAATATGATTAACAAAATTTAATTAAATACAGTAAAGACCAAGCAGGCAAAGTAAAGTTATTAAGCAAAAACAAAAAGGCAAATTGTATTCGGCTGAATATAATTACCAATAAGGAACCGGTAGCAGGAACAGGCCCCTATTTCTCGCGACAGCGTATCACTTACATACCGCCCATACATGTATGTGTCTCGAAATCCATGCCATTGTGAATCTCGACTCGGACTTGAACCAAATGACTCGAGACTCAGACTCGGCATCGACCCAAGTGCCTTGAGACTCAGAATCGACCCACGTGACTCAAGACCGGACTCCGAACCAAATGACTCGAGAGTCAGACTCGGAATCGACCCAAGTGACGCGAACTACAATACTGCCGCGGGCAAAACTAAATACAAAACTATCAGTAAAGATGTTAAAGAAATACACCCCATTGCAAACCTTAACACACCCCGGAAACAACACTATATTTTTCACACGTCCTCCAGCTTCTGGTGGGGCATAGTTTATGCCAATTACCCACTTCAATCGAGAGCTAGTCATAAAAAAAATTGCACAATCAACACACAGGAACTCTGAAGTTACTCAACATACATATACTTGAACATTGGTCCTGGCCCCCGAACTTAAAGGAACTTCAGGCGTTACACTAAAAATGGTGTCCTATGAAAATAACACTTGTGTCTTACAGTAGGGGAACTGTATACACTTGTTGTCCAAGGTTGTGTTATGGAGTTCTTTTGAAAAGCAGATGATGACTGATGTTCTCGTGTTCAGGTAAAATGAAACCGGTTGTACTTTAACTGGAGTGAAATCATGTGATTATTGATGCATTTCACAATGGCATACATTTCGATACCGATAATCTTTTTTCCCTCTGTGTAAAAAAAATGAGGTCTTTGCACTTTAGAGAAAGGGGTAGGGTAAGGCTGGATTGTTTACTTTAAGTCATCCTTAGAAATCCCCAACCTTCCATGGCAACTTTCCAATTGATAATTCTGAAAAAAGCACTTGCGAAAAGAATGGACTTATCAGTTTCGCCTAACCGCAAAGGTAGAATATGTTGCCTTTGTCACAGGCAAAATATGCTTCCTGTAGCATAGCTTACAAAACTAACAGAATATAATTAACTTTTGGTTTGGGTTTGGTTTGAAAATCTTTTCTTATACAGTAATACAGTATCATGTGTTAACTGAAGCTTTCAGGAATACAAAATACAACCCCCCACCAAAAAAAAATGTTTGTTGGAATAAATGTGAATTGTTGAAGAAATCAAATCTGTTAGCAACTGAAAGTTCCTAACTTATTGAACATCAATATATCATTTACACATTGGAAGCAAAGACACTACACATGCATAAAAAAAAAAACAGCGCGTCCCAAAATACCCGCAACATTTTTGTGGTGACGCTCTAGCGTCACCGCGGAAACACGTACCCCCATTATTTTCATAACATTTTAAAGCTTGGAATCTTAACTTTATTCATGGTACGTATTGGTTTGATTTTCAAAAGGGTTTTGAAATGATTTGTGTTCAAATAAAGGCATGTCAAAAACAAACTCTACTGATTTTAGGAAAATCAATCATGCACATTTTTGTAATGTGGAAATGGTTCATCATGTTCATGATGTGACGATCTTGTTGCCTTTTACTTTCTGTGTGTCCTATTCTTTTTGATCCACATAGACTACACCTTAAATGAATTCACAATATTGTTCTTCATTTTAAGTTCAATTTTGAAATTCACGTGCAAGTATGTACCTATTCAAAAAGCGCGCTCAAAGTATGACTCGAGTTTGCATCTGCTGTACCGCATCATCAATTTTCCTTGAAATCGGATGAGTTTGTTTTTTGACATGCCTTTATTTGAACACAAATATTTTTAAAACTCATTTTAAATATCAAACCAATACTCGCCAGGGATAAAGTTCAGATTCCAAGCTTTAAAATGGTATAAAAATAATGGCGGTACATGTTTCCGCGCCGACGCTAGAGCCTTGCAAAAAAGTTGCGGGACACGCTGTATATAAAAAGCTCAATAGATCAAAATGCTATGAAGCTTAGTGTTCAAGATGATCGAAATAGAACAAATACAATTATCAAGGTGCATTCCTTTAACAATGCAACTGTTGGAAGAGTTCCCACCTTCTGATAATGTGGGTCATTCACAAGTACAAAGCACACAGGAATGGCAGGTGGACGTCATGTGACTCTACTTTTGACCAATCAGGGGCCTGAGTTATTTTGGGCAGTCCTGTTGCTGTGTACTTTTGGGACTCCCCTTGTCTGATATTATTATTATCGGTTGCTTAAATACCTGGGCACAGATCAAGGCATATTAACCCCGTGTCATTGCATATGTAACTGTCAATTGATAGCCGGGATATTAGCGCTTGCGTGCCCAAAGAGCTCATCAATATCTGGGCTACATGTACTTTGGCAAATCCCGAGTGTAACAACAAGATTGGCACATCCTGGCAGAGATAAGATAACTTACCTAGCAGCAGCCATCTTGCTTTTGTTTTAACAGACAACTTCCACAAATCTGATTGGTGCATTTAAGTGAGACAAAAAAATCAGTTGGAAAAATAATTTATTACCTCAACCTTAAAAAATGGGGAAAATACACAACTTTTTAAGAAAACCAACACTTTCGAATGTGATCATGATACATACCAAAATAAAGGTTGAAAACCCTTTTTTTTGTATTTTGCCTTCCAAATCAAGTCATTAATACAATTCTGTTTGCCAACAAAACTGGAACGCAGCCACTTTGAAAACACTTCTAGCAAAATACTGCAATTTTTCAAAAACACTCGGTTTAGTATTTTTGATGTAGGCCTATACTGTATATGTAATCTATTCACTAAAATTCCTCAAAATAAAACCTATTTATTAAAACTCTGGTAATTATGCACAACGAATTGGCTATAAGACGGCATGAATCATTTCTCTTGTTATTCAAAATAAGGCTGTTATTCAGAATGAAGCATAATGCTATGACTAGGGCTTGTTTCTCAGTGTTCAACTTTTGTCAGAGGACAAAAAGCAAGTGGTGCAGGGGCGGATCCAGGAAAATTTTTGTAAAGGGGGGGGGGGGGTTCAGGCCCGTCATTTGTTTTATGTCCAATTGTTGTGGACAGGCAGACATATAGGTAATTATTTTTACACTTATTGTTATAATGTTTGTTTTTGGTGTCAGAGCAGGGGGGGGGGGGTGTTTCAGACCCCCAAAACACCCCCTCTGGATCTGAACATGTGGTGGAACAGCCCTGGACTCGTTAACCTAGTACTGCGTCAAGCTACAAATATAAAAAATACAAAAGAATTTTTTTAATTGAAATTTCTCCAACTTTTCACTGCCCCAACACCTAATTGCCTAGCAGGTGTTTTGACCGTCTAGGGTCCTGGCCAATCCGATGTGCCTGGGTGGAATGCCCCATTATGGGAACCCCTCAAACCAAAAGTACACACGTCGCTTATCTCCTTTATGCCACAGCAAACAAGTGTGCAAACAACTGCAGTTGGGTAGGGATTCCCTTCCCTGGAATGGCCAAATACAGAGCCCCCGCAAACCCAAATAAGGACTACTGAAGATATCGTCTGCAGGTATTGCGCATGTGGGCTATAAGCCAGTAAATACTTATGATATAGGTCTTTTGGGAAATTCCAGCGGTATCTTGAAAATGGGGTTATGACTGTCAGCTGACCATATGACGGTGGTTTGATTGTCCTGTAATGACGGAGAAGGATGTTGCGGTGCGTAATCAAAGATAATTTCACCAACAGGGGGAATTTGTTTCCAAGCAGGTGCTAAGATCTTGATCAAACACCTGCCCATGTTAAAAGTTTAGGTACATTTTCTACATTTTCCCACTGATTCCGTCATTTTATATATATATTTTTTTCCAATTTGGCGAGGTGTACAAAACATATGGGAGGTCTTCCTAAAAAGTTAAGATTGCAGGCAAATACACACTTGCATGGGTGGGTGGGGGTGTGGGTGGGTGTGGGGGGGGGGGATGGTATGGGTATTGCTTTGTTCTAAAAAGCCCTCGATGGTACGTATTTGTCCCCACCCTCAAGTGCTGCCTGCATGCAACCTGGCTCTTCAAAAAGAAAACCACGGAAACAACCTACAGTTTTTTTCTACATAACTTGGCCACTGTGTACAGAGTGTCCTATTTTCTATTACCATTTTGATACATAAACTGTTGACATCTCTGGCCATATCAGACCAAGGTCCCTGACAACCTTGTCATCTGAACTCTGGGTTCAAACTTGTCAGGTCGTGATTTGAATAGAATGGAATTATGAAAGAGAGAAAAAAAGAGTGGGTGTTGGGTGTACATGTCAGATGGACTTAAAAACAGGCGGCGGGGCAGGTGAACAAGATCACAGGAATTCACCCCCCCCCCCTCCCACCAATTGGGACACATTATGAGGACCATTATGTAATCATTGGGCAGTAAACATTACTTCTTTTCTTGACTGTGGGGCAAGGTTGTTCTTGTACTTAGTACATATCTTGTGACATCTGTTAAGAATATCACTTGGAACAATTATGGGAGAAATTGGAATCGGGAAATTAGTTCATAAAATGCAAGGCCAGGCATGAGATATTGGAAATGCAAATGTACAAGCATGACATTCACTATGTGGACTTCCCAACAAAAGAGGTCCACATAAACCAGGTAGCAGAGACGTTGTGTGGACTTGCCCAAGTCCACACAGTGTTTCCCCCTTTCTGTAAAACAGGTTTAGAGGCATTTTTGGGATAGGTTTATCCGTGGCAAACTGAAGAGAAACACTAAAGGGAATCATAGAAAAAAATTGGGTTGAAAGAGTTTTCACAGTGTGAGTAAAATGAGTTTTTTTCACAGGTTTTTTCTTAACTACACGAAACAAAGGAATGTCCACACTACGTATTGTAACGTAAACATGTGTGATCCCATACTAGGAATCCAAATTGCAAAGACAACCACTTAATTGGGGGATGTCATTTTCTTGAGGAGACAATGCTTAACTAAATGGGTTTCTAACAACAAAAAACTCATTTTACAGCCCCGCTTGAATACCTTGTGTGGGAAGCCTCTGCCGCCCCCTTTCCCCCTTTGTTATGCTACTGAGCAGAGTTGTAAAGAGTCACTGATTTTTGTGACTCGAGTTATTTTGAGGAAGTGACTCAATTCGAGTCGAGTCATTAGGTCAAGAAGGTCAAGTCGAGTCGAGTCGAGTCGAGTCGAGTCGACTCGAGTCACAGTGTGTGGTCGAGTCCAGTCAAGTCAAATTTATGCTCGAGTCACTTCAAGTCACTGATATTTGAACACCATCTTATAAATTACAGAATGGAAGAAGGTACACAAGTTTATTATGAAGTTCCAAAGATTTAGAATATGCTGCATGGTACCCTTCTGCCGGAAGTTCTTCGTAACATTCAACAAGCAGTGAGTTTGTGATACGGCGTATATATGGGAGCGATAAGCGGCTACAACTTGACGATAACGCCAAATACGCAAACATAAATAACTTTATTCCGTATGGTAAGTTACTGCAAATATATTTTCACACAGTTTTGAGACTCGAGTGTTATTAGCCTTTGAGTCTTTCTTTCAAACATTTAATCCCCTGGTACAGGGGCGTCAATCGCTTCTCAAAAGTGGGGGGGAGGGGGACATACGTTGATCAGAACTGATGCGAGCGCGAAGCGCAAAGCCCTTACGGCGTGGGGTTCGGGGCCCGCTTAAGAGCCCCGAAAAAATTTGGATTCTAAATGCTCTGTGGTGCTAACTGAGGCAATTTCTGACCACTCTAACCAATATTTTTTTCAGCAAAATATACATTGAAGTACATAATAGGGCCCTGTAAATGGGACACGAGTTCAAAAATCTGGGGGTGACATTTGATATTGTGTCTCCCACCCTTCAAAAAGTGTGGGGGGGGGGGGGGACGTGTCCCCCGTCCCCCCCCCCCCCCCCCAGTCAGCCCTGGTAACAAAGTTGGGATCTACTACTGCAAAACCTCAATAATTTTTAAGTATACTTCTTCTGTCATAAAATTACGCCCTCCCACCAAGACGACAATAATAAAACAGGAGGTTTTTTTTGTTGTTTCTTTTTAAAATGTGACAGCAGACGAACATGAACTTGTAATAAACTTACTCACTTCAAATGATTTACCCAGACACTTATCAAACAGGCATTTTCTCTCGTTTCTGATAGGAAAAAACAAACTCTCAGCAATAAATCATACTTCAGTCTTTTTTTGGAAGCTTCAACAGGGTCAAATTTCTGCAAATTACCGGTCTTTTCAGTTTTATCTCGGGGGTGTTTTTTGAAAAGACTTGGGCAAAATCCTCTTGTATCTGCACTTAAATGTAAATGGCTGGCCAAAAGTTATTTTTCAGGTAAAAGTCCACCATTTCTAGACATGTTTACTGTCTTCTTCCATGGCCTGACCTAGTATCAAGACAAAGTCAAAGTATGTAAAGATTAGCAGAAAATTAACGGAAAAAAATTACAACCTCTGACATTTCTTGACTCGACTTGCAACTTTAAACATTTTTTTTTTAATTTTGGAAGCATCCAATAAAAATATTTGCTCACTTTTTTTATCAGTCTTTATGTCTTATCAGATAACCTGATACCGATGAACTTTTATGCTTGTCATTCAACAAAATCTGGATTATGCAAAGTTTTCAAAGATTTTCCCCCACACTTCATACAGACATCCCAACAAAAGGGACGTCTTAATCATGCATCCCAAAATTTAAAAAAAGAGAAATTTGTTTAATTGACACTTGAAGGTCTCTAAACTTACTCATGAAATAATTGGAAAAATAAACTCCTTTTCAAGGTAAACAAATAAAGAAATATTTCAATTTTTTTTCCGTTCAATTTATATGCCTCAAAAAGTGACTGCCAAGTTTCTCAGAGACAGATTAATTTGTGATGCACACTATGGACAACAACAACTTCTCCCCCTTTGGAAATGTAATAACTAATGCCATCAGACACCACTGGAAAGGGAACAGCCAGATGTGAACTTTGGACCAATAGCCGGCGCCTGGAATCTCTCTATGCTATCTGCACATATCCGCTCGGTTCTTAACGAACAAAGAACACAATGTTTGCTATCATAAATAAATATTTCCGGTTTGTATATGGCTTGACCTTTGAGCAGTGGCAACAGCAAGCTGCAATAACGCACAAGCTAACCTGGACTCGTGAATATACTTAAGAAAAACCAACTCAACTGGCAGGTAGGTGATAATAATAAGCACTGCTTACTTGACAGAAGTCGACTGCATTGACTAATCATTTTTCAGGTGCCACATATATTTGTGCATCAAACTGAATAATTACCAGCAAGGTGTACCAGATCAGTTTGATAAATCGAAAGAACAGACTGGAACCCCTCCCCCCCCCCCTCCCCAAACCAAAAATGTAAGAAACGGAACAATTTTCTTTGGTTTCCCATTTACTACAGACACACTCTGGAGGGGGTGTGGTTGAAAAGGAGTAAAGGAGGGGGCATCTCGAGGCAGCGGGCATACAGTGACGAAAGATCTGTGGATGTGATGCTTTACTGCTGGGAGGTTGCTCAACTAATGCAAATGCATACCGTACAAATCTTCCTTGCCCTTGTAGAAAAAAAAATGTTTGACAATATTGTTAGATAACACCCGTGTGTTCCTCTTATGGGGCCAATACAAACATTTGCCAACCTTCGCAAACAATTTCCCAGCCATATATATGCACAAAACGCTTTTGAACTTTGACAACGTTCACATGATAGATTTGGTCCCTTGACTGTCTAAGACCAGTTGAGTCGTATTTGAAATATTTCCTCTTATTACACTCTCCCATTCCCAAGCTACACCACTGGTAAAAACTGCTGTAACCATAGCAACCTAAGTACAATACAGATACGAACAGCAGTATTGTGTCTACACAATTTGTGTGCATACATTACATTGTGCAACGATTTCAACAAGTTTGCAGCAGTGCAAATAACTTAATTTGCAATTTATTGAAACAAATTAAAAAAGAAATGCACTTGTTCTGAAGAAAGTAAAATATCCCTTCAAAAGTGCAGAATTTATGGGTGGTTGTTCGAAAAATTAATTGACTGCTTTCACTCATCATGGGGCAGTAAAACTTGCCTCCTCATTAATCGATGTAGCATATTCCACTTTCTCTCAGCTACATCTAAGGAAACCAGACAAGGCTTCGCCTTGCCTGCTTTCCCGCCTGTCATCGATTTGTGGATGAACGCCGCTTCGCTGGGGATCGCGCACGAAGTGCATAATCAACTCGTGAACAACCGTGTACACGCAAATACGTAAACACCCTGTGTGCATTAAAGTACAGCAGTGATGACATAGTTTTGATGAATTTTGTTTTGACGGATACATATCTTAAGCATTCAATTTCAAGTAGCACAAACTACTTCTGAACGTTCTTTAAACTTTTTGAATAAGAGTGTCCAACAATGAGGCAAAAATGAGCCAAAAAGGTCATAGCCTATGGTTCACCTGTTACTAAAGATAGCCCCTACAAGATTAACAACAAGTGTGCTCATCTCCACAACGGAAGATAATCTTAACCCCCATCACCATTTGAACAATGCAAACCAATTATGACCAACTAACATTATCAGGCCCAGTTAAAAACTTGGAGCTGTTCCATGCAATAGATGCATGCACTTGCATTATAGGGCCACTGAACAAGCAGTGACAAGAAGAAGACAGTATCTTATCGAGGGAAGCTGATTAATTCTGCTTCATGCAAAAGGGTGTTCAGTCTGTGCATTTATTACCACGAAGCTGGTCTCATTAATCAAGGCCCTTCCATGGGGGATGGGGGGCGTTCGGGGGTCAGCGGTGCATGTTTGCACCTCTGATGACTGACCCCCGGTCTGAATTTGATTCTGGGGACTGACATTGACAAGATAGAGATGGAGTCAGCTTTTGATGCCACGGGCAACAAAACTTGACTTTGTAAAACATTAAACATCCATTAGGGGGGGGGGGGGGGGGGGGACGAACCTGTATTCACAGGAACGGAGTGCCCATCTGTCTTTCGAAGCGATTGGGCCAGACTCAAGTCCATGAAATGCTGCTGTGGGGAGATCGCCACAGCTAGGGCCAAGTTCGGGCAAGGACCATTAGTCGACTAGTGGTTGAATTGTGACGTACCTTACGCCTGCGCACTGATAGCAACGTGCGAACGTCTCTCGTCAAACGCTGGTCAAAATGTCATCGCAAAACTTCTGGATCCTGGCTCTCTGCTAGCGTTATGAATGCGCGCAGCTATTGGTTACCAGCGAAGCAACCAACCCCAGTAGGCTGGTTCCAAATAGTCGACTAGCATAGTCAACCACCGTCGACTAGACAGAGTTCGGGCAAATGTTAGTTAACCATTGGTCAACTATAGTTCTTGCGCGAACTTGGCCAAGGCTGTTACCTTCCCAGCATTGAAGAATGCCGGTACCCATTTAACACCTGGGTTGAGAGGTATAATTGAGGTAAAGCACCTAAAGGCACAACATGCATGGCCACGGCAGGGCTCGAACCCACAACTACCTGTGCTCTACCGCTAGACCACACATGCCCACACGTGAACATCCATAGCAAACAAATATTCCAGTGAATGTTAAACTTTCACATAACCCAATTTGCTGGATTAAATTGAGAATGGTTTAAGTGCTTACTACTGATGCTTTAATACTTACAATGAACAGTGGGTTTTTTGGGGGGGCTGGGGGGGGGTTGGATTTAGGGCAGTACACAAAAATAGCAAGTTAGTAAGCCAGGCTCTCAGTGCCAAGACATTCTTCTTCAATCTTTACCAAATCAGGCAGCACTTGGGGTCAATGGATGCAGTGCTAATTTTAAATTTGTCTATTGGAGTACTAGGAAAGTGTGATCTGCAGGGGGAAAAAAGGACAACATTTCAGGCTTTTAGATGGAAAGAATTTGTGACTGTGGCCCTCTAACTTTCATAGCTCTGCCTCGGTTGTATTTTCTAGTTGAAAAACATTTTTGGCAGAAGGTGATTGGATAAAATGTTGGAGAAGTTCAATTGTTTAGAGGCAGAGGATCAACTCAGGTTTATCTGCATTGTGGCTCAAACCTGAAGCTGCCCACAGCAAATTCTTTCAAGTCATTAACTACTCTCTGACATGTTTGACAAGTTAAGAACATCCAAATTCACAAACACTAAAAAATAACACTAACATGAACTGGCCACAGTTCAGGCACACTTACACTTTGCACTCCAAACCAGCAAAAATACTCCAAATGAAAAGTTCAAGCAAGAACTACTCCTAAGAAAAGTGTGTCCACACAGCAAGATAAGGCAGGAATTTTTTTCAAAAAAGTGTCCACAAGTTTTAAAACAAACTGCACTTTTCAAGCCAGCAAATTGCGTCCCCCATACCCAGACCAATTTATAAATTTTGAAGGGCAAAGATAGATGTCAGTACAAGGGAGTACAATAATGAATGTGTTATCTGTAGCCAACTTCAAAGCCTTTGATTCAAGTGTGTCCTCTCCATGTCAAACAGATAGGAAAAACAATTGCACGCGTAGTCGGCACAATCTGTGCACTGTTTGCAACTGCTAAAAATTGCACCATTTTTTTGATAAATGCGGGGGCTTATCGTGTCCATTAATCACTTGATATCTACTGTTGTTTTTCTTTTGTCACTGGCTTCCACTTTGTCTAATTACTAGGACAGGATGAAAAAAATGTGTGGAATGCCCAATGTCAATGTTGGTAATTTGCCCTTGTGTATATTTCTTGCAATACATACAATAAGACCTGCAAATGTAATGAAAAAAAAGTTCCCCCTTTTTGTCATTAGCAGATTCAGGCACTTTAAGATTTACATAACTAAATAATGAAAAGATGCTTTAAGGTTTATTCTGATAGCAAGTCTTTATTTGAAAAATTTAAAATCATAAAATCAATCACCTTAAGAGAACCTGGTTTAATTTTCATTTTTCTCATTCTCATTACCAGAAATTATGGATTTCTTTTTGCAAAATAAATATAAAGAGGACAATCCTATTTCACTCAAAGAACAGCTCCATTTTGAGTGAAGAAAAGGTGAAAGGGACGTGTTATGAAGTTTGCCATCAAAACTCTTGATGAGAATTATCTTGGGGGAAATAGGATAGGCAGGATGAACTTTCCATCTTAACAGACTATCAAAGTTGATGGGCCGTGTTCCCAAGGCCCATTTCCTAATGAGACCAGGGAAGCCCTGCAGCTGAGAACAAAACAAAATTGATTGGGATACCTCAGTTGCTCTTTGAGAAGCCCGCTCCAAGAGACGGTGGTCGGAAAAGAAAGAAAAAAGCCCTGCCAAGCAGATGAAAACACAATAGCCGCTGGAATGCGGCTGAATTCTCTTGTACTTGTTCCCACTATTGATCTGTTAGGCTGAGAGAAGCTTGTCACACCACTCAAAAGAAGGGGATTTAAAAAGTTCCCTTCTGGCTTTCGCTTTAAAGTTTTTTCTTTAAAGAAAAACACACGGTTCAGGATTCAGAGTTAGCCACTGACGTCAATGTAGTGATGGGCATTGAAGCTAGCGGATGAAACTTCTGATAGATTTTCTGCTAGATTAGTTTATAGCAGAGCCTGGTTATACAGATAGAGCCAGCTTCTGTGGAGATCTATTGATTTTCACAAGGTAAACCTTACTCCGATCAGAAAGTTTTCCCTGCTGGTGAATGCGCTCCACTTTCGAAGAATGACACCAGCTTTTACAGAGACTGTAACTGAATAGAAAATGACAACTTGGACAGGCAGACGGAGAAAAGACAGGTAGAGGAATCGACAGACAGAAAGTCTGGGTGATTGCAAGGAGACATGGACAATCGGGGAAAGGACGAACAAGGAAAGAAAGAGACTAAGGACTGACCAAGAGAACTATCCTTCGACGGGTGGAAAGTTCTAAAGAACCGGTGGTTCATTGATGATTGCATTACGTGAACTGAGGGAACTTAAGAGAAATAGGCAATAAACAGAATGACAAGATCTGATGGCATTGTACCAGGGTTGTCGCTGCCTCAAAAAAACCACCAAAAAACCCCCCAAACAACAACAGGTTAACCTCCCAAGAAAATACTTGAAGACGACAACAAGGACTTATTTTAACATGTCCATCCTAAAAAACATGTATAATACAACCAAATGAAACAGCCAAATAAGTAACGAAGTCAGTTTAAGAGGCAAGTTATTTCACAACTAGCTAGCATCTGCTTCATTTTTAGAAATGTCGAAACCTGTTACAGCTCATGCTAAACCAATCTGAATGTGAATTACAACAATGGCAGCTATACATTTAACAGAATGAATGTGCCTGGCTTAATTCGAATCTTAATGATGTGTTTTGGCGACTGTATATATTATAATGGCAACAGATCCAGGAGGGGGGGGGGGGGGGGGGTGGGGGGGGGGGGGGGTCAGCAGGGGAGTTCAATTCCAAGATTCTTCAAGGGGGATACACAAGGAATTGCTGTCAGTGCATTAAAGAGCCAAAGGCTGGAAGCTATTAATCAAGATTGGCAATATTGAGTGATGACGTTATGTAGAGAACTTAATTAATTAATTAAAGACATTTTAGATTCCCCCTCCAAATATTTCAATAATAAACATTGGAACGTCGAGTCGGAAGGGGGGGGGGGTAGTGTTAGCCCCCCTAACCACCCCACTTGGATCCGCCCTTGTATAAATATCATCAGTTATGCCCTGGCGAAGGGAGGGGGCGTACAAATTAAGTAGTTTTTTAAAAGGCAGAGAACCCCTTCCCATTGATTTTTGCATTTAACAACACTGAGGGAATTGATTGACCCCCTGGCTATCTCATCATTGGCAAAAGATGGCAATTAATGGTCAGGCTTAATACCTACAAGAAAGTTTGCATCTGGAGGAGGTTGGGAGTTAAATCTTAAGTACTGAGATTAGGGTACTGGTACCCCAAAATAGATCATTTTGATAATCATTGATTAGATTACCATATCAATAAATTGGATCAATATTCCATACAAGAGGACATGGGGGCTATGTGTGTGAAATGCTTTTGGATTAAGCATACAACCTAGAGTCAGGCGCGGTTCTAGAACCAATATTTTGGGGGGGCTAGCACGGTGGATCCAGAATATTTTCAGGGAGGCGTGCTGAAATGTTGACCGGTTATTTTTTCCAGACACTTAGGCCTCCGAATATCAATAGGTGGGTGGGGGGTGGGGGGGGGGGGGGGGGGGGGGCTCATGCCATATTTTCAATGGGGAGCGCCAATAAAATCCTAAAATCATTCACACTATATTAACTAATGCACCCTTGTCACGGCTATTTCTTCTTTAGGGGGAGACCGTTCGCATGTACATCACAATCCTTCTTTTTGCTAATGCTATTTTTTTTTTTACGGAATTTATTTTTGGGGGGGGCTAGACAAAATTTGGGGGGGCTACAGCCCCCCCCCCCCTAGAACCGCGCCTGCCTAGAGTCTCTGACAAAGTTATATAGCACTGCCAATAAATATGCCTTCCCATGCATGGCACTATGCAATTAGATACTAGGGGTGACTGCTCTATGTTTCGACACACTTATGTTCTGACACCCTGATGTTCCGACTGCTCAACCTATGTTCTGATAAGCCTATCTTCCAACATACCTATGTTCCGAAACCCCCATGTTCCGAAACCCCCAAGTTCCGAAACCCCCATGTTCCGACACCCCCATGTTCCGACACCCCTATGTTCCAACTTTGCATTTATTTGTAGGGGTGTCTGAACATAGGGGTGTCTGAACATAGGGGTGTCGGAACATAGGTTGGGCAGTCGGAACATGGCACTGTCAGAACATAGGGTTGCCACAACATAGGGATGTCGGAACACAGGGGTGTCAGAACATAGGCTGAGCAGTTGGAACATGGGGGTATCTAAACATCGGGGCGTTGGAACATAGCCCTTTTCACACTAGACAAATCTCAGGGTTAACGCAGGGTTGACGCAGGGTTGACAACATGCATCGTTTCACACTTGAAGAATTTCAACCCTATGTCAACCCCGAGATTGATTTCGCCCAGGGTTGAACTCAACCCTGCTCTAGACCAGGGTTGAGATTTTCAACCCGGGTTGAAATTCTTGCCAGGGTTCGAAACAGTAGTAACTGAGCATGATATGCTTGATTTGCATGAAACAAGTGTGAAACGACGCGGGGTTGAAAAATCAAAAACTCAACCCAAGGCGGCACTGGGTTCGCACACAGTTGAGTTCAACCCGGGTTGAGAGGCTCTAGTGTGAAAAAGGGCTTATTATTATAGGTGTGTAACCATGCTAGGTTGGTTCTGAATCTCATGCATTCTTACATATATAGCAGTTTTGATATTTTGAAACTTCAGTGGTCATGCCAGAACCTTACAAGTGTCAATATGAAGCAAACAGTCCCACATACAACTGAGATCAAGAAAAGCTCATAAGGGCATTGGCATCTTTGGCAGTACAAATGAAGGGAGACAAGAGGAGTAGGAATGAAGGCTATCAGTATAATCCTTTACAACCTTGCTCAAAATAGTAGCTAGAATTGATCACTTTACATCTCATTCAAAGGTAAAGGGGAAGGTATATATAGCAGAAAAGGACAAAAAAAGTGTTTCATTGATAAATTCGGGCTTGGGTCAAGATCCAAATTGCGTTGTACCTTCAATCAAGATTTTTAAAGAAAAACTCCAACATGCTAATTTTGCAATCTAACCATTATCTCATGACAACAACTAGCGTTTTCCCTAGTTACCAACCCTTGATCCTTACCTAAGGGTAGTAAACCCCCCAATCTCTCAAATGATTTACATCTCCCTCTCCTCCCTGGCTACCCTGGATGTCAAAAGACAACTCATTTGACAAAGGAATGTGTTAATATTGATTGATATAACAACCCTGCATACTAAGCTTCCCAGTGCACAATTTCGACCGACATTCATCACAGAGAGGGTACGAGAGACTGAATGTGGCCCGCTCATTTTGGTTGGAAAGTAATCCCTATTGAACGGGCAAGGCCCCACACAATTAGACCCAAGGTTCGTTCAACAGGTTATACCAGGTCAGAGTGGGCATGGCTACTTAATTATTTACATGGATTTCAACTAAAGGGAGTTTTACCTTGTGTTGGTTGGGCTGTTAAAGAGTTTACCTGGGGTTCTTGAGACAACACACACTATCTGGGAAGAATCGTTAACACACTCTTAATTACCGGCAGGCAACAATTCAGCACGTTAAGGGAACAATGGGGTGTGACTGGGGGGTAAGAGGGTGACCTAAATCCCACGCCTCTGGGGACTTTTATCACCTTTTTGGATTGCCTCTGGCGACTGGCTCGAATAATTAATAACAAGGGAAATTAGGCAGGAGAAAGTTGGTGTGGTAGGAGTGACTGGAGGGGGGGGGTGAGGGAGAGGTAACACAAAAGGTAAAGGTAGACAAATGATTTCTGAATTACAGAAAACTTTCAAAATATTTTAAACTAGACTATCACTGAATTATAATTGATTTTCAAAGGGGTTGCGCACATGATAATGGCTGTGTACATGTACTTAACTCCTTATCAACAAACCCTTAATCAACTACCCAAAACACAATGACTGAGTTCAGAAGAAGGGAGCACAAATATGGTTACGTCTCGATAGTCCGAAGTACCATTGGTCCGAAGTTCCATTGGTCCGAAGTCCCATGGAGTACCGAAGTGAATACGTCACGCGCACAAAATGTGTGTGAAAGACATTAGCGCGTGATTCAGCCCATGAACCAACACGCGCGCATACTCCATTCATTTGCATTAAACTTTCTGGTTCTAAATGACGTCACACTTCGGTACTCCATTGGTCCGATGTCCCATAGGTCCGACGAAACATAATACCCTAATGCTAGCCCTAACCCTAACCTTAGCCCTAACCCTAACCCTAACCCTAACCCTAATCCTATGGGGCGTCGGACCAATGGGACTTTGGACCAATGGGACTTTGGACCAATGGGATGTCGGACCAATGGGACGACGGACCAATGGGACGTCGGACCAATGGGACGTCGGACCAATGGGACGTCGGACCAATGGGACGTCGGACCAATGGGACGTCGGACCAATGGGACGTCGGACCAATGGGACTTCGGTCCAATGGGAAGTCAGACCAATGGTACTTCGGACTATAGAGACATCCCCCACGAATATATACACCCATCATGGACACTATGATATTTGAATTTAAGACTCGATCACTTGAACTCGGAGTGAGTAAAATAACTAAAAATACTCATACTCAGACTGGGACTTGACACTCTCAACTATAAAAATTTCACCCATTGTTGTTGTTGTTTTTTTGGGGGAGGGGGAATTCTTTGCCGACATTTTCAACGAACAGCAAACTTCAAAGATTTTAAGTTATGGGGCTTTTTAACACATTGCTGGAAAGTTTTGGTAAAAGGGATGGGAAGGTGGAAATGTGAAGGGGGCGAGGGGCGCTGTGGGTGAATTAAAGTGAAGATAGGATGACAGCTCCACTTACAAGAACTGGTCCTGCTTTCCTCATGCTGATATATGGGGAACATGCCGCCCAAAAAACTGAAATATCAAAATGTTTACAAAAGATCGTTTTTTTTTCAAGCAATTGTTCAATGGGGAGGAGGGTGCAATCCCCGAACTGTGATCACCTTGAAAACAGGGTTTGGTGAGGCCGACGTGGGAAACGCTAAGACCCTTCACAGATGCAAACCCCTCAGCCTCAACCTTTCATTCTTCAAAAAACAACAATGTCTCACTCTTTCTTGGCTAATACGAAAAAATAGACTAAGGTCTGACACTGCAGAAGCACCCCTCCATTGTCCAAATGGGATTATGGGACAAAAGGTACAAGAGTTGCCATCTCTGAGGATCGGCAAAAACTTCTTCAGTGCCGCTCCACTTCAGATCCTCCTAAAAAAAAAGGATTTATCTTCTTTTTTTTCCTTAAGAAAAAAGCTCCCATCCTCAAGAGGAGCACACAAGGGGCTACCTTTGGTGGTGGGGACATAAGTGGACAGAAGAAGACAGTAACAAGGTTTTTCACACTTATCGGTGTCAACGGATGTAGTGAGAGTAACCCAAAGACCTAATTCTCAGGACCAACTATTGTCTGGGGATGCAGGAGGTAGCTGTAGGGTGTCACTATTATGGTGGACCTTTGTTGACATCAGGCGAATTGGTATTTGCATCTTATTGGTGGACAGTTGAGGGCGCTCTTTACTTTTTTGAAGGGGGGGGGGAGGAGGTTGGATGAGAGAGAATCTTCAAAGCCATTTTACGGACATCTATTACAAACCAGAGGCCAGTGGCCTGTGCCATTTGTAAAGAAGGAGGGTAGACATTAGACATTGCCACACAAAAGGCAAAATTCTTTTAAGCATTAACAGAAATCTTAAAGAGGTTTGGGTATTTCAAAACCTGCATCAAGGACTTTTGTGAGTGAGGTTCTTATAGTCAAAAAGTCCAGAGAATTAGCTAGATATCCCATCCGATTCTTGGATTGAAAACTTATCAAAAGATTATTCAAAAGCTATATGAGGCTGATCACTTCCTAGTCGCCATTGTCCTCAGTAACACGTGCAAACTTCCCTTCCTAATTCAAAATACTAGCCCTTTTCTAAAACACGGAGGGGCATCTCATGAGATGCTTACTAGGAAAAGCCAATCTATTCATAAGACTGTTTGCAAACATCTCCCTTCAAAACCACCCAGTCTGAAAGATACCTCCAACCAGGGCTACTTGGCGTTTGGGGGACTAACATTCCTCAACTGCTCATCCTTCAACACCCACCATTGATTGGTGATTATCCCCATGGGCTGAGAACCATGGGATGTTGGAGGGATTACAGGATTGGGGGGATTAATTAGACCAACTTCACAATCTCTTCATTTTGGGTATTAGTGGGGATTATTCAGGTAATTCGTTCCACTTTGAATCTACATGTTCTTGATCTTTGTGCAAGTTTTTGTCAGGAATGAAGTCTTCATTGCAAGCACGAAGAAGTCTGAACAAACCACGAGCGCCATTACAAGCTGAGGTTTTTAAGTGTAGTGCTTATTTCATTGTTCAACTGTTTCAAGACTCTCAAGAAAAAATTCCCAATTAAGTGGGGAAGTGAACACTACTTCAGTCCTTTACATCTCGGCTTGAATTTACCATTTTGTTCCTCAGGTTGGTATCAAAAAGGACATATCACAAAGCTTGGTGAAGCTTGAGAACCAGAAGAGACTTTTGAGCTGCCAAATGCAGTGAATTTAAACATCTCTTAGAAAGGATGAGGGAGTTATAAAGGAAACGATGCACTGACAAAATGAAGAGGTATGATTTGTTATTGATGTTGAATAACAATACCAACTCATCAAAACACAACGGAACAATAATTAATTTTCCTAATCTCAGGGCACAAGGGAGACCCTTTTGCACTACCTAAGATGTTGTGTAATGAATGTGCGCACTGAGCTGACTGGGTGAGATCAAGGTATTTAAGAAAAAAACCCGCAAATTTGCAATCAGTTCTTTTGCTACATAATAAATAAAAAAATAACCCCCAAAATGTACACATACAGTTATGACTTTAACCATTACTTTTTTTTTATTTCAATTTAATCATTACTTCTTGTGTGGTTCATTTCTAAAAAGTCCTCTTTTTGACCCAAAGAATCTTCCCATATATGACAAACAGAACACTCCAGTAATAGCTACATGTACTATCATGGGAAAAGAACAGAGTTGATAAGACAGCAGAAAGGATTATGAATGATACATATATACCAAATGAACAAATGTGACCCGCTCCGCAAAAATGAGTCTGTTGTGGCAAAACTGACATTTTGAGTTAACTACATTAATAAAAAGGGAATGAAATAAGCTTTCATTTGGTATATCACGGACCTCTCTAGGACATTTGGTTGCACTGTTGGACTTGTTTCATTCTGTAAAGTTTTTGCAAAGCTAGAAGTGTCTCAATCAGGGGTGTGAGTGACCACTGATAAAAATAGCTGAAAACGGCTGAAAAAGGTGCAAAAAAGCTGAACTTTGGAAATGTCCTATACTTTTGTACACAGCAAGTGAGGTGTGAGGGGAAAAAGCTGAAAAAAGCTGAAATCCAACACACAAAAAAGCTGAAATCGGCTTTAAAGCTGAGACTTCACGCCCCTGCTCAATGGAGAATAAAGGCTTTGAAAAATGACAAATGCACTGTAACTAACCAAGAAAAGCACCAAAGATTCATAATTTTTTTCTTTTTCTTACAATATTTACATTTCTGTGTAAGATATTTGAACTAAAACTATCAAAACAACCAAAATAAAACAAAAACAAAAAATTCAAATTTTGAGCAAATTTTTAACTGTTTCCATTTCAAAATGGCAAAAGCTTGAATTCAAATTATGCGACATCAGACTCATTTTTGCAGAGCGGGTCACAAATAAGGATCAACTTTTAAATTGATGTGATTAAAGGGCATATACAACATTTGCTTTGCTGTATTTTTAGAAATGGATGGATTTTGGGCATTAGTCAGGGTTCGACTTAGGTGGTAGCCCGCTAGCCATTAATGCTAGTAAAAACAGCGAGTGGCTAGTCAAACTATTCCTTAAGTAGCCCGGCTGGCTAATGAAAGGGCGAACCCTGGGTTGGTATTTAATAGCAAATATTGTTACACTGATCTGTTTAAAGTTTTGTGTTCGAAGATGTTGGAAAAACCAAGAAAATAAAATCGTATTCTTGTAGTCTGGTTCCCTGACCCCACTTCAGATGAAACAGAGCAATTTAAAGATGTCGGGGGATTGTCAGGTCAGGGAACCAGTCTAGCTGGCTTGTACCCGGTCACAGATGTGGACTAACTAAATTTGGTAAATTCAGCTGACCATCGTTGGAAATTGATACAAAATTCCACTTTTCTTGAAAATGTCAGCATACCAGGTCATCCAGGTGCCATGATTTTACAGGATGCTTGAGACTATCATTCACTAACAGTCCAGTAAGGTATTTTATAATATGTTGGCAGTTTTGTTTTTTGATGTTTGCAAATGTTGTATATTGCCTGCTTTAAAATTGAGCAGAAATTGGGATTTCAATAAAAGAGAGGGACAGAGACGTGACAAGAATTGAGTCTGAGAAAGAAGGTCAAGACGGTAACCTCCAATAAGAAAAACACTTTCAATGAAGTTGATATAATGACCAAAACAACAAAACTTTACCAACAGGTGGTGGAAGCAACTACAGGTGGAATTCACATTGACAAAAACGTGACTGGCGACAGAAATAAAAATATCCGCAAATACCACAAATGGACAAAACTGTTTCAGACTCCTCCAACAACAACAGCGGACAGTTAACGGGACTAAAAAATCGATACCGGTAAAAGAAAACAATTCACAACAACTGTCGGCAACCCTGGCTGGCACATTTTCCCCGTCTGATCTACTTTTCAGTATCATTTCACAATGCAAACATTATCGTAAAATAATAATACCCCAAATCACACCTTGATCAATGTGTGGACATTTTTGAGTTGGATGTTCCTTTTATGCTCTGATTTTGGGTTGCGGTTTTATTTTTACCTCCCGCAGTTCGCGCAACAAGGGAAATTCACACCTTGTGTGGTACATGTAGTTCTTTGATCCTGGGCTGTACATAGAAAGTCTGTGTAGACGGACCGGATATAACCTCGCAACAATCACACAGTGACATTGCACAAAATTCTATGCAAATAAATGGAATTATTTATTTACAGCGAGGGTAGTGAATTACATAAACGTACTGTAAACTTTTCGTCCTTATCCAACTCACTTCGTTGAGCTTTGGGAAAGAATGTTGCAACCTGAGCAGCTTTTTTCTCTTCATATATCATCTCAATAAAGGTCAGTCATTCCAAAAATGTTGAAAAGACATGAATCTGGGACTGAGAAACATTTCCAATTTTGTTAGGAAATGCTTAGAAAATTGTCTGGACTCTCCATAGACTATGTGCACAACCGCTGAAGTGGCGTCTGGATACTACATTCTTTCTGAATTTTGGTTTATAAGTTTAAGCTTCTGCATTTTTTCTGCTGCAAAAAAAAAAAAACCGGTAAATGATCTTCGAACAATAAAAGGAGAATCATATGCACATACTTAAAAGCCATGTTAATCCAAATTCCTACTGATTGTAAGTTGAAAATCCACCTCACAAGCGCAAAATCAAAGTAATGACTATAGCAAATGTGCTTCAAAAGCACAAACAAATGAGTGGTAGAGCTTTTTTTTAACATTTTTACTGAAACACTTATATTTTCTAACATAGTATGACTAGCTGTTGCACATTGCATATGCCAACCCAATGAAGCAACACCTGAAAAGAATTGCACATACTGGCAGTAGGGAAAAAACTTGCTGCTTCAAAACTGGATGGCAACATAAATATTTACGGAAATCGCCTTTAATTCTGCGAAAATTCCAACAACCACTTCCTCTTGGGACAACTGAGGAGAAAACGCAACAGATTTCTCAGTAGAGAACACATGTACACAGCTTAATCCCACACTACTAGTTCAATTCCGGCTGATTAGGTTCCTGGCTGGAGCCTGTCGCCATTCCTGTATGTGACCAGTATAACCAACTGAAATTCCCCTCTATCGAACCCCTCCCCCCTTCGGAATTTTTCTACTAGCCCTGGGCCCTACAGCTCCCTTTTCAAGTTCACATAACCGTGATGCAAGTAGCTACAGCCGCAAGACACGGGGATACAGAACTTCCTAAACAGACCCCTACAGACAAATTTTGCGGTTTTTATGGGTAAAGTGCTTTGATAATAAGGATCATTGTAGGTGTTCGGATGTCTTTGCTGAAAAAAAATTCCACAGAGATTTAAAGGGACACTTTTGAGTCTGGACACTTTCTTGGGGTGTTATATATGGCGTCTGTTAGTTTCACATGGCGGGAATACGCCTGCAGTTAGGTATTGAACAAGGGAGGACATCTTTAATCATTGACATGGCTGCAAGGTGCTCCACCCTGAACAAAATTTGTTCAGAGCTACGCAGTTTTGACAGCCAAAAAGTTTGGAAAAATTTGTTCAAATTGTTTACAAAGAGTCAGTATAGACTATAAGTTACAAAAAAGGCAAACTGCTGTTTTTGTTCTTTGAGTAGTTAAAGATGGGAATGAGGGATTTGGGGCAATGGCTGGCTCAGGGTCTACCCCTCCCCATAACCCAAACTCAAAAAAGGATCAATGTCTTCTTAATCCTAAAATGTTCAATTTCAAATTAGCAAGCTAGTCAACAACTTATAATTGGCTGGACAGAAATTTGACAAGTCGAAAGGGTTCCCTACCCCAACCCAATTACCTGACTGTACATGCACGTCAAATGATTTCTCCTCTTTTTCATTTATTAAAAGTTAACAAAGGTGTGCTCAAAGTTATGCACTACCCCCTCAGATGGTTTGACCCCAACTGAACTCTAGCATGATGAATAGGTCAATTCTCTTGGTGGATTTTCTTATAGACCTTGGGCCTTGAGGGCACTTGGTTTACAATGTGCCAGCTTGTGGTTGTAGGCGACAAAAAAATCTCCAAATACCTGAAAAGTACGGGCAGGTTGCACTTTGGATCACAACTACAGCATTCCCATTCTTCAATAGACTTGAAATCAAGTCGGCAATTGGCCGGGTTTTTAATAGTCCACCTGTGCCACTGCATACCGCACCATACCACTAGGTTAACTACAGTGGAACGCCGCTATACCGAACACTGCTATACCGAACATTCGGCTATACCGAACATCATCCTTGGCTTCCGGTTTTAATGTTTTACAAAACGTACCAAACATTGTTGTTGAAAAGAGTCAACAGATTCACAAAAAAATCCACCGGTTGTATTAAATGCTATTTGGGCCACTTTTAATTCCCGAACATCAAACAACCCATAGTTACATCATGTTTGAATGTTGAACAGCGATAGATGGCTATTATTTCCCCAAGGAATAAAAAGGAAAACCACCCATTGCTAAAGGTTCATGACGACTCCTCATGTAGCCACGGGAGGTGAGAAATGCCAGTTCACTATTGGTCAAAAGGGGGCCGGCGGTTCAAAATCGCTTTACCGAACGATCGTTATTACGAACACTTTCTGTGGATCCCACGATGTTCGTTATAGCGGCTTTCCACTGTACTGCATACCGTCCTGGGGTTACGCACAGCGCGCGGTATAATAACACGCCGGAACGTTTCCTGCATCCTCGTCCCCATATGCATGTATATCGATTCCAATTACCTGTCGTACCACCGGCATTAACTACTGCACACGGTCCTGGGGTTACATAGAGCGTGCGGTATAATAACACGCGGGAACGTTTCCTGCATCCTCGTCCCATATGCATGTACATCGATTCCAATCACCTGTCGTACCACCGGCGTTAACTACTGCACACGGTCCTGGGGTTACGTAGCGCGCGCGGTATAATAACACGCGGGAACGTTTCCTGCATCCACTGCCCCATATGTGTGTACATCGATTCCAATCACCTGTCGGATGCCGGATGTCAACATGATACGATACACAGCACTAGCGAGCGCCTTGCTAGTAAATATTGGGGGCCTCGTTGGACAAAACACGACAGTGTCTAACGACTTGTCCCCAAGTCTAATTCCTCAACAGAACTTGAACTCTTGATTCCTAGGGTAATTTATGGATCACTTCTCCTGCGCCTGGTTCGTGCACACCCAATTTCAGAAAAGACCAGGAATGTTAACTGTAAATGTTTGGAGATATGACTTTAGGCGGAGAATGTGATGGCATACAAGGCTTCTTGCCTCTTTCCTTTCGATGTCCTTTCTTTCACTTCTAGAGTTGACCACAAATCATTCTTTTTATTTCTCACGATGGGTGCAGGGGATGTTATTTATGCTATTTCTTTCTTCATGTTCTCTTCAAATCTGAGATAAACTATGCCAAAGCCAACACGTTGCTTTTATGCAGCCACTGAAAGAGCCAACGCAAATTTTGATTTGTGCATTTTTTTTTTAAACATCTCACCTTTGGCTTGAAATTTTCTCGTCTTTCAAATCAATATTAATTAAATGAATCTTTAAAAATCCCCCTGCTTTTATAATGCAAACAGGAGGAAAGTATAATCCAAGTTCAACGCAAATGATGTACATGCGTGTATATCAATGCAGATTGGGTATTTCACAGAGAAATATTGCCTACATAAAAACTGAGAATTTTAAAAAGTTGAGAATATACTTGGTGTTGTTCAGGCACATTTCAACCAGTTCAGTACAATCAGTTTGATAGCCTACACTTTATCCAAGTCGGAAGCAATTTAAAAAACGGTTTATCGTCGTAAGTTTTTTTGAAGGGGCACAATGTAAAATACCTTGAATTGAATAAACCCGGATTTCCCCACCCACAAAGCTTTTGATGGGTTGAACTAGGTGAACCTTTCTTCGCGACACCGATCAACCCAAAAGATCATAAGCACTCTCCGTTTTTCAAAGAACACGGATGGTGAAATTCTGTCACTGGTGGTCCTTTTTTTGTCCCAAATTTTCAATCAGTCTTTTGAATTTGCATTTTAGCAGCCAAGAATTACCTGTCATATCAATTGGCCCGAATGATCCCCTATCACTGTGCAGGTACTTAAAATCTATTGTCAAATTTCAGAATTGACTTCCGAACCATTTTTTGTTCTCTTTGTTGCGTCTGCGCTCTACAATTGACGAGTTTGACGTCAGAGGATCTGTCTGGTGTTGTGTGAATGATATAAAGTGTAGTTTTACAGGTAAACACTGAACAACAGGACCTAAATGCCAACTGGGGCCCTAAATGCCAACTGCGAGTATTTGGGGGACACCCCCCCCCCTCGCTACAGTTCTGAGGGATGGGAAAATATCAAGGGAATTGGCAAGTTTCTAATTCAATTAAATATCGGCAGGGGCGGATCCAGGAATTTTCGCAGAGTGGGTTTTTTGTCGGCCAAAAAAATCTGAAATGTAGACAGGTTTTTTTTCTCCGGACACTTGACCTCCGTAAAAGGGGGGGGGGGGGTGTGCGGACCATACTTTCAATGGGGGCGCTGTTCAAAATCCGCTGTTCAAGTGCGAACCATACTTTCAATGGGGGCGCTGTTCAAATCCGATGAATATTAAAACTATATCGCAGAATAATGTACATATACCCCCTAACAAAGCTAGCTCTGTACGTATTTTGTGTAAGGCGGACATTATTACTAGCCAAAAAATGTGAATGTCGGAGAAGGGGGGGGGGGGGGTGGTTCTGCATTTTTTGTCAGGAATTTCTATGGAGAAAAAAATTGACAGTGAGTTATGCGGTTTTGAGACATCACCTTACATAGAATTATTATTTTTTTTAAATTATGCCGACGCGCATGGCTACGGCGATGCGCACAAAGACAAGACACCAGAGACTTTTTTAGCGTCCCTTAGGAGTGAAACTTGAAAAGAGCACAGGGACAGCAACTGTAAGGCCGCTACTGCATGTCCAAAACAAACAAACAAACAAACAACAACAACAACACAAAAAAAAACAACCCAAGAACTACCAAACAACCGCCAAACCAAAAACATTTCCTTGAGATTTTTTTTATAAACACACATTTATGTTCTTCGAAATCACCCTTTCTAGTCTACCTGAACTGATCCACAGAACAAAACTTCCACCTTGCATACAGGGTCTGCACTCCTATTGGCTGGAAGCATGTGGTTTCATGCCTAATAATAAGCTCCTCTCTGATTGGCCAAAAGCGACAGCATGCAAGGCCAAATAAATCCTGACCATTGTTGTCACTTCAACTAAAAGCCCAGCCCTCTGAAACACCCGTATGACTCAACAAGAAAAAAAGAGAAAAAGATGGAAAAAAAAAAAAAAAGGAAACTACAGACAAAGAGGGACAGACAAAACGTGCAGGTTGCTTTTAAAAAAAAGAGCCTTGTCTAATGTGTGCCATAGTTTGATGACTTGGTCGGTCGCGTGCCAAACAAGCTAACAAACAATACCCTAGCACGTGTCAAGGACAGAACAAAAGCTAATAAATGTCCAACCCTTCTGTGTATTGGAATGTATATATAGGCAGGTGGTCTCCGCCGTGAACAATTGCTCTGGATTTCAAGATTAAATTAGTCCGATTTGCTTGATTAGAACTAAGCAGACCCTTAAGGTACCTCCATAGAAACTTTTCAGGGTTTTTTTCCGGAGGAAAATTCCTTTGTGAGGGGAAAAGAATCGCATGCTGATCTGTGCGGGGTAGAATTATCCAAGGTCTATGAACTTTTTTTTTTCAGGGTTTCAACACAACTTTTTTTTATGGTTCAATCTGTAATTCAGCATTAAAAAAAAACACATCTCCTACAAACTAATGTGGCATCATCAACTGCAGTTCTGGATTTTCAAAATGCTCAACATGAATTTCCCCCATCACTCTTTTTCAATAACAAATCTGTTCCTCAAAAGGATTAACACAATTGATTCTGCAATATTCCTTGGAAAACAATTCCAACATTATTGCTCTAAATTCTATCCAGGGGGACGCTCACTTCGTTTAAAATTCACAAAAGTTTCAGAGCAAATGAACAACTATGTTGCAAATCCAATGTTAGGTTTTGCTTTGTGTTGCAATCTTACAGTGAGCAAGTAGAGTTCTGACTGGTAGCTTTAACTATGGAGGAATTCCTCCATGCTTTAACTAGTGCAAAATAACTTCAGATTTGTAGCCAAAAGTGGAGGGGTAAGATTTTGGCAAGGCCCCTCTTCCCAACACTTGAAAGGATTTTAACCTTTGTCACCTCAATGTAACCTCTTCAGTGGCAAAGGAAAAAAAAAAGGCCTAGTGATCGGAACAACTTGAAGGGTTTAGGATAATAGGAACAACAGAAGTGGAGAAGCCTGCTGATGCAGGGCAAGGCACTAGAGCAAGAGCAATGTTGGGTCAGGCAGGCAGACTTATGGCTCCACATCTTATCACTGAGATCAAAGAGTTCACTGGAGTGTAAACATACTAATGCCCCCAATACCAGTTGAGACTGTTGATTAAAGCTCTGGGGCGCGTGCCACTCATCTGCAGACAATAAGCCTTGCACGTGGGACACCCATTGTGCCCGGCAACCGCACGAGGGACGGACCAATCACAGCCCTCTCCTGGCCACAAACAACAAAAAGTTTCCTCTGGCAAACCTGTGGCACGAGTCTCGTCATTTTTGCAACACCTGGAATCACCTGCCCGACCCCCGACCTTAAAAAAAGGTCTGATATAAACCACACCGCATTGCACAATTCAAATCCTTTACAATTCAGGAACAATGGTTTTTTTCAGCCGAGGAAGGCCGATTAGGTTTTTTTTCAGTCTTTTTTTTCTATAACAAGAGACCGGGCGGAAGTATGGGCAGCGCACAATACAAACAAGGATTCGCTCCGGGGTGAATAGGCCGATTTTTATGACCCGATTGGTTCAATATGCTCAAGGATATCGAATAAATATTAGCACTGCTATTGGTCATTCTATCCACGCCGACGACGAAATAATGAAATTGGCTCAAAAAGTTAAAAAGGGGCAGCGGCACGGTCCTTTCACACAACGGGTGTGATTGGTCAACTTATGGACAATTGATGAGGGAAGGGGGAGGCAATGGGCACGCTCCAACAAAGCCTGAAGGAGCACAATTCAAAGCCATAATGGGTGTTTCATTCTGGCCAATGCCGGTGGGCATTACCCTGTTAGTATCTAGCCAGATAAATGGACATTCCACACACTCTTTGAAGGGCAAAATTTGAGAAAAGCAAGGGAGTGGACGACAGAACACTGGCAAGCAAGGATATCGTTGAAGACTACTACCAGGCAGAGAAAAGTACAAAGATATACTGCACTAGTTAAAAAATAATTCAGTAATTGAGATATTGAGGACTTGAAAACCTGTCAGACAGAATTACAAAGTAATTAAAACGTTAACATATTTCACAAATGTTAGTTCGAGTTTGAAAATTACTTAACAACCTCATACTTGTTAATTATAAAATACAGCAGCTAGGCCTATACTTACAAATTCTCTATAAATTGCAGCTTTAGACAAATTAGGGAGTTGATTTTCTTTCATTTCCTGAAAACTTTTTTGTCCAAATTACAAACAGAGCTACAAACTCTGAAGAATTCTTAAAACCAGGCAAGCTTTAGGTAGAATGTTGAAACTCTTAGAAAACAGGGCTATGGAATTGTTGGGGTTTTTTGGGGGGGGGGGGGGGGAGAAGGATGTTACAGCAATGTTGCTGTAATGTTTTGTTGCTGCTCCTTTATGTTAGCACACAGACTGACAGGATTGGTGGATATCTCAACCTATGACCTTTGAACTAAATGTGTTTGTTGGGGGGGGGGCGAAGGATGTTTAATACAGCAATGTTCCTAGTAATGTTTTGTGGCTGCTCCTCTATGTTAAGGAAGATACAACATTTACAAACATCAAAAAACGAAATGATCGAATTATAACAAAATATTTTACTGTATTGTTAGTGAACGACAATCTAAAGCATCCTGTAAAATCATGGCTCCTGGTGTGCTGACATTTTCAAGAAAACTTGCATTTTTCAAATGCTGGTCAGGCGGCCCTCGTTAGAAAAAACTGGCTTTTTTCAAAAACTGCTCCTAACTTTTTATATTTAGTCATTCCGCATTTTCTTTGCAATTGATTACACATCTGTGAAGGGGTACAAGCCTGCTAGACTGATTCTCTGACCTTACAATCCTCAAAGTCTATAAATTGCAACGTCTCATCTTAAGTGGGGTCAGGGAACCAGACTACAAGAACATGGTTGGTTTTCTTAGATTTTCCAGCATCTCCGAATCCAAAACGTGAAACAAGCTAGTTTAACAATATTTTCTATAATCCTCCAAATCCATTTATTTCTGAAAATTGCAGCAAAAGCAAATGTTGTATATTCCCCTTAACACACAGACTGACAGGATTGGTGGATATTTCAACTCATGACGATTGAA